>NW_027362006.1:0-1257258 GCF_039654945.1 Dendrobates tinctorius | reverse complement strand
CTACTTTACTTTTGGAGAAAATTCAAAACATTCATTATTCAATAGGGCCCAAACTATCAAAAACCAGCGGTTTCAATGAACACACATTTCTTGGTAGAATCATGCAGGACTGAAATTTTTGATGTTTTTCTACTCCTCTCATGAGCCCAAACAAGTCTCTAAAAGCATGAGTTTGCAACTACTTTACTTTTGGAGAAAATTCAAAACATTCACTTTTCAATAGAGCCCAATAGCAAAAATCAGGTTTTGAATGAAGAATCACATTTCTTGGTAGAATCATGCAGGATTGAAATTTTTGATGGTTTTTTACTCCTCTCAACAGCCCAAACAAGTTTGTAAAAGGATGAGTTTGCAACTACTTTACTTTTGGAGAAAATTCAAAACATTCATTATTCAATAGGGCCCAAACTATCAAAAACCAGCGGTTTCAATGAACACACATTTCTTGGTAGAATCATGCAGGACTGAAATTTTTGATGTTTTTCTACTCCTCTCATGAGCCCAAACAAGTCTCTAAAAGCATGAGTTTGCAACTACTTTACTTTTGGAGAAAATTCAAAACATTCATTATTCAATAGAGCCCAATAGCAAAAATCAGGTTTTGAATGAAGAATCACATTTCTTGGTAGAATCATGCAGGATTGAAATTTTTGATGGTTTTTTACTCCTCTCTACAGCCCAAACAAGTTTCTAAAAGGATGAGTTTGCAACTGCTTTACTTTTGGAGAAAATTCAAAACATTCATTATTCAATAGGGCCCAAACTATCAAAAACCAGCGGTTTGAATGAACACACATTTCTTGGTAGAATCATGCAGGACTCAAATTTTTGATGTTTTTCTACTCCTCTCATGAGCCCAAACAAGTTTCTAAAAGCATGAGTTTGCAACTACTTTACTTTTGGAGAAAATTCAAAACATTCATTATTCAATAGAGCCCAATAGCAAAAATCAGGTTTTGAATGAAGAATCACATTTCTTGGTAAAATCATGCAGGATTGAAATTTTTGATGGTTTTTTACTCCTCTCAACAGCCCAAACAAGTTTCTAAAAGGATGAGTTTGCAACTACTTTACTTTTGGAGAAAATTCAAAACATTCATTATTCAATAGGGCCCAAACTATCAAAAACCAGCGGTTTCAATGAACACACATTTCTTGGTAGAATCATGCAGGACTGAAATTTTTGATGTTTTTCTACTCCTCTCATAAGCCCAAACAAGTCTCTAAAAGCATGAGTTTGCAACTACTTTACTTTTGGAGAAAATTCAAAACATTCATTATTCAATAGAGCCCAATAGCAAAAATCAGGTTTTGAATGAAGAATCACATTTCTTGGTAAAATCATGCAGGATTGAAATTTTTGATGGTTTTTTACTCCTCTCAACAGCCCAAACAAGTTTCTAAAAGGATGAGTTTGCAACTACTTTACTTTTGGAGAAAATTCAAAACATTCATTATTCAATAGGGCCCAAACTATCAAAAACCAGCGGTTTCAATGAACACACATTTCTTGGTAGAATCATGCAGGACTGAAATTTTTGATGTTTTTCTACTCCTCTCATGAGCCCAAACAAGTCTCTAAAAGCATGAGTTTGCAACTACTTTACTTTTGGAGAAAATTCAAAACATTCATTATTCAATAGAGCCCAATAGCAAAAATCAGGTTTTGAATGAAGAATCACATTTCTTGGTAGAATCATGCAGGATTGAAATTTTTGATGGTTTTTTACTCCTCTCAACAGCCCAAACAAGTTTCTAAAAGGATGAGTTTGCAACTACTTTACTTTTGGAGAAAATTCAAAACATTCATTATTCAATAGGGCCCAAACTATCAAAAACCAGCGGTTTCAATGAACACACATTTCTTGGTAGAATCATGCAGGACTGAAATTTTTGATGTTTTTCTACTCCTCTCATAAGCCCAAACAAGTCTCTAAAAGCATGAGTTTGCAACTACTTTACTTTTGGAGAAAATTCAAAACATTCATTATTCAATAGAGCCCAATAGCAAAAATCAGGTTTTGAATGAAGAATCACATTTCTTGGTAAAATCATGCAGGATTGAAATTTTTGATGGTTTTTTACTCCTCTCAACAGCCCAAACAAGTTTCTAAAAGGATGAGTTTGCAACTACTTTACTTTTGGAGAAAATTCAAAACATTCATTATTCAATAGGGCCCAAACTATCAAAAACCAGCGGTTTCAATGAACACACATTTCTTGGTAGAATCATGCAGGACTGAAATTTTTGATGTTTTTCTACTCCTCTCATGAGCCCAAACAAGTCTCTAAAAGCATGAGTTTGCAACTACTTTACTTTTGGAGAAAATTCAAAACATTCATTATTCAATAGAGCCCAATAGCAAAAATCAGGTTTTGAATGAAGAATCACATTTCTTGGTAGAATCATGCAGGATTGAAATTTTTGATGGTTTTTTACTCCTCTCAACAGCCCAAACAAGTTTCTAAAAGGATGAGTTTGCAACTACTTTACTTTTGGAGAAAATTCAAAACATTCATTATTCAATAGGGCCCAAACTATCAAAAACCAGCGGTTTCAATGAACACACATTTCTTGGAAGAATCATGCAGGACTGAAATTTTTGATGTTTTTCTACTCCTCTCATGAGCCCAAACAAGTTTCTAAAAGCATGAGTTTGCAACTACTTTACTTTTGGAGAAAATTCAAAACATTCATTATTCAATAGAGCCCAATAGCAAAAATCAGGTTTTGAATGAAGAATCACAGTTCTTGGTAGAATCATGCAGGATTGAAATTTTTGATGGTTTTTTACTCCTCTCAATAGCCCAAACAAGTTTCTAAAAGGATGAGTTTGCAACTACTTTACTTTTGGAGAAAATTCAAAACATTCATTATTCAATAGAGCCCAATAGCAAAAATCAGGTTTTGAATGAAGAATCACATTTCTTGGTAGAATCATGCAGGATTGAAATTTTTGATGGTTTTTTACTCCTCTCAACAGCCCAAACAAGTTTCTAAAAGGATGAGTTTGCAACTACTTTACTTTTGGAGAAAATTCAAAACATTCATTATTCAATAGGGCCCAAACTATCAAAAACCAGCGGTTTCAATGAACACACATTTCTTGGTAGAATCATGCAGGACTGAAATTTTTGATGTTTTTCTACTCCTCTCATAAGCCCAAACAAGTCTCTAAAAGCATGAGTTTGCAACTACTTTACTTTTGGAGAAAATTCAAAACATTCATTATTCAATAGAGCCCAATAGCAAAAATCAGGTTTTGAATGAAGAATCACATTTCTTGGTAGAATCATGCAGGATTGAAATTTTTGATGGTTTTTTACTCCTCTCAACAGCCCAAACAAGTTTCTAAAAGGATGAGTTTGCAACTACTTTACTTTTGGAGAAAATTCAAAACATTCATTATTCAATAGGGCCCAAACTATCAAAAACCAGCGGTTTCAATGAACACACATTTCTTGGTAGAATCATGCAGGACTGAAATTTTTGATGTTTTTCTACTCCTCTCATGAGCCCAAACAAGTTTCTAAAAGCATGAGTTTGCAACTACTTTACTTTTGGAGAAAATTCAAAACATTCACTATTCAATAGAGCCCAATAGCAAAAATCAGGTTTTGAATGAAGAATCACATTTCTTGGTAAAATCATGCAGGATTGAAATTTTTGATGGTTTTTTACTCCTCTCAACAGCCCAAACAAGTTTCTAAAAGGATGAGTTTGCAACTACTTTACTTTTGGAGAAAATTCAAAACATTCATTATTCAATAGGGCCCAAACTATCAAAAACCAGCGGTTTCAATGAACACACATTTCTTGGTAGAATCATGCAGGACTGAAATTTTTGATGTTTTTCTACTCCTCTCATGAGCCCAAACAAGTCTCTAAAAGCATGAGTTTGCAACTACTTTACTTTTGGAGAAAATTCAAAACATTCATTATTCAATAGAGCCCAATAGCAAAAATCAGGTTTTGAATGAAGAATCACATTTCTTGGTAGAATCATGCAGGATTGAAATTTTTGATGGTTTTTTACTCCTCTCAACAGCCCAAACAAGTTTCTAAAAGGATGAGTTTGCAACTACTTTACTTTTGGAGAAAATTCAAAACATTCATTATTCAATAGGGCCCAAACTATCAAAAACCAGCGGTTTCAATGAACACACATTTCTTGGTAGAATCATGCAGGACTGAAATTTTTGATGTTTTTCTACTCCTCTCATGAGCCCAAACAAGTCTCTAAAAGCATGAGTTTGCAACTACTTTACTTTTGGAGAAAATTCAAAACATTCATTATTCAATAGAGCCCAATAGCAAAAATCAGGTTTTGAATGAAGAATCACATTTCTTGGTAGAATCATGCAGGATTGAAATTTTTGATGGTTTTTTACTCCTCTCAACAGCCCAAACAAGTTTCTAAAAGGATGAGTTTGCAACTACTTTACTTTTGGAGAAAATTCAAAACATTCATTATTCAATAGGGCCCAAACTATCAAAAACCAGCGGTTTCAATGAACACACATTTCTTGGTAGAATCATGCAGGACTGAAATTTTTGATGTTTTTCTACTCCTCTCATGAGCCCAAACAAGTCTCTAAAAGCATGAGTTTGCAACTACTTTACTTTTGGAGAAAATTCAAAACATTCACTTTTCAATAGAGCCCAATAGCAAAAATCAGGTTTTGAATGAAGAATCACATTTCTTGGTAGAATCATGCAGGATTGAAATTTTTGATGGTTTTTTACTCCTCTCAACAGCCCAAACAAGTTTCTAAAAGGATGAGTTTGCAACTACTTTACTTTTGGAGAAAATTCAAAACATTCATTATTCAATAGGGCCCAAACTATCAAAAACCAGCGGTTTCAATGAACACACATTTCTTGGTAGAATCATGCAGGACTGAAATTTTTGATGTTTTTCTACTCCTCTCATGAGCCCAAACAAGTCTCTAAAAGCATGAGTTTGCAACTACTTTACTTTTGGAGAAAATTCAAAACATTCATTATTCAATAGAGCCCAATAGCAAAAATCAGGTTTTGAATGAAGAATCACATTTCTTGGTAGAATCATGCAGGATTGAAATTTTTGATGGTTTTTTACTCCTCTCAACAGCCCAAACAAGTTTCTAAAAGGATGAGTTTGCAACTACTTTACTTTTGGAGAAAATTCAAAACATTCATTATTCAATAGGGCCCAAACTATCAAAAACCAGCGGTTTCAATGAACACACATTTCTTGGTAGAATCATGCAGGACTGAAATTTTTGATGTTTTTCTACTCCTCTCATGAGCCCAAACAAGTCTCTAAAAGCATGAGTTTGCAACTACTTTACTTTTGGAGAAAATTCAAAACATTCATTATTCAATAGAGCCCAATAGCAAAAATCAGGTTTTGAATGAAGAATCACATTTCTTGGTAGAATCATGCAGGATTGAAATTTTTGATGGTTTTTTACTCCTCTCAACAGCCCAAACAAGTTTCTAAAAGGATGAGTTTGCAACTACTTTACTTTTGGAGAAAATTCAAAACATTCATTATTCAATAGGGCCCAAACTATCAAAAACCAGCGGTTTCAATGAACACACATTTCTTGGAAGAATCATGCAGGACTGAAATTTTTGATGTTTTTCTACTCCTCTCATGAGCCCAAACAAGTTTCTAAAAGCATGAGTTTGCAACTACTTTACTTTTGGAGAAAATTCAAAACATTCATTATTCAATAGAGCCCAATAGCAAAAATCAGGTTTTGAATGAAGAATCACAGTTCTTGGTAGAATCATGCAGGATTGAAATTTTTGATGGTTTTTTACTCCTCTCAATAGCCCAAACAAGTTTCTAAAAGGATGAGTTTGCAACTACTTTACTTTTGGAGAAAATTCAAAACATTCATTATTCAATAGAGCCCAATAGCAAAAATCAGGTTTTGAATGAAGAATCACATTTCTTGGTAGAATCATGCAGGATTGAAATTTTTGATGGTTTTTTACTCCTCTCAACAGCCCAAACAAGTTTCTAAAAGGATGAGTTTGCAACTACTTTACTTTTGGAGAAAATTCAAAACATTCATTATTCAATAGGGCCCAAACTATCAAAAACCAGCGGTTTCAATGAACACACATTTCTTGGTAGAATCATGCAGGACTGAAATTTTTGATGTTTTTCTACTCCTCTCATAAGCCCAAACAAGTCTCTAAAAGCATGAGTTTGCAACTACTTTACTTTTGGAGAAAATTCAAAACATTCATTATTCAATAGAGCCCAATAGCAAAAATCAGGTTTTGAATGAAGAATCACATTTCTTGGTAAAATCATGCAGGATTGAAATTTTTGATGGTTTTCTACTCCTCTCAACAGCCCAAACAAGTTTCTAAAAGGATGAGTTTGCAACTACTTTACTTTTGGAGAAAATTCAAAACATTCATTATTCAATAGGGCCCAAACTATCAAAAACCAGCGGTTTCAATGAACACACATTTCTTGGTAGAATCATGCAGGACTGAAATTTTTGATGTTTTTCTACTCCTCTCATGAGCCCAAACAAGTTTCTAAAAGCATGAGTTTGCAACTACTTTACTTTTGGAGAAAATTCAAAACATTCACTATTCAATAGAGCCCAATAGCAAAAATCAGGTTTTGAATGAAGAATCACATTTCTTGGTAAAATCATGCAGGATTGAAATTTTTGATGGTTTTTTACTCCTCTCAACAGCCCAAACAAGTTTCTAAAAGGATGAGTTTGCAACTACTTTACTTTTGGAGAAAATTCAAAACATTCATTATTCAATAGGGCCCAAACTATCAAAAACCAGCGGTTTCAATGAACACACATTTCTTGGTAGAATCATGCAGGACTGAAATTTTTGATGTTTTTCTACTCCTCTCATGAGCCCAAACAAGTCTCTAAAAGCATGAGTTTGCAACTACTTTACTTTTGGAGAAAATTCAAAACATTCATTATTCAATAGAGCCCAATAGCAAAAATCAGGTTTTGAATGAAGAATCACATTTCTTGGTAGAATCATGCAGGATTGAAATTTTTGATGGTTTTTTACTCCTCTCAACAGCCCAAACAAGTTTCTAAAAGGATGAGTTTGCAACTACTTTACTTTTGGAGAAAATTCAAAACATTCATTATTCAATAGGGCCCAAACTATCAAAAACCAGCGGTTTCAATGAACACACATTTCTTGGTAGAATCATGCAGGACTGAAATTTTTGATGTTTTTCTACTCCTCTCATGAGCCCAAACAAGTCTCTAAAAGCATGAGTTTGCAACTACTTTACTTTTGGAGAAAATTCAAAACATTCACTTTTCAATAGAGCCCAATAGCAAAAATCAGGTTTTGAATGAAGAATCACATTTCTTGGTAGAATCATGCAGGATTGAAATTTTTGATGGTTTTTTACTCCTCTCAACAGCCCAAACAAGTTTCTAAAAGGATGAGTTTGCAACTACTTTACTTTTGGAGAAAATTCAAAACATTCATTATTCAATAGGGCCCAAACTATCAAAAACCAGCGGTTTCAATGAACACACATTTCTTGGTAGAATCATGCAGGACTGAAATTTTTGATGTTTTTCTACTCCTCTCATAAGCCCAAACAAGTCTCTAAAAGCATGAGTTTGCAACTACTTTACTTTTGGAGAAAATTCAAAACATTCATTATTCAATAGAGCCCAATAGCAAAAATCAGGTTTTGAATGAAGAATCACATTTCTTGGTAAAATCATGCAGGATTGAAATTTTTGATGGTTTTTTACTCCTCTCAACAGCCCAAACAAGTTTCTAAAAGGATGAGTTTGCAACTACTTTACTTTTGGAGAAAATTCAAAACATTCATTATTCAATAGGGCCCAAACTATCAAAAACCAGCGGTTTCAATGAACACACATTTCTTGGTAGAATCATGCAGGACTGAAATTTTTGATGTTTTTCTACTCCTCTCATAAGCCCAAACAAGTCTCTAAAAGCATGAGTTTGCAACTACTTTACTTTTGGAGAAAATTCAAAACATTCATTATTCAATAGAGCCCAATAGCAAAAATCAGGTTTTGAATGAAGAATCACATTTCTTGGTAAAATCATGCAGGATTGAAATTTTTGATGGTTTTTTACTCCTCTCAACAGCCCAAACAAGTTTCTAAAAGGATGAGTTTGCAACTACTTTACTTTTGGAGAAAATTCAAAACATTCATTATTCAATAGGGCCCAAACTATCAAAAACCAGCGGTTTCAATGAACACACATTTCTTGGTAGAATCATGCAGGACTGAAATTTTTGATGTTTTTCTACTCCTCTCATGAGCCCAAACAAGTCTCTAAAAGCATGAGTTTGCAACTACTTTACTTTTGGAGAAAATTCAAAACATTCATTATTCAATAGAGCCCAATAGCAAAAATCAGGTTTTGAATGAAGAATCACATTTCTTGGTAGAATCATGCAGGATTGAAATTTTTGATGGTTTTTTACTCCTCTCAACAGCCCAAACAAGTTTCTAAAAGGATGAGTTTGCAACTACTTTACTTTTGGAGAAAATTCAAAACATTCATTATTCAATAGGGCCCAAACTATCAAAAACCAGCGGTTTCAATGAACACACATTTCTTGGTAGAATCATGCAGGACTGAAATTTTTGATGTTTTTCTACTCCTCTCATGAGCCCAAACAAGTCTCTAAAAGCATGAGTTTGCAACTACTTTACTTTTGGAGAAAATTCAAAACATTCACTTTTCAATAGAGCCCAATAGCAAAAATCAGGTTTTGAATGAAGAATCACATTTCTTGGTAGAATCATGCAGGATTGAAATTTTTGATGGTTTTTTACTCCTCTCAACAGCCCAAACAAGTTTGTAAAAGGATGAGTTTGCAACTACTTTACTTTTGGAGAAAATTCAAAACATTCATTATTCAATAGGGCCCAAACTATCAAAAACCAGCGGTTTCAATGAACACACATTTCTTGGTAGAATCATGCAGGACTGAAATTTTTGATGTTTTTCTACTCCTCTCATGAGCCCAAACAAGTCTCTAAAAGCATGAGTTTGCAACTACTTTACTTTTGGAGAAAATTCAAAACATTCATTATTCAATAGAGCCCAATAGCAAAAATCAGGTTTTGAATGAAGAATCACATTTCTTGGTAGAATCATGCAGGATTGAAATTTTTGATGGTTTTTTACTCCTCTCTACAGCCCAAACAAGTTTCTAAAAGGATGAGTTTGCAACTGCTTTACTTTTGGAGAAAATTCAAAACATTCATTATTCAATAGGGCCCAAACTATCAAAAACCAGCGGTTTGAATGAACACACATTTCTTGGTAGAATCATGCAGGACTCAAATTTTTGATGTTTTTCTACTCCTCTCATGAGCCCAAACAAGTTTCTAAAAGCATGAGTTTGCAACTACTTTACTTTTGGAGAAAATTCAAAACATTCATTATTCAATAGAGCCCAATAGCAAAAATCAGGTTTTGAATGAAGAATCACATTTCTTGGTAAAATCATGCAGGATTGAAATTTTTGATGGTTTTTTACTCCTCTCAACAGCCCAAACAAGTTTCTAAAAGGATGAGTTTGCAACTACTTTACTTTTGGAGAAAATTCAAAACATTCATTATTCAATAGGGCCCAAACTATCAAAAACCAGCGGTTTCAATGAACACACATTTCTTGGTAGAATCATGCAGGACTGAAATTTTTGATGTTTTTCTACTCCTCTCATAAGCCCAAACAAGTCTCTAAAAGCATGAGTTTGCAACTACTTTACTTTTGGAGAAAATTCAAAACATTCATTATTCAATAGAGCCCAATAGCAAAAATCAGGTTTTGAATGAAGAATCACATTTCTTGGTAAAATCATGCAGGATTGAAATTTTTGATGGTTTTTTACTCCTCTCAACAGCCCAAACAAGTTTCTAAAAGGATGAGTTTGCAACTACTTTACTTTTGGAGAAAATTCAAAACATTCATTATTCAATAGGGCCCAAACTATCAAAAACCAGCGGTTTCAATGAACACACATTTCTTGGTAGAATCATGCAGGACTGAAATTTTTGATGTTTTTCTACTCCTCTCATGAGCCCAAACAAGTCTCTAAAAGCATGAGTTTGCAACTACTTTACTTTTGGAGAAAATTCAAAACATTCATTATTCAATAGAGCCCAATAGCAAAAATCAGGTTTTGAATGAAGAATCACATTTCTTGGTAGAATCATGCAGGATTGAAATTTTTGATGGTTTTTTACTCCTCTCAACAGCCCAAACAAGTTTCTAAAAGGATGAGTTTGCAACTACTTTACTTTTGGAGAAAATTCAAAACATTCATTATTCAATAGGGCCCAAACTATCAAAAACCAGCGGTTTCAATGAACACACATTTCTTGGTAGAATCATGCAGGACTGAAATTTTTGATGTTTTTCTACTCCTCTCATAAGCCCAAACAAGTCTCTAAAAGCATGAGTTTGCAACTACTTTACTTTTGGAGAAAATTCAAAACATTCATTATTCAATAGAGCCCAATAGCAAAAATCAGGTTTTGAATGAAGAATCACATTTCTTGGTAAAATCATGCAGGATTGAAATTTTTGATGGTTTTTTACTCCTCTCAACAGCCCAAACAAGTTTCTAAAAGGATGAGTTTGCAACTACTTTACTTTTGGAGAAAATTCAAAACATTCATTATTCAATAGGGCCCAAACTATCAAAAACCAGCGGTTTCAATGAACACACATTTCTTGGTAGAATCATGCAGGACTGAAATTTTTGATGTTTTTCTACTCCTCTCATGAGCCCAAACAAGTCTCTAAAAGCATGAGTTTGCAACTACTTTACTTTTGGAGAAAATTCAAAACATTCATTATTCAATAGAGCCCAATAGCAAAAATCAGGTTTTGAATGAAGAATCACATTTCTTGGTAGAATCATGCAGGATTGAAATTTTTGATGGTTTTTTACTCCTCTCAACAGCCCAAACAAGTTTCTAAAAGGATGAGTTTGCAACTACTTTACTTTTGGAGAAAATTCAAAACATTCATTATTCAATAGGGCCCAAACTATCAAAAACCAGCGGTTTCAATGAACACACATTTCTTGGAAGAATCATGCAGGACTGAAATTTTTGATGTTTTTCTACTCCTCTCATGAGCCCAAACAAGTTTCTAAAAGCATGAGTTTGCAACTACTTTACTTTTGGAGAAAATTCAAAACATTCATTATTCAATAGAGCCCAATAGCAAAAATCAGGTTTTGAATGAAGAATCACAGTTCTTGGTAGAATCATGCAGGATTGAAATTTTTGATGGTTTTTTACTCCTCTCAATAGCCCAAACAAGTTTCTAAAAGGATGAGTTTGCAACTACTTTACTTTTGGAGAAAATTCAAAACATTCATTATTCAATAGAGCCCAATAGCAAAAATCAGGTTTTGAATGAAGAATCACATTTCTTGGTAGAATCATGCAGGATTGAAATTTTTGATGGTTTTTTACTCCTCTCAACAGCCCAAACAAGTTTCTAAAAGGATGAGTTTGCAACTACTTTACTTTTGGAGAAAATTCAAAACATTCATTATTCAATAGGGCCCAAACTATCAAAAACCAGCGGTTTCAATGAACACACATTTCTTGGTAGAATCATGCAGGACTGAAATTTTTGATGTTTTTCTACTCCTCTCATAAGCCCAAACAAGTCTCTAAAAGCATGAGTTTGCAACTACTTTACTTTTGGAGAAAATTCAAAACATTCATTATTCAATAGAGCCCAATAGCAAAAATCAGGTTTTGAATGAAGAATCACATTTCTTGGTAGAATCATGCAGGATTGAAATTTTTGATGGTTTTTTACTCCTCTCAACAGCCCAAACAAGTTTCTAAAAGGATGAGTTTGCAACTACTTTACTTTTGGAGAAAATTCAAAACATTCATTATTCAATAGGGCCCAAACTATCAAAAACCAGCGGTTTCAATGAACACACATTTCTTGGTAGAATCATGCAGGACTGAAATTTTTGATGTTTTTCTACTCCTCTCATGAGCCCAAACAAGTTTCTAAAAGCATGAGTTTGCAACTACTTTACTTTTGGAGAAAATTCAAAACATTCACTATTCAATAGAGCCCAATAGCAAAAATCAGGTTTTGAATGAAGAATCACATTTCTTGGTAAAATCATGCAGGATTGAAATTTTTGATGGTTTTTTACTCCTCTCAACAGCCCAAACAAGTTTCTAAAAGGATGAGTTTGCAACTACTTTACTTTTGGAGAAAATTCAAAACATTCATTATTCAATAGGGCCCAAACTATCAAAAACCAGCGGTTTCAATGAACACACATTTCTTGGTAGAATCATGCAGGACTGAAATTTTTGATGTTTTTCTACTCCTCTCATGAGCCCAAACAAGTCTCTAAAAGCATGAGTTTGCAACTACTTTACTTTTGGAGAAAATTCAAAACATTCATTATTCAATAGAGCCCAATAGCAAAAATCAGGTTTTGAATGAAGAATCACATTTCTTGGTAGAATCATGCAGGATTGAAATTTTTGATGGTTTTTTACTCCTCTCAACAGCCCAAACAAGTTTCTAAAAGGATGAGTTTGCAACTACTTTACTTTTGGAGAAAATTCAAAACATTCATTATTCAATAGGGCCCAAACTATCAAAAACCAGCGGTTTCAATGAACACACATTTCTTGGTAGAATCATGCAGGACTGAAATTTTTGATGTTTTTCTACTCCTCTCATGAGCCCAAACAAGTCTCTAAAAGCATGAGTTTGCAACTACTTTACTTTTGGAGAAAATTCAAAACATTCATTATTCAATAGAGCCCAATAGCAAAAATCAGGTTTTGAATGAAGAATCACATTTCTTGGTAGAATCATGCAGGATTGAAATTTTTGATGGTTTTTTACTCCTCTCAACAGCCCAAACAAGTTTCTAAAAGGATGAGTTTGCAACTACTTTACTTTTGGAGAAAATTCAAAACATTCATTATTCAATAGGGCCCAAACTATCAAAAACCAGCGGTTTCAATGAACACACATTTCTTGGTAGAATCATGCAGGACTGAAATTTTTGATGTTTTTCTACTCCTCTCATGAGCCCAAACAAGTCTCTAAAAGCATGAGTTTGCAACTACTTTACTTTTGGAGAAAATTCAAAACATTCACTTTTCAATAGAGCCCAATAGCAAAAATCAGGTTTTGAATGAAGAATCACATTTCTTGGTAGAATCATGCAGGATTGAAATTTTTGATGGTTTTTTACTCCTCTCAACAGCCCAAACAAGTTTCTAAAAGGATGAGTTTGCAACTACTTTACTTTTGGAGAAAATTCAAAACATTCATTATTCAATAGGGCCCAAACTATCAAAAACCAGCGGTTTCAATGAACACACATTTCTTGGTAGAATCATGCAGGACTGAAATTTTTGATGTTTTTCTACTCCTCTCATGAGCCCAAACAAGTCTCTAAAAGCATGAGTTTGCAACTACTTTACTTTTGGAGAAAATTCAAAACATTCATTATTCAATAGAGCCCAATAGCAAAAATCAGGTTTTGAATGAAGAATCACATTTCTTGGTAGAATCATGCAGGATTGAAATTTTTGATGGTTTTTTACTCCTCTCAACAGCCCAAACAAGTTTCTAAAAGGATGAGTTTGCAACTACTTTACTTTTGGAGAAAATTCAAAACATTCATTATTCAATAGGGCCCAAACTATCAAAAACCAGCGGTTTCAATGAACACACATTTCTTGGTAGAATCATGCAGGACTGAAATTTTTGATGTTTTTCTACTCCTCTCATGAGCCCAAACAAGTCTCTAAAAGCATGAGTTTGCAACTACTTTACTTTTGGAGAAAATTCAAAACATTCATTATTCAATAGAGCCCAATAGCAAAAATCAGGTTTTGAATGAAGAATCACATTTCTTGGTAGAATCATGCAGGATTGAAATTTTTGATGGTTTTTTACTCCTCTCAACAGCCCAAACAAGTTTCTAAAAGGATGAGTTTGCAACTACTTTACTTTTGGAGAAAATTCAAAACATTCATTATTCAATAGGGCCCAAACTATCAAAAACCAGCGGTTTCAATGAACACACATTTCTTGGAAGAATCATGCAGGACTGAAATTTTTGATGTTTTTCTACTCCTCTCATGAGCCCAAACAAGTTTCTAAAAGCATGAGTTTGCAACTACTTTACTTTTGGAGAAAATTCAAAACATTCATTATTCAATAGAGCCCAATAGCAAAAATCAGGTTTTGAATGAAGAATCACAGTTCTTGGTAGAATCATGCAGGATTGAAATTTTTGATGGTTTTTTACTCCTCTCAATAGCCCAAACAAGTTTCTAAAAGGATGAGTTTGCAACTACTTTACTTTTGGAGAAAATTCAAAACATTCATTATTCAATAGAGCCCAATAGCAAAAATCAGGTTTTGAATGAAGAATCACATTTCTTGGTAGAATCATGCAGGATTGAAATTTTTGATGGTTTTTTACTCCTCTCAACAGCCCAAACAAGTTTCTAAAAGGATGAGTTTGCAACTACTTTACTTTTGGAGAAAATTCAAAACATTCATTATTCAATAGGGCCCAAACTATCAAAAACCAGCGGTTTCAATGAACACACATTTCTTGGTAGAATCATGCAGGACTGAAATTTTTGATGTTTTTCTACTCCTCTCATAAGCCCAAACAAGTCTCTAAAAGCATGAGTTTGCAACTACTTTACTTTTGGAGAAAATTCAAAACATTCATTATTCAATAGAGCCCAATAGCAAAAATCAGGTTTTGAATGAAGAATCACATTTCTTGGTAAAATCATGCAGGATTGAAATTTTTGATGGTTTTCTACTCCTCTCAACAGCCCAAACAAGTTTCTAAAAGGATGAGTTTGCAACTACTTTACTTTTGGAGAAAATTCAAAACATTCATTATTCAATAGGGCCCAAACTATCAAAAACCAGCGGTTTCAATGAACACACATTTCTTGGTAGAATCATGCAGGACTGAAATTTTTGATGTTTTTCTACTCCTCTCATGAGCCCAAACAAGTTTCTAAAAGCATGAGTTTGCAACTACTTTACTTTTGGAGAAAATTCAAAACATTCACTATTCAATAGAGCCCAATAGCAAAAATCAGGTTTTGAATGAAGAATCACATTTCTTGGTAAAATCATGCAGGATTGAAATTTTTGATGGTTTTTTACTCCTCTCAACAGCCCAAACAAGTTTCTAAAAGGATGAGTTTGCAACTACTTTACTTTTGGAGAAAATTCAAAACATTCATTATTCAATAGGGCCCAAACTATCAAAAACCAGCGGTTTCAATGAACACACATTTCTTGGTAGAATCATGCAGGACTGAAATTTTTGATGTTTTTCTACTCCTCTCATGAGCCCAAACAAGTCTCTAAAAGCATGAGTTTGCAACTACTTTACTTTTGGAGAAAATTCAAAACATTCATTATTCAATAGAGCCCAATAGCAAAAATCAGGTTTTGAATGAAGAATCACATTTCTTGGTAGAATCATGCAGGATTGAAATTTTTGATGGTTTTTTACTCCTCTCAACAGCCCAAACAAGTTTCTAAAAGGATGAGTTTGCAACTACTTTACTTTTGGAGAAAATTCAAAACATTCATTATTCAATAGGGCCCAAACTATCAAAAACCAGCGGTTTCAATGAACACACATTTCTTGGTAGAATCATGCAGGACTGAAATTTTTGATGTTTTTCTACTCCTCTCATGAGCCCAAACAAGTCTCTAAAAGCATGAGTTTGCAACTACTTTACTTTTGGAGAAAATTCAAAACATTCACTTTTCAATAGAGCCCAATAGCAAAAATCAGGTTTTGAATGAAGAATCACATTTCTTGGTAGAATCATGCAGGATTGAAATTTTTGATGGTTTTTTACTCCTCTCAACAGCCCAAACAAGTTTCTAAAAGGATGAGTTTGCAACTACTTTACTTTTGGAGAAAATTCAAAACATTCATTATTCAATAGGGCCCAAACTATCAAAAACCAGCGGTTTCAATGAACACACATTTCTTGGTAGAATCATGCAGGACTGAAATTTTTGATGTTTTTCTACTCCTCTCATGAGCCCAAACAAGTCTCTAAAAGCATGAGTTTGCAACTACTTTACTTTTGGAGAAAATTCAAAACATTCATTATTCAATAGAGCCCAATAGCAAAAATCAGGTTTTGAATGAAGAATCACATTTCTTGGTAGAATCATGCAGGATTGAAATTTTTGATGGTTTTTTACTCCTCTCAACAGCCCAAACAAGTTTCTAAAAGGATGAGTTTGCAACTACTTTACTTTTGGAGAAAATTCAAAACATTCATTATTCAATAGGGCCCAAACTATCAAAAACCAGCGGTTTCAATGAACACACATTTCTTGGTAGAATCATGCAGGACTGAAATTTTTGATGTTTTTCTACTCCTCTCATGAGCCCAAACAAGTCTCTAAAAGCATGAGTTTGCAACTACTTTACTTTTGGAGAAAATTCAAAACATTCACTTTTCAATAGAGCCCAATAGCAAAAATCAGGTTTTGAATGAAGAATCACATTTCTTGGTAGAATCATGCAGGATTGAAATTTTTGATGGTTTTTTACTCCTCTCAACAGCCCAAACAAGTTTCTAAAAGGATGAGTTTGCAACTACTTTACTTTTGGAGAAAATTCAAAACATTCATTATTCAATAGGGCCCAAACTATCAAAAACCAGCGGTTTCAATGAACACACATTTCTTGGTAGAATCATGCAGGACTGAAATTTTTGATGTTTTTCTACTCCTCTCATGAGCCCAAACAAGTCTCTAAAAGCATGAGTTTGCAACTACTTTACTTTTGGAGAAAATTCAAAACATTCATTATTCAATAGAGCCCAATAGCAAAAATCAGGTTTTGAATGAAGAATCACATTTCTTGGTAGAATCATGCAGGATTGAAATTTTTGATGGTTTTTTACTCCTCTCAACAGCCCAAACAAGTTTCTAAAAGGATGAGTTTGCAACTACTTTACTTTTGGAGAAAATTCAAAACATTCATTATTCAATAGGGCCCAAACTATCAAAAACCAGCGGTTTCAATGAACACACATTTCTTGGTAGAATCATGCAGGACTGAAATTTTTGATGTTTTTCTACTCCTCTCATGAGCCCAAACAAGTCTCTAAAAGCATGAGTTTGCAACTACTTTACTTTTGGAGAAAATTCAAAACATTCACTTTTCAATAGAGCCCAATAGCAAAAATCAGGTTTTGAATGAAGAATCACATTTCTTGGTAGAATCATGCAGGATTGAAATTTTTGATGGTTTTTTACTCCTCTCAACAGCCCAAACAAGTTTGTAAAAGGATGAGTTTGCAACTACTTTACTTTTGGAGAAAATTCAAAACATTCATTATTCAATAGGGCCCAAACTATCAAAAACCAGCGGTTTGAAT
Organism: Dendrobates tinctorius; assembly: GCF_039654945.1. Taxonomy (NCBI): domain Eukaryota; kingdom Metazoa; phylum Chordata; class Amphibia; order Anura; family Dendrobatidae; genus Dendrobates; species Dendrobates tinctorius. Next base: position 1,239,788 of record NW_027362006.1, on the reverse strand, counting down.
GAACACACATTTCTTGGTAGAATCATGCAGGACTGAAATTTTTGATGTTTTTCTACTCCTCTCATGAGCCCAAACAAGTCTCTAAAAGCATGAGTTTGCAACTACTTTACTTTTGGAGAAAATTCAAAACATTCATTATTCAATAGAGCCCAATAGCAAAAATCAGGTTTTGAATGAAGAATCACATTTCTTGGTAGAAGCATGCAGGATTGAAATTTTTGATGGTTTTTTACTCCTCTCAACAGCCCAAACAAGTTTCTAAAAGGATGAGTTTGCAACTACTTTACTTTTGGAGAAAATTCAAAACATTCATTATTCAATAGGGCCCAAACTATCAAAAAACAGCGGTTTCAATGAACACACATTTCTTGGTAGAATCATGCAGGACTGAAGTTTTTGATGTTTTTCTACTCCTCTCATGAGCCCAAACAAGTCTCTAAAAGCATGAGTTTGCAACTACTTTACTTTTGGAGAAAATTCAAAACATTCATTATTCAATAGAGCCCAATAGCAAAAATCAGGTTTTGAATGAAGAATCACATTTCTTGGTAGAATCATGCAGGATTGAAATTTTTGATGGTTTTTTACTCCTCTCAACAGCCCAAACAAGTTTCTAAAAGGATGAGTTTGCAACTACTTTACTTTTGGAGAAAATTCAAAACATTCATTATTCAATAGGGCCCAAACTATCAAAAACCAGCGGTTTCAATGAACACACATTTCTTGGAAGAATCATGCAGGACTGAAATTTTTGATGTTTTTCTACTCCTCTCATGAGCCCAAACAAGTTTCTAAAAGCATGAGTTTGCAACTACTTTACTTTTGGAGAAAATTCAAAACATTCATTATTCAATAGAGCCCAATAGCAAAAATCAGGTTTTGAATGAAGAATCACAGTTCTTGGTAGAATCATGCAGGATTGAAATTTTTGATGGTTTTTTACTCCTCTCAATAGCCCAAACAAGTTTCTAAAAGGATGAGTTTGCAACTACTTTACTTTTGGAGAAAATTCAAAACATTCATTATTCAATAGAGCCCAATAGCAAAAATCAGGTTTTGAATGAAGAATCACATTTCTTGGTAGAATCATGCAGGATTGAAATTTTTGATGGTTTTTTACTCCTCTCAACAGCCCAAACAAGTTTCTAAAAGGATGAGTTTGCAACTACTTTACTTTTGGAGAAAATTCAAAACATTCATTATTCAATAGGGCCCAAACTATCAAAAACCAGCGGTTTCAATGAACACACATTTCTTGGTAGAATCATGCAGGACTGAAATTTTTGATGTTTTTCTACTCCTCTCATAAGCCCAAACAAGTCTCTAAAAGCATGAGTTTGCAACTACTTTACTTTTGGAGAAAATTCAAAACATTCATTATTCAATAGAGCCCAATAGCAAAAATCAGGTTTTGAATGAAGAATCACATTTCTTGGTAAAATCATGCAGGATTGAAATTTTTGATGGTTTTCTACTCCTCTCAACAGCCCAAACAAGTTTCTAAAAGGATGAGTTTGCAACTACTTTACTTTTGGAGAAAATTCAAAACATTCATTATTCAATAGGGCCCAAACTATCAAAAACCAGCGGTTTCAATGAACACACATTTCTTGGTAGAATCATGCAGGACTGAAATTTTTGATGTTTTTCTACTCCTCTCATGAGCCCAAACAAGTTTCTAAAAGCATGAGTTTGCAACTACTTTACTTTTGGAGAAAATTCAAAACATTCACTATTCAATAGAGCCCAATAGCAAAAATCAGGTTTTGAATGAAGAATCACATTTCTTGGTAAAATCATGCAGGATTGAAATTTTTGATGGTTTTTTACTCCTCTCAACAGCCCAAACAAGTTTCTAAAAGGATGAGTTTGCAACTACTTTACTTTTGGAGAAAATTCAAAACATTCATTATTCAATAGGGCCCAAACTATCAAAAACCAGCGGTTTCAATGAACACACATTTCTTGGTAGAATCATGCAGGACTGAAATTTTTGATGTTTTTCTACTCCTCTCATGAGCCCAAACAAGTCTCTAAAAGCATGAGTTTGCAACTACTTTACTTTTGGAGAAAATTCAAAACATTCATTATTCAATAGAGCCCAATAGCAAAAATCAGGTTTTGAATGAAGAATCACATTTCTTGGTAGAATCATGCAGGATTGAAATTTTTGATGGTTTTTTACTCCTCTCAACAGCCCAAACAAGTTTCCAAAAGGATGAGTTTGCAACTACTTTACTTTTGGAGAAAATTCAAAACATTCATTATTCAATAGGGCCCAAACTATCAAAAACCAGCGGTTTCAATGAACACACATTTCTTGGTAGAATCATGCAGGACTGAAATTTTTGATGTTTTTCTACTCCTCTCATGAGCCCAAACAAGTCTCTAAAAGCATGAGTTTGCAACTACTTTACTTTTGGAGAAAATTCAAAACATTCACTTTTCAATAGAGCCCAATAGCAAAAATCAGGTTTTGAATGAAGAATCACATTTCTTGGTAGAATCATGCAGGATTGAAATTTTTGATGGTTTTTTACTCCTCTCAACAGCCCAAACAAGTTTGTAAAAGGATGAGTTTGCAACTACTTTACTTTTGGAGAAAATTCAAAACATTCATTATTCAATAGGGCCCAAACTATCAAAAACCAGCGGTTTCAATGAACACACATTTCTTGGTAGAATCATGCAGGACTGAAATTTTTGATGTTTTTCTACTCCTCTCATGAGCCCAAACAAGTCTCTAAAAGCATGAGTTTGCAACTACTTTACTTTTGGAGAAAATTCAAAACATTCATTATTCAATAGAGCCCAATAGCAAAAATCAGGTTTTGAATGAAGAATCACATTTCTTGGTAGAATCATGCAGGATTGAAATTTTTGATGGTTTTTTACTCCTCTCTACAGCCCAAACAAGTTTCTAAAAGGATGAGTTTGCAACTGCTTTACTTTTGGAGAAAATTCAAAACATTCATTATTCAATAGGGCCCAAACTATCAAAAACCAGCGGTTTGAATGAACACACATTTCTTGGTAGAATCATGCAGGACTCAAATTTTTGATGTTTTTCTACTCCTCTCATGAGCCCAAACAAGTTTCTAAAAGCATGAGTTTGCAACTACTTTACTTTTGGAGAAAATTCAAAACATTCATTATTCAATAGAGCCCAATAGCAAAAATCAGGTTTTGAATGAAGAATCACATTTCTTGGTAAAATCATGCAGGATTGAAATTTTTGATGGTTTTTTACTCCTCTCAACAGCCCAAACAAGTTTCTAAAAGGATGAGTTTGCAACTACTTTACTTTTGGAGAAAATTCAAAACATTCATTATTCAATAGGGCCCAAACTATCAAAAACCAGCGGTTTCAATGAACACACATTTCTTGGTAGAATCATGCAGGACTGAAATTTTTGATGTTTTTCTACTCCTCTCATGAGCCCAAACAAGTCTCTAAAAGCATGAGTTTGCAACTACTTTACTTTTGGAGAAAATTCAAAACATTCACTTTTCAATAGAGCCCAATAGCAAAAATCAGGTTTTGAATGAAGAATCACATTTCTTGGTAGAATCATGCAGGATTGAAATTTTTGATGGTTTTTTACTCCTCTCAACAGCCCAAACAAGTTTCTAAAAGGATGAGTTTGCAACTACTTTACTTTTGGAGAAAATTCAAAACATTCATTATTCAATAGGGCCCAAACTATCAAAAACCAGCGGTTTCAATGAACACACATTTCTTGGTAGAATCATGCAGGACTGAAATTTTTGATGTTTTTCTACTCCTCTCATGAGCCCAAACAAGTCTCTAAAAGCATGAGTTTGCAACTACTTTACTTTTGGAGAAAATTCAAAACATTCATTATTCAATAGAGCCCAATAGCAAAAATCAGGTTTTGAATGAAGAATCACATTTCTTGGTAGAATCATGCAGGATTGAAATTTTTGATGGTTTTTTACTCCTCTCAACAGCCCAAACAAGTTTCTAAAAGGATGAGTTTGCAACTACTTTACTTTTGGAGAAAATTCAAAACATTCATTATTCAATAGGGCCCAAACTATCAAAAACCAGCGGTTTCAATGAACACACATTTCTTGGTAGAATCATGCAGGACTGAAATTTTTGATGTTTTTCTACTCCTCTCATGAGCCCAAACAAGTCTCTAAAAGCATGAGTTTGCAACTACTTTACTTTTGGAGAAAATTCAAAACATTCACTTTTCAATAGAGCCCAATAGCAAAAATCAGGTTTTGAATGAAGAATCACATTTCTTGGTAGAATCATGCAGGATTGAAATTTTTGATGGTTTTTTACTCCTCTCAACAGCCCAAACAAGTTTGTAAAAGGATGAGTTTGCAACTACTTTACTTTTGGAGAAAATTCAAAACATTCATTATTCAATAGGGCCCAAACTATCAAAAACCAGCGGTTTGAATGAACACACATTTCTTGGTAGAATCATGCAGGACTGAAATTTTTGATGTTTTTCTACTCCTCTCATGAGCCCAAACAAGTCTCTAAAAGCATGAGTTTGCAACTACTTTACTTTTGGAGAAAATTCAAAACATTCATTATTCAATAGAGCCCAATAGCAAAAATCAGGTTTTGAATGAAGAATCACATTTCTTGGTAGAAGCATGCAGGATTGAAATTTTTGATGGTTTTTTACTCCTCTCAACAGCCCAAACAAGTTTCTAAAAGGATGAGTTTGCAACTACTTTACTTTTGGAGAAAATTCAAAACATTCATTATTCAATAGGGCCCAAACTATCAAAAAACAGCGGTTTCAATGAACACACATTTCTTGGTAGAATCATGCAGGACTGAAGTTTTTGATGTTTTTCTACTCCTCTCATGAGCCCAAACAAGTCTCTAAAAGCATGAGTTTGCAACTACTTTACTTTTGGAGAAAATTCAAAACATTCATTATTCAATAGAGCCCAATAGCAAAAATCAGGTTTTGAATGAAGAATCACATTTCTTGGTAGAATCATGCAGGATTGAAATTTTTGATGGTTTTTTACTCCTCTCAACAGCCCAAACAAGTTTCTAAAAGGATGAGTTTGCAACTACTTTACTTTTGGAGAAAATTCAAAACATTCATTATTCAATAGGGCCCAAACTATCAAAAACCAGCGGTTTCAATGAACACACATTTCTTGGAAGAATCATGCAGGACTGAAATTTTTGATGTTTTTCTACTCCTCTCATGAGCCCAAACAAGTTTCTAAAAGCATGAGTTTGCAACTACTTTACTTTTGGAGAAAATTCAAAACATTCATTATTCAATAGAGCCCAATAGCAAAAATCAGGTTTTGAATGAAGAATCACAGTTCTTGGTAGAATCATGCAGGATTGAAATTTTTGATGGTTTTTTACTCCTCTCAATAGCCCAAACAAGTTTCTAAAAGGATGAGTTTGCAACTACTTTACTTTTGGAGAAAATTCAAAACATTCATTATTCAATAGAGCCCAATAGCAAAAATCAGGTTTTGAATGAAGAATCACATTTCTTGGTAGAATCATGCAGGATTGAAATTTTTGATGGTTTTTTACTCCTCTCAACAGCCCAAACAAGTTTCTAAAAGGATGAGTTTGCAACTACTTTACTTTTGGAGAAAATTCAAAACATTCATTATTCAATAGGGCCCAAACTATCAAAAACCAGCGGTTTCAATGAACACACATTTCTTGGTAGAATCATGCAGGACTGAAATTTTTGATGTTTTTCTACTCCTCTCATAAGCCCAAACAAGTCTCTAAAAGCATGAGTTTGCAACTACTTTACTTTTGGAGAAAATTCAAAACATTCATTATTCAATAGAGCCCAATAGCAAAAATCAGGTTTTGAATGAAGAATCACATTTCTTGGTAAAATCATGCAGGATTGAAATTTTTGATGGTTTTCTACTCCTCTCAACAGCCCAAACAAGTTTCTAAAAGGATGAGTTTGCAACTACTTTACTTTTGGAGAAAATTCAAAACATTCATTATTCAATAGGGCCCAAACTATCAAAAACCAGCGGTTTCAATGAACACACATTTCTTGGTAGAATCATGCAGGACTGAAATTTTTGATGTTTTTCTACTCCTCTCATGAGCCCAAACAAGTTTCTAAAAGCATGAGTTTGCAACTACTTTACTTTTGGAGAAAATTCAAAACATTCACTATTCAATAGAGCCCAATAGCAAAAATCAGGTTTTGAATGAAGAATCACATTTCTTGGTAAAATCATGCAGGATTGAAATTTTTGATGGTTTTTTACTCCTCTCAACAGCCCAAACAAGTTTCTAAAAGGATGAGTTTGCAACTACTTTACTTTTGGAGAAAATTCAAAACATTCATTATTCAATAGGGCCCAAACTATCAAAAACCAGCGGTTTCAATGAACACACATTTCTTGGTAGAATCATGCAGGACTGAAATTTTTGATGTTTTTCTACTCCTCTCATGAGCCCAAACAAGTCTCTAAAAGCATGAGTTTGCAACTACTTTACTTTTGGAGAAAATTCAAAACATTCATTATTCAATAGAGCCCAATAGCAAAAATCAGGTTTTGAATGAAGAATCACATTTCTTGGTAGAATCATGCAGGATTGAAATTTTTGATGGTTTTTTACTCCTCTCAACAGCCCAAACAAGTTTCTAAAAGGATGAGTTTGCAACTACTTTACTTTTGGAGAAAATTCAAAACATTCATTATTCAATAGGGCCCAAACTATCAAAAACCAGCGGTTTCAATGAACACACATTTCTTGGTAGAATCATGCAGGACTGAAATTTTTGATGTTTTTCTACTCCTCTCATGAGCCCAAACAAGTCTCTAAAAGCATGAGTTTGCAACTACTTTACTTTTGGAGAAAATTCAAAACATTCACTTTTCAATAGAGCCCAATAGCAAAAATCAGGTTTTGAATGAAGAATCACATTTCTTGGTAGAATCATGCAGGATTGAAATTTTTGATGGTTTTTTACTCCTCTCAACAGCCCAAACAAGTTTGTAAAAGGATGAGTTTGCAACTACTTTACTTTTGGAGAAAATTCAAAACATTCATTATTCAATAGGGCCCAAACTATCAAAAACCAGCGGTTTCAATGAACACACATTTCTTGGTAGAATCATGCAGGACTGAAATTTTTGATGTTTTTCTACTCCTCTCATGAGCCCAAACAAGTCTCTAAAAGCATGAGTTTGCAACTACTTTACTTTTGGAGAAAATTCAAAACATTCATTATTCAATAGAGCCCAATAGCAAAAATCAGGTTTTGAATGAAGAATCACATTTCTTGGTAGAATCATGCAGGATTGAAATTTTTGATGGTTTTTTACTCCTCTCTACAGCCCAAACAAGTTTCTAAAAGGATGAGTTTGCAACTGCTTTACTTTTGGAGAAAATTCAAAACATTCATTATTCAATAGGGCCCAAACTATCAAAAACCAGCGGTTTGAATGAACACACATTTCTTGGTAGAATCATGCAGGACTCAAATTTTTGATGTTTTTCTACTCCTCTCATGAGCCCAAACAAGTTTCTAAAAGCATGAGTTTGCAACTACTTTACTTTTGGAGAAAATTCAAAACATTCATTATTCAATAGAGCCCAATAGCAAAAATCAGGTTTTGAATGAAGAATCACATTTCTTGGTAAAATCATGCAGGATTGAAATTTTTGATGGTTTTTTACTCCTCTCAACAGCCCAAACAAGTTTCTAAAAGGATGAGTTTGCAACTACTTTACTTTTGGAGAAAATTCAAAACATTCATTATTCAATAGGGCCCAAACTATCAAAAACCAGCGGTTTCAATGAACACACATTTCTTGGTAGAATCATGCAGGACTGAAATTTTTGATGTTTTTCTACTCCTCTCATAAGCCCAAACAAGTCTCTAAAAGCATGAGTTTGCAACTACTTTACTTTTGGAGAAAATTCAAAACATTCATTATTCAATAGAGCCCAATAGCAAAAATCAGGTTTTGAATGAAGAATCACATTTCTTGGTAAAATCATGCAGGATTGAAATTTTTGATGGTTTTTTACTCCTCTCAACAGCCCAAACAAGTTTCTAAAAGGATGAGTTTGCAACTACTTTACTTTTGGAGAAAATTCAAAACATTCATTATTCAATAGGGCCCAAACTATCAAAAACCAGCGGTTTCAATGAACACACATTTCTTGGTAGAATCATGCAGGACTGAAATTTTTGATGTTTTTCTACTCCTCTCATGAGCCCAAACAAGTCTCTAAAAGCATGAGTTTGCAACTACTTTACTTTTGGAGAAAATTCAAAACATTCATTATTCAATAGAGCCCAATAGCAAAAATCAGGTTTTGAATGAAGAATCACATTTCTTGGTAGAATCATGCAGGATTGAAATTTTTGATGGTTTTTTACTCCTCTCAACAGCCCAAACAAGTTTCTAAAAGGATGAGTTTGCAACTACTTTACTTTTGGAGAAAATTCAAAACATTCATTATTCAATAGGGCCCAAACTATCAAAAACCAGCGGTTTCAATGAACACACATTTCTTGGAAGAATCATGCAGGACTGAAATTTTTGATGTTTTTCTACTCCTCTCATGAGCCCAAACAAGTTTCTAAAAGCATGAGTTTGCAACTACTTTACTTTTGGAGAAAATTCAAAACATTCATTATTCAATAGAGCCCAATAGCAAAAATCAGGTTTTGAATGAAGAATCACAGTTCTTGGTAGAATCATGCAGGATTGAAATTTTTGATGGTTTTTTACTCCTCTCAATAGCCCAAACAAGTTTCTAAAAGGATGAGTTTGCAACTACTTTACTTTTGGAGAAAATTCAAAACATTCATTATTCAATAGAGCCCAATAGCAAAAATCAGGTTTTGAATGAAGAATCACATTTCTTGGTAGAATCATGCAGGATTGAAATTTTTGATGGTTTTTTACTCCTCTCAACAGCCCAAACAAGTTTCTAAAAGGATGAGTTTGCAACTACTTTACTTTTGGAGAAAATTCAAAACATTCATTATTCAATAGGGCCCAAACTATCAAAAACCAGCGGTTTCAATGAACACACATTTCTTGGTAGAATCATGCAGGACTGAAATTTTTGATGTTTTTCTACTCCTCTCATAAGCCCAAACAAGTCTCTAAAAGCATGAGTTTGCAACTACTTTACTTTTGGAGAAAATTCAAAACATTCATTATTCAATAGAGCCCAATAGCAAAAATCAGGTTTTGAATGAAGAATCACATTTCTTGGTAAAATCATGCAGGATTGAAATTTTTGATGGTTTTCTACTCCTCTCAACAGCCCAAACAAGTTTCTAAAAGGATGAGTTTGCAACTACTTTACTTTTGGAGAAAATTCAAAACATTCATTATTCAATAGGGCCCAAACTATCAAAAACCAGCGGTTTCAATGAACACACATTTCTTGGTAGAATCATGCAGGACTGAAATTTTTGATGTTTTTCTACTCCTCTCATGAGCCCAAACAAGTTTCTAAAAGCATGAGTTTGCAACTACTTTACTTTTGGAGAAAATTCAAAACATTCACTATTCAATAGAGCCCAATAGCAAAAATCAGGTTTTGAATGAAGAATCACATTTCTTGGTAAAATCATGCAGGATTGAAATTTTTGATGGTTTTTTACTCCTCTCAACAGCCCAAACAAGTTTCTAAAAGGATGAGTTTGCAACTACTTTACTTTTGGAGAAAATTCAAAACATTCATTATTCAATAGGGCCCAAACTATCAAAAACCAGCGGTTTCAATGAACACACATTTCTTGGTAGAATCATGCAGGACTGAAATTTTTGATGTTTTTCTACTCCTCTCATGAGCCCAAACAAGTCTCTAAAAGCATGAGTTTGCAACTACTTTACTTTTGGAGAAAATTCAAAACATTCATTATTCAATAGAGCCCAATAGCAAAAATCAGGTTTTGAATGAAGAATCACATTTCTTGGTAGAATCATGCAGGATTGAAATTTTTGATGGTTTTTTACTCCTCTCAACAGCCCAAACAAGTTTCTAAAAGGATGAGTTTGCAACTACTTTACTTTTGGAGAAAATTCAAAACATTCATTATTCAATAGGGCCCAAACTATCAAAAACCAGCGGTTTCAATGAACACACATTTCTTGGTAGAATCATGCAGGACTGAAATTTTTGATGTTTTTCTACTCCTCTCATGAGCCCAAACAAGTCTCTAAAAGCATGAGTTTGCAACTACTTTACTTTTGGAGAAAATTCAAAACATTCACTTTTCAATAGAGCCCAATAGCAAAAATCAGGTTTTGAATGAAGAATCACATTTCTTGGTAGAATCATGCAGGATTGAAATTTTTGATGGTTTTTTACTCCTCTCAACAGCCCAAACAAGTTTCTAAAAGGATGAGTTTGCAACTACTTTACTTTTGGAGAAAATTCAAAACATTCATTATTCAATAGGGCCCAAACTATCAAAAACCAGCGGTTTCAATGAACACACATTTCTTGGTAGAATCATGCAGGACTGAAATTTTTGATGTTTTTCTACTCCTCTCATGAGCCCAAACAAGTCTCTAAAAGCATGAGTTTGCAACTACTTTACTTTTGGAGAAAATTCAAAACATTCATTATTCAATAGAGCCCAATAGCAAAAATCAGGTTTTGAATGAAGAATCACATTTCTTGGTAGAATCATGCAGGATTGAAATTTTTGATGGTTTTTTACTCCTCTCAACAGCCCAAACAAGTTTCTAAAAGGATGAGTTTGCAACTACTTTACTTTTGGAGAAAATTCAAAACATTCATTATTCAATAGGGCCCAAACTATCAAAAACCAGCGGTTTCAATGAACACACATTTCTTGGTAGAATCATGCAGGACTGAAATTTTTGATGTTTTTCTACTCCTCTCATGAGCCCAAACAAGTCTCTAAAAGCATGAGTTTGCAACTACTTTACTTTTGGAGAAAATTCAAAACATTCACTTTTCAATAGAGCCCAATAGCAAAAATCAGGTTTTGAATGAAGAATCACATTTCTTGGTAGAATCATGCAGGATTGAAATTTTTGATGGTTTTTTACTCCTCTCAACAGCCCAAACAAGTTTCTAAAAGGATGAGTTTGCAACTACTTTACTTTTGGAGAAAATTCAAAACATTCATTATTCAATAGGGCCCAAACTATCAAAAACCAGCGGTTTCAATGAACACACATTTCTTGGTAGAATCATGCAGGACTGAAATTTTTGATGTTTTTCTACTCCTCTCATGAGCCCAAACAAGTCTCTAAAAGCATGAGTTTGCAACTACTTTACTTTTGGAGAAAATTCAAAACATTCATTATTCAATAGAGCCCAATAGCAAAAATCAGGTTTTGAATGAAGAATCACATTTCTTGGTAGAATCATGCAGGATTGAAATTTTTGATGGTTTTTTACTCCTCTCAACAGCCCAAACAAGTTTCTAAAAGGATGAGTTTGCAACTACTTTACTTTTGGAGAAAATTCAAAACATTCATTATTCAATAGGGCCCAAACTATCAAAAACCAGCGGTTTCAATGAACACACATTTCTTGGAAGAATCATGCAGGACTGAAATTTTTGATGTTTTTCTACTCCTCTCATGAGCCCAAACAAGTTTCTAAAAGCATGAGTTTGCAACTACTTTACTTTTGGAGAAAATTCAAAACATTCATTATTCAATAGAGCCCAATAGCAAAAATCAGGTTTTGAATGAAGAATCACAGTTCTTGGTAGAATCATGCAGGATTGAAATTTTTGATGGTTTTTTACTCCTCTCAATAGCCCAAACAAGTTTCTAAAAGGATGAGTTTGCAACTACTTTACTTTTGGAGAAAATTCAAAACATTCATTATTCAATAGAGCCCAATAGCAAAAATCAGGTTTTGAATGAAGAATCACATTTCTTGGTAGAATCATGCAGGATTGAAATTTTTGATGGTTTTTTACTCCTCTCAACAGCCCAAACAAGTTTCTAAAAGGATGAGTTTGCAACTACTTTACTTTTGGAGAAAATTCAAAACATTCATTATTCAATAGGGCCCAAACTATCAAAAACCAGCGGTTTCAATGAACACACATTTCTTGGTAGAATCATGCAGGACTGAAATTTTTGATGTTTTTCTACTCCTCTCATAAGCCCAAACAAGTCTCTAAAAGCATGAGTTTGCAACTACTTTACTTTTGGAGAAAATTCAAAACATTCATTATTCAATAGAGCCCAATAGCAAAAATCAGGTTTTGAATGAAGAATCACATTTCTTGGTAAAATCATGCAGGATTGAAATTTTTGATGGTTTTCTACTCCTCTCAACAGCCCAAACAAGTTTCTAAAAGGATGAGTTTGCAACTACTTTACTTTTGGAGAAAATTCAAAACATTCATTATTCAATAGAGCCCAAACTATCAAAAACCAGCGGTTTCAATGAACACACATTTCTTGGTAGAATCATGCAGGACTGAAATTTTTGATGTTTTTCTACTCCTCTCATGAGCCCAAACAAGTTTCTAAAAGCATGAGTTTGCAACTACTTTACTTTTGGAGAAAATTCAAAACATTCACTATTCAATAGAGCCCAATAGCAAAAATCAGGTTTTGAATGAAGAATCACATTTCTTGGTAAAATCATGCAGGATTGAAATTTTTGATGGTTTTTTACTCCTCTCAACAGCCCAAACAAGTTTCTAAAAGGATGAGTTTGCAACTACTTTACTTTTGGAGAAAATTCAAAACATTCATTATTCAATAGGGCCCAAACTATCAAAAACCAGCGGTTTCAATGAACACACATTTCTTGGTAGAATCATGCAGGACTGAAATTTTTGATGTTTTTCTACTCCTCTCATGAGCCCAAACAAGTCTCTAAAAGCATGAGTTTGCAACTACTTTACTTTTGGAGAAAATTCAAAACATTCATTATTCAATAGAGCCCAATAGCAAAAATCAGGTTTTGAATGAAGAATCACATTTCTTGGTAGAATCATGCAGGATTGAAATTTTTGATGGTTTTTTACTCCTCTCAACAGCCCAAACAAGTTTCTAAAAGGATGAGTTTGCAACTGCTTTACTTTTGGAGAAAATTCAAATCATTCATTATTCAATAGGGCCCAAACTATCAAAAACCAGCGGTTTCAATGAACACACATTTCTTGGTAGAATCATGCAGGACTGAAATTTTTGATGTTTTTCTACTCCTCTCATGAGCCCAAACAAGTCTCTAAAAGCATGAGTTTGCAACTACTTTACTTTTGGAGAAAATTCAAAACATTCATTATTCAATAGAGCCCAATAGCAAAAATCAGGTTTTGAATGAAGAATCACATTTCTTGGTAGAATCATGCAGGATTGAAATTTTTGATGGTTTTTTACTCCTCTCTACAGCCCAAACAAGTTTCTAAAAGGATGAGTTTGCAACTGCTTTACTTTTGGAGAAAATTCAAAACATTCATTATTCAATAGAGCCCAATAGCAAAAATCAGGTTTTGAATGAAGAATCACATTTCTTGGTAAAATCATGCAGGATTGAAATTTTTGATGGTTTTTTACTCCTCTCAACAGCCCAAACAAGTTTCTAAAAGGATGAGTTTGCAACTACTTTACTTTTGGAGAAAATTCAAAACATTCATTATTCAATAGGGCCCAAACTATCAAAAACCAGCGGTTTCAATGAACACACATTTCTTGGTAGAATCATGCAGGACTGAAATTTTTGATGTTTTTCTACTCCTCTCATGAGCCCAAACAAGTTTCTAAAAGCATGAGTTTGCAACTACTTTACTTTTGGAGAAAATTCAAAACATTCACTATTCAATAGAGCCCAATAGCAAAAATCAGGTTTTGAATGAAGAATCACATTTCTTGGTAAAATCATGCAGGATTGAAATTTTTGATGGTTTTTTACTCCTCTCAACAGCCCAAACAAGTTTCTAAAAGGATGAGTTTGCAACTACTTTACTTTTGGAGAAAATTCAAAACATTCATTATTCAATAGGGCCCAAACTATCAAAAACCAGCGGTTTCAATGAACACACATTTCTTGGTAGAATCATGCAGGACTGAAATTTTTGATGTTTTTCTACTCCTCTCATGAGCCCAAACAAGTCTCTAAAAGCATGAGTTTGCAACTACTTTACTTTTGGAGAAAATTCAAAACATTCATTATTCAATAGAGCCCAATAGCAAAAATCAGGTTTTGAATGAAGAATCACAGTTCTTGGTAGAATCATGCAGGATTGAAATTTTTGATGGTTTTTTACTCCTCTCAATAGCCCAAACAAGTTTCTAAAAGGATGAGTTTGCAACTACTTTACTTTTGGAGAAAATTCAAAACATTCATTATTCAATAGGGCCCAAACTATCAAAAACCAGCGGTTTCAATGAACACACATTTCTTGGTAGAATCATGCAGGACTGAAATTTTTGATGTTTTTCTACTCCTCTCATAAGCCCAAACAAGTCTCTAAAAGCATGAGTTTGCAACTACTTTACTTTTGGAGAAAATTCAAAACATTCATTATTCAATAGAGCCCAATAGCAAAAATCAGGTTTTGAATGAAGAATCACATTTCTTGGTAAAATCATGCAGGATTGAAATTTTTGATGGTTTTCTACTCCTCTCAACAGCCCAAACAAGTTTCTAAAAGGATGAGTTTGCAACTACTTTACTTTTGGAGAAAATTCAAAACATTCATTATTCAATAGGGCCCAAACTATCAAAAACCAGCGGTTTCAATGAACACACATTTCTTGGTAGAATCATGCAGGACTGAAATTTTTGATGTTTTTCTACTCCTCTCATGAGCCCAAACAAGTTTCTAAAAGCATGAGTTTGCAACTACTTTACTTTTGGAGAAAATTCAAAACATTCACTATTCAATAGAGCCCAATAGCAAAAATCAGGTTTTGAATGAAGAATCACATTTCTTGGTAAAATCATGCAGGATTGAAATTTTTGATGGTTTTTTACTCCTCTCAACAGCCCAAACAAGTTTCTAAAAGAATGAGTTTGCAACTACTTTACTTTTGGAGAAAATTCAAAACATTCATTATTCAATAGGGCCCAAACTATCAAAAACCAGCGGTTTCAATGAACACACATTTCTTGGTAGAATCATGCAGGACTGAAATTTTTGATGTTTTTCTACTCCTCTCATGAGCCCAAACAAGTCTCTAAAAGCATGAGTTTGCAACTACTTTACTTTTGGAGAAAATTCAAAACATTCATTATTCAATAGAGCCCAATAGCAAAAATCAGGTTTTGAATGAAGAATCACATTTCTTGGTAGAATCATGCAGGATTGAAATTTTTGATGGTTTTTTACTCCTCTCAACAGCCCAAACAAGTTTCTAAAAGGATGAGTTTGCAACTACTTTACTTTTGGAGAAAATTCAAAACATTCATTATTCAATAGGGCCCAAACTATCAAAAACCAGCGGTTTCAATGAACACACATTTCTTGGTAGAATCATGCAGGACTGAAATTTTTGATGTTTTTCTACTCCTCTCATGAGCCCAAACAAGTCTCTAAAAGCATGAGTTTGCAACTACTTTACTTTTGGAGAAAATTCAAAACATTCACTTTTCAATAGAGCCCAATAGCAAAAATCAGGTTTTGAATGAAGAATCACATTTCTTGGTAGAATCATGCAGGATTGAAATTTTTGATGGTTTTTTACTCCTCTCAACAGCCCAAACAAGTTTCTAAAAGGATGAGTTTGCAACTACTTTACTTTTGGAGAAAATTCAAAACATTCATTATTCAATAGGGCCCAAACTATCAAAAACCAGCGGTTTCAATGAACACACATTTCTTGGTAGAATCATGCAGGACTGAAATTTTTGATGTTTTTCTACTCCTCTCATGAGCCCAAACAAGTCTCTAAAAGCATGAGTTTGCAACTACTTTACTTTTGGAGAAAATTCAAAACATTCATTATTCAATAGAGCCCAATAGCAAAAATCAGGTTTTGAATGAAGAATCACATTTCTTGGTAGAATCATGCAGGATTGAAATTTTTGATGGTTTTTTACTCCTCTCAACAGCCCAAACAAGTTTCTAAAAGGATGAGTTTGCAACTACTTTACTTTTGGAGAAAATTCAAAACATTCATTATTCAATAGGGCCCAAACTATCAAAAACCAGCGGTTTCAATGAACACACATTTCTTGGTAGAATCATGCAGGACTGAAATTTTTGATGTTTTTCTACTCCTCTCATGAGCCCAAACAAGTCTCTAAAAGCATGAGTTTGCAACTACTTTACTTTTGGAGAAAATTCAAAACATTCACTTTTCAATAGAGCCCAATAGCAAAAATCAGGTTTTGAATGAAGAATCACATTTCTTGGTAGAATCATGCAGGATTGAAATTTTTGATGGTTTTTTACTCCTCTCAACAGCCCAAACAAGTTTCTAAAAGGATGAGTTTGCAACTACTTTACTTTTGGAGAAAATTCAAAACATTCATTATTCAATAGGGCCCAAACTATCAAAAACCAGCGGTTTCAATGAACACACATTTCTTGGTAGAATCATGCAGGACTGAAATTTTTGATGTTTTTCTACTCCTCTCATGAGCCCAAACAAGTCTCTAAAAGCATGAGTTTGCAACTACTTTACTTTTGGAGAAAATTCAAAACATTCATTATTCAATAGAGCCCAATAGCAAAAATCAGGTTTTGAATGAAGAATCACATTTCTTGGTAGAATCATGCAGGATTGAAATTTTTGATGGTTTTTTACTCCTCTCAACAGCCCAAACAAGTTTCTAAAAGGATGAGTTTGCAACTACTTTACTTTTGGAGAAAATTCAAAACATTCATTATTCAATAGGGCCCAAACTATCAAAAACCAGCGGTTTCAATGAACACACATTTCTTGGTAGAATCATGCAGGACTGAAATTTTTGATGTTTTTCTACTCCTCTCATGAGCCCAAACAAGTCTCTAAAAGCATGAGTTTGCAACTACTTTACTTTTGGAGAAAATTCAAAACATTCACTTTTCAATAGAGCCCAATAGCAAAAATCAGGTTTTGAATGAAGAATCACATTTCTTGGTAGAATCATGCAGGATTGAAATTTTTGATGGTTTTTTACTCCTCTCAACAGCCCAAACAAGTTTGTAAAAGGATGAGTTTGCAACTACTTTACTTTTGGAGAAAATTCAAAACATTCATTATTCAATAGGGCCCAAACTATCAAAAACCAGCGGTTTGAATGAACACACATTTCTTGGTAGAATCATGCAGGACTGAAATTTTTGATGTTTTTCTACTCCTCTCATGAGCCCAAACAAGTCTCTAAAAGCATGAGTTTGCAACTACTTTACTTTTGGAGAAAATTCAAAACATTCATTATTCAATAGAGCCCAATAGCAAAAATCAGGTTTTGAATGAAGAATCACATTTCTTGGTAGAAGCATGCAGGATTGAAATTTTTGA
Organism: Dendrobates tinctorius; assembly: GCF_039654945.1. Taxonomy (NCBI): domain Eukaryota; kingdom Metazoa; phylum Chordata; class Amphibia; order Anura; family Dendrobatidae; genus Dendrobates; species Dendrobates tinctorius. Next base: position 1,222,351 of record NW_027362006.1, on the reverse strand, counting down.
TGGTTTTTTACTCCTCTCAACAGCCCAAACAAGTTTCTAAAAGGATGAGTTTGCAACTACTTTACTTTTGGAGAAAATTCAAAACATTCATTATTCAATAGGGCCCAAACTATCAAAAACCAGCGGTTTCAATGAACACACATTTCTTGGTAGAATCATGCAGGACTGAAGTTTTTGATGTTTTTCTACTCCTCTCATGAGCCCAAACAAGTCTCTAAAAGCATGAGTTTGCAACTACTTTACTTTTGGAGAAAATTCAAAACATTCATTATTCAATAGAGCCCAATAGCAAAAATCAGGTTTTGAATGAAGAATCACATTTCTTGGTAGAATCATGCAGGATTGAAATTTTTGATGGTTTTTTACTCCTCTCTACAGCCCAAACAAGTTTCTAAAAGGATGAGTTTGCAACTGCTTTACTTTTGGAGAAAATTCAAAACATTCATTATTCAATAGGGCCCAAACTATCAAAAACCAGCGGTTTGAATGAACACACATTTCTTGGTAGAATCATGCAGGACTCAAATTTTTGATGTTTTTCTACTCCTCTCATGAGCCCAAACAAGTTTCTAAAAGCATGAGTTTGCAACTACTTTACTTTTGGAGAAAATTCAAAACATTCATTATTCAATAGAGCCCAATAGCAAAAATCAGGTTTTGAATGAAGAATCACATTTCTTGGTAAAATCATGCAGGATTGAAATTTTTGATGGTTTTTTACTCCTCTCAACAGCCCAAACAAGTTTCTAAAAGGATGAGTTTGCAACTACTTTACTTTTGGAGAAAATTCAAAACATTCATTATTCAATAGGGCCCAAACTATCAAAAACCAGCGGTTTCAATGAACACACATTTCTTGGTAGAATCATGCAGGACTGAAATTTTTGATGTTTTTCTACTCCTCTCATGAGCCCAAACAAGTTTCTAAAAGCATGAGTTTGCAACTACTTTACTTTTGGAGAAAATTCAAAACATTCATTATTCAATAGAGCCCAATAGCAAAAATCAGGTTTTGAATGAAGAATCACATTTCTTGGTAGAATCATGCAGGATTGAAATTTTTGATGGTTTTTTACTCCTCTCAACAGCCCAAACAAGTTTCTAAAAGGATGAGTTTGCAACTACTTTACTTTTGGAGAAAGTTCAAAACATTCATTATTCAATAGGGCCCAAACTATCAAAAACCAGCGGTTTCAATGAACACACATTTCTTGGTAGAATCATGCAGGACTGAAATTTTTGATGTTTTTCTACTCCTCTCATAAGCCCAAACAAGTCTCTAAAAGCATGAGTTTGCAACTACTTTACTTTAGGAGAAAATTCAAAACATTCATTATTCAATAGAGCCCAATAGCAAAAATCAGGTTTTGAATGAAGAATCACATTTCTTGGTAGAATCATGCAGGATTGAAATTTTTGATGGTTTTTTACTCCTCTCAACAGCCCAAACAAGTTTCTAAAAGGATGAGTTTGCAACTACTTTACTTTTGGAGAAAATTCAAAACATTCATTATTCAATAGGGCCCAAACTATCAAAAACCAGCGGTTTCAATGAACACACATTTCTTGGTAGAATCATGCAGGACTGAAATTTTTGATGTTTTTCTACTCCTCTCATGAGCCCAAACAAGTCTCTAAAAGCATGAGTTTGCAACTACTTTACTTTTGGAGAAAATTCAAAACATTCACTTTTCAATAGAGCCCAATAGCAAAAATCAGGTTTTGAATGAAGAATCACATTTCTTGGTAGAATCATGCAGGATTGAAATTTTTGATGGTTTTTTACTCCTCTCAACAGCCCAAACAAGTTTGTAAAAGGATGAGTTTGCAACTACTTTACTTTTGGAGAAAATTCAAAACATTCATTATTCAATAGGGCCCAAACTATCAAAAACCAGCGGTTTGAATGAACACACATTTCTTGGTAGAATCATGCAGGACTCAAATTTTTGATGTTTTTCTACTCCTCTCATGAGCCCAAACAAGTCTCTAAAAGCATGAGTTTGCAACTACTTTACTTTTGGAGAAAATTCAAAACATTCATTATTCAATAGAGCCCAATAGCAAAAATCAGGTTTTGAATGAAGAATCACATTTCTTGGTAGAAGCATGCAGGATTGAAATTTTTGATGGTTTTTTACTCCTCTCAACAGCCCAAACAAGTTTCTAAAAGGATGAGTTTGCAACTACTTTACTTTTGGAGAAAATTCAAAACATTCATTATTCAATAGGTCCCAAACTATCAAAAACCAGCGGTTTCAATGAACACACATTTCTTGGTAGAATCATGCAGGACTGAAGTTTTTGATGTTTTTCTACTCCTCTCATGAGCCCAAACAAGTCTCTAAAAGCATGAGTTTGCAACTACTTTACTTTTGGAGAAAATTCAAAACATTCATTATTCAATAGAGCCCAATAGCAAAAATCAGGTTTTGAATGAAGAATCACATTTCTTGGTAGAATCATGCAGGATTGAAATTTTTGATGGTTTTTTACTCCTCTCTACAGCCCAAACAAGTTTCTAAAAGGATGAGTTTGCAACTGCTTTACTTTTGGAGAAAATTCAAAACATTCATTATTCAATAGGGCCCAAACTATCAAAAACCAGCGGTTTGAATGAACACACATTTCTTGGTAGAATCATGCAGGACTCAAATTTTTGATGTTTTTCTACTCCTCTCATGAGCCCAAACAAGTTTCTAAAAGCATGAGTTTGCAACTACTTTACTTTTGGAGAAAATTCAAAACATTCATTATTCAATAGAGCCCAATAGCAAAAATCAGGTTTTGAATGAAGAATCACATTTCTTGGTAAAATCATGCAGGATTGAAATTTTTGATGGTTTTTTACTCCTCTCAACAGCCCAAACAAGTTTCTAAAAGGATGAGTTTGCAACTACTTTACTTTTGGAGAAAATTCAAAACATTCATTATTCAATAGGGCCCAAACTATCAAAAACCAGCGGTTTCAATGAACACATTTCTTGGTAGAATCATGCAGGACTGAAATTTTTGATGTTTTTCTACTCCTCTCATGAGCCCAAACAAGTTTCTAAAAGCATGAGTTTGCAACTACTTTACTTTTGGAGAAAATTCAAAACATTCATTATTCAATAGAGCCCAATAGCAAAAATCAGGTTTTGAATGAAGAATCACATTTCTTGGTAGAATCATGCAGGATTGAAATTTTTGATGGTTTTTTACTCCTCTCAACAGCCCAAACAAGTTTCTAAAAGGATGAGTTTGCAACTACTTTACTTTTGGAGAAAATTCAAAACATTCATTATTCAATAGGGCCCAAACTATCAAAAACCAGCGGTTTCAATGAACACACATTTCTTGGTAGAATCATGCAGGACTGAAATTTTTGATGTTTTTCTACTCCTCTCATGAGCCCAAACAAGTTTCTAAAAGCATGAGTTTGCAACTACTTTACTTTTGGAGAAAATTCAAAACATTCACTATTCAATAGAGCCCAATAGCAAAAATCAGGTTTTGAATGAAGAATCACATTTCTTGGTAAAATCATGCAGGATTGAAATTTTTGATGGTTTTTTACTCCTCTCAACAGCCCAAACAAGTTTCTAAAAGGATGAGTTTGCAACTACTTTACTTTTGGAGAAAATTCAAAACATTCATTATTCAATAGGGCCCAAACTATCAAAAACCAGCGGTTTCAATGAACACACATTTCTTGGTAGAATCATGCAGGACTGAAATTTTTGATGTTTTTCTACTCCTCTCATGAGCCCAAACAAGTCTCTAAAAGCATGAGTTTGCAACTACTTTACTTTTGGAGAAAATTCAAAACATTCATTATTCAATAGAGCCCAATAGCAAAAATCAGGTTTTGAATGAAGAATCACATTTCTTGGTAGAATCATGCAGGATTGAAATTTTTGATGGTTTTTTACTCCTCTCAACAGCCCAAACAAGTTTCTAAAAGGATGAGTTTGCAACTACTTTACTTTTGGAGAAAATTCAAAACATTCATTATTCAATAGGGCCCAAACTATCAAAAACCAGCGGTTTCAATGAACACACATTTCTTGGTAGAATCATGCAGGACTGAAATTTTTGATGTTTTTCTACTCCTCTCATGAGCCCAAACAAGTTTCTAAAAGCATGAGTTTGCAACTACTTTACTTTTGGAGAAAATTCAAAACATTCACTATTCAATAGAGCCCAATAGCAAAAATCAGGTTTTGAATGAAGAATCACATTTCTTGGTAAAATCATGCAGGATTGAAATTTTTGATGGTTTTTTACTCCTCTCAACAGCCCAAACAAGTTTCTAAAAGGATGAGTTTGCAACTACTTTACTTTTGGAGAAAATTCAAAACATTCATTATTCAATAGGGCCCAAACTATCAAAAACCAGCGGTTTCATTGAACACACATTTCTTGGTAGAATCATGCAGGACTGAAATTTTTGATGTTTTTCTACTCCTCTCATGAGCCCAAACAAGTCTCTAAAAGCATGAGTTTGCAACTACTTTACTTTTGGAGAAAATTCAAAACATTCATTATTCAATAGAGCCCAATAGCAAAAATCAGGTTTTGAATGAAGAATCACATTTCTTGGTAGAATCATGCAGGATTGAAATTTTTGATGGTTTTTTACTCCTCTCAACAGCCCAAACAAGTTTCTAAAAGGATGAGTTTGCAACTACTTTACTTTTGGAGAAAATTCAAACCATTCATTATTCAATAGGGCCCAAACTATCAAAAACCAGCGGTTTCAATGAACACACATTTCTTGGTAGAATCATGCAGGACTGAAATTTTTGATGTTTTTCTACTCCTCTCATGAGCCCAAACAAGTCTCTAAAAGCATGAGTTTGCAACTACTTTACTTTTGGAGAAAATTCAAAACATTCATTATTCAATAGGGCCCAAACTATCAAAAACCAGCGGTTTCAATGAACACACATTTCTTGGAAGAATCATGCAGGACTGAAATTTTTGATGTTTTTCTACTCCTCTCATGAGCCCAAACAAGTCTCTAAAAGCATGAGTTTGCAACTACTTTACTTTTGGAGAAAATTCAAAACATTCATTATTCAATAGAGCCCAATAGCAAAAATCAGGTTTTGAATGAAGAATCACATTTCTTGGTAGAATCATGCAGGATTGAAATTTTTGATGGTTTTTTACTCCTCTCAACAGCCCAAACAAGTTTCTAAAAGGATGAGTTTGCAACTACTTTACTTTTGGAGAAAATTCAAAACATTCATTATTCAATAGGGCCCAAACTATCAAAAACCAGCGGTTTCAATGAACACACATTTCTTGGAAGAATCATGCAGGACTGAAATTTTTGATGTTTTTCTACTCCTCTCATGAGCCCAAACAAGTCTCTAAAAGCATGAGTTTGCAACTACTTTACTTTTGGAGAAAATTCAACAAGGGGGCGTGGCTTGCAGGGGAGCAGAGCAGACGTGTTTTCTAGGAGCTCCTGCTTTCCCCTACTCTAAGCTTACAAAAAGATTGCTAACTTGTGGAATAATCCAGCCACGGATTAATAAGAAGATGCCTAAGAGGTGCAGCAAGAAAAACAGAAGGGTCCCAGTGAGAAAAGACCGTTTAACGGGTCCAAGAAGCCTGGGGAGTCTGTCGGGCCCAAGCCTCCACGCTGGATGTAAACAACCCAGCCATGTGACTGATCAACGCAGCGGGAAGAAAAAACAAGGAGCCAGCGAGACTCAGAGGGCAGATCAGACTTTAATGGTGAGCTCCCTTGGGTGCAGAGAGGCCCCGACACTAGCTGACAGTGTTTTGAGAGGAGATCGGCAGACCGCGCTGACTGTTGGAGCTGTGATGCGGCAGGAGAGAAGCGGCGGTGGAGTCTCTGTGGCATCGCGGGTGGAACCAGTTGGGACATCTCCAGACAGATCTTCTACACCTGGAAGACCGAGTGGACGTGTGGGGACTGTGGCAGCGTGGTCTTTGACAGCTGCAGCGGTCCCTGCTTCACAAAATCAAAGCGGGGAGACCGCGGTGAAGGCTGAAACCGCGTTGCTGCAGAGGAGCGGCGGTGGAGACGTTGCGGCGCCGCTGCTGAGATCAGGTGTGCCACCCCCCGATGGGTCTTCTGCAGCGGGAGATCCACGCAGATCTACTGTGACATCAGCGGTGAGGTCCCCGGCACCTGGAGAAATCCCCGCTTTGAAGGATCATAGCGGGGAGATCGCGGTGAAAGCCGCGGCCGCGCGACAGTGGAGGAGTCGCGACGGGGGATCTCCTTCCTTTCCTTCTTCTCCGGTGAGCGGATCCGGGGGGTCGCCCATCTGTGGTGGATCTGGGGATATTAAGGGACAGTCGGGAGTCCGATCAGCGGCATGCATAGGGCCGCTGAGGGCTTCTGAAGTCAGGGCCACACAGGCTTCAGGGGAGAACTTTGGTCAGATGACTACATCTGGTGCTGCAACAGCGCGGCCATTGGAATATAGCAGTGCTGAGGTTCCTGCGCCTTTGTTGGATTCTGGTGTCCGCACAGCACTATCGGCGGAGGAGGAAAGTGGGGGAAAAGAGTCTGACGTTGTAGTAATGCTCCAGGAGAGATGTAGCAGAGCCGAAACGATTGCATTACCGCTACTTAAATCTACCGCAGATTTATCATTATGTACACCTGTTACATCATTAACACCTTCTATCAAACATTTTAATAGCTTTTTGCGACATGATGCAGCGGAATTTTCACCATTAAACACACCTAAACAATTATTAGATGGGGAGATAAAATCACCGTACTATGGGGGGGCCCGGTCATCCCGTGGGATAGATCTCAATATGGGATTTCAAAAAAGTGTTGGGGACAAGCGATTATTAGTAGATTCTGGTGTTGACAAGGGGCTACAAAAAAATGGCTTTCATGAAAAATCAGTCTGTGTTTCCTCTAGACAGGAAGAGTTTGGGGGGGATGATCTTTTCCAGTCTATGAAAGAAGAGATATGGGCTTTGATTGCTCGATTCGAAAGCACCCTCCTCACTTTATACACTAATGGGGAGTCCTCTTCTAATGACCAGTCAGGTTTAAATTATAAAAAGTCAGAAACTTCGTCCGACGGTGGGGAGGAATCAGAAAATGTAGATTCGGAGGTCTTTGGGGAGGAGGTAGCCTCTCTTGGAGACTCAAAAAACGATTTGATTGATTCAACTGATATAAGCAATACGGATGAGGCATCTTCGTTGCGTTCCTTTATTTCTGAGAACTCTATCAGCTATGGAGAATCCGGAAGTGGTGACTCTTCTCAGGATGATAAAACTAATATAGCTCAAGAGAAGACGCAGACTGATGTTAAGGAGGTATTTATTGATCCATCCTCGCTATATAATATATGGGTTCCTGGGAGCTGCCCCGTTGAGGATTTCCTAGTTAAATCATGCAAAACTTTTTTGACTTCGTTGAATGATCTGGGGATTGGCAATGTGGGAGACCCGGGAATAGACAAAATTAAACTATTAGGAAACTCGATTAAGCAACTTATGAAAAATATTTTTTCAATTATAGTCAGCGAGAATGTAATAAAACCTAACACCACACTTGACATTTCCCTCTCTACAGTAAAACCTACGTTTAAACAATTTGAATTCTCCTCTATTGAAGCATCAAAATTTCATGAGCTCTCGGATTCTTTGAGGGATTTACAGAAGGAGATTGCCTCATTCAGATGTTCTTTGTCCAATTTTGAGGATTTGAAGAGGAAAAATAATGTAAAAATCAGGGGTATTCCCGAGTCAGTTCAACCAACTCGATTGAGGGAATACGTTTCCTCAATGATTTCTTATTTATTTCCGGAAACTAAAGGAAAAAATCTAATTGAGAGGATATTTAGGATTCGTAGACCTTCCTCCCTACTGTCTGACTTAACTAGAGATGTCATTGTCACATTTTATCCTAACTGGGTCAGAAACACCCTCCTTGGTTTATCAAAAAATTCTAGCTTTCTTTCATCTCCCTATCAAAACTTAGTTTTCTTTAAGGATTTGTGTAAGAACACCATACAAAAACGCAGGTCATTTTTACAAATAACAACTGTGCTTCGTCGGGCTAATATTGATTATAATTGGTCCCAAACTTCTACATTAATCGTGAGATATGCTTCAAACATAATTCATATTCTGTCTCCGCGGGATGGTATGGACTTCCTTAGAAATGCTCGACTTATTTCTAACAATTGTCTTCCCAAAACTTTACACCCATCTGTACAAGACCTCCGCTTACACCATACTTGAACTTTGGATCTTACTTGGATTTTATTATCGGGAAACTTTGGACTCACTTGGACCTCTCAAAAGCTTTTTACATATATGTCGGATTAAAATTATGATCTGTGGTTTATGTTCCATGAGCTGATTTGAGAAAAAAGCTGAACTTTCCCCCCCATATGGTCCTTGGGTATTGATTACTCGGACCAATAACGACGGGTTTACTTACAATTACGTTTAAATATTTAAGTGTTATTAATATTTTGATTACAGGTGTCATATGACAGGTTTAGGTTTATTAAGTGTTATTAATACCTTTTATAAGTGTCATGTGACAGGTGCAGAGGCTTACTATAGCTAGAGGCATTTGAAAGCAGACTTAAAGCGTTATTTACTTTTTTTTTGGGGCATATTAATGTATGTATGCCTGTCCAAAATACTTTAGGGGCTTATAACCCCCAATTCAATACTCAATAGATAACTGTTAGTCTGTCCTGTCTCTTCCTTATGGGGTATGTTCATGCCCATTCATATTGAGGAGACATGACCCTTTTAGATTTATAATTAGACGACTTTATAGCATCTTATTTCTACACGTAACTTACTGTTATGTTTCCCTTTGTTCCTTCCTTACCCCTCCTTTTGTTTTTTTTTTCCTTTGTGTGTTTCATTAAAGCAACTTTAAACCCATTCCGAAACCCCTACCCCTTTCTTCCCTTGACACTTATGAATGTATCTGCTACTTGAAAGTCATGTTATTATACTACTGTTATTTTGTAAACCACATTGAAATATGATGATGAACAATATAACTGTTAAGTAGAAAAACTTAATAAAGTTTATTGAAAATGGAGAAAATTCAAAACATTCATTATTCAATAGAGCCCAATAGCAAAAATCAGGTTTTGAATGAAGAATCACATTTCTTGGTAGAATCATGCAGGATTGAAATTTTTGATGGTTTTTTACTCCTCTCAACAGCCCAAACAAGTTTCTAAAAGGATGAGTTTGCAACTACTTTACTTTCGGAGAAAATTCAAAACATTCATTATTCAATAGGGCCCAAACTATCAAAAACCAGCGGTTTCAATGAACACACATTTCTTGGTAGAATCATGCAGGACTGAAATTTTTGATGTTTTTCTACTCCTCTCATGAGCCCAAACAAGTCTCTAAAAGCATGAGTTTGCAACTACTTTACTTTTGGAGAAAATTCAAAACATTCATTATTCAATAGAGCCCAATAGCAAAAATCAGTTTTTGAATGAAGAATCACAGTTCTTGGTAGAATCATGCAGGATTGAAATTTTTGATGGTTTTTTACTCCTCTCAACAGCCCAAAAAAGTTTCTAAAAGGATGAGTTTGCAACTACTTTACTTTTGGAGAAAATTCAAAACATTCATTATTCAATAGGGCCCAAACTATAAAAAACCAGCGGTTTCAATGAACACACATTTCTTGGAAGAATCATGCAGGGCTGAAATTTTTGATGTTTTTCTACTCCTCTCATGAGCCCAAACAAGTTTCTAAAAGCATGAGTTTGCAACTACTTTACTTTTGGAGAAAATTCAAAACATTCATTATTCAATAGAGCCCAATAGCAAAAATCAGGTTTTTAATGAAGAATCACAGTTCTTGGTAGAATCATGCAGGATTGAAATTTTTGATGGTTTTTTACTCCTCTCAACAGCCCAAACAAGTTTCTAAAAGGATGAGTTTGCAACTACTTTACTTTTGGAGAAAATTCAAAACATTCATTATTCAATAGAGCCCAATAGCAAAAATCAGGTTTTGAATGAAGAATCACATTTCTTGGTAGAATCATGCAGGATTGAAATTTTTGATGGTTTTTTACTCCTCTCAACAGCCCAAACAAGTTTCTAAAAGGATGAGTTTGCAACTACTTTACTTTTGGAGAAAATTCAAAACATTCATTATTCAATAGGGCCCAAACTATCAAAAACCAGCGGTTTCAATGAACACACATTTCTTGGTAGAATCATTCAGGACTGAAATTTTTGATGTTTTTCTACTCCTCTCATGAGCCCAAACAAGTCTCTAAAAGCATGAGTTTGCAACTACTTTACTTTTGGAGAAAATTCAAAACATTCACTATTCAATAGAGCCCAATAGCAAAAATCAGGTTTTGAATGAAGAATCACATTTCTTGGTAAAATCATGCAGGATTGAAATTTTTGATGGTTTTTTACTCCTCTCAACAGCCCAAACAAGTTTCTAAAAGGATGAGTTTGAAACTACTTTACTTTTGGAGAAAATTCAAAACATTCATTATTCAATAGGGCCCAAACTATCAAAAACCAGCGGTTTCAATGAACACACATTTCTTGGTAGAATCATGCAGGACTGAAATTTTTGATGTTTTTCTACTCCTCTCATGAGCCCAAACAAGTTTCTAAAAGCATGAGTTTGCAACTACTTTACTTTTGGAGAAAATTCAAAACATTCACTATTCAATAGAGCCCAATAGCAAAAATCAGGTTTTGAATGAAGAATCACATTTCTTGGTAAAATCATGCAGGATTGAAATTTTTGATGGTTTTTTACTCCTCTCAACAGCCCAAACAAGTTTCTAAAAGGATGAGTTTGCAACTACTTTACTTTTGGAGAAAATTCAAAACATTCATTATTCAATAGGGCCCAAACTATCAAAAACCAGCGGTTTCAATGAACACACATTTCTTGGTAGAATCATGCAGGACTGAAATTTTTGATGTTTTTCTACTCCTCTCATGAGCCCAAACAAGTCTCTAAAAGCATGAGTTTGCAACTACTTTACTTTTGGAGAAAATTCAAAACATTCATTATTCAATAGAGCCCAATAGCAAAAATCAGGTTTTGAATGAAGAATCACATTTCTTGGTAGAATCATGCAGGATTGAAATTTTTGATGGTTTTTTACTCCTCTCAACAGCCCAAACAAGTTTCTAAAAGGATGAGTTTGCAACTACTTTACTTTTGGAGAAAATTCAAAAAAAATTCAAAACATTCATTATTCAATAGAGCCCAATAGCAAAAATCAGGTTTTGAATGAAGAATCACATTTCTTGGTAGAATGATGCAGGATTGAAATTTTTGATGGTTTTTTACTCCTCTCTACAGCCCAAACAAGTTTCTAAAAGGATGAGTTTGCAACTGCTTTACTTTTGGAGAAAATTCAAAACATTCATTATTCAATAGGGCCCAAACTATCAAAAACCAGCGGTTTGAATGAACACACATTTCTTGGTAGAATCATGCAGGACTCAAATTTTTGATGTTTTTCTACTCCTCTCATGAGCCCAAACAAGTCTCTAAAAGCATGAGTTTGCAACTACTTTACTTTTGGAGAAAATTCAAAACATTCATTATTCAATAGAGCCCAATAGCAAAAATCAGGTTTTGAATGAAGAATCACATTTCTTGGTAGAATCATGCAGGATTGAAATTTTTGATGGTTTTTTACTTCTCTCAACAGCCCAAACAAGTTTCTAAAAGGATGAGTTTGCAACTACTTTACTTTTGGAGAAAATTCAAAACATTCATTATTCAATAGGGCCCAAACTATCAAAAACCAGCGGTTTCAATGAACACACATTTCTTGGTAGAATCATGCAGGACTGAAATTTTTGATGTTTTTCTACTCCTCTCATGAGCCCAAACAAGTCTCTAAAAGCATGAGTTTGCAACTACTTTACTTTTGGAGAAAATTCAAAACATTCATTATTCAATAGAGCCCAATAGCAAAAATCAGGTTTTGAATGAAGAATCACATTTCTTGGTAGAATCATGCAGGATTGAAATTTTTGATGGTTTTTTACTCCTCTCAACAGCCCAAACAAGTTTCTAAAAGGATGAGTTTGCAACTACTTTACTTTTGGAGAAAATTCAAAACATTCATTATTCAATAGGGCCCAAACTGTCAAAAACCAGCGGTTTCAATGAACACACATTTCTTGGAAGAATCATGCAGGACTGAAATTTTTGATGTTTTTCTACTCCTCTCATGAGCCCAAACAAGTCTCTAAAAGCATGAGTTTGCAACTACTTTAATTTTGGAGAAAATTCAAAACATTCATTATTCAATGGAGCCCAATAGCAAAAATCAGGTTTTGAATGAAGAATCACATTTCTTGGTAGAATCATGCAGGATTGAAATTTTTGATGGTTTTTTACTCCTCTCAACAGCCCAAACAAGTTTCTAAAAGGATGAGTTTGCAACTACTTTACTTTCGGAGAAAATTCAAAACATTCATTATTCAATAGGGCCCAAACTATCAAAAACCAGCGGTTTCAATGAACACACATTTCTTGGTAGAATCATGCAGGACTGAAATTTTTGATGTTTTTCTACTCCTCTCATGAGCCCAAACAAGTCTCTAAAAGCATGAGTTTGCAACTACTTTACTTTTGGAGAAAATTCAAAACATTCATTATTCAATAGAGCCCAATAGCAAAAATCAGGTTTTGAATGAAGAATCACATTTCTTGGTAGAATCATGCAGGATTGAAATTTTTGATGGTTTTTTACTCCTCTCAACAGCCCAAACAAGTTTCTAAAAGGATGAGTTTGCATCTGCTTTACTTTTGGAGAAAATTCAAAACATTCATTATTCAATAGGGCCCAAACTATCAAAAACCAGCGGTTTCAATGAACACACATTTCTTGGTAGAATCATGCAGGACTGAAATTTTTGATGTTTTTCTACTCCTCTCATGAGCCCAAACAAGTCTCTAAAAGCATGAGTTTGCAACTACTTTACTTTTGGAGAAAATTCAAAACATTCATTATTCAATAGAGCCCAATAGCAAAAATCAGGTTTTGAATGAAGAATCACATTTCTTGGTAGAATCATGCAGGATTGAAATTTTTGATGGTTTTTTACTCCTCTCTACAGCCCAAACAAGTTTCTAAAAGGATGAGTTTGCAACTGCTTTACTTTTGGAGAAAATTCAAAACATTCATTATTCAATAGGGAACAAACTATCAAAAACCAACGGTTTGAATGAACACACATTTCTTGGTAGAATCATGCAGGACTCAAATTTTTGATGTTTTTCTACTCCTCTCATGAGCCCAAACAAGTCTCTAAAAGCATGAGTTTGCAACTACTTTACTTTTGGAGAAAATTCAAAACATTCATTATTCAATAGAGCCCAATAGCAAAAATCAGGTTTTGAATGAAGAATCACAGTTCTTGGTAGAATCATGCAGGATTGAAATTTTTGATGGTTTTTTACTCCTCTCAACAGCCCAAACAAGTTTCTAAAAGGATGAGTTTGGAACTACTTTACTTTTGGAGAAAATTCAAAACATTCATTATTCAATAGGGCCCAAACTATCAAAAACCAGCGGTTTCAATGAACACACATTTCTTGGAAGAATCATGCAGGGCTGAAATTTTTGATGTTTTTCTACTCCTCTCATGAGCCCAAACAAGTTTCTAAAAGCATGAGTTTGCAACTACTTTACTTTTGGAGAAAATTCAAAACATTCATTATTCAATAGAGCCCAATAGCAAAAATCAGGTTTTTAATGAACAATCACAGTTCTTGGTAGAATCATGCAGGATTGAAATTTTTGATGGTTTTTTACTCCTCTCAACAGCCCAAACAAGTTTCTAAAAGGATGAGTTTGCAACTACTTTACTTTTGGAGAAAATTCAAAACATTCATTATTCAATAGAGCCCAATAGCAAAAATCAGGTTTTGAATGAAGAATCACATTTCTTGGTAGAATCATGCAGGATTGAAATTTTTGATGGTTTTTTACTCCTCTCAACAGCCCAAACAAGTTTCTAAAAGGATGAGTTTGCAACTACTTTACTTTTGGAGAAAATTCAAAACATTCATTATTCAATAGGGCCCAAACTATCAAAAACCAGCGGTTTCAATGAACACACATTTCTTGGTAGAATCATGCAGGACTGAAATTTTTGATGTTTTTCTACTCCTCTCATGAGCCCAAACAAGTCTCTAAAAGCATGAGTTTGCAACTACTTTACTTTTGGAGAAAATTCAAAACATTCACTATTCAATAGAGCCCAATAGCAAAAATCAGGTTTTGAATGAAGAATCACATTTCTTGGTAAAATCATGCAGGATTGAAATTTTTGATGGTTTTTTACTCCTCTCAACAGCCCAAACAAGTTTCTAAAAGGATGAGTTTGCAACTACTTTACTTTTGGAGAAAATTCAAAACATTCATTATTCAATAGGGCCCAAACTATCAAAAACCAGCGGTTTCAATGAACACACATTTCTTGGTAGAATCATGCAGGACTGAAATTTTTGATGTTTTTCTACTCCTCTCATGAGCCCAAACAAGTCTCTAAAAGCATGAGTTTGCAACTACTTTACTTTTGGAGAAAATTCAAAACATTCATTATTCAATAGAGCCCAATAGCAAAAATCAGGTTTTGAATGAAGAATCACATTTCTTGGTAGAATCATGCAGGATTGAAATTTTTGATGGTTTTTTACTCCTCTCAACAGCCCAAACAAGTTTCTAAAAGGATGAGTTTGCAACTACTTTACTTTTGGAGAAAATTCAAAACATTCATTATTCAATAGGGCCCAAACTATCAAAAACCAGCGGTTTCAATGAACACACATTTCTTGGTAGAATCATGCAGGACTGAAATTTTTGATGTTTTTCTACTCCTCTCATGAGCCCAAACAAGTCTCTAAAAGCATGAGTTTGCAACTACTTTACTTTTGGAGAAAATTCAAAACATTCACTTTTCAATAGAGCCCAATAGCAAAAATCAGGTTTTGAATGAAGAATCACATTTCTTGGTAGAATCATGCAGGATTGAAATTTTTGATGGTTTTTTACTCCTCTCAACAGCCCAAACAAGTTTGTAAAAGGATGAGTTTGCAACTGCTTTACTTTTGGAGAAAATTCAAAACATTCATTATTCAATAGGGCCCAAACTATCAAAAACCAGCGGTTTGAATGAACACACATTTCTTGGTAGAATCATGCAGGACTCAAATTTTTGATGTTTTTCTACTCCTCTCATGAGCCCAAACAAGTTTCTAAAAGCATGAGTTTGCAACTACTTTACTTTTGGAGAAAATTCAAAACATTCATTATTCAATAGAGCCCAATAGCAAAAATCAGGTTTTGAATGAAGAATCACATTTCTTGGTAAAATCATGCAGGATTGAAATTTTTGATGGTTTTTTACTCCTCTCAACAGCCCAAACAAGTTTCTAAAAGGATGAGTTTGCAACTACTTTACTTTTGGAGAAAATTCAAAACATTCATTATTCAATAGGGCCCAAACTATCAAAAACCAGCGGTTTCAATGAACACACATTTCTTGGTAGAATCATGCAGGACTGAAATTTTTGATGTTTTTCTACTCCTCTCATGAGCCCAAACAAGTCTCTAAAAGCATGAGTTTGCAACTACTTTACTTTTGGAGAAAATTCAAAACATTCATTATTCAATAGAGCCCAATAGCAAAAATCAGGTTTTGAATGAAGAATCACATTTCTTGGTAGAATCATGCAGGATTGAAATTTTTGATGGTTTTTTACTCCTCTCAACAGCCCAAACAAGTTTCTAAAAGGATGAGTTTGCAACTACTTTACTTTTGGAGAAAATTCAAAACATTCATTATTCAATAGGGCCCAAACTATCAAAAACCAGCGGTTTCAATGAACACACATTTCTTGGAAGAATCATGCAGGACTGAAATTTTTGATGTTTTTCTACTCCTCTCATGAGCCCAAACAAGTTTCTAAAAGCATGAGTTTGCAACTACTTTACTTTTGGAGAAAATTCAAAACATTCATTATTCAATAGAGCCCAATAGCAAAAATCAGGTTTTGAATGAAGAATCACAGTTCTTGGTAGAATCATGCAGGATTGAAATTTTTGATGGTTTTTTACTCCTCTCAACAGCCCAAACAAGTTTCTAAAAGGATGAGTTTGCAACTACTTTACTTTTGGAGAAAATTCAAAACATTCATTATTCAATAGAGCCCAATAGCAAAAATCAGGTTTTGAATGAAGAATCACATTTCTTGGTAGAATCATGCAGGATTGAAATTTTTGATGGTTTTTTACTCCTCTCAACAGCCCAAACAAGTTTCTAAAAGGATGAGTTTGCAACTCTTTTACTTTTGGAGAAAATTCAAAACATTCATTATTCAATAGGGCCCAAACTATCAAAAACCAGCGGTTTCAATGAACACACATTTCTTGGTAGAATCATGCAGGACTGAAATTTTTGATGTTTTTCTACTCCTCTCATAAGCCCAAACAAGTCTCTAAAAGCATGAGTTTGCAACTACTTTACTTTTGGAGAAAATTCAAAACATTCATTATTCAATAGAGCCCAATAGCAAAAATCAGGTTTTGAATGAAGAATCACATTTCTTGGTAAAATCATGCAGGATTGAAATTTTTGATGGTTTTTTACTCCTCTCAACAGCCCAAACAAGTTTCTAAAAGGATGAGTTTGCAACTACTTTACTTTTGGAGAAAATTCAAAACATTCATTATTCAATAGGGCCCAATAGCAAAAATCAGGTTTTGAATGAAGAATCACATTTCTTGGTAGAATCATGCAGGATTGAAATTTTTGATGGTTTTTTACTCCTCTCAACAGCCCAAACAAGTTTCTAAAAGGATGAATTGCAACTACTTTACTTTTGGAGAAAATTCAAAACATTCATTATTCAATAGGGCCCAAACTATCAAAAACCAGCGGTTTCAATGAACACACATTTCTTGGTAGAATCATGCAGGACTGAAATTTTTGATGTTTTTCTACTCCTCTCATGAGCCCAAACAAGTCTCTAAAAGCATGAGTTTGCAACTACTTTATTTTTGGAGAAAATTCAAAACATTCATTATTCAATAGAGCCCAATAGCAAAAATCAGGTTTTGAATGAAGAATCACATTTCTTGGTAAAATCATGCAGGATTGAAATTTTTGATGGTTTTTTACTCCTCTCAACAGCCCAAACAAGTTTCTAAAAGGATGAGTTTGCAACTACTTTACTTTTGGAGAAAATTCAAAACATTCATTATTCAATAGGGCCCAAACTATCAAAAACCAGCGGTTTCAATGAACACACATTTCTTGGTAGAATCATGCAGGACTGAAATTTTTGATGTTTTTCTACTCCTCTCATGAGCCCAAACAAGTTTCTAAAAGCATGAGTTTGCAACTACTTTACTTTTGGAGAAAATTCAAAACATTCACTATTCAATAGAGCCCAATAGCAAAAATCAGGTTTTGAATGAAGAATCACATTTCTTGGTAAAATCATGCAGGATTGAAATTTTTGATGGTTTTTTACTCCTCTCAACAGCCCAAACAAGTTTCTAAAAGGATGAGTTTGCAACTACTTTACTTTTGGAGAAAATTCAAACCATTCATTATTCAATAGGGCCCAAACTATCAAAAACCAGCGGTTTCAATGAACACACATTTCTTGGTAGAATCATGCAGGACTGAAATTTTTGATGGTTTTTTACTCCTCTCAACAGCCCAAACAAGTTTCTAAAAGGATGAGTTTGCAACTACTTTACTTTTGGAGAAAATTCAAAACATTCATTATTCAATAGGGCCCAAACTATCAAAAACCAGCGGTTTCAATGAACACACATTTCTTGGAAGAATCATGCAGGACTGAAATTTTTGATGTTTTTCTACTCCTCTCATGAGCCCAAACAAGTTTCTAAAAGCATGAGTTTGCAACTACTTTACTTTTGGAGAAAATTCAAAACATTCATTATTCAATAGAGCCCAATAGCAAAAATCAGGTTTTGAATGAAGAATCACAGTTCTTGGTAGAATCATGCAGGATTGAAATTTTTGATGGTTTTTTACTCCTCTCAACAGCCCAAACAAGTTTCTAAAAGGGTGAGTTTGCAACTACTTTACTTTTGGAGAAAATTCAAAACATTCATTATTCAATAGAGCCCAATAGCAAAAATCAGGTTTTGAATGAAGAATCACATTTCTTGGTAGAATCATGCAGGATTGAAATTTTTGATGGTTTTTTACTCCTCTCAACAGCCCAAACAAGTTTCTAAAAGGATGAGTTTGCAACTACTTTACTTTTGGAGAAAATTCAAAACATTCATTATTCAATAGGGCCCAAACTATCAAAAACCAGAGGTTTCAATGAACACACATTTCTTGGTAGAATCATGCAGGACTGAAATTTTTGATGTTTTTCTACTCCTCTCATGAGCCCAAACAAGTCTCTAAAAGCATGAGTTTGCAACTACTTTACTTTTGGAGAAAATTCAAAACATTCATTATTCAATAGAGCCCAATAGCAAAAATCAGGTTTTGAATGAAGAATCACAGTTCTTGGTAGAATCATGCAGGATTGAAATTTTTGATGGTTTTTTACTCCTCTCAACAGCCCAAACAAGTTTCTAAAAGGATGAGTTTGCAACTACTTTACTTTTGGAGAAAATTCAAAACATTCATTATTCAATAGGGCCCAAACTATCAAAAACCAGCGGTTTCAATGAACACACATTTCTTGGAAGAATCATGCAGGGCTGAAATTTTTGATGTTTTTCTACTCCTCTCATGAGCCCAAACAAGTTTCTAAAAGCATGAGTTTGCAACTACTTTACTTTTGGACAAAATTCAAAACATTCATTATTCAATAGAGCCCAATAGCAAAAATCAGGTTTTGAATGAAGAATCACAGTTCTTGGTAGAATCATGCAGGATTGAAATTTTTGATGGTTTTTTACTCCTCTCAACAGCCCAAACAAGTTTCTAAAAGGATGAGTTTGCAACTACTTTACTTTTGGAGAAAATTCAAAACATTCATTATTCAATAGAGCCCAATAGCAAAAATCAGGTTTTGAATGAAGAATCACATTTCTTGGTAGAATCATGCAGGATTGAAATTTTTGATGGTTTTTTACTCCTCTCAACAGCCCAAACAAGTTTCTAAAAGGATGAGTTTGCAACTACTTTACTTTTGGAGAAAATTCAAAACATTCATTATTCAATAGGGCCCAAACTATCAAAAACCAGCGGTTTCAATGAACACACATTTCTTGGTAGAATCATGCAGGACTGAAATTTTTGATGTTTTTCTACTCCTCTCATGAGCCCAAACAAGTCTCTAAAAGCATGAGTTTGCAACTACTTTACTTTTGGAGAAAATTCAAAACATTCATTATTCAATAGAGCCCAATAGCAAAAATCAGGTTTTGAATGAAGAATCACATTTCTTGGTAGAATCATGCAGGATTGAAATTTTTGATGGTTTTTTACTCCTCTCAACAGCCCAAACAAGTTTCTAAAAGGATGAGTTTGCAACTACTTTACTTTTGGAGAAAATTCAAAACATTCATTATTCAATAGGGCCCAAACTATCAAAAACCAGCGGTTTGAATGAACACACATTTCTTGGTAGAATCATGCAGGACTGAAATTTTTGATGTTTTTCTACTCCTCTCATGAGCCCAAACAAGTCTCTAAAAGCATGAGTTTGCAACTACTTTACTTTTGGAGAAAATTCAAAACATTCATTATTCAATAGAGCCCAATAGCAAAAATCAGGTTTTGAATGAAGAATCACATTTCTTGGTAGAAGCATGCAGGATTGAAATTTTTGATGGTTTTTTACTCCTCTCAACAGC
Organism: Dendrobates tinctorius; assembly: GCF_039654945.1. Lineage (NCBI taxonomy): Eukaryota > Metazoa > Chordata > Amphibia > Anura > Dendrobatidae > Dendrobates > Dendrobates tinctorius. Next base: position 1,202,501 of record NW_027362006.1, on the reverse strand, counting down.
CCAAACAAGTTTCTAAAAGGATGAGTTTGCAACTACTTTACTTTTGGAGAAAATTCAAAACATTCATTATTCAATAGGGCCCAAACTATCAAAAACCAGCGGTTTCAATGAACACACATTTCTTGGTAGAATCATGCAGGACTGAAGTTTTTGATGTTTTTCTACTCCTCTCATGAGCCCAAACAAGTCTCTAAAAGCATGAGTTTGCAACTACTTTACTTTTGGAGAAAATTCAAAACATTCATTATTCAATAGAGCCCAATAGCAAAAATCAGGTTTTGAATGAAGAATCACATTTCTTGGTAGAATGATGCAGGATTGAAATTTTTGATGGTTTTTTACTCCTCTCTACAGCCCAAACAAGTTTCTAAAAGGATGAGTTTGCAACTGCTTTACTTTTGGAGAAAATTCAAAACATTCATTATTCAATAGGGCCCAAACTATCAAAAACCAGCGGTTTGAATGAACACACATTTCTTGGTAGAATCATGCAGGACTCAAATTTTTGATGTTTTTCTACTCCTCTCATGAGCCCAAACAAGTCTCTAAAAGCATGAGTTTGCAACTACTTTACTTTTGGAGAAAATTCAAAACATTCATTATTCATTAGAGCCCAATAGCAAAAATTAGGTTTTGAATGAAGAATCACATTTCTTGGTAGAATCATGCAGGATTGAAATTTTTGATGGTTTTTTACTCCTCTCAACAGCCCAAACAAGTTTCTAAAAGGATGAGTTTGCAACTACTTTACTTTTGGAGAAAATTCAAAACATTCATTATTCAATAGAGCCCAATAGCAAAAATCAGGTTTTGAATGAAGAATCACATTTCTTGGTAGAATCATGCAGGATTGAAATTTTTGATGGTTTTTTACTCCTCTCAACAGCCCAAACAAGTTTCTAAAAGGATGAGTTTGCAACTACTTTACTTTTGGAGAAAATTCAAAACATTCATTATTCAATAGGGCCCAAACTATCAAAAACCAGCGGTTTCAATGAACACACATTTCTTGGTAGAATCATGCAGGACTGAAATTTTTGATGTTTTTCTACTCCTCTCATAAGCCCAAACAAGTCTCTAAAAGCATGAGTTTGCAACTACTTTACTTTTGGAGAAAATTCAAAACATTCATTATTCAATAGAGCCCAATAGCAAAAATCAGGTTTTGAATGAAGAATCACATTTCTTGGTAAAATCATGCAGGATTGAAATTTTTGATGGTTTTTTACTCCTCTCAACAGCCCAAACAAGTTTCTAAAAGGATGAGTTTGCAACTACTTTACTTTTGGAGAAAATTCAAAACATTCATTATTCAATAGGGCCCAAACTATCAAAAAACAGCGGTTTCAATGAACACACATTTCTTGGTAGAATCATGCAGGACTGAAATTTTTGATGTTTTTCTACTCCTCTCATGAGCCCAAACAAGTTTCTAAAAGCATGAGTTTGCAACTACTTTACTTTTGGAGAAAATTCAAAACATTCACTATTCAATAGAGCCCAATAGCAAAAATCAGGTTTTGAATGAAGAATCACATTTCTTGGTAAAATCATGCAGGATTGAAATTTTTGATGGTTTTTTACTCCTCTCAACAGCCCAAACAAGTTTCTAAAAGGATGAGTTTGCAACTACTTTACTTTTGGAGAAAATTCAAAACATTCATTATTCAATAGGGCCCAAACTATCAAAAACCAGCGGTTTCAATGAACACACATTTCTTGGAAGAATCATGCAGGGCTGAAATTTTTGATGTTTTTCTACTCCTCTCATGAGCCCAAACAAGTTTCTAAAAGCATGAGTTTGCAACTACTTTACTTTTGGAGAAAATTCAAAACATTCATTATTCAATAGAGCCCAATAGCAAAAATCAGGTTTTTAATGAACAATCACAGTTCTTGGTAGAATCATGCAGGATTGAAATTTTTGATGGTTTTTTACTCCTCTCAACAGCCCAAACAAGTTTCTAAAAGGATGAGTTTGCAACTACTTTACTTTTGGAGAAAATTCAAAACATTCATTATTCAATAGAGCCCAATAGCAAAAATCAGGTTTTGAATGAAGAATCACATTTCTTGGTAGAATCATGCAGGATTGAAATTTTTGATGGTTTTTTACTCCTCTCAACAGCCCAAACAAGTTTCTAAAAGGATGAGTTTGCAACTACTTTACTTTTGGAGAAAATTCAAAACATTCATTATTCAATAGGGCCCAAACTATCAAAAACCAGCGGTTTCAATGAACACACATTTCTTGGTAGAATCATGCAGGACTGAAATTTTTGATGTTTTTCTACTCCTCTCATGAGCCCAAACAAGTCTCTAAAAGCATGAGTTTGCAACTACTTTAGTTTTGGAGAAAATTCAAAACATTCACTATTCAATAGAGCCCAATAGCAAAAATCAGGTTTTGAATGAAGAATCACATTTCTTGGTAAAATCATGCAGGATTGAAATTTTTGATGGTTTTTTACTCCTCTCAACAGCCCAAACAAGTTTCTAAAAGGATGAGTTTGCAACTACTTTACTTTTGGAGAAAATTCAAAACATTCATTATTCAATAGGGCCCAAACTATCAAAAACCAGCGGTTTCAATGAACACACATTTCTTGGTAGAATCATGCAGGACTGAAATTTTTGATGTTTTTCTACTCCTCTCATGAGCCCAAACAAGTCTCTAAAAGCATGAGTTTGCAACTACTTTACTTTTGGAGAAAATTCAAAACATTCATTATTCAATAGAGCCCAATAGCAAAAATCAGGTTTTGAATGAAGAATCACATTTCTTGGTAGAATCATGCAGGATTGAAATTTTTGATGGTTTTTTACTCCTCTCAACAGCCCAAACAAGTTTCTAAAAGGATGAGTTTGCAACTACTTTACTTTTGGAGAAAATTCAAAACATTCATTATTCAATAGGGCCCAAACTATCAAAAACCAGCGGTTTCAATGAACACACATTTCTTGGTAGAATCATGCAGGACTGAAATTTTTGATGTTTTTCTACTCCTCTCATGAGCCCAAACAAGTCTCTAAAAGCATGAGTTTGCAACTACTTTACTTTTGGAGAAAATTCAAAACATTCACTTTTCAATAGAGCCCAATAGCAAAAATCAGGTTTTGGATGAAGAATCACATTTCTTGGTAGAATCATGCAGGATTGAAATTTTTGATGGTTTTTTACTCCTCTCAACAGCCCAAACAAGTTTGTAAAAGGATGAGTTTGCAACTACTTTACTTTTGGAGAAAATTCAAAACATTCATTATTCAATAGGGCCCAAACTATCAAAAACCAGCGGTTTCAATGAACACACATTTCTTGGTAGAATCATGCAGGACTGAAATTTTTGATGTTTTTCTACTCCTCTCATGAGCCCAAACAAGTCTCTAAAAGCATGAGTTTGCAACTACTTTACTTTTGGAGAAAATTCAAAACATTCATTATTCAATAGAGCCCAATAGCAAAAATCAGGTTTTGAATGAAGAATCACATTTCTTGGTAGAATCATGCAGGATTGAAATTTTTGATGGTTTTTTACTCCTCTCAACAGCCCAAACAAGTTTCTAAAAGGATGAGTTTGCAACTACTTTACTTTTGGAGAAAATTCAAAACATTCATTATTCAATAGGGCCCAAACTATCAAAAACCAGCGGTTTCAATGAACACACATTTCTTGGAAGAATCATGCAGGACTGAAATTTTTGATGTTTTTCTACTCCTCTCATGAGCCCAAACAAGTTTCTAAAAGCATGAGTTTGCAACTACTTTACTTTTGGAGAAAATTCAAAACATTCATTATTCAATAGAGCCCAATAGCAAAAATCAGGTTTTGAATGAAGAATCACAGTTCTTGGTAGAATCATGCAGGATTGAAATTTTTGATGGTTTTTTACTCCTCTCAACAGCCCAAACAAGTTTCTAAAAGGATGAGTTTGCAACTACTTTACTTTTGGAGAAAATTCAAAACATTCATTATTCAATAGAGCCCAATAGCAAAAATCAGGTTTTGAATGAAGAATCACATTTCTTGGTAGAATCATGCAGGATTGAAATTTTTGATGGTTTTTTACTCCTCTCAACAGCCCAAACAAGTTTCTAAAAGGATGAGTTTGCAACTCTTTTACTTTTGGAGAAAATTCAAAACATTCATTATTCAATAGGGCCCAAACTATCAAAAACCAGCGGTTTCAATGAACACACATTTCTTGGTAGAATCATGCAGGACTGAAATTTTTGATGTTTTTCTACTCCTCTCATAAGCCCAAACAAGTCTCTAAAAGCATGAGTTTGCAACTACTTTACTTTTGGAGAAAATTCAAAACATTCATTATTCAATAGAGCCCAATAGCAAAAATCAGGTTTTGAATGAAGAATCACATTTCTTGGTAAAATCATGCAGGATTGAAATTTTTGATGGTTTTTTACTCCTCTCAACAGCCCAAACAAGTTTCTAAAAGGATGAGTTTGCAACTACTTTACTTTTGGAGAAAATTCAAAACATTCATTATTCAATAGAGCCCAATAGCAAAAATCAGGTTTTGAATGAAGAATCACATTTCTTGGTAAAATCATGCAGGATTGAAATTTTTGATGGTTTTTTACTCCTCTCAACAGCCCAAACAAGTTTCTAAAAGGATGAGTTTGCAACTACTTTACTTTTGGAGAAAATTCAAAACATTCATTATTCAATAGAGCCCAATAGCAAAAATCAGGTTTTGAATGAAGAATCACATTTCTTGGTAAAATCATGCAGGATTGAAATTTTTGATGGTTTTTTACTCCTCTCAACAGCCCAAACAAGTTTCTAAAAGCATGAGTTTGCAACTACTTTACTTTTGGAGAAAATTCAAAACATTCATTATTCAATAGGGCCCAAACTATCAAAAACCAGCGGTTTCAATGAACACACATTTCTTGGTAGAATCATGCAGGACTGAAATTTTTGATGTTTTTCTACTCCTCTCATGAGCCCAAACAAGTTTCTAAAAGCATGAGTTTGCAACTACTTTACTTTTGGAGAAAATTCAAAACATTCACTATTCAATAGAGCCCAATAGCAAAAATCAGGTTTTGAATGAAGAATCACATTTCTTGGTAAAATCATGCAGGATTGAAATTTTTGATGGTTTTTTACTCCTCTCAACAGCCCAAACAAGTTTCTAAAAGGATGAGTTTGCAACTACTTTACTTTTGGAGAAAATTCAAAACATTCATTATTCAATAGGGCCCAAACTATCAAAAACCAGCGGTTTGAATGAACACACATTTCTTGGTAGAATCATGCAGGACTGAAATTTTTGATGTTTTTCTACTCCTCTCATGAGCCCAAACAAGTCTCTAAAAGCATGAGTTTGCAACTACTTTACTTTTGGAGAAAATTCAAAACATTCATTATTCAATAGAGCACAATAGCAAAAATCAGGTTTTGAATGAAGAATCACATTTCTTGGTAGAATCATGCAGGATTGAAATTTTTGATGGTTTTTTACTCCTCTCAACAGCCCAAACAAGTTTCTAAAAGGATGAGTTTGCAACTACTTTACTTTTGGAGAAAATTCAAAACATTCATTATTCAATAGGGCCCAAACTATCAAAAACCAGCGGTTTCAATGAACACACATTTCTTGGTAGAATCATGCAGGACTGAAATTTTTGATGTTTTTCTACTCCTCTCATGAGCCCAAACAAGTCTCTAAAAGCATGAGTTTGCAACTACTTTACTTTTGGAGAAAATTCAAAACATTCACTTTTCAATAGAGCCCAATAGCAAAAATCAAGTTTTGAATGAAGAATCACATTTCTTGGTAGAATCATGCAGGATTGAAATTTTTGATGGTTTTTTACTCCTCTCAACAGCCCAAACAAGTTTCTAAAAGGATGAGTTTGCAACTACTTTACTTTTGGAGAAAATTCAAAACATTCATTATTCAATAGGGCCCAAACTATCAAAAACCAGCGGTTTCAATGAACACACATTTCTTGGTAGAATCATGCAGGACTGAAATTTTTGATGTTTTTCTACTCCTCTCATGAGCCCAAACAAGTCTCTAAAAGCATGAGTTTGCAACTACTTTACTTTTGGAGAAAATTCAAAACATTCACTTTTCAATAGAGCCCAATAGCAAAAATCAAGTTTTGAATGAAGAATCACATTTCTTGGTAGAATCATGCAGGATTGAAATTTTTGATGGTTTTTTACTCCTCTCAACAGCCCAAACAAGTTTCTAAAAGGATGAGTTTGCAACTACTTTACTTTTGGAGAAAATTCAAAACATTCATTATTCAATAGGGCCCAAACTATCAAAAACCAGCGGTTTCAATGAACACACATTTCTTGGTAGAATCATGCAGGACTGAAATTTTTGATGTTTTTCTACTCCTCTCATGAGCCCAAACAAGTCTCTAAAAGCATGAGTTTGCAACTACTTTACTTTTGGAGAAAATTCAAAACATTCATTATTCAATAGAGCCCAATAGCAAAAATCAGGTTTTGAATGAAGAATCACATTTCTTGGTAGAATCATGCAGGATTGAAATTTTTGATGGTTTTTTACTCCTCTCAACAGCCCAAACAAGTTTCTAAAAGGATGAGTTTGCAACTACTTTACTTTTGGAGAAAATTCAAAACATTCATTATTCAATAGGACCCAAACTATCAAAAACCAGCGGTTTCAATGAACACACATTTCTTGGAAGAATCATGCAGGGCTGAAATTTTTGATGTTTTTCTACTCCTCTCATGAGCCCAAACAAGTTTCTAAAAGCATGAGTTTGCAACTACTTTACTTTTGGAGAAAATTCAAAACATTCATTATTCAATAGAGCCCAATAGCAAAAATCAGGTTTTGAATGAAGAATCACATTTCTTGGTAGAATCATGCAGGATTGAAATTTTTGATGGTTTTTTACTCCTCTCAACAGCCCAAACAAGTTTCTAAAAGGATGAGTTTGCAACTACTTTACTTTTGGAGAAAATTCAAAACATTCATTATTCAATAGGGCCCAAACTATCAAAAACCAGCGGTTTCAATGAACACACATTTCTTGGTAGAATCATGCAGGACTGAAATTTTTGATGTTTTTCTACTCCTCTCATGAGCCCAAACAAGTCTCTAAAAGCATGAGTTTGCAACTACTTTACTTTTGGAGAAAATTCAAAACATTCATTATTCAATAGAGCCCAATAGCAAAAATCAGGTTTTGAATGAAGAATCACATTTCTTGGTAAAATCATGCAGGATTGAAATTTTTGATGGTTTTTTACTCCTCTCAACAACCCAAACAAGTTTCTAAAAGGATGAGTTTGCAACTACTTTACTTTTGGAGAAAATTCAAAACATTCATTATTCAATAGGGCCCAAACTATCAAAAACCAGCGGTTTCAATGAACACACATTTCTTGGTAGAATCATGCAGGATTGAAATTTTTGATGGTTTTTTACTCCTCTCAACAGCCCAAACAAGTTTCTAAAAGGATGAGTTTGCAACTACTTTACTTTTGGAGAAAATTCAAAACATTCATTATTCAATAGGGCCCAAACTATCAAAAACCAGCGGTTTCAATGAACACACATTTCTTGGTAGAATCATGCAGGACTGAAATTTTTGATGTTTTTCTACTCCTCTCATGAGCCCAAACAAGTTTCTAAAAGCATGAGTTTGCAACTACTTTACTTTTGGAGAAAATTCAAAACATTCACTTTTCAATAGAGCCCAATAGCAAAAATCAGGTTTTGAATGAAGAATCACATTTCTTGGTAGAAGCATGCAGGATTGAAATTTTTGATGGTTTTTTACTCCTCTCAACAGCCCAAACAAGTTTCTAAAAGGATGAGTTTGCAACTACTTTACTTTTGGAGAAAATTCAAAACATTCATTATTCAATAGGGCCCAAACTATCAAAAACCAGCGGTTTCAATGAACACATTTCTTGGTAGAATCATGCAGGACTGAAGTTTTTGATGTTTTTCTACTCCTCTCATGAGCCCAAACAAGTCTCTAAAAGCATGAGTTTGCAACTACTTTACTTTTGGAGAAAATTCAAAACATTCATTATTCAATAGAGCCCAATAGCAAAAATCAGGTTTTGAATGAAGAATCACATTTCTTGGTAGAATCATGCAGGATTGAAATTTTTGATGGTTTTTTACTCCTCTCTACAGCCCAAACAAGTTTCTAAAAGGATGAGTTTGCAACTGCTTTACTTTTGGAGAAAATTCAAAACATTCATTATTCAATAGGGCCCAAACTATCAAAAACCAGCGGTTTGAATGAACACACATTTCATGGTAGAATCATGCAGGACTCAAATTTTTGATGTTTTTCTACTCCTCTCATGAGCCCAAACAAGTTTCTAAAAGCATGAGTTTGCAACTACTTTACTTTTGGAGAAAATTCAAAACATTCATTATTCAATAGAGCCCAATAGCAAAAATCAGGTTTTGAATGAAGAATCACATTTCTTGGTAAAATCATGCAGGATTGAAATTTTTGATGGTTTTTTACTCCTCTCAACAGCCCAAACAAGTTTCTAAAAGGATGAGTTTGCAACTACTTTACTTTTGGAGAAAATTCAAAACATTCATTATTCAATAGGGCCCAAACTATCAAAAACCAGCGGTTTCAATGAACACACATTTCTTGGTAGAATCATGCAGGACTGAAATTTTTGATGTTTTTCTACTCCTCTCATGAGCCCAAACAAGTTTCTAAAAGCATGAGTTTGCAACTACTTTACTTTTGGAGAAAATTCAAAACATTCACTATTCAATAGAGCCCAATAGCAAAAATCAGGTTTTGAATGAAGAATCACATTTCTTGGTAAAATCATGCAGGATTGAAATTTTTGATGGTTTTTTAATCCTCTCAACAGCCCAAACAAGTTTCTAAAAGGATGAGTTTGCAACTACTTTACTTTTGGAGAAAATTCAAAACATTCATTATTCAATAGGGCCCAAACTATCAAAAACCAGCGGTTTCAATGAACACACATTTCTTGGTAGAATCATGCAGGACTGAAATTTTTGATGTTTTTCTACTCCTCTCATGAGCCCAAACAAGTCTCTAAAAGCATGAGTTTGCAACTACTTTACTTTTGGAGAAAATTCAAAACATTCATTATTCAATAGAGCCCAATAGCAAAAATCAGGTTTTGAATGAAGAATCACATTTCTTGGTAGAATCATGCAGGATTGAAATTTTTGATGGTTTTTTACTCCTCTCAACAGCCCAAACAAGTTTCTAAAAGGATGAGTTTGCAACTACTTTACTTTTGGAGAAAATTCAAAACATTCATTATTCAATAGGGCCCAAACTATCAAAAACCAGCGGTTTCAATGAACACACATTTCTTGGAAGAATCATGCAGGACTGAAATTTTTGATGTTTTTCTACTCCTCTCATGAGCCCAAACAAGTTTCTAAAAGCATGAGTTTGCAACTACTTTACTTTTGGAGAAAATTCAAAACATTCATTATTCAATAGAGCCCAATAGCAAAAATCAGGTTTTGAATGAAGAATCACAGTTCTTGGTAGAATCATGCAGGATTGAAATTTTTGATGGTTTTTTACTCCTCTCAACAGCCCAAACAAGTTTCTAAAAGGATGAGTTTGCAACTACTTTACTTTTGGAGAAAATTCAAAACATTCATTATTCAATAGAGCCCAATAGCAAAAATCAGGTTTTGAATGAAGAATCACATTTCTTGGTAGAATCATGCAGGATTGAAATTTTTGATGGTTTTTTACTCCTCTCAACAGCCCAAACAAGTTTCTAAAAGGATGAGTTTGCAACTCTTTTACTTTTGGAGAAAATTCAAAACATTCATTATTCAATAGGGCCCAAACTATCAAAAACCAGCGGTTTCAATGAACACACATTTCTTGGTAGAATCATGCAGGACTGAAATTTTTGATGTTTTTCTACTCATCTCATAAGCCCAAACAAGTCTCTAAAAGCATGAGTTTGCAACTACTTTACCTTTGGAGAAAATTCAAAACATTCATTATTCAATAGAGCCCAATAGCAAAAATCAGGTTTTGAATGAAGAATCACATTTCTTGGTAAAATCATGCAGGATTGAAATTTTTGATGGTTTTTTACTCCTCTCAACAGCCCAAACAAGTTTCTAAAAGGATGAGTTTGCAACTACTTTACTTTTGGAGAAAATTCAAAACATTCATTATTCAATAGAGCCCAATAGCAAAAATCAGGTTTTGAATGAAGAATCACATTTCTTGGTAGAATCATGCAGGATTGAAATTTTTGATGGTTTTTTACTCCTCTCAACAGCCCAAACAAGTTTCTAAAAGGATGAATTGCAACTACTTTACTTTTGGAGAAAATTCAAAACATTCATTATTCAATAGGGCCCAAACTATCAAAAACCAGCGGTTTCAATGAACACACATTTCTTGGTAGAATCATGCAGGACTGAAATTTTTGATGTTTTTCTACTCCTCTCATGAGCCCAAACAAGTCTCTAAAAGCATGAGTTTGCAACTACTTTACTTTTGGAGAAAATTCAAAACATTCATTATTCAATAGAGCCCAATAGCAAAAATCAGGTTTTGAATGAAGAATCACATTTCTTGGTAAAATCATGCAGGATTGAAATTTTTGATGGTTTTTTACTCCTCTCAACAGCCCAAACAAGTTTCTAAAAGGATGAGTTTGCAACTACTTTACTTTTGGAGAAAATTCAAAACTTTCATTATTCAATAGGGCCCAAACTATCAAAAACCAGCGGTTTCAATGAACACACATTTCTTGGTAGAATCATGCAGGACTCAAATTTTTGATGTTTTTCTACTCCTCTCATGAGCCCAAACAAGTTTCTAAAAGCATGAGTTTGCAACTACTTTACTTTTGGAGAAAATTCAAAACATTCACTATTCAATAGAGCCCAATAGCAAAAATCAGGTTTTGAATGAAGAATCACATTTCTTGGTAAAATCATGCAGGATTGAAATTTTTGATGGTTTTTTACTCCTCTCAACAGCCCAAACAAGTTTCTAAAAGGATGAGTTTGCAACTACTTTACTTTTGGAGAAAATTCAAAACATTCATTATTCAATAGGGCCCAAACTATCAAAAACCATCGGTTTCAATGAACACACATTTCTTGGTAGAATCATGCAGGACTGAAATTTTTGATGTTTTTCTACTCCTCTCATGAGCCCAAACAAGTCTCTAAAAGCATGAGTTTGCAACTACTTTACTTTTGGAGAAAATTCAAAACATTCATTATTCAATAGAGCCCAATAGCAAAAATCAGGTTTTGAATGAAGAATCACATTTCTTGGTAGAATCATGCAGGATTGAAATTTTTGATGGTTTTTTACTCCTCTCAACAGCCCAAACAAGTTTCTAAAAGGATGAGTTTGCAACTACTTTACTTTTGGAGAAAATTCAAAACATTCATTATTCAATAGGGCCCAAACTATCAAAAACCAGCGGTTTCAATGAACACACATTTCTTGGAAGAATCATGCAGGACTGAAATTTTTGATGTTTTTCTACTCCTCTCATGAGCCCAAACAAGTTTCTAAAAGCATGAGTTTGCAACTACTTTACTTTTGGAGAAAATTCAAAACATTCATTATTCAATAGAGCCCAATAGCAAAAATCAGGTTTTGAATGAAGAATCACAGTTCTTGGTAGAATCATGCAGGATTGAAATTTTTGATGGTTTTTTACTCCTCTCAACAGCCCAAACAAGTTTCTAAAAGGATGAGTTTGCAACTACTTTACTTTTGGAGAAAATTCAAAACATTCATTATTCAATAGAGCCCAATAGCAAAAATCAGGTTTTGAATGAAGAATCACATTTCTTGGTAGAATCATGCAGGATTGAAATTTTTGATGGTTTTTTACTCCTCTCAACAGCCCAAACAAGTTTCTAAAAGGATGAGTTTGCAACTCTTTTACTTTTGGAGAAAATTCAAAACATTCATTATTCAATAGGGCCCAAACTATCAAAAACCAGCGGTTTCAATGAACACACATTTCTTGGTAGAATCATGCAGGACTGAAATTTTTGATGTTTTTCTACTCATCTCATAAGCCCAAACAAGTCTCTAAAAGCATTAGTTTGCAACTACTTTACTTTTGGAGAAAATTCAAAACATTCATTATTCAATAGAGCCCAATAGCAAAAATCAGGTTTTGAATGAAGAATCACATTTCTTGGTAAAATCATGCAGGATTGAAATTTTTGATGGTTTTTTACTCCTCTCAACAGCCCAAACAAGTTTCTAAAAGGATGAGTTTGCAACTACTTTACTTTTGGAGAAAATTCAAAACATTCATTATTCAATAGAGCCCAATAGCAAAAATCAGGTTTTGAATGAAGAATCACATTTCTTGGTAGAATCATGCAGGATTGAAATTTTTGATGGTTTTTTACTCCTCTCAACAGCCCAAACAAGTTTCTAAAAGGATGAATTGCAACTACTTTACTTTTGGAGAAAATTCAAAACATTCATTATTCAATAGGGCCCAAACTATCAAAAACCAGCGGTTTCAATGAACACACATTTCTTGGTAGAATCATGCAGGACTGAAATTTTTGATGTTTTTCTACTCCTCTCATGAGCCCAAACAAGTCTCTAAAAGCATGAGTTTGCAACTACTTTACTTTTGGAGAAAATTCAAAACATTCACTTTTCAATAGAGCCCAATAGCAAAAATCAAGTTTTGAATGAAGAATCACATTTCTTGGTAGAATCATGCAGGATTGAAATTTTTGATGGTTTTTTACTCCTCTCAACAGCCCAAACAAGTTTCTAAAAGGATGAGTTTGCAACTACTTTACTTTTGGAGAAAATTCAAAACATTCATTATTCAATAGGGCCCAAACTATCAAAAACCAGCGGTTTCAATGAACACACATTTCTTGGTAGAATCATGCAGGACTGAAATTTTTGATGTTTTTCTACTCCTCTCATGAGCCCAAACAAGTCTCTAAAAGCATGAGTTTGCAACTACTTTACTTTTGGAGAAAATTCAAAACATTCATTATTCAATAGAGCCCAATAGCAAAAATCAGGTTTTGAATGAAGAATCACATTTCTTGGTAGAATCATGCAGGATTGAAATTTTTGATGGTTTTTTACTCCTCTCAACAGCCCAAACAAGTTTCTAAAAGGATGAGTTTGCAACTACTTTACTTTTGGAGAAAATTCAAAACATTCATTATTCAATAGGGCCCAAACTATCAAAAACCAGCGGTTTCAATGAACACACATTTCTTGGTAGAATCATGCAGGACTGAAATTTTTGATGTTTTTCTACTCCTCTCATGAGCCCAAACAAGTCTCTAAAAGCATGAGTTTGCAACTACTTTACTTTTGGAGAAAATTCAAAACATTCATTATTCAATAGAGCCCAATAGCAAAAATCAGGTTTTGAATGAAGAATCACATTTCTTGGTAGAATCATGCAGGATTGAAATTTTTGATGGTTTTTTACTCCTCTCAACAGCCCAAACAAGTTTCTAAAAGGATGAGTTTGCAACTACTTTACTTTTGGAGAAAATTCAAAACATTCATTATTCAATAGGGCCCAAACTATCAAAAACCAGCGGTTTCAATGAACACACATTTCTTGGAAGAATCATGCAGGACTGAAATTTTTGATGTTTTTCTACTCCTCTCATGAGCCCAAACAAGTTTCTAAAAGCATGAGTTTGCAACTACTTTACTTTTGGAGAAAATTCAAAACATTCATTATTCAATAGAGCCCAATAGCAAAAATCAGGTTTTGAATGAAGAATCACAGTTCTTGGTAGAATCATGCAGGATTGAAATTTTTGATGGTTTTTTACTCCTCTCAACAGCCCAAACAAGTTTCTAAAAGGATGAGTTTGCAACTACTTTACTTTTGGAGAAAATTCAAAACATTCATTATTCAATAGAGCCCAATAGCAAAAATCAGGTTTTGAATGAAGAATCACATTTCTTGGTAGAATCATGCAGGATTGAAATTTTTGATGGTTTTTTACTCCTCTCAACAGCCCAAACAAGTTTCTAAAAGGATGAGTTTGCAACTCTTTTACTTTTGGAGAAAATTCAAAACATTCATTATTCAATAGGGCCCAAACTATCAAAAACCAGCGGTTTCAATGAACACACATTTCTTGGTAGAATCATGCAGGACTGAAATTTTTGATGTTTTTCTACTCATCTCATAAGCCCAAACAAGTCTCTAAAAGCATTAGTTTGCAACTACTTTACTTTTGGAGAAAATTCAAAACATTCATTATTCAATAGAGCCCAATAGCAAAAATCAGGTTTTGAATGAAGAATCACATTTCTTGGTAAAATCATGCAGGATTGAAATTTTTGATGGTTTTTTACTCCTCTCAACAGCCCAAACAAGTTTCTAAAAGGATGAGTTTGCAACTACTTTACTTTTGGAGAAAATTCAAAACATTCATTATTCAATAGAGCCCAATAGCAAAAATCAGGTTTTGAATGAAGAATCACATTTCTTGGTAGAATCATGCAGGATTGAAATTTTTGATGGTTTTTTACTCCTCTCAACAGCCCAAACAAGTTTCTAAAAGGATGAATTGCAACTACTTTACTTTTGGAGAAAATTCAAAACATTCATTATTCAATAGGGCCCAAACTATCAAAAACCAGCGGTTTCAATGAACACACATTTCTTGGTAGAATCATGCAGGACTGAAATTTTTGATGTTTTTCTACTCCTCTCATGAGCCCAAACAAGTCTCTAAAAGCATGAGTTTGCAACTACTTTACTTTTGGAGAAAATTCAAAACATTCACTTTTCAATAGAGCCCAATAGCAAAAATCAAGTTTTGAATGAAGAATCACATTTCTTGGTAGAATCATGCAGGATTGAAATTTTTGATGGTTTTTTACTCCTCTCAACAGCCCAAACAAGTTTCTAAAAGGATGAGTTTGCAACTACTTTACTTTTGGAGAAAATTCAAAACATTCATTATTCAATAGGGCCCAAACTATCAAAAACCAGCGGTTTCAATGAACACACATTTCTTGGTAGAATCATGCAGGACTGAAATTTTTGATGTTTTTCTACTCCTCTCATGAGCCCAAACAAGTCTCTAAAAGCATGAGTTTGCAACTACTTTACTTTTGGAGAAAATTCAAAACATTCATTATTCAATAGAGCCCAATAGCAAAAATCAGGTTTTGAATGAAGAATCACATTTCTTGGTAGAATCATGCAGGATTGAAATTTTTGATGGTTTTTTACTCCTCTCAACAGCCCAAACAAGTTTCTAAAAGGATGAGTTTGCAACTACTTTACTTTTGGAGAAAATTCAAAACATTCATTATTCAATAGGGCCCAAACTATCAAAAACCAGCGGTTTCAATGAACACACATTTCTTGGTAGAATCATGCAGGACTGAAATTTTTGATGTTTTTCTACTCCTCTCATGAGCCCAAACAAGTCTCTAAAAGCATGAGTTTGCAACTACTTTACTTTTGGAGAAAATTCAAAACATTCATTATTCAATAGAGCCCAATAGCAAAAATCAGGTTTTGAATGAAGAATCACAGTTCTTGGTAGAATCATGCAGGATTGAAATTTTTGATGGTTTTTTACTCCTCTCAACAGCCCAAACAAGTTTCTAAAAGGATGAGTTTGCAACTACTTTACTTTTGGAGAAAATTCAAAACATTCATTATTCAATAGGACCCAAACTATCAAAAACCAGCGGTTTCAATGAACACACATTTCTTGGAAGAATCATGCAGGGCTGAAATTTTTGATGTTTTTCTACTCCTCTCATGAGCCCAAACAAGTTTCTAAAAGCATGAGTTTGCAACTACTTTACTTTTGGAGAAAATTCAAAACATTCATTATTCAATAGAGCCCAATAGCAAAAATCAGGTTTTGAATGAAGAATCACATTTCTTGGTAGAATCATGCAGGATTGAAATTTTTGATGGTTTTTTACTCCTCTCAACAGCCCAAACAAGTTTCTAAAAGGATGAGTTTGCAACTACTTTACTTTTGGAGAAAATTCAAAACATTCATTATTCAATAGGGCCCAAACTATCAAAAACCAGCGGTTTCAATGAACACACATTTCTTGGTAGAATCATGCAGGACTGAAATTTTTGATGTTTTTCTACTCCTCTCATGAGCCCAAACAAGTCTCTAAAAGCATGAGTTTGCAACTACTTTACTTTTGGAGAAAATTCAAAACATTCATTATTCAATAGAGCCCAATAGCAAAAATCAGGTTTTGAATGAAGAATCACATTTCTTGGTAGAATCATGCAGGATTGAAATTTTTGATGGTTTTTTACTCCTCTCAACAGCCCAAACAAGTTTCTAAAAGGATGAGTTTGCAACTACTTTACTTTTGGAGAAAATTCAAAACATTCATTATTCAATAGGGCCCAAACTATCAAAAACCAGCGGTTTCAATGAACACACATTTCTTGGAAGAATCATGCAGGACTGAAATTTTTGATGTTTTTCTACTCCTCTCATGAGCCCAAACAAGTTTCTAAAAGCATGAGTTTGCAACTACTTTACTTTTGGAGAAAATTCAAAACATTCATTATTCAATAGAGCCCAATAGCAAAAATCAGGTTTTGAATGAAGAATCACAGTTCTTGGTAGAATCATGCAGGATTGAAATTTTTGATGGTTTTTTACTCCTCTCAACAGCCCAAACAAGTTTCTAAAAGGATGAGTTTGCAACTACTTTACTTTTGGAGAAAATTCAAAACATTCATTATTCAATAGAGCCCAATAGCAAAAATCAGGTTTTGAATGAAGAATCACATTTCTTGGTAGAATCATGCAGGATTGAAATTTTTGATGGTTTTTTACTCCTCTCAACAGCCCAAACAAGTTTCTAAAAGGATGAGTTTGCAACTCTTTTACTTTTGGAGAAAATTCAAAACATTCATTATTCAATAGGGCCCAAACTATCAAAAACCAGCGGTTTCAATGAACACACATTTCTTGGTAGAATCATGCAGGACTGAAATTTTTGATGTTTTTCTACTCATCTCATAAGCCCAAACAAGTCTCTAAAAGCATGAGTTTGCAACTACTTTACCTTTGGAGAAAATTCAAAACATTCATTATTCAATAGAGCCCAATAGCAAAAATCAGGTTTTGAATGAAGAATCACATTTCTTGGTAAAATCATGCAGGATTGAAATTTTTGATGGTTTTTTACTCCTCTCAACAGCCCAAACAAGTTTCTAAAAGGATGAGTTTGCAACTACTTTACTTTTGGAGAAAATTCAAAACATTCATTATTCAATAGAGCCCAATAGCAAAAATCAGGTTTTGAATGAAGAATCACATTTCTTGGTAGAATCATGCAGGATTGAAATTTTTGATGGTTTTTTACTCCTCTCAACAGCCCAAACAAGTTTCTAAAAGGATGAATTGCAACTACTTTACTTTTGGAGAAAATTCAAAACATTCATTATTCAATAGGGCCCAAACTATCAAAAACCAGCGGTTTCAATGAACACACATTTCTTGGTAGAATCATGCAGGACTGAAATTTTTGATGTTTTTCTACTCCTCTCATGAGCCCAAACAAGTCTCTAAAAGCATGAGTTTGCAACTACTTTACTTTTGGAGAAAATTCAAAACATTCATTATTCAATAGAGCCCAATAGCAAAAATCAGGTTTTGAATGAAGAATCACATTTCTTGGTAAAATCATGCAGGATTGAAATTTTTGATGGTTTTTTACTCCTCTCAACAGCCCAAACAAGTTTCTAAAAGGATGAGTTTGCAACTACTTTACTTTTGGAGAAAATTCAAAACTTTCATTATTCAATAGGGCCCAAACTATCAAAAACCAGCGGTTTCAATGAACACACATTTCTTGGTAGAATCATGCAGGACTCAAATTTTTGATGTTTTTCTACTCCTCTCATGAGCCCAAACAAGTTTCTAAAAGCATGAGTTTGCAACTACTTTACTTTTGGAGAAAATTCAAAACATTCACTATTCAATAGAGCCCAATAGCAAAAATCAGGTTTTGAATGAAGAATCACATTTCTTGGTAAAATCATGCAGGATTGAAATTTTTGATGGTTTTTTACTCCTCTCAACAGCCCAAACAAGTTTCTAAAAGGATGAGTTTGCAACTACTTTACTTTTGGAGAAAATTCAAAACATTCATTATTCAATAGGGCCCAAACTATCAAAAACCAGCGGTTTCAATGAACACACATTTCTTGGTAGAATCATGCAGGACTGAAATTTTTGATGTTTTTCTACTCCTCTCATGAGCCCAAACAAGTCTCTAAAAGCATGAGTTTGCAACTACTTTACTTTTGGAGAAAATTCAAAACATTCATTATTCAATAGAGCCCAATAGCAAAAATCAGGTTTTGAATGAAGAATCACATTTCTTGGTAGAATCATGCAGGATTGAAATTTTTGATGGTTTTTTACTCCTCTCAACAGCCCAAACAAGTTTCTAAAAGGATGAGTTTGCAACTACTTTACTTTTGGAGAAAATTCAAAACATTCATTATTCAATAGGGCCCAAACTATCAAAAACCAGCGGTTTCAATGAACACACATTTCTTGGAAGAATCATGCAGGACTGAAATTTTTGATGTTTTTCTACTCCTCTCATGAGCCCAAACAAGTTTCTAAAAGCATGAGTTTGCAACTACTTTACTTTTGGAGAAAATTCAAAACATTCATTATTCAATAGAGCCCAATAGCAAAAATCAGGTTTTGAATGAAGAATCACAGTTCTTGGTAGAATCATGCAGGATTGAAATTTTTGATGGTTTTTTACTCCTCTCAACAGCCCAAACAAGTTTCTAAAAGGATGAGTTTGCAACTACTTTACTTTTGGAGAAAATTCAAAACATTCATTATTCAATAGAGCCCAATAGCAAAAATCAGGTTTTGAATGAAGAATCACATTTCTTGGTAGAATCATGCAGGATTGAAATTTTTGATGGTTTTTTACTCCTCTCAACAGCCCAAACAAGTTTCTAAAAGGATGAGTTTGCAACTCTTTTACTTTTGGAGAAAATTCAAAACATTCATTATTCAATAGGGCCCAAACTATCAAAAACCAGCGGTTTCAATGAACACACATTTCTTGGTAGAATCATGCAGGACTGAAATTTTTGATGTTTTTCTACTCATCTCATAAGCCCAAACAAGTCTCTAAAAGCATGAGTTTGCAACTACTTTACTTTTGGAGAAAATTCAAAACATTCATTATTCAATAGAGCCCAATAGCAAAAATCAGGTTTTGAATGAAGAATCACATTTCTTGGTAAAATCATGCAGGATTGAAATTTTTGATGGTTTTTTACTCCTCTCAACAGCCCAAACAAGTTTCTAAAAGGATGAGTTTGCAACTACTTTACTTTTGGAGAAAATTCAAAACATTCATTATTCAATAGAGCCCAATAGCAAAAATCAGGTTTTGAATGAAGAATCACATTTCTTGGTAGAATCATGCAGGATTGAAATTTTTGATGGTTTTTTACTCCTCTCAACAGCCCAAACAAGTTTCTAATAGGATGAATTGCAACTACTTTACTTTTGGAGAAAATTCAAAACATTCATTATTCAATAGGGCCCAAACTATCAAAAACCAGCGGTTTCAATGAACACACATTTCTTGGTAGAATCATGCAGGACTGAAATTTTTGATGTTTTTCTACTCCTCTCATGAGCCCAAACAAGTCTCTAAAAGCATGAGTTTGCAACTACTTTACTTTTGGAGAAAATTCAAAACATTCATTATTCAATAGAGCCCAATAGCAAAAATCAGGTTTTGAATGAAGAATCACATTTCTTGGTAAAATCATGCAGGATTGAAATTTTTGATGGTTTTTTACTCCTCTCAACAGCCCAAACAAGTTTCTAAAAGGATGAGTTTGCAACTACTTTACTTTTGGAGAAAATTCAAAACTTTCATTATTCAATAGGGCCCAAACTATCAAAAACCAGCGGTTTCAATGAACACACATTTCTTGGTAGAATCATGCAGGACTGAAATTTTTGATGTTTTTCTACTCCTCTCATGAGCCCAAACAAGTTTCTAAAAGCATGAGTTTGCAACTACTTTACTTTTGGAGAAAATTCAAAACATTCACTATTCAATAGAGCCCAATAGCAAAAATCAGGTTTTGAATGAAGAATCACATTTCTTGGTAAAATCATGCAGGATTGAAATTTTTGATGGTTTTTTACTCCTCTCAACAGCCCAAACAAGTTTCTAAAAGGATGAGTTTGCAACTACTTTACTTTTGGAGAAAATTCAAAACATTCATTATTCAATAGGGCCCAAACTATCAAAAACCAGCGGTTTCAATGAACACACATTTCTTGGTAGAATCATGCAGGACTGAAATTTTTGATGTTTTTCTACTCCTCTCATGAGCCCAAACAAGTCTCTAAAAGCATGAGTTTGCAACTACTTTACTTTTGGAGAAAATTCAAAACATTCATTATTCAATAGAGCCCAATAGCAAAAATCAGGTTTTGAATGAAGAATCACATTTCTTGGTAGAATCATGCAGGATTGAAATTTTTGATGGTTTTTTACTCCTCTCAACAGCCCAAACAAGTTTCTAAACGGATGAGTTTGCAACTACTTTACTTTTGGAGAAAATTCAAAACATTCATTATTCAATAGGGCCCAAACTATCAAAAACCAGCGGTTTCAATGAACACACATTTCTTGGAAGAATCATGCAGGACTGAAATTTTTGATGTTTTTCTACTCCTCTCATGAGCCCAAACAAGTTTCTAAAAGCATGAGTTTGCAACTACTTTACTTTTGGAGAAAATTCAAAACATTCATTATTCAATAGAGCCCAATAGCAAAAATCAGGTTTTGAATGAAGAATCACAGTTCTTGGTAGAATCATGCAGGATTGAAATTTTTGATGGTTTTTTACTCCTCTCAACAGCCCAAACAAGTTTCTAAAAGGATGAGTTTGCAACTACTTTACTTTTGGAGAAAATTCAAAACATTCATTATTCAATAGAGCCCAATAGCAAAAATCAGGTTTTGAATGAAGAATCACATTTCTTGGTAGAATCATGCAGGATTGAAATTTTTGATGGTTTTTTACTCCTCTCAACAGCCCAAACAAGTTTCTAAAAGGATGAGTTTGCAACTCTTTTACTTTTGGAGAAAATTCAAAACATTCATTATTCAATAGGGCCCAAACTATCAAAAACCAGCGGTTTCAATGAACACACATTTCTTGGTAGAATCATGCAGGACTGAAATTTTTGATGTTTTTCTACTCCTCTCATAAGCCCAAACAAGTCTCTAAAAGCATGAGTTTGCAACTACTTTACTTTTGGAGAAAATTCAAAACATTCATTATTCAATAGAGCCCAATAGCAAAAATCAGGTTTTGAATGAAGAATCACATTTCTTGGTAAAATCATGCAGGATTGAAATTTTTGATGGTTTTTTACTCCTCTCAACAGCCCAAACAAGTTTCTAAAAGGATGAGTTTGCAACTACTTTACTTTTGGAGAAAATTCAAAACATTCATTATTCAATAGGGCCCAAACTATCAAAAACCAGCGGTTTCAATGAACACACATTTCTTGGTAGAATCATGCAGGACTGAAATTTTTGATGTTTTTCTACTCCTCTCATGAGCCCAAACAAGTCTCTAAAAGCATGAGTTTGCAACTACTTTACTTTTGGAGAAAATTCAAAACATTCATTATTCAATAGAGCCCAATAGCAAAAATCAGGTTTTGAATGAAGAATCACATTTCTTGGTAGAATCATGCAGGATTGAAATTTTTGATGGTTTTTTACTCCTCTCAACAGCCCAAACAAGTTTCTAAAAGGATGAGTTTGCAACTACTTTACTTTTGGAGAAAATTCAAAACATTCATTATTCAATAGGGCCCAAACTATCAAAAACCAGCGGTTTGAATGAACACACATTTCTTGGTAGAATCATGCAGGACTGAAATTTTTGATGTTTTTCTACTCCTCTCATGAGCCCAAACAAGTCTCTAAAAGCATGAGTTTGCAACTACTTTACTTTTGGAGAAAATTCAAAACATTCATTATTCAATAGAGCCCAATAGCAAAAATCAGGTTTTGAATGAAGAATCACATTTCTTGGTAGAAGCATGCAGGATTGAAATTTTTGATGGTTTTTTACTCCTCTCAACAGCCCAAACAAGTTTCTAAAAGGATGAGTTTGCAACTACTTTACTTTTGGAGAAAATTCAAAACATTCATTATTCAATAGGGCCCAAACTATCAAAAACCAGCGGTTTCAATGAACACACATTTCTTGGTAGAATCATGCAGGACTGAAGTTTTTGATGTTTTTCTACTCCTCTCATGAGCCCAAACAAGTCTCTAAAAGCATGAGTTTGCAACTACTTTACTTTTGGAGAAAATTCAAAACATTCATTATTCAATAGAGCCCAATAGCAAAAATCAGGTTTTGAATGAAGAATCACATTTCTTGGTAGAATGATGCAGGATTGAAATTTTTGATGGTTTTTTACTCCTCTCTACAGCCCAAACAAGTTTCTAAAAGGATGAGTTTGCAACTGCTTTACTTTTGGAGAAAATTCAAAACATTCATTATTCAATAGGGCCCAAACTATCAAAAACCAGCGGTTTGAATGAACACACATTTCTTGGTAGAATCATGCAGGACTCAAATTTTTGATGTTTTTCTACTCCTCTCATGAGCCCAAACAAGTCTCTAAAAGCATGAGTTTGCAACTACTTTACTTTTGGAGAAAATTCAAAACATTCATTATTCAATAGAGCCCAATAGCAAAAATCAGGTTTTGAATGAAGAATCACATTTCTTGGTAGAATCATGCAGGATTGAAATTTTTGATGATTTTTTACTTCTCTCAACAGCCCAAACAAGTTTCTAAAAGGATGAGTTTGCAACTACTTTACTTTTGGAGAAAATTCAAAACATTCATTATTCAATAGGGCCCAAACTATCAAAAACCAGCGGTTTCAATGAACACACATTTCTTGGTAGAATCATGCAGGACTGAAATTTTTGATGTTTTTCTACTCCTCTCATGAGCCCAAACAAGTCTCTAAAAGCATGAGTTTGCAACTACTTTACTTTTGGAGAAAATTCAAAACATTCATTATTCAATAGAGCCCAATAGCAAAAATCAGGTTTTGAATGAAGAATCACATTTCTTGGTAGAATCATGCAGGATTGAAATTTTTGATGGTTTTTTACTCCTCTCAACAGCCCAAACAAGTTTCTAAAAGGATGAGTTTGCAACTACTTTACTTTTGGAGAAAATTCAAAACATTCATTATTCAATAGGGCCCAAACTATCAAAAACCAGCGGTTTCAATGAACACACATTTCTTGGAAGAATCATGCAGGACTGAAATTTTTGATGTTTTTCTACTCCTCTCATGAGCCCAAACAAGTCTCTAAAAGCAAGAGTTTGCAACTACTTTACTTTTGGAGAAAATTCAAAACATTCATTATTCAATAGAGCCCAATAGCAAAAATCAGGTTTTGAATGAAGAATCACATTTCTTGGTAGAATCATGCAGGATTGAAATTTTTGATGGTTTTTTACTCCTCTCAACAGCCCAAACAAGTTTCTAAAAGGATGAGTTTGCAACTACTTTACTTTTGGAGAAAATTCAAAACATTCATTATTCAATAGGGCCCAAACTATCAAAAACCAGCGGTTTCAATGAACACACATTTCTTGGAAGAATCATGCAGGACTGAAATTTTTGATGTTTTTCTACTCCTCTCATGAGCCCAAACAAGTCTCTAAAAGCATGAGTTTGCAACTACTTTAATTTTGGAGAAAATTCAAAACATTCATTATTCAATAGAGCCCAATAGCAAAAATCAGGTTTTGAATGAAGAATCACATTTCTTGGTAGAATCATGCAGGATTGAAATTTTTGATGGTTTTTTACTCCTCTCAACAGCCCAAACAAGTTTCTAAAAGGATGAGTTTGCAACTACTTTACTTTCGGAGAAAATTCAAAACATTCATTATTCAATAGGGCCCAAACTATCAAAAACCAGCGGTTTCAATGAACACACATTTCTTGGTAGAATCATGCAGGACTGAAATTTTTGATGTTTTTCTACTCCTCTCATGAGCCCAAACAAGTCTCTAAAAGCATGAGTTTGCAACTACTTTACTTTTGGAGAAAATTCAAAACATTCATTATTCAATAGAGCCCAATAGCAAAAATCAGGTTTTGAATGAAGAATCACATTTCTTGGTAGAATCATGCAGGATTGAAATTTTTGATGGTTTTTTACTCCTCTCAACAGCCCAAACAAGTTTCTAAAAGGATGAGTTTGCAACTGCTTTACTTTTGGAGAAAATTCAAAACATTCATTATTCAATAGGGCCCAAACTATCAAAAACCAGCGGTTTCAATGAACACACATTTCTTGGTAGAATCATGCAGGACTGAAATTTTTGATGTTTTTCTACTCCTCTCATGAGCCCAAACAAGTCTCTAAAAGCATGAGTTTGCAACTACTTTACTTTTGGAGAAAATTCAAAACATTCATTATTCAATAGAGCCCAATAGCAAAAATCAGGTTTTGAATGAAGAATCACATTTCTTGGTAGAATCATGCAGGATTGAAATTTTTGATGGTTTTTTACTCCTCTCTACAGCCCAAACAAGTTTCTAAAAGGATGAGTTTGCAACTGCTTTACTTTTGGAGAAAATTCAAAACATTCATTATTCAATAGGGCACAAACTATCAAAAACCAACGGTTTGAATGAACACACATTTCTTGGTAGAATCATGCAGGACTCAAATTTTTGATGTTTTTCTACTCCTCTCATGAGCCCAAACAAGTTTCTAAAAGCATGAGTTTGCAACTACTTTACTTTTGGAGAAAATTCAAAACATTCATTATTCAATAGAGCCCAATAGCAAAATTCAGGTTTTGAATGAAGAATCACATTTCTTGGTAGAATCATGCAGGATTGAAATTTTTGATGGTTTTTTACTCCTCTCAACAGCCCAAACAAGTTTCTAAAAGGATGAGTTTGCAACTACTTTACTTTTGGAGAAAATTCAAAACATTCATTATTCAATAGGGCCCAAACTATCAAAAACCAGCGGTTTCAATGAACACACATTTCTTGGTAGAATCATGCAGGACTGAAATTTTTGATGTTTTTCTACTCCTCTCATGAGCCCAAACAAGTCTCTAAAAGCATGAGTTTGCAACTACTTTACTTTTGGAGAAAATTCAAAACATTCATTATTCAATAGAGCCCAATAGCAAAAATCAGGTTTTGAATGAAGAATCACAGTTCTTGGTAGAATCATGCAGGATTGAAATTTTTGATGGTTTTTTACTCCTCTCAACAGCCCAAACAAGTTTCTAAAAGGATGAGTTTGCAACTACTTTACTTTTGGAGAAAATTCAAAACATTCATTATTCAATAGGGCCCAAACTATCAAAAACCAGCGGTTTCAATGAACACACATTTCTTGGAAGAATCATGCAGGGCTGAAATTTTTGATGTTTTTCTACTCCTCTCATGAGCCCAAACAAGTTTCTAAAAGCATGAGTTTGCAACTACTTTACTTTTGGAGAAAATTCAAAACATTCATTATTCAATAGAGCCCAATAGCAAAAATCAGGTTTTTAATGAACAATCACAGTTCTTGGTAGAATCATGCAGGATTGAAATTTTTGATGGTTTTTTACTCCTCTCAACAGCCCAAACAAGTTTCTAAAAGGATGAGTTTGCAACTACTTTACTTTTGGAGAAAATTCAAAACATTCATTATTCAATAGAGCCCAATAGCAAAAATCAGGTTTTGAATGAAGAATCACATTTCTTGGTAGAATCATGCAGGATTGAAATTTTTGATGGTTTTTTACTCCTCTCAACAGCCCAAACAAGTTTCTAAAAGGATGAGTTTGCAACTACTTTACTTTTGGAGAAAATTCAAAACATTCATTATTCAATAGGGCCCAAACTATCAAAAACCAGCGGTTTCAATGAACACACATTTCTTGGTAGAATCATGCAGGACTGAAATTTTTGATGTTTTTCTACTCCTCTCATGAGCCCAAACAAGTCTCTAAAAGCATGAGTTTGCAACTACTTTACTTTTGGAGAAAATTCAAAACATTCACTATTCAATAGAGCCCAATAGCAAAAATCAGGTTTTGAATGAAGAATCACATTTCTTGGTAAAATCATGCAGGATTGAAATTTTTGATGGTTTTTTACTCCTCTCAACAGCCCAAACAAGTTTCTAAAAGGATGAGTTTGCAACTACTTTACTTTTGGAGAAAATTCAAAACATTCATTATTCAATAGGGCCAAAACTATCAAAAACCAGCGGTTTCAATGAACACACATTTCTTGGTAGAATCATGCAGGACTGAAATTTTTGATGTTTTTCTACTCCTCTCATGAGCCCAAACAAGTCTCTAAAAGCATGAGTTTGCAACTACTTTACTTTTGGAGAAAATTCAAAACATTCATTATTCAATAGAGCCCAATAGCAAAAATCAGGTTTTGAATGAAGAATCACATTTCTTGGTAGAATCATGCAGGATTGAAATTTTTGATGGTTTTTTACTCCTCTCAACAGCCCAAACAAGTTTCTAAAAGGATGAGTTTGCAACTACTTTACTTTTGGAGAAAATTCAAAACATTCATTATTCAATAGGGCCCAAACTATCAAAAACCAGCGGTTTCAATGAACACACATTTCTTGGTAGAATCATGCAGGACTGAAATTTTTGATGTTTTTCTACTCCTCTCATGAGCCCAAACAAGTCTCTAAAAGCATGAGTTTGCAACTACTTTACTTTTGGAGAAAATTCAAAACATTCATTATTCAATAGAGCCCAATAGCAAAAATCAGGTTTTGAATGAAGAATCACATTTCTTGGTAGAATCATGCAGGATTGAAATTTTTGATGGTTTTTTACTCCTCTCAACAGCCCAAACAAGTTTCTAAAAGGATGAGTTTGCAACTACTTTACTTTTGGAGAAAATTCAAAACATTCATTATTCAATAGGGCCCAAACTATCAAAAACCAGCGGTTTCAATGAACACACATTTCTTGGTAGAATCATGCAGGACTGAAATTTTTGATGTTTTTCTACTCCTCTCATGAGCCCAAACAAGTCTCTAAAAGCATGAGTTTGCAACTACTTTACTTTTGGAGAAAATTCAAAACATTCATTATTCAATAGAGCCCAATAGCAAAAATCAGGTTTTGAATGAAGAATCACATTTCTTGGTAGAATCATGCAGGATTGAAATTTTTGATGGTTTTTTACTCCTCTCAACAGCCCAAACAAGTTTCTAAAAGGATGAGTTTGCAACTACTTTACTTTTGGAGAAAATTCAAAACATTCATTATTCAATAGGGCCCAAACTATCAAAAACCAGCGGTTTCAATGAACACACATTTCTTGGAAGAATCATGCAGGACTGAAATTTTTGATGTTTTTCTACTCCTCTCATGAGCCCAAACAAGTTTCTAAAAGCATGAGTTTGCAACTACTTTACTTTTGGAGAAAATTCAAAACATTCATTATTCAATAGAGCCCAATAGCAAAAATCAGGTTTTGAATGAAGAATCACAGTTCTTGGTAGAATCATGCAGGATTGAAATTTTTGATGGTTTTTTACTCCTCTCAACAGCCCAAACAAGTTTCTAAAAGGATGAGTTTGCAACTACTTTACTTTTGGAGAAAATTCAAAACATTCATTATTCAATAGGGCTCAAACTATCAAAAACCAGCGGTTTCAATGAACACACATTTCTTGGAAGAATCATGCAGGGCTGAAATTTTTGATGTTTTTCTACTCCTCTCATGAGCCCAAACAAGTTTCTAAAAGCATGAGTTTGCAACTACTTTACTTTTGGAGAAAATTCAAAACATTCATTATTCAATAGAGCCCAATAGCAAAAATCAGGTTTTTAATGAACAATCACAGTTCTTGGTAGAATCATGCAGGATTGAAATTTTTGATGGTTTTTTACTCCTCTCAACAGCCCAAACAAGTTTCTAAAAGGATGAGTTTGCAACTACTTTACTTTTGGAGAAAATTCAAAACATTCATTATTCAATAGAGCCCAATAGCAAAAATCAGGTTTTGAATGAAGAATCACATTTCTTGGTAGAATCATGCAGGATTGAAATTTTTGATGGTTTTTTACTCCTCTCAACAGCCCAAACAAGTTTCTAAAAGGATGAGTTTGCAACTACTTTACTTTTGGAGAAAATTCAAAACATTCATTATTCAATAGGGCCCAAACTATCAAAAACCAGCGGTTTCAATGAACACACATTTCTTGGTAGAATCATGCAGGACTGAAATTTTTGATGTTTTTCTACTCCTCTCATGAGCCCAAACAAGTCTCTAAAAGCATGAGTTTGCAACTACTTTACTTTTGGAGAAAATTCAAAACATTCACTATTCAATAGAGCCCAATAGCAAAAATCAGGTTTTGAATGAAGAATCACATTTCTTGGTAAAATCATGCAGGATTGAAATTTTTGATGGTTTTTTACTCCTCTCAACAGCCCAAACAAGTTTCTAAAAGGATGAGTTTGCAACTACTTTACTTTTGGAGAAAATTCAAAACATTCATTATTCAATAGGGCCCAAACTATCAAAAACCAGCGGTTTCAATGAACACACATTTCTTGGTAGAATCATGCAGGACTGAAATTTTTGATGTTTTTCTACTCCTCTCATGAGCCCAAACAAGTCTCTAAAAGCATGAGTTTGCAACTACTTTACTTTTGGAGAAAATTCAAAACATTCATTATTCAATAGAGCCCAATAGCAAAAATCAGGTTTTGAATGAAGAATCACATTTCTTGGTAGAATCATGCAGGATTGAAATTTTTGATGGTTTTTTACTCCTCTCAACAGCCCAAACAAGTTTCTAAAAGGATGAGTTTGCAACTACTTTACTTTTGGAGAAAATTCAAAACATTCATTATTCAATAGGGCCCAAACTATCAAAAACCAGCGGTTTCAATGAACACACATTTCTTGGTAGAATCATGCAGGACTGAAATTTTTGATGTTTTTCTACTCCTCTCATGAGCCCAAACAAGTCTCTAAAAGCATGAGTTTGCAACTACTTTACTTTTGGAGAAAATTCAAAACATTCACTTTTCAATAGAGCCCAATAGCAAAAATCAGGTTTTGAATGAAGAATCACATTTCTTGGTAGAATCATGCAGGATTGAAATTTTTGATGGTTTTTTACTCCTCTCAACAGCCCAAACAAGTTTGTAAAAGGATGAGTTTGCAACTACTTTACTTTTGGAGAAAATTCAAAACATTCATTATTCAATAGGGAACAAACTATCAAAAACCAGCGGTTTGAATGAACACACATTTCTTGGTAGAATCATGCAGGACTGAAATTTTTGATGTTTTTCTACTCCTCTCATGAGCCCAAACAAGTCTCTAAAAGCATGAGTTTGCAACTACTTTACTTTTGGAGAAAATTCAAAACATTCATTATTCAATAGAGCCCAATAGCAAAAATCAGGTTTTGAATGAAGAATCACATTTCTTGGTAGAAGCATGCAGGATTGAAATTTTTGATGGTTTTTTACTCCTCTCAACAGCCCAAACAAGTTTCTAAAAGGATGAGTTTGCAACTACTTTACTTTTGGAGAAAATTCAAAACATTCATTATTCAATAGGGCCCAAACTATCAAAAACCAGCGGTTTCAATGAACACACATTTCTTGGTAGAATCATGCAGGACTGAAGTTTTTGATGTTTTTCTACTCCTCTCATGAGCCCAAACAAGTCTCTAAAAGCATGAGTTTGCAACTACTTTACTTTTGGAGAAAATTCAAAACATTCATTATTCAATAGAGCCCAATAGCAAAAATCAGGTTTTGAATG
Source organism: Dendrobates tinctorius (assembly GCF_039654945.1). Classification (NCBI taxonomy): domain Eukaryota; kingdom Metazoa; phylum Chordata; class Amphibia; order Anura; family Dendrobatidae; genus Dendrobates; species Dendrobates tinctorius. The sequence goes on along the minus strand of NW_027362006.1, from coordinate 1,172,589 downwards.
AAGAATCACATTTCTTGGTAGAATCATGCAGGATTGAAATTTTTGATGGTTTTTTACTCCTCTCTACAGCCCAAACAAGTTTCTAAAAGGATGAGTTTGCAACTGCTTTACTTTTGGAGAAAATTCAAAACATTCATTATTCAATAGAGCCCAATAGCAAAAATCAGGTTTTGAATGAAGAATCACAGTTCTTGGTAGAATCATGCAGGATTGAAATTTTTGATGGTTTTTTACTCCTCTCAACAGCCCAAACAAGTTTCTAAAAGGATGAGTTTGCAACTACTTTACTTTTGGAGAAAATTCAAAACATTCATTATTCAATAGAGCCCAATAGCAAAAATCAGGTTTTGAATGAAGAATCACATTTCTTGGTAGAATCATGCAGGATTGAAATTTTTGATGGTTTTTTACTCCTCTCAACAGCCCAAACAAGTTTCTAAAAGGATGAGTTTGCAACTCTTTTACTTTTGGAGAAAATTCAAAACATTCATTATTCAATAGGGCCCAAACTATCAAAAACCAGCGGTTTCAATGAACACACATTTCTTGGTAGAATCATGCAGGACTGAAATTTTTGATGTTTTTCTACTCCTCTCATAAGCCCAAACAAGTCTCTAAAAGCATGAGTTTGCAACTACTTTACTTTTGGAGAAAATTCAAAACATTCATTATTCAATAGAGCCCAATAGCAAAAATCAGGTTTTGAATGAAGAATCACATTTCTTGGTAAAATCATGCAGGATTGAAATTTTTGATGGTTTTTTACTCCTCTCAACAGCCCAAACAAGTTTCTAAAAGGATGAGTTTGCAACTACTTTACTTTTGTAGAAAATTCAAAACATTCATTATTCAATAGAGCCCAATAACAAAAATCAGGTTTTGAATGAAGAATCACATTTCTTGGTAGAATCATGCAGGATTGAAATTTTTGATGGTTTTTTACTCCTCTCAACAGCCCAAACAAGTTTCTAAAAGGATGAATTGCAACTACTTTACTTTTGGAGAAAATTCAAAACATTCATTATTCAATAGGGCCCAAACTATCAAAAACCAGCGGTTTCAATGAACACACATTTCTTGGTAGAATCATGCAGGACTGAAATTTTTGATGTTTTTCTACTCCTCTCATGAGCCCAAACAAGTCTCTAAAAGCATGAGTTTGCAACTACTTTATTTTTGGAGAAAATTCAAAACATTCATTATTCAATAGAGCCCAATAGCAAAAATCAGGTTTTGAATGAAGAATCACATTTCTTGGTAAAATCATGCAGGATTGAAATTTTTGATGGTTTTTTACTCCTCTCAACAGCCCAAACAAGTTTCTAAAAGGATGAGTTTGCAACTACTTTACTTTTGGAGAAAATTCAAAACATTCATTATTCAATAGGGCCCAAACTATCAAAAACCAGCGGTTTCAATGAACACACATTTCTTGGTAGAATCATGCAGGACTGAAATTTTTGATGTTTTTCTACTCCTCTCATGAGCCCAAACAAGTTTCTAAAAGCATGAGTTTGCAACTACTTTACTTTTGGAGAAAATTCAAAACATTCACTATTCAATAGAGCCCAATAGCAAAAATCAGGTTTTGAATGAAGAATCACATTTCTTGGTAAAATCATGCAGGATTGAAATTTTTGATGGTTTTTTACTCCTCTCAACAGCCCAAACAAGTTTCTAAAAGGATGAGTTTGCAACTACTTTACTTTTGGAGAAAATTCAAACCATTCATTATTCAATAGGGCCCAAACTATCAAAAACCAGCGGTTTCAATGAACACACATTTCTTGGTAGAATCATGCAGGACTGAAATTTTTGATGGTTTTTTACTCCTCTCAACAGCCCAAACAAGTTTCTAAAAGGATGAGTTTGCAACTACTTTACTTTTGGAGAAAATTCAAAACATTCATTATTCAATAGGGCCCAAACTATCAAAAACCAGCGGTTTCAATGAACACACATTTCTTGGAAGAATCATGCAGGACTGAAATTTTTGATGTTTTTCTACTCCTCTCATGAGCCCAAACAAGTTTCTAAAAGCATGAGTTTGCAACTACTTTACTTTTGGAGAAAATTCAAAACATTCATTATTCAATAGAGCCCAATAGCAAAAATCAGGTTTTGAATGAAGAATCACAGTTCTTGGTAGAATCATGCAGGATTGAAATTTTTGATGGTTTTTTACTCCTCTCAACAGCCCAAACAAGTTTCTAAAAGGGTGAGTTTGCAACTACTTTACTTTTGGAGAAAATTCAAAACATTCATTATTCAATAGAGCCCAATAGCAAAAATCAGGTTTTGAATGAAGAATCACATTTCTTGGTAGAATCATGCAGGATTGAAATTTTTGATGGTTTTTTACTCCTCTCAACAGCCCAAACAAGTTTCTAAAAGGATGAGTTTGCAACTACTTTACTTTTGGAGAAAATTCAAAACATTCATTATTCAATAGGGCCCAAACTATCAAAAACCAGAGGTTTCAATGAACACACATTTCTTGGTAGAATCATGCAGGACTGAAATTTTTGATGTTTTTCTACTCCTCTCATGAGCCCAAACAAGTCTCTAAAAGCATGAGTTTGCAACTACTTTACTTTTGGAGAAAATTCAAAACATTCATTATTCAATAGAGCCCAATAGCAAAAATCAGGTTTTGAATGAAGAATCACAGTTCTTGGTAGAATCATGCAGGATTGAAATTTTTGATGGTTTTTTACTCCTCTCAACAGCCCAAACAAGTTTCTAAAAGGATGAGTTTGCAACTACTTTACTTTTGGAGAAAATTCAAAACATTCATTATTCAATAGGGCCCAAACTATCAAAAACCAGCGGTTTCAATGAACACACATTTCTTGGAAGAATCATGCAGGGCTGAAATTTTTGATGTTTTTCTACTCCTCTCATGAGCCCAAACAAGTTTCTAAAAGCATGAGTTTGCAACTACTTTACTTTTGGAGAAAATTCAAAACATTCATTATTCAATAGAGCCCAATAGCAAAAATCAGGTTTTGAATGAAGAATCACAGTTCTTGGTAGAATCATGCAGGATTGAAATTTTTAATGGTTTTTTACTCCTCTCAACAGCCCAAACAAGTTTCTAAAAGGATGAGTTTGCAACTACTTTACTTTTGGAGAAAATTCAAAACATTCATTATTCAATAGAGCCCAATAGCAAAAATCAGGTTTTGAATGAAGAATCACATTTCTTGGTAGAATCATGCAGGATTGAAATTTTTGATGGTTTTTTACTCCTCTCAACAGCCCAAACAAGTTTCTAAAAGGATGAGTTTGCAACTACTTTACTTTTGGAGAAAATTCAAAACATTCATTATTCAATAGGGCCCAAACTATCAAAAACCAGCGGTTTCAATGAACACACATTTCTTGGTAGAATCATGCAGGACTGAAATTTTTGATGTTTTTCTACTCCTCTCATGAGCCCAAACAAGTCTCTAAAAGCATGAGTTTGCAACTACTTTACTTTTGGAGAAAATTCAAAACATTCATTATTCAATAGAGCCCAATAGCAAAAATCAGGTTTTGAATGAAGAATCACATTTCTTGGTAGAATCATGCAGGATTGAAATTTTTGATGGTTTTTTACTCCTCTCAACAGCCCAAACAAGTTTCTAAAAGGATGAGTTTGCAACTACTTTACTTTTGGAGAAAATTCAAAACATTCATTATTCAATAGGGCCCAAACTATCAAAAACCAGCGGTTTGAATGAACACACATTTCTTGGTAGAATCATGCAGGACTGAAATTTTTGATGTTTTTCTACTCCTCTCATGAGCCCAAACAAGTCTCTAAAAGCATGAGTTTGCAACTACTTTACTTTTGGAGAAAATTCAAAACATTCATTATTCAATAGAGCCCAATAGCAAAAATCAGGTTTTGAATGAAGAATCACATTTCTTGGTAGAAGCATGCAGGATTGAAATTTTTGATGGTTTTTTACTCCTCTCAACAGCCCAAACAAGTTTCTAAAAGGATGAGTTTGCAACTACTTTACTTTTGGAGAAAATTCAAAACATTCATTATTCAATAGGGCCCAAACTATCAAAAACCAGCGGTTTCAATGAACACACATTTCTTGGTAGAATCATGCAGGACTGAAGTTTTTGATGTTTTTCTACTCCTCTCATGAGCCCAAACAAGTCTCTAAAAGCATGAGTTTGCAACTACTTTACTTTTGGAGAAAATTCAAAACATTCATTATTCAATAGAGCCCAATAGCAAAAATCAGGTTTTGAATGAAGAATCACATTTCTTGGTAGAATGATGCAGGATTGAAATTTTTGATGGTTTTTTACTCCTCTCTACAGCCCAAACAAGTTTCTAAAAGGATGAGTTTGCAACTGCTTTACTTTTGGAGAAAATTCAAAACATTCATTATTCAATAGGGCCCAAACTATCAAAAACCAGCGGTTTGAATGAACACACATTTCTTGGTAGAATCATGCAGGACTCAAATTTTTGATGTTTTTCTACTCCTCTCATGAGCCCAAACAAGTCTCTAAAAGCATGAGTTTGCAACTACTTTACTTTTGGAGAAAATTCAAAACATTCATTATTCATTAGAGCCCAATAGCAAAAATTAGGTTTTGAATGAAGAATCACATTTCTTGGTAGAATCATGCAGGATTGAAAATTTTGATGGTTTTTTACTCCTCTCAACAGCCCAAACAAGTTTCTAAAAGGATGAGTTTGCAACTACTTTATTTTTGGAGAAAATTCAAAACATTCATTATTCAATAGAGCCCAATAGCAAAAATCAGGTTTTGAATGAAGAATCACATTTCTTGGTAGAATCATGCAGGATTGAAATTTTTGATGGTTTTTTACTCCTCTCAACAGCCCAAACAAGTTTCTAAAAGGATGAGTTTGCAACTACTTTACTTTTGGAGAAAATTCAAAACATTCATTATTCAATAGGGCCCAAACTATCAAAAACCAGCGGTTTCAATGAACACACATTTCTTGGTAGAATCATGCAGGACTGAAATTTTTGATGTTTTTCTACTCCTCTCATAAGCCCAAACAAGTCTCTAAAAGCATGAGTTTGCAACTACTTTACTTTTGGAGAAAATTCAAAACATTCATTATTCAATAGAGCCCAATAGCAAAAATCAGGTTTTGAATGAAGAATCACATTTCTTGGTAAAATCATGCAGGATTGAAATTTTTGATGGTTTTTTACTCCTCTCAACAGCCCAAACAAGTTTCTAAAAGGATGAGTTTGCAACTACTTTACTTTTGGAGAAAATTCAAAACATTCATTATTCAATAGGGCCCAAACTATCAAAAAACAGCGGTTTCAATGAACACACATTTCTTGGTAGAATCATGCAGGACTGAAATTTTTGATGTTTTTCTACTCCTGTCATGAGCCCAAACAAGTTTCTAAAAGCATGAGTTTGCAACTACTTTACTTTTGGAGAAAATTCAAAACATTCACTATTCAATAGAGCCCAATAGCAAAAATCAGGTTTTGAATGAAGAATCACATTTCTTGGTAAAATCATGCAGGATTGAAATTTTTGATGGTTTTTTACTCCTCTCAACAGCCCAAACAAGTTTCTAAAAGGATGAGTTTGCAACTACTTTACTTTTGGAGAAAATTCAAAACATTCATTATTCAATAGGGCCCAAACTATCAAAAACCAGCGGTTTCAATGAACACACATTTCTTGGAAGAATCATGCAGGGCTGAAATTTTTGATGTTTTTCTACTCCTCTCATGAGCCCAAACAAGTTTCTAAAAGCATGAGTTTGCAACTACTTTACTTTTGGAGAAAATTCAAAACATTCATTATTCAATAGAGCCCAATAGCAAAAATCAGGTTTTTAATGAACAATCACAGTTCTTGGTAGAATCATGCAGGATTGAAATTTTTGATGGTTTTTTACTCCTCTCAACAGCCCAAACAAGTTTCTAAAAGGATGAGTTTGCAACTACTTTACTTTTGGAGAAAATTCAAAACATTCATTATTCAATAGAGCCCAATAGCAAAAATCAGGTTTTGAATGAAGAATCACATTTCTTGGTAGAATCATGCAGGATTGAAATTTTTGATGGTTTTTTACTCCTCTCAACAGCCCAAACAAGTTTCTAAAAGGATGAGTTTGCAACTACTTTACTTTTGGAGAAAATTCAAAACATTCATTATTCAATAGGGCCCAAACTATCAAAAACCAGCGGTTTCAATGAACACACATTTCTTGGTAGAATCATGCAGGACTGAAATTTTTGATGTTTTTCTACTCCTCTCATGAGCCCAAACAAGTCTCTAAAAGCATGAGTTTGCAACTACTTTACTTTTGGAGAAAATTCAAAACATTCACTATTCAATAGAGCCCAATAGCAAAAATCAGGTTTTGAATGAAGAATCACATTTCTTGGTAAAATCATGCAGGATTGAAATTTTTGATGGTTTTTTACTCCTCTCAACAGCCCAAACAAGTTTCTAAAAGGATGAGTTTGCAACTACTTTACTTTTGGAGAAAATTCAAAACATTCATTATTCAATAGGGCCCAAACTATCAAAAACCAGCGGTTTCAATGAACACACATTTCTTGGTAGAATCATGCAGGACTGAAATTTTTGATGTTTTTCTACTCCTCTCATGAGCCCAAACAAGTCTCTAAAAGCATGAGTTTGCAACTACTTTACTTTTGGAGAAAATTCAAAACATTCATTATTCAATAGAGCCCAATAGCAAAAATCAGGTTTTGAATGAAGAATCACATTTCTTGGTAGAATCATGCAGGATTGAAATTTTTGATGGTTTTTTACTCCTCTCAACAGCCCAAACAAGTTTCTAAAAGGATGAGTTTGCAACTACTTTACTTTTGGAGAAAATTCAAAACATTCATTATTCAATAGGGCCCAAACTATCAAAAACCAGCGGTTTCAATGAACACACATTTCTTGGTAGAATCATGCAGGACTGAAATTTTTGATGTTTTTCTACTCCTCTCATGAGCCCAAACAAGTCTCTAAAAGCATGAGTTTGCAACTACTTTACTTTTGGAGAAAATTCAAAACATTCACTTTTCAATAGAGCCCAATAGCAAAAATCAGGTTTTGAATGAAGAATCACATTTCTTGGTAGAATCATGCAGGATTGAAATTTTTGATGGTTTTTTACTCCTCTCAACAGCCCAAACAAGTTTGTAAAAGGATGAGTTTGCAACTACTTTACTTTTGGAGAAAATTCAAAACATTCATTATTCAATAGGGCCCAAACTATCAAAAACCAGCGGTTTGAATGAACACACATTTCTTGGTAGAATCATGCAGGACTGAAATTTTTGATGTTTTTCTACTCCTCTCATGAGCCCAAACAAGTCTCTAAAAGCATGAGTTTGCAACTACTTTACTTTTGGAGAAAATTCAAAACATTCATTATTCAATAGAGCCCAATAGCAAAAATCAGGTTTTGAATGAAGAATCACATTTCTTGGTAGAAGCATGCAGGATTGAAATTTTTGATGGTTTTTTACTCCTCTCAACAGCCCAAACAAGTTTCTAAAAGGATGAGTTTGCAACTACTTTACTTTTGGAGAAAATTCAAAACATTCATTATTCAATAGGGCCCAAACTATCAAAAACCAGCGGTTTCAATGAACACACATTTCTTGGTAGAATCATGCAGGACTGAAGTTTTTGATGTTTTTCTACTCCTCTCATGAGCCCAAACAAGTCTCTAAAAGCATGAGTTTGCAACTACTTTACTTTTGGAGAAAATTCAAAACATTCATTATTCAATAGAGCCCAATAGCAAAAATCAGGTTTTGAATGAAGAATCACATTTCTTGGTAAAATCATGCAGGATTGAAATTTTTGATGGTTTTTTACTCCTCTCAACAGCCCAAACAAGTTTCTAAAAGGATGAGTTTGCAACTACTTTACTTTTGGAGAAAATTCAAAACATTCATTATTCAATAGGGCCCAAACTATCAAAAACCAGCGGTTTCAATGAACACACATTTCTTGGTAGAATCATGCAGGACTGAAATTTTTGATGTTTTTCTACTCCTCTCATGAGCCCAAACAAGTCTCTAAAAGCATGAGTTTGCAACTACTTTACTTTTGGAGAAAATTCAAAACATTCATTATTCAATAGAGCCCAATAGCAAAAATCAGGTTTTGAATGAAGAATCACATTTCTTGGTAGAATCATGCAGGATTGAAATTTTTGATGGTTTTTTACTCCTCTCAACAGCCCAAACAAGTTTCTAAAAGGATGAGTTTGCAACTACTTTACTTTTGGAGAAAATTCAAAACATTCATTATTCAATAGGGCCCAAACTATCAAAAACCAGCGGTTTCAATGAACACACATTTCTTGGAAGAATCATGCAGGACTGAAATTTTTGATGTTTTTCTACTCCTCTCATGAGCCCAAACAAGTTTCTAAAAGCATGAGTTTGCAACTACTTTACTTTTGGAGAAAATTCAAAACATTCATTATTCAATAGAGCCCAATAGCAAAAATCAGGTTTTGAATGAAGAATCACAGTTCTTGGTAGAATCATGCAGGATTGAAATTTTTGATGGTTTTTTACTCCTCTCAACAGCCCAAACAAGTTTCTAAAAGGATGAGTTTGCAACTACTTTACTTTTGGAGAAAATTCAAAACATTCATTATTCAATAGAGCCCAATAGCAAAAATCAGGTTTTGAATGAAGAATCACATTTCTTGGTAGAATCATGCAGGATTGAAATTTTTGATGGTTTTTTACTCCTCTCAACAGCCCAAACAAGTTTCTAAAAGGATGAGTTTGCAACTCTTTTACTTTTGGAGAAAATTCAAAACATTCATTATTCAATAGGGCCCAAACTATCAAAAACCAGCGGTTTCAATGAACACACATTTCTTGGTAGAATCATGCAGGACTGAAATTTTTGATGTTTTTCTACTCCTCTCATGAGCCCAAACAAGTTTCTAAAAGCATGAGTTTGCAACTACTTTACTTTTGGAGAAAATTCAAAACATTCACTATTCAATAGAGCCCAATAGCAAAAATCAGGTTTTGAATGAAGAATCACATTTCTTGGTAAAATCATGCAGGATTGAAATTTTTGATGGTTTTTTACTCCTCTCAACAGCCCAAACAAGTTTCTAAAAGGATGAGTTTGCAACTACTTTACTTTTGGAGAAAATTCAAAACATTCATTATTCAATAGGGCCCAAACTATCAAAAACCAGCGGTTTGAATGAACACACATTTCTTGGTAGAATCATGCAGGACTGAAATTTTTGATGTTTTTCTACTCCTCTCATGAGCCCAAACAAGTCTCTAAAAGCATGAGTTTGCAACTACTTTACTTTTGGAGAAAATTCAAAACATTCATTATTCAATAGAGCACAATAGCAAAAATCAGGTTTTGAATGAAGAATCACATTTCTTGGTAGAATCATGCAGGATTGAAATTTTTGATGGTTTTTTACTCCTCTCAACAGCCCAAACAAGTTTCTAAAAGGATGAGTTTGCAACTACTTTACTTTTGGAGAAAATTCAAAACATTCATTATTCAATAGGGCCCAAACTATCAAAAACCAGCGGTTTCAATGAACACACATTTCTTGGTAGAATCATGCAGGACTGAAATTTTTGATGTTTTTCTACTCCTCTCATGAGCCCAAACAAGTCTCTAAAAGCATGAGTTTGCAACTACTTTACTTTTGGAGAAAATTCAAAACATTCACTTTTCAATAGAGCCCAATAGCAAAAATCAAGTTTTGAATGAAGAATCACATTTCTTGGTAGAATCATGCAGGATTGAAATTTTTGATGGTTTTTTACTCCTCTCAACAGCCCAAACAAGTTTCTAAAAGGATGAGTTTGCAACTACTTTACTTTTGGAGAAAATTCAAAACATTCATTATTCAATAGGGCCCAAACTATCAAAAACCAGCGGTTTCAATGAACACACATTTCTTGGTAGAATCATGCAGGACTGAAATTTTTGATGTTTTTCTACTCCTCTCATGAGCCCAAACAAGTCTCTAAAAGCATGAGTTTGCAACTACTTTACTTTTGGAGAAAATTCAAAACATTCATTATTCAATAGAGCCCAATAGCAAAAATCAGGTTTTGAATGAAGAATCACAGTTCTTGGTAGAATCATGCAGGATTGAAATTTTTGATGGTTTTTTACTCCTCTCAACAGCCCAAACAAGTTTCTAAAAGGATGAGTTTGCAACTACTTTACTTTTGGAGAAAATTCAAAACATTCATTATTCAATAGGACCCAAACTATCAAAAACCAGCGGTTTCAATGAACACACATTTCTTGGAAGAATCATGCAGGGCTGAAATTTTTGATGTTTTTCTACTCCTCTCATGAGCCCAAACAAGTTTCTAAAAGCATGAGTTTGCAACTACTTTACTTTTGGAGAAAATTCAAAACATTCATTATTCAATAGAGCCCAATAGCAAAAATCAGGTTTTGAATGAAGAATCACATTTCTTGGTAGAATCATGCAGGATTGAAATTTTTGATGGTTTTTTACTCCTCTCAACAGCCCAAACAAGTTTCTAAAAGGATGAGTTTGCAACTACTTTACTTTTGGAGAAAATTCAAAACATTCATTATTCAATAGGGCCCAAACTATCAAAAACCAGCGGTTTCAATGAACACACATTTCTTGGTAGAATCATGCAGGACTGAAATTTTTGATGTTTTTCTACTCCTCTCATGAGCCCAAACAAGTTTCTAAAAGCATGAGTTTGCAACTACTTTACTTTTGGAGAAAATTCAAAACATTCACTATTCAATAGAGCCCAATAGCAAAAATCAGGTTTTGAATGAAGAATCACATTTCTTGGTAAAATCATGCAGGATTGAAATTTTTGATGGTTTTTTACTCCTCTCAACAGCCCAAACAAGTTTCTAAAAGGATGAGTTTGCAACTACTTTACTTTTGGAGAAAATTCAAACCATTCATTATTCAATAGGGCCCAAACTATCAAAAACCAGCGGTTTCAATGAACACACATTTCTTGGTAGAATCATGCAGGACTGAAATTTTTGATGGTTTTTTACTCCTCTCAACAGCCCAAACAAGTTTCTAAAAGGATGAGTTTGCAACTACTTTACTTTTGGAGAAAATTCAAAACATTCATTATTCAATAGGGCCCAAACTATCAAAAACCAGCGGTTTCAATGAACACACATTTCTTGGAAGAATCATGCAGGACTGAAATTTTTGATGTTTTTCTACTCCTCTCATGAGCCCAAACAAGTTTCTAAAAGCATGAGTTTGCAACTACTTTACTTTTGGAGAAAATTCAAAACATTCATTATTCAATAGAGCCCAATAGCAAAAATCAGGTTTTGAATGAAGAATCACAGTTCTTGGTAGAATCATGCAGGATTGAAATTTTTGATGGTTTTTTACTCCTCTCAACAGCCCAAACAAGTTTCTAAAAGGGTGAGTTTGCAACTACTTTACTTTTGGAGAAAATTCAAAACATTCATTATTCAATAGAGCCCAATAGCAAAAATCAGGTTTTGAATGAAGAATCACATTTCTTGGTAGAATCATGCAGGATTGAAATTTTTGATGGTTTTTTACTCCTCTCAACAGCCCAAACAAGTTTCTAAAAGGATGAGTTTGCAACTACTTTACTTTTGGAGAAAATTCAAAACATTCATTATTCAATAGGGCCCAAACTATCAAAAACCAGAGGTTTCAATGAACACACATTTCTTGGTAGAATCATGCAGGACTGAAATTTTTGATGTTTTTCTACTCCTCTCATGAGCCCAAACAAGTCTCTAAAAGCATGAGTTTGCAACTACTTTACTTTTGGAGAAAATTCAAAACATTCATTATTCAATAGAGCCCAATAGCAAAAATCAGGTTTTGAATGAAGAATCACAGTTCTTGGTAGAATCATGCAGGATTGAAATTTTTGATGGTTTTTTACTCCTCTCAACAGCCCAAACAAGTTTCTAAAAGGATGAGTTTGCAACTACTTTACTTTTGGAGAAAATTCAAAACATTCATTATTCAATAGGGCCCAAACTATCAAAAACCAGCGGTTTCAATGAACACACATTTCTTGGAAGAATCATGCAGGGCTGAAATTTTTGATGTTTTTCTACTCCTCTCATGAGCCCAAACAAGTTTCTAAAAGCATGAGTTTGCAACTACTTTACTTTTGGAGAAAATTCAAAACATTCATTATTCAATAGAGCCCAATAGCAAAAATCAGGTTTTGAATGAAGAATCACAGTTCTTGGTAGAATCATGCAGGATTGAAATTTTTGATGGTTTTTTACTCCTCTCAACAGCCCAAACAAGTTTCTAAAAGGATGAGTTTGCAACTACTTTACTTTTGGAGAAAATTCAAAACATTCATTATTCAATAGAGCCCAATAGCAAAAATCAGGTTTTGAATGAAGAATCACATTTCTTGGTAGAATCATGCAGGATTGAAATTTTTGATGGTTTTTTACTCCTCTCAACAGCCCAAACAAGTTTCTAAAAGGATGAGTTTGCAACTACTTTACTTTTGGAGAAAATTCAAAACATTCATTATTCAATAGGGCCCAAACTATCAAAAACCAGCGGTTTCAATGAACACACATTTCTTGGTAGAATCATGCAGGACTGAAATTTTTGATGTTTTTCTACTCCTCTCATGAGCCCAAACAAGTCTCTAAAAGCATGAGTTTGCAACTACTTTACTTTTGGAGAAAATTCAAAACATTCATTATTCAATAGAGCCCAATAGCAAAAATCAGGTTTTGAATGAAGAATCACATTTCTTGGTAGAATCATGCAGGATTGAAATTTTTGATGGTTTTTTACTCCTCTCAACAGCCCAAACAAGTTTCTAAAAGGATGAGTTTGCAACTACTTTACTTTTGGAGAAAATTCAAAACATTCATTATTCAATAGGGCCCAAACTATCAAAAACCAGCGGTTTGAATGAACACACATTTCTTGGTAGAATCATGCAGGACTGAAATTTTTGATGTTTTTCTACTCCTCTCATGAGCCCAAACAAGTCTCTAAAAGCATGAGTTTGCAACTACTTTACTTTTGGAGAAAATTCAAAACATTCATTATTCAATAGAGCCCAATAGCAAAAATCAGGTTTTGAATGAAGAATCACATTTCTTGGTAGAAGCATGCAGGATTGAAATTTTTGATGGTTTTTTACTCCTCTCAACAGCCCAAACAAGTTTCTAAAAGGATGAGTTTGCAACTACTTTACTTTTGGAGAAAATTCAAAACATTCATTATTCAATAGGGCCCAAACTATCAAAAACCAGCGGTTTCAATGAACACACATTTCTTGGTAGAATCATGCAGGACTGAAGTTTTTGATGTTTTTCTACTCCTCTCATGAGCCCAAACAAGTCTCTAAAAGCATGAGTTTGCAACTACTTTACTTTTGGAGAAAATTCAAAACATTCATTATTCAATAGAGCCCAATAGCAAAAATCAGGTTTTGAATGAAGAATCACATTTCTTGGTAGAATGATGCAGGATTGAAATTTTTGATGGTTTTTTACTCCTCTCTACAGCCCAAACAAGTTTCTAAAAGGATGAGTTTGCAACTGCTTTACTTTTGGAGAAAATTCAAAACATTCATTATTCAATAGGGCCCAAACTATCAAAAACCAGCGGTTTGAATGAACACACATTTCTTGGTAGAATCATGCAGGACTCAAATTTTTGATGTTTTTCTACTCCTCTCATGAGCCCAAACAAGTCTCTAAAAGCATGAGTTTGCAACTACTTTACTTTTGGAGAAAATTCAAAACATTCATTATTCATTAGAGCCCAATAGCAAAAATTAGGTTTTGAATGAAGAATCACATTTCTTGGTAGAATCATGCAGGATTGAAAATTTTGATGGTTTTTTACTCCTCTCAACAGCCCAAACAAGTTTCTAAAAGGATGAGTTTGCAACTACTTTATTTTTGGAGAAAATTCAAAACATTCATTATTCAATAGAGCCCAATAGCAAAAATCAGGTTTTGAATGAAGAATCACATTTCTTGGTAGAATCATGCAGGATTGAAATTTTTGATGGTTTTTTACTCCTCTCAACAGCCCAAACAAGTTTCTAAAAGGATGAGTTTGCAACTACTTTACTTTTGGAGAAAATTCAAAACATTCATTATTCAATAGGGCCCAAACTATCAAAAACCAGCGGTTTCAATGAACACACATTTCTTGGTAGAATCATGCAGGACTGAAATTTTTGATGTTTTTCTACTCCTCTCATAAGCCCAAACAAGTCTCTAAAAGCATGAGTTTGCAACTACTTTACTTTTGGAGAAAATTCAAAACATTCATTATTCAATAGAGCCCAATAGCAAAAATCAGGTTTTGAATGAAGAATCACATTTCTTGGTAAAATCATGCAGGATTGAAATTTTTGATGGTTTTTTACTCCTCTCAACAGCCCAAACAAGTTTCTAAAAGGATGAGTTTGCAACTACTTTACTTTTGGAGAAAATTCAAAACATTCATTATTCAATAGGGCCCAAACTATCAAAAAACAGCGGTTTCAATGAACACACATTTCTTGGTAGAATCATGCAGGACTGAAATTTTTGATGTTTTTCTACTCCTGTCATGAGCCCAAACAAGTTTCTAAAAGCATGAGTTTGCAACTACTTTACTTTTGGAGAAAATTCAAAACATTCACTATTCAATAGAGCCCAATAGCAAAAATCAGGTTTTGAATGAAGAATCACATTTCTTGGTAAAATCATGCAGGATTGAAATTTTTGATGGTTTTTTACTCCTCTCAACAGCCCAAACAAGTTTCTAAAAGGATGAGTTTGCAACTACTTTACTTTTGGAGAAAATTCAAAACATTCATTATTCAATAGGGCCCAAACTATCAAAAACCAGCGGTTTCAATGAACACACATTTCTTGGAAGAATCATGCAGGGCTGAAATTTTTGATGTTTTTCTACTCCTCTCATGAGCCCAAACAAGTTTCTAAAAGCATGAGTTTGCAACTACTTTACTTTTGGAGAAAATTCAAAACATTCATTATTCAATAGAGCCCAATAGCAAAAATCAGGTTTTTAATGAACAATCACAGTTCTTGGTAGAATCATGCAGGATTGAAATTTTTGATGGTTTTTTACTCCTCTCAACAGCCCAAACAAGTTTCTAAAAGGATGAGTTTGCAACTACTTTACTTTTGGAGAAAATTCAAAACATTCATTATTCAATAGAGCCCAATAGCAAAAATCAGGTTTTGAATGAAGAATCACATTTCTTGGTAGAATCATGCAGGATTGAAATTTTTGATGGTTTTTTACTCCTCTCAACAGCCCAAACAAGTTTCTAAAAGGATGAGTTTGCAACTACTTTACTTTTGGAGAAAATTCAAAACATTCATTATTCAATAGGGCCCAAACTATCAAAAACCAGCGGTTTCAATGAACACACATTTCTTGGTAGAATCATGCAGGACTGAAATTTTTGATGTTTTTCTACTCCTCTCATGAGCCCAAACAAGTCTCTAAAAGCATGAGTTTGCAACTACTTTACTTTTGGAGAAAATTCAAAACATTGGGGGGGCGTGGCCAGCGTCTGAGCTGAATGGAAGCCTGAGCTCTGAGCTCCTCCACAGGGCAGCCTACCAAGCGCTATTAACAAGCGACTTACAAGCCAGGACTGGCTGAAAACTTGTGGGAACCTCCATAGGCACCAGCGGTGCCCCCACATAATGGATCCGCTTAATAGAAAAGCAGGAAAATCAAAAAATCTGGAGCGCTCTCCCCTCATGCTGAGGAGCCAAGATGGCGCCCGCCACACAGCAGCCACAGCCTGCAGCCCCAGCCTGAGCGGCGCACAGCGGGAGAGAACGCCACAGAGACTGAAACACGCAGTATTCAAGTCAGGGGGTAAGTCTGCCCCCATCCCTGCAAAAACCGCCGCTCCATATATTAAAGAAAGCGCTAAATTCAGTGTTAAAAGTAGCGCTGAGAAGAAGGAGGCAAAATATCGCGAGATTAACCGGGAAACAGACGGGATTGCGCAGCAAGTACGCAAATTGCGTACCTTAAGCAAAAATCTTGCGCAGCCTGTGAAATCTTGCACAGCAGCAACGCTCACAGCCGCTATGGAGGCCACAAATACAATAAGGGCCTCCTCATCTTGTCCAGATATCTCCACAATTTCAGACACCCCTCTAACGCCACCACAGAGGGAACTGTCCCCTGCCTCACAAAATAGCTGCAGATTAAGCAGTAGCTCGGCTGAGCTGCAAAGTGAGACGCAGATGGAGGACTTCTGCACTCCAGATAACCCCATGCCTGAAAACTTTTTACATGTTTTGACTGAGGTAGAGGCTACCAACAAAGCAGCTTCAGAAATGTTCATAAAAAATATGGTGTGCCTTCTTGCAAAGACATTCCAAAAACAACTAGAGGGATATAATACAAACCTCCAAAACAATATAGACAGTCTGGGTCAGAGGGTGAATCACTTGGAGTCGAAAATGGAGGAGATAGTCCAGTCTCACAACAATTTGATAGACGAACATTATGCCTTAGAGAAAGAAGTTACCTTCCTAAAGTCAAGACTGATAGAACAAGAGGACAGGAGTAGGAGAAACAACCTTAAATTCAGAGGAATACCTGAGAATGTCAAGGACAGAGATCTTGATTCATATGTGCAAAAAATGCTCCATGCTATGCTCCCAGGTGCTTCCAAAGGAGACCTCTTAATAGAACGCATACACAGACTACCTAAGTCCAAATATGCCCCTGAAAGAGCTCCGCGGGATGTTATTGCATTCTTTCACTATTTTCTGACAAAGGAGGACATTTTGAGGAAGAGCAAGCAGTCACCCATCTTACCAAGACCATATGAGGGTATTAAGATCTTTGCAGACTTTTCAAAAGCCACGTTGCAAAAAAGGAGAGACTTTTTCCCTATCACTGCACACCTACGGGAGCACAGGGTGCTATACAGATGGGGCTTTCCTACAAAAATATTGGTCATGAAGGAAAACACTACTTTTGCCTTATCTAACATTGATAACTGTGATAGATTCTTTCAGGACCTTGGTATTCCTCCAATGAAGAACTCATCTTTATCCTACAATCAAGAGAGGAGCAACTCTTCACGACAGCCAAGACGTTTGTCACAGTCCTGGACCACACAAAAGAAAAGATAATGGACTTGGTAGGTGTTGACCCTGGCTCTTGGCCTGAACTTTCATCCCCAAACACTAACCGAGAGATTTCTCTTGGTATCATTTCTTTTGAGAAATTCACCTTCCTTGTTAACAAGTTTGTTTTGTTCTAGGTTATTCCAGGTTATAACATGTTTCTATTCACAGGCACACCAGGCACTGACAACAAATTTCTAGAGAAATACCACTCTTCTTGGATATATGTCCAGATGGACTATTCTATCTTATTGAGTTATTTAACACATTTCTTTCTTTTTGATATATTATGGAGTTGAAAATCCTATCATTTAATGTAAATGGGCTTAATAGTCCCTTTAAAAGGTATGCTCTGTGGAAGGAGATCAAAAGATTGAAAGCAAATGTTGCTATGATACAGGAAACCCACCTCCTGGAAACTGATAATAACAGATTTAAAAACAAAGATTATCCTCAGATTTTCTTCTCCAACAACGAGGGAGGGAAAAAAGCTGGGGTGGCCATTGCCTTCCACAGAGACCTACCAGTGGTTATTTCAGATGTTTATAAAGACAATAAAGGCAGATATTTAATCATCAATTTTACCTTGGAGGGAATGGAATACACTGTGGTTAATGTATACGCCCCTAATGTGAGACAAATTAGCTTTCTCAATAAAGTCAAAAGAAAATTATCCAAATTTAGCAAGGGACAAATCATATGGGGGGGAGACTTTAATTGTATTGTTGACCCAAGCACTGATTGCTCATCCTCTGCTCCATACTACAGAAGTGTGAATTTGGGGAAGTGGCTGAGCAATGCTAACCTGCACGACAGTTGTAAAATATTGAACCCTAATTCTAGAGAATACACCAGATTCTGCCCACACAACAGATCTTATACCAAAATAGATCATATATTTACCAGTTTTTCCTTACTAGATTCGTATATAGATTTCCAAACTGGCCCCATCACATGGTCGGACCATGCTCCAATTCTATTAACATTACAGGTTTCCTCTTCGACTCAAAGACACTACAATTGGAGATATAGCAAATTTGTAGTAGACTCCCCAGATAATATAGCAACAATAAAAAACACTATAATGAATTATTTTAAAGAAAATGACTCCCAGGAAATCTCCCCTGAAACCTTATGGTTAGCACATAAATGTGTCATTAGAGGCCACTTAATTCAGATGGCCTCAAGACAAAAGAGGGAAAGAGAGAGCAAACAGAGGCTGTTACTAGAACAAATCAAAAAACTTGAAGACCAGGCCAAAGTGGAAAAATCTTTTACTAAATACAAGGAGTTATACTCCCTTAGATTGGAATTTAGAAATCTTCTCATAAATATTTACGAAAAAAAGACTCTGTTTAACAGGGCAGGGTTCTACATAAATAACAACAAAAACTCAAAAACTATGGCAAATAGATTCAAACCCATAAATAAAAAGCATT
Organism: Dendrobates tinctorius; assembly: GCF_039654945.1. Lineage (NCBI taxonomy): Eukaryota > Metazoa > Chordata > Amphibia > Anura > Dendrobatidae > Dendrobates > Dendrobates tinctorius. The sequence goes on along the minus strand of NW_027362006.1, from coordinate 1,153,975 downwards.
TAATTAAAAAACTTTCCCAGAACTCAGTGAATATAGAAAAGCCAAGGGACATAGCTTTGGCTTTTGAAAAATACTACTCAAACCTTTACAATATAGGGAAAAATGGGACTTATCCCCCTCCTACAGAGGAGATGATAGATAATTTCCTGGGAGGAGTAGAGTTGAGATCTCTGTCTTCTGAGCAAAGGGAAATGCTTGATGCACCCTTCTCTGAGGGAGAGGTCTCTCTGGCAATAAAAAATCTCAAATGTAATAAGGCTCCTGGTCCAGACGGATTCCCTGTGGAATATTATAAAACATTTCAGGAAAATCTGGTCCCCTATTTAACAAACACCCTAAATTTTATAAAATCAAAAGGAACATGTAGTGCAGATATGCTGAGAGCCACCATAGTGGTAATCCCCAAACCGGACAAAGATCCCACCAAGATAGAAAACTATAGACCCATATCCCTCCTGAATGCAGACATCAAGGTCTATGCAAAAATACTGGCAGAAAGGGTGCAGGATGTTATCCAATATCTCATACATCCCGATCAAGTGGGTTTTGTAAAATTTAGACAGACTTCTGACAGTTCAAGAAGTGTCTTGCACCATATACACTTTTGTAACAAGAAAAAAATTCCCAGTCTGTTTGTGGCCCTTGATGCGGAGAAAGCTTTTGACCGCATCAATTGGACATATGCATTCGCAGTATTAAAGAAGATGGGTTTTGGTGAGGAGATGTTGAAAAGTGTTCAGGCTCTGTACTCCCAACCGTCTGCCTCTGTGCTGGTCAATAGCACGATGTCAGGGAAATTTGACATAACAAACGGAACAAGACAGGGATGCCCTCTGTCCCCAATTATTTTTATCCTGAGTCTGGAACCACTGGCTCAAAGGATAAGGGACTCGAGTGAGGTGAGGGGAGTACGGTTGGGAGATGTAGAGCATAAAATAAATTTATATGCAGACGATATCATACTCACACTGACAGATCCTGTTGAGTCGTTGAAGGCGACTTGGGACATCATAGAGTTGTTTGGTTCAATATCATATTATAAACTCAATGTAAAAAAGACTAACGTTTTGTCACTATTTATTTCAGCCCCTATAAAACAGCAATTACAAGATAAGTACCCTTTTACTTGGGACTGCACTAAAATCCCATATCTAGGAATTTGGCTCACAAGCGACCTCACACACACAAGTGAGGTAAACATAGATAGCCTTTTGAAATCCCTTGACACTAAGTTGGGAGAATTGTCAAAAACCCCAGCCACTTGGTTGGGAAGAATAGTACTATATAAGATGTTCTGCCTCCCAAAGGTGTTGTTTTTGTACAGGAATGTCCCTCTGCCTTTATCAATGCAACACATACAAAAATTAACTCATCAAATGAACAGATTTATTTGGAATAATAAAAAGCCTAGGGTAAAGAAACACACACTACTTAAATCTAGAGAAAATGGGGGGATAGCCCTTCCAGACTTGGAGGCGTATTACTTTGCCACCACAACTGAATTGACAAAAATGTGGCTCACAGAACAGACAGAATTGGGATGGCCAAAAATTGAAAGAGATTTAATGCCTAATAAAGAACCGACACTTTATGTTTCCTATTTTCTTCTGCACAGAGGAGAGATTGGAGACATAGAAAACCCAATACTCAGAGCCTCTGTGCAGAGCTGGTCACATATGTGCAGGAGAAGGTTTAATGTCTCCCCTGTTTCAACCAAAAGACTGAGACTTCACTTTTTGGCACCTGTCAAGGTTTCTTTGAGACCCATGTTTGATAACTGGAAAACATTCCCCATTGCTTATGTGGATGATTTATTGGACAATAATAAAGTCATGCCTTTTGAGTTGGTCAAGGCTAAATTTAAAATCCCTAATACGGAATATATGAAATACCTCATACTCAAAGAGGAATATAACAAATTTAAGAGATATTTCTGCAAGATAGTTTTGGTCAACCATACCATTTATAATTTCCTAACCAGCACAACCCCCAGGCACAAGAGCTCTCTTAAACCCCTGTATAACTTCCTGACCGGCAAATACACCTTTTCTAAGGGTGGATGCTTTGAAAAATGGGAGACTACTCTGCAGAAGCAGATTTGTGCCCCACAGTGGACATTGTCTTTTAAGACTGCAGTGAGGTCTACAAATTGCATGAACATTTTGGAAACACATTACAAACTAGTCCACAGATATTACTTGACCCCAAACAGGATTAAACATTTTGGGGAAGGGGGATCTGATCTGTGTTGGCGGGGATGCGGGTCTCAGGCTGACTTACTCCATATTTTCTGGGGATGCCCGGTACTGAAACCATACTGGCTTAAGGTCTCCAATTTGATTTCGATCATATGCAACTGGCGTGTTCAGTTGCACCCTGCCTTGGCCTTACTACTCATAGATATTTGCAGATTCAAAACAACAAAGTATTTGGTTGCCCACATACTCATGTCTGCAATATACCTTATAGCGAAAGGTTGGAACAACAAGCAACCTCCGAACATTGCCACATTGATCATGTTGGTGGACAAACATTGTGTTTATGAAAAAATTCATTATATTAACAATATGTCAATAAAGTTATTTGACGACAGATGGCATAGATGGTTGAAACTCAAATCTAAGATAGAAGAAGAATTTATATCTTGATATCTTGATTTTTGCTCTTTTTGTGTGCCAAAATTTCACATGTATTTGGTGTTTGCCTGTACTGTTGTAATTGTTTTTCAAATCTATTTCAATTAATGTTAATTGTACATACTTTAAATGATGATATGATGTTCAGATACCATATGATGATGTCCTGATGTACATTATCTTGACTCTATTCGAACATGATATATATGAGGTATGTTTATACATTCCTATTATTTTGAAAACTCAATAAAAATATTGTTTAAGAAAATTCAAAACATTCACTATTCAATAGAGCCCAATAGCAAAAATCAGGTTTTGAATGAAGAATCACATTTCTTGGTAAAATCATGCAGGATTGAAATTTTTGATGGTTTTTTACTCCTCTCAACAGCCCAAACAAGTTTCTAAAAGGATAAGTTTGCAACTACTTTACTTTTGGAGAAAATTCAAAACATTCATTATTCAATAGGGCCCAAACTATCAAAAACCAGCGGTTTCAATGAACACACATTTCTTGGTAGAATCATGCAGGACTGAAATTTTTGATGTTTTTCTACTCCTCTCATGAGCCCAAACAAGTCTCTAAAAGCATGAGTTTGCAACTACTTTACTTTTGGAGAAAATTCAAAACATTCATTATTCAATAGAGCCCAATAGCAAAAATCAGGTTTTGAATGAAGAATCACATTTCTTGGTAGAATCATGCAGGATTGAAATTTTTGATGGTTTTTTACTCCTCTCAACAGCCCAAACAAGTTTCTAAAAGGATGAGTTTGCAACTACTTTACTTTTGGAGAAAATTCAAAACATTCATTATTCAATAGGGCCCAAACTATCAAAAACCAGCGGTTTCAATGAACACACATTTCTTGGTAGAATCATGCAGGACTGAAATTTTTGATGTTTTTCTACTCCTCTCATGAGCCCAAACAAGTCTCTAAAAGCATGAGTTTGCAACTACTTTACTTTTGGAGAAAATTCAAAACATTCACTTTTCAATAGAGCCCAATAGCAAAAATCAGGTTTTGAATGAAGAATCACATTTCTTGGTAGAATCATGCAGGATTGAAATTTTTGATGGTTTTTTACTCCTCTCAACAGCCCAAACAAGTTTGTAAAAGGATGAGTTTGCAACTACTTTACTTTTGGAGAAAATTCAAAACATTCATTATTCAATAGGGCCCAAACTATCAAAAACCAGCGGTTTGAATGAACACACATTTCTTGGTAGAATCATGCAGGACTGAAATTTTTGATGTTTTTCTACTCCTCTCATGAGCCCAAACAAGTCTCTAAAAGCATGAGTTTGCAACTACTTTACTTTTGGAGAAAATTCAAAACATTCATTATTCAATAGAGCCCAATAGCAAAAATCAGGTTTTGAATGAAGAATCACATTTCTTGGTAGAATCATGCAGGATTGAAATTTTTGATGGTTTTTTACTCCTCTCAACAGCCCAAACAAGTTTCTAAAAGGATGAGTTTGCAACTACTTTACTTTTGGAGAAAATTCAAAACATTCATTATTCAATAGAGCCCAATAGCAAAAATCAGGTTTTGAATGAAGAATCACATTTCTTGGTAGAATCATGCAGGATTGAAATTTTTGATGGTTTTTTACTCCTCTCAACAGCCCAAACAAGTTTCTAAAAGGATGAGTTTGCAACTCTTTTACTTTTGGAGAAAATTCAAAACATTCATTATTCAATAGGGCCCAAACTATCAAAAACCAGCGGTTTCAATGAACACACATTTCTTGGTAGAATCATGCAGGACTGAAATTTTTGATGTTTTTCTACTCCTCTCATGAGCCCAAACAAGTTTCTAAAAGCATGAGTTTGCAACTACTTTACTTTTGGAGAAAATTCAAAACATTCACTATTCAATAGAGCCCAATAGCAAAAATCAGGTTTTGAATGAAGAATCACATTTCTTGGTAAAATCATGCAGGATTGAAATTTTTGATGGTTTTTTACTCCTCTCAACAGCCCAAACAAGTTTCTAAAAGGATGAGTTTGCAACTACTTTACTTTTGGAGAAAATTCAAAACATTCATTATTCAATAGGGCCCAAACTATCAAAAACCAGCGGTTTGAATGAACACACATTTCTTGGTAGAATCATGCAGGACTGAAATTTTTGATGTTTTTCTACTCCTCTCATGAGCCCAAACAAGTCTCTAAAAGCATGAGTTTGCAACTACTTTACTTTTGGAGAAAATTCAAAACATTCATTATTCAATAGAGCACAATAGCAAAAATCAGGTTTTGAATGAAGAATCACATTTCTTGGTAGAATCATGCAGGATTGAAATTTTTGATGGTTTTTTACTCCTCTCAACAGCCCAAACAAGTTTCTAAAAGGATGAGTTTGCAACTACTTTACTTTTGGAGAAAATTCAAAACATTCATTATTCAATAGGGCCCAAACTATCAAAAAACAGCGGTTTCAATGAACACACATTTCTTGGTAGAATCATGCAGGACTGAAATTTTTGATGTTTTTCTACTCCTCTCATGAGCCCAAACAAGTCTCTAAAAGCATGAGTTTGCAACTACTTTACTTTTGGAGAAAATTCAAAACATTCACTTTTCAATAGAGCCCAATAGCAAAAATCAAGTTTTGAATGAAGAATCACATTTCTTGGTAGAATCATGCAGGATTGAAATTTTTGATGGTTTTTTACTCCTCTCAACAGCCCAAACAAGTTTCTAAAAGGATGAGTTTGCAACTACTTTACTTTTGGAGAAAATTCAAAACATTCATTATTCAATAGGGCCCAAACTATCAAAAACCAGCGGTTTCAATGAACACACATTTCTTGGTAGAATCATGCAGGACTGAAATTTTTGATGTTTTTCTACTCCTCTCATGAGCCCAAACAAGTCTCTAAAAGCATGAGTTTGCAACTACTTTACTTTTGGAGAAAATTCAAAACATTCATTATTCAATAGAGCCCAATAGCAAAAATCAGGTTTTGAATGAAGAATCACATTTCTTGGTAGAATCATGCAGGATTGAAATTTTTGATGGTTTTTTACTCCTCTCAACAGCCCAAACAAGTTTCTAAAAGGATGAGTTTGCAACTACTTTACTTTTGGAGAAAATTCAAAACATTCATTATTCAATAGGGCCCAAACTATCAAAAACCAGCGGTTTCAATGAACACACATTTCTTGGTAGAATCATGCAGGACTGAAATTTTTGATGTTTTTCTACTCCTCTCATGAGCCCAAACAAGTCTCTAAAAGCATGAGTTTGCAACTACTTTACTTTTGGAGAAAATTCAAAACATTCATTATTCAATAGAGCCCAATAGCAAAAATCAGGTTTTGAATGAAGAATCACAGTTCTTGGTAGAATCATGCAGGATTGAAATTTTTGATGGTTTTTTACTCCTCTCAACAGCCCAAACAAGTTTCTAAAAGGATGAGTTTGCAACTACTTTACTTTTGGAGAAAATTCAAAACATTCATTATTCAATAGGACCCAAACTATCAAAAACCAGCGGTTTCAATGAACACACATTTCTTGGAAGAATCATGCAGGGCTGAAATTTTTGATGTTTTTCTACTCCTCTCATGAGCCCAAACAAGTTTCTAAAAGCATGAGTTTGCAACTACTTTACTTTTGGAGAAAATTCAAAACATTCATTATTCAATAGAGCCCAATAGCAAAAATCAGGTTTTGAATGAAGAATCACATTTCTTGGTAGAATCATGCAGGATTGAAATTTTTGATGGTTTTTTACTCCTCTCAACAGCCCAAACAAGTTTCTAAAAGGATGAGTTTGCAACTACTTTACTTTTGGAGAAAATTCAAAACATTCATTATTCAATAGGACCCAAACTATCAAAAACCAGCGGTTTGAATGAACACACATTTCTTGGTAGAATCATGCAGGACTGAAATTTTTGATGTTTTTCTACTCCTCTCATGAGCCCAAACAAGTCTCTAAAAGCATGAGTTTGCAACTACTTTACTTTTGGAGAAAATTCAAAACATTCATTATTCAATAGGGCCCAAACTATCAAAAACCAGCGGTTTCAATGAACACACATTTCTTGGTAGAATCATGCAGGACTGAAATTTTTGATGTTTTTCTACTCCTCTCATGAGCCCAAACAAGTCTCTAAAAGCATGAGTTTGCAACTACTTTACTTTTGGAGAAAATTCAAAACATTCATTATTCAATAGAGCCCAATAGCAAAAATCAGGTTTTGAATGAAGAATCACATTTCTTGGTAAAATCATGCAGGATTGAAATTTTTGATGGTTTTTTACTCCTCTCAACAACCCAAACAAGTTTCTAAAAGGATGAGTTTGCAACTACTTTACTTTTGGAGAAAATTCAAAACATTCATTATTCAATAGGGCCCAAACTATCAAAAACCAGCGGTTTCAATGAACACACATTTCTTGGTAGAATCATGCAGGACTGAAATTTTTGATGTTTTTCTACTCCTCTCATGAGCCCAAACAAGTCTCTAAAAGCATGAGTTTGCAACTACTTTACTTTTGGAGAAAATTCAAAACATTCATTATTCAATAGAGCCCAATAGCAAAAATCAGGTTTTGAATGAAGAATCACATTTCTTGGTAGAATCATGCAGGATTGAAATTTTTGATGGTTTTTTACTCCTCTCAACAGCCCAAACAAGTTTCTAAAAGGATGAGTTTGCAACTACTTTACTTTTGGAGAAAATTCAAAACATTCATTATTCAATAGGACCCAAACTATCAAAAACCAGCGGTTTGAATGAACACACATTTCTTGGTAGAATCATGCAGGACTGAAATTTTTGATGTTTTTCTACTCCTCTCATGAGCCCAAACAAGTCTCTAAAAGCATGAGTTTGCAACTACTTTACTTTTGGAGAAAATTCAAAACATTCATTATTCAATAGAGCCCAATAGCAAAAATCAGGTTTTGAATGAAGAATCACATTTCTTGGTAGAAGCATGCAGGATTGAAATTTTTGATGGTTTTTTACTCCTCTCAACAGCCCAAACAAGTTTCTAAAAGGATGAGTTTGCAACTACTTTACTTTTGGAGAAAATTCAAAACATTCATTATTCAATAGGGCCCAAACTATCAAAAACCAGCGGTTTCAATGAACACACATTTCTTGGTAGAATCATGCAGGACTGAAGTTTTTGATGTTTTTCTACTCCTCTCATGAGCCCAAACAAGTCTCTAAAAGCATGAGTTTGCAACTACTTTACTTTTGGAGAAAATTCAAAACATTCATTATTCAATAGAGCCCAATAGCAAAAATCAGGTTTTGAATGAAGAATCACATTTCTTGGTAGAATCATGCAGGATTGAAATTTTTGATGGTTTTTTACTCCTCTCAACAGCCCAAACAAGTTTCTAAAAGGATGAGTTTGCAACTACTTTACTTTTGGAGAAAATTCAAAACATTCATTATTCAATAGGGCCCAAACTATCAAAAACCAGCGGTTTCAATGAACACACATTTCTTGGTACAATCATGCAGGACTGAAATTTTTGATGTTTTTCTACTCCTCTCATGAGCCCAAACAAGTCTCTAAAAGCATGAGTTTGCAACTACTTTACTTTTGGAGAAAATTCAAAACATTCATTATTCAATAGAGCCCAATAGCAAAAATCAGGTTTTGAATGAAGAATCACAGTTCTTGGTAGAATCATGCAGGATTGAAATTTTTGATGGTTTTTTACTCCTCTCAACAGCCCAAACAAGTTTCTAAAAGGATGAGTTTGCAACTACTTTACTTTTGGAGAAAATTCAAAACATTCATTATTCAATAGAGCCCAATAGCAAAAATCAGGTTTTGAATGAAGAATCACATTTCTTGGTAGAATCATGCAGGATTGAAATTTTTGATGGTTTTTTACTCCTCTCAACAGCCCAAACAAGTTTCTAAAAGGATGAGTTTGCAACTACTTTACTTTTGGAGAAAATTCAAAACATTCATTATTCAATAGGGCCCAAACTATCAAAAACCAGCGGTTTCAATGAACACACATTTCTTGGTAGAATCATGCAGGACTGAAATTTTTGATGTTTTTCTACTCCTCTCATGAGCCCAAACAAGTCTCTAAAAGCATGAGTTTGCAACTACTTTACTTTTGGAGAAAATTCAAAACATTCATTATTCAATAGAGCCCAATAGCAAAAATCAGGTTTTGAATGAAGAATCACATTTCTTGGTAAAATCATGCAGGATTGAAATTTTTGATGGTTTTTTACTCCTCTCAACAACCCAAACAAGTTTCTAAAAGGATGAGTTTGCAACTACTTTACTTTTGGAGAAAATTCAAAACATTCATTATTCAATAGGGCCCAAACTATCAAAAACCAGCGGTTTCAATGAACACACATTTCTTGGTAGAATCATGCAGGACTGAAATTTTTGATGTTTTTCTACTCCTCTCATGAGCCCAAACAAGTCTCTAAAAGCATGAGTTTGCAACTACTTTACTTTTGGAGAAAATTCAAATAATTCATTATTCAATAGAGCCCAATAGCAAAAATCAGGTTTTGAATGAAGAATCACATTTCTTGGTAGAATCATGCAGGATTGAAATTTTTGATGGTTTTTTACTCCTCTCAACAGCCCAAACAAGTTTCTAAAAGGATGAGTTTGCAACTACTTTACTTTTGGAGAAAATTCAAAACATTCATTATTCAATAGGGCCCAAACTATCAAAAACCAGCGGTTTGAATGAACACACATTTCTTGGTAGAATCATGCAGGACTGAAATTTTTGATGTTGTTCTACTCCTCTCATGAGCCCAAACAAGTCTCTAAAAGCATGAGTTTGCAACTACTTTACTTTTGGAGAAAATTCAAAACATTCATTATTCAATAGAGCCCAATAGCAAAAATCAGGTTTTGAATGAAGAATCACATTTCTTGGTAGAAGCATGCAGGATTGAAATTTTTGATGGTTTTTTACTCCTCTCAACAGCCCAAACAAGTTTCTAAAAGGATGAGTTTGCAACTACTTTACTTTTGGAGAAAATTCAAAACATTCATTATTCAATAGGGCCCAAACTATCAAAAACCAGCGGTTTCAATGAACACACATTTCTTGGTAGAATCATGCAGGACTGAAGTTTTTGATGTTTTTCTACTCCTCTCATGAGCCCAAACAAGTCTCTAAAAGCATGAGTTTGCAACTACTTTACTTTTGGAGAAAATTCAAAACATTCATCATTCAATAGAGCCCAATAGCAAAAATCAGGTTTTGAATGAAGAATCACATTTCTTGGTAGAATGATGCAGGATTGAAATTTTTGATGGTTTTTTACTCCTCTCTACAGCCCAAACAAGTTTCTAAAAGGATGAGTTTGCAACTGCTTTACTTTTGGAGAAAATTCAAAACATTCATTATTCAATAGGGCCCAAACTATCAAAAACCAGCGGTTTGAATGAACACACATTTCTTGGTAGAATCATGCAGGACTCAAATTTTTGATGTTTTTCTACTCCTCTCATGAGCCCAAACAAGTCTCTAAAAGCATGAGTTTGCAACTACTTTACTTTTGGAGAAAATTCAAAACATTCATTATTCAATAGAGCCCAATAGCAAAAATCAGGTTTTGAATGAAGAATCACATTTCTTGGTAGAATCATGCAGGATTGAAATTTTTGATGGTTTTTTACTCCTCTCTACAGCCCAAACAAGTTTCTAAAAGGATGAGTTTGCAACTGCTTTACTTTTGGAGAAAATTCAAAACATTCATTATTCAATAGGGCACAAACTATCAAAAACCAGCGGTTTGAATGAACACACATTTCTTGGTAGAATCATGCAGGACTCAAATTTTTGATGTTTTTCTACTCCTCTCATGAGCCCAAACAAGTTTCTAAAAGCATGAGTTTGCAACTACTTTACTTTTGGAGAAAATTCAAAACATTCATTATTCAATAGAGCCCAATAGCAAAATTCAGGTTTTGAATGAAGAATCACATTTCTTGGTAGAATCATGCAGGATTGAAATTTTTGATGGTTTTTTACTCCTCTCAACAGCCCAAACAAGTTTCTAAAAGGATGAGTTTGCAACTACTTTACTTTTGGAGAAAATTCAAAACATTCATTATTCAATAGGGCCCAAACTATCAAAAACCAGCGGTTTCAATGAACACACATTTCTTGGTAGAATCATGCAGGACTGAAATTTTTGATGTTTTTCTACTCCTCTCATGAGCCCAAACAAGTCTGTAAAAGCATGAGTTTGCAACTACTTTACTTTTGGAGAAAATTCAAAACATTCATTATTCAATAGAGCCCAATAGCAAAAATCAGGTTTTGAATGAAGAATCACAGTTCTTGGTAGAATCATGCAGGATTGAAATTTTTGATGGTTTTTTACTCCTCTCAACAGCCCAAACAAGTTTCTAAAAGGATGAGTTTGCAACTACTTTACTTTTGGAGAAAATTCAAAACATTCATTATTCAATAGGGCCCAAACTATCAAAAACCAGCGGTTTCAATGAACACACATTTCTTGGAAGAATCATGCAGGGCTGAAATTTTTGATGTTTTTCTAATCCTCTCATGAGCCCAAACAAGTTTCTAAAAGCATGAGTTTGCAACTACTTTACTTTTGGAGAAAATTCAAAACATTCATTATTCAATAGAGCCCAATAGCAAAAATCAGGTTTTGAATGAAGAATCACAGTTCTTGGTAGAATCATGCAGGATTGAAATTTTTGATGGTTTTTTACTCCTCTCAACAGCCCAAACAAGTTTCTAAAAGGATGAGTTTGCAACTACTTTACTTTTGGAGAAAATTCAAAACATTCATTATTCAATAGAGCCCAATAGCAAAAATCAGGTTTTGAATGAAGAATCACATTTCTTGGTAGAATCATGCAGGATTGAAATTTTTGATGGTTTTTTACTCCTCTCAACAGCCCAAACAAGTTTCTAAAAGGATGAGCTTGCAGCTACTTTACTTTTGGAGAAAATTCAAAACATTCATTATTCAATAGGGCCCAAACTATCAAAAACCAGCGGTTTCAATGAACACACATTTCTTGGTAGAATCATGCAGGACTGAAATTTTTGATGTTTTTCTACTCCTCTCATGAGCCCAAACAAGTCTCTAAAAGCATGAGTTTGCAACTACTTTACTTTTGGAGAAAATTCAAAACATTCATTATTCAATAGAGCCCAATAGCAAAAATCAGGTTTTGAATGAAGAATCACATTTCTTGGTAAAATCATGCAGGATTGAAATTTTTGATGGTTTTTTACTCCTCTCAACAACCCAAACAAGTTTCTAAAAGGATGAGTTTGCAACTACTTTACTTTTGGAGAAAATTCAAAACATTCATTACTCAATAGGGCCCAAACTATCAAAAACCAGCGGTTTCAATGAACACACATTTCTTGGTAGAATCATGCAGGACTGAAATTTTTGATGTTTTTCTACTCCTCTCATGAGCCCAAACAAGTCTCTAAAAGCATGAGTTTGCAACTACTTTACTTTTGGAGAAAATTCAAAACATTCATTATTCAATAGAGCCCAATAGCAAAAATCAGGTTTTGAATGAAGAATCACATTTCTTGGTAGAATCATGCAGGATTGAAATTTTTGATGGTTTTTTACTCCTCTCAACAGCCCAAACAAGTTTCTAAAAGGATGAGTTTGCAACTACTTTACTTTTGGAGAAAATTCAAAACATTCATTATTCAATAGGACCCAAACTATCAAAAACCAGCAGTTTCAATGAACACACATTTCTTGGTAGAATCATGCAGGACTGAAATTTTTGATGTTTTTCTACTCCTCTCATGAGCCCAAACAAGTCTCTAAAAGCATGAGTTTGCAACTACTTTACTTTTGGAGAAAATTCAAAACATTCATTATTCAATAGAGCCCAATAGCAAAAATCAGGTTTTGAATGAAGAATCACATTTCTTGGTAGAAGCATGCAGGATTGAAATTTTTGATGGTTTTTTACTCCTCTCAACAGCCCAAACAAGTTTCTAAAAGGATGAGTTTGCAACTACTTTACTTTTGGAGAAAATTCAAAACATTCATTATTCAATAGGGCCCAAACTATCAAAAACCAGCGGTTTCAATGAACACACATTTCTTGGTAGAATCATGCAGGACTGAAGTTTTTGATGTTTTTCTACTCCTCTCATGAGCCCAAACAAGTCTCTAAAAGCATGAGTTTGCAACTACTTTACTTTTGGAGAAAATTCAAAACATTCATTATTCAATAGAGCCCAATAGCAAAAATCAGGTTTTGAATGAAGAATCACATTTCTTGGTAGAATCATGCAGGATTGAAATTTTTGATGGTTTTTTACTCCTCTCAACAGCCCAAACAAGTTTCTAAAAGGATGAGTTTGCAACTACTTTACTTTTGGAGAAAATTCAAAACATTCATTATTCAATAGGGCCCAAACTATCAAAAACCAGCGGTTTCAATGAACACACATTTCTTGGTACAATCATGCAGGACTGAAATTTTTGATGTTTTTCTACTCCTCTCATGAGCCCAAACAAGTCTCTAAAAGCATGAGTTTGCAACTACTTTACTTTTGGAGAAAATTCAAAACATTCATTATTCAATAGAGCCCAATAGCAAAAATCAGGTTTTGAATGAAGAATCACAGTTCTTGGTAGAATCATGCAGGATTGAAATTTTTGATGGTTTTTTACTCCTCTCAACAGCCCAAACAAGTTTCTAAAAGGATGAGTTTGCAACTACTTTACTTTTGGAGAAAATTCAAAACATTCATTATTCAATAGAGCCCAATAGCAAAAATCAGGTTTTGAATGAAGAATCACATTTCTTGGTAGAATCATGCAGGATTGAAATTTTTGATGGTTTTTTACTCCTCTCAACAGCCCAAACAAGTTTCTAAAAGGATGAGTTTGCAACTACTTTACTTTTGGAGAAAATTCAAAACATTCATTATTCAATAGGGCCCAAACTATCAAAAACCAGCGGTTTCAATGAACACACATTTCTTGGTAGAATCATGCAGGACTGAAATTTTTGATGTTTTTCTACTCCTCTCATGAGCCCAAACAAGTCTCTAAAAGCATGAGTTTGCAACTACTTTACTTTTGGAGAAAATTCAAAACATTCATTATTCAATAGAGCCCAATAGCAAAAATCAGGTTTTGAATGAAGAATCACATTTCTTGGTAAAATCATGCAGGATTGAAATTTTTGATGGTTTTTTACTCCTCTCAACAACCCAAACAAGTTTCTAAAAGGATGAGTTTGCAACTACTTTACTTTTGGAGAAAATTCAAAACATTCATTATTCAATAGGGCCCAAACTATCAAAAACCAGCGGTTTCAATGAACACACATTTCTTGGTAGAATCATGCAGGACTGAAATTTTTGATGTTTTTCTACTCCTCTCATGAGCCCAAACAAGTCTCTAAAAGCATGAGTTTGCAACTACTTTACTTTTGGAGAAAATTCAAATAATTCATTATTCAATAGAGCCCAATAGCAAAAATCAGGTTTTGAATGAAGAATCACATTTCTTGGTAGAATCATGCAGGATTGAAATTTTTGATGGTTTTTTACTCCTCTCAACAGCCCAAACAAGTTTCTAAAAGGATGAGTTTGCAACTACTTTACTTTTGGAGAAAATTCAAAACATTCATTATTCAATAGGGCCCAAACTATCAAAAACCAGCGGTTTGAATGAACACACATTTCTTGGTAGAATCATGCAGGACTGAAATTTTTGATGTTGTTCTACTCCTCTCATGAGCCCAAACAAGTCTCTAAAAGCATGAGTTTGCAACTACTTTACTTTTGGAGAAAATTCAAAACATTCATTATTCAATAGAGCCCAATAGCAAAAATCAGGTTTTGAATGAAGAATCACATTTCTTGGTAGAATGATGCAGGATTGAAATTTTTGATGGTTTTTTACTCCTCTCTACAGCCCAAACAAGTTTCTAAAAGGATGAGTTTGCAACTGCTTTACTTTTGGAGAAAATTCAAAACATTCATTATTCAATAGGGCCCAAACTATCAAAAACCAGCGGTTTGAATGAACACACATTTCTTGGTAGAATCATGCAGGACTCAAATTTTTGATGTTTTTCTACTCCTCTCATGAGCCCAAACAAGTCTCTAAAAGCATGAGTTTGCAACTACTTTACTTTTGGAGAAAATTCAAAACATTCATTATTCAATAGAGCCCAATAGCAAAAATCAGGTTTTGAATGAAGAATCACATTTCTTGGTAGAATCATGCAGGATTGAAATTTTTGATGGTTTTTTACTCCTCTCTACAGCCCAAACAAGTTTCTAAAAGGATGAGTTTGCAACTGCTTTACTTTTGGAGAAAATTCAAAACATTCATTATTCAATAGGGCACAAACTATCAAAAACCAGCGGTTTGAATGAACACACATTTCTTGGTAGAATCATGCAGGACTCAAATTTTTGATGTTTTTCTACTCCTCTCATGAGCCCAAACAAGTTTCTAAAAGCATGAGTTTGCAACTACTTTACTTTTGGAGAAAATTCAAAACATTCATTATTCAATAGAGCCCAATAGCAAAATTCAGGTTTTGAATGAAGAATCACATTTCTTGGTAGAATCATGCAGGATTGAAATTTTTGATGGTTTTTTACTCCTCTCAACAGCCCAAACAAGTTTCTAAAAGGATGAGTTTGCAACTACTTTACTTTTGGAGAAAATTCAAAACATTCATTATTCAATAGGGCCCAAACTATCAAAAACCAGCGGTTTCAATGAACACACATTTCTTGGTAGAATCATGCAGGACTGAAATTTTTGATGTTTTTCTACTCCTCTCATGAGCCCAAACAAGTCTGTAAAAGCATGAGTTTGCAACTACTTTACTTTTGGAGAAAATTCAAAACATTCATTATTCAATAGAGCCCAATAGCAAAAATCAGGTTTTGAATGAAGAATCACAGTTCTTGGTAGAATCATGCAGGATTGAAATTTTTGATGGTTTTTTACTCCTCTCAACAGCCCAAACAAGTTTCTAAAAGGATGAGTTTGCAACTACTTTACTTTTGGAGAAAATTCAAAACATTCATTATTCAATAGGGCCCAAACTATCAAAAACCAGCGGTTTCAATGAACACACATTTCTTGGAAGAATCATGCAGGGCTGAAATTTTTGATGTTTTTCTAATCCTCTCATGAGCCCAAACAAGTTTCTAAAAGCATGAGTTTGCAACTACTTTACTTTTGGAGAAAATTCAAAACATTCATTATTCAATAGAGCCCAATAGCAAAAATCAGGTTTTGAATGAAGAATCACAGTTCTTGGTAGAATCATGCAGGATTGAAATTTTTGATGGTTTTTTACTCCTCTCAACAGCCCAAACAAGTTTCTAAAAGGATGAGTTTGCAACTACTTTACTTTTGGAGAAAATTCAAAACATTCATTATTCAATAGAGCCCAATAGCAAAAATCAGGTTTTGAATGAAGAATCACATTTCTTGGTAGAATCATGCAGGATTGAAATTTTTGATGGTTTTTTACTCCTCTCAACAGCCCAAACAAGTTTCTAAAAGGATGAGCTTGCAGCTACTTTACTTTTGGAGAAAATTCAAAACATTCATTATTCAATAGGGCCCAAACTATCAAAAACCAGCGGTTTCAATGAACACACATTTCTTGGTAGAATCATGCAGGACTGAAATTTTTGATGTTTTTCTACTCCTCTCATGAGCCCAAACAAGTCTCTAAAAGCATGAGTTTGCAACTACTTTACTTTTGGAGAAAATTCAAAACATTCATTATTCAATAGAGCCCAATAGCAAAAATCAGGTTTTGAATGAAGAATCACATTTCTTGGTAAAATCATGCAGGATTGAAATTTTTGATGGTTTTTTACTCCTCTCAACAACCCAAACAAGTTTCTAAAAGGATGAGTTTGCAACTACTTTACTTTTGGAGAAAATTCAAAACATTCATTACTCAATAGGGCCCAAACTATCAAAAACCAGCGGTTTCAATGAACACACATTTCTTGGTAGAATCATGCAGGACTGAAATTTTTGATGTTTTTCTACTCCTCTCATGAGCCCAAACAAGTCTCTAAAAGCATGAGTTTGCAACTACTTTACTTTTGGAGAAAATTCAAAACATTCATTATTCAATAGAGCCCAATAGCAAAAATCAGGTTTTGAATGAAGAATCACATTTCTTGGTAGAATCATGCAGGATTGAAATTTTTGATGGTTTTTTACTCCTCTCAACAGCCCAAACAAGTTTCTAAAAGGATGAGTTTGCAACTACTTTACTTTTGGAGAAAATTCAAAACATTCATTATTCAATAGGGCCCAAACTATCAAAAACCAGCGGTTTGAATGAACACACATTTCTTGGTAGAATCATGCAGGACTGAAATTTTTGATGTTTTTCTACTCCTCTCATGAGCCCAAACAAGTCTCTAAAAGCATGAGTTTGCAACTACTTTACTTTTGGAGAAAATTCAAAACATTCATTATTCAATAGAGCCCAATAGCAAAAATCAGGTTTTGAATGAAGAATCACATTTCTTGGTAGAAGCATGCAGGATTGAAATTTTTGATGGTTTTTTACTCCTCTCAACAGCCCAAACAAGTTTCTAAAAGGATGAGTTTGCAACTACTTTACTTTTGGAGAAAATTCAAAACATTCATTATTCAATAGGGCCCAAACTATCAAAAACCAGCGGTTTCAATGAACACACATTTCTTGGTAGAATCATGCAGGACTGAAGTTTTTGATGTTTTTCTACTCCTCTCATGAGCCCAAACAAGTCTCTAAAAGCATGAGTTTGCAACTACTTTACTTTTGGAGAAAATTCAAAACATTCATTATTCAATAGAGCCCAATAGCAAAAATCAGGTTTTGAATGAAGAATCACATTTCTTGGTAGAATGATGCAGGATTGAAATTTATGATGGTTTTTTACTCCTCTCTACAGCCCAAACAAGTTTCTAAAAGGATGAGTTTGCAACTGCTTTACTTTTGGAGAAAATTCAAAACATTCATTATTCAATAGGGCCCAAACTATCAAAAACCAGCGGTTTGAATGAACACACATTTCTTGGTAGAATCATGCAGGACTGAAATTTTTGATGGTTTTTTACTCCTCTCAACAGCCCAAACAAGTTTCTAAAAGGATGAGTTTGCAACTACTTTACTTTTGGAGAAAATTCAAAACATTCATTATTCAATAGAGCCCAATAGCAAAAATCAGGTTTTGAATGAAGAATCACATTTCTTGGTAGAATCATGCAGGATTGAAATTTTTGATGGTTTTTTACTCCTCTCTACAGCCCAAACAAGTTTCTAAAAGGATGAGTTTGCAACTACTTTACTTTTGGAGAAAATTCAAAACATTCATTATTCAATAGGGCCCAAACTATCAAAAACCAGCGGTTTCAATGAACACACATTTCTTGGTAGAATCATGCAGGACTGAAATTTTTGATGTTTTTCTACTCCTCTCATAAGCCCAAACAAGTCTCTAAAAGCATGAGTTTGCAACTACTTTACTTTTGGAGAAAATTCAAAACATTCATTATTCAATAGAGCCCAATAGCAAAAATCAGGTTTTGAATGAAGAATCACATTTCTTGGTAAAATCATGCAGGATTGAAATTTTTGATGGTTTTTTACTCCTCTCAACAGCCCAAACAAGTTTCTAAAAGGATGAGTTTGCAACTACTTTACTTTTGGAGAAAATTCAAAACATTCATTATTCAATAGGGCCCAAACTATCAAAAAACAGCGGTTTCAATGAACACACATTTCTTGGTAGAATCATGCAGGACTGAAATTTTTGATGTTTTTCTACTCCTCTCATGAGCCCAAACAAGTTTCTAAAAGCATGAGTTTGCAACTACTTTACTTTTGGAGAAAATTCAAAACATTCACTATTCAATAGAGCCCAATAGCAAAAATCAGGTTTTGAATGAAGAATCACATTTCTTGGTAGAATCATGCAGGATTGAAATTTTTGATGGTTTTTTACTCCTCTCAACAGCCCAAACAAGTTTCTAAAAGGATGAGTTTGCAACTGCTTTACTTTTGGAGAAAATTCAAAACATTCATTATTCAATAGGGCCCAAACTATCAAAAACCAGCGGTTTCAATGAACACACATTTCTTGGTAGAATCATGCAGGACTGAAATTTTTGATGTTTTTCTACTCCTCTCATGAGCCCAAACAAGTCTCTAAAAGCATGAGTTTGCAACTACTTTACTTTTGGAGAAAATTCAAAACATTCATTATTCAATAGAGCCCAATAGCAAAAATCAGGTTTTGAATGAAGAATCACATTTCTTGGTAGAATCATGCAGGATTGAAATTTTTGATGGTTTTTTACTCCTCTCTACAGCCCAAACAAGTTTCTAAAAGGATGAGTTTGCAACTGCTTTACTTTTGGAGAAAATTCAAAACATTCATTATTCAATAGGGCACAAACTATCAAAAACCAGTGGTTTGAATGAACACACATTTCTTGGTAGAATCATGCAGGACTCAAATTTTTGATGTTTTTCTACTCCTCTCATGAGCCCAAACAAGTTTCTAAAAGCATGAGTTTGCAACTACTTTACTTTTGGAGAAAATTCAAAACATTCATTATTCAATAGAGCCCAATAGCAAAATTCAGGTTTTGAATGAAGAATCACATTTCTTGGTAGAATCATGCAGGATTGAAATTTTTGATGGTTTTTTACTCCTCTCAACAGCCCAAACAAGTTTCTAAAAGGATGAGTTTGCAACTACTTTACTTTTGGAGAAAATTCAAAACATTCATTATTCAATAGGGCCCAAACTATCAAAAACCAGCGGTTTCAATGAACACACATTTCTTGGTAGAATCATGCAGGACTGAAATTTTTGATGTTTTTCTACTCCTCTCATGAGCCCAAACAAGTCTCTAAAAGCATGAGTTTGCAACTACTTTACTTTTGGAGAAAATTCAAAACATTCACTTTTCAATAGAGCCCAATAGCAAAAATCAGGTTTTGAATGAAGAATCACATTTCTTGGTAGAATCATGCAGGATTGAAATTTTTGATGGTTTTTTACTCCTCTCAACAGCCCAAACAAGTTTGTAAAAGGATGAGTTTGCAACTACTTTACTTTTGGAGAAAATTCAAAACATTCATTATTCAATAGGGCCCAAACTATCAAAAACCAGCGGTTTGAATGAACACACATTTCTTGGTAGAATCATGCAGGACTGAAATTTTTGATGTTTTTCTACTCCTCTCATGAGCCCAAACAAGTCTCTAAAAGCATGAGTTTGCAACTACTTTACTTTTGGAGAAAATTCAAAACATTCATTATTCAATAGAGCCCAATAGCAAAAATCAGGTTTTGAATGAAGAATCACATTTCTTGGTAGAAGCATGCAGGATTGAAATTTTTGATGGTTTTTTACTCCTCTCAACAGCCCAAACAAGTTTCTAAAAGGATGAGTTTGCAACTACTTTACTTTTGGAGAAAATTCAAAACATTCATTATTCAATAGGGCCCAAACTATCAAAAACCAGCGGTTTCAATGAACACACATTTCTTGGTAGAATCATGCAGGACTGAAGTTTTTGATGTTTTTCTACTCCTCTCATGAGCCCAAACAAGTCTCTAAAAGCATGAGTTTGCAACTACTTTACTTTTGGAGAAAATTCAAAACATTCATTATTCAATAGAGCCCAATAGCAAAAATCAGGTTTTGAATGAAGAATCACATTTCTTGGTAAAATCATGCAGGATTGAAATTTTTGATGGTTTTTTACTCCTCTCAACAGCCCAAACAAGTTTCTAAAAGGATGAGTTTGCAACTACTTTACTTTTGGAGAAAATTCAAAACATTCATTATTCAATAGGGCCCAAACTATCAAAAACCAGCGGTTTCAATGAACACACATTTCTTGGTAGAATCATGCAGGACTGAAATTTTTGATGTTTTTCTACTCCTCTCATGAGCCCAAACAAGTCTCTAAAAGCATGAGTTTGCAACTACTTTACTTTTGGAGAAAATTCAAAACATTCATTATTCAATAGAGCCCAATAGCAAAAATCAGGTTTTGAATGAAGAATCACATTTCTTGGTAGAATCATGCAGGATTGAAATTTTTGATGGTTTTTTACTCCTCTCAACAGCCCAAACAAGTTTCTAAAAGGATGAGTTTGCAACTACTTTACTTTTGGAGAAAATTCAAAACATTCATTATTCAATAGGGCCCAAACTATCAAAAACCAGCGGTTTCAATGAACACACATTTCTTGGAAGAATCATGCAGGACTGAAATTTTTGATGTTTTTCTACTCCTCTCATGAGCCCAAACAAGTTTCTAAAAGCATGAGTTTGCAACTACTTTACTTTTGGAGAAAATTCAAAACATTCATTATTCAATAGAGCCCAATAGCAAAAATCAGGTTTTGAATGAAGAATCACAGTTCTTGGTAGAATCATGCAGGATTGAAATTTTTGATGGTTTTTTACTCCTCTCAACAGCCCAAACAAGTTTCTAAAAGGATGAGTTTGCAACTACTTTACTTTTGGAGAAAATTCAAAACATTCATTATTCAATAGAGCCCAATAGCAAAAATCAGGTTTTGAATGAAGAATCACATTTCTTGGTAGAATCATGCAGGATTGAAATTTTTGATGGTTTTTTACTCCTCTCAACAGCCCAAACAAGTTTCTAAAAGGATGAGTTTGCAACTCTTTTACTTTTGGAGAAAATTCAAAACATTCATTATTCAATAGGGCCCAAACTATCAAAAACCAGCGGTTTCAATGAACACACATTTCTTGGTAGAATCATGCAGGACTGAAATTTTTGATGTTTTTCTACTCCTCTCATGAGCCCAAACAAGTTTCTAAAAGCATGAGTTTGCAACTACTTTACTTTTGGAGAAAATTCAAAACATTCACTATTCAATAGAGCCCAATAGCAAAAATCAGGTTTTGAATGAAGAATCACATTTCTTGGTAAAATCATGCAGGATTGAAATTTTTGATGGTTTTTTACTCCTCTCAACAGCCCAAACAAGTTTCTAAAAGGATGAGTTTGCAACTACTTTACTTTTGGAGAAAATTCAAAACATTCATTATTCAATAGGGCCCAAACTATCAAAAACCAGCGGTTTGAATGAACACACATTTCTTGGTAGAATCATGCAGGACTGAAATTTTTGATGTTTTTCTACTCCTCTCATGAGCCCAAACAAGTCTCTAAAAGCATGAGTTTGCAACTACTTTACTTTTGGAGAAAATTCAAAACATTCATTATTCAATAGAGCACAATAGCAAAAATCAGGTTTTGAATGAAGAATCACATTTCTTGGTAGAATCATGCAGGATTGAAATTTTTGATGGTTTTTTACTCCTCTCAACAGCCCAAACAAGTTTCTAAAAGGATGAGTTTGCAACTACTTTACTTTTGGAGAAAATTCAAAACATTCATTATTCAATAGGGCCCAAACTATCAAAAACCAGCGGTTTCAATGAACACACATTTCTTGGTAGAATCATGCAGGACTGAAATTTTTGATGTTTTTCTACTCCTCTCATGAGCCCAAACAAGTCTCTAAAAGCATGAGTTTGCAACTACTTTACTTTTGGAGAAAATTCAAAACATTCACTTTTCAATAGAGCCCAATAGCAAAAATCAAGTTTTGAATGAAGAATCACATTTCTTGGTAGAATCATGCAGGATTGAAATTTTTGATGGTTTTTTACTCCTCTCAACAGCCCAAACAAGTTTCTAAAAGGATGAGTTTGCAACTACTTTACTTTTGGAGAAAATTCAAAACATTCATTATTCAATAGGGCCCAAACTATCAAAAACCAGCGGTTTCAATGAACACACATTTCTTGGTAGAATCATGCAGGACTGAAATTTTTGATGTTTTTCTACTCCTCTCATGAGCCCAAACAAGTCTCTAAAAGCATGAGTTTGCAACTACTTTACTTTTGGAGAAAATTCAAAACATTCATTATTCAATAGAGCCCAATAGCAAAAATCAGGTTTTGAATGAAGAATCACATTTCTTGGTAGAATCATGCAGGATTGAAATTTTTGATGGTTTTTTACTCCTCTCAACAGCCCAAACAAGTTTCTAAAAGGATGAGTTTGCAACTACTTTACTTTTGGAGAAAATTCAAAACATTCATTATTCAATAGGGCCCAAACTATCAAAAACCAGCGGTTTCAATGAACACACATTTCTTGGTAGAATCATGCAGGACTGAAATTTTTGATGTTTTTCTACTCCTCTCATGAGCCCAAACAAGTCTCTAAAAGCATGAGTTTGCAACTACTTTACTTTTGGAGAAAATTCAAAACATTCATTATTCAATAGAGCCCAATAGCAAAAATCAGGTTTTGAATGAAGAATCACAGTTCTTGGTAGAATCATGCAGGATTGAAATTTTTGATGGTTTTTTACTCCTCTCAACAGCCCAAACAAGTTTCTAAAAGGATGAGTTTGCAACTACTTTACTTTTGGAGAAAATTCAAAACATTCATTATTCAATAGGACCCAAACTATCAAAAACCAGCGGTTTCAATGAACACACATTTCTTGGAAGAATCATGCAGGGCTGAAATTTTTGATGTTTTTCTACTCCTCTCATGAGCCCAAACAAGTTTCTAAAAGCATGAGTTTGCAACTACTTTACTTTTGGAGAAAATTCAAAACATTCATTATTCAATAGAGCCCAATAGCAAAAATCAGGTTTTGAATGAAGAATCACATTTCTTGGTAGAATCATGCAGGATTGAAATTTTTGATGGTTTTTTACTCCTCTCAACAGCCCAAACAAGTTTCTAAAAGGATGAGTTTGCAACTACTTTACTTTTGGAGAAAATTCAAAACATTCATTATTCAATAGGGCCCAAACTATCAAAAACCAGCGGTTTCAATGAACACACATTTCTTGGTAGAATCATGCAGGACTGAAATTTTTGATGTTTTTCTACTCCTCTCATGAGCCCAAACAAGTTTCTAAAAGCATGAGTTTGCAACTACTTTACTTTTGGAGAAAATTCAAAACATTCACTATTCAATAGAGCCCAATAGCAAAAATCAGGTTTTGAATGAAGAATCACATTTCTTGGTAAAATCATGCAGGATTGAAATTTTTGATGGTTTTTTACTCCTCTCAACAGCCCAAACAAGTTTCTAAAAGGATGAGTTTGCAACTACTTTACTTTTGGAGAAAATTCAAACCATTCATTATTCAATAGGGCCCAAACTATCAAAAACCAGCGGTTTCAATGAACACACATTTCTTGGTAGAATCATGCAGGACTGAAATTTTTGATGGTTTTTTACTCCTCTCAACAGCCCAAACAAGTTTCTAAAAGGATGAGTTTGCAACTACTTTACTTTTGGAGAAAATTCAAAACATTCATTATTCAATAGGGCCCAAACTATCAAAAACCAGCGGTTTCAATGAACACACATTTCTTGGAAGAATCATGCAGGACTGAAATTTTTGATGTTTTTCTACTCCTCTCATGAGCCCAAACAAGTTTCTAAAAGCATGAGTTTGCAACTACTTTACTTTTGGAGAAAATTCAAAACATTCATTATTCAATAGAGCCCAATAGCAAAAATCAGGTTTTGAATGAAGAATCACAGTTCTTGGTAGAATCATGCAGGATTGAAATTTTTGATGGTTTTTTACTCCTCTCAACAGCCCAAACAAGTTTCTAAAAGGGTGAGTTTGCAACTACTTTACTTTTGGAGAAAATTCAAAACATTCATTATTCAATAGAGCCCAATAGCAAAAATCAGGTTTTGAATGAAGAATCACATTTCTTGGTAGAATCATGCAGGATTGAAATTTTTGATGGTTTTTTACTCCTCTCAACAGCCCAAACAAGTTTCTAAAAGGATGAGTTTGCAACTACTTTACTTTTGGAGAAAATTCAAAACATTCATTATTCAATAGGGCCCAAACTATCAAAAACCAGAGGTTTCAATGAACACACATTTCTTGGTAGAATCATGCAGGACTGAAATTTTTGATGTTTTTCTACTCCTCTCATGAGCCCAAACAAGTCTCTAAAAGCATGAGTTTGCAACTACTTTACTTTTGGAGAAAATTCAAAACATTCATTATTCAATAGAGCCCAATAGCAAAAATCAGGTTTTGAATGAAGAATCACAGTTCTTGGTAGAATCATGCAGGATTGAAATTTTTGATGGTTTTTTACTCCTCTCAACAGCCCAAACAAGTTTCTAAAAGGATGAGTTTGCAACTACTTTACTTTTGGAGAAAATTCAAAACATTCATTATTCAATAGGGCCCAAACTATCAAAAACCAGCGGTTTCAATGAACACACATTTCTTGGAAGAATCATGCAGGGCTGAAATTTTTGATGTTTTTCTACTCCTCTCATGAGCCCAAACAAGTTTCTAAAAGCATGAGTTTGCAACTACTTTACTTTTGGAGAAAATTCAAAACATTCATTATTCAATAGAGCCCAATAGCAAAAATCAGGTTTTGAATGAAGAATCACAGTTCTTGGTAGAATCATGCAGGATTGAAATTTTTGATGGTTTTTTACTCCTCTCAACAGCCCAAACAAGTTTCTAAAAGGATGAGTTTGCAACTACTTTACTTTTGGAGAAAATTCAAAACATTCATTATTCAATAGAGCCCAATAGCAAAAATCAGGTTTTGAATGAAGAATCACATTTCTTGGTAGAATCATGCAGGATTGAAATTTTTGATGGTTTTTTACTCCTCTCAACAGCCCAAACAAGTTTCTAAAAGGATGAGTTTGCAACTACTTTACTTTTGGAGAAAATTCAAAACATTCATTATTCAATAGGGCCCAAACTATCAAAAACCAGCGGTTTCAATGAACACACATTTCTTGGTAGAATCATGCAGGACTGAAATTTTTGATGTTTTTCTACTCCTCTCATGAGCCCAAACAAGTCTCTAAAAGCATGAGTTTGCAACTACTTTACTTTTGGAGAAAATTCAAAACATTCATTATTCAATAGAGCCCAATAGCAAAAATCAGGTTTTGAATGAAGAATCACATTTCTTGGTAGAATCATGCAGGATTGAAATTTTTGATGGTTTTTTACTCCTCTCAACAGCCCAAACAAGTTTCTAAAAGGATGAGTTTGCAACTACTTTACTTTTGGAGAAAATTCAAAACATTCATTATTCAATAGGGCCCAAACTATCAAAAACCAGCGGTTTGAATGAACACACATTTCTTGGTAGAATCATGCAGGACTGAAATTTTTGATGTTTTTCTACTCCTCTCATGAGCCCAAACAAGTCTCTAAAAGCATGAGTTTGCAACTACTTTACTTTTGGAGAAAATTCAAAACATTCATTATTCAATAGAGCCCAATAGCAAAAATCAGGTTTTGAATGAAGAATCACATTTCTTGGTAGAAGCATGCAGGATTGAAATTTTTGATGGTTTTTTACTCCTCTCAACAGCCCAAACAAGTTTCTAAAAGGATGAGTTTGCAACTACTTTACTTTTGGAGAAAATTCAAAACATTCATTATTCAATAGGGCCCAAACTATCAAAAACCAGCGGTTTCAATGAACACACATTTCTTGGTAGAATCATGCAGGACTGAAGTTTTTGATGTTTTTCTACTCCTCTCATGAGCCCAAACAAGTCTCTAAAAGCATGAGTTTGCAACTACTTTACTTTTGGAGAAAATTCAAAACATTCATTATTCAATAGAGCCCAATAGCAAAAATCAGGTTTTGAATGAAGAATCACATTTCTTGGTAGAATGATGCAGGATTGAAATTTTTGATGGTTTTTTAATCCTCTCTACAGCCCAAACAAGTTTCTAAAAGGATGAGTTTGCAACTGCTTTACTTTTGGAGAAAATTCAAAACATTCATTATTCAATAGGGCCCAAACTATCAAAAACCAGCGGTTTGAATGAACACACATTTCTTGGTAGAATCATGCAGGACTCAAATTTTTGATGTTTTTCTACTCCTCTCATGAGCCCAAACAAGTCTCTAAAAGCATGAGTTTGCAACTACTTTACTTTTGGAGAAAATTCAAAACATTCATTATTCATTAGAGCCCAATAGCAAAAATTAGGTTTTGAATGAAGAATCACATTTCTTGGTAGAATCATGCAGGATTGAAAATTTTGATGGTTTTTTACTCCTCTCAACAGCCCAAACAAGTTTCTAAAAGGATGAGTTTGCAACTACTTTATTTTTGGAGAAAATTCAAAACATTCATTATTCAATAGAGCCCAATAGCAAAAATCAGGTTTTGAATGAAGAATCACATTTCTTGGTAGAATCATGCAGGATTGAAATTTTTGATGGTTTTTTACTCCTCTCAACAGCCCAAACAAGTTTCTAAAAGGATGAGTTTGCAACTACTTTACTTTTGGAGAAAATTCAAAACATTCATTATTCAATAGGGCCCAAACTATCAAAAACCAGCGGTTTCAATGAACACACATTTCTTGGTAGAATCATGCAGGACTGAAATTTTTGATGTTTTTCTACTCCTCTCATAAGCCCAAACAAGTCTCTAAAAGCATGAGTTTGCAACTACTTTACTTTTGGAGAAAATTCAAAACATTCATTATTCAATAGAGCCCAATAGCAAAAATCAGGTTTTGAATGAAGAATCACATTTCTTGGTAAAATCATGCAGGATTGAAATTTTTGATGGTTTTTTACTCCTCTCAACAGCCCAAACAAGTTTCTAAAAGGATGAGTTTGCAACTACTTTACTTTTGGAGAAAATTCAAAACATTCATTATTCAATAGGGCCCAAACTATCAAAAAACAGCGGTTTCAATGAACACACATTTCTTGGTAGAATCATGCAGGACTGAAATTTTTGATGTTTTTCTACTCCTGTCATGAGCCCAAACAAGTTTCTAAAAGCATGAGTTTGCAACTACTTTACTTTTGGAGAAAATTCAAAACATTCACTATTCAATAGAGCCCAATAGCAAAAATCAGGTTTTGAATGAAGAATCACATTTCTTGGTAAAATCATGCAGGATTGAAATTTTTGATGGTTTTTTACTCCTCTCAACAGCCCAAACAAGTTTCTAAAAGGATGAGTTTGCAACTACTTTACTTTTGGAGAAAATTCAAAACATTCATTATTCAATAGGGCCCAAACTATCAAAAACCAGCGGTTTCAATGAACACACATTTCTTGGAAGAATCATGCAGGGCTGAAATTTTTGATGTTTTTCTACTCCTCTCATGAGCCCAAACAAGTTTCTAAAAGCATGAGTTTGCAACTACTTTACTTTTGGAGAAAATTCAAAACATTCATTATTCAATAGAGCCCAATAGCAAAAATCAGGTTTTTAATGAACAATCACAGTTCTTGGTAGAATCATGCAGGATTGAAATTTTTGATGGTTTTTTACTCCTCTCAACAGCCCAAACAAGTTTCTAAAAGGATGAGTTTGCAACTACTTTACTTTTGGAGAAAATTCAAAACATTCATTATTCAATAGAGCCCAATAGCAAAAATCAGGTTTTGAATGAAGAATCACATTTCTTGGTAGAATCATGCAGGATTGAAATTTTTGATGGTTTTTTACTCCTCTCAACAGCCCAAACAAGTTTCTAAAAGGATGAGTTTGCAACTACTTTACTTTTGGAGAAAATTCAAAACATTCATTATTCAATAGGGCCCAAACTATCAAAAACCAGCGGTTTCAATGAACACACATTTCTTGGTAGAATCATGCAGGACTGAAATTTTTGATGTTTTTCTACTCCTCTCATGAGCCCAAACAAGTCTCTAAAAGCATGAGTTTGCAACTACTTTACTTTTGGAGAAAATTCAAAACATTCACTATTCAATAGAGCCCAATAGCAAAAATCAGGTTTTGAATGAAGAATCACATTTCTTGGTAAAATCATGCAGGATTGAAATTTTTGATGGTTTTTTACTCCTCTCAACAGCCCAAACAAGTTTCTAAAAGGATGAGTTTGCAACTACTTTACTTTTGGAGAAAATTCAAAACATTCATTATTCAATAGGGCCCAAACTATCAAAAACCAGCGGTTTCAATGAACACACATTTCTTGGTAGAATCATGCAGGACTGAAATTTTTGATGTTTTTCTACTCCTCTCATGAGCCCAAACAAGTCTCTAAAAGCATGAGTTTGCAACTACTTTACTTTTGGAGAAAATTCAAAACATTCATTATTCAATAGAGCCCAATAGCAAAAATCAGGTTTTGAATGAAGAATCACATTTCTTGGTAGAATCATGCAGGATTGAAATTTTTGATGGTTTTTTACTCCTCTCAACAGCCCAAACAAGTTTCTAAAAGGATGAGTTTGCAACTACTTTACTTTTGGAGAAAATTCAAAACATTCATTATTCAATAGGGCCCAAACTATCAAAAACCAGCGGTTTCAATGAACACACATTTCTTGGTAGAATCATGCAGGACTGAAATTTTTGATGTTTTTCTACTCCTCTCATGAGCCCAAACAAGTCTCTAAAAGCATGAGTTTGCAACTACTTTACTTTTGGAGAAAATTCAAAACATTCACTTTTCAATAGAGCCCAATAGCAAAAATCAGGTTTTGAATGAAGAATCACATTTCTTGGTAGAATCATGCAGGATTGAAATTTTTGATGGTTTTTTACTCCTCTCTACAGCCCAAACAAGTTTCTAAAAGGATGAGTTTGCAACTGCTTTACTTTTGGAGAAAATTCAAAACATTCATTATTCAATAGGGCCCAAACTATCAAAAACCAGCGGTTTGAATGAACACACATTTCTTGGTAGAATCATGCAGGACTGAAATTTTTGATGTTTTTCTACTCCTCTCATGAGCCCAAACAAGTCTCTAAAAGCATGAGTTTGCAACTACTTTACTTTTGGAGAAAATTCAAAACATTCATTATTCATTAGAGCCCAATAGCAAAAATTAGGTTTTGAATGAAGAATCACATTTCTTGGTAGAATCATGCAGGATTGAAATTTTTGATGGTTTTTTACTCCTCTCAACAGCCCAAACAAGTTTCTAAAAGGATGAGTTTGCAACTACTTTACTTTTGGAGAAAATTCAAAACATTCATTATTCAATAGGGCCCAAACTATCAAAAACCAGCGGTTTGAATGAACACACATTTCTTGGTAGAATCATGCAGGACTGAAATTTTTGATGTTTTTCTACTCCTCTCATGAGCCCAAACAAGTCTCTAAAAGCATGAGTTTGCAACTACTTTACTTTTGGAGAAAATTCAAAACATTCATTATTCAATAGAGCCCAATAGCAAAAATCAGGTTTTGAATGAAGAATCACATTTCTTGGTAGAAGCATGCAGGATTGAAATTTTTGATGGTTTTTTACTCCTCTCAACAGCCCAAACAAGTTTCTAAAAGGATGAGTTTGCAACTACTTTACTTTTGGAGAAAATTCAAAACATTCATTATTCAATAGGGCCCAAACTATCAAAAACCAGCGGTTTGAATGAACACACATTTCTTGGTAGAATCATGCAGGACTCAAATTTTTGATGTTTTTCTACTCCTCTCATGAGCCCAAACAAGTCTCTAAAAGCATGAGTTTGCAACTACTTTACTTTTGGAGAAAATTCAAAACATTCATTATTCATTAGAGCCCAATAGCAAAAATTAGGTTTTGAATGAAGAATCACATTTCTTGGTAGAATCATGCAGGATTGAAATTTTTGATGGTTTTTTACTCCTCTCAACAGCCCAAACAAGTTTCTAAAAGGATGAGTTTGCAACTACTTTACTTTTGGAGAAAATTCAAAACATTCATTATTCAATAGAGCCCAATAGCAAAAATCAGGTTTTGAATGAAGAATCACATTTCTTGGTAGAATCATGCAGGATTGAAATTTTTGATGGTTTTTTACTCCTCTCAACAGCCCAAACAAGTTTCTAAAAGGATGAGTTTGCAACTACTTTACTTTTGGAGAAAATTCAAAACATTCATTATTCAATAGGGCCCAAACTATCAAAAACCAGCGGTTTCAATGAACACACATTTCTTGGTAGAATCATGCAGGACTGAAATTTTTGATGTTTTTCTACTCCTCTCATAAGCCCAAACAAGTCTCTAAAAGCATGAGTTTGCAACTACTTTACTTTTGGAGAAAATTCAAAACATTCATTATTCAATAGAGCCCAATAGCAAAAATCAGGTTTTGAATGAAGAATCACATTTCTTGGTAAAATCATGCAGGATTGAAATTTTTGATGGTTTTTTACTCCTCTCAACAGCCCAAACAAGTTTCTAAAAGGATGAGTTTGCAACTACTTTACTTTTGGAGAAGATTCAAAACATTCATTATTCAATAGGGCCCAAACTATCAAAAAACAGCGGTTTCAATGAACACACATTTCTTGGTAGAATCATGCAGGACTGAAATTTTTGATGTTTTTCTACTCCTCTCATGAGCCCAAACAAGTTTCTAAAAGCATGAGTTTGCAACTACTTTACTTTTGGAGAAAATTCAAAACATTCACTATTCAATAGAGCCCAATAGCAAAAATCAGGTTTTGAATGAAGAATCACATTTCTTGGTAAAATCATGCAGGATTGAAATTTTTGATGGTTTTTTACTCCTCTCAACAGCCCAAACAAGTTTCTAAAAGGATGAGTTTGCAACTACTTTACTTTTGGAGAAAATTCAAAACATTCATTATTCAATAGGGCCCAAACTATCAAAAACCAGCGGTTTCAATGAACACACATTTCTTGGTAGAATCATGCAGGACTGAAATTTTTGATGTTTTTCTACTCCTCTCATGAGCCCAAACAAGTCTCTAAAAGCATGAGTTTGCAACTACTTTACTTTTGGAGAAAATTCAAAACATTCATTATTCAATAGAGCACAATAGCAAAAATCAGGTTTTGAATGAAGAATCACATTTCTTGGTAGAATCATGCAGGATTGAAATTTTTGATGGTTTTTTACTCCTCTCAACAGCCCAAACAAGTTTCTAAAAGGATGAGTTTGCAACTACTTTACTTTTGGAGAAAATTCAAAACATTCATTATTCAATAGGGCCCAAACTATCAAAAACCAGCGGTTTCAATGAACACACATTTCTTGGTAGAATCATGCAGGACTGAAATTTTTGATGTTTTTCTACTCCTCTCATGAGCCCAAACAAGTCTCTAAAAGCATGAGTTTGCAACTACTTTACTTTTGGAGAAAATTCAAAACATTCACTTTTCAATAGAGCCCAATAGCAAAAATCAAGTTTTGAATGAAGAATCACATTTCTTGGTAGAATCATGCAGGATTGAAATTTTTGATGGTTTTTTACTCCTCTCAACAGCCCAAACAAGTTTCTAAAAGGATGAGTTTGCAACTACTTTACTTTTGGAGAAAATTCAAAACATTCATTATTCAATAGGGCCCAAACTATGAAAAACCAGCGGTTTCAATGAACACACATTTCTTGGTAGAATCATGCAGGACTGAAATTTTTGATGTTTTTCTACTCCTCTCATGAGCCCAAACAAGTCTCTAAAAGCATGAGTTTGCAACTACTTTACTTTTGGAGAAAATTCAAAACATTCACTTTTCAATAGAGCCCAATAGCAAAAATCAAGTTTTGAATGAAGAATCACATTTCTTGGTAGAATCATGCAGGATTGAAATTTTTGATGGTTTTTTACTCCTCTCAACAGCCCAAACAAGTTTCTAAAAGGATGAGTTTGCAACTACTTTACTTTTGGAGAAAATTCAAAACATTCATTATTCAATAGGGCCCAAACTATCAAAAAACAGCGGTTTCAATGAACACACATTTCTTGGTAGAATCATGCAGGACTGAAATTTTTGATGTTTTTCTACTCCTCTCATGAGCCCAAACAAGTTTCTAAAAGCATGAGTTTGCAACTACTTTACTTTTGGAGAAAATTCAAAACATTCACTATTCAATAGAGCCCAATAGCAAAAATCAGGTTTTGAATGAAGAATCACATTTCTTGGTAAAATCATGCAGGATTGAAATTTTTGATGGTTTTTTACTCCTCTCAACAGCCCAAACAAGTTTCTAAAAGGATGAGTTTGCAACTACTTTACTTTTGGAGAAAATTCAAAACATTCATTATTCAATAGGGCCCAAACTATCAAAAACCAGCGGTTTCAATGAACACACATTTCTTGGTAGAATCATGCAGGACTGAAATTTTTGATGTTTTTCTACTCCTCTCATGAGCCCAAACAAGTCTCTAAAAGCATGAGTTTGCAACTACTTTACTTTTGGAGAAAATTCAAAACATTCATTATTCAATAGAGCACAATAGCAAAAATCAGGTTTTGAATGAAGAATCACATTTCTTGGTAGAATCATGCAGGATTGAAATTTTTGATGGTTTTTTACTCCTCTCAACAGCCCAAACAAGTTTCTAAAAGGATGAGTTTGCAACTACTTTACTTTTGGAGAAAATTCAAAACATTCATTATTCAATAGGGCCCAAACTATCAAAAACCAGCGGTTTCAATGAACACACATTTCTTGGTAGAATCATGCAGGACTGAAATTTTTGATGTTTTTCTACTCCTCTCATGAGCCCAAACAAGTCTCTAAAAGCATGAGTTTGCAACTACTTTACTTTTGGAGAAAATTCAAAACATTCACTTTTCAATAGAGCCCAATAGCAAAAATCAAGTTTTGAATGAAGAATCACATTTCTTGGTAGAATCATGCAGGATTGAAATTTTTGATGGTTTTTTACTCCTCTCAACAGCCCAAACAAGTTTCTAAAAGGATGAGTTTGCAACTACTTTACTTTTGGAGAAAATTCAAAACATTCATTATTCAATAGGGCCCAAACTATGAAAAACCAGCGGTTTCAATGAACACACATTTCTTGGTAGAATCATGCAGGACTGAAATTTTTGATGTTTTTCTACTCCTCTCATGAGCCCAAACAAGTCTCTAAAAGCATGAGTTTGCAACTACTTTACTTTTGGAGAAAATTCAAAACATTCACTTTTCAATAGAGCCCAATAGCAAAAATCAAGTTTTGAATGAAGAATCACATTTCTTGGTAGAATCATGCAGGATTGAAATTTTTGATGGTTTTTTACTCCTCTCAACAGCCCAAACAAGTTTCTAAAAGGATGAGTTTGCAACTACTTTACTTTTGGAGAAAATTCAAAACATTCATTATTCAATAGGGCCCAAACTATCAAAAACCAGCGGTTTCAATGAACACACATTTCTTGGTAGAATCATGCAGGACTGAAATTTTTGATGTTTTTCTACTCCTCTCATGAGCCCAAACAAGTCTCTAAAAGCATGAGTTTGCAACTACTTTACTTTTGGAGAAAATTCAAAACATTCATTATTCAATAGAGCCCAATAGCAAAAATCAGGTTTTGAATGAAGAATCACATTTCTTGGTAGAATCATGCAGAAATGTGATTCTTCATTCAAAACCTGATTTTTGCTATTGGGCTCTATTGAATAATGAATGTTTTGAATTTTCTCCAAAAGTAAAGTAGTTGCAAACTCATGCTTTTAGAAACTTGTTTGGGCTCATGAGAGGAGTAGAAAAACATCAAAAATTTCAGCCCTGCATGATTCTTCCAAGAAATGTGTGTTCATTGAAACCGCTGGTTTTTGATAGTTTGGGTCCTATTGAATAATGAATGTTTTGAATTTTCTCCAAAAGTAAAGTAGTTGCAAACTCATCCTTTTAGAAACTTGTTTGGGCTGTTGAGAGGAGTAAAAAACCATCAAAAATTTCAATCCTGCATGATTCTACCAAGAACTGTGATTCTTCATTCAAAACCTGATTTTTGCTATTGGGCTCTATTGAATAATGAATGTTTTGAATTTTCTCCAAAAGTAAAGTAGTTGCAAACTCATGCTTTTAGAGACTTGTTTGGGCTCATGAGAGGAGTAGAAAAACATCAAAAATTTCAGTCCTGCATGATTCTACCAAGAAATGTGTGTTCATTGAAACCGCTGGTTTTTGATAGTTTGGGCCCTATTGAATAATGAATGTTTTGAATTTTCTCCAAAAGTAAAGTAGTTGCAAACTCATCCTTTTAGAAACTTGTTTGGGTTGTTGAGAGGAGTAAAAAACCATCAAAAATTTCAATCCTGCATGATTTTACCAAGAAATGTGATTCTTCATTCAAAACCTGATTTTTGCTATTGGGCTCTATTGAATAATGAATGTTTTGAATTTTCTCCAAAAGTAAAGTAGTTGCAAACTCATGCTTTTAGAGACTTGTTTGGGCTCATGAGAGGAGTAGAAAAACATCAAAAATTTCAGTCCTGCATGATTCTACCAAGAAATGTGTGTTCATTGAAACCGCTGGTTTTTGATAGTTTGGGCCCTATTGAATAATGAATGTTTTGAATTTTCTCCAAAAGTAAAGTAGTTGCAAACTCATCCTTTTAGAAACTTGTTTGGGCTGTTGAGAGGAGTAAAAAACCATCAAAAATTTCAATCCTGCATGATTCTACCAAGAAATGTGATTCTTCATTCAAAACCTGATTTTTGCTATTGGGCTCTATTGAATAATGAATGTTTTGAATTTTCTCCAAAAGTAAAGTAGTTGCAAACTCATCCTTTTAGAAACTTGTTTGGGCTGTTGAGAGGAGTAAAAAACCATCAAAAATTTCAATCCTGCATGATTCTACCAAGAAATGTGATTCTTCATTCAAAACTTGATTTTTGCTATTGGGCTCTATTGAAAAGTGAATGTTTTGAATTTTCTCCAAAAGTAAAGTAGTTGCAAACTCATGCTTTTAGAGACTTGTTTGGGCTCATGAGAGGAGTAGAAAAACATCAAAAATTTCAGTCCTGCATGATTCTACCAAGAAATGTGTGTTCATTGAAACCGCTGGTTTTTGATAGTTTGGGCCCTATTGAATAATGAATGTTTTGAATTTTCTCCAAAAGTAAAGTAGTTGCAAACTCATCCTTTTAGAAACTTGTTTGGGCTGTTGAGAGGAGTAAAAAACCATCAAAAATTTCAATCCTGCATGATTCTACCAAGAAATGTGATTCTTCATTCAAATCTTGATTTTTGCTATTGGGCTCTATTGAAAAGTGAATGTTTTGAATTTTCTCCAAAAGTAAAGTAGTTGCAAACTCATGCTTTTAGAGACTTGTTTGGGCTCATGAGAGGAGTAGAAAAACATCAAAAATTTCAGTCCTGCATGATTCTACCAAGAAATGTGTGTTCATTGAAACCGCTGGTTTTTGATAGTTTGGGCCCTATTGAATAATGAATGTTTTGAATTTTCTCCAAAAGTAAAGTAGTTGCAAACTCATCCTTTTAGAAACTTGTTTGGGCTGTTGAGAGGAGTAAAAAACCATCAAAAATTTCAATCCTGCATGATTCTACCAAGAAATGTGATTCTTCATTCAAAACCTGATTTTTGCTATTGTGCTCTATTGAATAATGAATGTTTTGAATTTTCTCCAAAAGTAAAGTAGTTGCAAACTCATGCTTTTAGAGACTTGTTTGGGCTCATGAGAGGAGTAGAAAAACATCAAAAATTTCAGTCCTGCATGATTCTACCAAGAAATGTGTGTTCATTGAAACCGCTGGTTTTTGATAGTTTGGGCCCTATTGAATAATGAATGTTTTGAATTTTCTCCAAAAGTAAAGTAGTTGCAAACTCATCCTTTTAGAAACTTGTTTGGGCTGTTGAGAGGAGTAAAAAACCATCAAAAATTTCAATCCTGCATGATTTTACCAAGAAATGTGATTCTTCATTCAAAACCTGATTTTTGCTATTGGGCTCTATTGAATAGTGAATGTTTTGAATTTTCTCCAAAAGTAAAGTAGTTGCAAACTCATGCTTTTAGAAACTTGTTTGGGCTCATGAGAGGAGTAGAAAAACATCAAAAATTTCAGTCCTGCATGATTCTACCAAGAAATGTGTGTTCATTGAAACCGCTGTTTTTTGATAGTTTGGGCCCTATTGAATAATGAATGTTTTGAATTTTCTCCAAAAGTAAAGTAGTTGCAAACTCATCCTTTTAGAAACTTGTTTGGGCTGTTGAGAGGAGTAAAAAACCATCAAAAATTTCAATCCTGCATGATTTTACCAAGAAATGTGATTCTTCATTCAAAACCTGATTTTTGCTATTGGGCTCTATTGAATAATGAATGTTTTGAATTTTCTCCAAAAGTAAAGTAGTTGCAAACTCATGCTTTTAGAGACTTGTTTGGGCTTATGAGAGGAGTAGAAAAACATCAAAAATTTCAGTCCTGCATGATTCTACCAAGAAATGTGTGTTCATTCAAACCGCTGGTTTTTGATAGTTTGGGTCCTATTGAATAATGAATGTTTTGAATTTTCTCCAAAAGTAAAGTAGTTGCAAACTCATGCTTTTAGAGACTTGTTTGGGCTCATGAGAGGAGTAGAAAAACATCAAAAATTTGAGTCCTGCATGATTCTACCAAGAAATGTGTGTTCATTCAAACCGCTGGTTTTTGATAGTTTGGGCCCTATTGAATAATGAATGTTTTGAATTTTCTCCAAAAGTAAAGCAGTTGCAAACTCATCCTTTTAGAAACTTGTTTGGGCTGTAGAGAGGAGTAAAAAACCATCAAAAATTTCAATCCTGCATCATTCTACCAAGAAATGTGATTCTTCATTCAAAACCTGATTTTTGCTATTGGGCTCTATTGAATAATGAATGTTTTGAATTTTCTCCAAAAGTAAAGTAGTTGCAAACTCATGCTTTTAGAGACTTGTTTGGGCTCATGAGAGGAGTAGAAAAACATCAAAAACTTCAGTCCTGCATGATTCTACCAAGAAATGTGTGTTCATTGAAACCGCTGGTTTTTGATAGTTTGGGCCCTATTGAATAATGAATGTTTTGAATTTTCTCCAAAAGTAAAGTAGTTGCAAACTCATCCTTTTAGAAACTTGTTTGGGCTGTTGAGAGGAGTAAAAAACCATCAAAAATTTCAATCCTGCATGCTTCTACCAAGAAATGTGATTCTTCATTCAAAACCTGATTTTTGCTATTGGGCTCTATTGAATAATGAATGTTTTGAATTTTCTCCAAAAGTAAAGTAGTTGCAAACTCATGCTTTTAGAGACTTGTTTGGGCTCATGAGAGGAGTAGAAAAACATCAAAAATTTCAGTCCTGCATGATTCTACCAAGAAATGTGTGTTCATTCAAACCGCTGGTTTTTGATAGTTTGGGCCCTATTGAATAATGAATGTTTTGAATTTTCTCCAAAAGTAAAGTAGTTGCAAACTCATCCTTTTAGAAACTTGTTTGGGCTGTTGAGAGGAGTAAAAAACCATCAAAAATTTCAATCCTGCATGATTCTACCAAGAAATGTGATTCTTCATTCAAAACCTGATTTTTGCTATTGGGCTCTATTGAATAATGAATGTTTTGAATTTTCTCCAAAAGTAAAGTAGTTGCAAACTCATGCTTTTAGAGACTTGTTTGGGCTCATGAGAGGAGTAGAAAAACATCAAAAATTTCAGTCCTGCATGATTCTACCAAGAAATGTGTGTTCATTGAAACCGCTGGTTTTTGATAGTTTGGGCCCTATTGAATAATGAATGTTTTGAATTTTCTCCAAAAGTAAAGTAGTTGCAAACTCATCCTTTTAGAAACTTGTTTGGGTTGTTGAGAGGAGTAAAAAACCATCAAAAATTTCAATCCTGCATGATTTTACCAAGAAATGTGATTCTTCATTCAAAACCTGATTTTTGCTATTGGGCTCTATTGAATAATGAATGTTTTGAATTTTCTCCAAAAGTAAAGTAGTTGCAAACTCATGCTTTTAGAGACTTGTTTGGGCTCATGAGAGGAGTAGAAAAACATCAAAAATTTCAGTCCTGCATGATTCTACCAAGAAATGTGTGTTCATTGAAACCGCTGGTTTTTGATAGTTTGGGCCCTATTGAATAATGAATGTTTTGAATTTTCTCCAAAAGTAAAGTAGTTGCAAACTCATCCTTTTAGAAACTTGTTTGGGCTGTTGAGAGGAGTAAAAAACCATCAAAAATTTCAATCCTGCATGATTCTACCAAGAAATGTGATTCTTCATTCAAAACCTGATTTTTGCTATTGGGCTCTATTGAATAATGAATGTTTTGAATTTTCTCCAAAAGTAAAGTAGTTGCAAACTCATCCTTTTAGAAACTTGTTTGGGCTGTTGAGAGGAGTAAAAAACCATCAAAAATTTCAATCCTGCATGATTCTACCAAGAACTGTGATTCTTCATTCAAAACCTGATTTTTGCTATTGGGCTCTATTGAATAATGAATGTTTTGAATTTTCTCCAAAAGTAAAGTAGTTGCAAACTCATGCTTTTAGAGACTTGTTTGGGCTCATGAGAGGAGTAGAAAAACATCAAAAATTTCAGCCCTGCATGATTCTTCCAAGAAATGTGTGTTCATTGAAACCGCTGGTTTTTGATAGTTTGGGCCCTATTGAATAATGAATGTTTTGAATTTTCTCCAAAAGTAAAGTAGTTGCAAACTCATCCTTTTAGAAACTTGTTTGGGCTGTTGAGAGGAGTAAAAAACCATCAAAAATTTCAATCCTGCATGATTCTACCAAGAACTGTGATTCTTCATTCAAAACCTGATTTTTGCTATTGGGCTCTATTGAATAATGAATGTTTTGAATTTTCTCCAAAAGTAAAGTAGTTGCAAACTCATGCTTTTACAGACTTGTTTGGGCTCATGAGAGGAGTAGAAAAACATCAAAAATTTCAGTCCTGCATGATTCTACCAAGAAATGTGTGTTCATTGAAACCGCTGGTTTTTGATAGTTTGGGCCCTATTGAATAATGAATGTTTTGAATTTTCTCCAAAAGTAAAGTAGTTGCAAACTCATCCTTTTAGAAACTTGTTTGGGTTGTTGAGAGGAGTAAAAAACCATCAAAAATTTCAATCCTGCATGATTTTACCAAGAAATGTGATTCTTCATTCAAAACCTGATTTTTGCTATTGGGCTCTATTGAATAATGAATGTTTTGAATTTTCTCCAAAAGTAAAGTAGTTGCAAACTCATGCTTTTAGAGACTTGTTTGGGCTCATGAGAGGAGTAGAAAAACATCAAAAATTTCAGTCCTGCATGATTCTACCAAGAAATGTGTGTTCTTTGAAACCGCTGGTTTTTGATAGTTTGGGCCCTATTGAATAATGAATGTTTTGAATTTTCTCCAAAAGTAAAGTAGTTGCAAACTCATCCTTTTAGAAACTTGTTTGGGCTGTTGAGAGGAGTAAAAAACCATCAAAAATTTCAATCCTGCATGATTCTACCAAGAACTGTGATTCTTCATTCAAAACCTGATTTTTGCTATTGGGCTCTATTGAATAATGAATGTTTTGAATTTTCTCCAAAAGTAAAGTAGTTGCAAACTCATGCTTTTAGAAACTTGTTTGGGCTCATGAGAGGAGTAGAAAAACATCAAAAATTTCAGCCCTGCATGATTCTTCCAAGAAATGTGTGTTCATTGAAACCGCTGTTTTTTGATAGTTTGGGCCCCATTGAATAATGAATGTTTTGAATTTTCTCCAAAAGTAAAGTAGTTGCAAACTCATCCTTTTAGAAACTTGTTTGGGCTGTTGAGAGGAGTAAAAAACCATCAAAAATTTCAATCCTGCATGATTCTACCAAGAACTGTGATTCTTCATTCAAAACCTGATTTTTGCTATTGGGCTCTACTGAATAATGAATGTTTTGAATTTTCTCCAAAAGTAAAGTAGTTGCAAACTCATGCTTTTAGAGACTTGTTTGGGCTCATGAGAGGAGTAGAAAAACATCAAAAATTTCAGTCCTGCATGATTCTACCAAGAAATGTGTGTTCATTGAAACCGCTGGTTTTTGATAGTTTGGGCCCTATTGAATAATGAATGTTTTGAATTTTCTCCAAAAGTAAAGTAGTTGCAAACTCATCCTTTTAGAAACTTGTTTGGGCTGTTGAGAGGAGTAAAAAACCATCAAAAATTTCAATCCTGCATGATTCTACCAAGAAATGTGATTCTTCATTCAAAACCTGAATTTTGCTATTGGGCTCTATTGAATAATGAATGTTTTGAATTTTCTCCAAAAGTAAAGTAGTTGCAAACTCATGCTTTTAGAAACTTGTTTGGGCTCATGAGAGGAGTAGAAAAACATCAAAAATTTGAGTCCTGCATGATTCTACCAAGAAATGTGTGTTCATTCAAACCGCTGGTTTTTGATAGTTTGGGCCCTATTGAATAATGAATGTTTTGAATTTTCTCCAAAAGTAAAGCAGTTGCAAACTCATCCTTTTAGAAACTTGTTTGGGCTGTAGAGAGGAGTAAAAAACCATCAAAAATTTCAATCCTGCATGATTCTACCAAGAAATGTGATTCTTCATTCAAAACCTGATTTTTGCTATTGGGCTCTATTGAATAATGAATGTTTTGAATTTTCTCCAAAAGTAAAGTAGTTGCAAACTCATGCTTTTAGAGACTTGTTTGGGCTCATGAGAGGAGTAGAAAAACATCAAAAATTTCAGTCCTGCATGATTCTACCAAGAAATGTGTGTTCATTGAAACCGCTGGTTTTTGATAGTTTGGGCCCTATTGAATAATGAATGTTTTGAATTTTCTCCAAAAGTAAAGCAGTTGCAAACTCATCCTTTTAGAAACTTGTTTGGGCTGTTGAGAGGAGTAAAAAACATCAAAAATTTCAATCCTGCATGATTCTACCAAGAAATGTGATTCTTCATTCAAAACCTGATTTTTGCTATTGGGCTCTATTGAATAATGAATGTTTTGAATTTTCTCCAAAAGTAAAGTAGTTGCAAACTCATGCTTTTAGAGACTTGTTTGGGCTCATGAGAGGAGTAGAAAAACATCAAAAATTTCAGTCCTGCATGATTTTACCAAGAAATGTGTGTTCATTGAAACCGCTGGTTTTTGATAGTTTGGGCCCTATTGAATAATGAATGTTTTGAATTTTCTCCGAAAGTAAAGTAGTTGCAAACTCATCCTTTTAGAAACTTGTTTGGGCTGTTGAGAGGAGTAAAAAACCATCAAAAATTTCAATCCTGCATGATTCTACCAAGAAATGTGATTCTTCATTCAAAACCTGATTTTTGCTATTGGGCTCTATTGAATAATGAATGTTTTGAATTTTCTCCAAAAGTAAAGTAGTTGCAAACTCATGCTTTTAGAGACTTGTTTGGGCTCATGAGAGGAGTAGAAAAACATCAAAAATTTCAGTCCTGCATGATTCTTCCAAGAAATGTGTGTTCATTGAAACCGCTGGTTTTTGATAGTTTGGGCCCTATTGAATAATGAATGTTTTGAATTTTCTCCAAAAGTAAAGTAGTTGCAAACTCATCCTTTTAGAA
Organism: Dendrobates tinctorius; assembly: GCF_039654945.1. Classification (NCBI taxonomy): domain Eukaryota; kingdom Metazoa; phylum Chordata; class Amphibia; order Anura; family Dendrobatidae; genus Dendrobates; species Dendrobates tinctorius. Next base: position 1,112,009 of record NW_027362006.1, on the reverse strand, counting down.
ACTTGTTTGGGCTGTTGAGAGGAGTAAAAAACCATCAAAAATTTCAATCCTGCATGATTCTACCAAGAAATGTGATTCTTCATTCAAAACCTGATTTTTGCTATTGGGCTCTATTGAATAATGAATGTTTTGAATTTTCTCCAAAAGTAAAGTAGTTGCAAACTCATGCTTTTAGAGACTTGTTTGGGCTCATGAGAGGAGTAGAAAAACATCAAAAATTTCAGTCCTGCATGATTCTTCCAAGAAATGTGTGTTCATTGAAACCGCTGGTTTTTGATAGTTTGGGCCCTATTGAATAATGAATGTTTTGAATTTTCTCCAAAAGTAAAGTAGTTGCAAACTCATCCTTTTAGAAACTTGTTTGGGCTGTTGAGAGGAGTAAAAAACCATCAAAAATTTCAGTCCTGCATGATTCTACCAAGAAATGTGTGTTCATTCAAACCGCTGGTTTTTGATAGTTTGGGCCCTATTGAATAATGAATGTTTTGAATTTTCTCCAAAAGTAAAGCAGTTGCAAACTCATCCTTTTAGAAACTTGTTTGGGCTGTTGAGAGGAGTAAAAAACCATCAAAAATTTCAATCCTGCATGATTCTACCAAGAACTGTGATTCTTCATTCAAAACCTGATTTTTGCTATTGGGCTCTATTGAATAATGAATGTTTTGAATTTTCTCCAAAAGTAAAGTAGTTGCAAACTCATGCTTTTAGAAACTTGTTTGGGCTCATGAGAGGAGTAGAAAAACATCAAAAATTTCAGCCCTGCATGATTCTTCCAAGAAATGTGTGTTCATTGAAACCGATGGTTTTTGATAGTTTGGGCCCTATTGAATAATGAATGTTTTGAATTTTCTCCAAAAGTAAAGTAGTTGCAAACTCATCCTTTTAGAAACTTGTTTGGGCTGTTGAGAGGAGTAAAAAACCATCAAAAATTTCAATCCTGCATGATTCTACCAAGAACTGTGATTCTTCATTCAAAACCTGATTTTTGCTATTGGGCTCTATTGAATAATGAATGTTTTGAATTTTCTCCAAAAGTAAAGTAGTTGCAAACTCATGCTTTTACAGACTTGTTTGGGCTCATGAGAGGAGTAGAAAAACATCAAAAATTTCAGTCCTGCATGATTCTACCAAGAAATGTGTGTTCATTGAAACCGCTGGTTTTTGATAGTTTGGGCCCTATTGAATAATGAATGTTTTGAATTTTCTCCAAAAGTAAAGTAGTTGCAAACTCATCCTTTTAGAAACTTGTTTGGGCTGTTGAGAGGAGTAAAAAACCATCAAAAATTTCAATCCTGCATGATTCTACCAAGAAATGTGATTCTTCATTCAAAACCTGAATTTTGCTATTGGGCTCTATTGAATAATGAATGTTTTGAATTTTCTCCAAAAGTAAAGTAGTTGCAAACTCATGCTTTTAGAAACTTGTTTGGGCTCATGAGAGGAGTAGAAAAACATCAAAAATTTGAGTCCTGCATGATTCTACCAAGAAATGTGTGTTCATTCAAACCGCTGGTTTTTGATAGTTTGTGCCCTATTGAATAATGAATGTTTTGAATTTTCTCCAAAAGTAAAGCAGTTGCAAACTCATCCTTTTAGAAACTTGTTTGGGCTGTAGAGAGGAGTAAAAAACCATCAAAAATTTCAATCCTGCATGATTCTACCAAGAAATGTGATTCTTCATTCAAAACCTGATTTTTGCTATTGGGCTCTATTGAATAATGAATGTTTTGAATTTTCTCCAAAAGTAAAGTAGTTGCAAACTCATGCTTTTAGAGACTTGTTTGGGCTCATGAGAGGAGTAGAAAAACATCAAAAATTTGAGTCCTGCATGATTCTACCAAGAAATGTGTGTTCATTCAAACCGCTGGTTTTTGATAGTTTGGGCCCTATTGAATAATGAATGTTTTGAATTTTCTCCAAAAGTAAAGCAGTTGCAAACTCATCCTTTTAGAAACTTGTTTGGGCTGTAGAGAGGAGTAAAAAACCATCAAAAATTTCAATCCTGCATCATTCTACCAAGAAATGTGATTCTTCATTCAAAACCTGATTTTTGCTATTGGGCTCTATTGAATAATGAATGTTTTGAATTTTCTCCAAAAGTAAAGTAGTTGCAAACTCATGCTTTTAGAGACTTGTTTGGGCTCATGAGAGGAGTAGAAAAACATCAAAAACTTCAGTCCTGCATGATTCTACCAAGAAATGTGTGTTCATTGAAACCGCTGGTTTTTGATAGTTTGGGCCCTATTGAATAATGAATGTTTTGAATTTTCTCCAAAAGTAAAGTAGTTGCAAACTCATCCTTTTAGAAACTTGTTTGGGCTGTTGAGAGGAGTAAAAAACCATCAAAAATTTCAATCCTGCATGCTTCTACCAAGAAATGTGATTCTTCATTCAAAACCTGATTTTTGCTATTGGGCTCTATTGAATAATGAATGTTTTGAATTTTCTCCAAAAGTAAAGTAGTTGCAAACTCATGCTTTTAGAGACTTGTTTGGGCTCATGAGAGGAGTAGAAAAACATCAAAAATTTCAGTCCTGCATGATTCTACCAAGAAATGTGTGTTCATTCAAACCGCTGGTTTTTGATAGTTTGGGCCCTATTGAATAATGAATGTTTTGAATTTTCTCCAAAAGTAAAGTAGTTGCAAACTCATCCTTTTAGAAACTTGTTTGGGCTGTTGAGAGGAGTAAAAAACCATCAAAAATTTCAATCCTGCATGATTCTACCAAGAAATGTGATTCTTCATTCAAAACCTGATTTTTGCTATTGGGCTCTATTGAATAATGAATGTTTTGAATTTTCTCCAAAAGTAAAGTAGTTGCAAACTCATGCTTTTAGAGACTTGTTTGGGCTCATGAGAGGAGTAGAAAAACATCAAAAATTTCAGTCCTGCATGATTCTACCAAGAAATGTGTGTTCATTGAAACCGCTGGTTTTTGATAGTTTGGGCCCTATTGAATAATGAATGTTTTGAATTTTCTCCAAAAGTAAAGTAGTTGCAAACTCATCCTTTTAGAAACTTGTTTGGGTTGTTGAGAGGAGTAAAAAACCATCAAAAATTTCAATCCTGCATGATTTTACCAAGAAATGTGATTCTTCATTCAAAACCTGATTTTTGCTATTGGGCTCTATTGAATAATGAATGTTTTGAATTTTCTCCAAAAGTAAAGTAGTTGCAAACTCATGCTTTTAGAGACTTGTTTGGGCTCATGAGAGGAGTAGAAAAACATCAAAAATTTCAGTCCTGCATGATTCTACCAAGAAATGTGTGTTCATTGAAACCGCTGGTTTTTGATAGTTTGGGCCCTATTGAATAATGAATGTTTTGAATTTTCTCCAAAAGTAAAGTAGTTGCAAACTCATCCTTTTAGAAACTTGTTTGGGCTGTTGAGAGGAGTAAAAAACCATCAAAAATTTCAATCCTGCATGATTCTACCAAGAAATGTGATTCTTCATTCAAAACCTGATTTTTGCTATTGGGCTCTATTGAATAATGAATGTTTTGAATTTTCTCCAAAAGTAAAGTAGTTGCAAACTCATCCTTTTAGAAACTTGTTTGGGCTGTTGAGAGGAGTAAAAAACCATCAAAAATTTCAATCCTGCATGATTCTACCAAGAACTGTGATTCTTCATTCAAAACCTGATTTTTGCTATTGGGCTCTATTGAATAATGAATGTTTTGAATTTTCTCCAAAAGTAAAGTAGTTGCAAACTCATGCTTTTAGAAACTTGTTTGGGCTCATGAGAGGAGTAGAAAAACATCAAAAATTTCAGCCCTGCATGATTCTTCCAAGAAATGTGTGTTCATTGAAACCGCTGGTTTTTGATAGTTTGGGCCCTATTGAATAATGAATGTTTTGAATTTTCTCCAAAAGTAAAGTAGTTGCAAACTCATCCTTTTAGAAACTTGTTTGGGCTGTTGAGAGGAGTAAAAAACCATCAAAAATTTCAATCCTGCATGATTCTACCAAGAACTGTGATTCTTCATTCAAAACCTGATTTTTGCTATTGGGCTCTATTGAATAATGAATGTTTTGAATTTTCTCCAAAAGTAAAGTAGTTGCAAACTCATGCTTTTAGAGACTTGTTTGGGCTCATGAGAGGAGTAGAAAAACATCAAAAATTTCAGTCCTGCATGATTCTACCAAGAAATGTGTGTTCATTGAAACCGCTGGTTTTTGATAGTTTGGGCCCTATTGAATAATGAATGTTTTGAATTTTCTCCAAAAGTAAAGTAGTTGCAAACTCATCCTTTTAGAAACTTGTTTGGGCTGTTGAGAGGAGTAAAAAACCATCAAAAATTTCAATCCTGCATGATTCTACCAAGAAATGTGATTCTTTATTCAAAACCTGATTTTTGCTATTGGGCTCTATTGAATAATGAATGTTTTGAATTTTCTCCAAAAGTAAAGTAGTTGCAAACTCATGCTTTTAGAGACTTGTTTGGGCTCATGAGAGGAGTAGAAAAACATCAAAAACTTCAGTCCTGCATGATTCTACCAAGAAATGTGTGTTCATTGAAACCGCTGGTTTTTGATAGTTTGGGCCCTATTGAATAATGAATGTTTTGAATTTTCTCCAAAAGTAAAGTAGTTGCAAACTCATCCTTTTAGAAACTTGTTTGGGCTGTTGAGAGGAGTAAAAAACCATCAAAAATTTCAATCCTGCATGCTTCTACCAAGAAATGTGATTCTTCATTCAAAACCTGATTTTTGCTATTGGGCTCTATTGAATAATGAATGTTTTGAATTTTCTCCAAAAGTAAAGTAGTTGCAAACTCATGCTTTTAGAGACTTGTTTGGGCTCATGAGAGGAGTAGAAAAACATCAAAAATTTCAGTCCTGCATGATTCTACCAAGAAATGTGTGTTCATTCAAACCGCTGGTTTTTGATAGTTTGGGTCCTATTGAATAATGAATGTTTTGAATTTTCTCCAAAAGTAAAGTAGTTGCAAACTCATCCTTTTAGAAACTTGTTTGGGCTGTTGAGAGGAGTAAAAAACCATCAAAAATTTCAATCCTGCATGATTCTACCAAGAAATGTGATTCTTCATTCAAAACCTGATTTTTGCTATTGGGCTCTATTGAATAATGAATGTTTTGAATTTTCTCCAAAAGTAAAGTAGTTGCAAACTCATGCTTTTAGAGACTTGTTTGGGCTCATGAGAGGAGTAGAAAAACATCAAAAATTTCAGTCCTGCATGATTCTACCAAGAAATGTGTGTTCATTGAAACCGCTGGTTTTTGATAGTTTGGGCCCTATTGAATAATGAATGTTTTGAATTTTCTCCAAAAGTAAAGTAGTTGCAAACTCATCCTTTTAGAAACTTGTTTGGGTTGTTGAGAGGAGTAAAAAAACATCAAAAATTTCAATCCTGCATGATTTTACCAAGAAATGTGATTCTTCATTCAAAACCTGATTTTTGCTATTGGGCTCTATTGAATAATGAATGTTTTGAATTTTCTCCAAAAGTAAAGTAGTTGCAAACTCATGCTTTTAGAGACTTGTTTGGGCTCATGAGAGGAGTAGAAAAACATCAAAAATTTCAGTCCTGCATGATTCTACCAAGAAATGTGTGTTCATTGAAACCGCTGGTTTTTGATAGTTTGGGCCCTATTGAATAATGAATGTTTTGAATTTTCTCCAAAAGTAAAGTAGTTGCAAACTCATCCTTTTAGAAACTTGTTTGGGCTGTTGAGAGGAGTAAAAAACCATCAAAAATTTCAATCCTGCATGATTCTACCAAGAAATGTGATTCTTCATTCAAAACCTGATTTTTGCTATTGGGCTCTATTGAATAATGAATGTTTTGAATTTTCTCCAAAAGTAAAGTAGTTGCAAACTCATGCTTTTAGAAACTTGTTTGGGCTCATGAGAGGAGTAGAAAAACATCAAAAATTTCAGCCCTGCATGATTCTTCCAAGAAATGTGTGTTCATTGAAACCGCTGGTTTTTGATAGTTTGGGTCCTATTGAATAATGAATGTTTTGAATTTTCTCCAAAAGTAAAGTAGTTGCAAACTCATCCTTTTAGAAACTTGTTTGGGCTGTTGAGAGGAGTAAAAAACCATCAAAAATTTCAATCCTGCATGATTCTACCAAGAACTGTGATTCTTCATTCAAAACCTGATTTTTGCTATTGGGCTCTATTGAATAATGAATGTTTTGAATTTTCTCCAAAAGTAAAGTAGTTGCAAACTCATGCTTTTAGAAACTTGTTTGGGCTCATGAGAGGAGTAGAAAAACATCAAAAATTTCAGTCCTGCATGATTCTACCAAGAAATGTGTGTTCATTGAAACCGCTGTTTTTTGATAGTTTGGGCCCTATTGAATAATGAATGTTTTGAATTTTCTCCAAAAGTAAAGTAGTTGCAAACTCATCCTTTTAGAAACTTGTTTGGGCTGTTGAGAGGAGTAAAAAACCATCAAAAATTTCAATCCTGCATGATTTTACCAAGAAATGTGATTCTTCATTCAAAACCTGATTTTTGCTATTGGGCTCTATTGAATAATGAATGTTTTGAATTTTCTCCAAAAGTAAAGTAGTTGCAAACTCATGCTTTTAGAGACTTGTTTGGGCTTATGAGAGGAGTAGAAAAACATCAAAAATTTCAGTCCTGCATGATTCTACCAAGAAATGTGTGTTCATTGAAACCGCTGGTTTTTGATAGTTTGGGCCCTATTGAATAATGAATGTTTTGAATTTTCTCCAAAAGTAAAGTAGTTGCAAACTCATCCTTTTAGAAACTTGTTTGGGCTGTTGAGAGGAGTAAAAAACCATCAAAAATTTCAATCCTGCATGATTCTACCAAGAAATGTGATTCTTCATTCAAAACCTGATTTTTGCTATTGGGCTCTATTGAATAATGAATGTTTTGAATTTTCTCCAAAAGTAAAGTAGTTGCAAACTCATCCTTTTAGAAACTTGTTTGGGCTGTTGAGAGGAGTAAAAAACCATCAAAAATTTCAATCCTGCATGATTCTACCAAGAAATGTGATTCTTCATTCAAAACCTAATTTTTGCTATTGGGCTCTAATGAATAATGAATGTTTTGAATTTTCTCCAAAAGTAAAGTAGTTGCAAACTCATGCTTTTAGAGACTTGTTTGGGCTCATGAGAGGAGTAGAAAAACATCAAAAATTTGAGTCCTGCATGATTCTACCAAGAAATGTGTGTTCATTCAAACCGCTGGTTTTTGATAGTTTGGGCCCTATTGAATAATGAATGTTTTGAATTTTCTCCAAAAGTAAAGCAGTTGCAAACTCATCCTTTTAGAAACTTGTTTGGGCTGTAGAGAGGAGTAAAAAACCATCAAAAATTTCAATCCTGCATCATTCTACCAAGAAATGTGATTCTTCATTCAAAACCTGATTTTTGCTATTGGGCTCTATTGAATAATGAATGTTTTGAATTTTCTCCAAAAGTAAAGTAGTTGCAAACTCATGCTTTTAGAGACTTGTTTGGGCTCATGAGAGGAGTAGAAAAACATCAAAAACTTCAGTCCTGCATGATTCTACCAAGAAATGTGTGTTCATTGAAACCGCTGGTTTTTGATAGTTTGGGCCCTATTGAATAATGAATGTTTTGAATTTTCTCCAAAAGTAAAGTAGTTGCAAACTCATCCTTTTAGAAACTTGTTTGGGCTGTTGAGAGGAGTAAAAAACCATCAAAAATTTCAATCCTGCATGCTTCTACCAAGAAATGTGATTCTTCATTCAAAACCTGATTTTTGCTATTGGGCTCTATTGAATAATGAATGTTTTGAATTTTCTCCAAAAGTAAAGTAGTTGCAAACTCATGCTTTTAGAGACTTGTTTGGGCTCATGAGAGGAGTAGAAAAACATCAAAAATTTCAGTCCTGCATGATTCTACCAAGAAATGTGTGTTCATTCAAACCGCTGGTTTTTGATAGTTTGGGCCCTATTGAATAATGAATGTTTTGAATTTTCTCCAAAAGTAAAGTAGTTGCAAACTCATCCTTTTAGAAACTTGTTTGGGCTGTTGAGAGGAGTAAAAAACCATCAAAAATTTCAATCCTGCATGATTCTACCAAGAAATGTGATTCTTCATTCAAAACCTGATTTTTGCTATTGGGCTCTATTGAATAATGAATGTTTTGAATTTTCTCCAAAAGTAAAGTAGTTGCAAACTCATGCTTTTAGAGACTTGTTTGGGCTCATGAGAGGAGTAGAAAAACATCAAAAATTTCAGTCCTGCATGATTCTACCAAGAAATGTGTGTTCATTGAAACCGCTGGTTTTTGATAGTTTGGGCCCTATTGAATAATGAATGTTTTGAATTTTCTCCAAAAGTAAAGTAGTTGCAAACTCATCCTTTTAGAAACTTGTTTGGGTTGTTGAGAGGAGTAAAAAACCATCAAAAATTTCAATCCTGCATGATTTTACCAAGAAATGTGATTCTTCATTCAAAACCTGATTTTTGCTATTGGGCTCTATTGAATAATGAATGTTTTGAATTTTCTCCAAAAGTAAAGTAGTTGCAAACTCATGCTTTTAGAGACTTGTTTGGGCTCATGAGAGGAGTAGAAAAACATCAAAAATTTCAGTCCTGCATGATTCTACCAAGAAATGTGTGTTCATTGAAACCGCTGGTTTTTGATAGTTTGGGCCCTATTGAATAATGAATGTTTTGAATTTTCTCCAAAAGTAAAGTAGTTGCAAACTCATCCTTTTAGAAACTTGTTTGGGCTGTTGAGAGGAGTAAAAAACCATCAAAAATTTCAATCCTGCATGATTCTACCAAGAAATGTGATTCTTCATTCAAAACCTGATTTTTGCTATTGGGCTCTATTGAATAATGAATGTTTTGAATTTTCTCCAAAAGTAAAGTAGTTGCAAACTCATCCTTTTAGAAACTTGTTTGGGCTGTTGAGAGGAGTAAAAAACCATCAAAAATTTCAATCCTGCATGATTCTACCAAGAACTGTGATTCTTCATTCAAAACCTGATTTTTGCTATTGGGCTCTATTGAATAATGAATGTTTTGAATTTTCTCCAAAAGTAAAGTAGTTGCAAACTCATGCTTTTAGAAACTTGTTTGGGCTCATGAGAGGAGTAGAAAAACATCAAAAATTTCAGCCCTGCATGATTCTTCCAAGAAATGTGTGTTCATTGAAACCGCTGTTTTTTGATAGTTTGGGCCCCATTGAATAATGAATGTTTTGAATTTTCTCCAAAAGTAAAGTAGTTGCAAACTCATCCTTTTAGAAACTTGTTTGGGCTGTTGAGAGGAGTAAAAAACCATCAAAAATTTCAATCCTGCATGATTCTACCAAGAACTGTGATTCTTCATTCAAAACCTGATTTTTGCTATTGGGCTCTACTGAATAATGAATGTTTTGAATTTTCTCCAAAAGTAAAGTAGTTGCAAACTCATGCTTTTAGAGACTTGTTTGGGCTCATGAGAGGAGTAGAAAAACATCAAAAATTTCAGTCCTGCATGATTCTACCAAGAAATGTGTGTTCATTGAAACCGCTGGTTTTTGATAGTTTGGGCCCTATTGAATAATGAATGTTTTGAATTTTCTCCAAAAGTAAAGTAGTTGCAAACTCATCCTTTTAGAAACTTGTTTGGGCTGTTGAGAGGAGTAAAAAACCATCAAAAATTTCAATCCTGCATGATTCTACCAAGAAATGTGATTCTTCATTCAAAACCTGAATTTTGCTATTGGGCTCTATTGAATAATGAATGTTTTGAATTTTCTCCAAAAGTAAAGTAGTTGCAAACTCATGCTTTTAGAAACTTGTTTGGGCTCATGAGAGGAGTAGAAAAACATCAAAAATTTGAGTCCTGCATGATTCTACCAAGAAATGTGTGTTCATTCAAACCGCTGGTTTTTGATAGTTTGGGCCCTATTGAATAATGAATGTTTTGAATTTTCTCCAAAAGTAAAGCAGTTGCAAACTCATCCTTTTAGAAACTTGTTTGGGCTGTAGAGAGGAGTAAAAAACCATCAAAAATTTCAATCCTGCATGATTCTACCAAGAAATGTGATTCTTCATTCAAAACCTGATTTTTGCTATTGGGCTCTATTGAATAATGAATGTTTTGAATTTTCTCCAAAAGTAAAGTAGTTGCAAACTCATGCTTTTAGAGACTTGTTTGGGCTCATGAGAGGAGTAGAAAAACATCAAAAATTTCAGTCCTGCATGATTCTACCAAGAAATGTGTGTTCATTGAAACCGCTGGTTTTTGATAGTTTGGGCCCTATTGAATAATGAATGTTTTGAATTTTCTCCAAAAGTAAAGCAGTTGCAAACTCATCCTTTTAGAAACTTGTTTGGGCTGTTGAGAGGAGTAAAAAACATCAAAAATTTCAATCCTGCATGATTCTACCAAGAAATGTGATTCTTCATTCAAAACCTGATTTTTGCTATTGGGCTCTATTGAATAATGAATGTTTTGAATTTTCTCCAAAAGTAAAGTAGTTGCAAACTCATGCTTTTAGAGACTTGTTTGGGCTCATGAGAGGAGTAGAAAAACATCAAAAATTTCAGTCCTGCATGATTTTACCAAGAAATGTGTGTTCATTGAAACCGCTGGTTTTTGATAGTTTGGGCCCTATTGAATAATGAATGTTTTGAATTTTCTCCGAAAGTAAAGTAGTTGCAAACTCATCCTTTTAGAAACTTGTTTGGGCTGTTGAGAGGAGTAAAAAACCATCAAAAATTTCAATCCTGCATGATTCTACCAAGAAATGTGATTCTTCATTCAAAACCTGATTTTTGCTATTGGGCTCTATTGAATAATGAATGTTTTGAATTTTCTCCAAAAGTAAAGTAGTTGCAAACTCATGCTTTTAGAGACTTGTTTGGGCTCATGAGAGGAGTAGAAAAACATCAAAAATTTCAGTCCTGCATGATTCTTCCAAGAAATGTGTGTTCATTGAAACCGCTGGTTTTTGATAGTTTGGGCCCTATTGAATAATGAATGTTTTGAATTTTCTCCAAAAGTAAAGTAGTTGCAAACTCATCCTTTTAGAAACTTGTTTGGGCTGTTGAGAGGAGTAAAAAACCATCAAAAATTTCAATCCTGCATGATTCTACCAAGAAATGTGATTCTTCATTCAAAACCTGATTTTTGCTATTGGGCTCTATTGAATAATGAATGTTTTGAATTTTCTCCAAAAGTAAAGTAGTTGCAAACTCATGCTTTTAGAGACTTGTTTGGGCTCATGAGAGGAGTAGAAAAACATCAAAAATTTCAGTCCTGCATGATTCTTCCAAGAAATGTGTGTTCATTGAAACCGCTGGTTTTTGATAGTTTGGGCCCTATTGAATAATGAATGTTTTGAATTTTCTCCAAAAGTAAAGTAGTTGCAAACTCATCCTTTTAGAAACTTGTTTGGGCTGTTGAGAGGAGTAAAAAACCATCAAAAATTTCAATCCTGCATGATTCTACCAAGAAATGTGATTCTTCATTCAAAACCTGATTTTTGCTATTGGGCTCTATTGAATAATGAATGTTTTGAATTTTCTCCAAAAGTAAAGTAGTTGCAAACTCATGCTTTTAGAGACTTGTTTGGGCTCATGAGAGGAGTAGAAAAACATCAAAAATTTCAGTCCTGCATGATTCTACCAAGAAATGTGTGTTCATTGAAACCGCTGGTTTTTGATAGTTTGGGCCCTATTGAATAATGAATGTTTTGAATTTTCTCCAAAAGTAAAGTAGTTGCAAACTCATCCTTTTAGAAACTTGTTTGGGCTGTTGAGAGGAGTAAAAAACCATCAAAAATTTCAATCCTGCATGATTCTACCAAGAAATGTTATTCTTCATTCAAAACCTGATTTTTGCTATTGGGCTCTATTGAATAATGAATGTTTTGAATTTTCTCCAAAAGTAAAGTAGTTGCAAACTCATGCTTTTAGAGACTTGTTTGGGCTCATGAGAGGAGTAGAAAAACATCAAAAATTTGAGTCCTGCATGATTCTACCAAGAAATGTGTGTTCATTGAAACCGCTGGTTTTTGATAGTTTGGGCCCTATTGAATAATGAATGTTTTGAATTTTCTCCAAAAGTAAAGTAGTTGCAAACTCATCCTTTTAGAAACTTGTTTGGGCTGTTGAGAGGAGTAAAAAACCATCAAAAATTTCAATCCTGCATGCTTCTACCAAGAAATGTGATTCTTCATTCAAAACCTGATTTTTGCTATTGGGCTCTATTGAATAATGAATGTTTTGAATTTTCTCCAAAAGTAAAGTAGTTGCAAACTCATGCTTTTAGAGACTTGTTTGGGCTCATGAGAGGAGTAGAAAAACATCAAAAATTTCAGTCCTGCATGATTCTACCAAGAAATGTGTGTTCATTCAAACCGCTGGTTTTTGATAGTTTGGGCCCTATTGAATAATGAATGTTTTGAATTTTCTCCAAAAGTAAAGTAGTTGCAAACTCATCCTTTTAGAAACTTGTTTGGGCTGTTGAGAGGAGTAAAAAACCATCAAAAATTTCAATCCTGCATGATTCTACCAAGAAATGTGATTCTTCATTCAAAACCTGATTTTTGCTATTGGGCTCTATTGAATAATGAATGTTTTGAATTTTCTCCAAAAGTAAAGTAGTTGCAAACTCATGCTTTTAGAGACTTGTTTGGGCTCATGAGAGGTGTAGAAAAACATCAAAAATTTCAGTCCTGCATGATTCTACCAAGAAATGTGTGTTCATTGAAACCGCTGGTTTTTGATAGTTTGGGCCCTATTGAATAATGAATGTTTTGAATTTTCTCCAAAAGTAAAGTAGTTGCAAACTCATCCTTTTAGAAACTTGTTTGGGCTGTTGAGAGGAGTAAAAAACCATCAAAAATTTCAATCCTGCATGATTCTACCAAGAAATGTGATTCTTCATTCAAAACCTGATTTTTGCTATTGGGCTCTATTGAAAAGTGAATGTTTTGAATTTTCTCCAAAAGTAAAGTAGTTGCAAACTCATGCTTTTAGAGACTTGTTTGGGCTCATGAGAGGAGTAGAAAAACATCAAAAATTTCAGTCCTGCATGATTCTACCAAGAAATGTGTGTTCATTGAAACCGCTGGTTTTTGATAGTTTGGGCCCTATTGAATAATGAATGTTTTGAATTTTCTCCAAAAGTAAAGTAGTTGCAAACTCATCCTTTTAGAAACTTGTTTGGGCTGTTGAGAGGAGTAAAAAACCATCAAAAATTTCAATCCTGCATGATTCTACCAAGAAATGTGATTCTTCATTCAAAACCTGATTTTTGCTATTGTGCTCTATTGAATAATGAATGTTTTGAATTTTCTCCAAAAGTAAAGTAGTTGCAAACTCATGCTTTTAGAGACTTGTTTGGGCTCATGAGAGGAGTAGAAAAACATCAAAAATTTCAGTCCTGCATGATTCTACCAAGAAATGTGTGTTCATTCAAACCGCTGGTTTTTGATAGTTTGGGCCCTATTGAATAATGAATGTTTTGAATTTTCTCCAAAAGTAAAGTAGTTGCAAACTCATCCTTTTAGAAACTTGTTTGGGCTGTTGAGAGGAGTAAAAAACCATCAAAAATTTCAATCCTGCATGATTTTACCAAGAAATGTGATTCTTCATTCAAAACCTGATTTTTGCTATTGGGCTCTATTGAATAGTGAATGTTTTGAATTTTCTCCAAAAGTAAAGTAGTTGCAAACTCATGCTTTTAGAAACTTGTTTGGGCTCATGAGAGGAGTAGAAAAACATCAAAAATTTCAGTCCTGCATGATTCTACCAAGAAATGTGTGTTCATTGAAACCGCTGTTTTTTGATAGTTTGGGCCCTATTGAATAATGAATGTTTTGAATTTTCTCCAAAAGTAAAGTAGTTGCAAACTCATCCTTTTAGAAACTTGTTTGGGCTGTTGAGAGGAGTAAAAAACCATCAAAAATTTCAATCCTGCATGATTTTACCAAGAAATGTGATTCTTCATTCAAAACCTGATTTTTGCTATTGGGCTCTAGTGAATAATGAATGTTTTGAATTTTCTCCAAAAGTAAAGTAGTTGCAAACTCATGCTTTTAGAGACTTGTTTGGGCTTATGAGAGGAGTAGAAAAACATCAAAAATTTCAGTCCTGCATGATTCTACCAAGAAATGTGTGTTCATTGAAACCGCTGGTTTTTGATAGTTTGGGCCCTATTGAATAATGAATGTTTTGAATTTTCTCCAAAAGTAAAGTAGTTGCAAACTCATCCTTTTAGAAACTTGTTTGGGCTGTTGAGAGGAGTAAAAAACCATCAAAAATTTCAATCCTGCATGATTCTACCAAGAAATGTGATTCTTCATTCAAAACCTGATTTTTGCTATTGGGCTCTATTGAATAATGAATGTTTTGAATTTTCTCCAAAAGTAAAGTAGTTGCAAACTCATCCTTTTAGAAACTTGTTTGGGCTCATGAGAGGAGTAAAAAACCATCAAAAATTTCAATCCTGCATGATTCTACCAAGAAATGTGATTCTTCATTCAAAACCTGATTTTTGCTATTGGGCTCTATTGAATAATGAATGTTTTGAATTTTCTCCAAAAGTAAAGTAGTTGCAAACTCATGCTTTTAGAGACTTGTTTGGGCTCATGAGAGGAGTAGAAAAACATCAAAAATTTGAGTCCTGCATGATTCTACCAAGAAATGTGTGTTCATTCAAACCGCTGGTTTTTGATAGTTTGGGCCCTATTGAATAATGAATGTTTTGAATTTTCTCCAAAAGTAAAGCAGTTGCAAACTCATCCTTTTAGAAACTTGTTTGGGCTGTAGAGAGGAGTAAAAAACCATCAAAAATTTCAATCCTGCATCATTCTACCAAGAAATGTGATTCTTCATTCAAAACCTGATTTTTGCTATTGGGCTCTATTGAATAATGAATGTTTTGAATTTTCTCCAAAAGTAAAGTAGTTGCAAACTCATGCTTTTAGAGACTTGTTTGGGCTCATGAGAGGAGTAGAAAAACATCAAAAACTTCAGTCCTGCATGATTCTACCAAGAAATGTGTGTTCATTGAAACCGCTGGTTTTTGATAGTTTGGGCCCTATTGAATAATGAATGTTTTGAATTTTCTCCAAAAGTAAAGTAGTTGCAAACTCATCCTTTTAGAAACTTGTTTGGGCTGTTGAGAGGAGTAAAAAACCATCAAAAATTTCAATCCTGCATGCTTCTACCAAGAAATGTGATTCTTCATTCAAAACCTGATTTTTGCTATTGGGCTCTATTGAATAATGAATGTTTTGAATTTTCTCCAAAAGTAAAGTAGTTGCAAACTCATGCTTTTAGAGACTTGTTTGGGCTCATGAGAGGAGTAGAAAAACATCAAAAATTTCAGTCCTGCATGATTCTACCAAGAAATGTGTGTTCATTCAAACCGCTGGTTTTTGATAGTTTGGGCCCTATTGAATAATGAATGTTTTGAATTTTCTCCAAAAGTAAAGTAGTTGCAAACTCATCCTTTTAGAAACTTGTTTGGGCTGTTGAGAGGAGTAAAAAACCATCAAAAATTTCAATCCTGCATGATTCTACCAAGAAATGTGATTCTTCATTCAAAACCTGATTTTTGCTATTGGGCTCTATTGAATAATGAATGTTTTGAATTTTCTCCAAAAGTAAAGTAGTTGCAAACTCATGCTTTTAGAGACTTGTTTGGGCTCATGAGAGGAGTAGAAAAACATCAAAAATTTCAGTCCTGCATGATTCTACCAAGAAATGTGTGTTCATTGAAACCGCTGGTTTTTGATAGTTTGGGCCCTATTGAATAATGAATGTTTTGAATTTTCTCCAAAAGTAAAGTAGTTGCAAACTCATCCTTTTAGAAACTTGTTTGGGTTGTTGAGAGGAGTAAAAAACCATCAAAAATTTCAATCCTGCATGATTTTACCAAGAAATGTGATTCTTCATTCAAAACCTGATTTTTGCTATTGGGCTCTATTGAATAATGAATGTTTTGAATTTTCTCCAAAAGTAAAGTAGTTGCAAACTCATGCTTTTAGAGACTTGTTTCGGCTCATGAGAGGAGTAGAAAAACATCAAAAATTTCAGTCCTGCATGATTCTACCAAGAAATGTGTGTTCATTGAAACCGCTGGTTTTTGATAGTTTGGGCCCTATTGAATAATGAATGTTTTGAATTTTCTCCAAAAGTAAAGTAGTTGCAAACTCATCCTTTTAGAAACTTGTTTGGGCTGTTGAGAGGAGTAAAAAACCATCAAAAATTTCAATCCTGCATGATTCTACCAAGAAATGTGATTCTTCATTCAAAACCTGATTTTTGCTATTGGGCTCTATTGAATAATGAATGTTTTGAATTTTCTCCAAAAGTAAAGTAGTTGCAAACTCATCCTTTTAGAAACTTGTTTGGGCTGTTGAGAGGAGTAAAAAACCATCAAAAATTTCAATCCTGCATGATTCTACCAAGAACTGTGATTCTTCATTCAAAACCTGATTTTTGCTATTGGGCTCTATTGAATAATGAATGTTTTGAATTTTCTCCAAAAGTAAAGTAGTTGCAAACTCATGCTTTTAGAAACTTGTTTGGGCTCATGAGAGGAGTAGAAAAACATCAAAAATTTCAGCCCTGCATGATTCTTCCAAGAAATGTGTGTTCATTGAAACCGCTGGTTTTTGATAGTTTGGGCCCTATTGAATAATGAATGTTTTGAATTTTCTCCAAAAGTAAAGTAGTTGCAAACTCATCCTTTTAGAAACTTGTTTGGGCTGTTGAGAGGAGTAAAAAACCATCAAAAATTTCAATCCTGCATGATTCTACCAAGAACTGTGATTCTTCATTCAAAACCTGATTTTTGCTATTGGGCTCTATTGAATAATGAATGTTTTGAATTTTCTCCAAAAGTAAAGTAGTTGCAAACTCATGCTTTTAGAGACTTGTTTGGGCTCATGAGAGGAGTAGAAAAACATCAAAAATTTCAGTCCTGCATGATTCTACCAAGAAATGTGTGTTCATTGAAACCGCTGGTTTTTGATAGTTTGGGCCCTATTGAATAATGAATGTTTTGAATTTTCTCCAAAAGTAAAGTAGTTGCAAACTCATCCTTTTAGAAACTTGTTTGGGCTGTTGAGAGGAGTAAAAAACCATCAAAAATTTCAATCCTGCATGATTCTACCAAGAAATGTGATTCTTCATTCAAAACCTGATTTTTGCTATTGGGCTCTATTGAAAAGTGAATGTTTTGAATTTTCTCCAAAAGTAAAGTAGTTGCAAACTCATGCTTTTAGAGACTTGTTTGGGCTCATGAGAGGAGTAGAAAAACATCAAAAATTTCAGTCCTGCATGATTCTACCAAGAAATGTGTGTTCATTGAAACCGCTGGTTTTTGATAGTTTGGGCCCTATTGAATAATGAATGTTTTGAATTTTCTCCAAAAGTAAAGTAGTTGCAAACTCATCCTTTTAGAAACTTGTTTGGGCTGTTGAGAGGAGTAAAAAACCATCAAAAATTTCAATCCTGCATGATTCTACCAAGAAATGTGATTCTTCATTCAAAACCTGATTTTTGCTATTGTGCTCTATTGAATAATGAATGTTTTGAATTTTCTCCAAAAGTAAAGTAGTTGCAAACTCATGCTTTTAGAGACTTGTTTGGGCTCATGAGAGGAGTAGAAAAACATCAAAAATTTCAGTCCTGCATGATTCTACCAAGAAATGTGTGTTCATTGAAACCGCTGGTTTTTGATAGTTTGGGCCCTATTGAATAATGAATGTTTTGAATTTTCTCCAAAAGTAAAGTAGTTGCAAACTCATCCTTTTAGAAACTTGTTTGGGCTGTTGAGAGGAGTAAAAAACCATCAAAAATTTCAATCCTGCATGATTTTACCAAGAAATGTGATTCTTCATTCAAAACCTGATTTTTGCTATTGGGCTCTATTGAATAGTGAATGTTTTGAATTTTCTCCAAAAGTAAAGTAGTTGCAAACTCATCCTTTTAGAAACTTGTTTGGGCTGTTGAGAGGAGTAAAAAACCATCAAAAATTTCAATCCTGCATGATTCTACCAAGAACTGTGATTCTTCATTCAAAACCTGATTTTTGCTATTGGGCTCTATTGAATAATGAATGTTTTGAATTTTCTCCAAAAGTAAAGTAGTTGCAAACTCATGCTTTTAGAAACTTGTTTGGGCTCATGAGAGGAGTAGAAAAACATCAAAAATTTCAGCCCTGCATGATTCTTCCAAGAAATGTGTGTTCATTGAAACCGCTGTTTTTTGATAGTTTGGGCCCCATTGAATAATGAATGTTTTGAATTTTCTCCAAAAGTAAAGTAGTTGCAAACTCATCCTTTTAGAAACTTGTTTGGGCTGTTGAGAGGAGTAAAAAACCATCAAAAATTTCAATCCTGCATGATTCTACCAAGAACTGTGATTCTTCATTCAAAACCTGATTTTTGCTATTGGGCTCTACTGAATAATGAATGTTTTGAATTTTCTCCAAAAGTAAAGTAGTTGCAAACTCATGCTTTTAGAGACTTGTTTGGGCTCATGAGAGGAGTAGAAAAACATCAAAAATTTCAGTCCTGCATGATTCTACCAAGAAATGTGTGTTCATTGAAACCGCTGGTTTTTGATAGTTTGGGCCCTATTGAATAATGAATGTTTTGAATTTTCTCCAAAAGTAAAGTAGTTGCAAACTCATCCTTTTAGAAACTTGTTTGGGCTGTTGAGAGGAGTAAAAAACCATCAAAAATTTCAATCCTGCATGATTCTACCAAGAAATGTGATTCTTCATTCAAAACCTGAATTTTGCTATTGGGCTCTATTGAATAATGAATGTTTTGAATTTTCTCCAAAAGTAAAGTAGTTGCAAACTCATGCTTTTAGAAACTTGTTTGGGCTCATGAGAGGAGTAGAAAAACATCAAAAATTTGAGTCCTGCATGATTCTACCAAGAAATGTGTGTTCATTCAAACCGCTGGTTTTTGATAGTTTGGGCCCTATTGAATAATGAATGTTTTGAATTTTCTCCAAAAGTAAAGCAGTTGCAAACTCATCCTTTTAGAAACTTGTTTGGGCTGTAGAGAGGAGTAAAAAACCATCAAAAATTTCAATCCTGCATGATTCTACCAAGAAATGTGATTCTTCATTCAAAACCTGATTTTTGCTATTGGGCTCTATTGAATAATGAATGTTTTGAATTTTCTCCAAAAGTAAAGTAGTTGCAAACTCATGCTTTTAGAGACTTGTTTGGGCTCATGAGAGGAGTAGAAAAACATCAAAAATTTCAGTCCTGCATGATTCTACCAAGAAATGTGTGTTCATTGAAACCGCTGGTTTTTGATAGTTTGGGCCCTATTGAATAATGAATGTTTTGAATTTTCTCCAAAAGTAAAGCAGTTGCAAACTCATCCTTTTAGAAACTTGTTTGGGCTGTTGAGAGGAGTAAAAAACATCAAAAATTTCAATCCTGCATGATTCTACCAAGAAATGTGATTCTTCATTCAAAACCTGATTTTTGCTATTGGGCTCTATTGAATAATGAATGTTTTGAATTTTCTCCAAAAGTAAAGTAGTTGCAAACTCATGCTTTTAGAGACTTGTTTGGGCTCATGAGAGGAGTAGAAAAACATCAAAAATTTCAGTCCTGCATGATTTTACCAAGAAATGTGTGTTCATTGAAACCGCTGGTTTTTGATAGTTTGGGCCCTATTGAATAATGAATGTTTTGAATTTTCTCCGAAAGTAAAGTAGTTGCAAACTCATCCTTTTAGAAACTTGTTTGGGCTGTTGAGAGGAGTAAAAAACCATCAAAAATTTCAATCCTGCATGATTCTACCAAGAAATGTGATTCTTCATTCAAAACCTGATTTTTGCTATTGGGCTCTATTGAATAATGAATGTTTTGAATTTTCTCCAAAAGTAAAGTAGTTGCAAACTCATGCTTTTAGAGACTTGTTTGGGCTCATGAGAGGAGTAGAAAAACATCAAAAATTTCAGTCCTGCATGATTCTTCCAAGAAATGTGTGTTCATTGAAACCGCTGGTTTTTGATAGTTTGGGCCCTATTGAATAATGAATGTTTTGAATTTTCTCCAAAAGTAAAGTAGTTGCAAACTCATCCTTTTAGAAACTTGTTTGGGCTGTTGAGAGGAGTAAAAAACCATCAAAAATTTCAATCCTGCATGATTCTACCAAGAAATGTGATTCTTCATTCAAAACCTGATTTTTGCTATTGGGCTCTATTGAATAATGAATGTTTTGAATTTTCTCCAAAAGTAAAGTAGTTGCAAACTCATGCTTTTAGAGACTTGTTTGGGCTCATGAGAGGAGTAGAAAAACATCAAAAATTTCAGTCCTGCATGATTCTTCCAAGAAATGTGTGTTCATTGAAACCGCTGGTTTTTGATAGTTTGGGCCCTATTGAATAATGAATGTTTTGAATTTTCTCCAAAAGTAAAGTAGTTGCAAACTCATCCTTTTAGAAACTTGTTTGGGCTGTTGAGAGGAGTAAAAAACCATCAAAAATTTCAATCCTGCATGATTCTACCAAGAAATGTGATTCTTCATTCAAAACCTGATTTTTGCTATTGGGCTCTATTGAATAATGAATGTTTTGAATTTTCTCCAAAAGTAAAGTAGTTGCAAACTCATGCTTTTAGAGACTTGTTTGGGCTCATGAGAGGAGTAGAAAAACATCAAAAATTTCAGTCCTGCATGATTCTACCAAGAAATGTGTGTTCATTGAAACCGCTGGTTTTTGATAGTTTGGGCCCTATTGAATAATGAATGTTTTGAATTTTCTCCAAAAGTAAAGTAGTTGCAAACTCATCCTTTTAGAAACTTGTTTGGGCTGTTGAGAGGAGTAAAAAACCATCAAAAATTTCAATCCTGCATGATTCTACCAAGAAATGTTATTCTTCATTCAAAACCTGATTTTTGCTATTGGGCTCTATTGAATAATGAATGTTTTGAATTTTCTCCAAAAGTAAAGTAGTTGCAAACTCATGCTTTTAGAGACTTGTTTGGGCTCATGAGAGGAGTAGAAAAACATCAAAAATTTGAGTCCTGCATGATTCTACCAAGAAATGTGTGTTCATTGAAACCGCTGGTTTTTGATAGTTTGGGCCCTATTGAATAATGAATGTTTTGAATTTTCTCCAAAAGTAAAGTAGTTGCAAACTCATCCTTTTAGAAACTTGTTTGGGCTGTTGAGAGGAGTAAAAAACCATCAAAAATTTCAATCCTGCATGCTTCTACCAAGAAATGTGATTCTTCATTCAAAACCTGATTTTTGCTATTGGGCTCTATTGAATAATGAATGTTTTGAATTTTCTCCAAAAGTAAAGTAGTTGCAAACTCATGCTTTTAGAGACTTGTTTGGGCTCATGAGAGGAGTAGAAAAACATCAAAAATTTCAGTCCTGCATGATTCTACCAAGAAATGTGTGTTCATTCAAACCGCTGGTTTTTGATAGTTTGGGCCCTATTGAATAATGAATGTTTTGAATTTTCTCCAAAAGTAAAGTAGTTGCAAACTCATCCTTTTAGAAACTTGTTTGGGCTGTTGAGAGGAGTAAAAAACCATCAAAAATTTCAATCCTGCATGATTCTACCAAGAAATGTGATTCTTCATTCAAAACCTGATTTTTGCTATTGGGCTCTATTGAATAATGAATGTTTTGAATTTTCTCCAAAAGTAAAGTAGTTGCAAACTCATGCTTTTAGAGACTTGTTTGGGCTCATGAGAGGTGTAGAAAAACATCAAAAATTTCAGTCCTGCATGATTCTACCAAGAAATGTGTGTTCATTGAAACCGCTGGTTTTTGATAGTTTGGGCCCTATTGAATAATGAATGTTTTGAATTTTCTCCAAAAGTAAAGTAGTTGCAAACTCATCCTTTTAGAAACTTGTTTGGGCTGTTGAGAGGAGTAAAAAACCATCAAAAATTTCAATCCTGCATGATTCTACCAAGAAATGTGATTCTTCATTCAAAACCTGATTTTTGCTATTGGGCTCTATTGAAAAGTGAATGTTTTGAATTTTCTCCAAAAGTAAAGTAGTTGCAAACTCATGCTTTTAGAGACTTGTTTGGGCTCATGAGAGGAGTAGAAAAACATCAAAAATTTCAGTCCTGCATGATTCTACCAAGAAATGTGTGTTCATTGAAACCGCTGGTTTTTGATAGTTTGGGCCCTATTGAATAATGAATGTTTTGAATTTTCTCCAAAAGTAAAGTAGTTGCAAACTCATCCTTTTAGAAACTTGTTTGGGCTGTTGAGAGGAGTAAAAAACCATCAAAAATTTCAATCCTGCATGATTCTACCAAGAAATGTGATTCTTCATTCAAAACCTGATTTTTGCTATTGTGCTCTATTGAATAATGAATGTTTTGAATTTTCTCCAAAAGTAAAGTAGTTGCAAACTCATGCTTTTAGAGACTTGTTTGGGCTCATGAGAGGAGTAGAAAAACATCAAAAATTTCAGTCCTGCATGATTCTACCAAGAAATGTGTGTTCATTCAAACCGCTGGTTTTTGATAGTTTGGGCCCTATTGAATAATGAATGTTTTGAATTTTCTCCAAAAGTAAAGTAGTTGCAAACTCATCCTTTTAGAAACTTGTTTGGGCTGTTGAGAGGAGTAAAAAACCATCAAAAATTTCAATCCTGCATGATTTTACCAAGAAATGTGATTCTTCATTCAAAACCTGATTTTTGCTATTGGGCTCTATTGAATAGTGAATGTTTTGAATTTTCTCCAAAAGTAAAGTAGTTGCAAACTCATGCTTTTAGAAACTTGTTTGGGCTCATGAGAGGAGTAGAAAAACATCAAAAATTTCAGTCCTGCATGATTCTACCAAGAAATGTGTGTTCATTGAAACCGCTGTTTTTTGATAGTTTGGGCCCTATTGAATAATGAATGTTTTGAATTTTCTCCAAAAGTAAAGTAGTTGCAAACTCATCCTTTTAGAAACTTGTTTGGGCTGTTGAGAGGAGTAAAAAACCATCAAAAATTTCAATCCTGCATGATTTTACCAAGAAATGTGATTCTTCATTCAAAACCTGATTTTTGCTATTGGGCTCTAGTGAATAATGAATGTTTTGAATTTTCTCCAAAAGTAAAGTAGTTGCAAACTCATGCTTTTAGAGACTTGTTTGGGCTTATGAGAGGAGTAGAAAAACATCAAAAATTTCAGTCCTGCATGATTCTACCAAGAAATGTGTGTTCATTGAAACCGCTGGTTTTTGATAGTTTGGGCCCTATTGAATAATGAATGTTTTGAATTTTCTCCAAAAGTAAAGTAGTTGCAAACTCATCCTTTTAGAAACTTGTTTGGGCTGTTGAGAGGAGTAAAAAACCATCAAAAATTTCAATCCTGCATGATTCTACCAAGAAATGTGATTCTTCATTCAAAACCTGATTTTTGCTATTGGGCTCTATTGAATAATGAATGTTTTGAATTTTCTCCAAAAGTAAAGTAGTTGCAAACTCATCCTTTTAGAAACTTGTTTGGGCTCATGAGAGGAGTAAAAAACCATCAAAAATTTCAATCCTGCATGATTCTACCAAGAAATGTGATTCTTCATTCAAAACCTGATTTTTGCTATTGGGCTCTATTGAATAATGAATGTTTTGAATTTTCTCCAAAAGTAAAGTAGTTGCAAACTCATGCTTTTAGAGACTTGTTTGGGCTCATGAGAGGAGTAGAAAAACATCAAAAATTTGAGTCCTGCATGATTCTACCAAGAAATGTGTGTTCATTCAAACCGCTGGTTTTTGATAGTTTGGGCCCTATTGAATAATGAATGTTTTGAATTTTCTCCAAAAGTAAAGCAGTTGCAAACTCATCCTTTTAGAAACTTGTTTGGGCTGTAGAGAGGAGTAAAAAACCATCAAAAATTTCAATCCTGCATCATTCTACCAAGAAATGTGATTCTTCATTCAAAACCTGATTTTTGCTATTGGGCTCTATTGAATAATGAATGTTTTGAATTTTCTCCAAAAGTAAAGTAGTTGCAAACTCATGCTTTTAGAGACTTGTTTGGGCTCATGAGAGGAGTAGAAAAACATCAAAAACTTCAGTCCTGCATGATTCTACCAAGAAATGTGTGTTCATTGAAACCGCTGGTTTTTGATAGTTTGGGCCCTATTGAATAATGAATGTTTTGAATTTTCTCCAAAAGTAAAGTAGTTGCAAACTCATCCTTTTAGAAACTTGTTTGGGCTGTTGAGAGGAGTAAAAAACCATCAAAAATTTCAATCCTGCATGCTTCTACCAAGAAATGTGATTCTTCATTCAAAACCTGATTTTTGCTATTGGGCTCTATTGAATAATGAATGTTTTGAATTTTCTCCAAAAGTAAAGTAGTTGCAAACTCATGCTTTTAGAGACTTGTTTGGGCTCATGAGAGGAGTAGAAAAACATCAAAAATTTCAGTCCTGCATGATTCTACCAAGAAATGTGTGTTCATTCAAACCGCTGGTTTTTGATAGTTTGGGCCCTATTGAATAATGAATGTTTTGAATTTTCTCCAAAAGTAAAGTAGTTGCAAACTCATCCTTTTAGAAACTTGTTTGGGCTGTTGAGAGGAGTAAAAAACCATCAAAAATTTCAATCCTGCATGATTCTACCAAGAAATGTGATTCTTCATTCAAAACCTGATTTTTGCTATTGGGCTCTATTGAATAATGAATGTTTTGAATTTTCTCCAAAAGTAAAGTAGTTGCAAACTCATGCTTTTAGAGACTTGTTTGGGCTCATGAGAGGAGTAGAAAAACATCAAAAATTTCAGTCCTGCATGATTCTACCAAGAAATGTGTGTTCATTGAAACCGCTGGTTTTTGATAGTTTGGGCCCTATTGAATAATGAATGTTTTGAATTTTCTCCAAAAGTAAAGTAGTTGCAAACTCATCCTTTTAGAAACTTGTTTGGGTTGTTGAGAGGAGTAAAAAACCATCAAAAATTTCAATCCTGCATGATTTTACCAAGAAATGTGATTCTTCATTCAAAACCTGATTTTTGCTATTGGGCTCTATTGAATAATGAATGTTTTGAATTTTCTCCAAAAGTAAAGTAGTTGCAAACTCATGCTTTTAGAGACTTGTTTCGGCTCATGAGAGGAGTAGAAAAACATCAAAAATTTCAGTCCTGCATGATTCTACCAAGAAATGTGTGTTCATTGAAACCGCTGGTTTTTGATAGTTTGGGCCCTATTGAATAATGAATGTTTTGAATTTTCTCCAAAAGTAAAGTAGTTGCAAACTCATCCTTTTAGAAACTTGTTTGGGCTGTTGAGAGGAGTAAAAAACCATCAAAAATTTCAATCCTGCATGATTCTACCAAGAAATGTGATTCTTCATTCAAAACCTGATTTTTGCTATTGGGCTCTATTGAATAATGAATGTTTTGAATTTTCTCCAAAAGTAAAGTAGTTGCAAACTCATCCTTTTAGAAACTTGTTTGGGCTGTTGAGAGGAGTAAAAAACCATCAAAAATTTCAATCCTGCATGATTCTACCAAGAACTGTGATTCTTCATTCAAAACCTGATTTTTGCTATTGGGCTCTATTGAATAATGAATGTTTTGAATTTTCTCCAAAAGTAAAGTAGTTGCAAACTCATGCTTTTAGAAACTTGTTTGGGCTCATGAGAGGAGTAGAAAAACATCAAAAATTTCAGCCCTGCATGATTCTTCCAAGAAATGTGTGTTCATTGAAACCGCTGGTTTTTGATAGTTTGGGCCCTATTGAATAATGAATGTTTTGAATTTTCTCCAAAAGTAAAGTAGTTGCAAACTCATCCTTTTAGAAACTTGTTTGGGCTGTTGAGAGGAGTAAAAAACCATCAAAAATTTCAATCCTGCATGATTCTACCAAGAACTGTGATTCTTCATTCAAAACCTGATTTTTGCTATTGGGCTCTATTGAATAATGAATGTTTTGAATTTTCTCCAAAAGTAAAGTAGTTGCAAACTCATGCTTTTAGAGACTTGTTTGGGCTCATGAGAGGAGTAGAAAAACATCAAAAATTTCAGTCCTGCATGATTCTACCAAGAAATGTGTGTTCATTGAAACCGCTGGTTTTTGATAGTTTGGGCCCTATTGAATAATGAATGTTTTGAATTTTCTCCAAAAGTAAAGTAGTTGCAAACTCATCCTTTTAGAAACTTGTTTGGGCTGTTGAGAGGAGTAAAAAACCATCAAAAATTTCAATCCTGCATGATTCTACCAAGAAATGTGATTCTTCATTCAAAACCTGATTTTTGCTATTGGGCTCTATTGAAAAGTGAATGTTTTGAATTTTCTCCAAAAGTAAAGTAGTTGCAAACTCATGCTTTTAGAGACTTGTTTGGGCTCATGAGAGGAGTAGAAAAACATCAAAAATTTCAGTCCTGCATGATTCTACCAAGAAATGTGTGTTCATTGAAACCGCTGGTTTTTGATAGTTTGGGCCCTATTGAATAATGAATGTTTTGAATTTTCTCCAAAAGTAAAGTAGTTGCAAACTCATCCTTTTAGAAACTTGTTTGGGCTGTTGAGAGGAGTAAAAAACCATCAAAAATTTCAATCCTGCATGATTCTACCAAGAAATGTGATTCTTCATTCAAAACCTGATTTTTGCTATTGTGCTCTATTGAATAATGAATGTTTTGAATTTTCTCCAAAAGTAAAGTAGTTGCAAACTCATGCTTTTAGAGACTTGTTTGGGCTCATGAGAGGAGTAGAAAAACATCAAAAATTTCAGTCCTGCATGATTCTACCAAGAAATGTGTGTTCATTGAAACCGCTGGTTTTTGATAGTTTGGGCCCTATTGAATAATGAATGTTTTGAATTTTCTCCAAAAGTAAAGTAGTTGCAAACTCATCCTTTTAGAAACTTGTTTGGGCTGTTGAGAGGAGTAAAAAACCATCAAAAATTTCAATCCTGCATGATTTTACCAAGAAATGTGATTCTTCATTCAAAACCTGATTTTTGCTATTGGGCTCTATTGAATAGTGAATGTTTTGAATTTTCTCCAAAAGTAAAGTAGTTGCAAACTCATGCTTTTAGAAACTTGTTTGGGCTCATGAGAGGAGTAGAAAAACATCAAAAATTTCAGTCCTGCATGATTCTACCAAGAAATGTGTGTTCATTGAAACCGCTGTTTTTTGATAGTTTGGGCCCTATTGAATAATGAATGTTTTGAATTTTCTCCAAAAGTAAAGTAGTTGCAAACTCATCCTTTTAGAAACTTGTTTGGGCTGTTGAGAGGAGTAAAAAACCATCAAAAATTTCAATCCTGCATGATTTTACCAAGAAATGTGATTCTTCATTCAAAACCTGATTTTTGCTATTGGGCTCTATTGAATAATGAATGTTTTGAATTTTCTCCAAAAGTAAAGTAGTTGCAAACTCATGCTTTTAGAGACTTGTTTGGGCTTATGAGAGGAGTAGAAAAACATCAAAAATTTCAGTCCTGCATGATTCTACCAAGAAATGTGTGTTCATTGAAACCGCTGGTTTTTGATAGTTTGTGCCCTATTGAATAATGAATGTTTTGAATTTTCTCCAAAAGTAAAGTAGTTGCAAACTCATCCTTTTAGAAACTTGTTTGGGCTGTTGAGAGGAGTAAAAAACCATCAAAAATTTCAATCCTGCATGATTCTACCAAGAAATGTGATTCTTCATTCAAAACCTGATTTTTGCTATTGGGCTCTATTGAATAATGAATGTTTTGAATTTTCTCCAAAAGTAAAGTAGTTGCAAACTCATCCTTTTAGAAACTTGTTTGGGCTGTTGAGAGGAGTAAAAAACCATCAAAAATTTCAGTCCTGCATGATTCTACCAAGAAATGTGTGTTCATTCAAACCGCTGGTTTTTGATAGTTTGGGCCCTATTGAATAATGAATGTTTTGAATTTTCTCCAAAAGTAAAGCAGTTGCAAACTCATCCTTTTAGAAACTTGTTTGGGCTGTTGAGAGGAGTAAAAAACCATCAAAAATTTCAATCCTGCATGATTCTACCAAGAACTGTGATTCTTCATTCAAAACCTGATTTTTGCTATTGGGCTCTATTGAATAATGAATGTTTTGAATTTTCTCCAAAAGTAAAGTAGTTGCAAACTCATGCTTTTAGAAACTTGTTTGGGCTCATGAGAGGAGTAGAAAAACATCAAAAATTTCAGCCCTGCATGATTCTTCCAAGAAATGTGTGTTCATTGAAACCGATGGTTTTTGATAGTTTGGGCCCTATTGAATAATGAATGTTTTGAATTTTCTCCAAAAGTAAAGTAGTTGCAAACTCATCCTTTTAGAAACTTGTTTGGGCTGTTGAGAGGAGTAAAAAACCATCAAAAATTTCAATCCTGCATGATTCTACCAAGAACTGTGATTCTTCATTCAAAACCTGATTTTTGCTATTGGGCTCTATTGAATAATGAATGTTTTGAATTTTCTCCAAAAGTAAAGTAGTTGCAAACTCATGCTTTTACAGACTTGTTTGGGCTCATGAGAGGAGTAGAAAAACATCAAAAATTTCAGTCCTGCATGATTCTACCAAGAAATGTGTGTTCATTGAAACCGCTGGTTTTTGATAGTTTGGGCCCTATTGAATAATGAATGTTTTGAATTTTCTCCAAAAGTAAAGTAGTTGCAAACTCATCCTTTTAGAAACTTGTTTGGGCTGTTGAGAGGAGTAAAAAACCATCAAAAATTTCAATCCTGCATGATTCTACCAAGAAATGTGATTCTTCATTCAAAACCTGAATTTTGCTATTGGGCTCTATTGAATAATGAATGTTTTGAATTTTCTCCAAAAGTAAAGTAGTTGCAAACTCATGCTTTTAGAAACTTGTTTGGGCTCATGAGAGGAGTAGAAAAACATCAAAAATTTGAGTCCTGCATGATTCTACCAAGAAATGTGTGTTCATTCAAACCGCTGGTTTTTGATAGTTTGTGCCCTATTGAATAATGAATGTTTTGAATTTTCTCCAAAAGTAAAGCAGTTGCAAACTCATCCTTTTAGAAACTTGTTTGGGCTGTAGAGAGGAGTAAAAAACCATCAAAAATTTCAATCCTGCATGATTCTACCAAGAAATGTGATTCTTCATTCAAAACCTGATTTTTGCTATTGGGCTCTATTGAATAATGAATGTTTTGAATTTTCTCCAAAAGTAAAGTAGTTGCAAACTCATGCTTTTAGAGACTTGTTTGGGCTCATGAGAGGAGTAGAAAAACATCAAAAATTTGAGTCCTGCATGATTCTACCAAGAAATGTGTGTTCATTCAAACCGCTGGTTTTTGATAGTTTGGGCCCTATTGAATAATGAATGTTTTGAATTTTCTCCAAAAGTAAAGCAGTTGCAAACTCATCCTTTTAGAAACTTGTTTGGGCTGTAGAGAGGAGTAAAAAACCATCAAAAATTTCAATCCTGCATCATTCTACCAAGAAATGTGATTCTTCATTCAAAACCTGATTTTTGCTATTGGGCTCTATTGAATAATGAATGTTTTGAATTTTCTCCAAAAGTAAAGTAGTTGCAAACTCATGCTTTTAGAGACTTGTTTGGGCTCATGAGAGGAGTAGAAAAACATCAAAAACTTCAGTCCTGCATGATTCTACCAAGAAATGTGTGTTCATTGAAACCGCTGGTTTTTGATAGTTTGGGCCCTATTGAATAATGAATGTTTTGAATTTTCTCCAAAAGTAAAGTAGTTGCAAACTCATCCTTTTAGAAACTTGTTTGGGCTGTTGAGAGGAGTAAAAAACCATCAAAAATTTCAATCCTGCATGCTTCTACCAAGAAATGTGATTCTTCATTCAAAACCTGATTTTTGCTATTGGGCTCTATTGAATAATGAATGTTTTGAATTTTCTCCAAAAGTAAAGTAGTTGCAAACTCATGCTTTTAGAGACTTGTTTGGGCTCATGAGAGGAGTAGAAAAACATCAAAAATTTCAGTCCTGCATGATTCTACCAAGAAATGTGTGTTCATTCAAACCGCTGGTTTTTGATAGTTTGGGCCCTATTGAATAATGAATGTTTTGAATTTTCTCCAAAAGTAAAGTAGTTGCAAACTCATCCTTTTAGAAACTTGTTTGGGCTGTTGAGAGGAGTAAAAAACCATCAAAAATTTCAATCCTGCATGATTCTACCAAGAAATGTGATTCTTCATTCAAAACCTGATTTTTGCTATTGGGCTCTATTGAATAATGAATGTTTTGAATTTTCTCCAAAAGTAAAGTAGTTGCAAACTCATGCTTTTAGAGACTTGTTTGGGCTCATGAGAGGAGTAGAAAAACATCAAAAATTTCAGTCCTGCATGATTCTACCAAGAAATGTGTGTTCATTGAAACCGCTGGTTTTTGATAGTTTGGGCCCTATTGAATAATGAATGTTTTGAATTTTCTCCAAAAGTAAAGTAGTTGCAAACTCATCCTTTTAGAAACTTGTTTGGGTTGTTGAGAGGAGTAAAAAACCATCAAAAATTTCAATCCTGCATGATTTTACCAAGAAATGTGATTCTTCATTCAAAACCTGATTTTTGCTATTGGGCTCTATTGAATAATGAATGTTTTGAATTTTCTCCAAAAGTAAAGTAGTTGCAAACTCATGCTTTTAGAGACTTGTTTGGGCTCATGAGAGGAGTAGAAAAACATCAAAAATTTCAGTCCTGCATGATTCTACCAAGAAATGTGTGTTCATTGAAACCGCTGGTTTTTGATAGTTTGGGCCCTATTGAATAATGAATGTTTTGAATTTTCTCCAAAAGTAAAGTAGTTGCAAACTCATCCTTTTAGAAACTTGTTTGGGCTGTTGAGAGGAGTAAAAAACCATCAAAAATTTCAATCCTGCATGATTCTACCAAGAAATGTGATTCTTCATTCAAAACCTGATTTTTGCTATTGGGCTCTATTGAATAATGAATGTTTTGAATTTTCTCCAAAAGTAAAGTAGTTGCAAACTCATCCTTTTAGAAACTTGTTTGGGCTGTTGAGAGGAGTAAAAAACCATCAAAAATTTCAATCCTGCATGATTCTACCAAGAACTGTGATTCTTCATTCAAAACCTGATTTTTGCTATTGGGCTCTATTGAATAATGAATGTTTTGAATTTTCTCCAAAAGTAAAGTAGTTGCAAACTCATGCTTTTAGAAACTTGTTTGGGCTCATGAGAGGAGTAGAAAAACATCAAAAATTTCAGCCCTGCATGATTCTTCCAAGAAATGTGTGTTCATTGAAACCGCTGGTTTTTGATAGTTTGGGCCCTATTGAATAATGAATGTTTTGAATTTTCTCCAAAAGTAAAGTAGTTGCAAACTCATCCTTTTAGAAACTTGTTTGGGCTGTTGAGAGGAGTAAAAAACCATCAAAAATTTCAATCCTGCATGATTCTACCAAGAACTGTGATTCTTCATTCAAAACCTGATTTTTGCTATTGGGCTCTATTGAATAATGAATGTTTTGAATTTTCTCCAAAAGTAAAGTAGTTGCAAACTCATGCTTTTAGAGACTTGTTTGGGCTCATGAGAGGAGTAGAAAAACATCAAAAATTTCAGTCCTGCATGATTCTACCAAGAAATGTGTGTTCATTGAAACCGCTGTTTTTTGATAGTTTGGGCCCTATTGAATAATGAATGTTTTGAATTTTCTCCAAAAGTAAAGTAGTTGCAAACTCATCCTTTTAGAAACTTGTTTGGGCTGTTGAGAGGAGTAAAAAACCATCAAAAATTTCAATCCTGCATGCTTCTACCAAGAAATGTGATTCTTCATTCAAAACCTGATTTTTGCTATTGGGCTCTATTGAATAATGAATGTTTTGAATTTTCTCCAAAAGTAAAGTAGTTGCAAACTCATGCTTTTAGAGACTTGTTTGGGCTCATGAGAGGAGTAGAAAAACATCAAAAATTTCAGTCCTGCATGATTCTACCAAGAAATGTGTGTTCATTCAAACCGCTGGTTTTTGATAGTTTGGGTCCTATTGAATAATGAATGTTTTGAATTTTCTCCAAAAGTAAAGTAGTTGCAAACTCATCCTTTTAGAAACTTGTTTGGGCTGTTGAGAGGAGTAAAAAACCATCAAAAATTTCAATCCTGCATGATTCTACCAAGAAATGTGATTCTTCATTCAAAACCTGATTTTTGCTATTGGGCTCTATTGAATAATGAATGTTTTGAATTTTCTCCAAAAGTAAAGTAGTTGCAAACTCATGCTTTTAGAGACTTGTTTGGGCTCATGAGAGGAGTAGAAAAACATCAAAAATTTCAGTCCTGCATGATTCTACCAAGAAATGTGTGTTCATTGAAACCGCTGGTTTTTGATAGTTTGGGCCCTATTGAATAATGAATGTTTTGAATTTTCTCCAAAAGTAAAGTAGTTGCAAACTCATCCTTTTAGAAACTTGTTTGGGTTGTTGAGAGGAGTAAAAAAACATCAAAAATTTCAATCCTGCATGATTTTACCAAGAAATGTGATTCTTCATTCAAAACCTGATTTTTGCTATTGGGCTCTATTGAATAATGAATGTTTTGAATTTTCTCCAAAAGTAAAGTAGTTGCAAACTCATGCTTTTAGAGACTTGTTTGGGCTCATGAGAGGAGTAGAAAAACATCAAAAATTTCAGTCCTGCATGATTCTACCAAGAAATGTGTGTTCATTGAAACCGCTGGTTTTTGATAGTTTGGGCCCTATTGAATAATGAATGTTTTGAATTTTCTCCAAAAGTAAAGTAGTTGCAAACTCATCCTTTTAGAAACTTGTTTGGGCTGTTGAGAGGAGTAAAAAACCATCAAAAATTTCAATCCTGCATGATTCTACCAAGAAATGTGATTCTTCATTCAAAACCTGATTTTTGCTATTGGGCTCTATTGAATAATGAATGTTTTGAATTTTCTCCAAAAGTAAAGTAGTTGCAAACTCATGCTTTTAGAAACTTGTTTGGGCTCATGAGAGGAGTAGAAAAACATCAAAAATTTCAGCCCTGCATGATTCTTCCAAGAAATGTGTGTTCATTGAAACCGCTGGTTTTTGATAGTTTGGGTCCTATTGAATAATGAATGTTTTGAATTTTCTCCAAAAGTAAAGTAGTTGCAAACTCATCCTTTTAGAAACTTGTTTGGGCTGTTGAGAGGAGTAAAAAACCATCAAAAATTTCAATCCTGCATGATTCTACCAAGAACTGTGATTCTTCATTCAAAACCTGATTTTTGCTATTGGGCTCTATTGAATAATGAATGTTTTGAATTTTCTCCAAAAGTAAAGTAGTTGCAAACTCATGCTTTTAGAGACTTGTTTGGGCTCATGAGAGGAGTAGAAAAACATCAAAAATTTCAGTCCTGCATGATTCTACCAAGAAATGTGTGTTCATTGAAACCGCTGGTTTTTGATAGTTTGGGCCCTATTGAATAATGAATGTTTTGAATTTTCTCCAAAAGTAAAGTAGTTGCAAACTCATCCTTTTAGAAACTTGTTTGGGCTGTTGAGAGGAGTAAAAAACCATCAAAAATTTCAATCCTGCATGATTCTACCAAGAAATGTGATTCTTCATTCAAAACCTGATTTTTGCTATTGGGCTCTATTGAATAATGAATGTTTTGAATTTTCTCCAAAAGTAAAGTAGTTGCAAACTCATGCTTTTAGAGACTTGTTTGGGCTCATGAGAGGAGTAGAAAAACATCAAAAACTTCAGTCCTGCATGATTCTACCAAGAAATGTGTGTTCATTGAAACCGCTGGTTTTTGATAGTTTGGGCCCTATTGAATAATGAATGTTTTGAATTTTCTCCAAAAGTAAAGTAGTTGCAAACTCATCCTTTTAGAAACTTGTTTGGGCTGTTGAGAGGAGTAAAAAACCATCAAAAATTTCAATCCTGCATGCTTCTACCAAGAAATGTGATTCTTCATTCAAAACCTGATTTTTGCTATTGGGCTCTATTGAATAATGAATGTTTTGAATTTTCTCCAAAAGTAAAGTAGTTGCAAACTCATGCTTTTAGAGACTTGTTTGGGCTCATGAGAGGAGTAGAAAAACATCAAAAATTTCAGTCCTGCATGATTCTACCAAGAAATGTGTGTTCATTCAAACCGCTGGTTTTTGATAGTTTGGGTCCTATTGAATAATGAATGTTTTGAATTTTCTCCAAAAGTAAAGTATTTGCAAACTCATCCTTTTAGAAACTTGTTTGGGCTGTTGAGAGGAGTAAAAAACCATCAAAAATTTCAATCCTGCATGATTCTACCAAGAAATGTGATTCTTCATTCAAAACCTGATTTTTGCTATTGGGCTCTATTGAATAATGAATGTTTTGAATTTTCTCCAAAAGTAAAGTAGTTGCAAACTCATGCTTTTAGAGACTTGTTTGGGCTCATGAGAGGAGTAGAAAAACATCAAAAATTTCAGTCCTGCATGATTCTACCAAGAAATGTGTGTTCATTGAAACCGCTGGTTTTTGATAGTTTGGGCCCTATTGAATAATGAATGTTTTGAATTTTCTCCAAAAGTAAAGTAGTTGCAAACTCATCCTTTTAGAAACTTGTTTGGGTTGTTGAGAGGAGTAAAAAAACATCAAAAATTTCAATCCTGCATGATTTTACCAAGAAATGTGATTCTTCATTCAAAACCTGATTTTTTGTTTTTCTACTCCTCTCATGAGCCCAAACAAGTTTCTAAAAGCATGAGTTTGCAACTACTTTACTTTTGGAGAAAATTCAAAACATTCACTATTCAATAGAGCCCAATAGCAAAAATCAGGTTTTGAATGAAGAATCACATTTCTTGGTAAAATCATGCAGGATTGAAATTTTTGATGATTTTTACTCCTCTCAACAGCCCAAACAAGTTTCTAAAAGGATGAGTTTGCAACTACTTTACTTTTGGAGAAAATTCAAAACATTCATTATTCAATAGGGCCCAAACTATCAAAAACCAGCGGTTTCATTGAACACACATTTCTTGGTAGAATCATGCAGGACTGAAATTTTTGATGTTTTTCTACTCCTCTCATGAGCCCAAACAAGTCTCTAAAAGCATGAGTTTGCAACTACTTTACTTTTGGAGAAAATTCAAAACATTCATTATTCAATAGAGCCCAATAGCAAAAATCAGGTTTTGAATGAAGAATCACATTTCTTGGTAGAATCATGCAGGATTGAAATTTTTGATGGTTTTTTACTCCTCTCAACAGCCCAAACAAGTTTCTAAAAGGATGAGTTTGCAACTACTTTACTTTTGGAGAAAATTCAAAACATTTATTATTCAATAGGGCCCAAACTATCAAAAACCAGCGGTTTCAATGAACACACATTTCTTGGAAGAATCATGCAGGACTGAAATTTTTGATGTTTTTCTACTCCTCTCATGAGCCCAAACAAGTTTCTAAAAGCATGAGTTTGCAACTACTTTACTTTTGGAGAAAATTCAAAACATTCATTATTCAATAGAGCCCAATAGCAAAAATCAGGTTTTGAATGAAGAATCACAGTTCTTGGTAGAATCATGCAGGATTGAAATTTTTGATGGTTTTTTACTCCTCTCAACAGCCCAAACAAGTTTCTAAAAGGATGAGTTTGCAACTACTTTACTTTTGGAGAAAATTCAAAACATTCATTATTCAATAGAGCCCAATAGCAAAAATCAGGTTTTGAATGAAGAATCACATTTCTTGGTAGAATCATGCAGGATTGAAATTTTTGATGGTTTTTTACTCCTCTCAACAGCCCAAACAAGTTTCTAAAACGATGAGTTTGCAACTCTTTTACTTTTGGAGAAAATTCAAAACATTCATTATTCAATAGGGCCCAAACTATCAAAAACCAGCGGTTTCAATGAACACACATTTCTTGGTAGAATCATGCAGGACTGAAATTTTTGATGTTTTTCTACTCATCTCATAAGCCCAAACAAGTCTCTAAAAGCATGAGTTTGCAACTACTTTACTTTTGGAGAAAATTCAAAACATTCATTATTCAATAGAGCCCAATAGCAAAAATCAGGTTTTGAATGAAGAATCACATTTCTTGGTAAAATCATGCAGGATTGAAATTTTTGATGGTTTTTTACTCCTCTCAACAGCCCAAACAAGTTTCTAAAAGGATGAGTTTGCAACTACTTTACTTTTGGAGAAAATTCAAAACATTCATTATTCAATAGAGCCCAATAGCAAAAACCAGGTTTTGAATGAAGAATCACATTTCTTGGTAGAATCATGCAGGATTGAAATTTTTGATGGTTTTTTACTCCTCTCAACAGCCCAAACAAGTTTCTAAAAGGATGAATTGCAACTACTTTACTTTTGGAGAAAATTCAAAACATTCATTATTCAATAGGGCCCAAACTATCAAAAACCAGCGGTTTCAATGAACACACATTTCTTGGTAGAATCATGCAGGACTGAAATTTTTGATGTTTTTCTACTCCTCTCATGAGCCCAAACAAGTCTCTAAAAGCATGAGTTTGCAACTACTTTACTTTTGGAGAAAATTCAAAACATTCATTATTCAATAGAGCCCAATAGCAAAAATCAGGTTTTGAATGAAGAATCACATTTCTTGGTAAAATCATGCAGGATTGAAATTTTTGATGGTTTTTTACTCCTCTCAACAGCCCAAACAAGTTTCTAAAAGGATGAGTTTGCAACTACTTTACTTTTGGAGAAAATTCAAAACTTTCATTATTCAATAGGGCCCAAACTATCAAAAACCAGCGGTTTCAATGAACACACATTTCTTGGTAGAATCATGCAGGACTGAAATTTTTGATGTTTTTCTACTCCTCTCATGAGCCCAAACAAGTTTCTAAAAGCATAAGTTTGCAACTACTTTACTTTTGGAGAAAATTCAAAACATTCACTATTCAATAGAGCCCAATAGCAAAAATCAGGTTTTGAATGAAGAATCACATTTCTTGGTAAAATCATGCAGGATTGAAATTTTTGATGGTTTTTTACTCCTCTCAACAGCCCAAACAAGTTTCTAAAAGGATGAGTTTGCAACTACTTTACTTTTGGAGAAAATTCAAACCATTCATTATTCAATAGGGCCCAAACTATCAAAAACCAGCGGTTTCAATGAACACACATTTCTTGGTAGAATCATGCAGGACTGAAATTTTTGATGTTTTTCTACTCCTCTCATGAGCCCAAACAAGTCTCTAAAAGCATGAGTTTGCAACTACTTTACTTTTGGAGAAAATTCAAAACATTCATTATTCAATAGGGCCCAAACTATCAAAAACCAGCGGTTTCAATGAACACACATTTCTTGGAAGAATCATGCAGGACTGAAATTTTTGATGTTTTTCTACTCCTCTCATGAGCCCAAACAAGTCTCTAAAAGCATGAGTTTGCAACTACTTTACTTTTGGAGAAAATTCAAAACATTCATTATTCAATAGAGCCCAATAGCAAAAATCAGGTTTTGAATGAAGAATCACATTTCTTGGTAGAATCATGCAGGATTGAAATTTTTGATGGTTTTTTACTCCTCTCAACAGCCCAAACAAGTTTCTAAAAGGATGAGTTTGCAACTACTTTACTTTTGGAGAAAATTCAAAACATTCATTATTCAATAGGGCCCAAACTATCAAAAACCAGCGGTTTCAATGAACACACATGTCTTGGAAGAATCATGCAGGACTGAAATTTTTGATGTTTTTCTACTCCTCTCATGAGCCCAAACAAGTCTCTAAAAGCATGAGTTTGCAACTACTTTACTTTTGGAGAAAATTCAAAACATTCATTATTCAATAGAGCCCAATAGCAAAAATCAGGTTTTGAATGAAGAATCACATTTCTTGGTAGAATCATGCAGGATTGAAATTTTTGATGGTTTTTTACTCCTCTCAACAGCCCAAACAAGTTTCTAAAAGGATGAGTTTGCAACTACTTTACTTTCGGAGAAAATTCAAAACATTCATTATTCAATAGGGCCCAAACTATCAAAAACCAGCGGTTTCAATGAACACACATTTCTTGGTAGAATCATGCAGGACTGAAATTTTTGATGTTTTTCTACTCCTCTCATGAGCCCAAACAAGTCTCTAAAAGCATGAGTTTGCAACTACTTTACTTTTGGAGAAAATTCAAAACATTCATTATTCAATAGAGCCCAATAGCAAAAATCAGGTTTTGAATGAAGAATCACATTTCTTGGTAGAATCATGCAGGATTGAAATTTTTGATGGTTTTTTACTCCTCTCAACAGCCCAAACAAGTTTCTAAAAGGATGAGTTTGCAACTGCTTTACTTTTGGAGAAAATTCAAAACATTCATTATTCAATAGGGCCCAAACTATCAAAAACCAGCGGTTTCAATGAACACACATTTCTTGGTAGAATCATGCAGGACTGAAATTTTTGATGTTTTTCTACTCCTCTCATGAGCCCAAACAAGTCTCTAAAAGCATGAGTTTGCAACTACTTTACTTTTGGAGAAAATTCAAAACATTCATTATTCAATAGAGCCCAATAGCAAAAATCAGGTTTTGAATGAAGAATCACATTTCTTGGTAGAATCATGCAGGATTGAAATTTTTGATGGTTTTTTACTCCTCTCTACAGCCCAAACAAGTTTCTAAAAGGATGAGTTTGCAACTGCTTTACTTTTGGAGAAAATTCAAAACATTCATTATTCAATAGGGCACAAACTATCAAAAACCAGCGGTTTGAATGAACACACATTTCTTGGTAGAATCATGCAGGACTCAAATTTTTGATGTTTTTCTACTCCTCTCATGAGCCCAAACAAGTTTCTAAAAGCATGAGTTTGCAACTACTTTACTTTTGGAGAAAATTCAAAACATTCATTATTCAATAGAGCCCAATAGCAAAATTCAGGTTTTGAATGAAGAATCACATTTCTTGGTAGAATCATGCAGGATTGAAATTTTTGATGGTTTTTTACTCCTCTCAACAGCCCAAACAAGTTTCTAAAAGGATGAGTTTGCAACTACTTTACTTTTGGAGAAAATTCAAAACATTCATTATTCAATAGGGCCCAAACTATCAAAAACCAGCGGTTTCAATGAACACACATTTCTTGGTAGAATCATGCAGGACTGAAATTTTTGATGTTTTTCTACTCCTCTCATGAGCCCAAACAAGTCTCTAAAAGCATGAGTTTGCAACTACTTTACTTTTGGAGAAAATTCAAAACATTCATTATTCAATAGAGCCCAATAGCAAAAATCAGTTTTTGAATGAAGAATCACAGTTCTTGGTAGAATCATGCAGGATTGAAATTTTTGATGGTTTTTTACTCCTCTCAACAGCCCAAACAAGTTTCTAAAAGGATGAGTTTGCAACTACTTTACTTTTGGAGAAAATTCAAAACATTCATTATTCAATAGGGCCCAAACTATCAAAAACCAGCGGTTTCAATGAACACACATTTCTTGGAAGAATCATGCAGGGCTGAAATTTTTGATGTTTTTCTACTCCTCTCATGAGCCCAAACAAGTTTCTAAAAGCATGAGTTTGCAACTACTTTACTTTTGGAGAAAATTCAAAACATTCATTATTCAATAGAGCCCAATAGCAAAAATCAGGTTTTTAATGAAGAATCACAGTTCTTGGTAGAATCATGCAGGATTGAAATTTTTGATGGTTTTTTACTCCTCTCAACAGCCCAAACAAGTTTCTAAAAGGATGAGTTTGCAACTACTTTACTTTTGGAGAAAATTCAAAACATTCATTATTCAATAGAGCCCAATAGCAAAAATCAGGTTTTGAATGAAGAATCACATTTCTTGGTAGAATCATGCAGGATTGAAATTTTTGATGGTTTTTTACTCCTCTCAACAGCCCAAACAAGTTTCTAAAAGGATGAGTTTGCAACTACTTTACTTTTGGAGAAAATTCAAAACATTCATTATTCAATAGGGCCCAAACTATCAAAAACCAGCGGTTTCAATGAACACACATTTCTTGGTAGAATCATGCAGGACTGAAATTTTTGATGTTTTTCTACTCCTCTCATGAGCCCAAACAAGTCTCTAAAAGCATGAGTTTGCAACTACTTTACTTTTGGAGAAAATTCAAAACATTCACTATTCAATAGAGCCCAATAGCAAAAATCAGGTTTTGAATGAAGAATCACATTTCTTGGTAAAATCATGCAGGATTGAAATTTTTGATGGTTTTTTACTCCTCTCAACAGCCCAAACAAGTTTCTAAAAGGATGAGTTTGCAACTACTTTACTTTTGGAGAAAATTCAAAACATTCATTATTCAATAGGGCCCAAACTATCAAAAACCAGCGGTTTCAATGAACACACATTTCTTGGTAGAATCATGCAGGACTGAAATTTTTGATGTTTTTCTACTCCTCTCATGAGCCCAAACAAGTCTCTAAAAGCATGAGTTTGCAACTACTTTACTTTTGGAGAAAATTCAAAACATTCATTATTCAATAGAGCCCAATAGCAAAAATCAGGTTTTGAATGAAGAATCACATTTCTTGGTAGAATCATGCAGGATTGAAATTTTTGATGGTTTTTTACTCCTCTCAACAGCCCAAACAAGTTTCTAAAAGGATGAGTTTGCAACTACTTTACTTT
The DNA here is from genome assembly GCF_039654945.1 of Dendrobates tinctorius. Classification (NCBI taxonomy): domain Eukaryota; kingdom Metazoa; phylum Chordata; class Amphibia; order Anura; family Dendrobatidae; genus Dendrobates; species Dendrobates tinctorius. Next base: position 1,071,559 of record NW_027362006.1, on the reverse strand, counting down.
TGGAGAAAATTCAAAACATTCATTATTCAATAGGGCCCAAACTATCAAAAACCAGCGGTTTCAATGAACACACATTTCTTGGTAGAATCATGCAGGACTGAAATTTTTGATGTTTTTCTACTCCTCTCATGAGCCCAAACAAGTTTCTAAAAGCATGAGTTTGCAACTACTTTACTTTTGGAGAAAATTCAAAACATTCACTTTTCAATAGAGCCCAATAGCAAAAATCAGGTTTTGAATGAAGAATCACATTTCTTGGTAGAAGCATGCAGGATTGAAATTTTTGATGGTTTTTTACTCCTCTCAACAGCCCAAACAAGTTTCTAAAAGGATGAGTTTGCAACTACTTTACTTTTGGAGAAAATTCAAAACATTCATTATTCAATAGGGCCCAAACTATCAAAAACCAGCGGTTTCAATGAACACATTTCTTGGTAGAATCATGCAGGACTGAAGTTTTTGATGTTTTTCTACTCCTCTCATGAGCCCAAACAAGTCTCTAAAAGCATGAGTTTGCAACTACTTTACTTTTGGAGAAAATTCAAAACATTCATTATTCAATAGAGCCCAATAGCAAAAATCAGGTTTTGAATGAAGAATCACATTTCTTGGTAGAATCATGCAGGATTGAAATTTTTGATGGTTTTTTACTCCTCTCTACAGCCCAAACAAGTTTCTAAAAGGATGAGTTTGCAACTGCTTTACTTTTGGAGAAAATTCAAAACATTCATTATTCAATAGGGCCCAAACTATCAAAAACCAGCGGTTTGAATGAACACACATTTCTTGGTAGAATCATGCAGGACTCAAATTTTTGATGTTTTTCTACTCCTCTCATGAGCCCAAACAAGTTTCTAAAAGCATGAGTTTGCAACTACTTTACTTTTGGAGAAAATTCAAAACATTCATTATTCAATAGAGCCCAATAGCAAAAATCAGGTTTTGAATGAAGAATCACATTTCTTGGTAAAATCATGCAGGATTGAAATTTTTGATGGTTTTTTACTCCTCTCAACAGCCCAAACAAGTTTCTAAAAGGATGAGTTTGCAACTACTTTACTTTTGGAGAAAATTCAAAACATTCATTATTCAATAGGGCCCAAACTATCAAAAACCAGCGGTTTCAATGAACACACATTTCTTGGTAGAATCATGCAGGACTCAAATTTTTGATGTTTTTCTACTCCTCTCATGAGCCCAAACAAGTTTCTAAAAGCATGAGTTTGCAACTACTTTACTTTTGGAGAAAATTCAAAACATTCATTATTCAATAGAGCCCAATAGCAAAAATCAGGTTTTGAATGAAGAATCACATTTCTTGGTAAAATCATGCAGGATTGAAATTTTTGATGGTTTTTTACTCCTCTCAACAGCCCAAACAAGTTTCTAAAAGGATGAGTTTGCAACTACTTTACTTTTGGAGAAAATTCAAAACATTCATTATTCAATAGGGCCCAAACTATCAAAAACCAGCGGTTTCAATGAACACACATTTCTTGGTAGAATCATGCAGGACTGAAATTTTTGATGTTTTTCTACTCCTCTCATGAGCCCAAACAAGTTTCTAAAAGCATGAGTTTGCAACTACTTTACTTTTGGAGAAAATTCAAAACATTCACTATTCAATAGAGCCCAATAGCAAAAATCAGGTTTTGAATGAAGAATCACATTTCTTGGTAAAATCATGCAGGATTGAAATTTTTGATGGTTTTTTACTCCTCTCAACAGCCCAAACAAGTTTCTAAAAGGATGAGTTTGCAACTACTTTACTTTTGGAGAAAATTCAAAACATTCATTATTCAATAGGGCCCAAACTATCAAAAACCAGCGGTTTCAATGAACACACATTTCTTGGTAGAATCATGCAGGACTGAAATTTTTGATGTTTTTCTACTCCTCTCATGAGCCCAAACAAGTCTCTAAAAGCATGAGTTTGCAACTACTTTACTTTTGGAGAAAATTCAAAACATTCATTATTCAATAGAGCCCAATAGCAAAAATCAGGTTTTGAATGAAGAATCACATTTCTTGGTAGAATCATGCAGGATTGAAATTTTTGATGGTTTTTTACTCCTCTCAACAGCCCAAACAAGTTTCTAAAAGGATGAGTTTGCAACTACTTTACTTTTGGAGAAAATTCAAAACATTCATTATTCAATAGGGCCCAAACTATCAAAAACCAGTGGTTTCAATGAACACACATTTCTTGGAAGAATCATGCAGGACTGAAATTTTTGATGTTTTTCTACTCCTCTCATGAGCCCAAACAAGTTTCTAAAAGCATGAGTTTGCAACTACTTTACTTTTGGAGAAAATTCAAAACATTCATTATTCAATAGAGCCCAATAGCAAAAATCAGGTTTTGAATGAAGAATCACAGTTCTTGGTAGAATCATGCAGGATTGAAATTTTTGATGGTTTTTTACTCCTCTCAACAGCCCAAACAAGTTTCTAAAAGGATGAGTTTGCAACTACTTTACTTTTGGAGAAAATTCAAAACATTCATTATTCAATAGAGCCCAATAGCAAAAATCAGGTTTTGAATGAAGAATCACATTTCTTGGTAGAATCATGCAGGATTGAAATTTTTGATGGTTTTTTACTCCTCTCAACAGCCCAAGCAAGTTTCTAAAAGGATGAGTTTGCAACTCTTTTACTTTTGGAGAAAATTCAAAACATTCATTATTCAATAGGGCCCAAACTATCAAAAACCAGCGGTTTCAATGAACACACATTTCTTGGTAGAATCATGCAGGACTGAAATTTTTGATGTTTTTCTACTCATCTCATAAGCCCAAACAAGTCTCTAAAAGCATGAGTTTGCAACTACTTTACCTTTGGAGAAAATTCAAAACATTCATTATTCAATAGAGCCCAATAGCAAAAATCAGGTTTTGAATGAAGAATCACATTTCTTGGTAAAATCATGCAGGATTGAAATTTTTGATGGTTTTTTACTCCTCTCAACAGCCCAAACAAGTTTCTAAAAGGATGAGTTTGCAACTACTTTACTTTTGGAGAAAATTCAAAACATTCATTATTCAATAGGGCCCAAACTATCAAAAACCAGCGGTTTCAATGAACACACATTTCTTGGTAGAATCATGCAGGACTGAAATTTTTGATGTTTTTCTACTCCTCTCATGAGCCCAAACAAGTCTCTAAAAGCATGAGTTTGCAACTACTTTACTTTTGGAGAAAATTCAAAACATTCATTATTCAATAGAGCCCAATAGCAAAAATCAGGTTTTGAATGAAGAATCACATTTCTTGGTAGAATCATGCAGGATTGAAATTTTTGATGGTTTTTTACTCCTCTCAACAGCCCAAACAAGTTTCTAAAAGGATGAGTTTGCAACTACTTTACTTTTGGAGAAAATTCAAAACATTCATTATTCAATAGGGCCCAAACTATCAAAAACCAGCGGTTTCAATGAACACACATTTCTTGGAAGAATCATGCAGGACTGAAATTTTTGATGTTTTTCTACTCCTCTCATGAGCCCAAACAAGTTTCTAAAAGCATGAGTTTGCAACTACTTTACTTTTGGAGAAAATTCAAAACATTCATTATTCAATAGAGCCCAATAGCAAAAATCAGGTTTTGAATGAAGAATCACAGTTCTTGGTAGAATCATGCAGGATTGAAATTTTTGATGGTTTTTTACTCCTCTCAACAGCCCAAACAAGTTTCTAAAAGGATGAGTTTGCAACTACTTTACTTTTGGAGAAAATTCAAAACATTCATTATTCAATAGAGCCCAATAGCAAAAATCAGGTTTTGAATGAAGAATCACATTTCTTGGTAGAATCATGCAGGATTGAAATTTTTGATGGTTTTTTACTCCTCTCAACAGCCCAAACAAGTTTCTAAAAGGATGAGTTTGCAACTCTTTTACTTTTGGAGAAAATTCAAAACATTCATTATTCAATAGGGCCCAAACTATCAAAAACCAGCGGTTTCAATGAACACACATTTCTTGGTAGAATCATGCAGGACTGAAATTTTTGATGTTTTTCTACTCATCTCATAAGCCCAAACAAGTCTCTAAAAGCATGAGTTTGGGGGGCGTGGCCTGAGCTATGAGGGTGTGAGGACGTGTTTGCTCAGGGCTCCTGCTCATATACCTTTATGAAGCTACTTTGAAGCGACAGAAATTCTTCAATCAAGAATCTATGCCCATAATAAGAATCTACAAGCCATCTGGAAGATTTTAATACCAAGATTGTTAATATTCGACTAAAAATAACAGAGATTTAGCTGGTGAGAGGGAGCAGTGCTGTTTTTCCCGTGCTGAGCAGAGGAGAGAGGCTTGCAGCTGTCTCCCGCAGTAGAAGAGCAGCGGAGGAGGAATTTTCCTTATCCAGTGAAGTTATCTTGGATTGCTGGCTACCAGGATCTGTGGAGGAGATCTGGATGCTATTTGCAGAGGCTGGAGGACCGGTGCTGGACAGTTGTTCCTGTTGGGATTTTCGCTGCATGCTATAAGCTGCTCCTTGCATGTAAGAGACGAAGAAGAGCTTCAGGAAAAGAAGCATACAGCTAATCAGGTGAATACCATTGGTACTTGGCTTTGCTTTCATATTCTGCGGTGCAGAGTGAAAACCGGGAAAGGAGAAGTGCAGAATTCAGAGTGTGTCTGCAGCGCCTGTGGTAATACTGGACTTGCCGAGCTTTTCAGGGTACTGCGCCCCACTTGTGGTTCTGATCCCGGGGGAGCCTGTTTGGTAAGATCCGGGGGCTCGTCCTGAGAAGATCAAGACCTGGCACGTGAAGATCGGTGGAATATTGGAGGAGATATCACTTAAAATCCTTGGCGGGGGCTGAAGAAGCAGGAGAGGCTGGGTGAGTGACAGCTGCGACCGGCTCCCAGACTCACCGTGGTTTTCGGGGCACTGCGACCTGCTTGTGGTTCTGATCCCGGGGGAGCCTGTTTGGTAAGATCCGGGGGCTCGTCCTGAGAAGATCAAGACCTGGCACGTGAAGATCGGTGGAATATTGGAGGAGATATTACTTAAAATCCTTGGCGGGGGCTGAAGAAGCAGGAGAGGCTGGGTGAGTGACAGCCGCGGCTGGCTCACAGACTCACTGCGGTTTTTGGACTGTTACATATTTCTGCTGATCTGGTTCTTCAGGACTATTCTTGTATGGATCTGTGGGGAGAAGATTAGGATATAGGGCAGGACTTGTGTAATTCTTGTATTTACCGCGATTTTGCGGTGCTGTGCTTCTACTGCGGTGCTGAGACCACTTGTGGATCCGATTTGTAGGAGCTTATCTGACAAGATTTGGAGCACTTTCTAAGTGGTTTTGGTGAGGAATCCGGCTGGGACTATCGGCGATACTGGAAGCAGCGGGGCTGCCAGATTTGGATATATATACAACATAATTTCACATAACAAGTGGCTGGATGTGTGGGGATTTCGGAGGCTGAAGATTAAAGGTGCAGGAGAGTGATTGACAGCGGCTGCTGGCTTTTCATCCGCCCGGTTTTTCTTAGCTCCCTGGGATCAGGAAGATTCTTCAGAAGAGTTGGAGACCGGATTCATCGGGATTCGATAAGGAAGAATATTCTATTGGATAAGAAGCGGGACTTCACCTGACGTAAATATTGTGTGCAGGGGAGCGGGAATTTGATTAAAAGTTGATATAGGGAACATAGATACACTGTAGCTTTTAAGTAATCGTGACATATATCACGATTTGTGGGAATCTTGATTTTGATATATTTTGATAATAAGGAGGAAGCTTGGGGGATAGTAAACTTTCATATATTATCTGAAGGGGTGGGTATGTATACTTGAATCTGACTTGTATTTATCCTGAACTGCTTCCTCACAGGAAGATTATTAGGTGTATATTGCTCATACTTTTACAACGATAATTTTTTATCATACGGAGAAAGCGATTGTTGAGGCGTGACTGGGACAACTTTTCATCTATTATAGGTGGTATAATTTATATTTTGAGTTGATTTAACTGACAAGATGGAGGGAGGAGGAACTAAATCCAGGCCAGCTTTTAAGACCAATGAACCCTCCTCAAATAAAAATTTAAAGGGAAACTATCTTCCACATAAGCAATATATTAAGCCCTCTGAGGACTCCCCTAACTTGATAAGCCCAATTAAATCAAGGTCTCCACTAAAAAGAGATACACAAATAGGTCAACGGCCTGTGATGTCTTCACTTAAACCTTCTCAAAAAGGAATAGAGGGTAAAGATTCAGCTACTGTTCCCAGTAATCCCCTTACACAGAATCCCATAGTAACAGAGACTAATCCTAATGCAATGGACACCTCTAAGTCCGCAAAAAGGAAGGGCCCGAATTCGAGGGATGATGAAAAAAGATCAATTACTGCGGATTCTGAAGATTTATCGGACTATTCTTCACCTGATAGTAGTCCTAATAGACAGCGACCAAAAAAAGAGAGATCTGTGTCCCCACGGATTTCCAGTCAAGGATTTGCCCCTATTGACCCAGATGAGCTCCTGTCCTCTGAGAAAGGGGTAACAGAGGGCTTCATGGCCAGATTCTGTAAAATGTTTAATGAATCTATTGCATTAGGGTTTGAGAAGCAAAATAAGACATTGAATGATATAACTAAAAATTTTAATCAGAGAATAGAAAAAAGTGAGAATAGAATCCTGGTTGTAGAAAATAAGACAGATACTTTACTTAAACAGAACTCAGAACTAAAAACAGAGGTGCAATCACTTAAAATTAAACTGATGGATCTAGAGGATAGGAGCAGGAGGTGTAATCTCAAAATAAGAGGTATCCCAGAAAATATTGTTCAAGATGAACTCTCAAACTATACAAAAGGTATATTTAAAAAAGCGTTACCAGATCTCCAAAATTCTGAATTTAGAATTGATAGAATACACCGCATCCCTCGTCCAAGGGGCCTGTCGGACGACAAGCCACGAGACACTATCCTCCGCATGCATTTTTATGAAATAAAAGAAAAAATACTATTTTATATTAGAGATAGGGGTTCCTTCCCAGACCCCTATGCTAATATAAAGGTCTTTGGAGACTTTTCCAAAGCAACAATGGAATTCAGGAAGACCTTTAGGGAAGTCAACGCAAAAATCAAAGATCTTGGAATCTCATACAGATGGGGCTTTCCTGCTAAGCTTCTGGTCTGGTATAGGGGAAGGACCATTCCTTTCTTTACGCCAGAGGAAGCTATGCTCTTTGTCCAATCGTTTCAAGATGGTATCGGTTGAATTTATTTATAAACAGTATTGTTTGTATTTTGAATTTTAATAAAGAAGGATTAGTAAATATGGGGTTATGGTAGGAGTTTAACCACTTTTTTTAATCCCCAAATTAGGTGAGAATCCTTCTAGATTGGATTCCTCCAAGGAAACTCACTTGAGTTTAATTTTGCTTTTTTACTTGAATTTTATTTTTATTTTTTTTTGGTGTTCCTATACGTTTAGTAGTTACACTTCTATATTTGTTACTTGTACTTTGTTGAGGGTCTCACTTGGATTCGGTTTACCTTCTCTTTTGTATTAAAATAGGAGCAACATGAAGCTTAAAATCTTGTCCTTCAATGTTAGGGGTTTAAATATCCCTTATAAGAGACATGCATTATGGAAGGAAATTGAATATAACAAAGCAGACATTGTATGTCTACAGGAAGTTAAGTTTGCTAGGGGAAATCGACCATATTTCCAAGACAAGAAATTCCCATACATGTTCCAATCTCTTAAAGGGAAAAAGAAAGCGGGGGTTATTACGCTAATAAAAAACAATATCCCGTTTGAGTTAATAGAAGAAACTATAGATCCACAAGGGAGGTACCATATTCTTGTCTGCCATTTAAACCACACTCTATGCACAATAGTCAATATATACGCCCCAAATAAAAAAACTATATCATATCTGAACAGGTTAATGGGTAAGATTGAAAAAGTCAGGAAAGGGATGATTATATTTGCGGGAGATTTTAATATAGTCCCAGATAGCAAAATGGATTCCTCTTCTCTGGTCCGATATAAAGCACCTTCCCTTAACAATTGGTTAATCTCACATGAGTTTTTTGACATATTTCGCTGCTTGAATACCTCCTCACGCGAATATACCCACTACTCAGATACGCACAATACATCATCTAGAATAGATCTAATACTAACAGACGTCTTTGCCATTTCCAATTTTAAAACTATCAATATTTTGGGGAAATCTATATCGGATCATGTCCCCATCATAGCGGAATTTGAAATAGGAGCATACTCAAAGAATACATTCCTCTGGAAGGCCAATTCCTCCTTGTTTAAAAACCCGGAGCATAGAATAATTATCTCAGAGACAATCTCCAATTTTTTTAAAGAAAATGATATTGATGATGTAAACCCGTTTATTCTCTGGAATACACATAAGGCAGTGTTGAGGGGTCAACTAATCCAACTTTCATCCAAATTAAAGAAAATTAGGAGACAGAAAATTACTAACCTCCAATCTCAAATAAAATCAAAAGAGGATTTCCAAAATAATTTATTGGTTCCATCTTCGGAGGTCCATTTAGAAATCTTGAAATTAAGACAAGAATTGAAAATTTTAATTATGACTGAATATGACGCGGTTATTAGAAACTCGAAATTCAAACTTTATTCATCTATTAACAAACCAACTGCCTACATGATGAGAAGACTTAAACAAGATAGGATTAGTAAGAGAATAATTAGAATTAAATCCAAGAATGGGGATATTAAAACCCATCCTTCAGACATAGCGAACGCTTTCGCAGAGTTTTTCCAGGGTTTGTACAATTTATCTTTAGACTCTGATACACCGCAACCTGATATTTCATCAATAGGTACATTTTTAGATAACTTAAATCTCCCCCAGATTGATTCTTTGGAACTGGATCATATAAATAGGCCTATCTCAATAAACGAAATTTCTGATGCAATCAATAAACTTAAGGCTCAGAAGTCACCAGGGCCAGATGGATTCATTAATGAGTACTATAAGACCTTTCAACAACTTTTGACTCCCCATTTGGTAAATATATTTAATTTGGCTTCCTCTCAGGGTTCCTTCCCAAAGGAAATGTTGGAAGCTACTATAGTTATGATACCTAAGGAAGGGGGGGATCCTGAGAGGGTTCAGAGTTACAGGCCAATCTCACTTATCAATGGAGATGTCAAGTTATACTCAAAAATATGGGCCGAGAGACTAAAGAAGATTCTTCCCTCTTTGGTAAAAGATGACCAGATTGGATTTGTGGAGGGTCGTCAGGCGTCTGATGGGACCAGAAGGATTCTGAATATATTGAATAATACAAAATTTTCTACTGCTCCTTCAGTTCTGGTCACGTTAGATGCCGAGAAAGCTTTTGATAGACTGAATTGGACTTATCTTAGAGGGGTACTTTTGAAGTTTGGATTTAATGATGTATTTATATCCTCAATTATGGCCTTATACGCAGAACCATGTGCAAAAGTCTACACTAATAACCATCTATCAAAGCTATTCTCTATTTCAAATGGAACTAGACAGGGATGCCCCCTTTCCCCACTTTTATTTGTTTTAGCAATAGAACCCTTAGCAGAAAAAATTAGATTTAACTCTAATATTCATGGCCTAGAAACTCTACAACGTTCTTTTAAAATTGGTTTGTTCGCAGATGATATAGTATTGACTCTTCTAAATCCAGAAATTTCTATTGCGGCACTGATGATGGATTTAAAGGCATTCTCAAATATATCATACTTTAAAATCAATCATTTAAAGTCAAAGATCCTATCTTTTAATTTAAATTATCAGGAAAAGGAGCGGTTGGAAAGTCTCTCAAATTTTTCAGGAAAAGAGGAAGAAGTAAGATACTTAGGGACAATACTGACAAATAAATTTCAGTTAATTATCCCAATTAATATTAACAGTTTAATCAAAACTATAACTACAGATCTTACAAATTTTAAGCGCATCACCCTATCCTTATTTGGAAGGATTCTGGCCGTAAAGTCTTTCATTCTACCTAAGATATTATATTTATTCAGAACCCTTCCTATCAATATTCCATCAGTCTATCTGTCTAAAATCCAGGCTTTGATCAACTCTTTTATTTGGGATGATAAAAAACCCAGAATTGCCTCAAACATTCTCTATAAAAACAAAGAAAATGGAGGCCTGGGATTACCGAATATTACGGCATACTACCAAGCCTTGTTGATTAAGGCCAGCCTTCTTTGGTTTAAACAAACCAAGCCTCCGGCATGGGTGGTTTTGGAAGAGAGTCAGAGTAGCAATAATTTACTTAATAATACTTTTTATAACAATATCCTTGATTCTAGACAAAAGCTACCTTCACACCCTATATTTCAAGCTATACTTTTGGCCTGGAAAGGTTTTATTCGGCCAGGAAGGAATTGGAATAAAACAAGACAACTAAATAATGTACCATTATCATTGTTATCAGTTATTTATAGGCTTTCAATTCCAGATATTTGGTCTACATGCAACATAAAAAAAATAGGAGATTTGTATAATGGGTCTTTCTTCTCCTTCAGCGAAATTAAATTAAACTTTAATCTCCCCTCTTCAGAATTCCTTTTCTTCACTGTTCTTAAAGATCATATAAAAAAATTTATTAACCTCAAACCTCTAAATTTGGACATATTGGCCTTATTCATGGGAAACTTAGAAAAGAGAAGCGTCTGGAACTTAAAAAATATATACAAAATTTTTAATAGAGATACAGTTATATTAAAAACGGCATATATGAAACGTTGGGAGACTGATTTAAATATATCTCCCTCACTAGAACAATGGCAAGATGCCCTCAAACTTTCTTTTACCTCAACAATCTCGATGTCGTTACGCGAATCCTACTATAAATTAGTTGCAAGATGGTATTATACTCCATCGAGGTTGTTTTTTATAAATCATGGCACCTCCAACTTATGCTGGAGGGAGTGTGGATCAGTAGGGAATTTATTCCACATATTTTGGGGATGCCCAAAAGTTAGGAGCTTATGGAGAGAGGTTTCGGTTCATATAGATACATTCTTAGGTAGGAGGTTAGTTATCTCTCCTAGTATGGCTCTCTTGCTCCTGGACCTGGAACATTTAGACTTTTCATCAATCCTTATGATAGCACATATTTTACTGGTAGTGAAAAACTCCATAGCAGCTCATTGGAAGAAAATTGATTCTCCAAGGTTTGATGATATATTTCATAACCTTGTGATTCATAGTGCATTGGAAAGGCGCTTTGCTTTCCAAAACAATTACTTGGACAAATATAATAAGAAATGGGATGCTTGGAACAAGCTTTTTATTACTTAACGGTACTTCTAGAAAATTATGCTACGGTTTGACGAATCCAGGTGAGACTATATTTCATATTCTATATTTTAAGTCTGACGTTCAGTTCTTAGATATAGCTTTAAATCAGAAATTAGCTTAAGTCTTGATAATGATCATACAGTTTGTGTCATTGTCTAATGTATTGATATTTCTTATGTTTTTGCATAAACAAGGTACTCTCATTGAGTTTCTATTGTATTTCCTTTCCCTTCCTTTCCTTTGTTCCCCCTACCTATTTTCCTCCCCTTTTTATGTTTGTTTAAATCTTGGAAAATTCTAATAAAAATTATTGGAAAATAAAAGCATGAGTTTGCAACTACTTTACTTTTGGAGAAAATTCAAAACATTCATTATTCAATAGAGCCCAATAGCAAAAATCAGGTTTTGAATGAAGAATCACATTTCTTGGTAAAATCATGCAGGATTGAAATTTTTGATGGTTTTTTACTCCTCTCAACAGCCCAAACAAGTTTCTAAAAGGATGAGTTTGCAACTACTTTACTTTTGGAGAAAATTCAAAACATTCATTATTCAATAGAGCCCAATAGCAAAAATCAGGTTTTGAATGAAGAATCACATTTCTTGGTAGAATCATGCAGGATTGAAATTTTTGATGGTTTTTTACTCCTCTCAACAGCCCAAACAAGTTTCTAAAAGGATGAATTGCAACTACTTTACTTTTGGAGAAAATTCAAAACATTCATTATTCAATAGGGCCCAAACTATCAAAAACCAGCGGTTTCAATGAACACACATTTCTTGGTAGAATCATGCAGGACTGAAATTTTTGATGTTTTTCTACTCCTCTCATGAGCCCAAACAAGTCTCTAAAAGCATGAGTTTGCAACTACTTTACTTTTGGAGAAAATTCAAAACATTCATTATTCAATAGAGCCCAATAGCAAAAATCAGGTTTTGAATGAAGAATCACATTTCTTGGTAAAATCATGCAGGATTGAAATTTTTGATGGTTTTTTACTCCTCTCAACAGCCCAAACAAGTTTCTAAAAGGATGAGTTTGCAACTACTTTACTTTTGGAGAAAATTCAAAACTTTCATTATTCAATAGGGCCCAAACTATCAAAAACCAGCGGTTTCAATGAACACACATTTCTTGGTAGAATCATGCAGGACTGAAATTTTTGATGTTTTTCTACTCCTCTCATGAGCCCAAACAAGTTTCTAAAAGCATGAGTTTGCAACTACTTTACTTTTGGAGAAAATTCAAAACATTCACTATTCAATAGAGCCCAATAGCAAAAATCAGGTTTTGAATGAAGAATCACATTTCTTGGTAAAATCATGCAGGATTGAAATTTTTGATGGTTTTTTACTCCTCTCAACAGCCCAAACAAGTTTCTAAAAGGATGAGTTTGCAACTACTTTACTTTTGGAGAAAATTCAAAACATTCATTATTCAATAGGGCCCAAACTATCAAAAACCAGCGGTTTCAATGAACACACATTTCTTGGTAGAATCATGCAGGACTGAAATTTTTGATGTTTTTCTACTCCTCTCATGAGCCCAAACAAGTCTCTAAAAGCATGAGTTTGCAACTACTTTACTTTTGGAGAAAATTCAAAACATTCATTATTCAATAGAGCCCAATAGCAAAAATCAGGTTTTGAATGAAGAATCACATTTCTTGGTAGAATCATGCAGGATTGAAATTTTTGATGGTTTTTTACTCCTCTCAACAGCCCAAACAAGTTTCTAAACGGATGAGTTTGCAACTACTTTACTTTTGGAGAAAATTCAAAACATTCATTATTCAATAGGGCCCAAACTATCAAAAACCAGCGGTTTCAATGAACACACATTTCTTGGAAGAATCATGCAGGACTGAAATTTTTGATGTTTTTCTACTCCTCTCATGAGCCCAAACAAGTTTCTAAAAGCATGAGTTTGCAACTACTTTACTTTTGGAGAAAATTCAAAACATTCATTATTCAATAGAGCCCAATAGCAAAAATCAGGTTTTGAATGAAGAATCACAGTTCTTGGTAGAATCATGCAGGATTGAAATTTTTGATGGTTTTTTACTCCTCTCAACAGCCCAAACAAGTTTCTAAAAGGATGAGTTTGCAACTACTTTACTTTTGGAGAAAATTCAAAACATTCATTATTCAATAGAGCCCAATAGCAAAAATCAGGTTTTGAATGAAGAATCACATTTCTTGGTAGAATCATGCAGGATTGAAATTTTTGATGGTTTTTTACTCCTCTCAACAGCCCAAACAAGTTTCTAAAAGGATGAGTTTGCAACTCTTTTACTTTTGGAGAAAATTCAAAACATTCATTATTCAATAGGGCCCAAACTATCAAAAACCAGCGGTTTCAATGAACACACATTTCTTGGTAGAATCATGCAGGACTGAAATTTTTGATGTTTTTCTACTCCTCTCATAAGCCCAAACAAGTCTCTAAAAGCATGAGTTTGCAACTACTTTACTTTTGGAGAAAATTCAAAACATTCATTATTCAATAGAGCCCAATAGCAAAAATCAGGTTTTGAATGAAGAATCACATTTCTTGGTAAAATCATGCAGGATTGAAATTTTTGATGGTTTTTTACTCCTCTCAACAGCCCAAACAAGTTTCTAAAAGGATGAGTTTGCAACTACTTTACTTTTGGAGAAAATTCAAAACATTCATTATTCAATAGGGCCCAAACTATCAAAAAACAGCGGTTTCAATGAACACACATTTCTTGGTAGAATGATGCAGGACTGAAATTTTTGATGTTTTTCTACTCCTCTCATGAGCCCAAACAAGTTTCTAAAAGCATGAGTTTGCAACTACTTTACTTTTGGAGAAAATTCAAAACATTCACTATTCAATAGAGCCCAATAGCAAAAATCAGGTTTTGAATGAAGAATCACATTTCTTGGTAAAATCATGCAGGATTGAAATTTTTGATGGTTTTTTACTCCTCTCAACAGCCCAAACAAGTTTCTAAAAGGATGAGTTTGCAACTACTTTACTTTTGGAGAAAATTCAAAACATTCATTATTCAATAGGGCCCAAACTATCAAAAACCAGCGGTTTCAATGAACACACATTTCTTGGTAGAATCATGCAGGACTGAAATTTTTGATGTTTTTCTACTCCTCTCATGAGCCCAAACAAGTCTCTAAAAGCATGAGTTTGCAACTACTTTACTTTTGGAGAAAATTCAAAACATTCATTATTCAATAGAGCCCAATAGCAAAAATCAGGTTTTGAATGAAGAATCACATTTCTTGGTAGAATCATGCAGGATTGAAATTTTTGATGGTTTTTTACTCCTCTCAACAGCCCAAACAAGTTTCTAAAAGGATGAGTTTGCAACTACTTTACTTTTGGAGAAAATTCAAAACATTCATTATTCAATAGGGCCCAAACTATCAAAAACCAGCGGTTTGAATGAACACACATTTCTTGGTAGAATCATGCAGGACTGAAATTTTTGATGTTTTTCTACTCCTCTCATGAGCCCAAACAAGTCTCTAAAAGCATGAGTTTGCAACTACTTTACTTTTGGAGAAAATTCAAAACATTCATTATTCAATAGAGCCCAATAGCAAAAATCAGGTTTTGAATGAAGAATCACATTTCTTGGTAGAAGCATGCAGGATTGAAATTTTTGATGGTTTTTTACTCCTCTCAACAGCCCAAACAAGTTTCTAAAAGGATGAGTTTGCAACTACTTTACTTTTGGAGAAAATTCAAAACATTCATTATTCAATAGGGCCCAAACTATCAAAAACCAGCGGTTTCAATGAACACACATTTCTTGGTAGAATCATGCAGGACTGAAGTTTTTGATGTTTTTCTACTCCTCTCATGAGCCCAAACAAGTCTCTAAAAGCATGAGTTTGCAACTACTTTACTTTTGGAGAAAATTCAAAACATTCATTATTCAATAGAGCCCAATAGCAAAAATCAGGTTTTGAATGAAGAATCACATTTCTTGGTAGAATGATGCAGGATTGAAATTTTTGATGGTTTTTTACTCCTCTCTACAGCCCAAACAAGTTTCTAAAAGGATGAGTTTGCAACTGCTTTACTTTTGGAGAAAATTCAAAACATTCATTATTCAATAGGGCCCAAACTATCAAAAACCAGCGGTTTGAATGAACACACATTTCTTGGTAGAATCATGCAGGACTCAAATTTTTGATGTTTTTCTACTCCTCTCATGAGCCCAAACAAGTCTCTAAAAGCATGAGTTTGCAACTACTTTACTTTTGGAGAAAATTCAAAACATTCATTATTCAATAGAGCCCAATAGCAAAAATCAGGTTTTGAATGAAGAATCACATTTCTTGGTAGAATCATGCAGGATTGAAATTTTTGATGGTTTTTTACTTCTCTCAACAGCCCAAACAAGTTTCTAAAAGGATGAGTTTGCAACTACTTTACTTTTGGAGAAAATTCAAAACATTCATTATTCAATAGGGCCCAAACTATCAAAAACCAGCGGTTTCAATGAACACACATTTCTTGGTAGAATCATGCAGGACTGAAATTTTTGATGTTTTTCTACTCCTCTCATGAGCCCAAACAAGTCTCTAAAAGCATGAGTTTGCAACTACTTTACTTTTGGAGAAAATTCAAAACATTCATTATTCAATAGAGCCCAATAGCAAAAATCAGGTTTTGAATGAAGAATCACATTTCTTGGTAGAATCATGCAGGATTGAAATTTTTGATGGTTTTTTACTCCTCTCAACAGCCCAAACAAGTTTCTAAAAGGATGAGTTTGCAACTACTTTACTTTTGGAGAAAATTCAAAACATTCATTATTCAATAGGGCCCAAACTATCAAAAACCAGCGGTTTCAATGAACACACATTTCTTGGAAGAATCATGCAGGACTGAAATTTTTGATGTTTTTCTACTCCTCTCATGAGCCCAAACAAGTCTCTAAAAGCATGAGTTTGCAACTACTTTACTTTTGGAGAAAATTCAAAACATTCATTATTCAATAGAGCCCAATAGCAAAAATCAGGTTTTGAATGAAGAATCACATTTCTTGGTAGAATCATGCAGGATTGAAATTTTTGATGGTTTTTTACTCCTCTCAACAGCCCAAACAAGTTTCTAAAAGGATGAGTTTGCAACTACTTTACTTTTGGAGAAAATTCAAAACATTCATTATTCAATAGGGCCCAAACTATCAAAAACCAGCGGTTTCAATGAACACACATTTCTTGGAAGAATCATGCAGGACTGAAATTTTTGATGTTTTTCTACTCCTCTCATGAGCCCAAACAAGTCTCTAAAAGCATGAGTTTGCAACTACTTTAATTTTGGAGAAAATTCAAAACATTCATTATTCAATAGAGCCCAATAGCAAAAATCAGGTTTTGAATGAAGAATCACATTTCTTGGTAGAATCATGCAGGATTGAAATTTTTGATGGTTTTTTACTCCTCTCAACAGCCCAAACAAGTTTCTAAAAGGATGAGTTTGCAACTACTTTACTTTCGGAGAAAATTCAAAACATTCACTATTCAATAGGGCCCAAACTATCAAAAACCAGCGGTTTCAATGAACACACATTTCTTGGTAGAATCATGCAGGACTGAAATTTTTGATGTTTTTCTACTCCTCTCATGAGCCCAAACAAGTCTCTAAAAGCATGAGTTTGCAACTACTTTACTTTTGGAGAAAATTCAAAACATTCATTATTCAATAGAGCCCAATAGCAAAAATCAGGTTTTGAATGAAGAATCACATTTCTTGGTAGAATCATGCAGGATTGAAATTTTTGATGGTTTTTTACTCCTCTCAACAGCCCAAACAAGTTTCTAAAAGGATGAGTTTGCAACTGCTTTACTTTTGGAGAAAATTCAAAACATTCATTATTCAATAGGGCCCAAACTATCAAAAACCAGCGGTTTCCATGAACACACATTTCTTGGTAGAATCATGCAGGACTGAAATTTTTGATGTTTTTCTACTCCTCTCATGAGCCCAAACAAGTCTCTAAAAGCATGAGTTTGCAACTACTTTACTTTTGGAGAAAATTCAAAACATTCATTATTCAATAGAGCCCAATAGCAAAAATCAGGTTTTGAATGAAGAATCACATTTCTTGGTAGAATCATGCAGGATTGAAATTTTTGATGGTTTTTTACTCCTCTCTACAGCCCAAACAAGTTTCTAAAAGGATGAGTTTGCAACTGCTTTACTTTTGGAGAAAATTCAAAACATTCATTATTCAATAGGGCACAAACTATCAAAAACCAACGGTTTGAATGAACACACATTTCTTGGTAGAATCATGCAGGACTCAAATTTTTGATGTTTTTCTACTCCTCTCATGAGCCCAAACAAGTTTCTAAAAGCATGAGTTTGCAACTACTTTACTTTTGGAGAAAATTCAAAACATTCATTATTCAATAGAGCCCAATAGCAAAATTCAGGTTTTGAATGAAGAATCACATTTCTTGGTAGAATCATGCAGGATTGAAATTTTTGATGGTTTTTTACTCCTCTCAACAGCCCAAACAAGTTTCTAAAAGGATGAGTTTGCAACTACTTTACTTTTGGAGAAAATTCAAAACATTCATTATTCAATAGGGCCCAAACTATCAAAAACCAGCGGTTTGAATGAACACACATTTCTTGGTAGAATCATGCAGGACTGAAATTTTTGATGTTTTTCTACTCCTCTCATGAGCCCAAACAAGTCTCTAAAAGCATGAGTTTGCAACTACTTTACTTTTGGAGAAAATTCAAAACATTCATTATTCAATAGAGCCCAATAGCAAAAATCAGGTTTTGAATGAAGAGTCACAGTTCTTGGTAGAATCATGCAGGATTGAAATTTTTGATGGTTTTTTACTCCTCTCAACAGCCCAAACAAGTTTCTAAAAGGATGAGTTTGCAACTACTTTACTTTTGGAGAAAATTCAAAACATTCATTATTCAATAGGGCCCAAACTATCAAAAACCAGCGGTTTCAATGAACACACATTTCTTGGAAGAATCATGCAGGGCTGAAATTTTTGATGTTTTTCTACTCCTCTCATGAGCCCAAACAAGTTTCTAAAAGCATGAGTTTGCAACTACTTTACTTTTGGAGAAAATTCAAAACATTCATTATTCAATAGAGCCCAATAGCAAAAATCAGGTTTTTAATGAACAATCACAGTTCTTGGTAGAATCATGCAGGATTGAAATTTTTGATGGTTTTTTACTCCTCTCAACAGCCCAAACAAGTTTCTAAAAGGATGAGTTTGCAACTACTTTACTTTTGGAGAAAATTCAAAACATTCATTATTCAATAGAGCCCAATAGCAAAAATCAGGTTTTGAATGAAGAATCACATTTCTTGGTAGAATCATGCAGGATTGAAATTTTTGATGGTTTTTTACTCCTCTCAACAGCCCAAACAAGTTTCTAAAAGGATGAGTTTGCAACTACTTTACTTTTGGAGAAAATTCAAAACATTCATTATTCAATAGGGCCCAAACTATCAAAAACCAGCGGTTTCAATGAACACACATTTCTTGGTAGAATCATGCAGGACTGAAATTTTTGATGTTTTTCTACTCCTCTCATGAGCCCAAACAAGTCTCTAAAAGCATGAGTTTGCAACTACTTTACTTTTGGAGAAAATTCAAAACATTCACTATTCAATAGAGCCCAATAGCAAAAATCAGGTTTTGAATGAAGAATCACATTTCTTGGTAAAATCATGCAGGATTGAAATTTTTGATGGTTTTTTACTCCTCTCAACAGCCCAAACAAGTTTCTAAAAGGATGAGTTTGCAACTGCTTTACTTTTGGAGAAAATTCAAAACATTCATTATTCAATAGGGCACAAACTATCAAAAACCAACGGTTTGAATGAACACACATTTCTTGGTAGAATCATGCAGGACTCAAATTTTTGATGTTTTTCTACTCCTCTCATGAGCCCAAACAAGTTTCTAAAAGCATGAGTTTGCAACTACTTTACTTTTGGAGAAAATTCAAAACATTCATTATTCAATAGAGCCCAATAGCAAAATTCAGGTTTTGAATGAAGAATCACATTTCTTGGTAGAATCATGCAGGATTGAAATTTTTGATGGTTTTTTACTCCTCTCAACAGCCCAAACAAGTTTCTAAAAGGATGAGTTTGCAACTACTTTACTTTTGGAGAAAATTCAAAACATTCATTATTCAATAGGGCCCAAACTATCAAAAACCAGCGGTTTCAATGAACACACATTTCTTGGTAGAATCATGCAGGACTGAAATTTTTGATGTTTTTCTACTCCTCTCATGAGCCCAAACAAGTCTCTAAAAGCATGAGTTTGCAACTACTTTACTTTTGGAGAAAATTCAAAACATTCATTATTCAATAGAGCCCAATAGCAAAAATCAGGTTTTGAATGAAGAATCACAGTTCTTGGTAGAATCATGCAGGATTGAAATTTTTGATGGTTTTTTACTCCTCTCAACAGCCCAAACAAGTTTCTAAAAGGATGAGTTTGCAACTACTTTACTTTTGGAGAAAATTCAAAACATTCATTATTCAATAGGGCCCAAACTATCAAAAACCAGCGGTTTCAATGAACACACATTTCTTGGAAGAATCATGCAGGGCTGAAATTTTTGATGTTTTTCTACTCCTCTCATGAGCCCAAACAAGTTTCTAAAAGCATGAGTTTGCAACTACTTTACTTTTGGAGAAAATTCAAAACATTCATTATTCAATAGAGCCCAATAGCAAAAATCAGGTTTTTAATGAACAATCACAGTTCTTGGTAGAATCATGCAGGATTGAAATTTTTGATGGTTTTTTACTCCTCTCAACAGCCCAAACAAGTTTCTAAAAGGATGAGTTTGCAACTACTTTACTTTTGGAGAAAATTCAAAACATTCATTATTCAATAGAGCCCAATAGCAAAAATCAGGTTTTGAATGAAGAATCACATTTCTTGGTAGAATCATGCAGGATTGAAATTTTTGATGGTTTTTTACTCCTCTCAACAGCCCAAACAAGTTTCTAAAAGGATGAGTTTGCAACTACATTACTTTTGGAGAAAATTCAAAACATTCATTATTCAATAGGGCCCAAACTATCAAAAACCAGCGGTTTCAATGAACACACATTTCTTGGTAGAATCATGCAGGACTGAAATTTTTGATGTTTTTCTACTCCTCTCATGAGCCCAAACAAGTCTCTAAAAGCATGAGTTTGCAACTACTTTACTTTTGGAGAAAATTCAAAACATTCACTATTCAATAGAGCCCAATAGCAAAAATCAGGTTTTGAATGAAGAATCACATTTCTTGGTAAAATCATGCAGGATTGAAATTTTTGATGGTTTTTTACTCCTCTCAACAGCCCAAACAAGTTTCTAAAAGGATGAGTTTGCAACTACTTTACTTTTGGAGAAAATTCAAAACATTCATTATTCAATAGGGCCCAAACTATCAAAAACCAGCGGTTTCAATGAACACACATTTCTTGGTAGAATCATGCAGGACTGAAATTTTTGATGTTTTTCTACTCCTCTCATGAGCCCAAACAAGTCTCTAAAAGCATGAGTTTGCAACTACTTTACTTTTGGAGAAAATTCAAAACATTCATTATTCAATAGAGCCCAATAGCAAAAATCAGGTTTTGAATGAAGAATCACATTTCTTGGTAGAATCATGCAGGATTGAAATTTTTGATGGTTTTTTACTCCTCTCAACAGCCCAAACAAGTTTCTAAAAGGATGAGTTTGCAACTACTTTACTTTTGGAGAAAATTCAAAACATTCATTATTCAATAGGGCCCAAACTATCAAAAACCAGCGGTTTCAATGAACACACATTTCTTGGAAGAATCATGCAGGACTGAAATTTTTGATGTTTTTCTACTCCTCTCATGAGCCCAAACAAGTTTCTAAAAGCATGAGTTTGCAACTACTTTACTTTTGGAGAAAATTCAAAACATTCATTATTCAATAGAGCCCAATAGCAAAAATCAGGTTTTGAATGAAGAATCACAGTTCTTGGTAGAATCATGCAGGATTGAAATTTTTGATGGTTTTTTACTCCTCTCAACAGCCCAAACAAGTTTCTAAAAGGATGAGTTTGCAACTACTTTACTTTTGGAGAAAATTCAAAACATTCATTATTCAATAGAGCCCAATAGCAAAAATCAGGTTTTGAATGAAGAATCACATTTCTTGGTAGAATCATGCAGGATTGAAATTTTTGATGGTTTTTTACTCCTCTCAACAGCCCAAGCAAGTTTCTAAAAGGATGAGTTTGCAACTCTTTTACTTTTGGAGAAAATTCAAAACATTCATTATTCAATAGGGCCCAAACTATCAAAAACCAGCGGTTTCAATGAACACACATTTCTTGGTAGAATCATGCAGGACTGAAATTTTTGATGTTTTTCTACTCCTCTCATGAGCCCAAACAAGTCTCTAAAAGCATGAGTTTGCAACTACTTTACTTTTGGAGAAAATTCAAAACATTCATTATTCAATAGAGCCCAATAGCAAAAATCAGGTTTTGAATGAAGAATCACATTTCTTGGTAGAATCATGCAGGATTGAAATTTTTGATGGTTTTTTACTCCTCTCAACAGCCCAAACAAGTTTCTAAAAGGATGAGTTTGCAACTACTTTACTTTTGGAGAAAATTCAAAACATTCATTATTCAATAGGGCCCAAACTATCAAAAACCAGCGGTTTGAATGAACACACATTTCTTGGTAGAATCATGCAGGACTGAAATTTTTGATGTTTTTCTACTCCTCTCATGAGCCCAAACAAGTCTCTAAAAGCATGAGTTTGCAACTACTTTACTTTTGGAGAAAATTCAAAACATTCATTATTCAATAGAGCCCAATAGCAAAAATCAGGTTTTGAATGAAGAATCACATTTCTTGGTAGAAGCATGCAGGATTGAAATTTTTGATGGTTTTTTACTCCTCTCAACAGCCCAAACAAGTTTCTAAAAGGATGAGTTTGCAACTACTTTACTTTTGGAGAAAATTCAAAACATTCATTATTCAATAGGGCCCAAACTATCAAAAACCAGCGGTTTCAATGAACACACATTTCTTGGTAGAATCATGCAGGACTGAAGTTTTTGATGTTTTTCTACTCCTCTCATGAGCCCAAACAAGTCTCTAAAAGCATGAGTTTGCAACTACTTTACTTTTGGAGAAAATTCAAAACATTCATTATTCAATAGAGCCCAATAGCAAAAATCAGGTTTTGAATGAAGAATCACATTTCTTGGTAGAATGATGCAGGATTGAAATTTTTGATGGTTTTTTACTCCTCTCTACAGCCCAAACAAGTTTCTAAAAGGATGAGTTTGCAACTGCTTTACTTTTGGAGAAAATTCAAAACATTCATTATTCAATAGGGCCCAAACTATCAAAAACCAGCGGTTTGAATGAACACACATTTCTTGGTAGAATCATGCAGGACTCAAATTTTTGATGTTTTTCTACTCCTCTCATGAGCCCAAACAAGTCTCTAAAAGCATGAGTTTGCAACTACTTTACTTTTGGAGAAAATTCAAAACATTCATTATTCAATAGAGCCCAATAGCAAAAATCAGGTTTTGAATGAAGAATCACATTTCTTGGTAGAATCATGCAGGATTGAAATTTTTGATGGTTTTTTACTTCTCTCAACAGCCCAAACAAGTTTCTAAAAGGATGAGTTTGCAACTACTTTACTTTTGGAGAAAATTCAAAACATTCATTATTCAATAGGGCCCAAACTATCAAAAACCAGCGGTTTCAATGAACACACATTTCTTGGTAGAATCATGCAGGACTGAAATTTTTGATGTTTTTCTACTCCTCTCATGAGCCCAAACAAGTCTCTAAAAGCATGAGTTTGCAACTACTTTACTTTTGGAGAAAATTCAAAACATTCATTATTCAATAGAGCCCAATAGCAAAAATCAGGTTTTGAATGAAGAATCACATTTCTTGGTAGAATCATGCAGGATTGAAATTTTTGATGGTTTTTTACTCCTCTCAACAGCCCAAACAAGTTTCTAAAAGGATGAGTTTGCAACTACTTTATTTTTGGAGAAAATTCAAAACATTCATTATTCAATAGGGCCCAAACTATCAAAAACCAGCGGTTTCAATGAACACACATTTCTTGGAAGAATCATGCAGGACTGAAATTTTTGATGTTTTTCTACTCCTCTCATGAGCCCAAACAAGTCTCTAAAAGCATGAGTTTGCAACTACTTTACTTTTGGAGAAAATTCAAAACATTCATTATTCAATAGAGCCCAATAGCAAAAATCAGGTTTTGAATGAAGAATCACATTTCTTGGTAGAATCATGCAGGATTGAAATTTTTGATGGTTTTTTACTCCTCTCAACAGCCCAAACAAGTTTCTAAAAGGATGAGTTTGCAACTACTTTACTTTTGGAGAAAATTCAAAACATTCATTATTCAATAGGGCCCAAACTATCAAAAACCAGCGGTTTCAATGAACACACATTTCTTGGAAGAATCATGCAGGACTGAAATTTTTGATGTTTTTCTACTCCTCTCATGAGCCCAAACAAGTCTCTAAAAGCATGAGTTTGCAACTACTTTAATTTTGGAGAAAATTCAAAACATTCATTATTCAATAGAGCCCAATAGCAAAAATCAGGTTTTGAATGAAGAATCACATTTCTTGGTAGAATCATGCAGGATTGAAATTTTTGATGGTTTTTTACTCCTCTCAACAGCCCAAACAAGTTTCTAAAAGGATGAGTTTGCAACTACTTTACTTTCGGAGAAAATTCAAAACATTCATTATTCAATACGGCCCAAACTATCAAAAACCAGCGGTTTCAATGAACACACATTTCTTGGTAGAATCATGCAGGACTGAAATTTTTGATGTTTTTCTACTCCTCTCATGAGCCCAAACAAGTCTCTAAAAGCATGAGTTTGCAACTACTTTACTTTTGGAGAAAATTCAAAACATTCATTATTCAATAGAGCCCAATAGCAAAAATCAGGTTTTGAATGAAGAATCACATTTCTTGGTAGAATCATGCAGGATTGAAATTTTTGATGGTTTTTTACTCCTCTCAACAGCCCAAACAAGTTTCTAAAAGGATGAGTTTGCAACTGCTTTACTTTTGGAGAAAATTCAAAACATTCATTATTCAATAGGGCCCAAACTATCAAAAACCAGCGGTTTCAATGAACACACATTTCTTGGTAGAATCATGCAGGACTGAAATTTTTGATGTTTTTCTACTCCTCTCATGAGCCCAAACAAGTCTCTAAAAGCATGAGTTTGCAACTACTTTACTTTTGGAGAAAATTCAAAACATTCATTATTCAATAGAGCCCAATAGCAAAAATCAGGTTTTGAATGAAGAATCACATTTCTTGGTAGAATCATGCAGGATTGAAATTTTTGATGGTTTTTTACTCCTCTCAACAGCCCAAACAAGTTTCTAAAAGGATGAGTTTGCAACTACTTTACTTTTGGAGAAAATTCAAAACATTCATTATTCAATAGAGCCCAATAGCAAAAATCAGGTTTTGAATGAAGAATCACAGTTCTTGGTAGAATCATGCAGGATTGAAATTTTTGATGGTTTTTTACTCCTCTCAACAGCCCAAACAAGTTTCTAAAAGGATGAGTTTGCAACTACTTTACTTTTGGAGAAAATTCAAAACATTCATTATTCAATAGAGCCCAATAGCAAAAATCAGGTTTTGAATGAAGAATCACATTTCTTGGTAGAATCATGCAGGATTGAAATTTTTGATGGTTTTTTACTCCTCTCAACAGCCCAAACAAGTTTCTAAAAGGATGAGTTTGCAACTCTTTTACTTTTGGAGAAAATTCAAAACATTCATTATTCAATAGGGCCCAAACTATCAAAAACCAGCGGTTTCAATGAACACACATTTCTTGGTAGAATCATGCAGGACTGAAATTTTTGATGTTTTTCTACTCCTCTCATAAGCCCAAACAAGTCTCTAAAAGCATGAGTTTGCAACTACTTTACTTTTGGAGAAAATTCAAAACATTCATTATTCAATAGAGCCCAATAGCAAAAATCAGGTTTTGAATGAAGAATCACATTTCTTGGTAAAATCATGCAGGATTGAAATTTTTGATGGTTTTTTACTCCTCTCAACAGCCCAAACAAGTTTCTAAAAGGATGAGTTTGCAACTACTTTACTTTTGGAGAAAATTCAAAACATTCATTATTCAATAGGGCCCAAACTATCAAAAACCAGCGGTTTGAATGAACACACATTTCTTGGTAGAATCATGCAGGACTGAAATTTTTGATGTTTTTCTACTCCTCTCATGAGCCCAAACAAGTCTCTAAAAGCATGAGTTTGCAACTACTTTACTTTTGGAGAAAATTCAAAACATTCATTATTCAATAGAGCCCAATAGCAAAAATCAGGTTTTGAATGAAGAATCACATTTCTTGGTAGAAGCATGCAGGATTGAAATTTTTGATGGTTTTTTACTCCTCTCAACAGCCCAAACAAGTTTCTAAAAGGATGAGTTTGCAACTACTTTACTTTTGGAGAAAATTCAAAACATTCATTATTCAATAGGGCCCAAACTATCAAAAACCAGCGGTTTCAATGAACACACATTTCTTGGTAGAATCATGCAGGACTGAAGTTTTTGATGTTTTTCTACTCCTCTCATGAGCCCAAACAAGTCTCTAAAAGCATGAGTTTGCAACTACTTTACTTTTGGAGAAAATTCAAAACATTCATTATTCAATAGAGCCCAATAGCAAAAATCAGGTTTTGAATGAAGAATCACATTTCTTGGTAGAATGATGCAGGATTGAAATTTTTGATGGTTTTTTACTCCTCTCTACAGCCCAAACAAGTTTCTAAAAGGATGAGTTTGCAACTGCTTTACTTTTGGAGAAAATTCAAAACATTCATTATTCAATAGGGCCCAAACTATCAAAAACCAGCGGTTTGAATGAACACACATTTCTTGGTAGAATCATGCAGGACTCAAATTTTTGATGTTTTTCTACTCCTCTCATGAGCCCAAACAAGTCTCTAAAAGCATGAGTTTGCAACTACTTTACTTTTGGAGAAAATTCAAAACATTCATTATTCAATAGAGCCCAATAGCAAAAATCAGGTTTTGAATGAAGAATCACATTTCTTGGTAGAATCATGCAGGATTGAAATTTTTGATGGTTTTTTACTCCTCTCAACAGCCCAAACAAGTTTCTAAAAGGATGAGTTTGCAACTACTTTACTTTCGGAGAAAATTCAAAACATTCATTATTCAATAGGGCCCAAACTATCAAAAACCAGCGGTTTCAATGAACACACATTTCTTGGTAGAATCATGCAGGACTGAAATTTTTGATGTTTTTCTACTCCTCTCATGAGCCCAAACAAGTCTCTAAAAGCATGAGTTTGCAACTACTTTACTTTTGGAGAAAATTCAAAACATTCATTATTCAATAGAGCCCAATAGCAAAAATCAGGTTTTGAATGAAGAATCACATTTCTTGGTAGAATCATGCAGGATTGAAATTTTTGATGGTTTTTTACTCCTCTCAACAGCCCAAACAAGTTTCTAAAAGGATGAGTTTGCAACTGCTTTACTTTTGGAGAAAATTCAAAACATTCATTATTCAATAGGGCCCAAACTATCAAAAACCAGCGGTTTCAATGAACACACATTTCTTGGTAGAATCATGCAGGACTGAAATTTTTGATGTTTTTCTACTCCTCTCATGAGCCCAAACAAGTCTCTAAAAGCATGAGTTTGCAACTACTTTACTTTTGGAGAAAATTCAAAACATTCATTATTCAATAGAGCCCAATAGCAAAAATCAGGTTTTGAATGAAGAATCACATTTCTTGGTAGAATCATGCAGGATTGAAATTTTTGATGGTTTTTTACTCCTCTCTACAGCCCAAACAAGTTTCTAAAAGGATGAGTTTGCAACTGCTTTACTTTTGGAGAAAATTCAAAACATTCATTATTCAATAGGGCACAAACTATCAAAAACCAACGGTTTGAATGAACACACATTTCTTGGTAGAATCATGCAGGACTCAAATTTTTGATGTTTTTCTACTCCTCTCATGAGCCCAAACAAGTTTCTAAAAGCATGAGTTTGCAACTACTTTACTTTTGGAGAAATTTCAAAACATTCATTATTCAATAGAGCCCAATAGCAAAATTCAGGTTTTGAATGAAGAATCACATTTCTTGGTAGAATCATGCAGGATTGAAATTTTTGATGGTTTTTTACTCCTCTCAACAGCCCAAACAAGTTTCTAAAAGGATGAGTTTGCAACTACTTTACTTTTGGAGAAAATTCAAAACATTCATTATTCAATAGGGCCCAAACTATCAAAAACCAGCGGTTTCAATGAACACACATTTCTTGGTAGAATCATGCAGGACTGAAATTTTTGATGTTTTTCTACTCCTCTCATGAGCCCAAACAAGTCTCTAAAAGCATGAGTTTGCAACTACTTTACTTTTGGAGAAAATTCAAAACATTCATTATTCAATAGAGCCCAATAGCAAAAATCAGGTTTTGAATGAAGAATCACAGTTCTTGGTAGAATCATGCAGGATTGAAATTTTTGATGGTTTTTTACTCCTCTCAACAGCCCAAACAAGTTTCTAAAAGGATGAGTTTGCAACTACTTTACTTTTGGAGAAAATTCAAAACATTCATTATTCAATAGGGCCCAAACTATCAAAAACCAGCGGTTTCAATGAACACACATTTCTTGGAAGAATCATGCAGGGCTGAAATTTTTGATGTTTTTCTACTCCTCTCATGAGCCCAAACAAGTTTCTAAAAGCATGAGTTTGCAACTACTTTACTTTTGGAGAAAATTCAAAACATTCATTATTCAATAGAGCCCAATAGCAAAAATCAGGTTTTTAATGAACAATCACAGTTCTTGGTAGAATCATGCAGGATTGAAATTTTTGATGGTTTTTTACTCCTCTCAACAGCCCAAACAAGTTTCTAAAAGGATGAGTTTGCAACTACTTTACTTTTGGAGAAAATTCAAAACATTCATTATTCAATAGAGCCCAATAGCAAAAATCAGGTTTTGAATGAAGAATCACAGTTCTTGGTAGAATCATGCAGGATTGAAATTTTTGATGGTTTTTTACTCCTCTCAACAGCCCAAACAAGTTTCTAAAAGGATGAGTTTGCAACTACTTTACTTTTGGAGAAAATTCAAAACATTCATTATTCAATAGGGCCCAAACTATCAAAAACCAGCGGTTTCAATGAACACACATTTCTTGGAAGAATCATGCAGGGCTGAAATTTTTGATGTTTTTCTACTCCTCTCATGAGCCCAAACAAGTTTCTAAAAGCATGAGTTTGCAACTACTTTACTTTTGGAGAAAATTCAAAACATTCATTATTCAATAGAGCCCAATAGCAAAAATCAGGTTTTGAATGAAGAATCACAGTTCTTGGTAGAATCATGCAGGATTGAAATTTTTGATGGTTTTTTACTCCTCTCAACAGCCCAAACAAGTTTCTAAAAGGATGAGTTTGCAACTACTTTACTTTTGGAGAAAATTCAAAACATTCATTATTCAATAGGGCCCAAACTATCAAAAACCAGCGGTTTCAATGAACACACATTTCTTGGTAGAATCATGCAGGACTGAAATTTTTGATGTTTTTCTACTCCTCTCATAAGCCCAAACAAGTCTCTAAAAGCATGAGTTTGCAACTACTTTACTTTTGGAGAAAATTCAAAACATTCATTATTCAATAGAGCCCAATAGCAAAAATCAGGTTTTGAATGAAGAATCACATTTCTTGGTAAAATCATGCAGGATTGAAATTTTTGATGGTTTTTTACTCCTCTCAACAGCCCAAACAAGTTTCTAAAAGGATGAGTTTGCAACTACTTTACTTTTGGAGAAAATTCAAAACATTCATTATTCAATAGAGCCCAATAGCAAAAATCAGGTTTTGAATGAAGAATCACAGTTCTTGGTAGAATCATGCAGGATTGAAATTTTTGATGGTTTTTTACTCCTCTCAACAGCCCAAACAAGTTTCTAAAAGGATGAGTTTGCAACTACTTTACTTTTGGAGAAAATTCAAAACATTCATTATTCAATAGGGCCCAAACTATCAAAAACCAGCGGTTTCAATGAACACACATTTCTTGGAAGAATCATGCAGGGCTGAAATTTTTGATGTTTTTCTACTCCTCTCATGAGCCCAAACAAGTTTCTAAAAGCATGAGTTTGCAACTACTTTACTTTTGGAGAAAATTCAAAACATTCATTATTCAATAGAGCCCAATAGCAAAAATCAGGTTTTGAATGAAGAATCACAGTTCTTGGTAGAATCATGCAGGATTGAAATTTTTGATGGTTTTTTACTCCTCTCAACAGCCCAAACAAGTTTCTAAAAGGATGAGTTTGCAACTACTTTACTTTTGGAGAAAATTCAAAACATTCATTATTCAATAGAGCCCAATAGCAAAAATCAGGTTTTGAATGAAGAATCACATTTCTTGGTAGAATCATGCAGGATTGAAATTTTTGATGGTTTTTTACTCCTCTCAACAGCCCAAACAAGTTTCTAAAAGGATGAGTTTGCAACTACTTTACTTTTGGAGAAAATTCAAAACATTCATTATTCAATAGGGCCCAAACTATCAAAAACCAGCGGTTTCAATGAACACACATTTCTTGGTAGAATCATGCAGGACTGAAATTTTTGATGTTTTTCTACTCCTCTCATGAGCCCAAACAAGTCTCTAAAAGCATGAGTTTGCAACTACTTTACTTTTGGAGAAAATTCAAAACATTCATTATTCAATAGAGCCCAATAGCAAAAATCAGGTTTTGAATGAAGAATCACATTTCTTGGTAAAATCATGCAGGATTGAAATTTTTGATGGTTTTTTACTCCTCTCAACAACCCAAACAAGTTTCTAAAAGGATGAGTTTGCAACTACTTTACTTTTGGAGAAAATTCAAAACATTCATTATTCAATAGGGCCCAAACTATCAAAAACCAGCGGTTTCAATGAACACACATTTCTTGGTAGAATCATGCAGGACTGAAATTTTTGATGTTTTTCTACTCCTCTCATGAGCCCAAACAAGTCTCTAAAAGCATGAGTTTGCAACTACTTTACTTTTGGAGAAAATTCAAAACATTCATTATTCAATAGAGCCCAATAGCAAAAATCAGGTTTTGAATGAAGAATCACATTTCTTGGTAGAATCATGCAGGATTGAAATTTTTGATGGTTTTTTACTCCTCTCAACAGCCCAAACAAGTTTCTAAAAGGATGAGTTTGCAACTACTTTACTTTTGGAGAAAATTCAAAACATTCATTATTCAATAGGGCCCAAACTATCAAAAACCAGCGGTTTGAATGAACACACATTTCTTGGTAGAATCATGCAGGACTGAAATTTTTGATGTTTTTCTACTCCTCTCATGAGCCCAAACAAGTCTCTAAAAGCATGAGTTTGCAACTACTTTACTTTTGGAGAAAATTCAAAACATTCATTATTCAATAGAGCCCAATAGCAAAAATCAGGTTTTGAATGAAGAATCACATTTCTTGGTAGAAGCATGCAGGATTGAAATTTTTGATGGTTTTTTACTCCTCTCAACAGCCCAAACAAGTTTCTAAAATGATGAGTTTGCAACTACTTTACTTTTGGAGAAAATTCAAAACATTCATTATTCAATAGGGCCCAAACTATCAAAAACCAGCGGTTTCAATGAACACACATTTCTTGGTAGAATCATGCAGGACTGAAGTTTTTGATGTTTTTCTACTCCTCTCATGAGCCCAAACAAGTCTCTAAAAGCATGAGTTTGCAACTACTTTACTTTTGGAGAAAATTCAAAACATTCATTATTCAATAGAGCCCAATAGCAAAAATCAGGTTTTGAATGAAGAATCACATTTCTTGGTAGAATGATGCAGGATTGAAATTTTTGATGGTTTTTTACTCCTCTCTACAGCCCAAACAAGTTTCTAAAAGGATGAGTTTGCAACTGCTTTACTTTTGGAGAAAATTCAAAACATTCATTATTCAATAGGGCCCAAACTATCAAAAACCAGCGGTTTGAATGAACACACATTTCTTGGTAGAATCATGCAGGACTCAAATTTTTGATGTTTTTCTACTCCTCTCATGAGCCCAAACAAGTTTCTAAAAGCATGAGTTTGCAACTACTTTACTTTTGGAGAAAATTCAAAACATTCATTATTCAATAGAGCCCAATAGCAAAATTCAGGTTTTGAATGAAGAATCACATTTCTTGGTAGAATCATGCAGGATTGAAATTTTTGATGGTTTTTTACTCCTCTCAACAGCCCAAACAAGTTTCTAAAAGGATGAGTTTGCAACTACTTTACTTTTGGAGAAAATTCAAAACATTCATTATTCAATAGGGCCCAAACTATCAAAAACCAGCGGTTTCAATGAACACACATTTCTTGGTAGAATCATGCAGGACTGAAATTTTTGATGTTTTTCTACTCCTCTCATGAGCCCAAACAAGTCTGTAAAAGCATGAGTTTGCAACTACTTTACTTTTGGATAAAATTCAAAACATTCATTATTCAATAGAGCCCAATAGCAAAAATCAGGTTTTGAATGAAGAATCACAGTTCTTGGTAGAATCATGCAGGATTGAAATTTTTGATGGTTTTTTACTCCTCTCAACAGCCCAAACAAGTTTCTAAAAGGATGAGTTTGCAACTACTTTACTTTTGGAGAAAATTCAAAACATTCATTATTCAATAGGGCCCAAACTATCAAAAACCAGCGGTTTCAATGAACACACATTTCTTGGAAGAATCATGCAGGGCTGAAATTTTTGATGTTTTTCTACTCCTCTCATGAGCCCAAACAAGTTTCTAAAAGCATGAGTTTGCAACTACTTTACTTTTGGAGAAAATTCAAAACATTCATTATTCAATAGAGCCCAATAGCAAAAATCAGGTTTTGAATGAAGAATCACAGTTCTTGGTAGAATCATGCAGGATTGAAATTTTTGATGGTTTTTTACTCCTCTCAACAGCCCAAACAAGTTTCTAAAAGGATGAGTTTGCAACTACTTTACTTTTGGAGAAAATTCAAAACATTCATTATTCAATAGAGCCCAATAGCAAAAATCAGGTTTTGAATGAAGAATCACATTTCTTGGTAGAATCATGCAGGATTGAAATTTTTGATGGTTTTTTACTCCTCTCAACAGCCCAAACAAGTTTCTAAAAGGATGAGTTTGCAACTACTTTACTTTTGGAGAAAATTCAAAACATTCATTATTCAATAGGGCCCAAACTATCAAAAACCAGCGGTTTCAATGAACACACATTTCTTGGTAGAATCATGCAGGACTGAAATTTTTGATGTTTTTCTACTCCTCTCATGAGCCCAAACAAGTCTCTAAAAGCATGAGTTTGCAACTACTTTACTTTTGGAGAAAATTCAAAACATTCATTATTCAATAGAGCCCAATAGCAAAAATCAGGTTTTGAATGAAGAATCACATTTCTTGGTAAAATCATGCAGGATTGAAATTTTTGATGGTTTTTTACTCCTCTCAACAACCCAAACAAGTTTCTAAAAGGATGAGTTTGCAACTACTTTACTTTTGGAGAAAATTCAAAACATTCATTACTCAATAGGGCCCAAACTATCAAAAACCAGCGGTTTCAATGAACACACATTTCTTGGTAGAATCATGCAGGACTGAAATTTTTGATGTTTTTCTACTCCTCTCATGAGCCCAAACAAGTCTCTAAAAGCATGAGTTTGCAACTACTTTACTTTTGGAGAAAATTCAAAACATTCATTATTCAATAGAGCCCAATAGCAAAAATCAGGTTTTGAATGAAGAATCACATTTCTTGGTAGAATCATGCAGGATTGAAATTTTTGATGGTTTTTTACTCCTCTCAACAGCCCAAACAAGTTTCTAAAAGGATGAGTTTGCAACTACTTTACTTTTGGAGAAAATTCAAAACATTCATTATTCAATAGGGCCCAAACTATCAAAAACCAGCGGTTTGAATGAACACACATTTCTTGGTAGAATCATGCAGGACTGAAATTTTTGATGTTTTTCTACTCCTCTCATGAGCCCAAACAAGTCTCTAAAAGCATGAGTTTGCAACTACTTTACTTTTGGAGAAAATTCAAAACATTCATTATTCAATAGAGCCCAATAGCAAAAATCAGGTTTTGAATGAAGAATCACATTTCTTGGTAGAAGCATGCAGGATTGAAATTTTTGATGGTTTTTTACTCCTCTCAACAGCCCAAACAAGTTTCTAAAAGGATGAGTTTGCAACTACTTTACTTTTGGAGAAAATTCAAAACATTCATTATTCAATAGGGCCCAAACTATCAAAAACCAGCGGTTTCAATGAACACACATTTCTTGGTAGAATCATGCAGGACTGAAGTTTTTGATGTTTTTCTACTCCTCTCATGAGCCCAAACAAGTCTCTAAAAGCATGAGTTTGCAACTACTTTACTTTTGGAGAAAATTCAAAACATTCATTATTCAATAGAGCCCAATAGCAAAAATCAGGTTTTGAATGAAGAATCACATTTCTTGGTAGAATGATGCAGGATTGAAATTTATGATGGTTTTTTACTCCTCTCTACAGCCCAAACAAGTTTCTAAAAGGATGAGTTTGCAACTGCTTTACTTTTGGAGAAAATTCAAAACATTCATTATTCAATAGGGCCCAAACTATCAAAAACCAGCGGTTTGAATGAACACACATTTCTTGGTAGAATCATGCAGGACTGAAATTTTTGATGGTTTTTTACTCCTCTCAACAGCCCAAACAAGTTTCTAAAAGGATGAGTTTGCAACTACTTTACTTTTGGAGAAAATTCAAAACATTCATTATTCAATAGAGCCCAATAGCAAAAATCAGGTTTTGAATGAAGAATCACATTTCTTGGTAGAATCATGCAGGATTGAAATTTTTGATGGTTTTTTACTCCTCTCAACAGCCCAAACAAGTTTCTAAAAGGATGAGTTTGCAACTACTTTACTTTTGGAGAAAATTCAAAACATTCATTATTCAATAGGGCCCAAACTATCAAAAACCAGCGGTTTCAATGAACACACATTTCTTGGTAGAATCATGCAGGACTGAAATTTTTGATGTTTTTCTACTCCTCTCATAAGCCCAAACAAGTCTCTAAAAGCATGAGTTTGCAACTACTTTACTTTTGGAGAAAATTCAAAACATTCATTATTCAATAGAGCCCAATAGCAAAAATCAGGTTTTGAATGAAGAATCACATTTCTTGGTAAAATCATGCAGGATTGAAATTTTTGATGGTTTTTTACTCCTCTCAACAGCCCAAACAAGTTTCTAAAAGGATGAGTTTGCAACTACTTTACTTTTGGAGAAAATTCAAAACATTCATTATTCAATAGGGCCCAAACTATCAAAAAACAGCGGTTTCAATGAACACACATTTCTTGGTAGAATCATGCAGGACTGAAATTTTTGATGTTTTTCTACTCCTCTCATGAGCCCAAACAAGTTTCTAAAAGCATGAGTTTGCAACTACTTTACTTTTGGAGAAAATTCAAAACATTCACTATTCAATAGAGCCCAATAGCAAAAATCAGGTTTTGAATGAAGAATCACATTTCTTGGTAAAATCATGCAGGATTGAAATTTTTGATGGTTTTTTACTCCTCTCAACAGCCCAAACAAGTTTCTAAAAGGATGAGTTTGCAACTACTTTACTTTTGGAGAAAATTCAAAACATTCATTATTCAATAGGGCCCAAACTATCAAAAACCAGCGGTTTCAATGAACACACATTTCTTGGTAGAATCATGCAGGACTGAAATTTTTGATGTTTTTCTACTCCTCTCATGAGCCCAAACAAGTCTCTAAAAGCATGAGTTTGCAACTACTTTACTTTTGGAGAAAATTCAAAACATTCTTTATTCAATAGAGCCCAATAGCAAAAATCAGGTTTTGAATGAAGAATCACATTTCTTGGTAGAATCATGCAGGATTGAAATTTTTGATGGTTTTTTACTCCTCTCAACAGCCCAAACAAGTTTCTAAAAGGATGAGTTTGCAACTACTTTACTTTTGGAGAAAATTCAAAACATTCATTATTCAATAGGGCCCAAACTATCAAAAACCAGCGGTTTCAATGAACACACATTTCTTGGTAGAATCATGCAGGACTGAAATTTTTGATGTTTTTCTACTCCTCTCATGAGCCCAAACAAGTCTCTAAAAGCATGAGTTTGCAACTACTTTACTTTTGGAGAAAATTCAAAACATTCACTTTTCAATAGAGCCCAATAGCAAAAATCAGGTTTTGAATGAAGAATCACATTTCTTGGTAGAATCATGCAGGATTGAAATTTTTGATGGTTTTTTACTCCTCTCAACAGCCCAAACAAGTTTCTAAAAGGATGAGTTTGCAACTACTTTACTTTTGGAGAAAATTCAAAACATTCATTATTCAATAGGGCCCAAACTATCAAAAACCAGCGGTTTCAATGAACACACATTTCTTGGTAGAATCATGCAGGACTGAAATTTTTGATGTTTTTCTACTCCTCTCATGAGCCCAAACAAGTCTCTAAAAGCATGAGTTTGCAACTACTTTACTTTTGGAGAAAATTCAAAACATTCATTATTCAATAGAGCCCAATAGCAAAAATCAGGTTTTGAATGAAGAATCACAGTTCTTGGTAGAATCATGCAGGATTGAAATTTTTGATGGTTTTTTACTCCTCTCAACAGCCCAAACAAGTTTCTAAAAGGATGAGTTTGCAACTACTTTACTTTTGGAGAAAATTCAAAACATTCATTATTCAATAGGGCCCAAACTATCAAAAACCAGCGGTTTCAATGAACACACATTTCTTGGAAGAATCATGCAGGGCTGAAATTTTTGATGTTTTTCTACTCCTCTCATGAGCCCAAACAAGTCTCTAAAAGCATGAGTTTGCAACTACTTTACTTTTGGAGAAAATTCAAAACATTCATTATTCAATAGAGCCCAATAGCAAAAATCAGGTTTTGAATGAAGAATCACATTTCTTGGTAGAATCATGCAGGATTGAAATTTTTGATGGTTTTTTACTCCTCTCAACAGCCCAAACAAGTTTCTAAAAGGATGAGTTTGCAACTACTTTACTTTTGGAGAAAATTCAAAACATTCATTATTCAATAGGGCCCAAACTATCAAAAACCAGCGGTTTCAATGAACACACATTTCTTGGAAGAATCATGCAGGACTGAAATTTTTGATGTTTTTCTACTCCTCTCATGAGCCCAAACAAGTTTCTAAAAGCATGAGTTTGCAACTACTTTACTTTTGGAGAAAATTCAAAACATTCATTATTCAATAGAGCCCAATAGCAAAAATCAGGTTTTGAATGAAGAATCACAGTTCTTGGTAGAATCATGCAGGATTGAAATTTTTGATGGTTTTTTACTCCTCTCAACAGCCCAAACAAGTTTCTAAAAGGATGAGTTTGCAACTACTTTACTTTTGGAGAAAATTCAAAACATTCATTATTCAATAGAGCCCAATAGCAAAAATCAGGTTTTGAATGAAGAATCACATTTCTTGGTAGAATCATGCAGGATTGAAATTTTTGATGGTTTTTTACTCCTCTCAACAGCCCAAACAAGTTTCTAAAAGGATGAGTTTGCAACTCTTTTACTTTTGGAGAAAATTCAAAACATTCATTATTCAATAGGGCCCAAACTATCAAAAACCAGCGGTTTCAATGAACACACATTTCTTGGTAGAATCATGCAGGACTGAAATTTTTGATGTTTTTCTACTCATCTCATAAGCCCAAACAAGTCTCTAAAAGCATGAGTTTGCAACTACTTTACTTTTGGAGAAAATTCAAAACATTCATTATTCAATAGAGCCCAATAGCAAAAATCAGGTTTTGAATGAAGAATCACATTTCTTGGTAGAATCATGCAGGATTGAAATTTTTGATGGTTTTTTACTCCTCTCAACAGCCCAAACAAGTTTCTAAAAGGATGAATTGCAACTACTTTACTTTTGGAGAAAATTCAAAACATTCATTATTCAATAGGGCCCAAACTATCAAAAACCAGCGGTTTCAATGAACACACATTTCTTGGTAGAATCATGCAGGACTGAAATTTTTGATGTTTTTCTACTCCTCTCATGAGCCCAAACAAGTCTCTAAAAGCATGAGTTTGCAACTACTTTACTTTTGGAGAAAATTCAAAACATTCATTATTCAATAGAGCCCAATAGCAAAAATCAGGTTTTGAATGAAGAATCACATTTCTTGGTAAAATCATGCAGGATTGAAATTTTTGATGGTTTTTTACTCCTCTCAACAGCCCAAACAAGTTTCTAAAAGGATGAGTTTGCAACTACTTTACTTTTGGAGAAAATTCAAAACTTTCATTATTCAATAGGGCCCAAACTATCAAAAACCAGCGGTTTCAATGAACACACATTTCTTGGTAGAATCATGCAGGACTGAAATTTTTGATGTTTTTCTACTCCTCTCATGAGCCCAAACAAGTTTCTAAAAGCATGAGTTTGCAACTACTTTACTTTTGGAGAAAATTCAAAACATTCACTATTCAATAGAGCCCAATAGCAAAAATCAGGTTTTGAATGAAGAATCACATTTCTTGGTAAAATCATGCAGGATTGAAATTTTTGATGGTTTTTTACTCCTCTCAACAGCCCAAACAAGTTTCTAAAAGGATGAGTTTGCAACTACTTTACTTTTGGAGAAAATTCAAACCATTCATTATTCAATAGGGCCCAAACTATCAAAAACCAGCGGTTTCAATGAACACACATTTCTTGGTAGAATCATGCAGGACTGAAATTTTTGATGTTTTTCTACTCCTCTCATGAGCCCAAACAAGTCTCTAAAAGCATGAGTTTGCAACTACTTTACTTTTGGAGAAAATTCAAAACATTCATTATTCAATAGAGCCCAATAGCAAAAATCAGGTTTTGAATGAAGAATCACATTTCTTGGTAGAATCATGCAGGATTGAAATTTTTGATGGTTTTTTACTCCTCTCAACAGCCCAAACAAGTTTCTAAACGGATGAGTTTGCAACTACTTTACTTTTGGAGAAAATTCAAAACATTCATTATTCAATAGGGCCCAAACTATCAAAAACCAGCGGTTTCAATGAACACACATTTCTTGGAAGAATCATGCAGGACAGAAATTTTTGATGTTTTTCTACTCCTCTCATGAGCCCAAACAAGTTTCTAAAAGCATGAGTTTGCAACTACTTTACTTTTGGAGAAAATTCAAAACATTCATTATTCAATAGAGCCCAATAGCAAAAATCAGGTTTTGAATGAAGAATCACAGTTCTTGGTAGAATCATGCAGGATTGAAATTTTTGATGGTTTTTTACTCCTCTCAACAGCCCAAACAAGTTTCTAAAAGGATGAGTTTGCAACTACTTTACTTTTGGAGAAAATTCAAAACATTCATTATTCAATAGAGCCCAATAGCAAAAATCAGGTTTTGAATGAAGAATCACATTTCTTGGTAGAATCATGCAGGATTGAAATTTTTGATGGTTTTTTACTCCTCTCAACAGCCCAAACAAGTTTCTAAAAGGATGAGTTTGCAACTACTTTACTTTTGGAGAAAATTCAAAACATTCATTATTCAATAGGGCACAAACTATCAAAAACCAGCGGTTTCAATGAACACACATTTCTTGGTAGAATCATGCAGGACTGAAATTTTTGATGTTTTTCTACTCCTCTCATAAGCCCAAACAAGTCTCTAAAAGCATGAGTTTGCAACTACTTTACTTTTGGAGAAAATTCAAAACATTCATTATTCAATAGAGCCCAATAGCAAAAATCAGGTTTTGAATGAAGAATCACATTTCTTGGTAAAATCATGCAGGATTGAAATTTTTGATGGTTTTTTACTCCTCTCAACAGCCCAAACAAGTTTCTAAAAGGATGAGTTTGCAACTACTTTACTTTTGGAGAAAATTCAAAACATTCATTATTCAATAGGGCCCAAACTATCAAAAACCAGCGGTTTCAATGAACACACATTTCTTGGTAGAATCATGCAGGACTGAAATTTTTGATGTTTTTCTACTCCTCTCATGAGCCCAAACAAGTTTCTAAAAGCATGAGTTTGCAACTACTTTACTTTTGGAGAAAATTCAAAACATTCACTATTCAATAGAGCCCAATAGCAAAAATCAGGTTTTGAATGAAGAATCACATTTCTTGGTAAAATCATGCAGGATTGAAATTTTTGATGGTTTTTTACTCCTCTCAACAGCCCAAACAAGTTTCTAAAAGGATGAGTTTGCAACTACTTTACTTTTGGAGAAAATTCAAAACATTCATTATTCAATAGGGCCCAAACTATCAAAAACCAGCGGTTTCAATGAACACACATTTCTTGGTAGAATCATGCAGGACTGAAATTTTTGATGTTTTTCTACTCCTCTCATGAGCCCAAACAAGTCTCTAAAAGCATGAGTTTGCAACTACTTTACTTTTGGAGAAAATTCAAAACATTCATTATTCAATAGAGCCCAATAGCAAAAATCAGGTTTTGAATGAAGAATCACATTTCTTGGTAGAATCATGCAGGATTGAAATTTTTGATGGTTTTTTACTCCTCTCAACAGCCCAAACAAGTTTCTAAAAGGATGAGTTTGCAACTACTTTACTTTTGGAGAAAATTCAAAACATTCATTATTCAATAGGGCCCAAACTATCAAAAACCAGCGGTTTGAATGAACACACATTTCTTGGTAGAATCATGCAGGACTGAAATTTTTGATGTTTTTCTACTCCTCTCATGAGCCCAAACAAGTCTCTAAAAGCATGAGTTTGCAACTACTTTACTTTTGGAGAAAATTCAAAACATTCATTATTCAATAGAGCCCAATAGCAAAAATCAGGTTTTGAATGAAGAATCACATTTCTTGGTAGAATCATGCAGGATTGAAATTTTTGATGGTTTTTTACTCCTCTCAACAGCCCAAACAAGTTTCTAAAAGGATGAGTTTGCAACTACTTTACTTTCGGAGAAAATTCAAAACATTCATTATTCAATAGGGCCCAAACTATCAAAAACCAGCGGTTTCAATGAACACACATTTCTTGGTAGAATCATGCAGGACTGAAATTTTTGATGTTTTTCTACTCCTCTCATGAGCCCAAACAAGTCTCTAAAAGCATGAGTTTGCAACTACTTTACTTTTGGAGAAAATTCAAAACATTCATTATTCAATAGAGCCCAATAGCAAAAATCAGGTTTTGAATGAAGAATCACATTTCTTGGTAGAATCATGCAGGATTGAAATTTTTGATGGTTTTTTACTCCTCTCAACAGCCCAAACAAGTTTCTAAAAGGATGAGTTTGCAACTGCTTTACTTTTGGAGAAAATTCAAAACATTCATTATTCAATAGGGCCCAAACTATCAAAAACCAGCGGTTTGAATGAACACACATTTCTTGGTAGAATCATGCAGGACTGAAATTTTTGATGTTTTTCTACTCCTCTCATGAGCCCAAACAAGTCTCTAAAAGCATGAGTTTGCAACTACTTTACTTTTGGAGAAAATTCAAAACATTCATTATTCAATAGGGCCCAAACTATCAAAAACCAGCGGTTTCAATGAACACACATTTCTTGGTAGAATCATGCAGGACTGAAATTTTTGATGTTTTTCTACTCCTCTCATGAGCCCAAACAAGTCTCTAAAAGCATGAGTTTGCAACTACTTTACTTTTGGAGAAAATTCAAAACATTCATTATTCAATAGAGCCCAATAGCAAAAATCAGGTTTTGAATGAAGAATCACATTTCTTGGTAGAATCATGCAGGATTGAAATTTTTGATGGTTTTTTACTCCTCTCAACAGCCCAAACAAGTTTCTAAAAGGATGAGTTTGCAACTACTTTACTTTTGGAGAAAATTCAAAACATTCATTATTCAATAGGGCCCAAACTATCAAAAACCAGCGGTTTGAATGAACACACATTTCTTGGTAGAATCATGCAGGACTGAAATTTTTGATGTTTTTCTACTCCTCTCATGAGCCCAAACAAGTCTCTAAAAGCATGAGTTTGCAACTACTTTACTTTTGGAGAAAATTCAAAACATTCATTATTCAATAGAGCCCAATAGCAAAAATCAGGTTTTGAATGAAGAATCACATTTCTTGGTAGAAGCATGCAGGATTGAAATTTTTGATGGTTTTTTACTCCTCTCAACAGCCCAAACAAGTTTCTAAAAGGATGAGTTTGCAACTACTTTACTTTTGGAGAAAATTCAAAACATTCATTATTCAATAGGGCCCAAACTATCAAAAACCAGCGGTTTCAATGAACACACATTTCTTGGTAGAATCATGCAGGACTGAAGTTTTTGATGTTTTTCTACTCCTCTCATGAGCCCAAACAAGTCTCTAAAAGCATGAGTTTGCAACTACTTTACTTTTGGAGAAAATTCAAAACATTCATTATTCAATAGAGCCCAATAGCAAAAATCAGGTTTTGAATGAAGAATCACATTTCTTGGTAGAATCATGCAGGATTGAAATTTTTGATGGTTTTTTACTCCTCTCAACAGCCCAAACAAGTTTCTAAAAGGATGAGTTTGCAACTACTTTACTTTTGGAGAAAATTCAAAACATTCATTATTCAATAGGGCCCAAACTATCAAAAACCAGCGGTTTCAATGAACACACATTTCTTGGAAGAATCATGCAGGGCTGAAATTTTTGATGTTTTTCTACTCCTCTCATGAGCCCAAACAAGTTTCTAAAAGCATGAGTTTGCAACTACTTTACTTTTGGAGAAAATTCAAAACATTCATTATTCAATAGAGCCCAATAGCAAAAATCAGGTTTTTAATGAACAATCACAGTTCTTGGTAGAATCATGCAGGATTGAAATTTTTGATGGTTTTTTACTCCTCTCAACAGCCCAAACAAGTTTCTAAAAGGATGAGTTTGCAACTACTTTACTTTTGGAGAAAATTCAAAACATTCATTATTCAATAGAGCCCAATAGCAAAAATCAGGTTTTGAATGAAGAATCACATTTCTTGGTAGAAGCATGCAGGATTGAAATTTTTGATGGTTTTTTACTCCTCTCAACAGCCCAAACAAGTTTCTAAAAGGATGAGTTTGCAACTACTTTACTTTTGGAGAAAATTCAAAACATTCATTATTCAATAGGGCCCAAACTATCAAAAACCAGCGGTTTCAATGAACACACATTTCTTGGTAGAATCATGCAGGACTGAAGTTTTTGATGTTTTTCTACTCCTCTCATGAGCCCAAACAAGTCTCTAAAAGCATGAGTTTGCAACTACTTTACTTTTGGAGAAAATTCAAAACATTCATTATTCAATAGAGCCCAATAGCAAAAATCAGGTTTTGAATGAAGAATCACATTTCTTGGTAGAATCATGCAGGATTGAAATTTTTGATGGTTTTTTACTCCTCTCAACAGCCCAAACAAGTTTCTAAAAGGATGAGTTTGCAACTACTTTACTTTTGGAGAAAATTCAAAACATTCATTATTCAATAGGGCCCAAACTATCAAAAACCAGCGGTTTCAATGAACACACATTTCTTGGAAGAATCATGCAGGGCTGAAATTTTTGATGTTTTTCTACTCCTCTCATGAGCCCAAACAAGTTTCTAAAAGCATGAGTTTGCAACTACTTTACTTTTGGAGAAAATTCAAAACATTCATTATTCAATAGAGCCCAATAGCAAAAATCAGGTTTTTAATGAACAATCACAGTTCTTGGTAGAATCATGCAGGATTGAAATTTTTGATGGTTTTTTACTCCTCTCAACAGCCCAAACAAGTTTCTAAAAGGATGAGTTTGCAACTACTTTACTTTTGGAGAAAATTCAAAACATTCATTATTCAATAGAGCCCAATAGCAAAAATCAGGTTTTGAATGAAGAATCACATTTCTTGGTAGAATCATGCAGGATTGAAATTTTTGATGGTTTTTTACTCCTCTCAACAGCCCAAACAAGTTTCTAAAAGGATGAGTTTGCAACTACTTTACTTTTGGAGAAAATTCAAAACATTCATTATTCAATAGGGCCCAAACTATCAAAAACCAGCGGTTTCAATGAACACACATTTCTTGGTAGAATCATGCAGGACTGAAATTTTTGATGTTTTTCTACTCCTCTCATGAGCCCAAACAAGTCTCTAAAAGCATGAGTTTGCAACTACTTTACTTTTGGAGAAAATTCAAAACATTCACTATTCAATAGAGCCCAATAGCAAAAATCAGGTTTTGAATGAAGAATCACATTTCTTGGTAAAATCATGCAGGATTGAAA
Source organism: Dendrobates tinctorius (assembly GCF_039654945.1). Classification (NCBI taxonomy): domain Eukaryota; kingdom Metazoa; phylum Chordata; class Amphibia; order Anura; family Dendrobatidae; genus Dendrobates; species Dendrobates tinctorius. The sequence continues at coordinate 1,027,862 of NW_027362006.1, read as the reverse complement.
TTTTTGATGGTTTTTTACTCCTCTCAACAGCCCAAACAAGTTTCTAAAAGGATGAGTTTGCAACTGCTTTACTTTTGGAGAAAATTCAAAACATTCATTATTCAATAGGGCACAAACTATCAAAAACCAACGGTTTGAATGAACACACATTTCTTGGTAGAATCATGCAGGACTCAAATTTTTGATGTTTTTCTACTCCTCTCATGAGCCCAAACAAGTTTCTAAAAGCATGAGTTTGCAACTACTTTACTTTTGGAGAAAATTCAAAACATTCATTATTCAATAGAGCCCAATAGCAAAATTCAGGTTTTGAATGAAGAATCACATTTCTTGGTAGAATCATGCAGGATTGAAATTTTTGATGGTTTTTTACTCCTCTCAACAGCCCAAACAAGTTTCTAAAAGGATGAGTTTGCAACTACTTTACTTTTGGAGAAAATTCAAAACATTCATTATTCAATAGGGCCCAAACTATCAAAAACCAGCGGTTTCAATGAACACACATTTCTTGGTAGAATCATGCAGGACTGAAATTTTTGATGTTTTTCTACTCCTCTCATGAGCCCAAACAAGTCTCTAAAAGCATGAGTTTGCAACTACTTTACTTTTGGAGAAAATTCAAAACATTCATTATTCAATAGAGCCCAATAGCAAAAATCAGGTTTTGAATGAAGAATCACAGTTCTTGGTAGAATCATGCAGGATTGAAATTTTTGATGGTTTTTTACTCCTCTCAACAGCCCAAACAAGTTTCTAAAAGGATGAGTTTGCAACTACTTTACTTTTGGAGAAAATTCAAAACATTCATTATTCAATAGGGCCCAAACTATCAAAAACCAGCGGTTTCAATGAACACACATTTCTTGGAAGAATCATGCAGGGCTGAAATTTTTGATGTTTTTCTACTCCTCTCATGAGCCCAAACAAGTTTCTAAAAGCATGAGTTTGCAACTACTTTACTTTTGGAGAAAATTCAAAACATTCATTATTCAATAGAGCCCAATAGCAAAAATCAGGTTTTTAATGAACAATCACAGTTCTTGGTAGAATCATGCAGGATTGAAATTTTTGATGGTTTTTTACTCCTCTCAACAGCCCAAACAAGTTTCTAAAAGGATGAGTTTGCAACTACTTTACTTTTGGAGAAAATTCAAAACATTCATTATTCAATAGAGCCCAATAGCAAAAATCAGGTTTTGAATGAAGAATCACATTTCTTGGTAGAATCATGCAGGATTGAAATTTTTGATGGTTTTTTACTCCTCTCAACAGCCCAAACAAGTTTCTAAAAGGATGAGTTTGCAACTACTTTACTTTTGGAGAAAATTCAAAACATTCATTATTCAATAGGGCCCAAACTATCAAAAACCAGCGGTTTCAATGAACACACATTTCTTGGTAGAATCATGCAGGACTGAAATTTTTGATGTTTTTCTACTCCTCTCATGAGCCCAAACAAGTCTCTAAAAGCATGAGTTTGCAACTACTTTACTTTTGGAGAAAATTCAAAACATTCACTATTCAATAGAGCCCAATAGCAAAAATCAGGTTTTGAATGAAGAATCACATTTCTTGGTAAAATCATGCAGGATTGAAATTTTTGATGGTTTTTTACTCCTCTCAACAGCCCAAACAAGTTTCTAAAAGGATGAGTTTGCAACTACTTTACTTTTGGAGAAAATTCAAAACATTCATTATTCAATAGGGCCCAAACTATCAAAAACCAGCGGTTTCAATGAACACACATTTCTTGGTAGAATCATGCAGGACTGAAATTTTTGATGTTTTTCTACTCCTCTCATGAGCCCAAACAAGTCTCTAAAAGCATGAGTTTGCAACTACTTTACTTTTGGAGAAAATTCAAAACATTCATTATTCAATAGAGCCCAATAGCAAAAATCAGGTTTTGAATGAAGAATCACATTTCTTGGTAGAATCATGCAGGATTGAAATTTTTGATGGTTTTTTACTCCTCTCAACAGCCCAAACAAGTTTCTAAAAGGATGAGTTTGCAACTACTTTACTTTTGGAGAAAATTCAAAACATTCATTATTCAATAGGGCCCAAACTATCAAAAACCAGCGGTTTCAATGAACACACATTTCTTGGAAGAATCATGCAGGACTGAAATTTTTGATGTTTTTCTACTCCTCTCATGAGCCCAAACAAGTTTCTAAAAGCATGAGTTTGCAACTACTTTACTTTTGGAGAAAATTCAAAACATTCATTATTCAATAGAGCCCAATAGCAAAAATCAGGTTTTGAATGAAGAATCACAGTTCTTGGTAGAATCATGCAGGATTGAAATTTTTGATGGTTTTTTACTCCTCTCAACAGCCCAAACAAGTTTCTAAAAGGATGAGTTTGCAACTACTTTACTTTTGGAGAAAATTCAAAACATTCATTATTCAATAGAGCCCAATAGCAAAAATCAGGTTTTGAATGAAGAATCACATTTCTTGGTAGAATCATGCAGGATTGAAATTTTTGATGGTTTTTTACTCCTCTCAACAGCCCAAGCAAGTTTCTAAAAGGATGAGTTTGCAACTCTTTTACTTTTGGAGAAAATTCAAAACATTCATTATTCAATAGGGCCCAAACTATCAAAAACCAGCGGTTTCAATGAACACACATTTCTTGGTAGAATCATGCAGGACTGAAATTTTTGATGTTTTTCTACTCATCTCATGAGCCCAAACAAGTCTCTAAAAGCATGAGTTTGCAACTACTTTACTTTTGGAGAAAATTCAAAACATTCATTATTCAATAGAGCCCAATAGCAAAAATCAGGTTTTGAATGAAGAATCACATTTCTTGGTAGAATCATGCAGGATTGAAATTTTTGATGGTTTTTTACTCCTCTCAACAGCCCAAACAAGTTTCTAAAAGGATGAGTTTGCAACTACTTTACTTTTGGAGAAAATTCAAAACATTCATTATTCAATAGGGCCCAAACTATCAAAAACCAGCGGTTTGAATGAACACACATTTCTTGGTAGAATCATGCAGGACTGAAATTTTTGATGTTTTTCTACTCCTCTCATGAGCCCAAACAAGTCTCTAAAAGCATGAGTTTGCAACTACTTTACTTTTGGAGAAAATTCAAAACATTCATTATTCAATAGAGCCCAATAGCAAAAATCAGGTTTTGAATGAAGAATCACATTTCTTGGTAGAAGCATGCAGGATTGAAATTTTTGATGGTTTTTTACTCCTCTCAACAGCCCAAACAAGTTTCTAAAAGGATGAGTTTGCAACTACTTTACTTTTGGAGAAAATTCAAAACATTCATTATTCAATAGGGCCCAAACTATCAAAAACCAGCGGTTTCAATGAACACACATTTCTTGGTAGAATCATGCAGGACTGAAGTTTTTGATGTTTTTCTACTCCTCTCATGAGCCCAAACAAGTCTCTAAAAGCATGAGTTTGCAACTACTTTACTTTTGGAGAAAATTCAAAACATTCATTATTCAATAGAGCCCAATAGCAAAAATCAGGTTTTGAATGAAGAATCACATTTCTTGGTAGAATGATGCAGGATTGAAATTTTTGATGGTTTTTTACTCCTCTCTACAGCCCAAACAAGTTTCTAAAAGGATGAGTTTGCAACTGCTTTACTTTTGGAGAAAATTCAAAACATTCATTATTCAATAGGGCCCAAACTATCAAAAACCAGCGGTTTGAATGAACACACATTTCTTGGTAGAATCATGCAGGACTCAAATTTTTGATGTTTTTCTACTCCTCTCATGAGCCCAAACAAGTCTCTAAAAGCATGAGTTTGCAACTACTTTACTTTTGGAGAAAATTCAAAACATTCATTATTCAATAGAGCCCAATAGCAAAAATCAGGTTTTGAATGAAGAATCACATTTCTTGGTAGAATCATGCAGGATTGAAATTTTTGATGGTTTTTTACTCCTCTCAACAGCCCAAACAAGTTTCTAAACGGATGAGTTTGCAACTACTTTACTTTTGGAGAAAATTCAAAACATTCATTATTCAATAGGGCCCAAACTATCAAAAACCAGCGGTTTCAATGAACACACATTTCTTGGAAGAATCATGCAGGACAGAAATTTTTGATGTTTTTCTACTCCTCTCATGAGCCCAAACAAGTTTCTAAAAGCATGAGTTTGCAACTACTTTACTTTTGGAGAAAATTCAAAACATTCATTATTCAATAGAGCCCAATAGCAAAAATCAGGTTTTGAATGAAGAACCACAGTTCTTGGTAGAATCATGCAGGATTGAAATTTTTGATGGTTTTTTACTCCTCTCAACAGCCCAAACAAGTTTCTAAAAGGATGAGTTTGCAACTACTTTACTTTTGGAGAAAATTCAAAACATTCATTATTCAATAGAGCCCAATAGCAAAAATCAGGTTTTGAATGAAGAATCACATTTCTTGGTAGAATCATGCAGGATTGAAATTTTTGATGGTTTTTTACTCCTCTCAACAGCCCAAACAAGTTTCTAAAAGGATGAGTTTGCAACTACTTTACTTTTGGAGAAAATTCAAAACATTCATTATTCAATAGGGCACAAACTATCAAAAACCAGCGGTTTCAATGAACACACATTTCTTGGTAGAATCATGCAGGACTGAAATTTTTGATGTTTTTCTACTCCTCTCATAAGCCCAAACAAGTCTCTAAAAGCATGAGTTTGCAACTACTTTACTTTTGGAGAAAATTCAAAACATTCATTATTCAATAGAGCCCAATAGCAAAAATCAGGTTTTGAATGAAGAATCACATTTCTTGGTAAAATCATGCAGGATTGAAATTTTTGATGGTTTTTTACTCCTCTCAACAGCCCAAACAAGTTTCTAAAAGGATGAGTTTGCAACTACTTTACTTTTGGAGAAAATTCAAAACATTCATTATTCAATAGGGCCCAAACTATCAAAAACCAGCGGTTTCAATGAACACACATTTCTTGGTAGAATCATGCAGGACTGAAATTTTTGATGTTTTTCTACTCCTCTCATGAGCCCAAACAAGTTTCTAAAAGCATGAGTTTGCAACTACTTTACTTTTGGAGAAAATTCAAAACATTCACTATTCAATAGAGCCCAATAGCAAAAATCAGGTTTTGAATGAAGAATCACATTTCTTGGTAAAATCATGCAGGATTGAAATTTTTGATGGTTTTTTACTCCTCTCAACAGCCCAAACAAGTTTCTAAAAGGATGAGTTTGCAACTACTTTACTTTTGGAGAAAATTCAAAACATTCATTATTCAATAGGGCCCAAACTATCAAAAACCAGCGGTTTCAATGAACACACATTTCTTGGTAGAATCATGCAGGACTGAAATTTTTGATGTTTTTCTACTCCTCTCATGAGCCCAAACAAGTCTCTAAAAGCATGAGTTTGCAACTACTTTACTTTTGGAGAAAATTCAAAACATTCATTATTCAATAGAGCCCAATAGCAAAAATCAGGTTTTGAATGAAGAATCACATTTCTTGGTAGAATCATGCAGGATTGAAATTTTTGATGGTTTTTTACTCCTCTCAACAGCCCAAACAAGTTTCTAAAAGGATGAGTTTGCAACTACTTTACTTTTGGAGAAAATTCAAAACATTCATTATTCAATAGGGCCCAAACTATCAAAAACCAGCGGTTTGAATGAACACACATTTCTTGGTAGAATCATGCAGGACTGAAATTTTTGATGTTTTTCTACTCCTCTCATGAGCCCAAACAAGTCTCTAAAAGCATGAGTTTGCAACTACTTTACTTTTGGAGAAAATTCAAAACATTCATTATTCAATAGAGCCCAATAGCAAAAATCAGGTTTTGAATGAAGAATCACATTTCTTGGTAGAATCATGCAGGATTGAAATTTTTGATGGTTTTTTACTCCTCTCAACAGCCCAAACAAGTTTCTAAAAGGATGAGTTTGCAACTACTTTACTTTCGGAGAAAATTCAAAACATTCATTATTCAATAGGGCCCAAACTATCAAAAACCAGCGGTTTCAATGAACACACATTTCTTGGTAGAATCATGCAGGACTGAAATTTTTGATGTTTTTCTACTCCTCTCATGAGCCCAAACAAGTCTCTAAAAGCATGAGTTTGCAACTACTTTACTTTTGGAGAAAATTCAAAACATTCATTATTCAATAGAGCCCAATAGCAAAAATCAGGTTTTGAATGAAGAATCACATTTCTTGGTAGAATCATGCAGGATTGAAATTTTTGATGGTTTTTTACTCCTCTCAACAGCCCAAACAAGTTTCTAAAAGGATGAGTTTGCAACTGCTTTACTTTTGGAGAAAATTCAAAACATTCATTATTCAATAGGGCCCAAACTATCAAAAACCAGCGGTTTGAATGAACACACATTTCTTGGTAGAATCATGCAGGACTGAAATTTTTGATGTTTTTCTACTCCTCTCATGAGCCCAAACAAGTCTCTAAAAGCATGAGTTTGCAACTACTTTACTTTTGGAGAAAATTCAAAACATTCATTATTCAATAGGGCCCAAACTATCAAAAACCAGCGGTTTCAATGAACACACATTTCTTGGTAGAATCATGCAGGACTGAAATTTTTGATGTTTTTCTACTCCTCTCATAAGCCCAAACAAGTCTCTAAAAGCATGAGTTTGCAACTACTTTACTTTTGGAGAAAATTCAAAACATTCATTATTCAATAGAGCCCAATAGCAAAAATCAGGTTTTGAATGAAGAATCACATTTCTTGGTAAAATCATGCAGGATTGAAATTTTTGATGGTTTTTTACTCCTCTCAACAGCCCAAACAAGTTTCTAAAAGGATGAGTTTGCAACTACTTTACTTTTGGAGAAAATTCAAAACATTCATTATTCAATAGGGCCCAAACTATCAAAAAACAGCGGTTTCAATGAACACACATTTCTTGGTAGAATCATGCAGGACTGAAATTTTTGATGTTTTTCTACTCCTGTCATGAGCCCAAACAAGTTTCTAAAAGCATGAGTTTGCAACTACTTTACTTTTGGAGAAAATTCAAAACATTCACTATTCAATAGAGCCCAATAGCAAAAATCAGGTTTTGAATGAAGAATCACATTTCTTGGTAAAATCATGCAGGATTGAAATTTTTGATGGTTTTTTACTCCTCTCAACAGCCCAAACAAGTTTCTAAAAGGATGAGTTTGCAACTACTTTACTTTTGGAGAAAATTCAAAACATTCATTATTCAATAGGGCCCAAACTATCAAAAACCAGCGGTTTCAATGAACACACATTTCTTGGAAGAATCATGCAGGGCTGAAATTTTTGATGTTTTTCTACTCCTCTCATGAGCCCAAACAAGTTTCTAAAAGCATGAGTTTGCAACTACTTTACTTTTGGAGAAAATTCAAAACATTCATTATTCAATAGAGCCCAATAGCAAAAATCAGGTTTTTAATGAACAATCACAGTTCTTGGTAGAATCATGCAGGATTGAAATTTTTGATGGTTTTTTACTCCTCTCAACAGCCCAAACAAGTTTCTAAAAGGATGAGTTTGCAACTACTTTACTTTTGGAGAAAATTCAAAACATTCATTATTCAATAGAGCCCAATAGCAAAAATCAGGTTTTGAATGAAGAATCACATTTCTTGGTAGAATCATGCAGGATTGAAATTTTTGATGGTTTTTTACTCCTCTCAACAGCCCAAACAAGTTTCTAAAAGGATGAGTTTGCAACTACTTTACTTTTGGAGAAAATTCAAAACATTCATTATTCAATAGGGCCCAAACTATCAAAAACCAGCGGTTTCAATGAACACACATTTCTTGGTAGAATCATGCAGGACTGAAATTTTTGATGTTTTTCTACTCCTCTCATGAGCCCAAACAAGTCTCTAAAAGCATGAGTTTGCAACTACTTTACTTTTGGAGAAAATTCAAAACATTGGGGGGGCGTGGCCAGCGTCTGAGCTGAATGGAAGCCTGAGCTCTGAGCTCCTCCACAGGGCAGCCTACCAAGCGCTATTAACAAGCGACTTACAAGCCAGGACTGGCTGAAAACTTGTGGGAACCTCCATAGGCACCAGCGGTGCCCCCACATAATGGATCCGCTTAATAGAAAAGCAGGAAAATCAAAAAATCTGGAGCGCTCTCCCCTCATGCTGAGGAGCCAAGATGGCGCCCGCCACACAGCAGCCACAGCCTGCAGCCCCAGCCTGAGCGGCGCACAGCGGGAGAGAACGCCACAGAGACTGAAACACGCAGTATTCAAGTCAGGGGGTAAGTCTGCCCCCATCCCTGCAAAAACCGCCGCTCCATATATTAAAGAAAGCGCTAAATTCAGTGTTAAAAGTAGCGCTGAGAAGAAGGAGGCAAAATATCGCGAGATTAACCGGGAAACAGACGGGATTGCGCAGCAAGTACGCAAATTGCGTACCTTAAGCAAAAATCTTGCGCAGCCTGTGAAATCTTGCACAGCAGCAACGCTCACAGCCGCTATGGAGGCCACAAATACAATAAGGGCCTCCTCATCTTGTCCAGATATCTCCACAATTTCAGACACCCCTCTAACGCCACCACAGAGGGAACTGTCCCCTGCCTCACAAAATAGCTGCAGATTAAGCAGTAGCTCGGCTGAGCTGCAAAGTGAGACGCAGATGGAGGACTTCTGCACTCCAGATAACCCCATGCCTGAAAACTTTTTACATGTTTTGACTGAGGTAGAGGCTACCAACAAAGCAGCTTCAGAAATGTTCATAAAAAATATGGTGTGCCTTCTTGCAAAGACATTCCAAAAACAACTAGAGGGATATAATACAAACCTCCAAAACAATATAGACAGTCTGGGTCAGAGGGTGAATCACTTGGAGTCGAAAATGGAGGAGATAGTCCAGTCTCACAACAATTTGATAGACGAACATTATGCCTTAGAGAAAGAAGTTACCTTCCTAAAGTCAAGACTGATAGAACAAGAGGACAGGAGTAGGAGAAACAACCTTAAATTCAGAGGAATACCTGAGAATGTCAAGGACAGAGATCTTGATTCATATGTGCAAAAAATGCTCCATGCTATGCTCCCAGGTGCTTCCAAAGGAGACCTCTTAATAGAACGCATACACAGACTACCTAAGTCCAAATATGCCCCTGAAAGAGCTCCGCGGGATGTTATTGCATTCTTTCACTATTTTCTGACAAAGGAGGACATTTTGAGGAAGAGCAAGCAGTCACCCATCTTACCAAGACCATATGAGGGTATTAAGATCTTTGCAGACTTTTCAAAAGCCACGTTGCAAAAAAGGAGAGACTTTTTCCCTATCACTGCACACCTACGGGAGCACAGGGTGCTATACAGATGGGGCTTTCCTACAAAAATATTGGTCATGAAGGAAAACACTACTTTTGCCTTATCTAACATTGATAACTGTGATAGATTCTTTCAGGACCTTGGTATTCCTCCAATGAAGAACTCATCTTTATCCTACAATCAAGAGAGGAGCAACTCTTCACGACAGCCAAGACGTTTGTCACAGTCCTGGACCACACAAAAGAAAAGATAATGGACTTGGTAGGTGTTGACCCTGGCTCTTGGCCTGAACTTTCATCCCCAAACACTAACCGAGAGATTTCTCTTGGTATCATTTCTTTTGAGAAATTCACCTTCCTTGTTAACAAGTTTGTTTTGTTCTAGGTTATTCCAGGTTATAACATGTTTCTATTCACAGGCACACCAGGCACTGACAACAAATTTCTAGAGAAATACCACTCTTCTTGGATATATGTCCAGATGGACTATTCTATCTTATTGAGTTATTTAACACATTTCTTTCTTTTTGATATATTATGGAGTTGAAAATCCTATCATTTAATGTAAATGGGCTTAATAGTCCCTTTAAAAGGTATGCTCTGTGGAAGGAGATCAAAAGATTGAAAGCAAATGTTGCTATGATACAGGAAACCCACCTCCTGGAAACTGATAATAACAGATTTAAAAACAAAGATTATCCTCAGATTTTCTTCTCCAACAACGAGGGAGGGAAAAAAGCTGGGGTGGCCATTGCCTTCCACAGAGACCTACCAGTGGTTATTTCAGATGTTTATAAAGACAATAAAGGCAGATATTTAATCATCAATTTTACCTTGGAGGGAATGGAATACACTGTGGTTAATGTATACGCCCCTAATGTGAGACAAATTAGCTTTCTCAATAAAGTCAAAAGAAAATTATCCAAATTTAGCAAGGGACAAATCATATGGGGGGGAGACTTTAATTGTATTGTTGACCCAAGCACTGATTGCTCATCCTCTGCTCCATACTACAGAAGTGTGAATTTGGGGAAGTGGCTGAGCAATGCTAACCTGCACGACAGTTGTAAAATATTGAACCCTAATTCTAGAGAATACACCAGATTCTGCCCACACAACAGATCTTATACCAAAATAGATCATATATTTACCAGTTTTTCCTTACTAGATTCGTATATAGATTTCCAAACTGGCCCCATCACATGGTCGGACCATGCTCCAATTCTATTAACATTACAGGTTTCCTCTTCGACTCAAAGACACTACAATTGGAGATATAGCAAATTTGTAGTAGACTCCCCAGATAATATAGCAACAATAAAAAACACTATAATGAATTATTTTAAAGAAAATGACTCCCAGGAAATCTCCCCTGAAACCTTATGGTTAGCACATAAATGTGTCATTAGAGGCCACTTAATTCAGATGGCCTCAAGACAAAAGAGGGAAAGAGAGAGCAAACAGAGGCTGTTACTAGAACAAATCAAAAAACTTGAAGACCAGGCCAAAGTGGAAAAATCTTTTACTAAATACAAGGAGTTATACTCCCTTAGATTGGAATTTAGAAATCTTCTCATAAATATTTACGAAAAAAAGACTCTGTTTAACAGGGCAGGGTTCTACATAAATAACAACAAAAACTCAAAAACTATGGCAAATAGATTCAAACCCATAAATAAAAAGCATTTAATTAAAAAACTTTCCCAGAACTCAGTGAATATAGAAAAGCCAAGGGACATAGCTTTGGCTTTTGAAAAATACTACTCAAACCTTTACAATATAGGGAAAAATGGGACTTATCCCCCTCCTACAGAGGAGATGATAGATAATTTCCTGGGAGGAGTAGAGTTGAGATCTCTGTCTTCTGAGCAAAGGGAAATGCTTGATGCACCCTTCTCTGAGGGAGAGGTCTCTCTGGCAATAAAAAATCTCAAATGTAATAAGGCTCCTGGTCCAGACGGATTCCCTGTGGAATATTATAAAACATTTCAGGAAAATCTGGTCCCCTATTTAACAAACACCCTAAATTTTATAAAATCAAAAGGAACATGTAGTGCAGATATGCTGAGAGCCACCATAGTGGTAATCCCCAAACCGGACAAAGATCCCACCAAGATAGAAAACTATAGACCCATATCCCTCCTGAATGCAGACATCAAGGTCTATGCAAAAATACTGGCAGAAAGGGTGCAGGATGTTATCCAATATCTCATACATCCCGATCAAGTGGGTTTTGTAAAATTTAGACAGACTTCTAACAGTTCAAGAAGTGTCTTGCACCATATACACTTTTGTAACAAGAAAAAAATTCCCAGTCTGTTTGTGGCCCTTGATGCGGAGAAAGCTTTTGACCGCATCAATTGGACATATGCATTCGCAGTATTAAAGAAGATGGGTTTTGGTGAGGAGATGTTGAAAAGTGTTCAGGCTCTGTACTCCCAACCGTCTGCCTCTGTGCTGGTCAATAGCACGATGTCAGGGAAATTTGACATAACAAACGGAACAAGACAGGGATGCCCTCTGTCCCCAATTATTTTTATCCTGAGTCTGGAACCACTGGCTCAAAGGATAAGGGACTCGAGTGAGGTGAGGGGAGTACGGTTGGGAGATGTAGAGCATAAAATAAATTTATATGCAGACGATATCATACTCACACTGACAGATCCTGTTGAGTCGTTGAAGGCGACTTGGGACATCATAGAGTTGTTTGGTTCAATATCATATTATAAACTCAATGTAAAAAAGACTAACGTTTTGTCACTATTTATTTCAGCCCCTATAAAACAGCAATTACAAGATAAGTACCCTTTTACTTGGGACTGCACTAAAATCCCATATCTAGGAATTTGGCTCACAAGCGACCTCACACACACAAGTGAGGTAAACATAGATAGCCTTTTGAAATCCCTTGACACTAAGTTGGGAGAATTGTCAAAAACCCCAGCCACTTGGTTGGGAAGAATAGTACTATATAAGATGTTCTGCCTCCCAAAGGTGTTGTTTTTGTACAGGAATGTCCCTCTGCCTTTATCAATGCAACACATACAAAAATTAACTCATCAAATGAACAGATTTATTTGGAATAATAAAAAGCCTAGGGTAAAGAAACACACACTACTTAAATCTAGAGAAAATGGGGGGATAGCCCTTCCAGACTTGGAGGCGTATTACTTTGCCACCACAACTGAATTGACAAAAATGTGGCTCACAGAACAGACAGAATTGGGATGGCCAAAAATTGAAAGAGATTTAATGCCTAATAAAGAACCGACACTTTATGTTTCCTATTTTCTTCTGCACAGAGGAGAGATTGGAGACATAGAAAACCCAATACTCAGAGCCTCTGTGCAGAGCTGGTCACATATGTGCAGGAGAAGGTTTAATGTCTCCCCTGTTTCAACCAAAAGACTGAGACTTCACTTTTTGGCACCTGTCAAGGTTTCTTTGAGACCCATGTTTGATAACTGGAAAACATTCCCCATTGCTTATGTGGATGATTTATTGGACAATAATAAAGTCATGCCTTTTGAGTTGGTCAAGGCTAAATTTAAAATCCCTAATACGGAATATATGAAATACCTCATACTCAAAGAGGAATATAACAAATTTAAGAGATATTTCTGCAAGATAGTTTTGGTCAACCATACCATTTATAATTTCCTAACCAGCACAACCCCCAGGCACAAGAGCTCTCTTAAACCCCTGTATAACTTCCTGACCGGCAAATACACCTTTTCTAAGGGTGGATGCTTTGAAAAATGGGAGACTACTCTGCAGAAGCAGATTTGTGCCCCACAGTGGACATTGTCTTTTAAGACTGCAGTGAGGTCTACAAATTGCATGAACATTTTGGAAACACATTACAAACTAGTCCACAGATATTACTTGACCCCAAACAGGATTAAACATTTTGGGGAAGGGGGATCTGATCTGTGTTGGCGGGGATGCGGGTCTCAGGCTGACTTACTCCATATTTTCTGGGGATGCCCGGTACTGAAACCATACTGGCTTAAGGTCTCCAATTTGATTTCGATCATATGCAACTGGCGTGTTCAGTTGCACCCTGCCTTGGCCTTACTACTCATAGATATTTGCAGATTCAAAACAACAAAGTATTTGGTTGCCCACATACTCATGTCTGCAATATACCTTATAGCGAAAGGTTGGAACAACAAGCAACCTCCGAACATTGCCACATTGATCATGTTGGTGGACAAACATTGTGTTTATGAAAAAATTCATTATATTAACAATATGTCAATAAAGTTATTTGACGACAGATGGCATAGATGGTTGAAACTCAAATCTAAGATAGAAGAAGAATTTATATCTTGATATCTTGATTTTTGCTCTTTTTGTGTGCCAAAATTTCACATGTATTTGGTGTTTGCCTGTACTGTTGTAATTGTTTTTCAAATCTATTTCAATTAATGTTAATTGTACATACTTTAAATGATGATATGATGTTCAGATACCATATGATGATGTCCTGATGTACATTATCTTGACTCTATTCGAACATGATATATATGAGGTATGTTTATACATTCCTATTATTTTGAAAACTCAATAAAAAATATTGTTTAAGAAAATTCAAAACATTCATTATTCAATAGAGCCCAATAGCAAAAATCAGGTTTTGAATGAAGAATCACATTTCTTGGTAGAAGCATGCAGGATTGAAATTTTTGATGGTTTTTTACTCCTCTCAACAGCCCAAACAAGTTTCTAAAAGGATGAGTTTGCAACTACTTTACTTTTGGAGAAAATTCAAAACATTCATTATTCAATAGGGCCCAAACTATCAAAAACCAGCGGTTTCAATGAACACACATTTCTTGGTAGAATCATGCAGGACTGAAGTTTTTGATGTTTTTCTACTCCTCTCATGAGCCCAAACAAGTCTCTAAAAGCATGAGTTTGCAACTACTTTACTTTTGGAGAAAATTCAAAACATTCATTATTCAATAGAGCCCAATAGCAAAAATCAGGTTTTGAATGAAGAATCACATTTCTTGGTAGAATGATGCAGGATTGAAATTTTTGATGGTTTTTTACTCCTCTCTACAGCCCAAACAAGTTTCTAAAAGGATGAGTTTGCAACTGCTTTACTTTTGGAGAAAATTCAAAACATTCATTATTCAATAGGGCCCAAACTATCAAAAACCAGCGGTTTGAATGAACACACATTTCTTGGTAGAATCATGCAGGACTCAAATTTTTGATGTTTTTCTACTCCTCTCATGAGCCCAAACAAGTCTCTAAAAGCATGAGTTTGCAACTACTTTACTTTTGGAGAAAATTCAAAACATTCATTATTCAATAGAGCCCAATAGCAAAAATCAGGTTTTGAATGAAGAATCACATTTCTTGGTAGAATCATGCAGGATTGAAATTTTTGATGGTTTTTTACTCCTCTCAACAGCCCAAACAAGTTTCTAAAAGGATGAGTTTGCAACTACTTTACTTTCGGAGAAAATTCAAAACATTCATTATTCAATAGGGCCCAAACTATCAAAAACCAGCGGTTTCAATGAACACACATTTCTTGGTAGAATCATGCAGGACTGAAATTTTTGATGTTTTTCTACTCCTCTCATGAGCCCAAACAAGTCTCTAAAAGCATGAGTTTGCAACTACTTTACTTTTGGAGAAAATTCAAAACATTCATTATTCAATAGAGCCCAATAGCAAAAATCAGGTTTTGAATGAAGAATCACATTTCTTGGTAGAATCATGCAGGATTGAAATTTTTGATGGTTTTTTACTCCTCTCAACAGCCCAAACAAGTTTCTAAAAGGATGAGTTTGCAACTGCTTTACTTTTGGAGAAAATTCAAAACATTCATTATTCAATAGGGCCCAAACTATCAAAAACCAGCGGTTTCAATGAACACACATTTCTTGGTAGAATCATGCAGGACTGAAATTTTTGATGTTTTTCTACTCCTCTCATGAGCCCAAACAAGTCTCTAAAAGCATGAGTTTGCAACTACTTTACTTTTGGAGAAAATTCAAAACATTCATTATTCAATAGAGCCCAATAGCAAAAATCAGGTTTTGAATGAAGAATCACATTTCTTGGTAGAATCATGCAGGATTGAAATTTTTGATGGTTTTTTACTCCTCTCTACAGCCCAAACAAGTTTCTAAAAGGATGAGTTTGCAACTGCTTTACTTTTGGAGAAAATTCAAAACATTCATTATTCAATAGGGCACAAACTATCAAAAACCAACGGTTTGAATGAACACACATTTCTTGGTAGAATCATGCAGGACTCAAATTTTTGATGTTTTTCTACTCCTCTCATGAGCCCAAACAAGTTTCTAAAAGCATGAGTTTGCAACTACTTTACTTTTGGAGAAATTTCAAAACATTCATTATTCAATAGAGCCCAATAGCAAAATTCAGGTTTTGAATGAAGAATCACATTTCTTGGTAGAATCATGCAGGATTGAAATTTTTGATGGTTTTTTACTCCTCTCAACAGCCCAAACAAGTTTCTAAAAGGATGAGTTTGCAACTACTTTACTTTTGGAGAAAATTCAAAACATTCATTATTCAATAGGGCCCAAACTATCAAAAACCAGCGGTTTCAATGAACACACATTTCTTGGTAGAATCATGCAGGACTGAAATTTTTGATGTTTTTCTACTCCTCTCATGAGCCCAAACAAGTCTCTAAAAGCATGAGTTTGCAACTACTTTACTTTTGGAGAAAATTCAAAACATTCATTATTCAATAGAGCCCAATAGCAAAAATCAGGTTTTGAATGAAGAATCACATTTCTTGGTAGAATGATGCAGGATTGAAATTTTTGATGGTTTTTTACTCCTCTCTACAGCCCAAACAAGTTTCTAAAAGGATGAGTTTGCAACTGCTTTACTTTTGGAGAAAATTCAAAACATTCATTATTCAATAGGGCCCAAACTATCAAAAACCAGCGGTTTGAATGAACACACATTTCTTGGTAGAATCATGCAGGACTCAAATTTTTGATGTTTTTCTACTCCTCTCATGAGCCCAAACAAGTCTCTAAAAGCATGAGTTTGCAACTACTTTACTTTTGGAGAAAATTCAAAACATTCATTATTCAATAGAGCCCAATAGCAAAAATCAGGTTTTGAATGAAGAATCACATTTCTTGGTAGAATCATGCAGGATTGAAATTTTTGATGGTTTTTTACTCCTCTCAACAGCCCAAACAAGTTTCTAAAAGGATGAGTTTGCAACTACTTTACTTTCGGAGAAAATTCAAAACATTCATTATTCAATAGGGCCCAAACTATCAAAAACCAGCGGTTTCAATGAACACACATTTCTTGGTAGAATCATGCAGGACTGAAATTTTTGATGTTTTTCTACTCCTCTCATGAGCCCAAACAAGTCTCTAAAAGCATGAGTTTGCAACTACTTTACTTTTGGAGAAAATTCAAAACATTCATTATTCAATAGAGCCCAATAGCAAAAATCAGGTTTTGAATGAAGAATCACATTTCTTGGTAGAATCATGCAGGATTGAAATTTTTGATGGTTTTTTACTCCTCTCAACAGCCCAAACAAGTTTCTAAAAGGATGAGTTTGCAACTGCTTTACTTTTGGAGAAAATTCAAAACATTCATTATTCAATAGGGCCCAAACTATCAAAAACCAGCGGTTTCAATGAACACACATTTCTTGGTAGAATCATGCAGGACTGAAATTTTTGATGTTTTTCTACTCCTCTCATGAGCCCAAACAAGTCTCTAAAAGCATGAGTTTGCAACTACTTTACTTTTGGAGAAAATTCAAAACATTCATTATTCAATAGAGCCCAATAGCAAAAATCAGGTTTTGAATGAAGAATCACATTTCTTGGTAGAATCATGCAGGATTGAAATTTTTGATGGTTTTTTACTCCTCTCTACAGCCCAAACAAGTTTCTAAAAGGATGAGTTTGCAACTGCTTTACTTTTGGAGAAAATTCAAAACATTCATTATTCAATAGGGCACAAACTATCAAAAACCAACGGTTTGAA
This sequence comes from Dendrobates tinctorius, assembly GCF_039654945.1. NCBI lineage: Eukaryota > Metazoa > Chordata > Amphibia > Anura > Dendrobatidae > Dendrobates > Dendrobates tinctorius. The sequence goes on along the minus strand of NW_027362006.1, from coordinate 1,010,583 downwards.
TGAACACACATTTCTTGGTAGAATCATGCAGGACTCAAATTTTTGATGTTTTTCTACTCCTCTCATGAGCCCAAACAAGTTTCTAAAAGCATGAGTTTGCAACTACTTTACTTTTGGAGAAATTTCAAAACATTCATTATTCAATAGAGCCCAATAGCAAAATTCAGGTTTTGAATGAAGAATCACATTTCTTGGTAGAATCATGCAGGATTGAAATTTTTGATGGTTTTTTACTCCTCTCAACAGCCCAAACAAGTTTCTAAAAGGATGAGTTTGCAACTACTTTACTTTTGGAGAAAATTCAAAACATTCATTATTCAATAGGGCCCAAACTATCAAAAACCAGCGGTTTCAATGAACACACATTTCTTGGTAGAATCATGCAGGACTGAAATTTTTGATGTTTTTCTACTCCTCTCATGAGCCCAAACAAGTCTCTAAAAGCATGAGTTTGCAACTACTTTACTTTTGGAGAAAATTCAAAACATTCATTATTCAATAGAGCCCAATAGCAAAAATCAGGTTTTGAATGAAGAATCACAGTTCTTGGTAGAATCATGCAGGATTGAAATTTTTGATGGTTTTTTACTCCTCTCAACAGCCCAAACAAGTTTCTAAAAGGATGAGTTTGCAACTACTTTACTTTTGGAGAAAATTCAAAACATTCATTATTCAATAGAGCCCAATAGCAAAAATCAGGTTTTGAATGAAGAATCACAGTTCTTGGTAGAATCATGCAGGATTGAAATTTTTGATGGTTTTTTACTCCTCTCAACAGCCCAAACAAGTTTCTAAAAGGATGAGTTTGCAACTACTTTACTTTTGGAGAAAATTCAAAACATTCATTATTCAATAGAGCCCAATAGCAAAAATCAGGTTTTGAATGAAGAATCACAGTTCTTGGTAGAATCATGCAGGATTGAAATTTTTGATGGTTTTTTACTCCTCTCAACAGCCCAAACAAGTTTCTAAAAGGATGAGTTTGCAACTACTTTACTTTTGGAGAAAATTCAAAACATTCATTATTCAATAGGGCCCAAACTATCAAAAACCAGCGGTTTCAATGAACACACATTTCTTGGAAGAATCATGCAGGGCTGAAATTTTTGATGTTTTTCTACTCCTCTCATGAGCCCAAACAAGTTTCTAAAAGCATGAGTTTGCAACTACTTTACTTTTGGAGAAAATTCAAAACATTCATTATTCAATAGAGCCCAATAGCAAAAATCAGGTTTTGAATGAAGAATCACAGTTCTTGGTAGAATCATGCAGGATTGAAATTTTTGATGGTTTTTTACTCCTCTCAACAGCCCAAACAAGTTTCTAAAAGGATGAGTTTGCAACTACTTTACTTTTGGAGAAAATTCAAAACATTCATTATTCAATAGGGCCCAAACTATCAAAAACCAGCGGTTTCAATGAACACACATTTCTTGGTAGAATCATGCAGGACTGAAATTTTTGATGTTTTTCTACTCCTCTCATAAGCCCAAACAAGTCTCTAAAAGCATGAGTTTGCAACTACTTTACTTTTGGAGAAAATTCAAAACATTCATTATTCAATAGAGCCCAATAGCAAAAATCAGGTTTTGAATGAAGAATCACATTTCTTGGTAAAATCATGCAGGATTGAAATTTTTGATGGTTTTTTACTCCTCTCAACAGCCCAAACAAGTTTCTAAAAGGATGAGTTTGCAACTACTTTACTTTTGGAGAAAATTCAAAACATTCATTATTCAATAGAGCCCAATAGCAAAAATCAGGTTTTGAATGAAGAATCACAGTTCTTGGTAGAATCATGCAGGATTGAAATTTTTGATGGTTTTTTACTCCTCTCAACAGCCCAAACAAGTTTCTAAAAGGATGAGTTTGCAACTACTTTACTTTTGGAGAAAATTCAAAACATTCATTATTCAATAGGGCCCAAACTATCAAAAACCAGCGGTTTCAATGAACACACATTTCTTGGTAGAATCATGCAGGACTGAAATTTTTGATGTTTTTCTACTCCTCTCATGAGCCCAAACAAGTCTCTAAAAGCATGAGTTTGCAACTACTTTACTTTTGGAGAAAATTCAAAACATTCATTATTCAATAGAGCCCAATAGCAAAAATCAGGTTTTGAATGAAGAATCACATTTCTTGGTAGAATCATGCAGGATTGAAATTTTTGATGGTTTTTTACTCCTCTCAACAGCCCAAACAAGTTTCTAAAAGGATGAGTTTGCAACTGCTTTACTTTTGGAGAAAATTCAAAACATTCATTATTCAATAGGGCCCAAACTATCAAAAACCAGCGGTTTCAATGAACACACATTTCTTGGTAGAATCATGCAGGACTGAAATTTTTGATGTTTTTCTACTCCTCTCATGAGCCCAAACAAGTCTCTAAAAGCATGAGTTTGCAACTACTTTACTTTTGGAGAAAATTCAAAACATTCATTATTCAATAGAGCCCAATAGCAAAAATCAGGTTTTGAATGAAGAATCACATTTCTTGGTAGAATCATGCAGGATTGAAATTTTTGATGGTTTTTTACTCCTCTCTACAGCCCAAACAAGTTTCTAAAAGGATGAGTTTGCAACTGCTTTACTTTTGGAGAAAATTCAAAACATTCATTATTCAATAGGGCACAAACTATCAAAAACCAACGGTTTGAATGAACACACATTTCTTGGTAGAATCATGCAGGACTCAAATTTTTGATGTTTTTCTACTCCTCTCATGAGCCCAAACAAGTTTCTAAAAGCATGAGTTTGCAACTACTTTACTTTTGGAGAAATTTCAAAACATTCATTATTCAATAGAGCCCAATAGCAAAATTCAGGTTTTGAATGAAGAATCACATTTCTTGGTAGAATCATGCAGGATTGAAATTTTTGATGGTTTTTTACTCCTCTCAACAGCCCAAACAAGTTTCTAAAAGGATGAGTTTGCAACTACTTTACTTTTGGAGAAAATTCAAAACATTCATTATTCAATAGGGCCCAAACTATCAAAAACCAGCGGTTTCAATGAACACACATTTCTTGGTAGAATCATGCAGGACTGAAATTTTTGATGTTTTTCTACTCCTCTCATGAGCCCAAACAAGTCTCTAAAAGCATGAGTTTGCAACTACTTTACTTTTGGAGAAAATTCAAAACATTCATTATTCAATAGAGCCCAATAGCAAAAATCAGGTTTTGAATGAAGAATCACAGTTCTTGGTAGAATCATGCAGGATTGAAATTTTTGATGGTTTTTTACTCCTCTCAACAGCCCAAACAAGTTTCTAAAAGGATGAGTTTGCAACTACTTTACTTTTGGAGAAAATTCAAAACATTCATTATTCAATAGAGCCCAATAGCAAAAATCAGGTTTTGAATGAAGAATCACAGTTCTTGGTAGAATCATGCAGGATTGAAATTTTTGATGGTTTTTTACTCCTCTCAACAGCCCAAACAAGTTTCTAAAAGGATGAGTTTGCAACTACTTTACTTTTGGAGAAAATTCAAAACATTCATTATTCAATAGAGCCCAATAGCAAAAATCAGGTTTTGAATGAAGAATCACAGTTCTTGGTAGAATCATGCAGGATTGAAATTTTTGATGGTTTTTTACTCCTCTCAACAGCCCAAACAAGTTTCTAAAAGGATGAGTTTGCAACTACTTTACTTTTGGAGAAAATTCAAAACATTCATTATTCAATAGGGCCCAAACTATCAAAAACCAGCGGTTTCAATGAACACACATTTCTTGGAAGAATCATGCAGGGCTGAAATTTTTGATGTTTTTCTACTCCTCTCATGAGCCCAAACAAGTTTCTAAAAGCATGAGTTTGCAACTACTTTACTTTTGGAGAAAATTCAAAACATTCATTATTCAATAGAGCCCAATAGCAAAAATCAGGTTTTGAATGAAGAATCACAGTTATTGGTAGAATCATGCAGGATTGAAATTTTTGATGGTTTTTTACTCCTCTCAACAGCCCAAACAAGTTTCTAAAAGGATGAGTTTGCAACTACTTTACTTTTGGAGAAAATTCAAAACATTCATTATTCAATAGGGCCCAAACTATCAAAAACCAGCGGTTTCAATGAACACACATTTCTTGGTAGAATCATGCAGGACTGAAATTTTTGATGTTTTTCTACTCCTCTCATAAGCCCAAACAAGTCTCTAAAAGCATGAGTTTGCAACTACTTTACTTTTGGAGAAAATTCAAAACATTCATTATTCAATAGAGCCCAATAGCAAAAATCAGGTTTTGAATGAAGAATCACATTTCTTGGTAAAATCATGCAGGATTGAAATTTTTGATGGTTTTTTACTCCTCTCAACAGCCCAAACAAGTTTCTAAAAGGATGAGTTTGCAACTACTTTACTTTTGGAGAAAATTCAAAACATTCATTATTCAATAGAGCCCAATAGCAAAAATCAGGTTTTGAATGAAGAATCACAGTTCTTGGTAGAATCATGCAGGATTGAAATTTTTGATGGTTTTTTACTCCTCTCAACAGCCCAAACAAGTTTCTAAAAGGATGAGTTTGCAACTACTTTACTTTTGGAGAAAATTCAAAACATTCATTATTCAATAGGGCCCAAACTATCAAAAACCAGCGGTTTCAATGAACACACATTTCTTGGAAGAATCATGCAGGGCTGAAATTTTTGATGTTTTTCTACTCCTCTCATGAGCCCAAACAAGTTTCTAAAAGCATGAGTTTGCAACTACTTTACTTTTGGAGAAAATTCAAAACATTCATTATTCAATAGAGCCCAATAGCAAAAATCAGGTTTTGAATGAAGAATCACAGTTCTTGGTAGAATCATGCAGGATTGAAATTTTTGATGGTTTTTTACTCCTCTCAACAGCCCAAACAAGTTTCTAAAAGGATGAGTTTGCAACTACTTTACTTTTGGAGAAAATTCAAAACATTCATTATTCAATAGAGCCCAATAGCAAAAATCAGGTTTTGAATGAAGAATCACATTTCTTGGTAGAATCATGCAGGATTGAAATTTTTGATGGTTTTTTACTCCTCTCAACAGCCCAAACAAGTTTCTAAAAGGATGAGTTTGCAACTACTTTACTTTTGGAGAAAATTCAAAACATTCATTATTCAATAGGGCCCAAACTATCAAAAACCAGCGGTTTCAATGAACACACATTTCTTGGTAGAATCATGCAGGACTGAAATTTTTGATGTTTTTCTACTCCTCTCATGAGCCCAAACAAGTCTCTAAAAGCATGAGTTTGCAACTACTTTACTTTTGGAGAAAATTCAAAACATTCATTATTCAATAGAGCCCAATAGCAAAAATCAGGTTTTGAATGAAGAATCACATTTCTTGGTAAAATCATGCAGGATTGAAATTTTTGATGGTTTTTTACTCCTCTCAACAACCCAAACAAGTTTCTAAAAGGATGAGTTTGCAACTACTTTACTTTTGGAGAAAATTCAAAACATTCATTATTCAATAGGGCCCAAACTATCAAAAACCAGCGGTTTCAATGAACACACATTTCTTGGTAGAATCATGCAGGACTGAAATTTTTGATGTTTTTCTACTCCTCTCATGAGCCCAAACAAGTCTCTAAAAGCATGAGTTTGCAACTACTTTACTTTTGGAGAAAATTCAAAACATTCATTATTCAATAGAGCCCAATAGCAAAAATCAGGTTTTGAATGAAGAATCACATTTCTTGGTAGAATCATGCAGGATTGAAATTTTTGATGGTTTTTTACTCCTCTCAACAGCCCAAACAAGTTTCTAAAAGGATGAGTTTGCAACTACTTTACTTTTGGAGAAAATTCAAAACATTCATTATTCAATAGGGCCCAAACTATCAAAAACCAGCGGTTTGAATGAACACACATTTCTTGGTAGAATCATGCAGGACTGAAATTTTTGATGTTTTTCTACTCCTCTCATGAGCCCAAACAAGTCTCTAAAAGCATGAGTTTGCAACTACTTTACTTTTGGAGAAAATTCAAAACATTCATTATTCAATAGAGCCCAATAGCAAAAATCAGGTTTTGAATGAAGAATCACATTTCTTGGTAGAAGCATGCAGGATTGAAATTTTTGATGGTTTTTTACTCCTCTCAACAGCCCAAACAAGTTTCTAAAAGGATGAGTTTGCAACTACTTTACTTTTGGAGAAAATTCAAAACATTCATTATTCAATAGGGCCCAAACTATCAAAAACCAGCGGTTTCAATGAACACACATTTCTTGGTAGAATCATGCAGGACTGAAGTTTTTGATGTTTTTCTACTCCTCTCATGAGCCCAAACAAGTCTCTAAAAGCATGAGTTTGCAACTACTTTACTTTTGGAGAAAATTCAAAACATTCATTATTCAATAGAGCCCAATAGCAAAAATCAGGTTTTGAATGAAGAATCACATTTCTTGGTAGAATGATGCAGGATTGAAATTTTTGATGGTTTTTTACTCCTCTCTACAGCCCAAACAAGTTTCTAAAAGGATGAGTTTGCAACTGCTTTACTTTTGGAGAAAATTCAAAACATTCATTATTCAATAGGGCCCAAACTATCAAAAACCAGCGGTTTCAATGAACACACATTTCTTGGTAGAATCATGCAGGACTCAAATTTTTGATGTTTTTCTACTCCTCTCATGAGCCCAAACAAGTTTCTAAAAGCATGAGTTTGCAACTACTTTACTTTTGGAGAAAATTCAAAACATTCATTATTCAATAGAGCCCAATAGCAAAATTCAGGTTTTGAATGAAGAATCACATTTCTTGGTAGAATCATGCAGGATTGAAATTTTTGATGGTTTTTTACTCCTCTCAACAGCCCAAACAAGTTTCTAAAAGGATGAGTTTGCAACTACTTTACTTTTGGAGAAAATTCAAAACATTCATTATTCAATAGGGCCCAAACTATCAAAAACCAGCGGTTTCAATGAACACACATTTCTTGGTAGAATCATGCAGGACTGAAATTTTTGATGTTTTTCTACTCCTCTCATGAGCCCAAACAAGTCTGTAAAAGCATGAGTTTGCAACTACTTTACTTTTGGATAAAATTCAAAACATTCATTATTCAATAGAGCCCAATAGCAAAAATCAGGTTTTGAATGAAGAATCACAGTTCTTGGTAGAATCATGCAGGATTGAAATTTTTGATGGTTTTTTACTCCTCTCAACAGCCCAAACAAGTTTCTAAAAGGATGAGTTTGCAACTACTTTACTTTTGGAGAAAATTCAAAACATTCATTATTCAATAGGGCCCAAACTATCAAAAACCAGCGGTTTCAATGAACACACATTTCTTGGAAGAATCATGCAGGGCTGAAATTTTTGATGTTTTTCTACTCCTCTCATGAGCCCAAACAAGTTTCTAAAAGCATGAGTTTGCAACTACTTTACTTTTGGAGAAAATTCAAAACATTCATTATTCAATAGAGCCCAATAGCAAAAATCAGGTTTTGAATGAAGAATCACAGTTCTTGGTAGAATCATGCAGGATTGAAATTTTTGATGGTTTTTTACTCCTCTCAACAGCCCAAACAAGTTTCTAAAAGGATGAGTTTGCAACTACTTTACTTTTGGAGAAAATTCAAAACATTCATTATTCAATAGAGCCCAATAGCAAAAATCAGGTTTTGAATGAAGAATCACATTTCTTGGTAGAATCATGCAGGATTGAAATTTTTGATGGTTTTTTACTCCTCTCAACAGCCCAAACAAGTTTCTAAAAGGATGAGTTTGCAACTTCTTTACTTTTGGAGAAAATTCAAAACATTCATTATTCAATAGGGCCCAAACTATCAAAAACCAGCGGTTTCAATGAACACACATTTCTTGGTAGAATCATGCAGGACTGAAATTTTTGATGTTTTTCTACTCCTCTCATGAGCCCAAACAAGTCTCTAAAAGCATGAGTTTGCAACTACTTTACTTTTGGAGAAAATTCAAAACATTCATTATTCAATAGAGCCCAATAGCAAAAATCAGGTTTTGAATGAAGAATCACATTTCTTGGTAAAATCATGCAGGATTGAAATTTTTGATGGTTTTTTACTCCTCTCAACAACCCAAACAAGTTTCTAAAAGGATGAGTTTGCAACTACTTTACTTTTGGAGAAAATTCAAAACATTCATTACTCAATAGGGCCCAAACTATCAAAAACCAGCGGTTTCAATGAACACACATTTCTTGGTAGAATCATGCAGGACTGAAATTTTTGATGTTTTTCTACTCCTCTCATGAGCCCAAACAAGTCTCTAAAAGCATGAGTTTGCAACTACTTTACTTTTGGAGAAAATTCAAAACATTCATTATTCAATAGAGCCCAATAGCAAAAATCAGGTTTTGAATGAAGAATCACATTTCTTGGTAGAATCATGCAGGATTGAAATTTTTGATGGTTTTTTACTCCTCTCAACAGCCCAAACAAGTTTCTAAAAGGATGAGTTTGCAACTACTTTACTTTTGGAGAAAATTCAAAACATTCATTATTCAATAGGGCCCAAACTATCAAAAACCAGCGGTTTGAATGAACACACATTTCTTGGTAGAATCATGCAGGACTGAAATTTTTGATGTTTTTCTACTCCTCTCATGAGCCCAAACAAGTCTCTAAAAGCATGAGTTTGCAACTACTTTACTTTTGGAGAAAATTCAAAACATTCATTATTCAATAGAGCCCAATAGCAAAAATCAGGTTTTGAATGAAGAATCACATTTCTTGGTAGAAGCATGCAGGATTGAAATTTTTGATGGTTTTTTACTCCTCTCAACAGCCCAAACAAGTTTCTAAAAGGATGAGTTTGCAACTACTTTACTTTTGGAGAAAATTCAAAACATTCATTATTCAATAGGGCCCAAACTATCAAAAACCAGCGGTTTCAATGAACACACATTTCTTGGTAGAATCATGCAGGACTGAAGTTTTTGATGTTTTTCTACTCCTCTCATGAGCCCAAACAAGTCTCTAAAAGCATGAGTTTGCAACTACTTTACTTTTGGAGAAAATTCAAAACATTCATTATTCAATAGAGCCCAATAGCAAAAATCAGGTTTTGAATGAAGAATCACATTTCTTGGTAGAATGATGCAGGATTGAAATTTATGATGGTTTTTTACTCCTCTCTACAGCCCAAACAAGTTTCTAAAAGGATGAGTTTGCAACTGCTTTACTTTTGGAGAAAATTCAAAACATTCATTATTCAATAGGGCCCAAACTATCAAAAACCAGCGGTTTGAATGAACACACATTTCTTGGTAGAATCATGCAGGACTGAAATTTTTGATGGTTTTTTACTCCTCTCAACAGCCCAAACAAGTTTCTAAAAGGATGAGTTTGCAACTACTTTACTTTTGGAGAAAATTCAAAACATTCATTATTCAATAGAGCCCAATAGCAAAAATCAGGTTTTGAATGAAGAATCACATTTCTTGGTAGAATCATGCAGGATTGAAATTTTTGATGGTTTTTTACTCCTCTCAACAGCCCAAACAAGTTTCTAAAAGGATGAGTTTGCAACTACTTTACTTTTGGAGAAAATTCAAAACATTCATTATTCAATAGGGCCCAAACTATCAAAAACCAGCGGTTTCAATGAACACACATTTCTTGGTAGAATCATGCAGGACTGAAATTTTTGATGTTTTTCTACTCCTCTCATAAGCCCAAACAAGTCTCTAAAAGCATGAGTTTGCAACTACTTTACTTTTGGAGAAAATTCAAAACATTCATTATTCAATAGAGCCCAATAGCAAAAATCAGGTTTTGAATGAAGAATCACATTTCTTGGTAAAATCATGCAGGATTGAAATTTTTGATGGTTTTTTACTCCTCTCAACAGCCCAAACAAGTTTCTAAAAGGATGAGTTTGCAACTACTTTACTTTTGGAGAAAATTCAAAACATTCATTATTCAATAGGGCCCAAACTATCAAAAAACAGCGGTTTCAATGAACACACATTTCTTGGTAGAATCATGCAGGACTGAAATTTTTGATGTTTTTCTACTCCTCTCATGAGCCCAAACAAGTTTCTAAAAGCATGAGTTTGCAACTACTTTACTTTTGGAGAAAATTCAAAACATTCACTATTCAATAGAGCCCAATAGCAAAAATCAGGTTTTGAATGAAGAATCACATTTCTTGGTAAAATCATGCAGGATTGAAATTTTTGATGGTTTTTTACTCCTCTCAACAGCCCAAACAAGTTTCTAAAAGGATGAGTTTGCAACTACTTTACTTTTGGAGAAAATTCAAAACATTCATTATTCAATAGGGCCCAAACTATCAAAAACCAGCGGTTTCAATGAACACACATTTCTTGGTAGAATCATGCAGGACTGAAATTTTTGATGTTTTTCTACTCCTCTCATGAGCCCAAACAAGTCTCTAAAAGCATGAGTTTGCAACTACTTTACTTTTGGAGAAAATTCAAAACATTCATTATTCAATAGAGCCCAATAGCAAAAATCAGGTTTTGAATGAAGAATCACATTTCTTGGTAGAATCATGCAGGATTGAAATTTTTGATGGTTTTTTACTCCTCTCAACAGCCCAAACAAGTTTCTAAAAGGATGAGTTTGCAACTACTTTACTTTTGGAGAAAATTCAAAACATTCATTATTCAATAGGGCCCAAACTATCAAAAACCAGCGGTTTCAATGAACACACATTTCTTGGTAGAATCATGCAGGACTGAAATTTTTGATGTTTTTCTACTCCTCTCATGAGCCCAAACAAGTCTCTAAAAGCATGAGTTTGCAACTACTTTACTTTTGGAGAAAATTCAAAACATTCACTTTTCAATAGAGCCCAATAGCAAAAATCAGGTTTTGAATGAAGAATCACATTTCTTGGTAGAATCATGCAGGATTGAAATTTTTGATGGTTTTTTACTCCTCTCAACAGCCCAAACAAGTTTCTAAAAGGATGAGTTTGCAACTACTTTACTTTTGGAGAAAATTCAAAACATTCATTATTCAATAGGGCCCAAACTATCAAAAACCAGCGGTTTCAATGAACACACATTTCTTGGTAGAATCATGCAGGACTGAAATTTTTGATGTTTTTCTACTCCTCTCATGAGCCCAAACAAGTCTCTAAAAGCATGAGTTTGCAACTACTTTACTTTTGGAGAAAATTCAAAACATTCATTATTCAATAGAGCCCAATAGCAAAAATCAGGTTTTGAATGAAGAATCACAGTTCTTGGTAGAATCATGCAGGATTGAAATTTTTGATGGTTTTTTACTCCTCTCAACAGCCCAAACAAGTTTCTAAAAGGATGAGTTTGCAACTACTTTACTTTTGGAGAAAATTCAAAACATTCATTATTCAATAGGGCCCAAACTATCAAAAACCAGCGGTTTCAATGAACACACATTTCTTGGAAGAATCATGCAGGGCTGAAATTTTTGATGTTTTTCTACTCCTCTCATGAGCCCAAACAAGTCTCTAAAAGCATGAGTTTGCAACTACTTTACTTTTGGAGAAAATTCAAAACATTCATTATTCAATAGAGCCCAATAGCAAAAATCAGGTTTTGAATGAAGAATCACATTTCTTGGTAGAATCATGCAGGATTGAAATTTTTGATGGTTTTTTACTCCTCTCAACAGCCCAAACAAGTTTCTAAAAGGATGAGTTTGCAACTACTTTACTTTTGGAGAAAATTCAAAACATTCATTATTCAATAGGGCCCAAACTATCAAAAACCAGCGGTTTCAATGAACACACATTTCTTGGAAGAATCATGCAGGACTGAAATTTTTGATGTTTTTCTACTCCTCTCATGAGCCCAAACAAGTTTCTAAAAGCATGAGTTTGCAACTACTTTACTTTTGGAGAAAATTCAAAACATTCATTATTCAATAGAGCCCAATAGCAAAAATCAGGTTTTGAATGAAGAATCACAGTTCTTGGTAGAATCATGCAGGATTGAAATTTTTGATGGTTTTTTACTCCTCTCAACAGCCCAAACAAGTTTCTAAAAGGATGAGTTTGCAACTACTTTACTTTTGGAGAAAATTCAAAACATTCATTATTCAATAGAGCCCAATAGCAAAAATCAGGTTTTGAATGAAGAATCACATTTCTTGGTAGAATCATGCAGGATTGAAATTTTTGATGGTTTTTTACTCCTCTCAACAGCCCAAACAAGTTTCTAAAAGGATGAGTTTGCAACTCTTTTACTTTTGGAGAAAATTCAAAACATTCATTATTCAATAGGGCCCAAACTATCAAAAACCAGCGGTTTCAATGAACACACATTTCTTGGTAGAATCATGCAGGACTGAAATTTTTGATGTTTTTCTACTCATCTCATAAGCCCAAACAAGTCTCTAAAAGCATGAGTTTGCAACTACTTTACTTTTGGAGAAAATTCAAAACATTCATTATTCAATAGAGCCCAATAGCAAAAATCAGGTTTTGAATGAAGAATCACATTTCTTGGTAAAATCATGCAGGATTGAAATTTTTGATGGTTTTTTACTCCTCTCAACAGCCCAAACAAGTTTCTAAAAGGATGAGTTTGCAACTACTTTACTTTTGGAGAAAATTCAAAACATTCATTATTCAATAGAGCCCAATAGCAAAAATCAGGTTTTGAATGAAGAATCACATTTCTTGGTAGAATCATGCAGGATTGAAATTTTTGATGGTTTTTTACTCCTCTCAACAGCCCAAACAAGTTTCTAAAAGGATGAATTGCAACTACTTTACTTTTGGAGAAAATTCAAAACATTCATTATTCAATAGGGCCCAAACTATCAAAAACCAGCGGTTTCAATGAACACACATTTCTTGGTAGAATCATGCAGGACTGAAATTTTTGATGTTTTTCTACTCCTCTCATGAGCCCAAACAAGTCTCTAAAAGCATGAGTTTGCAACTACTTTACTTTTGGAGAAAATTCAAAACATTCATTATTCAATAGAGCCCAATAGCAAAAATCAGGTTTTGAATGAAGAATCACATTTCTTGGTAAAATCATGCAGGATTGAAATTTTTGATGGTTTTTTACTCCTCTCAACAGCCCAAACAAGTTTCTAAAAGGATGAGTTTGCAACTACTTTACTTTTGGAGAAAATTCAAAACTTTCATTATTCAATAGGGCCCAAACTATCAAAAACCAGCGGTTTCAATGAACACACATTTCTTGGTAGAATCATGCAGGACTGAAATTTTTGATGTTTTTCTACTCCTCTCATGAGCCCAAACAAGTTTCTAAAAGCATGAGTTTGCAACTACTTTACTTTTGGAGAAAATTCAAAACATTCACTATTCAATAGAGCCCAATAGCAAAAATCAGGTTTTGAATGAAGAATCACATTTCTTGGTAAAATCATGCAGGATTGAAATTTTTGATGGTTTTTTACTCCTCTCAACAGCCCAAACAAGTTTCTAAAAGGATGAGTTTGCAACTACTTTACTTTTGGAGAAAATTCAAACCATTCATTATTCAATAGGGCCCAAACTATCAAAAACCAGCGGTTTCAATGAACACACATTTCTTGGTAGAATCATGCAGGACTGAAATTTTTGATGTTTTTCTACTCCTCTCATGAGCCCAAACAAGTCTCTAAAAGCATGAGTTTGCAACTACTTTACTTTTGGAGAAAATTCAAAACATTCATTATTCAATAGAGCCCAATAGCAAAAATCAGGTTTTGAATGAAGAATCACATTTCTTGGTAGAATCATGCAGGATTGAAATTTTTGATGGTTTTTTACTCCTCTCAACAGCCCAAACAAGTTTCTAAACGGATGAGTTTGCAACTACTTTACTTTTGGAGAAAATTCAAAACATTCATTATTCAATAGGGCCCAAACTATCAAAAACCAGCGGTTTCAATGAACACACATTTCTTGGAAGAATCATGCAGGACAGAAATTTTTGATGTTTTTCTACTCCTCTCATGAGCCCAAACAAGTTTCTAAAAGCATGAGTTTGCAACTACTTTACTTTTGGAGAAAATTCAAAACATTCATTATTCAATAGAGCCCAATAGCAAAAATCAGGTTTTGAATGAAGAATCACAGTTCTTGGTAGAATCATGCAGGATTGAAATTTTTGATGGTTTTTTACTCCTCTCAACAGCCCAAACAAGTTTCTAAAAGGATGAGTTTGCAACTACTTTACTTTTGGAGAAAATTCAAAACATTCATTATTCAATAGAGCCCAATAGCAAAAATCAGGTTTTGAATGAAGAATCACATTTCTTGGTAGAATCATGCAGGATTGAAATTTTTGATGGTTTTTTACTCCTCTCAACAGCCCAAACAAGTTTCTAAAAGGATGAGTTTGCAACTACTTTACTTTTGGAGAAAATTCAAAACATTCATTATTCAATAGGGCACAAACTATCAAAAACCAGCGGTTTCAATGAACACACATTTCTTGGTAGAATCATGCAGGACTGAAATTTTTGATGTTTTTCTACTACTCTCATAAGCCCAAACAAGTCTCTAAAAGCATGAGTTTGCAACTACTTTACTTTTGGAGAAAATTCAAAACATTCATTATTCAATAGAGCCCAATAGCAAAAATCAGGTTTTGAATGAAGAATCACATTTCTTGGTAAAATCATGCAGGATTGAAATTTTTGATGGTTTTTTACTCCTCTCAACAGCCCAAACAAGTTTCTAAAAGGATGAGTTTGCAACTACTTTACTTTTGGAGAAAATTCAAAACATTCATTATTCAATAGGGCCCAAACTATCAAAAACCAGCGGTTTCAATGAACACACATTTCTTGGTAGAATCATGCAGGACTGAAATTTTTGATGTTTTTCTACTCCTCTCATGAGCCCAAACAAGTTTCTAAAAGCATGAGTTTGCAACTACTTTACTTTTGGAGAAAATTCAAAACATTCACTATTCAATAGAGCCCAATAGCAAAAATCAGGTTTTGAATGAAGAATCACATTTCTTGGTAAAATCATGCAGGATTGAAATTTTTGATGGTTTTTTACTCCTCTCAACAGCCCAAACAAGTTTCTAAAAGGATGAGTTTGCAACTACTTTACTTTTGGAGAAAATTCAAAACATTCATTATTCAATAGGGCCCAAACTATCAAAAACCAGCGGTTTCAATGAACACACATTTCTTGGTAGAATCATGCAGGACTGAAATTTTTGATGTTTTTCTACTCCTCTCATGAGCCCAAACAAGTCTCTAAAAGCATGAGTTTGCAACTACTTTACTTTTGGAGAAAATTCAAAACATTCATTATTCAATAGAGCCCAATAGCAAAAATCAGGTTTTGAATGAAGAATCACATTTCTTGGTAGAATCATGCAGGATTGAAATTTTTGATGGTTTTTTACTCCTCTCAACAGCCCAAACAAGTTTCTAAAAGGATGAGTTTGCAACTACTTTACTTTTGGAGAAAATTCAAAACATTCATTATTCAATAGGGCCCAAACTATCAAAAACCAGCGGTTTGAATGAACACACATTTCTTGGTAGAATCATGCAGGACTGAAATTTTTGATGTTTTTCTACTCCTCTCATGAGCCCAAACAAGTCTCTAAAAGCATGAGTTTGCAACTACTTTACTTTTGGAGAAAATTCAAAACATTCATTATTCAATAGAGCCCAATAGCAAAAATCAGGTTTTGAATGAAGAATCACATTTCTTGGTAGAAGCATGCAGGATTGAAATTTTTGATGGTTTTTTACTCCTCTCAACAGCCCAAACAAGTTTCTAAAAGGATGAGTTTGCAACTACTTTACTTTTGGAGAAAATTCAAAACATTCATTATTCAATAGGGCCCAAACTATCAAAAACCAGCGGTTTCAATGAACACACATTTCTTGGTAGAATCATGCAGGACTGAAGTTTTTGATGTTTTTCTACTCCTCTCATGAGCCCAAACAAGTCTCTAAAAGCATGAGTTTGCAACTACTTTACTTTTGGAGAAAATTCAAAACATTCATTATTCAATAGAGCCCAATAGCAAAAATCAGGTTTTGAATGAAGAATCACATTTCTTGGTAGAATCATGCAGGATTGAAATTTTTGATGGTTTTTTACTCCTCTCAACAGCCCAAACAAGTTTCTAAAAGGATGAGTTTGCAACTACTTTACTTTTGGAGAAAATTCAAAACATTCATTATTCAATAGGGCCCAAACTATCAAAAACCAGCGGTTTCAATGAACACACATTTCTTGGAAGAATCATGCAGGACTGAAATTTTTGATGTTTTTCTACTCCTCTCATGAGCCCAAACAAGTCTCTAAAAGCATGAGTTTGCAACTACTTTACTTTTGGAGAAAATTCAAAACATTCATTATTCAATAGAGCCCAATAGCAAAAATCAGGTTTTGAATGAAGAATCACATTTCTTGGTAGAATCATGCAGGATTGAAATTTTGATGGTTTTTTACTCCTCTCAACAGCCCAAACAAGTTTCTAAAAGGATGAGTTTGCAACTACTTTACTTTTGGAGAAAATTCAAAACATTCATTATTCAATAGGGCCCAAACTATCAAAAACCAGCGGTTTCAATGAACACACATTTCTTGGAAGAATCATGCAGGACTGAAATTTTTGATGTTTTTCTACTCCTCTCATGAGCCCAAACAAGTCTCTAAAAGCATGAGTTTGCAACTACTTTACTTTTGGAGAAAATTCAAAACATTCATTATTCAATAGAGCCCAATAGCAAAAATCAGGTTTTGAATGAAGAATCACATTTCTTGGTAGAATCATGCAGGATTGAAATTTTTGATGGTTTTTTACTCCTCTCAACAGCCCAAACAAGTTTCTAAAAGGATGAGTTTGCAACTACTTTACTTTCGGAGAAAATTCAAAACATTCATTATTCAATAGGGCCCAAACTATCAAAAACCAGCGGTTTCAATGAACACACATTTCTTGGTAGAATCATGCAGGACTGAAATTTTTGATGTTTTTCTACTCCTCTCATGAGCCCAAACAAGTTTCTAAAAGCATGAGTTTGCAACTACTTTACTTTTGGAGAAAATTCAAAACATTCATTATTCAATAGAGCCCAATAGCAAAAATCAGGTTTTGAATGAAGAATCACAGTTCTTGGTAGAATCATGCAGGATTGAAATTTTTGATGGTTTTTTACTCCTCTCAACAGCCCAAACAAGTTTCTAAAAGGATGAGTTTGCAACTACTTTACTTTTGGAGAAAATTCAAAACATTCATTATTCAATAGGGCCCAAACTATCAAAAACCAGCGGTTTCAATGAACACACATTTCTTGGTAGAATCATGCAGGACTGAAATTTTTGATGTTTTTCTACTCCTCTCATAAGCCCAAACAAGTCTCTAAAAGCATGAGTTTGCAACTACTTTACTTTTGGAGAAAATTCAAAACATTCATTATTCAATAGAGCCCAATAGCAAAAATCAGGTTTTGAATGAAGAATCACATTTCTTGGTAAAATCATGCAGGATTGAAATTTTTGATGGTTTTTTACTCCTCTCAACAGCCCAAACAAGTTTCTAAAAGGATGAGTTTGCAACTACTTTACTTTTGGAGAAAATTCAAAACATTCATTATTCAATAGGGCCCAAACTATCAAAAAACAGCGGTTTCAATGAACACACATTTCTTGGTAGAATCATGCAGGACTCAAATTTTTGATGTTTTTCTACTCCTCTCATGAGCCCAAACAAGTTTCTAAAAGCATGAGTTTGCAACTACTTTACTTTTGGAGAAAATTCAAAACATTCACTATTCAATAGAGCCCAATAGCAAAAATCAGGTTTTGAATGAAGAATCACATTTCTTGGTAAAATCATGCAGGATTGAAATTTTTGATGGTTTTTTACTCCTCTCAACAGCCCAAACAAGTTTCTAAAAGGATGAGTTTGCAACTACTTTACTTTTGGAGAAAATTCAAAACATTCATTATTCAATAGGGCCCAAACTATCAAAAACCAGCGGTTTCAATGAACACACATTTCTTGGTAGAATCATGCAGGACTGAAATTTTTGATGTTTTTCTACTCTCATGAGCCCAAACAAGTCTCTAAAAGCATGAGTTTGCAACTACTTTACTTTTGGAGAAAATTCAAAACATTCATTATTCAATAGAGCCCAATAGCAAAAATCAGGTTTTGAATGAAGAATCACATTTCTTGGTAGAATCATGCAGGATTGAAATTTTTGATGGTTTTTTACTCCTCTCAACAGCCCAAACAAGTTTCTAAAAGGATGAGTTTGCTACTACTTTACTTTTGGAGAAAATTCAAAACATTCATTATTCAATAGGGCCCAAACTATCAAAAACCAGCGGTTTGAATGAACACACATTTCTTGGTAGAATCATGCAGGACTGAAATTTTTGATGTTTTTCTACTCCTCTCATGAGCCCAAACAAGTCTCTAAAAGCATGAGTTTGCAACTACTTTACTTTTGGAGAAAATTCAAAACATTCATTATTCAAAAGAGCCCAATAGCAAAAATCAGGTTTTGAATGAAGAATCACATTTCTTGGTAGAAGCATGCAGGATTGAAATTTTTGATGGTTTTTTACTCCTCTCAACAGCCCAAACAAGTTTCTAAAAGGATGAGTTTGCAACTACTTTACTTTTGGAGAAAATTCAAAACATTCATTATTCAATAGGGCCCAAACTATCAAAAACCAGCGGTTTCAATGAACACACATTTCTTGGTAGAATCATGCAGGACTGAAGTTTTTGATGTTTTTCTACTCCTCTCATGAGCCCAAACAAGTCTCTAAAAGCATGAGTTTGCAACTACTTTACTTTTGGAGAAAATTCAAAACATTCATTATTCAATAGAGCCCAATAGCAAAAATCAGGTTTTGAATGAAGAATCACATTTCTTGGTAGAATGATGCAGGATTGAAATTTTTGATGGTTTTTTACTCCTCTCTACAGCCCAAACAAGTTTCTAAAAGGATGAGTTTGCAACTGCTTTACTTTTGGAGAAAATTCAAAACATTCATTATTCAATAGGGCCCAAACTATCAAAAACCAGCGGTTTGAATGAACACACATTTCTTGGTAGAATCATGCAGGACTCAAATTTTTGATGTTTTTCTACTCCTCTCATGAGCCCAAACAAGTCTCTAAAAGCATGAGTTTGCAACTACTTTACTTTTGGAGAAAATTCAAAACATTCATTATTCAATAGAGCCCAATAGCAAAAATCAGGTTTTGAATGAAGAATCACATTTCTTGGTAGAATCATGCAGGATTGAAATTTTTGATGGTTTTTTACTCCTCTCAACAGCCCAAACAAGTTTCTAAAAGGATGAGTTTGCAACTACTTTACTTTCGGAGAAAATTCAAAACATTCATTATTCAATAGGGCCCAAACTATCAAAAACCAGCGGTTTCAATGAACACACATTTCTTGGTAGAATCATGCAGGACTGAAATTTTTGATGTTTTTCTACTCCTCTCATGAGCCCAAACAAGTTTCTAAAAGCATGAGTTTGCAACTACTTTACTTTTGGAGAAAATTCAAAACATTCACTATTCAATAGAGCCCAATAGCAAAAATCAGGTTTTGAATGAAGAATCACATTTCTTGGTAAAATCATGCAGGATTGAAATTTTTGATGGTTTTTTACTCCTCTCAACAGCCCAAACAAGTTTCTAAAAGGATGAGTTTGCAACTACTTTACTTTTGGAGAAAATTCAAAACATTCATTATTCAATAGGGCCCAAACTATCAAAAACCAGCGGTTTCAATGAACACACATTTCTTGGTAGAATCATGCAGGACTGAAATTTTTGATGTTTTTCTACTCCTCTCATGAGCCCAAACAAGTCTCTAAAAGGATGAGTTTGCAACTACTTTACTTTTGGAGAAAATTCAAAACATTCATTATTCAATAGAGCCCAATAGCAAAAATCAGGTTTTGAATGAAGAATCACATTTCTTGGTAGAATCATGCAGGATTGAAATTTTTGATGGTTTTTTACTCCTCTCAACAGCCCAAACAAGTTTCTAAAAGGATGAGTTTGCAACTACTTTACTTTTGGAGAAAATTCAAAACATTCATTATTCAATAGGGCCCAAACTATCAAAAACCAGCGGTTTGAATGAACACACATTTCTTGGTAGAATCATGCAGGACTGAAATTTTTGATGTTTTTCTACTCCTCTCATGAGCCCAAACAAGTCTCTAAAAGCATGAGTTTGCAACTACTTTACTTTTGGAGAAAATTCAAAACATTCATTATTCAATAGAGCCCAATAGCAAAAATCAGGTTTTGAATGAAGAATCACATTTCTTGGTAAAATCATGCAGGATTGAAATTTTTGATGGTTTTTTACTCCTCTCAACAGCCCAAACAAGTTTCTAAAAGGATGAGTTTGCAACTACTTTACTTTTGGAGAAAATTCAAAACATTCATTATTCAATAGGGCCCAAACTATCAAAAAACAGCGGTTTCAATGAACACACATTTCTTGGTAGAATCATGCAGGACTCAAATTTTTGATGTTTTTCTACTCCTCTCATGAGCCCAAACAAGTTTCTAAAAGCATGAGTTTGCAACTACTTTACTTTTGGAGAAAATTCAAAACATTCACTATTCAATAGAGCCCAATAGCAAAAATCAGGTTTTGAATGAAGAATCACATTTCTTGGTAAAATCATGCAGGATTGAAATTTTTGATGGTTTTTTACTCCTCTCAACAGCCCAAACAAGTTTCTAAAAGGATGAGTTTGCAACTACTTTACTTTTGGAGAAAATTCAAAACATTCATTATTCAATAGGGCCCAAACTATCAAAAACCAGCGGTTTCAATGAACACACATTTCTTGGTAGAATCATGCAGGACTGAAATTTTTGATGTTTTTCTACTCTCATGAGCCCAAACAAGTCTCTAAAAGCATGAGTTTGCAACTACTTTACTTTTGGAGAAAATTCAAAACATTCATTATTCAATAGAGCCCAATAGCAAAAATCAGGTTTTGAATGAAGAATCACATTTCTTGGTAGAATCATGCAGGATTGAAATTTTTGATGGTTTTTTACTCCTCTCAACAGCCCAAACAAGTTTCTAAAAGGATGAGTTTGCTACTACTTTACTTTTGGAGAAAATTCAAAACATTCATTATTCAATAGGGCCCAAACTATCAAAAACCAGCGGTTTGAATGAACACACATTTCTTGGTAGAATCATGCAGGACTGAAATTTTTGATGTTTTTCTACTCCTCTCATGAGCCCAAACAAGTCTCTAAAAGCATGAGTTTGCAACTACTTTACTTTTGGAGAAAATTCAAAACATTCATTATTCAAAAGAGCCCAATAGCAAAAATCAGGTTTTGAATGAAGAATCACATTTCTTGGTAGAAGCATGCAGGATTGAAATTTTTGATGGTTTTTTACTCCTCTCAACAGCCCAAACAAGTTTCTAAAAGGATGAGTTTGCAACTACTTTACTTTTGGAGAAAATTCAAAACATTCATTATTCAATAGGGCCCAAACTATCAAAAACCAGCGGTTTCAATGAACACACATTTCTTGGTAGAATCATGCAGGACTGAAGTTTTTGATGTTTTTCTACTCCTCTCATGAGCCCAAACAAGTCTCTAAAAGCATGAGTTTGCAACTACTTTACTTTTGGAGAAAATTCAAAACATTCATTATTCAATAGAGCCCAATAGCAAAAATCAGGTTTTGAATGAAGAATCACATTTCTTGGTAGAATGATGCAGGATTGAAATTTTTGATGGTTTTTTACTCCTCTCTACAGCCCAAACAAGTTTCTAAAAGGATGAGTTTGCAACTGCTTTACTTTTGGAGAAAATTCAAAACATTCATTATTCAATAGGGCCCAAACTATCAAAAACCAGCGGTTTGAATGAACACACATTTCTTGGTAGAATCATGCAGGACTCAAATTTTTGATGTTTTTCTACTCCTCTCATGAGCCCAAACAAGTCTCTAAAAGCATGAGTTTGCAACTACTTTACTTTTGGAGAAAATTCAAAACATTCATTATTCAATAGAGCCCAATAGCAAAAATCAGGTTTTGAATGAAGAATCACATTTCTTGGTAGAATCATGCAGGATTGAAATTTTTGATGGTTTTTTACTCCTCTCAACAGCCCAAACAAGTTTCTAAAAGGATGAGTTTGCAACTACTTTACTTTCGGAGAAAATTCAAAACATTCATTATTCAATAGGGCCCAAACTATCAAAAACCAGCGGTTTCAATGAACACACATTTCTTGGTAGAATCATGCAGGACTGAAATTTTTGATGTTTTTCTACTCCTCTCATGAGCCCAAACAAGTTTCTAAAAGCATGAGTTTGCAACTACTTTACTTTTGGAGAAAATTCAAAACATTCACTATTCAATAGAGCCCAATAGCAAAAATCAGGTTTTGAATGAAGAATCACATTTCTTGGTAAAATCATGCAGGATTGAAATTTTTGATGGTTTTTTACTCCTCTCAACAGCCCAAACAAGTTTCTAAAAGGATGAGTTTGCAACTACTTTACTTTTGGAGAAAATTCAAAACATTCATTATTCAATAGGGCCCAAACTATCAAAAACCAGCGGTTTCAATGAACACACATTTCTTGGTAGAATCATGCAGGACTGAAATTTTTGATGTTTTTCTACTCCTCTCATGAGCCCAAACAAGTCTCTAAAAGGATGAGTTTGCAACTACTTTACTTTTGGAGAAAATTCAAAACATTCATTATTCAATAGAGCCCAATAGCAAAAATCAGGTTTTGAATGAAGAATCACATTTCTTGGTAGAATCATGCAGGATTGAAATTTTTGATGGTTTTTTACTCCTCTCAACAGCCCAAACAAGTTTCTAAAAGGATGAGTTTGCAACTACTTTACTTTTGGAGAAAATTCAAAACATTCATTATTCAATAGGGCCCAAACTATCAAAAACCAGCGGTTTGAATGAACACACATTTCTTGGTAGAATCATGCAGGACTGAAATTTTTGATGTTTTTCTACTCCTCTCATGAGCCCAAACAAGTCTCTAAAAGCATGAGTTTGCAACTACTTTACTTTTGGAGAAAATTCAAAACATTCATTATTCAATAGAGCCCAATAGCAAAAATCAGGTTTTGAATGAAGAATCACATTTCTTGGTAGAAGCATGCAGGATTGAAATTTTTGATGGTTTTTTACTCCTCTCAACAGCCCAAACAAGTTTCTAAAAGGATGAGTTTGCAACTACTTTACTTTTGGAGAAAATTCAAAACATTCATTATTCAATAGGGCCCAAACTATCAAAAACCAGCGGTTTCAATGAACACACATTTCTTGGTAGAATCATGCAGGACTGAAGTTTTTGATGTTTTTCTACTCCTCTCATGAGCCCAAACAAGTCTCTAAAAGCATGAGTTTGCAACTACTTTACTTTTGGAGAAAATTCAAAACATTCATTATTCAATAGAGCCCAATAGCAAAAATCAGGTTTTGAATGAAGAATCACATTTCTTGGTAGAATCATGCAGGATTGAAATTTTTGATGGTTTTTTACTCCTCTCAACAGCCCAAACAAGTTTCTAAAAGGATGAGTTTGCAACTACTTTACTTTTGGAGAAAATTCAAAACATTCATTATTCAATAGGGCCCAAACTATCAAAAACCAGCGGTTTCAATGAACACACATTTCTTGGAAGAATCATGCAGGACTGAAATTTTTGATGTTTTTCTACTCCTCTCATGATCCCAAACAAGTCTCTAAAAGCATGAGTTTGCAACTACTTTACTTTTGGAGAAAATTCAAAACATTCATTATTCAATAGAGCCCAATAGCAAAAATCAGGTTTTGAATGAAGAATCACATTTCTTGGTAGAATCATGCAGGATTGAAATTTTGATGGTTTTTTACTCCTCTCAACAGCCCAAACAAGTTTCTAAAAGGATGAGTTTGCAACTACTTTACTTTTGGAGAAAATTCAAAACATTCATTATTCAATAGGGCCCAAACTATCAAAAACCAGCGGTTTCAATGAACACACATTTCTTGGAAGAATCATGCAGGACTGAAATTTTTGATGTTTTTCTACTCCTATCATGAGCCCAAACAAGTCTCTAAAAGCATGAGTTTGCAACTACTTTACTTTTGGAGAAAATTCAAAACATTCATTATTCAATAGAGCCCAATAGCAAAAATCAGGTTTTGAATGAAGAATCACATTTCTTGGTAGAATCATGCAGGATTGAAATTTTTGATGGTTTTTTACTCCTCTCAACAGCCCAAACAAGTTTCTAAAAGGATGAGTTTGCAACTACTTTACTTTCGGAGAAAATTCAAAACATTCATTATTCAATAGGGCCCAAACTATCAAAAACCAGCGGTTTCAATGAACACACATTTCTTGGTAGAATCATGCAGGACTGAAATTTTTGATGTTTTTCTACTCCTCTCATGAGCCCAAACAAGTTTCTAAAAGCATGAGTTTGCAACTACTTTACTTTTGGAGAAAATTCAAAACATTCATTATTCAATAGAGCCCAATAGCAAAAATCAGGTTTTGAATGAAGAATCACAGTTCTTGGTAGAATCATGCAGGATTGAAATTTTTGATGGTTTTTTACTCCTCTCAACAGCCCAAACAAGTTTCTAAAAGGATGAGTTTGCAACTACTTTACTTTTGGAGAAAATTCAAAACATTCATTATTCAATAGAGCCCAATAGCAAAAATCAGGTTTTGAATGAAGAATCACATTTCTTGGTAGAATCATGCAGGATTGAAATTTTTGATGGTTTTTTACTCCTCTCAACAGCCCAAACAAGTTTCTAAAAGGATGAGTTTGCAACTACTTTACTTTTGGAGAAAATTCAAAACATTCATTATTCAATAGGGCCCAAACTATCAAAAACCAGCGGTTTCAATGAACACACATTTCTTGGTAGAATCATGCAGGACTGAAATTTTTGATGTTTTTCTACTCCTCTCATAAGCCCAAACAAGTCTCTAAAAGCATGAGTTTGCAACTACTTTACTTTTGGAGAAAATTCAAAACATTCATTATTCAATAGAGCCCAATAGCAAAAATCAGGTTTTGAATGAAGAATCACATTTCTTGGTAAAATCATGCAGGATTGAAATTTTTGATGGTTTTTTACTCCTCTCAACAGCCCAAACAAGTTTCTAAAAGGATGAGTTTGCAACTACTTTACTTTTGGAGAAAATTCAAAACATTCATTATTCAATAGGGCCCAAACTATCAAAAAACAGCGGTTTCAATGAACACACATTTCTTGGTAGAATCATGCAGGACTGAAATTTTTGATGTTTTTCTACTCCTCTCATGAGCCCAAACAAGTTTCTAAAAGCATGAGTTTGCAACTACTTTACTTTTGGAGAAAATTCAAAACATTCACTATTCAATAGAGCCCAATAGCAAAAATCAGGTTTTGAATGAAGAATCACATTTCTTGGTAAAATCATGCAGGATTGAAATTTTTGATGGTTTTTTACTCCTCTCAACAGCCCAAACAAGTTTCTAAAAGGATGAGTTTGCAACTACTTTACTTTTGGAGAAAATTCAAAACATTCATTATTCAATAGGGCCCAAACTATCAAAAACCAGCGGTTTCAATGAACACACATTTCTTGGTAGAATCATGCAGGACTGAAGTTTTTGATGTTTTTCTACTCCTCTCATGAGCCCAAACAAGTCTCTAAAAGCATGAGTTTGCAACTACTTTACTTTTGGAGAAAATTCAAAACATTCATTATTCAATAGAGCCCAATAGCAAAAATCAGGTTTTGAATGAAGAATCACATTTCTTGGTAGAATCATGCAGGATTGAAATTTTTGATGGTTTTTTACTCCTCTCAACAGCCCAAACAAGTTTCTAAAAGGATGAGTTTGCAACTACTTTACTTTTGGAGAAAATTCAAAACATTCATTATTCAATAGGGCCCAAACTATCAAAAACCAGCGGTTTCAATGAACACACATTTCTTGGAAGAATCATGCAGGACTGAAATTTTTGATGTTTTTCTACTCCTCTCATGAGCCCAAACAAGTCTCTAAAAGCATGAGTTTGCAACTACTTTACTTTTGGAGAAAATTCAAAACATTCATTATTCAATAGAGCCCAATAGCAAAAATCAGGTTTTGAATGAAGAATCACATTTCTTGGTAGAATCATGCAGGATTGAAATTTTGATGGTTTTTTACTCCTCTCAACAGCCCAAACAAGTTTCTAAAAGGATGAGTTTGCAACTACTTTACTTTTGGAGAAAATTCAAAACATTCATTATTCAATAGGGCCCAAACTATCAAAAACCAGCGGTTTCAATGAACACACATTTCTTGGAAGAATCATGCAGGACTGAAATTTTTGATGTTTTTCTACTCCTCTCATGAGCCCAAACAAGTCTCTAAAAGCATGAGTTTGCAACTACTTTACTTTTGGAGAAAATTCAAAACATTCATTATTCAATAGAGCCCAATAGCAAAAATCAGGTTTTGAATGAAGAATCACATTTCTTGGTAGAATCATGCAGGATTGAAATTTTGATGGTTTTTTACTCCTCTCAACAGCCCAAACAAGTTTCTAAAAGGATGAGTTTGCAACTACTTTACTTTTGGAGAAAATTCAAAACATTCATTATTCAATAGGGCCCAAACTATCAAAAACCAGCGGTTTCAATGAACACACATTTCTTGGAAGAATCATGCAGGACTGAAATTTTTGATGTTTTTCTACTCCTCTCATGAGCCCAAACAAGTCTCTAAAAGCATGAGTTTGCAACTACTTTACTTTTGGAGAAAATTCAAAACATTCATTATTCAATAGAGCCCAATAGCAAAAATCAGGTTTTGAATGAAGAATCACATTTCTTGGTAGAATCATGCAGGATTGAAATTTTTGATGGTTTTTTACTCCTCTCAACAGCCCAAACAAGTTTCTAAAAGGATGAGTTTGCAACTACTTTACTTTCGGAGAAAATTCAAAACATTCATTATTCAATAGGGCCCAAACTATCAAAAACCAGCGGTTTCAATGAACACACATTTCTTGGTAGAATCATGCAGGACTGAAATTTTTGATGTTTTTCTACTCCTCTCATGAGCCCAAACAAGTTTCTAAAAGCATGAGTTTGCAACTACTTTACTTTTGGAGAAAATTCAAAACATTCATTATTCAATAGAGCCCAATAGCAAAAATCAGGTTTTGAATGAAGAATCACAGTTCTTGGTAGAATCATGCAGGATTGAAATTTTTGATGGTTTTTTACTCCTCTCAACAGCCCAAACAAGTTTCTAAAAGGATGAGTTTGCAACTACTTTACTTTTGGAGAAAATTCAAAACATTCATTATTCAATAGGGCCCAAACTATCAAAAACCAGCGGTTTCAATGAACACACATTTCTTGGTAGAATCATGCAGGACTGAAATTTTTGATGTTTTTCTACTCCTCTCATAAGCCCAAACAAGTCTCTAAAAGCATGAGTTTGCAACTACTTTACTTTTGGAGAAAATTCAAAACATTCATTATTCAATAGAGCCCAATAGCAAAAATCAGGTTTTGAATGAAGAATCACATTTCTTGGTAAAATCATGCAGGATTGAAATTTTTGATGGTTTTTTACTCCTCTCAACAGCCCAAACAAGTTTCTAAAAGGATGAGTTTGCAACTACTTTACTTTTGGAGAAAATTCAAAACATTCATTATTCAATAGGGCCCAAACTATCAAAAAACAGCGGTTTCAATGAACACACATTTCTTGGTAGAATCATGCAGGACTCAAATTTTTGATGTTTTTCTACTCCTCTCATGAGCCCAAACAAGTTTCTAAAAGCATGAGTTTGCAACTACTTTACTTTTGGAGAAAATTCAAAACATTCACTATTCAATAGAGCCCAATAGCAAAAATCAGGTTTTGAATGAAGAATCACATTTCTTGGTAAAATCATGCAGGATTGAAATTTTTGATGGTTTTTTACTCCTCTCAACAGCCCAAACAAGTTTCTAAAAGGATGAGTTTGCAACTACTTTACTTTTGGAGAAAATTCAAAACATTCATTATTCAATAGGGCCCAAACTATCAAAAACCAGCGGTTTCAATGAACACACATTTCTTGGTAGAATCATGCAGGACTGAAATTTTTGATGTTTTTCTACTCTCATGAGCCCAAACAAGTCTCTAAAAGCATGAGTTTGCAACTACTTTACTTTTGGAGAAAATTCAAAACATTCATTATTCAATAGAGCCCAATAGCAAAAATCAGGTTTTGAATGAAGAATCACATTTCTTGGTAGAATCATGCAGGATTGAAATTTTTGATGGTTTTTTACTCCTCTCAACAGCCCAAACAAGTTTCTAAAAGGATGAGTTTGCTACTACTTTACTTTTGGAGAAAATTCAAAACATTCATTATTCAATAGGGCCCAAACTATCAAAAACCAGCGGTTTGAATGAACACACATTTCTTGGTAGAATCATGCAGGACTGAAATTTTTGATGTTTTTCTACTCCTCTCATGAGCCCAAACAAGTCTCTAAAAGCATGAGTTTGCAACTACTTTACTTTTGGAGAAAATTCAAAACATTCATTATTCAAAAGAGCCCAATAGCAAAAATCAGGTTTTGAATGAAGAATCACATTTCTTGGTAGAAGCATGCAGGATTGAAATTTTTGATGGTTTTTTACTCCTCTCAACAGCCCAAACAAGTTTCTAAAAGGATGAGTTTGCAACTACTTTACTTTTGGAGAAAATTCAAAACATTCATTATTCAATAGGGCCCAAACTATCAAAAACCAGCGGTTTCAATGAACACACATTTCTTGGTAGAATCATGCAGGACTGAAGTTTTTGATGTTTTTCTACTCCTCTCATGAGCCCAAACAAGTCTCTAAAAGCATGAGTTTGCAACTACTTTACTTTTGGAGAAAATTCAAAACATTCATTATTCAATAGAGCCCAATAGCAAAAATCAGGTTTTGAATGAAGAATCACATTTCTTGGTAGAATGATGTAGGATTGAAATTTTTGATGGTTTTTTACTCCTCTCTACAGCCCAAACAAGTTTCTAAAAGGATGAGTTTGCAACTGCTTTACTTTTGGAGAAAATTCAAAACATTCATTATTCAATAGGGCCCAAACTATCAAAAACCAGCGGTTTGAATGAACACACATTTCTTGGTAGAATCATGCAGGACTCAAATTTTTGATGTTTTTCTACTCCTCTCATGAGCCCAAACAAGTCTCTAAAAGCATGAGTTTGCAACTACTTTACTTTTGGAGAAAATTCAAAACATTCATTATTCAATAGAGCCCAATAGCAAAAATCAGGTTTTGAATGAAGAATCACATTTCTTGGTAGAATCATGCAGGATTGAAATTTTTGATGGTTTTTTACTCCTCTCAACAGCCCAAACAAGTTTCTAAAAGGATGAGTTTGCAACTACTTTACTTTCGGAGAAAATTCAAAACATTCATTATTCAATAGGGCCCAAACTATCAAAAACCAGCGGTTTCAATGAACACACATTTCTTGGTAGAATCATGCAGGACTGAAATTTTTGATGTTTTTCTACTCCTCTCATGAGCCCAAACAAGTTTCTAAAAGCATGAGTTTGCAACTACTTTACTTTTGGAGAAAATTCAAAACATTCACTATTCAATAGAGCCCAATAGCAAAAATCAGGTTTTGAATGAAGAATCACATTTCTTGGTAAAATCATGCAGGATTGAAATTTTTGATGGTTTTTTACTCCTCTCAACAGCCCAAACAAGTTTCTAAAAGGATGAGTTTGCAACTACTTTACTTTTGGAGAAAATTCAAAACATTCATTATTCAATAGGGCCCAAACTATCAAAAACCAGCGGTTTCAATGAACACACATTTCTTGGTAGAATCATGCAGGACTGAAATTTTTGATGTTTTTCTACTCCTCTCATGAGCCCAAACAAGTCTCTAAAAGCATGAGTTTGCAACTACTTTACTTTTGGAGAAAATTCAAAACATTCATTATTCAATAGAGCCCAATAGCAAAAATCAGGTTTTGAATGAAGAATCACATTTCTTGGTAGAATCATGCAGGATTGAAATTTTTGATGGTTTTTTACTCCTCTCAACAGCCCAAACAAGTTTCTAAAAGGATGAGTTTGCAACTACTTTACTTTTGGAGAAAATTCAAAACATTCATTATTCAATAGGGCCCAAACTATCAAAAACCAGCGGTTTGAATGAACACACATTTCTTGGTAGAATCATGCAGGACTGAAATTTTTGATGTTTTTCTACTCCTCTCATGAGCCCAAACAAGTCTCTAAAAGCATGAGTTTGCAACTACTTTACTTTTGGAGAAAATTCAAAACATTCATTATTCAATAGAGCCCAATAGCAAAAATCAGGTTTTGAATGAAGAATCACATTTCTTGGTAGAAGCATGCAGGATTGAAATTTTTGATGGTTTTTTACTCCTCTCAACAGCCCAAACAAGTTTCTAAAAGGATGAGTTTGCAACTACTTTACTTTTGGAGAAAATTCAAAACATTCATTATTCAATAGGGCCCAAACTATCAAAAACCAGCGGTTTCAATGAACACACATTTCTTGGTAGAATCATGCAGGACTGAAGTTTTTGATGTTTTTCTACTCCTCTCATGAGCCCAAACAAGTCTCTAAAAGCATGAGTTTGCAACTACTTTACTTTTGGAGAAAATTCAAAACATTCATTATTCAATAGAGCCCAATAGCAAAAATCAGGTTTTGAATGAAGAATCACATTTCTTGGTAGAATCATGCAGGATTGAAATTTTTGATGGTTTTTTACTCCTCTCAACAGCCCAAACAAGTTTCTAAAAGGATGAGTTTGCAACTACTTTACTTTTGGAGAAAATTCAAAACATTCATTATTCAATAGGGCCCAAACTATCAAAAACCAGCGGTTTCAATGAACACACATTTCTTGGAAGAATCATGCAGGACTGAAATTTTTGATGTTTTTCTACTCCTCTCATGATCCCAAACAAGTCTCTAAAAGCATGAGTTTGCAACTACTTTACTTTTGGAGAAAATTCAAAACATTCATTATTCAATAGAGCCCAATAGCAAAAATCAGGTTTTGAATGAAGAATCACATTTCTTGGTAGAATCATGCAGGATTGAAATTTTGATGGTTTTTTACTCCTCTCAACAGCCCAAACAAGTTTCTAAAAGGATGAGTTTGCAACTACTTTACTTTTGGAGAAAATTCAAAACATTCATTATTCAATAGGGCCCAAACTATCAAAAACCAGCGGTTTCAATGAACACACATTTCTTGGAAGAATCATGCAGGACTGAAATTTTTGATGTTTTTCTACTCCTATCATGAGCCCAAACAAGTCTCTAAAAGCATGAGTTTGCAACTACTTTACTTTTGGAGAAAATTCAAAACATTCATTATTCAATAGAGCCCAATAGCAAAAATCAGGTTTTGAATGAAGAATCACATTTCTTGGTAGAATCATGCAGGATTGAAATTTTGATGGTTTTTTACTCCTCTCAACAGCCCAAACAAGTTTCTAAAAGGATGAGTTTGCAACTACTTTACTTTTGGAGAAAATTCAAAACATTCATTATTCAATAGGGCCCAAACTATCAAAAACCAGCGGTTTCAATGAACACACATTTCTTGGAAGAATCATGCAGGACTGAAATTTTTGATGTTTTTCTACTCCTCTCATGAGCCCAAACAAGTCTCTAAAAGCATGAGTTTGCAACTACTTTACTTTTGGAGAAAATTCAAAACATTCATTATTCAATAGAGCCCAATAGCAAAAATCAGGTTTTGAATGAAGAATCACATTTCTTGGTAGAATCATGCAGGATTGAAATTTTTGATGGTTTTTTACTCCTCTCAACAGCCCAAACAAGTTTCTAAAAGGATGAGTTTGCAACTACTTTACTTTCGGAGAAAATTCAAAACATTCATTATTCAATAGGGCCCAAACTATCAAAAACCAGCGGTTTCAATGAACACACATTTCTTGGTAGAATCATGCAGGACTGAAATTTTTGATGTTTTTCTACTCCTCTCATGAGCCCAAACAAGTTTCTAAAAGCATGAGTTTGCAACTACTTTACTTTTGGAGAAAATTCAAAACATTCATTATTCAATAGAGCCCAATAGCAAAAATCAGGTTTTGAATGAAGAATCACAGTTCTTGGTAGAATCATGCAGGATTGAAATTTTTGATGGTTTTTTACTCCTCTCAACAGCCCAAACAAGTTTCTAAAAGGATGAGTTTGCAACTACTTTACTTTTGGAGAAAATTCAAAACATTCATTATTCAATAGAGCCCAATAGCAAAAATCAGGTTTTGAATGAAGAATCACATTTCTTGGTAGAATCATGCAGGATTGAAATTTTTGATGGTTTTTTACTCCTCTCAACAGCCCAAACAAGTTTCTAAAAGGATGAGTTTGCAACTACTTTACTTTTGGAGAAAATTCAAAACATTCATTATTCAATAGGGCCCAAACTATCAAAAACCAGCGGTTTCAATGAACACACATTTCTTGGTAGAATCATGCAGGACTGAAATTTTTGATGTTTTTCTACTCCTCTCATAAGCCCAAACAAGTCTCTAAAAGCATGAGTTTGCAACTACTTTACTTTTGGAGAAAATTCAAAACATTCATTATTCAATAGAGCCCAATAGCAAAAATCAGGTTTTGAATGAAGAATCACATTTCTTGGTAAAATCATGCAGGATTGAAATTTTTGATGGTTTTTTACTCCTCTCAACAGCCCAAACAAGTTTCTAAAAGGATGAGTTTGCAACTACTTTACTTTTGGAGAAAATTCAAAACATTCATTATTCAATAGGGCCCAAACTATCAAAAAACAGCGGTTTCAATGAACACACATTTCTTGGTAGAATCATGCAGGACTGAAATTTTTGATGTTTTTCTACTCCTCTCATGAGCCCAAACAAGTCTCTAAAAGCATGAGTTTGCAACTACTTTACTTTTGGAGAAAATTCAAAACATTCATTATTCAATAGAGCCCAATAGCAAAAATCAGGTTTTGAATGAAGAATCACATTTCTTGGTAGAAGCATGCAGGATTGAAATTTTTGATGGTTTTTTACTCCTCTCAACAGCCCAAACAAGTTTCTAAAAGGATGAGTTTGCAACTACTTTACTTTTGGAGAAAATTCAAAACATTCATTATTCAATAGGGCCCAAACTATCAAAAACCAGCGGTTTCAATGAACACACATTTCTTGGTAGAATCATGCAGGACTGAAGTTTTTGATGTTTTTCTACTCCTCTCATGAGCCCAAACAAGTCTCTAAAAGCATGAGTTTGCAACTACTTTACTTTTGGAGAAAATTCAAAACATTCATTATTCAATAGAGCCCAATAGCAAAAATCAGGTTTTGAATGAAGAATCACATTTCTTGGTAGAATCATGCAGGATTGAAATTTTTGATGGTTTTTTACTCCTCTCAACAGCCCAAACAAGTTTCTAAAAGGATGAGTTTGCAACTACTTTACTTTTGGAGAAAATTCAAAACATTCATTATTCAATAGGGCCCAAACTATCAAAAACCAGCGGTTTCAATGAACACACATTTCTTGGAAGAATCATGCAGGACTGAAATTTTTGATGTTTTTCTACTCCTCTCATGATCCCAAACAAGTCTCTAAAAGCATGAGTTTGCAACTACTTTACTTTTGGAGAAAATTCAAAACATTCATTATTCAATAGAGCCCAATAGCAAAAATCAGGTTTTGAATGAAGAATCACATTTCTTGGTAGAATCATGCAGGATTGAAATTTTGATGGTTTTTTACTCCTCTCAACAGCCCAAACAAGTTTCTAAAAGGATGAGTTTGCAACTACTTTACTTTTGGAGAAAATTCAAAACATTCATTATTCAATAGGGCCCAAACTATCAAAAACCAGCGGTTTCAATGAACACACATTTCTTGGTAGAATCATGCAGGACTGAAATTTTTGATGTTTTTCTACTCCTCTCATGAGCCCAAACAAGTTTCTAAAAGCATGAGTTTGCAACTACTTTACTTTTGGAGAAAATTCAAAACATTCATTATTCAATAGAGCCCAATAGCAAAAATCAGGTTTTGAATGAAGAATCACAGTTCTTGGTAGAATCATGCAGGATTGAAATTTTTGATGGTTTTTTACTCCTCTCAACAGCCCAAACAAGTTTCTAAAAGGATGAGTTTGCAACTACTTTACTTTTGGAGAAAATTCAAAACATTCATTATTCAATAGAGCCCAATAGCAAAAATCAGGTTTTGAATGAAGAATCACATTTCTTGGTAGAATCATGCAGGATTGAAATTTTTGATGGTTTTTTACTCCTCTCAACAGCCCAAACAAGTTTCTAAAAGGATGAGTTTGCAACTACTTTACTTTTGGAGAAAATTCAAAACATTCATTATTCAATAGGGCCCAAACTATCAAAAACCAGCGGTTTCAATGAACACACATTTCTTGGTAGAATCATGCAGGACTGAAATTTTTGATGTTTTTCTACTCCTCTCATAAGCCCAAACAAGTCTCTAAAAGCATGAGTTTGCAACTACTTTACTTTTGGAGAAAATTCAAAACATTCATTATTCAATAGAGCCCAATAGCAAAAATCAGGTTTTGAATGAAGAATCACATTTCTTGGTAAAATCATGCAGGATTGAAATTTTTGATGGTTTTTTACTCCTCTCAACAGCCCAAACAAGTTTCTAAAAGGATGAGTTTGCAACTACTTTACTTTTGGAGAAAATTCAAAACATTCATTATTCAATAGGGCCCAAACTATCAAAAAACAGCGGTTTCAATGAACACACATTTCTTGGTAGAATCATGCAGGACTGAAATTTTTGATGTTTTTCTACTCCTCTCATGAGCCCAAACAAGTTTCTAAAAGCATGAGTTTGCAACTACTTTACTTTTGGAGAAAATTCAAAACATTCACTATTCAATAGAGCCCAATAGCAAAAATCAGGTTTTGAATGAAGAATCACATTTCTTGGTAAAATCATGCAGGATTGAAATTTTTGATGGTTTTTTACTCCTCTCAACAGCCCAAACAAGTTTCTAAAAGGATGAGTTTGCAACTACTTTACTTTTGGAGAAAATTCAAAACATTCATTATTCAATAGGGCCCAAACTATCAAAAACCAGCGGTTTCAATGAACACACATTTCTTGGTAGAATCATGCAGGACTGAAGTTTTTGATGTTTTTCTACTCCTCTCATGAGCCCAAACAAGTCTCTAAAAGCATGAGTTTGCAACTACTTTACTTTTGGAGAAAATTCAAAACATTCATTATTCAATAGAGCCCAATAGCAAAAATCAGGTTTTGAATGAAGAATCACATTTCTTGGTAGAATCATGCAGGATTGAAATTTTTGATGGTTTTTTACTCCTCTCAACAGCCCAAACAAGTTTCTAAAAGGATGAGTTTGCAACTACTTTACTTTTGGAGAAAATTCAAAACATTCATTATTCAATAGGGCCCAAACTATCAAAAACCAGCGGTTTCAATGAACACACATTTCTTGGAAGAATCATGCAGGACTGAAATTTTTGATGTTTTTCTACTCCTCTCATGAGCCCAAACAAGTCTCTAAAAGCATGAGTTTGCAACTACTTTACTTTTGGAGAAAATTCAAAACATTCATTATTCAATAGAGCCCAATAGCAAAAATCAGGTTTTGAATGAAGAATCACATTTCTTGGTAGAATCATGCAGGATTGAAATTTTGATGGTTTTTTACTCCTCTCAACAGCCCAAACAAGTTTCTAAAAGGATGAGTTTGCAACTACTTTACTTTTGGAGAAAATTCAAAACATTCATTATTCAATAGGGCCCAAACTATCAAAAACCAGCGGTTTCAATGAACACACATTTCTTGGAAGAATCATGCAGGACTGAAATTTTTGATGTTTTTCTACTCCTCTCATGAGCCCAAACAAGTCTCTAAAAGCATGAGTTTGCAACTACTTTACTTTTGGAGAAAATTCAAAACATTCATTATTCAATAGAGCCCAATAGCAAAAATCAGGTTTTGAATGAAGAATCACATTTCTTGGTAGAATCATGCAGGATTGAAATTTTTGATGGTTTTTTACTCCTCTCAACAGCCCAAACAAGTTTCTAAAAGGATGAGTTTGCAACTACTTTACTTTCGGAGAAAATTCAAAACATTCATTATTCAATAGGGCCCAAACTATCAAAAACCAGCGGTTTCAATGAACACACATTTCTTGGTAGAATCATGCAGGACTGAAATTTTTGATGTTTTTCTACTCCTCTCATGAGCCCAAACAAGTTTCTAAAAGCATGAGTTTGCAACTACTTTACTTTTGGAGAAAATTCAAAACATTCATTATTCAATAGAGCCCAATAGCAAAAATCAGGTTTTGAATGAAGAATCACAGTTCTTGGTAGAATCATGCAGGATTGAAATTTTTGATGGTTTTTTACTCCTCTCAACAGCCCAAACAAGTTTCTAAAAGGATGAGTTTGCAACTACTTTACTTTTGGAGAAAATTCAAAACATTCATTATTCAATAGAGCCCAATAGCAAAAATCAGGTTTTGAATGAAGAATCACATTTCTTGGTAGAATCATGCAGGATTGAAATTTTTGATGGTTTTTTACTCCTCTCAACAGCCCAAACAAGTTTCTAAAAGGATGAGTTTGCAACTACTTTACTTTTGGAGAAAATTCAAAACATTCATTATTCAATAGGGCCCAAACTATCAAAAACCAGCGGTTTCAATGAACACACATTTCTTGGTAGAATCATGCAGGACTGAAATTTTTGATGTTTTTCTACTCCTCTCATAAGCCCAAACAAGTCTCTAAAAGCATGAGTTTGCAACTACTTTACTTTTGGAGAAAATTCAAAACATTCATTATTCAATAGAGCCCAATAGCAAAAATCAGGTTTTGAATGAAGAATCACATTTCTTGGTAAAATCATGCAGGATTGAAATTTTTGATGGTTTTTTACTCCTCTCAACAGCCCAAACAAGTTTCTAAAAGGATGAGTTTGCAACTACTTTACTTTTGGAGAAAATTCAAAACATTCATTATTCAATAGGGCCCAAACTATCAAAAAACAGCGGTTTCAATGAACACACATTTCTTGGTAGAATCATGCAGGACTGAAATTTTTGATGTTTTTCTACTCCTCTCATGAGCCCAAACAAGTTTCTAAAAGCATGAGTTTGCAACTACTTTACTTTTGGAGAAAATTCAAAACATTCACTATTCAATAGAGCCCAATAGCAAAAATCAGGTTTTGAATGAAGAATCACATTTCTTGGTAAAAT
This sequence comes from Dendrobates tinctorius, assembly GCF_039654945.1. NCBI lineage: Eukaryota > Metazoa > Chordata > Amphibia > Anura > Dendrobatidae > Dendrobates > Dendrobates tinctorius. The sequence goes on along the minus strand of NW_027362006.1, from coordinate 973,310 downwards.
CATGCAGGATTGAAATTTTTGATGGTTTTTTACTCCTCTCAACAGCCCAAACAAGTTTCTAAAAGGATGAGTTTGCAACTACTTTACTTTTGGAGAAAATTCAAAACATTCATTATTCAATAGGGCCCAAACTATCAAAAACCAGCGGTTTCAATGAACACACATTTCTTGGTAGAATCATGCAGGACTGAAGTTTTTGATGTTTTTCTACTCCTCTCATGAGCCCAAACAAGTCTCTAAAAGCATGAGTTTGCAACTACTTTACTTTTGGAGAAAATTCAAAACATTCATTATTCAATAGAGCCCAATAGCAAAAATCAGGTTTTGAATGAAGAATCACATTTCTTGGTAGAATCATGCAGGATTGAAATTTTTGATGGTTTTTTACTCCTCTCAACAGCCCAAACAAGTTTCTAAAAGGATGAGTTTGCAACTACTTTACTTTTGGAGAAAATTCAAAACATTCATTATTCAATAGGGCCCAAACTATCAAAAACCAGCGGTTTCAATGAACACACATTTCTTGGAAGAATCATGCAGGACTGAAATTTTTGATGTTTTTCTACTCCTCTCATGAGCCCAAACAAGTCTCTAAAAGCATGAGTTTGCAACTACTTTACTTTTGGAGAAAATTCAAAACATTCATTATTCAATAGAGCCCAATAGCAAAAATCAGGTTTTGAATGAAGAATCACATTTCTTGGTAGAATCATGCAGGATTGAAATTTTGATGGTTTTTTACTCCTCTCAACAGCCCAAACAAGTTTCTAAAAGGATGAGTTTGCAACTACTTTACTTTTGGAGAAAATTCAAAACATTCATTATTCAATAGGGCCCAAACTATCAAAAACCAGCGGTTTCAATGAACACACATTTCTTGGAAGAATCATGCAGGACTGAAATTTTTGATGTTTTTCTACTCCTCTCATGAGCCCAAACAAGTCTCTAAAAGCATGAGTTTGCAACTACTTTACTTTTGGAGAAAATTCAAAACATTCATTATTCAATAGAGCCCAATAGCAAAAATCAGGTTTTGAATGAAGAATCACATTTCTTGGTAGAATCATGCAGGATTGAAATTTTTGATGGTTTTTTACTCCTCTCAACAGCCCAAACAAGTTTCTAAAAGGATGAGTTTGCAACTACTTTACTTTCGGAGAAAATTCAAAACATTCATTATTCAATAGGGCCCAAACTATCAAAAACCAGCGGTTTCAATGAACACACATTTCTTGGTAGAATCATGCAGGACTGAAATTTTTGATGTTTTTCTACTCCTCTCATGAGCCCAAACAAGTTTCTAAAAGCATGAGTTTGCAACTACTTTACTTTTGGAGAAAATTCAAAACATTCATTATTCAATAGAGCCCAATAGCAAAAATCAGGTTTTGAATGAAGAATCACAGTTCTTGGTAGAATCATGCAGGATTGAAATTTTTGATGGTTTTTTACTCCTCTCAACAGCCCAAACAAGTTTCTAAAAGGATGAGTTTGCAACTACTTTACTTTTGGAGAAAATTCAAAACATTCATTATTCAATAGGGCCCAAACTATCAAAAACCAGCGGTTTCAATGAACACACATTTCTTGGTAGAATCATGCAGGACTGAAATTTTTGATGTTTTTCTACTCCTCTCATAAGCCCAAACAAGTCTCTAAAAGCATGAGTTTGCAACTACTTTACTTTTGGAGAAAATTCAAAACATTCATTATTCAATAGAGCCCAATAGCAAAAATCAGGTTTTGAATGAAGAATCACATTTCTTGGTAAAATCATGCAGGATTGAAATTTTTGATGGTTTTTTACTCCTCTCAACAGCCCAAACAAGTTTCTAAAAGGATGAGTTTGCAACTACTTTACTTTTGGAGAAAATTCAAAACATTCATTATTCAATAGGGCCCAAACTATCAAAAAACAGCGGTTTCAATGAACACACATTTCTTGGTAGAATCATGCAGGACTCAAATTTTTGATGTTTTTCTACTCCTCTCATGAGCCCAAACAAGTTTCTAAAAGCATGAGTTTGCAACTACTTTACTTTTGGAGAAAATTCAAAACATTCACTATTCAATAGAGCCCAATAGCAAAAATCAGGTTTTGAATGAAGAATCACATTTCTTGGTAAAATCATGCAGGATTGAAATTTTTGATGGTTTTTTACTCCTCTCAACAGCCCAAACAAGTTTCTAAAAGGATGAGTTTGCAACTACTTTACTTTTGGAGAAAATTCAAAACATTCATTATTCAATAGGGCCCAAACTATCAAAAACCAGCGGTTTCAATGAACACACATTTCTTGGTAGAATCATGCAGGACTGAAATTTTTGATGTTTTTCTACTCTCATGAGCCCAAACAAGTCTCTAAAAGCATGAGTTTGCAACTACTTTACTTTTGGAGAAAATTCAAAACATTCATTATTCAATAGAGCCCAATAGCAAAAATCAGGTTTTGAATGAAGAATCACATTTCTTGGTAGAATCATGCAGGATTGAAATTTTTGATGGTTTTTTACTCCTCTCAACAGCCCAAACAAGTTTCTAAAAGGATGAGTTTGCTACTACTTTACTTTTGGAGAAAATTCAAAACATTCATTATTCAATAGGGCCCAAACTATCAAAAACCAGCGGTTTGAATGAACACACATTTCTTGGTAGAATCATGCAGGACTGAAATTTTTGATGTTTTTCTACTCCTCTCATGAGCCCAAACAAGTCTCTAAAAGCATGAGTTTGCAACTACTTTACTTTTGGAGAAAATTCAAAACATTCATTATTCAAAAGAGCCCAATAGCAAAAATCAGGTTTTGAATGAAGAATCACATTTCTTGGTAGAAGCATGCAGGATTGAAATTTTTGATGGTTTTTTACTCCTCTCAACAGCCCAAACAAGTTTCTAAAAGGATGAGTTTGCAACTACTTTACTTTTGGAGAAAATTCAAAACATTCATTATTCAATAGGGCCCAAACTATCAAAAACCAGCGGTTTCAATGAACACACATTTCTTGGTAGAATCATGCAGGACTGAAGTTTTTGATGTTTTTCTACTCCTCTCATGAGCCCAAACAAGTCTCTAAAAGCATGAGTTTGCAACTACTTTACTTTTGGAGAAAATTCAAAACATTCATTATTCAATAGAGCCCAATAGCAAAAATCAGGTTTTGAATGAAGAATCACATTTCTTGGTAGAATGATGCAGGATTGAAATTTTTGATGGTTTTTTACTCCTCTCTACAGCCCAAACAAGTTTCTAAAAGGATGAGTTTGCAACTGCTTTACTTTTGGAGAAAATTCAAAACATTCATTATTCAATAGGGCCCAAACTATCAAAAACCAGCGGTTTGAATGAACACACATTTCTTGGTAGAATCATGCAGGACTCAAATTTTTGATGTTTTTCTACTCCTCTCATGAGCCCAAACAAGTCTCTAAAAGCATGAGTTTGCAACTACTTTACTTTTGGAGAAAATTCAAAACATTCATTATTCAATAGAGCCCAATAGCAAAAATCAGGTTTTGAATGAAGAATCACATTTCTTGGTAGAATCATGCAGGATTGAAATTTTTGATGGTTTTTTACTCCTCTCAACAGCCCAAACAAGTTTCTAAAAGGATGAGTTTGCAACTACTTTACTTTCGGAGAAAATTCAAAACATTCATTATTCAATAGGGCCCAAACTATCAAAAACCAGCGGTTTCAATGAACACACATTTCTTGGTAGAATCATGCAGGACTGAAATTTTTGATGTTTTTCTACTCCTCTCATGAGCCCAAACAAGTTTCTAAAAGCATGAGTTTGCAACTACTTTACTTTTGGAGAAAATTCAAAACATTCACTATTCAATAGAGCCCAATAGCAAAAATCAGGTTTTGAATGAAGAATCACATTTCTTGGTAAAATCATGCAGGATTGAAATTTTTGATGGTTTTTTACTCCTCTCAACAGCCCAAACAAGTTTCTAAAAGGATGAGTTTGCAACTACTTTACTTTTGGAGAAAATTCAAAACATTCATTATTCAATAGGGCCCAAACTATCAAAAACCAGCGGTTTCAATGAACACACATTTCTTGGTAGAATCATGCAGGACTGAAATTTTTGATGTTTTTCTACTCCTCTCATGAGCCCAAACAAGTCTCTAAAAGCATGAGTTTGCAACTACTTTACTTTTGGAGAAAATTCAAAACATTCATTATTCAATAGAGCCCAATAGCAAAAATCAGGTTTTGAATGAAGAATCACATTTCTTGGTAGAATCATGCAGGATTGAAATTTTTGATGGTTTTTTACTCCTCTCAACAGCCCAAACAAGTTTCTAAAAGGATGAGTTTGCAACTACTTTACTTTTGGAGAAAATTCAAAACATTCATTATTCAATAGGGCCCAAACTATCAAAAACCAGCGGTTTGAATGAACACACATTTCTTGGTAGAATCATGCAGGACTGAAATTTTTGATGTTTTTCTACTCCTCTCATGAGCCCAAACAAGTCTCTAAAAGCATGAGTTTGCAACTACTTTACTTTTGGAGAAAATTCAAAACATTCATTATTCAATAGAGCCCAATAGCAAAAATCAGGTTTTGAATGAAGAATCACATTTCTTGGTAGAAGCATGCAGGATTGAAATTTTTGATGGTTTTTTACTCCTCTCAACAGCCCAAACAAGTTTCTAAAAGGATGAGTTTGCAACTACTTTACTTTTGGAGAAAATTCAAAACATTCATTATTCAATAGGGCCCAAACTATCAAAAACCAGCGGTTTCAATGAACACACATTTCTTGGTAGAATCATGCAGGACTGAAGTTTTTGATGTTTTTCTACTCCTCTCATGAGCCCAAACAAGTCTCTAAAAGCATGAGTTTGCAACTACTTTACTTTTGGAGAAAATTCAAAACATTCATTATTCAATAGAGCCCAATAGCAAAAATCAGGTTTTGAATGAAGAATCACATTTCTTGGTAGAATCATGCAGGATTGAAATTTTTGATGGTTTTTTACTCCTCTCAACAGCCCAAACAAGTTTCTAAAAGGATGAGTTTGCAACTACTTTACTTTTGGAGAAAATTCAAAACATTCATTATTCAATAGGGCCCAAACTATCAAAAACCAGCGGTTTCAATGAACACACATTTCTTGGAAGAATCATGCAGGACTGAAATTTTTGATGTTTTTCTACTCCTCTCATGATCCCAAACAAGTCTCTAAAAGCATGAGTTTGCAACTACTTTACTTTTGGAGAAAATTCAAAACATTCATTATTCAATAGAGCCCAATAGCAAAAATCAGGTTTTGAATGAAGAATCACATTTCTTGGTAGAATCATGCAGGATTGAAATTTTGATGGTTTTTTACTCCTCTCAACAGCCCAAACAAGTTTCTAAAAGGATGAGTTTGCAACTACTTTACTTTTGGAGAAAATTCAAAACATTCATTATTCAATAGGGCCCAAACTATCAAAAACCAGCGGTTTCAATGAACACACATTTCTTGGAAGAATCATGCAGGACTGAAATTTTTGATGTTTTTCTACTCCTATCATGAGCCCAAACAAGTCTCTAAAAGCATGAGTTTGCAACTACTTTACTTTTGGAGAAAATTCAAAACATTCATTATTCAATAGAGCCCAATAGCAAAAATCAGGTTTTGAATGAAGAATCACATTTCTTGGTAGAATCATGCAGGATTGAAATTTTGATGGTTTTTTACTCCTCTCAACAGCCCAAACAAGTTTCTAAAAGGATGAGTTTGCAACTACTTTACTTTTGGAGAAAATTCAAAACATTCATTATTCAATAGGGCCCAAACTATCAAAAACCAGCGGTTTCAATGAACACACATTTCTTGGAAGAATCATGCAGGACTGAAATTTTTGATGTTTTTCTACTCCTCTCATGAGCCCAAACAAGTCTCTAAAAGCATGAGTTTGCAACTACTTTACTTTTGGAGAAAATTCAAAACATTCATTATTCAATAGAGCCCAATAGCAAAAATCAGGTTTTGAATGAAGAATCACATTTCTTGGTAGAATCATGCAGGATTGAAATTTTTGATGGTTTTTTACTCCTCTCAACAGCCCAAACAAGTTTCTAAAAGGATGAGTTTGCAACTACTTTACTTTCGGAGAAAATTCAAAACATTCATTATTCAATAGGGCCCAAACTATCAAAAACCAGCGGTTTCAATGAACACACATTTCTTGGTAGAATCATGCAGGACTGAAATTTTTGATGTTTTTCTACTCCTCTCATGAGCCCAAACAAGTTTCTAAAAGCATGAGTTTGCAACTACTTTACTTTTGGAGAAAATTCAAAACATTCATTATTCAATAGAGCCCAATAGCAAAAATCAGGTTTTGAATGAAGAATCACAGTTCTTGGTAGAATCATGCAGGATTGAAATTTTTGATGGTTTTTTACTCCTCTCAACAGCCCAAACAAGTTTCTAAAAGGATGAGTTTGCAACTACTTTACTTTTGGAGAAAATTCAAAACATTCATTATTCAATAGAGCCCAATAGCAAAAATCAGGTTTTGAATGAAGAATCACATTTCTTGGTAGAATCATGCAGGATTGAAATTTTTGATGGTTTTTTACTCCTCTCAACAGCCCAAACAAGTTTCTAAAAGGATGAGTTTGCAACTACTTTACTTTTGGAGAAAATTCAAAACATTCATTATTCAATAGGGCCCAAACTATCAAAAACCAGCGGTTTCAATGAACACACATTTCTTGGTAGAATCATGCAGGACTGAAATTTTTGATGTTTTTCTACTCCTCTCATAAGCCCAAACAAGTCTCTAAAAGCATGAGTTTGCAACTACTTTACTTTTGGAGAAAATTCAAAACATTCATTATTCAATAGAGCCCAATAGCAAAAATCAGGTTTTGAATGAAGAATCACATTTCTTGGTAAAATCATGCAGGATTGAAATTTTTGATGGTTTTTTACTCCTCTCAACAGCCCAAACAAGTTTCTAAAAGGATGAGTTTGCAACTACTTTACTTTTGGAGAAAATTCAAAACATTCATTATTCAATAGGGCCCAAACTATCAAAAAACAGCGGTTTCAATGAACACACATTTCTTGGTAGAATCATGCAGGACTGAAATTTTTGATGTTTTTCTACTCCTCTCATGAGCCCAAACAAGTTTCTAAAAGCATGAGTTTGCAACTACTTTACTTTTGGAGAAAATTCAAAACATTCACTATTCAATAGAGCCCAATAGCAAAAATCAGGTTTTGAATGAAGAATCACATTTCTTGGTAAAATCATGCAGGATTGAAATTTTTGATGGTTTTTTACTCCTCTCAACAGCCCAAACAAGTTTCTAAAAGGATGAGTTTGCAACTACTTTACTTTTGGAGAAAATTCAAAACATTCATTATTCAATAGGGCCCAAACTATCAAAAACCAGCGGTTTCAATGAACACACATTTCTTGGTAGAATCATGCAGGACTGAAATTTTTGATGTTTTTCTACTCCTCTCATGAGCCCAAACAAGTCTCTAAAAGCATGAGTTTGCAACTACTTTACTTTTGGAGAAAATTCAAAACATTCATTATTCAATAGAGCCCAATAGCAAAAATCAGGTTTTGAATGAAGAATCACATTTCTTGGTAGAATCATGCAGGATTGAAATTTTTGATGGTTTTTTACTCCTCTCAACAGCCCAAACAAGTTTCTAAAAGGATGAGTTTGCAACTACTTTACTTTTGGAGAAAATTCAAAACATTCATTATTCAATAGGGCCCAAACTATCAAAAACCAGCGGTTTGAATGAACACACATTTCTTGGTAGAATCATGCAGGACTGAAATTTTTGATGTTTTTCTACTCCTCTCATGAGCCCAAACAAGTCTCTAAAAGCATGAGTTTGCAACTACTTTACTTTTGGAGAAAATTCAAAACATTCATTATTCAATAGAGCCCAATAGCAAAAATCAGGTTTTGAATGAAGAATCACATTTCTTGGTAGAAGCATGCAGGATTGAAATTTTTGATGGTTTTTTACTCCTCTCAACAGCCCAAACAAGTTTCTAAAAGGATGAGTTTGCAACTACTTTACTTTTGGAGAAAATTCAAAACATTCATTATTCAATAGGGCCCAAACTATCAAAAACCAGCGGTTTCAATGAACACACATTTCTTGGTAGAATCATGCAGGACTGAAGTTTTTGATGTTTTTCTACTCCTCTCATGAGCCCAAACAAGTCTCTAAAAGCATGAGTTTGCAACTACTTTACTTTTGGAGAAAATTCAAAACATTCATTATTCAATAGAGCCCAATAGCAAAAATCAGGTTTTGAATGAAGAATCACATTTCTTGGTAGAATGATGCAGGATTGAAATTTTTGATGGTTTTTTACTCCTCTCTACAGCCCAAACAAGTTTCTAAAAGGATGAGTTTCCAACTGCTTTACTTTTGGAGAAAATTCAAAACATTCATTATTCAATAGGGCCCAAACTATCAAAAACCAGAGGTTTGAATGAACACACATTTCTTGGTAGAATCATGCAGGACTCAAATTTTTGATGTTTTTCTACTCCTCTCATGAGCCCAAACAAGTCTCTAAAAGCATGAGTTTGCAACTACTTTACTTTTGGAGAAAATTCAAAACATTCATTATTCAATAGAGCCCAATAGCAAAAATCAGGTTTTGAATGAAGAATCACATTTCTTGGTAGAATCATGCAGGATTGAAATTTTTGATGGTTTTTTACTCCTCTCAACAGCCCAAACAAGTTTCTAAAAGGATGAGTTTGCAACTACTTTACTTTTGGAGAAAATTCAAAACATTCATTATTCAATAGGGCCCAAACTATCAAAAACCAGCGGTTTGAATGAACACACATTTCTTGGTAGAATCATGCAGGACTGAAATTTTTGATGTTTTTCTACTCCTCTCATGAGCCCAAACAAGTCTCTAAAAGCATGAGTTTGCAACTACTTTACTTTTGGAGAAAATTCAAAACATTCATTATTCAATAGAGCCCAATAGCAAAAATCAGGTTTTGAATGAAGAATCACATTTCTTGGTAGAAGCATGCAGGATTGAAATTTTTGATGGTTTTTTACTCCTCTCAACAGCCCAAACAAGTTTCTAAAAGGATGAGTTTGCAACTACTTTACTTTTGGAGAAAATTCAAAACATTCATTATTCAATAGGGCCCAAACTATCAAAAACCAGCGGTTTCAATGAACACACATTTCTTGGTAGAATCATGCAGGACTGAAGTTTTTGATGTTTTTCTACTCCTCTCATGAGCCCAAACAAGTCTCTAAAAGCATGAGTTTGCAACTACTTTACTTTTGGAGAAAATTCAAAACATTCATTATTCAATAGAGCCCAATAGCAAAAATCAGGTTTTGAATGAAGAATCACATTTCTTGGTAGAATCATGCAGGATTGAAATTTTTGATGGTTTTTTACTCCTCTCAACAGCCCAAACAAGTTTCTAAAAGGATGAGTTTGCAACTACTTTACTTTTGGAGAAAATTCAAAACATTCATTATTCAATAGGGCCCAAACTATCAAAAACCAGCGGTTTCAATGAACACACATTTCTTGGAAGAATCATGCAGGACTGAAATTTTTGATGTTTTTCTACTCCTCTCATGATCCCAAACAAGTCTCTAAAAGCATGAGTTTGCAACTACTTTACTTTTGGAGAAAATTCAAAACATTCATTATTCAATAGAGCCCAATAGCAAAAATCAGGTTTTGAATGAAGAATCACATTTCTTGGTAGAATCATGCAGGATTGAAATTTTGATGGTTTTTTACTCCTCTCAACAGCCCAAACAAGTTTCTAAAAGGATGAGTTTGCAACTACTTTACTTTTGGAGAAAATTCAAAACATTCATTATTCAATAGGGCCCAAACTATCAAAAACCAGCGGTTTCAATGAACACACATTTCTTGGAAGAATCATGCAGGACTGAAATTTTTGATGTTTTTCTACTCCTATCATGAGCCCAAACAAGTCTCTAAAAGCATGAGTTTGCAACTACTTTACTTTTGGAGAAAATTCAAAACATTCATTATTCAATAGAGCCCAATAGCAAAAATCAGGTTTTGAATGAAGAATCACATTTCTTGGTAGAATCATGCAGGATTGAAATTTTGATGGTTTTTTACTCCTCTCAACAGCCCAAACAAGTTTCTAAAAGGATGAGTTTGCAACTACTTTACTTTTGGAGAAAATTCAAAACATTCATTATTCAATAGGGCCCAAACTATCAAAAACCAGCGGTTTCAATGAACACACATTTCTTGGAAGAATCATGCAGGACTGAAATTTTTGATGTTTTTCTACTCCTCTCATGAGCCCAAACAAGTCTCTAAAAGCATGAGTTTGCAACTACTTTACTTTTGGAGAAAATTCAAAACATTCATTATTCAATAGAGCCCAATAGCAAAAATCAGGTTTTGAATGAAGAATCACATTTCTTGGTAGAATCATGCAGGATTGAAATTTTTGATGGTTTTTTACTCCTCTCAACAGCCCAAACAAGTTTCTAAAAGGATGAGTTTGCAACTACTTTACTTTCGGAGAAAATTCAAAACATTCATTATTCAATAGGGCCCAAACTATCAAAAACCAGCGGTTTCAATGAACACACATTTCTTGGTAGAATCATGCAGGACTGAAATTTTTGATGTTTTTCTACTCCTCTCATGAGCCCAAACAAGTTTCTAAAAGCATGAGTTTGCAACTACTTTACTTTTGGAGAAAATTCAAAACATTCATTATTCAATAGAGCCCAATAGCAAAAATCAGGTTTTGAATGAAGAATCACAGTTCTTGGTAGAATCATGCAGGATTGAAATTTTTGATGGTTTTTTACTCCTCTCAACAGCCCAAACAAGTTTCTAAAAGGATGAGTTTGCAACTACTTTACTTTTGGAGAAAATTCAAAACATTCATTATTCAATAGAGCCCAATAGCAAAAATCAGGTTTTGAATGAAGAATCACATTTCTTGGTAGAATCATGCAGGATTGAAATTTTTGATGGTTTTTTACTCCTCTCAACAGCCCAAACAAGTTTCTAAAAGGATGAGTTTGCAACTACTTTACTTTTGGAGAAAATTCAAAACATTCATTATTCAATAGGGCCCAAACTATCAAAAACCAGCGGTTTCAATGAACACACATTTCTTGGTAGAATCATGCAGGACTGAAATTTTTGATGTTTTTCTACTCCTCTCATAAGCCCAAACAAGTCTCTAAAAGCATGAGTTTGCAACTACTTTACTTTTGGAGAAAATTCAAAACATTCATTATTCAATAGAGCCCAATAGCAAAAATCAGGTTTTGAATGAAGAATCACATTTCTTGGTAAAATCATGCAGGATTGAAATTTTTGATGGTTTTTTACTCCTCTCAACAGCCCAAACAAGTTTCTAAAAGGATGAGTTTGCAACTACTTTACTTTTGGAGAAAATTCAAAACATTCATTATTCAATAGGGCCCAAACTATCAAAAAACAGCGGTTTCAATGAACACACATTTCTTGGTAGAATCATGCAGGACTGAAATTTTTGATGTTTTTCTACTCCTCTCATGAGCCCAAACAAGTTTCTAAAAGCATGAGTTTGCAACTACTTTACTTTTGGAGAAAATTCAAAACATTCACTATTCAATAGAGCCCAATAGCAAAAATCAGGTTTTGAATGAAGAATCACATTTCTTGGTAAAATCATGCAGGATTGAAATTTTTGATGGTTTTTTACTCCTCTCAACAGCCCAAACAAGTTTCTAAAAGGATGAGTTTGCAACTACTTTACTTTTGGAGAAAATTCAAAACATTCATTATTCAATAGGGCCCAAACTATCAAAAACCAGCGGTTTCAATGAACACACATTTCTTGGTAGAATCATGCAGGACTGAAATTTTTGATGTTTTTCTACTCCTCTCATGAGCCCAAACAAGTCTCTAAAAGCATGAGTTTGCAACTACTTTACTTTTGGAGAAAATTCAAAACATTCATTATTCAATAGAGCCCAATAGCAAAAATCAGGTTTTGAATGAAGAATCACATTTCTTGGTAGAATCATGCAGGATTGAAATTTTTGATGGTTTTTTACTCCTCTCAACAGCCCAAACAAGTTTCTAAAAGGATGAGTTTGCAACTACTTTACTTTTGGAGAAAATTCAAAACATTCATTATTCAATAGGGCCCAAACTATCAAAAACCAGCGGTTTGAATGAACACACATTTCTTGGTAGAATCATGCAGGACTGAAATTTTTGATGTTTTTCTACTCCTCTCATGAGCCCAAACAAGTCTCTAAAAGCATGAGTTTGCAACTACTTTACTTTTGGAGAAAATTCAAAACATTCATTATTCAATAGAGCCCAATAGCAAAAATCAGGTTTTGAATGAAGAATCACATTTCTTGGTAGAAGCATGCAGGATTGAAATTTTTGATGGTTTTTTACTCCTCTCAACAGCCCAAACAAGTTTCTAAAAGGATGAGTTTGCAACTACTTTACTTTTGGAGAAAATTCAAAACATTCATTATTCAATAGGGCCCAAACTATCAAAAACCAGCGGTTTCAATGAACACACATTTCTTGGTAGAATCATGCAGGACTGAAGTTTTTGATGTTTTTCTACTCCTCTCATGAGCCCAAACAAGTCTCTAAAAGCATGAGTTTGCAACTACTTTACTTTTGGAGAAAATTCAAAACATTCATTATTCAATAGAGCCCAATAGCAAAAATCAGGTTTTGAATGAAGAATCACATTTCTTGGTAGAATGATGCAGGATTGAAATTTTTGATGGTTTTTTACTCCTCTCTACAGCCCAAACAAGTTTCTAAAAGGATGAGTTTGCAACTGCTTTACTTTTGGAGAAAATTCAAAACATTCATTATTCAATAGGGCCCAAACTATCAAAAACCAGCGGTTTGAATGAACACACATTTCTTGGTAGAATCATGCAGGACTCAAATTTTTGATGTTTTTCTACTCCTCTCATGAGCCCAAACAAGTCTCTAAAAGCATGAGTTTGCAACTACTTTACTTTTGGAGAAAATTCAAAACATTCATTATTCAATAGAGCCCAATAGCAAAAATCAGGTTTTGAATGAAGAATCACATTTCTTGGTAGAATCATGCAGGATTGAAATTTTTGATGGTTTTTTACTCCTCTCAACAGCCCAAACAAGTTTCTAAAAGGATGAGTTTGCAACTACTTTACTTTCGGAGAAAATTCAAAACATTCATTATTCAATAGGGCCCAAACTATCAAAAACCAGCGGTTTCAATGAACACACATTTCTTGGTAGAATCATGCAGGACTGAAATTTTTGATGTTTTTCTACTCCTCTCATGAGCCCAAACAAGTCTCTAAAAGCATGAGTTTGCAACTACTTTACTTTTGGAGAAAATTCAAAACATTCATTATTCAATAGAGCCCAATAGCAAAAATCAGGTTTTGAATGAAGAATCACATTTCTTGGTAGAATCATGCAGGATTGAAATTTTTGATGGTTTTTTACTCCTCTCAACAGCCCAAACAAGTTTCTAAAAGGATGAGTTTGCAACTGCTTTACTTTTGGAGAAAATTCAAAACATTCATTATTCAATAGGGCCCAAACTATCAAAAACCAGCGGTTTCAATGAACACACATTTCTTGGTAGAATCATGCAGGACTGAAATTTTTGATGTTTTTCTACTCCTCTCATGAGCCCAAACAAGTCTCTAAAAGCATGAGTTTGCAACTACTTTACTTTTGGAGAAAATTCAAAACATTCATTATTCAATAGAGCCCAATAGCAAAAATCAGGTTTTGAATGAAGAATCACATTTCTTGGTAGAATCATGCAGGATTGAAATTTTTGATGGTTTTTTACTCCTCTCTACAGCCCAAACAAGTTTCTAAAAGGATGAGTTTGCAACTGCTTTACTTTTGGAGAAAATTCAAAACATTCATTATTCAATAGGGCACAAACTATCAAAAACCAGCGGTTTGAATGAACACACATTTCTTGGTAGAATCATGCAGGACTGAAATTTTTGATGTTTTTCTACTCCTCTCATGAGCCCAAACAAGTCTCTAAAAGCATGAGTTTGCAACTACTTTACTTTTGGAGAAAATTCAAAACATTCATTATTCAATAGAGCCCAATAGCAAAAATCAGGTTTTGAATGAAGAATCACATTTCTTGGTAGAAGCATGCAGGATTGAAATTTTTGATGGTTTTTTACTCCTCTCAACAGCCCAAACAAGTTTCTAAAAGGATGAGTTTGCAACTACTTTACTTTTGGAGAAAATTCAAAACATTCATTATTCAATAGGGCCCAAACTATCAAAAACCAGCGGTTTCAATGAACACACATTTCTTGGTAGAATCATGCAGGACTGAAGTTTTTGATGTTTTTCTACTCCTCTCATGAGCCCAAACAAGTCTCTAAAAGCATGAGTTTGCAACTACTTTACTTTTGGAGAAAATTCAAAACATTCATTATTCAATAGAGCCCAATAGCAAAAATCAGGTTTTGAATGAAGAATCACATTTCTTGGTAGAATGATGCAGGATTGAAATTTCTGATGGTTTTTTACTCCTCTCTACAGCCCAAACAAGTTTCTAAAAGGATGAGTTTGCAACTGCTTTACTTTTGGAGAAAATTCAAAACATTCATTATTCAATAGGGCCCAAACTATCAAAAACCAGCGGTTTGAATGAACACACATTTCTTGGTAGAATCATGCAGGACTGAAATTTTTGATGTTTTTCTACTCCTCTCATGAGCCCAAACAAGTCTCTAAAAGCATGAGTTTGCAACTACTTTACTTTTGGAGAAAATTCAAAACATTCATTATTCAATAGAGCCCAATAGCAAAAATCAGGTTTTGAATGAAGAATCACATTTCTTGGTAGAATCATGCAGGATTGAAATTTTTGATGGTTTTTTACTCCTCTCAACAGCCCAAACAAGTTTCTAAAAGGATGAGTTTGCAACTACTTTACTTTTGGAGAAAATTCAAAACATTCATTATTCAATAGGGCCCAAACTATCAAAAACCAGCGGTTTCAATGAACACACATTTCTTGGTAGAATCATGCAGGACTGAAGTTTTTGATGTTTTTCTACTCCTCTCATGAGCCCAAACAAGTCTCTAAAAGCATGAGTTTGCAACTACTTTACTTTTGGAGAAAATTCAAAACATTCATTATTCAATAGAGCCCAATAGCAAAAATCAGGTTTTGAATGAAGAATCACATTTCTTGGTAGAATCATGCAGGATTGAAATTTTTGATGGTTTTTTACTCCTCTCAACAGCCCAAACAAGTTTCTAAAAGGATGAGTTTGCAACTACTTTACTTTTGGAGAAAATTCAAAACATTCATTATTCAATAGGGCCCAAACTATCAAAAACCAGCGGTTTCAATGAACACACATTTCTTGGAAGAATCATGCAGGACTGAAATTTTTGATGTTTTTCTACTCCTCTCATGAGCCCAAACAAGTCTCTAAAAGCATGAGTTTGCAACTACTTTACTTTTGGAGAAAATTCAAAACATTCATTATTCAATAGAGCCCAATAGCAAAAATCAGGTTTTGAATGAAGAATCACATTTCTTGGTAGAATCATGCAGGATTGAAATTTTTGATGGTTTTTTACTCCTCTCAACAGCACAAACAAGTTTCTAAAAGGATGAGTTTGCAACTACTTTACTTTTGGAGAAAATTCAAAACATTCATTATTCAATAGGGCCCAAACTATCAAAAACCAGCGGTTTCAATGAACACACATTTCTTGGAAGAATCATGCAGGACTGAAATTTTTGATGTTTTTCTACTCCTCTCATGAGCCCAAACAAGTCTCTAAAAGCATGAGTTTGCAACTACTTTACTTTTGGAGAAAATTCAAAACATTCATTATTCAATAGAGCCCAATAGCAAAAATCAGGTTTTGAATGAAGAATCACATTTCTTGGTAGAATCATGCAGGATTGAAATTTTTGATGGTTTTTTACTCCTCTCAACAGCCCAAACAAGTTTCTAAAAGGATGAGTTTGCAACTACTTTACTTTCGGAGAAAATTCAAAACATTCATTATTCAATAGGGCCCAAACTATCAAAAACCAGCGGTTTCAATGAACACACATTTCTTGGTAGAATCATGCAGGACTGAAATTTTTGATGTTTTTCTACTCCTCTCATGAGCCCAAACAAGTCTCTAAAAGCATGAGTTTGCAACTACTTTACTTTTGGAGAAAATTCAAAACATTCATTATTCAATAGAGCCCAATAGCAAAAATCAGGTTTTGAATGAAGAATCACATTTCTTGGTAGAATCATGCAGGATTGAAATTTTTGATGGTTTTTTACTCCTCTCAACAGCCCAAACAAGTTTCTAAAAGGATGAGTTTGCAACTGCTTTACTTTTGGAGAAAATTCAAATCATTCATTATTCAATAGGGCCCAAACTATCAAAAACCAGCGGTTTCAATGAACACACATTTCTTGGTAGAATCATGCAGGACTGAAATTTTTGATGTTTTTCTACTCCTCTCATGAGCCCAAACAAGTCTCTAAAAGCATGAGTTTGCAACTACTTTACTTTTGGAGAAAATTCAAAACATTCATTATTCAATAGAGCCCAATAGCAAAAATCAGGTTTTGAATGAAGAATCACATTTCTTGGTAGAATCATGCAGGATTGAAATTTTTGATGGTTTTTTACTCCTCTCTACAGCCCAAACAAGTTTCTAAAAGGATGAGTTTGCAACTGCTTTACTTTTGGAGAAAATTCAAAACATTCATTATTCAATAGGGCCCAAACTATCAAAAACCAGCGGTTTGAATGAACACACATTTCTTGGTAGAATCATGCAGGACTCAAATTTTTGATGTTTTTCTACTCCTCTCATGAGCCCAAACAAGTTTCTAAAAGCATGAGTTTGCAACTACTTTACTTTTGGAGAAAATTCAAAACATTCATTATTCAATAGAGCCCAATAGCAAAAATCAGGTTTTGAATGAAGAATCACATTTCTTGGTAGAATCATGCAGGATTGAAATTTTTGATGGTTTTTTACTCCTCTCAACAGCCCAAACAAGTTTCTAAAAGGATGAGTTTGCAACTACTTTACTTTTGGAGAAAATTCAAAACATTCATTATTCAATAGGGCCCAAACTATCAAAAACCAGCGGTTTCAATGAACACACATTTCTTGGTAGAATCATGCAGGACTGAAATTTTTGATGTTTTTCTACTCCTCTCATGAGCCCAAACAAGTCTCTAAAAGCATGAGTTTGCAACTACTTTACTTTTGGAGAAAATTCAAAACATTCATTATTCAATAGAGCCCAATAGCAAAAATCAGGTTTTGAATGAAGAATCACAGTTCTTGGTAGAATCATGCAGGATTGAAATTTTTGATGGTTTTTTACTCCTCTCAACAGCCCAAACAAGTTTCTAAAAGGATGAGTTTGCAACTACTTTACTTTTGGAGAAAATTCAAAACATTCATTATTCAATAGGGCCCAAACTATCAAAAACCAGCGGTTTCAATGAACACACATTTCTTGGAAGAATCATGCAGGGCTGAAATTTTTGATGTTTTTCTACTCCTCTCATGAGCCCAAACAAGTTTCTAAAAGCATGAGTTTGCAACTACTTTACTTTTGGAGAAAATTCAAAACATTCATTATTCAATAGAGCCCAATAGCAAAAATCAGGTTTTGAATGAAGAATCACAGTTCTTGGTAGAATCATGCAGGATTGAAATTTTTGATGGTTTTTTACTCCTCTCAACAGCCCAAACAAGTTTCTAAAAGGATGAGTTTGCAACTACTTTACTTTTGGAGAAAATTCAAAACATTCATTATTCAATAGAGCCCAATAGCAAAAATCAGGTTTTGAATGAAGAATCACATTTCTTGGTAGAATCATGCAGGATTGAAATTTTTGATGGTTTTTTACTCCTCTCAACAGCCCAAACAAGTTTCTAAAAGGATGAGTTTGCAACTACTTTACTTTTGGAGAAAATTCAAAACATTCATTATTCAATAGGGCCCAAACTATCAAAAACCAGCGGTTTCAATGAACACACATTTCTTGGTAGAATCATGCAGGACTGAAATTTTTGATGTTTTTCTACTCCTCTCATGAGCCCAAACAAGTCTCTAAAAGCATGAGTTTGCAACTACTTTACTTTTGGAGAAAATTCAAAACATTCATTATTCAATAGAGCCCAATAGCAAAAATCAGGTTTTGAATGAAGAATCACATTTCTTGGTAAAATCATGCAGGATTGAAATTTTTGATGGTTTTTTACTCCTCTCAACAACCCAAACAAGTTTCTAAAAGGATGAGTTTGCAACTACTTTACTTTTGGAGAAAATTCAAAACATTCATTATTCAATAGGGCCCAAACTATCAAAAACCAGCGGTTTCAATGAACACACATTTCTTGGTAGAATCATGCAGGACTGAAATTTTTGATGTTTTTCTACTCCTCTCATGAGCCCAAACAAGTTTCTAAAAGCATGAGTTTGCAACTACTTTACTTTTGGAGAAAATTCAAAACATTCACTATTCAATAGAGCCCAATAGCAAAAATCAGGTTTTGAATGAAGAATCACATTTCTTGGTAAAATCATGGAGGATTGAAATTTTTGATGGTTTTTTACTCCTCTCAACAGCCCAAACAAGTTTCTAAAAGGATGAGTTTGCAACTACTTTACTTTTGGAGAAAATTCAAAACATTCATTATTCAATAGGGCCCAAACTATCAAAAACCAGCGGTTTCAATGAACACACATTTCTTGGTAGAATCATGCAGGACTGAAATTTTTGATGTTTTTCTACTCCTCTCATGAGCCCAAACAAGTCTCTAAAAGCATGAGTTTGCAACTACTTTACTTTTGGAGAAAATTCAAAACATTCATTATTCAATAGAGCCCAATAGCAAAAATCAGGTTTTGAATGAAGAATCACAGTTCTTGGTAGAATCATGCAGGATTGAAATTTTTGATGGTTTTTTACTCCTCTCAACAGCCCAAACAAGTTTCTAAAAGGATGAGTTTGCAACTACTTTACTTTTGGAGAAAATTCAAAACATTCATTATTCAATAGAGCCCAAAAGCAAAAATCAGATTTTGAATGAAGAATCACATTTCTTGGTAGAATCATGCAGGATTGAAATTTTTGATGGTTTTTTACTCCTCTCAACAGCCCAAACAAGTTTCTAAAAGGATGAGTTTGCAACTACTTTACTTTTGGAGAAAATTCAAAACATTCATTATTCAATAGGGCCCAAACTATCAAAAACCAGCGGTTTCAATGAACACACATTTCTTGGTAGAATCATGCAGGACTGAAATTTTTGATGTTTTTCTACTCCTCTCATAAGCCCAAACAAGTCTCTAAAAGCATGAGTTTGCAACTACTTTACTTTTGGAGAAAATTCAAAACATTCACTATTCAATAGAGCCCAATAGCAAAAATCAGGTTTTGAATGAAGAATCACATTTCTTGGTAAAATCATGCAGGATTGAAATTTTTGATGGTTTTTTACTCCTCTCAACAGCCCAAACAAGTTTCTAAAAGGATGAGTTTGCAACTACTTTACTTTTGGAGAAAATTCAAAACATTCATTATTCAATAGGGCCCAAACTATCAAAAACCAGCGGTTTCAATGAACACACATTTCTTGGTAGAATCATGCAGGACTGAAGTTTTTGATGTTTTTCTACTCCTCTCATGAGCCCAAACAAGTCTCTAAAAGCATGAGTTTGCAACTACTTTACTTTTGGAGAAAATTCAAAACATTCATTATTCAATAGAGCCCAATAGCAAAAATCAGGTTTTGAATGAAGAATCACATTTCTTGGTAGAATGATGCAGGATTGAAATTTTTGATGGTTTTTTACTCCTCTCTACAGCCCAAACAAGTTTCTAAAAGGATGAGTTTGCAACTGCTTTACTTTTGGAGAAAATTCAAAACATTCATTATTCAACAGGGCCCAAACTATCAAAAACCAGCGGTTTGAATGAACACACATTTCTTGGTAGAATCATGCAGGACTCAAATTTTTGATGTTTTTCTACTCCTCTCATGAGCCCAAACAAGTCTCTAAAAGCATGAGTTTGCAACTACTTTACTTTTGGAGAAAATTCAAAACATTCATTATTCAATAGAGCCCAATAGCAAAAATCAGGTTTTGAATGAAGAATCACATTTCTTGGTAGAATCATGCAGGATTGAAATTTTTGATGGTTTTTTACTCCTCTCAACAGCCCAAACAAGTTTCTAAAAGGATGAGTTTGCAACTACTTTACTTTTGGAGAAAATTCAAAACATTCATTATTCAATAGGGCCCAAACTATCAAAAACCAGCGGTTTCAATGAACACACATTTCTTGGTAGAATCATGCAGGACTGAAATTTTTGATGTTTTTCTACTCCTCTCATGAGCCCAAACAAGTCTCTAAAAGCATGAGTTTGCAACTACTTTACTTTTGGAGAAAATTCAAAACATTCATTATTCAATAGAGCCCAATAGCAAAAATCAGGTTTTGAATGAAGAATCACATTTCTTGGTAGAATCATGCAGGATTGAAATTTTTGATGGTTTTTTACTCCTCTCAACAGCCCAAACAAGTTTCTAAAAGGATGAGTTTGCAACTACTTTACTTTTGGAGAAAATTCAAAACATTCATTATTCAATAGGGCCCAAACTATCAAAAACCAGCGGTTTCAATGAACACACATTTCTTGGAAGAATCATGCAGGACTGAAATTTTTGATGTTTTTCTACTCCTCTCATGAGCCCAAACAAGTCTCTAAAAGCATGAGTTTGCAACTACTTTACTTTTGGAGAAAATTCAAAACATTCATTATTCAATAGAGCCCAATAGCAAAAATCAGGTTTTGAATGAAGAATCACAGTTCTTGGTAGAATCATGCAGGATTGAAATTTTTGATGGTTTTTTACTACTCTCAACAGCCCAAACAAGTTTCTAAAAGGATGAGTTTGCAACTACTTTACTTTTGGAGAAAATTCAAAACATTCATTATTCAATAGGGCCCAAACTATCAAAAACCAGCGGTTTCAATGAACACACATTTCTTGGAAGAATCATGCAGGACTGAAATTTTTGATGTTTTTCTACTCCTCTCATGAGCCCAAACAAGTCTCTAAAAGCATGAGTTTGCAACTACTTTACTTTTGGAGAAAATTCAAAACATTCATTATTCAATAGAGCCCAATAGCAAAAATCAGGTTTTGAATGAAGAATCACATTTCTTGGTAGAATCATGCAGGATTGAAATTTTTGATGGTTTTTTACTCCTCTCAACAGCCCAAACAAGTTTCTAAAAGGATGAGTTTGCAACTACTTTACTTTTGGAGAAAATTCAAAACATTCATTATTCAATAGGGCCCAAACTATCAAAAACCAGCGGTTTCAATGAACACACATTTCTTGGAAGAATCATGCAGGACTGAAATTTTTGATGTTTTTCTACTCCTCTCATGAGCCCAAACAAGTCTCTAAAAGCATGAGTTTGCAACTACTTTACTTTTGGAGAAAATTCAAAACATTCATTATTCAATAGAGCCCAATAGCAAAAATCAGGTTTTGAATGAAGAATCACATTTCTTGGTAGAATCATGCAGGATTGAAATTTTTGATGGTTTTTTACTCCTCTCTACAGCCCAAACAAGTTTCTAAAAGGATGAGTTTGCAACTACTTTACTTTTGGAGAAAATTCAAAACATTCATTATTCAATAGGGCCCAAACTATCAAAAACCAGCGGTTTCAATGAACACACATTTCTTGGTAGAATCATGCAGGACTGAAATTTTTGATGTTTTTCTACTCCTCTCATAAGCCCAAACAAGTCTCTAAAAGCATGAGTTTGCAACTACTTTACTTTTGGAGAAAATTCAAAACATTCACTATTCAATAGAGCCCAATAGCAAAAATCAGGTTTTGAATGAAGAATCACATTTCTTGGTAAAATCATGCAGGATTGAAATTTTTGATGGTTTTTTACTCCTCTCAACAGCCCAAACAAGTTTCTAAAAGGATGAGTTTGCAACTACTTTACTTTTGGAGAAAATTCAAAACATTCATTATTCAATAGGGCCCAAACTATCAAAAACCAGCGGTTTCAATGAACACACATTTCTTGGTAGAATCATGCAGGACTGAAGTTTTTGATGTTTTTCTACTCCTCTCATGAGCCCAAACAAGTCTCTAAAAGCATGAGTTTGCAACTACTTTACTTTTGGAGAAAATTCAAAACATTCATTATTCAATAGAGCCCAATAGCAAAAATCAGGTTTTGAATGAAGAATCACATTTCTTGGTAGAATGATGCAGGATTGAAATTTTTGATGGTTTTTTACTCCTCTCTACAGCCCAAACAAGTTTCTAAAAGGATGAGTTTGCAACTGCTTTACTTTTGGAGAAAATTCAAAACATTCATTATTCAATAGGGCCCAAACTATCAAAAACCAGCGGTTTGAATGAACACACATTTCTTGGTAGAATCATGCAGGACTCAAATTTTTGATGTTTTTCTACTCCTCTCATGAGCCCAAACAAGTCTCTAAAAGCATGAGTTTGCAACTACTTTACTTTTGGAGAAAATTCAAAACATTCATTATTCAATAGAGCCCAATAGCAAAAATCAGGTTTTGAATGAAGAATCACATTTCTTGGTAGAATCATGCAGGATTGAAATTTTTGATGGTTTTTTACTCCTCTCAACAGCCCAAACAAGTTTCTAAAAGGATGAGTTTGCAACTACTTTACTTTTGGAGAAAATTCAAAACATTCATTATTCAATAGGGCCCAAACTATCAAAAACCAGCGGTTTCAATGAACACACATTTCTTGGTAGAATCATGCAGGACTGAAATTTTTGATGTTTTTCTACTCCTCTCATGAGCCCAAACAAGTCTCTAAAAGCATGAGTTTGCAACTACTTTACTTTTGGAGAAAATTCAAAACATTCATTATTCAATAGAGCCCAATAGCAAAAATCAGGTTTTGAATGAAGAATCACATTTCTTGGTAGAATCATGCAGGATTGAAATTTTTGATGGTTTTTTACTCCTCTCAACAGCCCAAACAAGTTTCTAAAAGGATGAGTTTGCAACTACTTTACTTTTGGAGAAAATTCAAAACATTCATTATTCAATAGGGCCCAAACTATCAAAAACCAGCGGTTTCAATGAACACACATTTCTTGGAAGAATCATGCAGGACTGAAATTTTTGATGTTTTTCTACTCCTCTCATGAGCCCAAACAAGTCTCTAAAAGCATGAGTTTGCAACTACTTTACTTTTGGAGAAAATTCAAAACATTCATTATTCAATAGAGCCCAATAGCAAAAATCAGGTTTTGAATGAAGAATCACAGTTCTTGGTAGAATCATGCAGGATTGAAATTTTTGATGGTTTTTTACTCCTCTCAACAGCCCAAACAAGTTTCTAAAAGGATGAGTTTGCAACTACTTTACTTTTGGAGAAAATTCAAAACATTCATTATTCAATAGGGCCCAAACTATCAAAAACCAGCGGTTTCAATGAACACACATTTCTTGGAAGAATCATGCAGGACTGAAATTTTTGATGTTTTTCTACTCCTCTCATGAGCCCAAACAAGTCTCTAAAAGCATGAGTTTGCAACTACTTTACTTTTGGAGAAAATTCAAAACATTCATTATTCAATAGAGCCCAATAGCAAAAATCAGGTTTTGAATGAAGAATCACATTTCTTGGTAGAATCATGCAGGATTGAAATTTTTGATGGTTTTTTACTCCTCTCAACAGCCCAAACAAGTTTCTAAAAGGATGAGTTTGCAACTACTTTACTTTTGGAGAAAATTCAAAACATTCATTATTCAATAGGGCCCAAACTATCAAAAACCAGCGGTTTCAATGAACACACATTTCTTGGAAGAATCATGCAGGACTGAAATTTTTGATGTTTTTCTACTCCTCTCATGAGCCCAAACAAGTCTCTAAAAGCATGAGTTTGCAACTACTTTACTTTTGGAGAAAATTCAAAACATTCATTATTCAATAGAGCCCAATAGCAAAAATCAGGTTTTGAATGAAGAATCACATTTCTTGGTAGAATGATGCAGGATTGAAATTTTTGATGGTTTTTTACTCCTCTCTACAGCCCAAACAAGTTTCTAAAAGGATGAGTTTGCAACTGCTTTACTTTTGGAGAAAATTCAAAACATTCATTATTCAATAGGGCCCAAACTATCAAAAACCAGCGGTTTGAATGAACACACATTTCTTGGTAGAATCATGCAGGACTCAAATTTTTGATGTTTTTCTACTCCTCTCATGAGCCCAAACAAGTCTCTAAAAGCATGAGTTTGCAACTACTTTACTTTTGGAGAAAATTCAAAACATTCATTATTCAATAGAGCCCAATAGCAAAAATCAGGTTTTGAATGAAGAATCACATTTCTTGGTAGAATCATGCAGGATTGAAATTTTTGATGGTTTTTTACTCCTCTCTACAGCCCAAACAAGTTTCTAAAAGGATGAGTTTGCAACTGCTTTACTTTTGGAGAAAATTCAAAACATTCATTATTCAATAGGGCACAAACTATCAAAAACCAGCGGTTTCAATGAACACACATTTCTTGGTAGAATCATGCAGGACTCAAATTTTTGATGTTTTTCTACTCCTCTCATGAGCCCAAACAAGTTTCTAAAAGCATGAGTTTGCAACTACTTTACTTTTGGAGAAAATTCAAAACATTCATTATTCAATAGAGCCCAATAGCAAAATTCAGGTTTTGAATGAAGAATCACATTTCTTGGTAGAATCATGCAGGATTGAAATTTTTGATGGTTTTTTACTCCTCTCAACAGCCCAAACAAGTTTCTAAAAGGATGAGTTTGCAACTACTTTACTTTTGGAGAAAATTCAAAACATTCATTATTCAATAGGGCCCAAACTATCAAAAACCAGCGGTTTCAATGAACACACATTTCTTGGTAGAATCATGCAGGACTGAAATTTTTGATGTTTTTCTACTCCTCTCATGAGCCCAAACAAGTCTGTAAAAGCATGAGTTTGCAACTACTTTACTTTTGGAGAAAATTCAAAACATTCATTATTCAATAGAGCCCAATAGCAAAAATCAGGTTTTGAATGAAGAATCACATTTCTTGGTAGAATCATGCAGGATTGAAATTTTTGATGGTTTTTTACTCCTCTCAACAGCCCAAACAAGTTTCTAAAAGGATGAGTTTGCAACTACTTTACTTTTGGAGAAAATTCAAAACATTCATTATTCAATAGGGCCCAAACTATCAAAAACCAGCGGTTTCAATGAACACACATTTCTTGGTAGAATCATGCAGGACTGAAATTTTTGATGTTTTTCTACTCCTCTCATGAGCCCAAACAAGTCTCTAAAAGCATGAGTTTGCAACTACTTTACTTTTGGAGAAAATTCAAAACATTCATTATTCAATAGAGCCCAATAGCAAAAATCAGGTTTTGAATGAAGAATCACATTTCTTGGTAAAATCATGCAGGATTGAAATTTTTGATGGTTTTTTACTCCTCTCAACAACCCAAACAAGTTTCTAAAAGGATGAGTTTGCAACTACTTTACTTTTGGAGAAAATTCAAAACATTCATTATTCAATAGGGCCCAAACTATCAAAAACCAGCGGTTTCAATGAACACACATTTCTTGGTAGAATCATGCAGGACTGAAATTTTTGATGTTTTTCTACTCCTCTCATGAGCCCAAACAAGTCTCTAAAAGCATGAGTTTGCAACTACTTTACTTTTGGAGAAAATTCAAAACATTCATTATTCAATAGAGCCCAATAGCAAAAATCAGGTTTTGAATGAAGAATCACATTTCTTGGTAGAATGATGCAGGATTGAAATTTTTGATGGTTTTTTTACTCCTCTCTACAGCCCAAACAAGTTTCTAAAAGGATGAGTTTGCAACTGCTTTACTTTTGGAGAAAATTCAAAACATTCATTATTCAAAAGGGCCCAAACTATCAAAAACCAGCGTTTTGAATGAACACACATTTCTTGGTAGAATCATGCAGGACTCAAATTTTTGATGTTTTTCTACTCCTCTCATGAGCCCAAACAAGTCTCTAAAAGCATGAGTTTGCAACTACTTTACTTTTGGAGAAAATTCAAAACATTCATTATTCAATAGAGCCCAATAGCAAAAATCAGGTTTTGAATGAAGAATAACATTTCTTGGTAGAATCATGCAGGATTGAAATTTTTGATGGTTTTTTACTCCTCTCAACAGCCCAAACAAGTTTCTAAAAGGATGAGTTTGCAACTACTTTACTTTTGGAGAAAATTCAAAACATTCATTATTCAATAGGGCCCAAACTATCAAAAACCAGCGGTTTCAATGAACACACATTTCTTGGTAGAATCATGCAGGACTGAAATTTTTGATGTTTTTCTACTCCTCTCATGAGCCCAAACAAGTCTCTAAAAGCATGAGTTTGCAACTACTTTACTTTTGGAGAAAATTCAAAACATTCATTATTCAATAGAGCCCAATAGCAAAAATCAGGTTTTGAATGAAGAATCACATTTCTTGGTAGAATCATGCAGGATTGAAATTTTTGATGGTTTTTTACTCCTCTCAACAGCCCAAACAAGTTTCTAAAAGGATGAGTTTGCAACTACTTTACTTTTGGAGAAAATTCAAAACATTCATTATTCAATAGGGCCCAAACTATCAAAAACCAGCGGTTTCAATGAACACACATTTCTTGGAAGAATCATGCAGGACTGAAATTTTTGATGTTTTTCTACTCCTCTCATGAGCCCAAACAAGTCTCTAAAAGCATGAGTTTGCAACTACTTTACTTTTGGAGAAAATTCAAAACATTCATTATTCAATAGAGCCCAATAGCAAAAATCAGGTTTTGAATGAAGAATCACATTTCTTGGTAGAATCATGCAGGATTGAAATTTTTGATGGTTTTTTACTCCTCTCAACAGCCCAAACAAGTTTCTAAAAGGATGAGTTTGCAACTACTTTACTTTTGGAGAAAATTCAAAACATTCATTATTCAATAGGGCCCAAACTATCAAAAACCAGCGGTTTCAATGAACACACATTTCTTGGAAGAATCATGCAGGACTGAAATTTTTGATGTTTTTCTACTCCTCTCATGAGCCCAAACAAGTCTCTAAAAGCATGAGTTTGCAACTACTTTACTTTTGGAGAAAATTCAAAACATTCATTATTCAATAGAGCCCAATAGCAAAAATCAGGTTTTGAATGAAGAATCACATTTCTTGGTAGAATCATGCAGGATTGAAATTTTTGATGGTTTTTTACTCCTCTCAACAGCCCAAACAAGTTTCTAAAAGGATGAGTTTGCAACTACTTTACTTTCGGAGAAAATTCAAAACATTCATTATTCAATAGGGCCCAAACTATCAAAAACCAGCGGTTTCAATGAACACACATTTCTTGGTAAAATCATGCAGGACTGAAATTTTTGATGTTTTTCTACTCCTCTCATGAGCCCAAACAAGTCTCTAAAAGCATGAGTTTGCAACTACTTTACTTTTGGAGAAAATTCAAAACATTCATTATTCAATAGAGCCCAATAGCAAAAATCAGGTTTTGAATGAAGAATCACATTTCTTGGTAGAATCATGCAGGATTGAAATTTTTGATGTTTTTTACTCCTCTCAACAGCCCAAACAAGTTTCTAAAAGGATGAGTTTGCAACTGCTTTACTTTTGGAGAAAATTCAAAACATTCATTATTCAATAGGGCCCAAACTATCAAAAACCAGCGGTTTCAATGAACACACATTTCTTGGTAGAATCATGCAGGACTGAAATTTTTGATGTTTTTCTACTGCTCTCATGAGCCCAAACAAGTCTCTAAAAGCATGAGTTTGCAACTACTTTACTTTTGGAGAAAATTCAAAACATTCATTATTCAATAGAGCCCAATAGCAAAAATCAGGTTTTGAATGAAGAATCACATTTCTTGGTAGAATCATGCAGGATTGAAATTTTTGATGGTTTTTTACTCCTCTCTACAGCCCAAACAAGTTTCTAAAAGGATGAGTTTGCAACTGCTTTACTTTTGGAGAAAATTCAAAACATTCATTATTCAATAGGGCCCAAACTATCAAAAACCAGCGGTTTGAATGAACACACATTTCTTGGTAGAATCATGCAGGACTCAAATTTTTGATGTTTTTCTACTCCTCTCATGAGCCCAAACAAGTTTCTAAAAGCATGAGTTTGCAACTACTTTACTTTTGGAGAAAATTCAAAACATTCATTATTCAATAGAGCCCAATAGCAAAATTCAGGTTTTGAATGAAGAATCACATTTCTTGGTAGAATCATGCAGGATTGAAATTTTTGATGGTTTTTTACTCCTCTCAACAGCCCAAACAAGTTTCTAAAAGGATGAGTTTGCAACTACTTTACTTTTGGAGAAAATTCAAAACATTTATTATTCAATAGGGCCCAAACTATCAAAAACCAGCGGTTTCAATGAACACACATTTCTTGGTAGAATCATGCAGGACTGAAATTTTTGATGTTTTTCTACTCCTCTCATGAGCCCAAACAAGTCTCTAAAAGCATGAGTTTGCAACTACTTTACTTTTGGAGAAAATTCAAAACATTCATTATTCAATAGAGCCCAATAGCAAAAATCAGGTTTTGAATGAAGAATCACATTTCTTGGTAGAATCATGCAGGATTGAAATTTTTGATGGTTTTTTACTCCTCTCAACAGCCCAAACAAGTTTCTAAAAGGATGAGTTTGCAACTACTTTACTTTTGGAGAAAATTCAAAACATTCATTATTCAATGGGGCCCAAACTATCAAAAAACAGCGGTTTCAATGAACACACATTTCTTGGAAGAATCATGCAGGGCTGAAATTTTTGATGTTTTTCTACTCCTCTCATGAGCCCAAACAAGTTTCTAAAAGCATGAGTTTGCAACTACTTTACTTTTGGAGAAAATTCAAAACATTCATTATTCAATAGAGCCCAATAGCAAAAATCAGGTTTTGAATGAAGAATCACAGTTCTTGGTAGAATCATGCAGGATTGAAATTTTTGATGGTTTTTTACTCCTCTCAACAGCCCAAACAAGTTTCTAAAAGGATGAGTTTGCAACTACTTTACTTTTGGAGAAAATTCAAAACATTCATTATTCAATAGGGCCCAAACTATCAAAAACCAGCGGTTTCAAAGAACACACATTTCTTGGTAGAATCATGCAGGACTGAAATTTTTGATGTTTTTCTACTCCTCTCATGAGCCCAAACAAGTCTCTAAAAGCATGAGTTTGCAACTACTTTACTTTTGGAGAAAATTCAAAACATTCATTATTCAATAGAGCCCAATAGCAAAAATCAGGTTTTGAATGAAGAATCACATTTCTTGGTAAAATCATGCAGGATTGAAATTTTTGATGGTTTTTTACTCCTCTCAACAACCCAAACAAGTTTCTAAAAGGATGAGTTTGCAACTACTTTACTTTTGGAGAAAATTCAAAACATTCATTATTCAATAGGGCCCAAACTATCAAAAACCAGCGGTTTCAATGAACACACATTTCTTGGTAGAATCATGCAGGACTGAAATTTTTGATGTTTTTCTACTCCTCTCATGAGCCCAAACAAGTCTCTAAAAGCATGAGTTTGCAACTACTTTACTTTTGGAGAAAATTCAAAACATTCATTATTCAATAGAGCCCAATAGCAAAAATCAGGTTTTGAATGAAGAATCACATATCTTGGTAGAATCATGCAGGATTGAAATTTTTGATGGTTTTTTACTCCTCTCAACAGCCCAAACAAGTTTCTAAAAGGATGAGTTTGCAACTGCTTTACTTTTGGAGAAAATTCAAAACATTCATTATTCAATAGGGCCCAAACTATCAAAAACCAGCGGTTTCAATGAACACACATTTCTTGGTAGAATCATGCAGGACTGAAATTTTTGATGTTTTTCTACTGCTCTCATGAGCCCAAACAAGTCTCTAAAAGCATGAGTTTGCAACTACTTTACTTTTGGAGAAAATTCAAAACATTCATTATTCAATAGAGCCCAATAGCAAAAATCAGGTTTTGAATGAAGAATCACATTTCTTGGTAGAATCATGCAGGATTGAAATTTTTGATGGTTTTTTACTCCTCTCTACAGCCCAAACAAGTTTCTAAAAGGATGAGTTTGCAACTGCTTTACTTTTGGAGAAAATTCAAAACATTCATTATTCAATAGGGCCCAAACTATCAAAAACCAGCGGTTTGAATGAACACACATTTCTTGGTAGAATCATGCAGGACTCAAATTTTTGATGTTTTTCTACTCCTCTCATGAGCCCAAACAAGTTTCTAAAAGCATGAGTTTGCAACTACTTTACTTTTGGAGAAAATTCAAAACATTCATTATTCAATAGAGCCCAATAGCAAAATTCAGGTTTTGAATGAAGAATCACATTTCTTGGTAGAATCATGCAGGATTGAAATTTTTGATGGTTTTTTACTCCTCTCAACAGCCCAAACAAGTTTCTAAAAGGATGAGTTTGCAACTACTTTACTTTTGGAGAAAATTCAAAACATTTATTATTCAATAGGGCCCAAACTATCAAAAACCAGCGGTTTCAATGAACACACATTTCTTGGTAGAATCATGCAGGACTGAAATTTTTGATGTTTTTCTACTCCTCTCATGAGCCCAAACAAGTCTCTAAAAGCATGAGTTTGCAACTACTTTACTTTTGGAGAAAATTCAAAACATTCATTATTCAATAGAGCCCAATAGCAAAAATCAGGTTTTGAATGAAGAATCACATTTCTTGGTAGAATCATGCAGGATTGAAATTTTTGATGGTTTTTTACTCCTCTCAACAGCCCAAACAAGTTTCTAAAAGGATGAGTTTGCAACTACTTTACTTTTGGAGAAAATTCAAAACATTCATTATTCAATGGGGCCCAAACTATCAAAAAACAGCGGTTTCAATGAACACACATTTCTTGGAAGAATCATGCAGGGCTGAAATTTTTGATGTTTTTCTACTCCTCTCATGAGCCCAAACAAGTTTCTAAAAGCATGAGTTTGCAACTACTTTACTTTTGGAGAAAATTCAAAACATTCATTATTCAATAGAGCCCAATAGCAAAAATCAGGTTTTGAATGAAGAATCACAGTTCTTGGTAGAATCATGCAGGATTGAAATTTTTGATGGTTTTTTACTCCTCTCAACAGCCCAAACAAGTTTCTAAAAGGATGAGTTTGCAACTACTTTACTTTTGGAGAAAATTCAAAACATTCATTATTCAATAGGGCCCAAACTATCAAAAACCAGCGGTTTCAAAGAACACACATTTCTTGGTAGAATCATGCAGGACTGAAATTTTTGATGTTTTTCTACTCCTCTCATGAGCCCAAACAAGTCTCTAAAAGCATGAGTTTGCAACTACTTTACTTTTGGAGAAAATTCAAAACATTCATTATTCAATAGAGCCCAATAGCAAAAATCAGGTTTTGAATGAAGAATCACATTTCTTGGTAAAATCATGCAGGATTGAAATTTTTGATGGTTTTTTACTCCTCTCAACAACCCAAACAAGTTTCTAAAAGGATGAGTTTGCAACTACTTTACTTTTGGAGAAAATTCAAAACATTCATTATTCAATAGGGCCCAAACTATCAAAAACCAGCGGTTTCAATGAACACACATTTCTTGGTAGAATCATGCAGGACTGAAATTTTTGATGTTTTTCTACTCCTCTCATGAGCCCAAACAAGTCTCTAAAAGCATGAGTTTGCAACTACTTTACTTTTGGAGAAAATTCAAAACATTCATTATTCAATAGAGCCCAATAGCAAAAATCAGGTTTTGAATGAAGAATCACATATCTTGGTAGAATCATGCAGGATTGAAATTTTTGATGGTTTTTTACTCCTCTCAACAGCCCAAACAAGTTTCTAAAAGGATGAGTTTGCAACTACTTTACTTTTGGAGAAAATTCAAAACATTCATTATTCAATAGGGCCCAAACTATCAAAAACCAGCGGTTTGAATGAACACACATTTCTTGGTAGAATCATGCAGGACTGAAATTTTTGATGTTTTTCTACTCCTCTCATGAGCCCAAACAAGTCTCTAAAAGCATGAGTTTGCAACTACTTTACTTTTGGAGAAAATTCAAAACATTCATTATTCAATAGAGCCCAATAGCAAAAATCAGGTTTTGAATGAAGAATCACATTTCTTGGTAGAAGCATGCAGGATTGAAATTTTTGATGGTTTTTTACTCCTCTCAACAGCCCAAACAAGTTTCTAAAAGGATGAGTTTGCAACTGCTTTACTTTTGGAGAAAATTCAAAACATTCATTATTCAATAGGGCCCAAACTATCAAAAACCAGCGGTTTGAATGAACACACATTTCTTGGTAGAATCATGCAGGACTCAAATTTTTGATGTTTTTCTACTCCTCTCATGAGCCCAAACAAGTCTCTAAAAGCATGAGTTTGCAACTACTTTACTTTTGGAGAAAATTCAAAACATTCATTATTCAATAGAGCCCAATAGCAAAAATCAGGTTTTGAATGAAGAATCACATTTCTTGGTAGAATCATGCAGGATTGAAATTTTTGATGGTTTTTTACTCCTCTCAACAGCCCAAACAAGTTTCTAAAAGGATGAGTTTGCAACTACTTTACTTTTGGAGAAAATTCAAAACATTCATTATTCAATAGAGCCCAATAGCAAAAATCAGGTTTTGAATGAAGAATCACATTTCTTGGTAGAATCATGCAGGATTGAAATTTTTGATGGTTTTTTACTCCTCTCAACAGCCCAAACAAGTTTCTAAAAGGATGAGTTTGCAACTACTTTACTTTTGGAGAAAATTCAAAACATTCATTATTCAATAGGGCCCAAACTATCAAAAACCAGCGGTTTCAATGAACACACATTTCTTGGTAGAATCATGCAGGACTGAAATTTTTGATGTTTTTCTACTCCTCTCATAAGCCCAAACAAGTCTCTAAAAGCATGAGTTTGCAACTACTTTACTTTTGGAGAAAATTCAAAACATTTATTATTCAATAGAGCCCAATAGCAAAAATCAGGTTTTGAATGAAGAATCACATTTCTTGGTAAAATCATGCAGGATTGAAATTTTTGATGGTTTTTTACTCCTCTCAACAGCCCAAACAAGTTTCTAAAAGGATGAGTTTGCAACTACTTTACTTTTGGAGAAAATTCAAAACATTCATTATTGAATAGGGCCCAAACTATCAAAAACCAGCGGTTTGAATGAACACACATTTCTTGGTAGAATCATGCAGGACTGAAATTTTTGATGTTTTTCTACTCCTCTCATGAGCCCAAACAAGTCTCTAAAAGCATGAGTTTGCAACTACTTTACTTTTGGAGAAAATTCAAAACATTCATTATTCAATAGAGCCCAATAGCAAAAATCAGGTTTTGAATGAAGAATCACATTTCTTGGTAGAAGCATGCAGGATTGAAATTTTTGATGGTTTTTTACTCCTCTCAACAGCCCAAACAAGTTTCTAAAAGGATGAGTTTGCAACTACTTTACTTTTGGAGAAAATTCAAAACATTCATTATTCAATAGGGCCCAAACT
This sequence comes from Dendrobates tinctorius, assembly GCF_039654945.1. NCBI lineage: Eukaryota > Metazoa > Chordata > Amphibia > Anura > Dendrobatidae > Dendrobates > Dendrobates tinctorius. The sequence goes on along the minus strand of NW_027362006.1, from coordinate 939,640 downwards.
ATCAAAAACCAGCGGTTTCAATGAACACACATTTCTTGGTAGAATCATGCAGGACTGAAATTTTTGATGTTTTTCTACTCCTCTCATGAGCCCAAACAAGTCTCTAAAAGCATGAGTTTGCAACTACTTTACTTTTGGAGAAAATTCAAAACATTCATTATTCAATAGAGCCCAATAGCAAAAATCAGGTTTTGAATGAAGAATCACATTTCTTGGTAGAATCATGCAGGATTGAAATTTTTGATGGTTTTTTACTCCTCTCAACAGCCCAAACAAGTTTCTAAAAGGATGCGTTTGCAACTACTTTACTTTTGGAGAAAATTCAAAACATTCATTATTCAATAGGGCCCAAACTATCAAAAACCAGCGGTTTGAATGAACACACATTTCTTGGTAGAATCATGCAGGACTGAAATTTTTGATGTTTTTCTACTCCTCTCATGAGCCCAAACAAGTCTCTAAAAGCATGAGTTTGCAACTACTTTACTTTTGGAGAAAATTCAAAACATTCATTATTCAATAGAGCCCAATAGCAAAAATCAGGTTTTGAATGAAGAATCACATTTCTTGGTAGAAGCATGCAGGATTGAAATTTTTGATGGTTTTTTACTCCTCTCAACAGCCCAAACAAGTTTCTAAAAGGATGAGTTTGCAACTACTTTACTTTTGGAGAAAATTCAAAACATTCATTATTCAATAGGGCCCAAACTATCAAAAACCAGCGGTTTCAATGAACACACATTTCTTGGTAGAATCATGCAGGACTGAAGTTTTTGATGTTTTTCTACTCCTCTCATGAGCCCAAACAAGTCTCTAAAAGCATGAGTTTGCAACTACTTTACTTTTGGAGAAAATTCAAAACATTCATTATTCAATAGAGCCCAATAGCAAAAATCAGGTTTTGAATGAAGAATCACATTTCTTGGTAGAATGATGCAGGATTGAAATTTTTGATGGTTTTTTACTCCTCTCTACAGCCCAAACAAGTTTCTAAAAGGATGAGTTTGCAACTGCTTTACTTTTGGAGAAAATTCAAAACATTCATTATTCAATAGGGCCCAAACTATCAAAAACCAGCGGTTTGAATGAACACACATTTCTTGGTAGAATCATGCAGGACTCAAATTTTTGATGTTTTTCTACTCCTCTCATGAGCCCAAACAAGTCTCTAAAAGCATGAGTTTGCAACTACTTTACTTTTGGAGAAAATTCAAAACATTCATTATTCAATAGAGCCCAATAGCAAAAATCAGGTTTTGAATGAAGAATCACATTTCTTGGTAGAATCATGCAGGATTGAAATTTTTGATGGTTTTTTACTCCTCTCAACAGCCCAAACAAGTTTCTAAAAGGATGAGTTTGCAACTACTTTACTTTTGGAGAAAATTCAAAACATTCATTATTCAATAGGGCCCAAACTATCAAAAACCAGCGGTTTCAATGAACACACATTTCTTGGTAGAATCATGCAGGACTGAAATTTTTGATGTTTTTCTACTCCTCTCATGAGCCCAAACAAGTCTCTAAAAGCATGAGTTTGCAACTACTTTACTTTTGGAGAAAATTCAAAACATTCATTATTCAATAGAGCCCAATAGCAAAAATCAGGTTTTGAATGAAGAATCACATTTCTTGGTAGAATCATGCAGGATTGAAATTTTTGATGGTTTTTTACTCCTCTCAACAGCCCAAACAAGTTTCTAAAAGGATGCGTTTGCAACTACTTTACTTTTGGAGAAAATTCAAAACATTCATTATTCAATAGGGCCCAAACTATCAAAAACCAGCGGTTTGAATGAACACACATTTCTTGGTAGAATCATGCAGGACTGAAATTTTTGATGTTTTTCTACTCCTCTCATGAGCCCAAACAAGTCTCTAAAAGCATGAGTTTGCAACTACTTTACTTTTGGAGAAAATTCAAAACATTCATTATTCAATAGAGCCCAATAGCAAAAATCAGGTTTTGAATGAAGAATCACATTTCTTGGTAGAAGCATGCAGGATTGAAATTTTTGATGGTTTTTTACTCCTCTCAACAGCCCAAACAAGTTTCTAAAAGGATGAGTTTGCAACTACTTTACTTTTGGAGAAAATTCAAAACATTCATTATTCAATAGGGCCCAAACTATCAAAAACCAGCGGTTTCAATGAACACACATTTCTTGGTAGAATCATGCAGGACTGAAGTTTTTGATGTTTTTCTACTCCTCTCATGAGCCCAAACAAGTCTCTAAAAGCATGAGTTTGCAACTACTTTACTTTTGGAGAAAATTCAAAACATTCATTATTCAATAGAGCCCAATAGCAAAAATCAGGTTTTGAATGAAGAATCACATTTCTTGGTAGAATGATGCAGGATTGAAATTTTTGATGGTTTTTTACTCCTCTCTACAGCCCAAACAAGTTTCTAAAAGGATGAGTTTGCAACTGCTTTACTTTTGGAGAAAATTCAAAACATTCATTATTCAATAGGGCCCAAACTATCAAAAACCAGCGGTTTGAATGAACACACATTTCTTGGTAGAATCATGCAGGACTCAAATTTTTGATGTTTTTCTACTCCTCTCATGAGCCCAAACAAGTCTCTAAAAGCATGAGTTTGCAACTACTTTACTTTTGGAGAAAATTCAAAACATTCATTATTCAATAGAGCCCAATAGCAAAAATCAGGTTTTGAATGAAGAATCACATTTCTTGGTAGAATCATGCAGGATTGAAATTTTTGATGGTTTTTTACTCCTCTCAACAGCCCAAACAAGTTTCTAAAAGGATGAGTTTGCAACTACTTTACTTTTGGAGAAAATTCAAAACATTCATTATTCAATAGGGCCCAAACTATCAAAAACCAGCGGTTTCAATGAACACACATTTCTTGGTAGAATCATGCAGGACTGAAATTTTTGATGTTTTTCTACTCCTCTCATGAGCCCAAACAAGTCTCTAAAAGCATGAGTTTGCAACTACTTTACTTTTGGAGAAAATTCAAAACATTCATTATTCAATAGAGCCCAATAGCAAAAATCAGGTTTTGAATGAAGAATCACATTTCTTGGTAGAATCATGCAGGATTGAAATTTTTGATGGTTTTTTACTCCTCTCAACAGCCCAAACAAGTTTCTAAAAGGATGAGTTTGCAACTACTTTACTTTTGGAGAAAATTCAAAACATTCATTATTCAATAGGGCCCAAACTATCAAAAACCAGCGGTTTCAATGAACACACATTTCTTGGAAGAATCATGCAGGACTGAAATTTTTGATGTTTTTCTACTCCTCTCATGAGCCCAAACAAGTCTCTAAAAGCATGAGTTTGCAACTACTTTACTTTTGGAGAAAATTCAAAACATTCATTATTCAATAGAGCCCAATAGCAAAAATCAGGTTTTGAATGAAGAATCACATTTCTTGGTAGAATCATGCAGGATTGAAATTTTTGATGGTTTTTTACTCCTCTCAACAGCACAAACAAGTTTCTAAAAGGATGAGTTTGCAACTACTTTACTTTTGGAGAAAATTCAAAACATTCATTATTCAATAGGGCCCAAACTATCAAAAACCAGCGGTTTCAATGAACACACATTTCTTGGAAGAATCATGCAGGACTGAAATTTTTGATGTTTTTCTACTCCTCTCATGAGCCCAAACAAGTCTCTAAAAGCATGAGTTTGCAACTACTTTACTTTTGGAGAAAATTCAAAACATTCATTATTCAATAGAGCCCAATAGCAAAAATCAGGTTTTGAATGAAGAATCACATTTCTTGGTAGAATCATGCAGGATTGAAATTTTTGATGGTTTTTTACTCCTCTCAACAGCCCAAACAAGTTTCTAAAAGGATGAGTTTGCAACTACTTTACTTTCGGAGAAAATTCAAAACATTCATTATTCAATAGGGCCCAAACTATCAAAAACCAGCGGTTTCAATGAACACACATTTCTTGGTAGAATCATGCAGGACTGAAATTTTTGATGTTTTTCTACTCCTCTCATGAGCCCAAACAAGTCTCTAAAAGCATGAGTTTGCAACTACTTTACTTTTGGAGAAAATTCAAAACATTCATTATTCAATAGAGCCCAATAGCAAAAATCAGGTTTTGAATGAAGAATCACATTTCTTGGTAGAATCATGCAGGATTGAAATTTTTGATGGTTTTTTACTCCTCTCAACAGCCCAAACAAGTTTCTAAAAGGATGAGTTTGCAACTGCTTTACTTTTGGAGAAAATTCAAATCATTCATTATTCAATAGGGCCCAAACTATCAAAAACCAGCGGTTTCAATGAACACACATTTCTTGGTAGAATCATGCAGGACTGAAATTTTTGATGTTTTTCTACTCCTCTCATGAGCCCAAACAAGTCTCTAAAAGCATGAGTTTGCAACTACTTTACTTTTGGAGAAAATTCAAAACATTCATTATTCAATAGAGCCCAATAGCAAAAATCAGGTTTTGAATGAAGAATCACATTTCTTGGTAGAATCATGCAGGATTGAAATTTTTGATGGTTTTTTACTCCTCTCTACAGCCCAAACAAGTTTCTAAAAGGATGAGTTTGCAACTGCTTTACTTTTGGAGAAAATTCAAAACATTCATTATTCAATAGGGCCCAAACTATCAAAAACCAGCGGTTTGAATGAACACACATTTCTTGGTAGAATCATGCAGGACTCAAATTTTTGATGTTTTTCTACTCCTCTCATGAGCCCAAACAAGTTTCTAAAAGCATGAGTTTGCAACTACTTTACTTTTGGAGAAAATTCAAAACATTCATTATTCAATAGAGCCCAATAGCAAAAATCAGGTTTTGAATGAAGAATCACATTTCTTGGTAGAATCATGCAGGATTGAAATTTTTGATGGTTTTTTACTCCTCTCAACAGCCCAAACAAGTTTCTAAAAGGATGAGTTTGCAACTACTTTACTTTTGGAGAAAATTCAAAACATTCATTATTCAATAGGGCCCAAACTATCAAAAACCAGCGGTTTCAATGAACACACATTTCTTGGTAGAATCATGCAGGACTGAAATTTTTGATGTTTTTCTACTCCTCTCATGAGCCCAAACAAGTCTCTAAAAGCATGAGTTTGCAACTACTTTACTTTTGGAGAAAATTCAAAACATTCATTATTCAATAGAGCCCAATAGCAAAAATCAGGTTTTGAATGAAGAATCACAGTTCTTGGTAGAATCATGCAGGATTGAAATTTTTGATGGTTTTTTACTCCTCTCAACAGCCCAAACAAGTTTCTAAAAGGATGAGTTTGCAACTACTTTACTTTTGGAGAAAATTCAAAACATTCATTATTCAATAGGGCCCAAACTATCAAAAACCAGCGGTTTCAATGAACACACATTTCTTGGAAGAATCATGCAGGGCTGAAATTTTTGATGTTTTTCTACTCCTCTCATGAGCCCAAACAAGTTTCTAAAAGCATGAGTTTGCAACTACTTTACTTTTGGAGAAAATTCAAAACATTCATTATTCAATAGAGCCCAATAGCAAAAATCAGGTTTTGAATGAAGAATCACAGTTCTTGGTAGAATCATGCAGGATTGAAATTTTTGATGGTTTTTTACTCCTCTCAACAGCCCAAACAAGTTTCTAAAAGGATGAGTTTGCAACTACTTTACTTTTGGAGAAAATTCAAAACATTCATTATTCAATAGAGCCCAATAGCAAAAATCAGGTTTTGAATGAAGAATCACATTTCTTGGTAGAATCATGCAGGATTGAAATTTTTGATGGTTTTTTACTCCTCTCAACAGCCCAAACAAGTTTCTAAAAGGATGAGTTTGCAACTACTTTACTTTTGGAGAAAATTCAAAACATTCATTATTCAATAGGGCCCAAACTATCAAAAACCAGCGGTTTCAATGAACACACATTTCTTGGTAGAATCATGCAGGACTGAAATTTTTGATGTTTTTCTACTCCTCTCATGAGCCCAAACAAGTCTCTAAAAGCATGAGTTTGCAACTACTTTACTTTTGGAGAAAATTCAAAACATTCATTATTCAATAGAGCCCAATAGCAAAAATCAGGTTTTGAATGAAGAATCACATTTCTTGGTAAAATCATGCAGGATTGAAATTTTTGATGGTTTTTTACTCCTCTCAACAACCCAAACAAGTTTCTAAAAGGATGAGTTTGCAACTACTTTACTTTTGGAGAAAATTCAAAACATTCATTATTCAATAGGGCCCAAACTATCAAAAACCAGCGGTTTCAATGAACACACATTTCTTGGTAGAATCATGCAGGACTGAAATTTTTGATGTTTTTCTACTCCTCTCATGAGCGCAAACAAGTTTCTAAAAGCATGAGTTTGCAACTACTTTACTTTTGGAGAAAATTCAAAACATTCACTATTCAATAGAGCCCAATAGCAAAAATCAGGTTTTGAATGAAGAATCACATTTCTTGGTAAAATCATGGAGGATTGAAATTTTTGATGGTTTTTTACTCCTCTCAACAGCCCAAACAAGTTTCTAAAAGGATGAGTTTGCAACTACTTTACTTTTGGAGAAAATTCAAAACATTCATTATTCAATAGGGCCCAAACTATCAAAAACCAGCGGTTTCAATGAACACACATTTCTTGGTAGAATCATGCAGGACTGAAATTTTTGATGTTTTTCTACTCCTCTCATGAGCCCAAACAAGTCTCTAAAAGCATGAGTTTGCAACTACTTTACTTTTGGAGAAAATTCAAAACATTCATTATTCAATAGAGCCCAATAGCAAAAATCAGGTTTTGAATGAAGAATCACAGTTCTTGGTAGAATCATGCAGGATTGAAATTTTTGATGGTTTTTTACTCCTCTCAACAGCCCAAACAAGTTTCTAAAAGGATGAGTTTGCAACTACTTTACTTTTGGAGAAAATTCAAAACATTCATTATTCAATAGAGCCCAATAGCAAAAATCAGGTTTTGAATGAAGAATCACATTTCTTGGTAGAATCATGCAGGATTGAAATTTTTGATGGTTTTTTACTCCTCTCAACAGCCCAAACAAGTTTCTAAAAGGATGAGTTTGCAACTACTTTACTTTTGGAGAAAATTCAAAACATTCATTATTCAATAGGGCCCAAACTATCAAAAACCAGCGGTTTCAATGAACACACATTTCTTGGTAGAATCATGCAGGACTGAAATTTTTGATGTTTTTCTACTCCTCTCATAAGCCCAAACAAGTCTCTAAAAGCATGAGTTTGCAACTACTTTACTTTTGGAGAAAATTCAAAACATTCACTATTCAATAGAGCCCAATAGCAAAAATCAGGTTTTGAATGAAGAATCACATTTCTTGGTAAAATCATGCAGGATTGAAATTTTTGATGGTTTTTTACTCCTCTCAACAGCCCAAACAAGTTTCTAAAAGGATGAGTTTGCAACTACTTTACTTTTGGAGAAAATTCAAAACATTCATTATTCAATAGGGCCCAAACTATCAAAAACCAGCGGTTTCAATGAACACACATTTCTTGGTAGAATCATGCAGGACTGAAGTTTTTGATGTTTTTCTACTCCTCTCATGAGCCCAAACAAGTCTCTAAAAGCATGAGTTTGCAACTACTTTACTTTTGGAGAAAATTCAAAACATTCATTATTCAATAGAGCCCAATAGCAAAAATCAGGTTTTGAATGAAGAATCACATTTCTTGGTAGAATGATGCAGGATTGAAATTTTTGATGGTTTTTTACTCCTCTCTACAGCCCAAACAAGTTTCTAAAAGGATGAGTTTGCAACTGCTTTACTTTTGGAGAAAATTCAAAACATTCATTATTCAATAGGGCCCAAACTATCAAAAACCAGCGGTTTGAATGAACACACATTTCTTGGTAGAATCATGCAGGACTCAAATTTTTGATGTTTTTCTACTCCTCTCATGAGCCCAAACAAGTCTCTAAAAGCATGAGTTTGCAACTACTTTACTTTTGGAGAAAATTCAAAACATTCATTATTCAATAGAGCCCAATAGCAAAAATCAGGTTTTGAATGAAGAATCACATTTCTTGGTAGAATCATGCAGGATTGAAATTTTTGATGGTTTTTTACTCCTCTCAACAGCCCAAACAAGTTTCTAAAAGGATGAGTTTGCAACTACTTTACTTTTGGAGAAAATTCAAAACATTCATTATTCAATAGGGCCCAAACTATCAAAAACCAGCGGTTTCAATGAACACACATTTCTTGGTAGAATCATGCAGGACTGAAATTTTTGATGTTTTTCTACTCCTCTCATGAGCCCAAACAAGTCTCTAAAAGCATGAGTTTGCAACTACTTTACTTTTGGAGAAAATTCAAAACATTCATTATTCAATAGAGCCCAATAGCAAAAATCAGGTTTTGAATGAAGAATCACATTTCTTGGTAGAATCATGCAGGATTGAAATTTTTGATGGTTTTTTACTCCTCTCAACAGCCCAAACAAGTTTCTAAAAGGATGAGTTTGCAACTACTTTACTTTTGGAGAAAATTCAAAACATTCATTATTCAATAGGGCCCAAACTATCAAAAACCAGCGGTTTCAATGAACACACATTTCTTGGAAGAATCATGCAGGACTGAAATTTTTGATGTTTTTCTACTCCTCTCATGAGCCCAAACAAGTCTCTAAAAGCATGAGTTTGCAACTACTTTACTTTTGGAGAAAATTCAAAACATTCATTATTCAATAGAGCCCAATAGCAAAAATCAGGTTTTGAATGAAGAATCACAGTTCTTGGTAGAATCATGCAGGATTGAAATTTTTGATGGTTTTTTACTCCTCTCAACAGCCCAAACAAGTTTCTAAAAGGATGAGTTTGCAACTACTTTACTTTTGGAGAAAATTCAAAACATTCATTATTCAATAGGGCCCAAACTATCAAAAACCAGCGGTTTCAATGAACACACATTTCTTGGAAGAATCATGCAGGACTGAAATTTTTGATGTTTTTCTACTCCTCTCATGAGCCCAAACAAGTCTCTAAAAGCATGAGTTTGCAACTACTTTACTTTTGGAGAAAATTCAAAACATTCATTATTCAATAGAGCCCAATAGCAAAAATCAGGTTTTGAATGAAGAATCACATTTCTTGGTAGAATCATGCAGGATTGAAATTTTTGATGGTTTTTTACTCCTCTCAACAGCCCAAACAAGTTTCTAAAAGGATGAGTTTGCAACTACTTTACTTTTGGAGAAAATTCAAAACATTCATTATTCAATAGGGCCCAAACTATCAAAAACCAGCGGTTTCAATGAACACACATTTCTTGGAAGAATCATGCAGGACTGAAATTTTTGATGTTTTTCTACTCCTCTCATGAGCCCAAACAAGTCTCTAAAAGCATGAGTTTGCAACTACTTTACTTTTGGAGAAAATTCAAAACATTCATTATTCAATAGAGCCCAATAGCAAAAATCAGGTTTTGAATGAAGAATCACATTTCTTGGTAGAATCATGCAGGATTGAAATTTTTGATGGTTTTTTACTCCTCTCAACAGCCCAAACAAGTTTCTAAAAGGATGAGTTTGCAACTACTTTACTTTTGGAGAAAATTCAAAACATTCATTATTCAATAGGGCCCAAACTATCAAAAACCAGCGGTTTCAATGAACACACATTTCTTGGAAGAATCATGCAGGACTGAAATTTTTGATGTTTTTCTACTCCTCTCATGAGCCCAAACAAGTCTCTAAAAGCATGAGTTTGCAACTACTTTACTTTTGGAGAAAATTCAAAACATTCATTATTCAATAGAGCCCAATAGCAAAAATCAGGTTTTGAATGAAGAATCACATTTCTTGGTAGAATCATGCAGGATTGAAATTTTTGATGGTTTTTTACTCCTCTCAACAGCCCAAACAAGTTTCTAAAAGGATGAGTTTGCAACTACTTTACTTTCGGAGAAAATTCAAAACATTCATTATTCAATAGGGCCCAAACTATCAAAAACCAGCGGTTTCAATGAACACACATTTCTTGGTAAAATCATGCAGGACTGAAATTTTTGATGTTTTTCTACTCCTCTCATGAGCCCAAACAAGTCTCTAAAAGCATGAGTTTGCAACTACTTTACTTTTGGAGAAAATTCAAAACATTCATTATTCAATAGAGCCCAATAGCAAAAATCAGGTTTTGAATGAAGAATCACATTTCTTGGTAGAATCATGCAGGATTGAAATTTTTGATGTTTTTTACTCCTCTCAACAGCCCAAACAAGTTTCTAAAAGGATGAGTTTGCAACTGCTTTACTTTTGGAGAAAATTCAAAACATTCATTATTCAATAGGGCCCAAACTATCAAAAACCAGCGGTTTCAATGAACACACATTTCTTGGTAGAATCATGCAGGACTGAAATTTTTGATGTTTTTCTACTCCTCTCATGAGCCCAAACAAGTCTCTAAAAGCATGAGTTTGCAACTACTTTACTTTTGGAGAAAATTCAAAACATTCATTATTCAATAGAGCCCAATAGCAAAAATAAGGTTTTGAATGAAGAATCACATTTCTTGGTAGAATCATGCAGGATTGAAATTTTTGATGGTTTTTTACTCCTCTCTACAGCCCAAACAAGTTTCTAAAAGGATGAGTTTGCAACTGCTTTACTTTTGGAGAAAATTCAAAACATTCATTATTCAATAGGGCCCAAACTATCAAAAACCAGCGGTTTGAATGAACACACATTTCTTGGTAGAATCATGCAGGACTCAAATTTTTGATGTTTTTCTACTCCTCTCATGAGCCCAAACAAGTTTCTAAAAGCATGAGTTTGCAACTACTTTACTTTTGGAGAAAATTCAAAACATTCATTATTCAATAGAGCCCAATAGCAAAAATCAGGTTTTGAATGAAGAATCACATTTCTTGGTAGAATCATGCAGGATTGAAATTTTTGATGGTTTTTTACTCCTCTCAACAGCCCAAACAAGTTTCTAAAAGGATGAGTTTGCAACTACTTTACTTTTGGAGAAAATTCAAAACATTCATTATTCAATAGGGCCCAAACTATCAAAAACCAGCGGTTTCAATGAACACACATTTCTTGGTAGAATCATGCAGGACTGAAATTTTTGATGTTTTTCTACTCCTCTCATGAGCCCAAACAAGTCTCTAAAAGCATGAGTTTGCAACTACTTTACTTTTGGAGAAAATTCAAAACATTCATTATTCAATAGAGCCCAATAGCAAAAATCAGGTTTTGAATGAAGAATCACAGTTCTTGGTAGAATCATGCAGGATTGAAATTTTTGATGGTTTTTTACTCCTCTCAACAGCCCAAACAAGGTTCTAAAAGGATGAGTTTGCAACTACTTTACTTTTGGAGAAAATTCAAAACATTCATTATTCAATAGGGCCCAAACTATCAAAAACCAGCGGTTTCAATGAACACACATTTCTTGGAAGAATCATGCAGGGCTGAAATTTTTGATGTTTTTCTACTCCTCTCATGAGCCCAAACAAGTTTCTAAAAGCATGAGTTTGCAACTACTTTACTTTTGGAGAAAATTCAAAACATTCATTATTCAATAGAGCCCAATAGCAAAAATCAGGTTTTGAATGAAGAATCACAGTTCTTGGTAGAATCATGCAGGATTGAAATTTTTGATGGTTGTTTACTCCTCTCAACAGCCCAAACAAGTTTCTAAAAGGATGAGTTTGCAACTACTTTACTTTTGGAGAAAATTCAAAACATTCATTATTCAATAGAGCCCAATAGCAAAAATCAGGTTTTGAATGAAGAATCACATTTCTTGGTAGAATCATGCAGGATTGAAATTTTTGATGGTTTTTTACTCCTCTCAACAGCCCAAACAAGTTTCTAAAAGGATGAGTTTGCAACTACTTTACTTTTGGAGAAAATTCAAAACATTCATTATTCAATAGGGCCCAAACTATCAAAAACCAGCGGTTTCAATGAACACACATTTCTTGGTAGAATCATGCAGGACTGAAATTTTTGATGTTTTTCTACTCCTCTCATGAGCCCAAACAAGTCTCTAAAAGCATGAGTTTGCAACTACTTTACTTTTGGAGAAAATTCAAAACATTCATTATTCAATAGAGCCCAATAGCAAAAATCAGGTTTTGAATGAAGAATCACATTTCTTGGTAAAATCATGCAGGATTGAAATTTTTGATGGTTTTTTACTCCTCTCAACAACCCAAACAAGTTTCTAAAAGGATGAGTTTGCAACTACTTTACTTTTGGAGAAAATTCAAAACATTCATTATTCAATAGGGCCCAAACTATCAAAAACCAGCGGTTTCAATGAACACACATTTCTTGGTAGATTCATGCAGGACTGAAATTTTTGATGTTTTTCTACTCCTCTCATGAGCCCAAACAAGTTTCTAAAAGCATGAGTTTGCAACTACTTTACTTTTGGAGAAAATTCAAAACATTCACTATTCAATAGAGCCCAATAGCAAAAATCAGGTTTTGAATGAAGAATCACATTTCTTGGTAAAATCATACAGGATTGAAATTTTTGATGGTTTTTTACTCCTCTCAACAGCCCAAACAAGTTTCTAAAAGGATGAGTGTGCAACTACTTTACTTTTGGAGAAAATTCAAAACATTCATTATTCAATAGGGCCCAAACTATCAAAAACCAGCGGTTTCAATGAACACACATTTCTTGGTAGAATCATGCAGGACTGAAATTTTTGATGTTTTTCTACTCCTCTCATGAGCCCAAACAAGTCTCTAAAAGCATGAGTTTGCAACTACTTTACTTTTGGAGAAAATTCAAAACATTCATTATTCAATAGAGCCCAATAGCAAAAATCAGGTTTTGAATGAAGAATCACAGTTCTTGGTAGAATCATGCAGGATTGAAATTTTTGATGGTTTTTTACTCCTCTCAACAGCCCAAACAAGTTTCTAAAAGGATGAGTTTGCAACTACTTTACTTTTGGAGAAAATTCAAAACATTCATTATTCAATAGGGCCCAAACTATCAAAAACCAGCGGTTTCAATGAACACACATTTCTTGGTAGAATCATGCAGGACTGAAGTTTTTGATGTTTTTCTACTCCTCTCATGAGCCCAAACAAGTCTCTAAAAGCATGAGTTTGCAACTACTTTACTTTTGGAGAAAATTCAAAACATTCATTATTCAATAGAGCCCAATAGCAAAAATCAGGTTTTGAATGAAGAATCACATTTCTTGGTAGAATGATGCAGGATTGAAATTTTTGATGGTTTTTTACTCCTCTCTACAGCCCAAACAAGTTTCTAAAAGGATGAGTTTGCAACTGCTTTACTTTTGGAGAAAATTCAAAACATTCATTATTCAATAGGGCCCAAACTATCAAAAACCAGCGGTTTCAATGAACACACATTTCTTGGTAGAATCATGCAGGACTCAAATTTTTGATGTTTTTCTACTCCTCTCATGAGCCCAAACAAGTCTCTAAAAGCATGAGTTTGCAACTACTTTACTTTTGGAGAAAATTCAAAACATTCATTATTCAATAGAGCCCAATAGCAAAAATCAGGTTTTGAATGAAGAATCACATTTCTTGGTAGAATCATGCAGGATTGAAATTTTTGATGGTTTTTTACTCCTCTCAACAGCCCAAACAAGTTTCTAAAAGGATGAGTTTGCAACTACTTTACTTTTGGAGAAAATTCAAAACATTCATTATTCATAGGGCCCAAACTATCAAAAACCAGCGGTTTCAATGAACACACAATTCTTGGTAGAATCATGCAGGACTGAAATTTTTGATGTTTTTCTACTCCTCTCATGAGCCCAAACAAGTCTCTAAAAGCATGAGTTTGCAACTACTTTACTTTTGGAGAAAATTCAAAACATTCATTATTCAATAGAGCCCAATAGCAAAAATCAGGTTTTGAATGAAGAATCACATTTCTTGGTAGAATCATGCAGGATTGAAATTTTTGATGGTTTTTTACTCCTCTCAACAGCCCAAACAAGTTTCTAAAAGGATGAGTTTGCAACTACTTTACTTTTGGAGAAAATTCAAAACATTCATTATTCAATAGAGCCCAATAGCAAAAATCAGGTTTTGAATGAAGAATCACAGTTCTTGGTAGAATCATGCAGGATTGAAATTTTTGATGGTTTTTTACTCCTCTCAACAGCCCAAACAAGTTTCTAAAAGGATGAGTTTGCAACTACTTTACTTTTGGAGAAAATTCAAAACATTCATTATTCAATAGGGCCCAAACTATCAAAAACCAGCGGTTTCAATGAACACACATTTCTTGGAAGAATCATGCAGGGCTGAAATTTTTGATGTTTTTCTACTCCTCTCATGAGCCCAAACAAGTTTCTAAAAGCATGAGTTTGCAACTACTTTACTTTTGGAGAAAATTCAAAACATTCATTATTCAATAGAGCCCAATAGCAAAAATCAGGTTTTGAATGAAGAATCACAGTTCTTGGTAGAATCATGCAGGATTGAAATTTTTGATGGTTTTTTACTCCTCTCAACAGCCCAAACAAGTTTCTAAAAGGATGAGTTTGCAACTACTTTACTTTTGGAGAAAATTCAAAACATTCATTATTCAATAGAGCCCAATAGCAAAAATCAGGTTTTGAATGAAGAATCACATTTCTTGGTAGAATCATGCAGGATTGAAATTTTTGATGGTTTTTTACTCCTCTCAACAGCCCAAACAAGTTTCTAAAAGGATGAGTTTGCAACTACTTTACTTTTGGAGAAAATTCAAAACATTCATTATTCAATAGGGCCCAAACTATCAAAAACCAGCGGTTTCAATGAACACACATTTCTTGGTAGAATCATGCAGGACTGAAATTTTTGATGTTTTTCTACTCCTCTCATGAGCCCAAACAAGTCTCTAAAAGCATGAGTTTGCAACTACTTTACTTTTGGAGAAAATTCAAAACATTCATTATTCAATAGAGCCCAATAGCAAAAATCAGGTTTTGAATGAAGAATCACATTTCTTGGTAAAATCATGCAGGATTGAAATTTTTGATGGTTTTTTACTCCTCTCAACAACCCAAACAAGTTTCTAAAAGGATGAGTTTGCAACTACTTTACTTTTGGAGAAAATTCAAAACATTCATTATTCAATATGGCCCAAACTATCAAAAACCAGCGGTTTCAATGAACACACATTTCTTGGTAGAATCATGCAGGACTGAAATTTTTGATGTTTTTCTACTCCTCTCATGAGCCCAAACAAGTTTCTAAAAGCATGAGTTTGCAACTACTTTACTTTTGGAGAAAATTCAAAACATTCACTATTCAACAGAGACCAATAGCAAAAATCAGGTTTTGAATGAAGAATCACATTTCTTGGTAAAATCATGCAGGATTGAAATTTTTGATGGTTTTTTACTCCTCTCAACAGCCCAAACAAGTTTCTAAAAGGATGAGTTTGCAACTACTTTACTTTTGGAGAAAATTCAAAACATTCATTATTCAATAGGGCCCAAACTATCAAAAACCAGCGGTTTCAATGAACACACATTTCTTGGTAGAATCATGCAGGACTGAAATTTTTGATGTTTTTCTACTCCTCTCATGAGCCCAAACAAGTCTCTAAAAGCATGAGTTTGCAACTACTTTACTTTTGGAGAAAATTCAAAACATTCATTATTCAATAGAGCCCAATAGCAAAAATCAGGTTTTGAATGAAGAATCACAGTTCTTGGTAGAATCATGCAGGATTGAAATTTTTGATGGTTTTTTACTCCTCTCAACAGCCCAAACAAGTTTCTAAAAGGATGAGTTTGCAACTACTTTACTTTTGGAGAAAATTCAAAACATTCATTATTCAATAGGGCCCAAACTATCAAAAACCAGCGGTTTCAATGAACACACATTTCTTGGAAGAATCATGCAGGGCTGAAATTTTTGATGTTTTTCTACTCCTCTCATGAGCCCAAACAAGTTTCTAAAAGCATGAGTTTGCAACTACTTTACTTTTGGAGAAAATTCAAAACATTCATTATTCAATAGAGCCCAATAGCAAAAATCAGGTTTTGAATGAAGAATCACAGTTCTTGGTAGAATCATGCAGGATTGAAATTTTTGATGGTTTTTTACTCCTCTCAACAGCCCAAACAAGTTTCTAAAAGGATGAGTTTGCA
This sequence comes from Dendrobates tinctorius, assembly GCF_039654945.1. Lineage (NCBI taxonomy): Eukaryota > Metazoa > Chordata > Amphibia > Anura > Dendrobatidae > Dendrobates > Dendrobates tinctorius. The sequence continues at coordinate 923,548 of NW_027362006.1, read as the reverse complement.
ACTACTTTACTTTTGGAGAAAATTCAAAACATTCATTATTCAATAGAGCCCAATAGCAAAAATCAGGTTTTGAATGAAGAATCACATTTCTTGGTAGAATCATGCAGGATTGAAATTTTTGATGGTTTTTTACTCCTCTCAACAGCCCAAACAAGTTTCTAAAAGGATGAGTTTGCAACTACTTTACTTTTGGAGAAAATTCAAAACATTCATTATTCAATAGGGCCCAAACTATCAAAAACCAGCGGTTTCAATGAACACACATTTCTTGGTAGAATCATGCAGGACTGAAATTTTTGATGTTTTTCTACTCCTCTCATGAGCCCAAACAAGTCTCTAAAAGCATGAGTTTGCAACTACTTTACTTTTGGAGAAAATTCAAAACATTCATTATTCAATAGAGCCCAATAGCAAAAATCAGGTTTTGAATGAAGAATCACATTTCTTGGTAAAATCATGCAGGATTGAAATTTTTGATGGTTTTTTACTCCTCTCAACAACCCAAACAAGTTTCTAAAAGGATGAGTTTGCAACTACTTTACTTTTGGAGAAAATTCAAAACATTCATTATTCAATAGGGCCCAAACTATCAAAAACCAGCGGTTTCAATGAACACACATTTCTTGGTAGAATCATGCAGGACTGAAATTTTTGATGTTTTTCTACTCCTCTCATGAGCCCAAACAAGTTTCTAAAAGCATGAGTTTGCAACTACTTTACTTTTGGAGAAAATTCAAAACATTCACTATTCAACAGAGACCAATAGCAAAAATCAGGTTTTGAATGAAGAATCACATTTCTTGGTAAAATCATGCAGGATTGAAATTTTTGATGGTTTTTTACTCCTCTCAACAGCCCAAACAAGTTTCTAAAAGGATGAGTTTGCAACTACTTTACTTTTGGAGAAAATTCAAAACATTCATTATTCAATAGGGCCCAAACTATCAAAAACCAGCGGTTTCAATGAACACACATTTCTTGGTAGAATCATGCAGGACTGAAATTTTTGATGTTTTTCTACTCCTCTCATGAGCCCAAACAAGTCTCTAAAAGCATGAGTTTGCAACTACTTTACTTTTGGAGAAAATTCAAAACATTCATTATTCAATAGAGCCCAATAGCAAAAATCAGGTTTTGAATGAAGAATCACAGTTCTTGGTAGAATCATGCAGGATTGAAATTTTTGATGGTTTTTTACTCCTCTCAACAGCCCAAACAAGTTTCTAAAAGGATGAGTTTGCAACTACTTTACTTTTGGAGAAAATTCAAAACATTCATTATTCAATAGGGCCCAAACTATCAAAAACCAGCGGTTTCAATGAACACACATTTCTTGGTAGAATCATGCAGGACTGAAGTTTTTGATGTTTTTCTACTCCTCTCATGAGCCCAAACAAGTCTCTAAAAGCATGAGTTTGCAACTACTTTACTTTTGGAGAAAATTCAAAACATTCATTATTCAATAGAGCCCAATAGCAAAAATCAGGTTTTGAATGAAGAATCACATTTCTTGGTAGAATGATGCAGGATTGAAATTTTTGATGGTTTTTTATTCCTCTCTACAGCCCAAACAAGTTTCTAAAAGGATGAGTTTGCAACTGCTTTACTTTTGGAGAAAATTCAAAACATTCATTATTCAATAGGGCCCAAACTATCAAAAACCAGCGGTTTGAATGAACACACATTTCTTGGTAGAATCATGCAGGACTCAAATTTTTGATGTTTTTCTACTCCTCTCATGAGCCCAAACAAGTCTCTAAAAGCATGAGTTTGCAACTACTTTACTTTTGGAGAAAATTCAAAACATTCATTATTCAATAGAGCCCAATAGCAAAAATCAGGTTTTGAATGAAGAATCACAGTTCTTGGTAGAATCATGCAGGATTGAAATTTTTGATGGTTTTTTACTCCTCTCAACAGCCCAAACAAGTTTCTAAAAGGATGAGTTTGCAACTACTTTACTTTTGGAGAAAATTCAAAACATTCATTATTCAATAGGGCCCAAACTATCAAAAACCAGCGGTTTCAATGAACACACATTTCTTGGAAGAATCATGCAGGACTGAAATTTTTGATGTTTTTCTACTCCTCTCATGAGCCCAAACAAGTCTCTAAAAGCATGAGTTTGCAACTACTTTACTTTTGGAGAAAATTCAAAACATTCATTATTCAATAGAGCCCAATAGCAAAAATCAGGTTTTGAATGAAGAATCACATTTCTTGGTAGAATCATGCAGGATTGAAATTTTTGATGGTTTTTTACTCCTCTCAACAGCCCAAACAAGTTTCTAAAAGGATGAGTTTGCAACTACTTTACTTTTGGAGAAAATTCAAAACATTCATTATTCAATAGGGCCCAAACTATCAAAAACCAGCGGTTTCAATGAACACACATTTCTTGGAAGAATCATGCAGGACTGAAATTTTTGATGTTTTTCTACTCCTCTCATGAGCCCAAACAAGTCTCTAAAAGCATGAGTTTGCAACTACTTTACTTTTGGAGAAAATTCAAAACATTCATTATTCAATAGAGCCCAATAGCAAAAATCAGGTTTTGAATGAAGAATCACATTTCTTGGTAGAATCATGCAGGATTGAAATTTTTGATGGTTTTTTACTCCTCTCAACAGCCCAAACAAGTTTCTAAAAGGATGAGTTTGCAACTACTTTACTTTTGGAGAAAATTCAAAACATTCATTATTCAATAGGGCCCAAACTATCAAAAACCAGCGGTTTCAATGAACACACATTTCTTGGAAGAATCATGCAGGACTGAAATTTTTGATGTTTTTCTACTCCTCTCATGAGCCCAAACAAGTCTCTAAAAGCATGAGTTTGCAACTACTTTACTTTTGGAGAAAATTCAAAACATTCATTATTCAATAGAGCCCAATAGCAAAAATCAGGTTTTGAATGAAGAATCACATTTCTTGGTAGAATCATGCAGGATTGAAATTTTTGATGGTTTTTTACTCCTCTCAACAGCCCAAACAAGTTTCTAAAAGGATGAGTTTGCAACTACTTTACTTTCGGAGAAAATTCAAAACATTCATTATTCAATAGGGCCCAAACTATCAAAAACCAGCGGTTTCAATGAACACACATTTCTTGGTAAAATCATGCAGGACTGAAATTTTTGATGTTTTTCTACTCCTCTCATGAGCCCAAACAAGTCTCTAAAAGCATGAGTTTGCAACTACTTTACTTTTGGAGAAAATTCAAAACATTCATTATTCAATAGAGCCCAATAGCAAAAATCAGGTTTTGAATGAAGAATCACATTTCTTGGTAGAATCATGCAGGATTGAAATTTTTGATGTTTTTTACTCCTCTCAACAGCCCAAACAAGTTTCTAAAAGGATGAGTTTGCAACTGCTTTACTTTTGGAGAAAATTCAAAACATTCATTATTCAATAGGGCCCAAACTATCAAAAACCAGCGGTTTCAATGAACACACATTTCTTGGTAGAATCATGCAGGACTGAAATTTTTGATGTTTTTCTACTCCTCTCATGAGCCCAAACAAGTCTCTAAAAGCATGAGTTTGCAACTACTTTACTTTTGGAGAAAATTCAAAACATTCATTATTCAATAGAGCCCAATAGCAAAAATCAGGTTTTGAATGAAGAATCACATTTCTTGGTAGAATCATGCAGGATTGAAATTTTTGATGGTTTTTTACTCCTCTCTACAGCCCAAACAAGTTTCTAAAAGGATGAGTTTGCAACTGCTTTACTTTTGGAGAAAATTCAAAACATTCATTATTCAATAGGGCCCAAACTATCAAAAACCAGCGGTTTGAATGAACACACATTTCTTGGTAGAATCATGCAGGACTCAAATTTTTGATGTTTTTCTACTCCTCTCATGAGCCCAAACAAGTTTCTAAAAGCATGAGTTTGCAACTACTTTACTTTTGGAGAAAATTCAAAACATTCATTATTCAATAGAGCCCAATAGCAAAAATCAGGTTTTGAATGAAGAATCACATTTCTTGGTAGAATCATGCAGGATTGAAATTTTTGATGGTTTTTTACTCCTCTCAACAGCCCAAACAAGTTTCTAAAAGGATGAGTTTGCAACTACTTTACTTTTGGAGAAAATTCAAAACATTCATTATTCAATAGGGCCCAAACTATCAAAAACCAGCGGTTTCAATGAACACACATTTCTTGGTAGAATCATGCAGGACTGAAATTTTTGATGTTTTTCTACTCCTCTCATGAGCCCAAACAAGTCTCTAAAAGCATGAGTTTGCAACTACTTTACTTTTGGAGAAAATTCAAAACATTCATTATTCAATAGAGCCCAATAGCAAAAATCAGGTTTTGAATGAAGAATCACAGTTCTTGGTAGAATCATGCAGGATTGAAATTTTTGATGGTTTTTTACTCCTCTCAACAGCCCAAACAAGTTTCTAAAAGGATGAGTTTGCAACTACTTTACTTTTGGAGAAAATTCAAAACATTCATTATTCAATAGGGCCCAAACTATCAAAAACCAGCGGTTTCAATGAACACACATTTCTTGGAAGAATCATGCAGGGCTGAAATTTTTGATGTTTTTCTACTCCTCTCATGAGCCCAAACAAGTTTCTAAAAGCATGAGTTTGCAACTACTTTACTTTTGGAGAAAATTCAAAACATTCATTATTCAATAGAGCCCAATAGCAAAAATCAGGTTTTGAATGAAGAATCACAGTTCTTGGTAGAATCATGCAGGACTGAAATTTTTGATGGTTGTTTACTCCTCTCAACAGCCCAAACAAGTTTCTAAAAGGATGAGTTTGCAACTACTTTACTTTTGGAGAAAATTCAAAACATTCATTATTCAATAGAGCCCAATAGCAAAAATCAGGTTTTGAATGAAGAATCACATTTCTTGGTAGAATCATGCAGGATTGAAATTTTTGATGGTTTTTTACTCCTCTCAACAGCCCAAACAAGTTTCTAAAAGGATGAGTTTGCAACTACTTTACTTTTGGAGAAAATTCAAAACATTCATTATTCAATAGGGCCCAAACTATCAAAAACCAGCGGTTTCAATGAACACACATTTCTTGGTAGAATCATGCAGGACTGAAATTTTTGATGTTTTTCTACTCCTCTCATGAGCCCAAACAAGTCTCTAAAAGCATGAGTTTGCAACTACTTTACTTTTGGAGAAAATTCAAAACATTCATTATTCAATAGAGCCCAATAGCAAAAATCAGGTTTTGAATGAAGAATCACATTTCTTGGTAAAATCATGCAGGATTGAAATTTTTGATGGTTTTTTACTCCTCTCAACAACCCAAACAAGTTTCTAAAAGGATGAGTTTGCAACTACTTTACTTTTGGAGAAAATTCAAAACATTCATTATTCAATAGGGCCCAAACTATCAAAAACCAGCGGTTTCAATGAACACACATTTCTTGGTAGATTCATGCAGGACTGAAATTTTTGATGTTTTTCTACTCCTCTCATGAGCCCAAACAAGTTTCTAAAAGCATGAGTTTGCAACTACTTTACTTTTGGAGAAAATTCAAAACATTCACTATTCAATAGAGCCCAATAGCAAAAATCAGGTTTTGAATGAAGAATCACATTTCTTGGTAAAATCATACAGGATTGAAATTTTTGATGGTTTTTTACTCCTCTCAACAGCCCAAACAAGTTTCTAAAAGGATGAGTGTGCAACTACTTTACTTTTGGAGAAAATTCAAAACATTCATTATTCAATAGGGCCCAAACTATCAAAAACCAGCGGTTTCAATGAACACACATTTCTTGGTAGAATCATGCAGGACTGAAATTTTTGATGTTTTTCTACTCCTCTCATGAGCCCAAACAAGTCTCTAAAAGCATGAGTTTGCAACTACTTTACTTTTGGAGAAAATTCAAAACATTCATTATTCAATAGAGCCCAATAGCAAAAATCAGGTTTTGAATGAAGAATCACAGTTCTTGGTAGAATCATGCAGGATTGAAATTTTTGATGGTTTTTTACTCCTCTCAACAGCCCAAACAAGTTTCTAAAAGGATGAGTTTGCAACTACTTTACTTTTGGAGAAAATTCAAAACATTCATTATTCAATAGGGCCCAAACTATCAAAAACCAGCGGTTTCAATGAACACACATTTCTTGGTAGAATCATGCAGGACTGAAGTTTTTGATGTTTTTCTACTCCTCTCATGAGCCCAAACAAGTCTCTAAAAGCATGAGTTTGCAACTACTTTACTTTTGGAGAAAATTCAAAACATTCATTATTCAATAGAGCCCAATAGCAAAAATCAGGTTTTGAATGAAGAATCACATTTCTTGGTAGAATGATGCAGGATTGAAATTTTTGATGGTTTTTTACTCCTCTCTACAGCCCAAACAAGTTTCTAAAAGGATGAGTTTGCAACTGCTTTACTTTTGGAGAAAATTCAAAACATTCATTATTCAATAGGGCCCAAACTATCAAAAACCAGCGGTTTCAATGAACACACATTTCTTGGTAGAATCATGCAGGACTCAAATTTTTGATGTTTTTCTACTCCTCTCATGAGCCCAAACAAGTCTCTAAAAGCATGAGTTTGCAACTACTTTACTTTTGGAGAAAATTCAAAACATTCATTATTCAATAGAGCCCAATAGCAAAAATCAGGTTTTGAATGAAGAATCACATTTCTTGGTAGAATCATGCAGGATTGAAATTTTTGATGGTTTTTTACTCCTCTCAACAGCCCAAACAAGTTTCTAAAAGGATGAGTTTGCAACTACTTTACTTTTGGAGAAAATTCAAAACATTCATTATTCATAGGGCCCAAACTATCAAAAACCAGCGGTTTCAATGAACACACAATTCTTGGTAGAATCATGCAGGACTGAAATTTTTGATGTTTTTCTACTCCTCTCATGAGCCCAAACAAGTCTCTAAAAGCATGAGTTTGCAACTACTTTACTTTTGGAGAAAATTCAAAACATTCATTATTCAATAGAGCCCAATAGCAAAAATCAGGTTTTGAATGAAGAATCACATTTCTTGGTAGAATCATGCAGGATTGAAATTTTTGATGGTTTTTTACTCCTCTCAACAGCCCAAACAAGTTTCTAAAAGGATGAGTTTGCAACTACTTTACTTTTGGAGAAAATTCAAAACATTCATTATTCAATAGAGCCCAATAGCAAAAATCAGGTTTTGAATGAAGAATCACAGTTCTTGGTAGAATCATGCAGGATTGAAATTTTTGATGGTTTTTTACTCCTCTCAACAGCCCAAACAAGTTTCTAAAAGGATGAGTTTGCAACTACTTTACTTTTGGAGAAAATTCAAAACATTCATTATTCAATAGGGCCCAAACTATCAAAAACCAGCGGTTTCAATGAACACACATTTCTTGGAAGAATCATGCAGGGCTGAAATTTTTGATGTTTTTCTACTCCTCTCATGAGCCCAAACAAGTTTCTAAAAGCATGAGTTTGCAACTACTTTACTTTTGGAGAAAATTCAAAACATTCATTATTCAATAGAGCCCAATAGCAAAAATCAGGTTTTGAATGAAGAATCACAGTTCTTGGTAGAATCATGCAGGATTGAAATTTTTGATGGTTTTTTACTCCTCTCAACAGCCCAAACAAGTTTCTAAAAGGATGAGTTTGCAACTACTTTACTTTTGGAGAAAATTCAAAACATTCATTATTCAATAGAGCCCAATAGCAAAAATCAGGTTTTGAATGAAGAATCACATTTCTTGGTAGAATCATGCAGGATTGAAATTTTTGATGGTTTTTTACTCCTCTCAACAGCCCAAACAAGTTTCTAAAAGGATGAGTTTGCAACTACTTTACTTTTGGAGAAAATTCAAAACATTCATTATTCAATAGGGCCCAAACTATCAAAAACCAGCGGTTTCAATGAACACACATTTCTTGGTAGAATCATGCAGGACTGAAATTTTTGATGTTTTTCTACTCCTCTCATGAGCCCAAACAAGTCTCTAAAAGCATGAGTTTGCAACTACTTTACTTTTGGAGAAAATTCAAAACATTCATTATTCAATAGAGCCCAATAGCAAAAATCAGGTTTTGAATGAAGAATCACATTTCTTGGTAAAATCATGCAGGATTGAAATTTTTGATGGTTTTTTACTCCTCTCAACAACCCAAACAAGTTTCTAAAAGGATGAGTTTGCAACTACTTTACTTTTGGAGAAAATTCAAAACATTCATTATTCAATATGGCCCAAACTATCAAAAACCAGCGGTTTCAATGAACACACATTTCTTGGTAGAATCATGCAGGACTGAAATTTTTGATGTTTTTCTACTCCTCTCATGAGCCCAAACAAGTTTCTAAAAGCATGAGTTTGCAACTACTTTACTTTTGGAGAAAATTCAAAACATTCACTATTCAACAGAGACCAATAGCAAAAATCAGGTTTTGAATGAAGAATCACATTTCTTGGTAAAATCATGCAGGATTGAAATTTTTGATGGTTTTTTACTCCTCTCAACAGCCCAAACAAGTTTCTAAAAGGATGAGTTTGCAACTACTTTACTTTTGGAGAAAATTCAAAACATTCATTATTCAATAGGGCCCAAACTATCAAAAACCAGCGGTTTCAATGAACACACATTTCTTGGTAGAATCATGCAGGACTGAAATTTTTGATGTTTTTCTACTCCTCTCATGAGCCCAAACAAGTCTCTAAAAGCATGAGTTTGCAACTACTTTACTTTTGGAGAAAATTCAAAACATTCATTATTCAATAGAGCCCAATAGCAAAAATCAGGTTTTGAATGAAGAATCACAGTTCTTGGTAGAATCATGCAGGATTGAAATTTTTGATGGTTTTTTACTCCTCTCAACAGCCCAAACAAGTTTCTAAAAGGATGAGTTTGCAACTACTTTACTTTTGGAGAAAATTCAAAACATTCATTATTCAATAGGGCCCAAACTATCAAAAACCAGCGGTTTCAATGAACACACATTTCTTGGAAGAATCATGCAGGGCTGAAATTTTTGATGTTTTTCTACTCCTCTCATGAGCCCAAACAAGTTTCTAAAAGCATGAGTTTGCAACTACTTTACTTTTGGAGAAAATTCAAAACATTCATTATTCAATAGAGCCCAATAGCAAAAATCAGGTTTTGAATGAAGAATCACAGTTCTTGGTAGAATCATGCAGGATTGAAATTTTTGATGGTTTTTTACTCCTCTCAACAGCCCAAACAAGTTTCTAAAAGGATGAGTTTGCAACTACTTTACTTTTGGAGAAAATTCAAAACATTCATTATTCAATAGAGCCCAATAGCAAAAATCAGGTTTTGAATGAAGAATCACATTTCTTGGTAGAATCATGCAGGATTGAAATTTTTGATGGTTTTTTACTCCTCTCAACAGCCCAAACAAGTTTCTAAAAGGATGAGTTTGCAACTACTTTACTTTTGGAGAAAATTCAAAACATTCATTATTCAATAGGGCCCAAACTATCAAAAACCAGCGGTTTCAATGAACACACATTTCTTGGTAGAATCATGCAGGACTGAAATTTTTGATGTTTTTCTACTCCTCTCATGAGCCCAAACAAGTCTCTAAAAGCATGAGTTTGCAACTACTTTACTTTTGGAGAAAATTCAAAACATTCATTATTCAATAGAGCCCAATAGCAAAAATCAGGTTTTGAATGAAGAATCACATTTCTTGGTAAAATCATGCAGGATTGAAATTTTTGATGGTTTTTTACTCCTCTCAACAACCCAAACAAGTTTCTAAAAGGATGAGTTTGCAACTACTTTACTTTTGGAGAAAATTCAAAACATTCATTATTCAATAGGGCCCAAACTATCAAAAACCATCGGTTTCAATGAACACACATTTCTTGGTAGAATCATGCAGGACTGAAATTTTTGATGTTTTTCTACTCCTCTCATGAGCCCAAACAAGTTTCTAAAAGCATGAGTTTGCAACTACTTTACTTTTGGAGAAAATTCAAAACATTCACTATTCAACAGAGACCAATAGCAAAAATCAGGTTTTGAATGAAGAATCACATTTCTTGGTAAAATCATGCAGGATTGAAATTTTTGATGGTTTTTTACTCCTCTCAACAGCCCAAACAAGTTTCTAAAAGGATGAGTTTGCAACTACTTTACTTTTGGAGAAAATTCAAAACATTCATTATTCAATAGGGCCCAAACTATCAAAAACCAGCGGTTTCAATGAACACACATTTCTTGGTAGAATCATGCAGGACTGAAATTTTTGATGTTTTTCTACTCCTCTCATGAGCCCAAACAAGTCTCTAAAAGCATGAGTTTGCAACTACTTTACTTTTGGAGAAAATTCAAAACATTCATTATTCAATAGAGCCCAATAGCAAAAATCAGGTTTTGAATGAAGAATCACAGTTCTTGGTAGAATCATGCAGGATTGAAATTTTTGATGGTTTTTTACTCCTCTCAACAGCCCAAACAAGTTTCTAAAAGGATGAGTTTGCAACTACTTTACTTTTGGAGAAAATTCAAAACATTCATTATTCAATAGGGCCCAAACTATCAAAAACCAGCGGTTTCAATGAACACACATTTCTTGGTAGAATCATGCAGGACTGAAGTTTTTGATGTTTTTCTACTCCTCTCATGAGCCCAAACAAGTCTCTAAAAGCATGAGTTTGCAACTACTTTACTTTTGGAGAAAATTCAAAACATTCATTATTCAATAGAGCCCAATAGCAAAAATCAGGTTTTGAATGAAGAATCACATTTCTTGGTAGAATGATGCAGGATTGAAATTTTTGATGGTTTTTTATTCCTCTCTACAGCCCAAACAAGTTTCTAAAAGGATGAGTTTGCAACTGCTTTACTTTTGGAGAAAATTCAAAACATTCATTATTCAATAGGGCCCAAACTATCAAAAACCAGCGGTTTGAATGAACACACATTTCTTGGTAGAATCATGCAGGACTCAAATTTTTGATGTTTTTCTACTCCTCTCATGAGCCCAAACAAGTCTCTAAAAGCATGAGTTTGCAACTACTTTACTTTTGGAGAAAATTCAAAACATTCATTATTCAATAGAGCCCAATAGCAAAAATCAGGTTTTGAATGAAGAATCACATTTCTTGGTAGAATCATGCAGGATTGAAATTTTTGATGGTTTTTTACTCCTCTCAACAGCCCAAACAAGTTTCTAAAAGGATGAGTTTGCAACTACTTTACTTTTGGAGAAAATTCAAAACATTCATTATTCAATAGGGCCCAAACTATCAAAAACCAGCGGTTTCAATGAACACACATTTCTTGGTAGAATCATGCAGGACTGAAATTTTTGATGTTTTTCTACTCCTCTCATGAGCCCAAACAAGTCTCTAAAAGCATGAGTTTGCAACTACTTTACTTTTGGAGAAAATTCAAAACATTCATTATTCAATAGAGCCCAATAGCAAAAATCAGGTTTTGAATGAAGAATCACATTTCTTGGTAGAATCATGCAGGATTGAAATTTTTGATGGTTTTTTACTCCTCTCAACAGCCCAAACAAGTTTCTAAAAGGATGAGTTTGCAACTACTTTACTTTTGGAGAAAATTCAAAACATTCATTATTCAATAGGGCCCAAACTATCAAAAACCAGCGGTTTCAATGAACACACATTTCTTGGAAGAATCATGCAGGACTGAAATTTTTGATGTTTTTCTACTCCTCTCATGAGCCCAAACAAGTCTCTAAAAGCATGAGTTTGCAACTACTTTACTTTTGGAGAAAATTCAAAACATTCATTATTCAATAGAGCCCAATAGCAAAAATCAGGTTTTGAATGAAGAATCACATTTCTTGGTAGAATCATGCAGGATTGAAATTTTTGATGGTTTTTTACTCCTCTCAACAGCCCAAACAAGTTTCTAAAAGGATGAGTTTACAACTACTTTACTTTTGGAGAAAATTCAAAACATTCATTATTCAATAGGGCCCAAACTATCAAAAACCAGCGGTTTCAATGAACACACATTTCTTGGAAGAATCATGCAGGACTGAAATTTTTGATGTTTTTCTACTCCTCTCATGAGCCCAAACAAGTCTCTAAAAGCATGAGTTTGCAACTACTTTACTTTTGGAGAAAATTCAAAACATTCATTATTCAATAGAGCCCAATAGCAAAAATCAGGTTTTGAATGAAGAATCACATTTCTTGGTAGAATCATGCAGGATTGAAATTTTTGATGGTTTTTTACTCCTCTCAACAGCCCAAACAAGTTTCTAAAAGGATGAGTTTGCAACTACTTTACTTTCGGAGAAAATTCAAAACATTCATTATTCAATAGGGCCCAAACTATCAAAAACCAGCGGTTTCAATGAACACACATTTCTTGGTAGAATCATGCAGGACTGAAATTTTTGATGTTTTTCTACTCCTCTCATGAGCCCAAACAAGTCTCTAAAAGCATGAGTTTGCAACTACTTTACTTTTGGAGAAAATTCAAAACATTCATTATTCAATAGAGCCCAATAGCAAAAATCAGGTTTTGAATGAAGAATCACATTTCTTGGTAGAATCATGCAGGATTGAAATTTTTGATGGTTTTTTACTCCTCTCTACAGCCCAAACAAGTTTCTAAAAGGATGAGTTTGCAACTGCTTTACTTTTGGAGAAAATTCAAAACATTCATTATTCAATAGGGCCCAAACTATCAAAAACCAGCGGTTTGAATGAACACACATTTCTTGGTAGAATCATGCAGGACTCAAATTTTTGATGTTTTTCTACTCCTCTCATGAGCCCAAACAAGTTTCTAAAAGCATGAGTTTGCAACTACTTTACTTTTGGAGAAAATTCAAAACATTCATTATTCAATAGAGCCCAATAGCAAAAATCAGGTTTTGAATGAAGAATCACATTTCTTGGTAGAATCATGCAGGATTGAAATTTTTGATGGTTTTTTACTCCTCTCAACAGCCCAAACAAGCTTCTAAAAGGATGAGTTTGCAACTACTTTACTTTTGGAGAAAATTCAAAACATTCATTATTCAATAGGGCCCAAACTATCAAAAACCAGCGGTTTCAATGAACACACATTTCTTGGTAGAATCATGCAGGACTGAAATTTTTGATGTTTTTCTACTCCTCTCATGAGCCCAAACAAGTCTCTAAAAGCATGAGTTTGCAACTACTTTACTTTTGGAGAAAATTCAAAACATTCATTATTCAATAGAGCCCAATAGCAAAAATCAGGTTTTGAATGAAGAATCACAGTTCTTGGTAGAATCATGCAGGATTGAAATTTTTGATGGTTTTTTACTCCTCTCAACAGCCCAAACAAGTTTCTAAAAGGATGAGTTTGCAACTACTTTACTTTTGGAGAAAATTCAAAACATTCATTATTCAATAGGGCCCAAACTATCAAAAACCAGCGGTTTCAATGAACACACATTTCTTGGAAGAATCATGCAGGGCTGAAATTTTTGATGTTTTTCTACTCCTCTCATGAGCCCAAACAAGTTTCTAAAAGCATGAGTTTGCAACTACTTTACTTTTGGAGAAAATTCAAAACATTCATTATTCAATAGAGCCCAATAGCAAAAATCAGGTTTTGAATGAAGAATCACAGTTCTTGGTAGAATCATGCAGGATTGAAATTTTTGATGGTTTTTTACTCCTCTCAACAGCCCAAACAAGTTTCTAAAAGGATGAGTTTGCAACTACTTTACTTTTGGAGAAAATTCAAAACATTCATTATTCAATAGAGCCCAATAGCAAAAATCAGGTTTTGAATGAAGAATCACATTTCTTGGTAGAATCATGCAGGATTGAAATTTTTGATGGTTTTTTACTCCTCTCAACAGCCCAAACAAGTTTCTAAAAGGATGAGTTTGCAACTACTTTACTTTTGGAGAAAATTCAAAACATTCATTATTCAATAGGGCCCAAACTATCAAAAACCAGCGGTTTCAATGAACACACATTTCTTGGTAGAATCATGCAGGACTGAAGTTTTTGATGTTTTTCTACTCCTCTCATGAGCCCAAACAAGTCTCTAAAAGCATGAGTTTGCAACTACTTTACTTTTGGAGAAAATTCAAAACATTCATTATTCAATAGAGCCCAATAGCAAAAATCAGGTTTTGAATGAAGAATCACATTTCTTGGTAGAATCATGCAGGATTGAAATTTTTGATGGTTTTTTACTCCTCTCAACAGCCCAAACAAGTTTCTAAAAGGATGAGTTTGCAACTACTTTACTTTTGGAGAAAATTCAAAACATTCATTATTCAATAGGGCCCAAACTATCAAAAACCAGCGGTTTCAATGAACACACATTTCTTGGTAGAATCATGCAGGACTGAAGTTTTTGATGTTTTTCTACTCCTCTCATGAGCCCAAACAAGTCTCTAAAAGCATGAGTTTGCAACTACTTTACTTTTGGAGAAAATTCAAAACATTCATTATTCAATAGAGCCCAATAGCAAAAATCAGGTTTTGAATGAAGAATCACATTTCTTGGTAGAATCATGCAGGATTGAAATTTTTGATGGTTTTTTACTCCTCTCTACAGCCCAAACAAGTTTCTAAAAGGATGAGTTTGCAACTGCTTTACTTTTGGAGAAAATTCAAAACATTCATTATTCAATAGGGCCCAAACTATCAAAAACCAGCGGTTTGAATGAACACACATTTCTTGGTAGAATCATGCAGGACTCAAATTTTTGATGTTTTTCTACTCCTCTCATGAGCCCAAACAAGTTTCTAAAAGCATGAGTTTGCAACTACTTTAATTTTGGAGAAAATTCAAAACATTCATTATTCAATAGAGCCCAATAGCAAAAATCAGGTTTTGAATGAAGAATCACATTTCTTGGTAAAATCATGCAGGATTGAAATTTTTGATGGTTTTTTACTCCTCTCAACAGCCCAAACAAGTTTCTAAAAGGATGAGTTTGCAACTACTTTACTTTTGGAGAAAATTCAAAACATTCATTATTCAATAGGGCCCAAACTATCAAAAACCAGCGGTTTCAATGAACACACATTTCTTGGTAGAATCATGCAGGACTGAAATTTTTGATGTTTTTCTACTCCTCTCATGAGCCCAAACAAGTCTCTAAAAGCATGAGTTTGCAACTACTTTACTTTTGGAGAAAATTCAAAACATTCATTATTCAATAGAGCCCAATAGCAAAAATCAGGTTTTGAATGAAGAATCACATTTCTTGGTAAAATCATGCAGGATTGAAATTTTTGATGGTTTTTTACTCCTCTCAACAGCCCAAACAAGTTTCTAAAAGGATGAGTTTGCAACTACTTTACTTTTGGAGAAAATTCAAAACATTCATTATTCAATAGGGCCCAAACTATCAAAAACCAGCGGTTTCAATGAACACACATTTCTTGGTAGAATCATGCAGGACTGAAATTTTTGATGTTTTTCTACTCCTCTCATGAGCCCAAACAAGTCTCTAAAAGCATGAGTTTGCAACTACTTTACTTTTGGAGAAAATTCAAAACATTCATTATTCAATAGAGCCCAATAGCAAAAATCAGGTTTTGAATGAAGAATCACAGTTCTTGGTAGAATCATGCAGGATTGAAATTTTTGATGGTTTTTTACTCCTCTCAACAGCCCAAACAAGTTTCTAAAAGGATGAGTTTGCAACTACTTTACTTTTGGAGCAAATTCAAAACATTCATTATTCAATAGGGCCCAAACTATCAAAAACCAGCGGTTTCAATGAACACACATTTCTTGGAAGAATCATGCAGGGCTGAAATTTTTGATGTTTTTCTACTCCTCTCATGAGCCCAAACAAGTTTCTAAAAGCATGAGTTTGCAACTACTTTACTTTTGGAGAAAATTCAAAACATTCATTATTCAATAGAGCCCAATAGCAAAAATCAGGTTTTGAATGAAGAATCACAGTTCTTGGTAGAATCATGCAGGATTGAAATTTTTGATGGTTGTTTACTCCTCTCAACAGCCCAAACAAGTTTCTAAAAGGATGAGTTTGCAACTACTTTACTTTTGGAGAAAATTCAAAACATTCATTATTCAATAGAGCCCAATAGCAAAAATCAGGTTTTGAATGAAGAATCACATTTCTTGGTAGAATCATGCAGGATTGAAATTTTTGATGGTTTTTTACTCCTCTCAACAGCCCAAACAAGTTTCTAAAAGGATGAGTTTGCAACTACTTTACTTTTGGAGAAAATTCAAAACATTCATTATTCAATAGGGCCCAAACTATCAAAAACCAGCGGTTTCAATGAACACACATTTCTTGGTAGAATCATGCAGGACTGAAATTTTTGATGTTTTTCTACTCCTCTCATGAGCCCAAACAAGTCTCTAAAAGCATGAGTTTGCAACTACTTTACTTTTGGAAAAAATTCAAAACATTCATTATTCAATAGAGCCCAATAGCAAAAATCAGGTTTTGAATGAAGAATCACATTTCTTGGTAAAATCATGCAGGATTGAAATTTTTGATGGTTTTTTACTCCTCTCAACAACCCAAACAAGTTTCTAAAAGGATGAGTTTGCAACTACTTTACTTTTGGAGAAAATTCAAAACATTCATTATTCAATAGGGCCCAAACTATCAAAAACCAGCGGTTTCAATGAACACACATTTCTTGGTAGAATCATGCAGGACTGAAATTTTTGATGTTTTTCTACTCCTCTCATGAGCCCAAACAAGTTTCTAAAAGCATGAGTTTGCAACTACTTTACTTTTGGAGAAAATTCAAAACATTCACTATTCAATAGAGCCCAATAGCAAAAATCAGGTTTTGAATGAAGAATCACATTTCTTGGTAAAATCATGCAGGATTGAAATTTTTGATGGTTTTTTACTCCTCTCAACAGCCCAAACAAGTTTCTAAAAGGATGAGTTTGCAACTACTTTACTTTTGGAGAAAATTCAAAACATTCATTATTCAATAGGGCCCAAACTATCAAAAACCAGCGGTTTCAATGAACACACATTTCTTGGTAGAATCATGCAGGACTGAAATTTTTGATGTTTTTCTACTCCTCTCATGAGCCCAAACAAGTCTCTAAAAGCATGAGTTTGCAACTACTTTACTTTTGGAGAAAATTCAAAACATTCATTATTCAATAGAGCCCAATAGCAAAAATCAGGTTTTGAATGAAGAATCACAGTTCTTGGTAGAATCATGCAGGATTGAAATTTTTGATGGTTTTTTACTCCTCTCAACAGCCCAAACAAGTTTCTAAAAGGATGAGTTTGCAACTACTTTACTTTTGGAGAAAATTCAAAACATTCATTATTCAATAGGGCCCAAACTATCAAAAACCAGCGGTTTCAATGAACACACATTTCTTGGTAGAATCATGCAGGACTGAAGTTTTTGATGTTTTTCTACTCCTCTCATGAGCCCAAACAAGTCTCTAAAAGCATGAGTTTGCAACTACTTTACTTTTGGAGAAAATTCAAAACATTCATTATTCAATAGAGCCCAATAGCAAAAATCAGGTTTTGAATGAAGAATCACATTTCTTGGTAGAATGATGCAGGATTGAAATTTTTGATGGTTTTTTACTCCTCTCAACAGCCCAAACAAGTTTCTAAAAGGATGAGTTTGCAACTGCTTTACTTTTGGAGAAAATTCAAAACATTCATTATTCAATAGGGCCCAAACTATCAAAAACCAGCGGTTTGAATGAACACACATTTCTTGGTAGAATCATGCAGGACTCAAATTTTTGATGTTTTTCTACTCCTCTCATGAGCCCAAACAAGTCTCTAAAAGCATGAGTTTGCAACTACTTTACTTTTGGAGAAAATTCAAAACATTCATTATTCAATAGAGCCCAATAGCAAAAATCAGGTTTTGAATGAAGAATCACATTTCTTGGTAGAATCATGCAGGATTGAAATTTTTGATGGTTTTTTACTCCTCTCAACAGCCCAAACAAGTTTCTAAAAGGATGAGTTTGCAACTACTTTACTTTTGGAGAAAATTCAAAACATTCATTATTCAATAGGGCCCAAACTATCAAAAACCAGCGGTTTCAATGAACACACATTTCTTGGTAGAATCATGCAGGACTGAAATTTTTGATGTTTTTCTACTCCTCTCATGAGCCCAAACAAGTCTCTAAAAGCATGAGTTTGCAACTACTTTACTTTTGGAGAAAATTCAAAACATTCATTATTCAATAGAGCCCAATAGCAAAAAACAGGTTTTGAATGAAGAATCACATTTCTTGGTAGAATCATGCAGGATTGAAATTTTTGATGGTTTTTTACTCCTCTCAAAAGCCCAAACAAGTTTCTAAAAGGATGAGTTTGCAACTACTTTACTTTTGGAGAAAATTCAAAACATTCATTATTCAATAGAGCCCAATAGCAAAAATCAGGTTTTGAATGAAGAATCACAGTTCTTGGTAGAATCATGCAGGATTGAAATTTTTGATGGTTTTTTACTCCTCTCAACAGCCCAAACAAGTTTCTAAAAGGATGAGTTTGCAACTACTTTACTTTTGGAGAAAATTCAAAACATTCATTATTCAATAGGGCCCAAACTATCAAAAACCAGCGGTTTCAATGAACACACATTTCTTGGAAGAATCATGCAGGGCTGAAATTTTTGATGTTTTTCTACTCCTCTCATGA
Organism: Dendrobates tinctorius; assembly: GCF_039654945.1. Taxonomy (NCBI): domain Eukaryota; kingdom Metazoa; phylum Chordata; class Amphibia; order Anura; family Dendrobatidae; genus Dendrobates; species Dendrobates tinctorius. Next base: position 904,949 of record NW_027362006.1, on the reverse strand, counting down.
GCCCAAACAAGTTTCTAAAAGCATGAGTTTGCAACTACTTTACTTTTGGAGAAAATTCAAAACATTCATTATTCAATAGAGCCCAATAGCAAAAATCAGGTTTTGAATGAAGAATCACAGTTCTTGGTAGAATCATGCAGGATTGAAATTTTTGATGGTTTTTTACTCCTCTCAACAGCCCAAACAAGTTTCTAAAAGGATGAGTTTGCAACTACTTTACTTTTGGAGAAAATTCAAAACATTCATTATTCAATAGAGCCCAATAGCAAAAATCAGGTTTTGAATGAAGAATCACATTTCTTGGTAGAATCATGCAGGATTGAAATTTTTGATGGTTTTTTACTCCTCTCAACAGCCCAAACAAGTTTCTAAAAGGATGAGTTTGCAACTACTTTACTTTTGGAGAAAATTCAAAACATTCATTATTCAATAGGGCCCAAACTATCAAAAACCAGCGGTTTCAATGAACACACATTTCTTGGTAGAATCATGCAGGACTGAAATTTTTGATGTTTTTCTACTCCTCTCATGAGCCCAAACAAGTCTCTAAAAGCATGAGTTTGCAACTACTTTACTTTTGGAGAAAATTCAAAACATTCATTATTCAATAGAGCCCAATAGCAAAAATCAGGTTTTGAATGAAGAATCACATTTCTTGGTAAAATCATGCAGGATTGAAATTTTTGATGGTTTTTTACTCCTCTCAACAACCCAAACAAGTTTCTAAAAGGATGAGTTTGCAACTACTTTACTTTTGGAGAAAATTCAAAACATTCATTATTCAATAGGGCCCAAACTATCAAAAACCAGCGGTTTCAATGAACACACATTTCTTGGTAGAATCATGCAGGACTGAAATTTTTGATGTTTTTCTACTCCTCTCATGAGCCCAAACAAGTCTCTAAAAGCATGAGTTTGCAACTACTTTACTTTTGGAGAAAATTCAAAACATTCATTATTCAATAGAGCCCAATAGCAAAAATCAGGTTTTGAATGAAGAATCACAGTTCTTGGTAGAATCATGCAGGATTGAAATTTTTGATGGTTTTTTACTCCTCTCAACAGCCCAAACAAGTTTCTAAAAGGATGAGTTTGCAACTACTTTACTTTTGGAGAAAATTCAAAACATTCATTATTCAATAGGGCCCAAACTATCAAAAACCAGCGGTTTCAATGAACACACATTTCTTGGTAGAATCATGCAGGACTGAAGTTTTTGATGTTTTTCTACTCCTCTCATGAGCCCAAACAAGTCTCTAAAAGCATGAGTTTGCAACTACTTTACTTTTGGAGAAAATTCAAAACATTCATTATTCAATAGAGCCCAATAGCAAAAATCAGGTTTTGAATGAAGAATCACATTTCTTGGTAGAATGATGCAGGATTGAAATTTTTGATGGTTTTTTATTCCTCTCTACAGCCCAAACAAGTTTCTAAAAGGATGAGTTTGCAACTGCTTTACTTTTGGAGAAAATTCAAAACATTCATTATTCAATAGGGCCCAAACTATCAAAAACCAGCGGTTTGAATGAACACACATTTCTTGGTAGAATCATGCAGGACTCAAATTTTTGATGTTTTTCTACTCCTCTCATGAGCCCAAACAAGTCTCTAAAAGCATGAGTTTGCAACTACTTTACTTTTGGAGAAAATTCAAAACATTCATTATTCAATAGAGCCCAATAGCAAAAATCAGGTTTTGAATGAAGAATCACATTTCTTGGTAGAATCATGCAGGATTGAAATTTTTGATGGTTTTTTACTCCTCTCAACAGCCCAAACAAGTTTCTAAAAGGATGAGTTTGCAACTACTTTACTTTTGGAGAAAATTCAAAACATTCATTATTCAATAGGGCCCAAACTATCAAAAACCAGCGGTTTCAATGAACACACATTTCTTGGAAGAATCATGCAGGACTGAAATTTTTGATGTTTTTCTACTCCTCTCATGAGCCCAAACAAGTCTCTAAAAGCATGAGTTTGCAACTACTTTACTTTTGGAGAAAATTCAAAACATTCATTATTCAATAGAGCCCAATAGCAAAAATCAGGTTTTGAATGAAGAATCACATTTCTTGGTAGAATCATGCAGGATTGAAATTTTTGATGGTTTTTTACTCCTCTCAACAGCCCAAACAAGTTTCTAAAAGGATGAGTTTGCAACTACTTTACTTTCGGAGAAAATTCAAAACATTCATTATTCAATAGGGCCCAAACTATCAAAAACCAGCGGTTTCAATGAACACACATTTCTTGGTAGAATCATGCAGGACTGAAATTTTTGATGTTTTTCTACTCCTCTCATGAGCCCAAACAAGTCTCTAAAAGCATGAGTTTGCAACTACTTTACTTTTGGAGAAAATTCAAAACATTCATTATTCAATAGAGCCCAATAGCAAAAATCAGGTTTTGAATGAAGAATCACATTTCTTGGTAGAATCATGCAGGATTGAAATTTTTGATGGTTTTTTACTCCTCTCAACAGCCCAAACAAGTTTCTAAAAGGATGAGTTTGCAACTGCTTTACTTTTGGAGAAAATTCAAATCATTCATTATTCAATAGGGCCCAAACTATCAAAAACCAGCGGTTTCAATGAACACACATTTCTTGGTAGAATCATGCAGGACTGAAATTTTTGATGTTTTTCTACTCCTCTCATGAGCCCAAACAAGTCTCTAAAAGCATGAGTTTGCAACTACTTTACTTTTGGAGAAAATTCAAAACATTCATTATTCAATAGAGCCCAATAGCAAAAATCAGGTTTTGAATGAAGAATCACATTTCTTGGTAGAATCATGCAGGATTGAAATTTTTGATGGTTTTTTACTCCTCTCTACAGCCCAAACAAGTTTCTAAAAGGATGAGTTTGCAACTGCTTTACTTTTGGAGAAAATTCAAAACATTCATTATTCAATAGGGCCCAAACTATCAAAAACCAGCGGTTTGAATGAACACACATTTCTTGGTAGAATCATGCAGGACTCAAATTTTTGATGTTTTTCTACTCCTCTCATGAGCCCAAACAAGTTTCTAAAAGCATGAGTTTGCAACTACTTTACTTTTGGAGAAAATTCAAAACATTCATTATTCAATAGAGCCCAATAGCAAAAATCAGGTTTTGAATGAAGAATCACATTTCTTGGTAGAATCATGCAGGATTGAAATTTTTGATGGTTTTTTACTCCTCTCAACAGCCCAAACAAGCTTCTAAAAGGATGAGTTTGCAACTACTTTACTTTTGGAGAAAATTCAAAACATTCATTATTCAATAGGGCCCAAACTATCAAAAACCAGCGGTTTCAATGAACACACATTTCTTGGTAGAATCATGCAGGACTGAAATTTTTGATGTTTTTCTACTCCTCTCATGAGCCCAAACAAGTCTCTAAAAGCATGAGTTTGCAACTACTTTACTTTTGGAGAAAATTCAAAACATTCATTATTCAATAGAGCCCAATAGCAAAAATCAGGTTTTGAATGAAGAATCACAGTTCTTGGTAGAATCATGCAGGATTGAAATTTTTGATGGTTTTTTACTCCTCTCAACAGCCCAAACAAGTTTCTAAAAGGATGAGTTTGCAACTACTTTACTTTTGGAGAAAATTCAAAACATTCATTATTCAATAGGGCCCAAACTATCAAAAACCAGCGGTTTCAATGAACACACATTTCTTGGTAGAATCATGCAGGACTGAAGTTTTTGATGTTTTTCTACTCCTCTCATGAGCCCAAACAAGTCTCTAAAAGCATGAGTTTGCAACTACTTTACTTTTGGAGAAAATTCAAAACATTCATTATTCAATAGAGCCCAATAGCAAAAATCAGGTTTTGAATGAAGAATCACATTTCTTGGTAGAATGATGCAGGATTGAAATTTTTGATGGTTTTTTACTCCTCTCTACAGCCCAAACAAGTTTCTAAAAGGATGAGTTTGCAACTGCTTTACTTTTGGAGAAAATTCAAAACATTCATTATTCAATAGGGCCCAAACTATCAAAAACCAGCGGTTTGAATGAACACACATTTCTTGGTAGAATCATGCAGGACTCAAATTTTTGATGTTTTTCTACTCCTCTCATGAGCCCAAACAAGTCTCTAAAAGCATGAGTTTGCAACTACTTTACTTTTGGAGAAAATTCAAAACATTCATTATTCAATAGAGCCCAATAGCAAAAATCAGGTTTTGAATGAAGAATCACATTTCTTGGTAGAATCATGCAGGATTGAAATTTTTGATGGTTTTTTACTCCTCTCAACAGCCCAAACAAGTTTCTAAAAGGATGAGTTTGCAACTACTTTACTTTTGGAGAAAATTCAAAACATTCATTATTCAATAGGGCCCAAACTATCAAAAACCAGCGGTTTCAATGAACACACATTTCTTGGTAGAATCATGCAGGACTGAAATTTTTGATGTTTTTCTACTCCTCTCATGAGCCCAAACAAGTCTCTAAAAGCATGAGTTTGCAACTACTTTACTTTTGGAGAAAATTCAAAACATTCATTATTCAATAGAGCCCAATAGCAAAAAACAGGTTTTGAATGAAGAATCACATTTCTTGGTAGAATCATGCAGGATTGAAATTTTTGATGGTTTTTTACTCCTCTCAACAGCCCAAACAAGTTTCTAAAAGGATGAGTTTGCAACTACTTTACTTTTGGAGAAAATTCAAAACATTCATTATTCAATAGAGCCCAATATCAAAAATCAGGTTTTGAATGAAGAATCACAGTTCTTGGTAGAATCATGCAGGATTGAAATTTTTGATGGTTTTTTACTCCTCTCAACAGCCCAAACAAGTTTCTAAAAGGATGAGTTTGCAACTACTTTACTTTTGGAGAAAATTCAAAACATTCATTATTCAATAGGGCCCAAACTATCAAAAACCAGCGGTTTCAATGAACACACATTTCTTGGAAGAATCATGCAGGGCTGAAATTTTTGATGTTTTTCTACTCCTCTCATGAGCCCAAACAAGTTTCTAAAAGCATGAGTTTGCAACTACTTTACTTTTGGAGAAAATTCAAAACATTCATTATTCAATAGAGCCCAAACTATCAAAAACCAGCGGTTTCAATGAACACACATTTCTTGGTAGAATCATGCAGGACTGAAATTTTTGATGTTTTTCTACTCCTCTCATGAGCCCAAACAAGTCTCTAAAAGCATGAGTTTGCAACTACTTTACTTTTGGAGAAAATTCAAAACATTCATTATTCAATAGAGCCCAATAGCAAAAATCAGGTTTTGAATGAAGAATCACATTTCTTGGTAAAATCATGCAGGATTGAAATTTTTGATGGTTTTTTACTCCTCTCAACAACCCAAACAAGTTTCTAAAAGGATGAGTTTGCAACTACTTTACTTTTGGAGAAAATTCAAAACATTCATTATTCAATAGGGCCCAAACTATCAAAAACTAGCGGTTTCAATGAACACACATTTCTTGGTAGAATCATGCAGGACTGAAATTTTTGATGTTTTTCTACTCCTCTCATGAGCCCAAACAAGTTTCTAAAAGCATGAGTTTGCAACTACTTTACTTTTGGAGAAAATTCAAAACATTCACTATTCAACAGAGACCAATAGCAAAAATCAGGTTTTGAATGAAGAATCACATTTCTTGGTAAAATCATGCAGGATTGAAATTTTTGATGGTTTTTTACTCCTCTCAACAGCCCAAACAAGTTTCTAAAAGGATGAGTTTGCAACTACTTTACTTTTGGAGAAAATTCAAAACATTCATTATTCAATAGGGCCCAAACTATCAAAAACCAGCGGTTTCAATGAACACACATTTCTTGGTAGAATCATGCAGGACTGAAATTTTTGATGTTTTTCTACTCCTCTCATGAGCCCAAACAAGTCTCTAAAAGCATGAGTTTGCAACTACTTTACTTTTGGAGAAAATTCAAAACATTCATTATTCAATAGAGCCCAATAGCAAAAATCAGGTTTTGAATGAAGAATCACAGTTCTTGGTAGAATCATGCAGGATTGAAATTTTTGATGGTTTTTTACTCCTCTCAACAGCCCAAACAAGTTTCTAAAAGGATGAGTTTGCAACTACTTTACTTTTGGAGAAAATTCAAAACATTCATTATTCAATAGGGCCCAAACTATCAAAAACCAGCGGTTTCAATGAACACACATTTCTTGGTAGAATCATGCAGGACTGAAGTTTTTGATGTTTTTCTACTCCTCTCATGAGCCCAAACAAGTCTCTAAAAGCATGAGTTTGCAACTACTTTACTTTTGGAGAAAATTCAAAACATTCATTATTCAATAGAGCCCAATAGCAAAAATCAGGTTTTGAATGAAGAATCACATTTCTTGGTAGAATGATGCAGGATTGAAATTTTTGATGGTTTTTTATTCCTCTCTACAGCCCAAACAAGTTTCTAAAAGGATGAGTTTGCAACTGCTTTACTTTTGGAGAAAATTCAAAACATTCATTATTCAATAGGGCCCAAACTATCAAAAACCAGCGGTTTGAATGAACACACATTTCTTGGTAGAATCATGCAGGACTCAAATTTTTGATGTTTTTCTACTCCTCTCATGAGCCCAAACAAGTCTCTAAAAGCATGAGTTTGCAACTACTTTACTTTTGGAGAAAATTCAAAACATTCATTATTCAATAGAGCCCAATAGCAAAAATCAGGTTTTGAATGAAGAATCACATTTCTTGGTAGAATCATGCAGGATTGAAATTTTTGATGGTTTTTTACTCCTCTCAACAGCCCAAACAAGTTTCTAAAAGGATGAGTTTGCAACTACTTTACTTTTGGAGAAAATTCAAAACATTCATTATTCAATAGGGCCCAAACTATCAAAAACCAGCGGTTTCAATGAACACACATTTCTTGGAAGAATCATGCAGGACTGAAATTTTTGATGTTTTTCTACTCCTCTCATGAGCCCAAACAAGTCTCTAAAAGCATGAGTTTGCAACTACTTTACTTTTGGAGAAAATTCAAAACATTCATTATTCAATAGAGCCCAATAGCAAAAATCAGGTTTTGAATGAAGAATCACATTTCTTGGTAGAATCATGCAGGATTGAAATTTTTGATGGTTTTTTACTCCTCTCAACAGCCCAAACAAGTTTCTAAAAGGATGAGTTTGCAACTACTTTACTTTCGGAGAAAATTCAAAACATTCATTATTCAATAGGGCCCAAACTATCAAAAACCAGCGGTTTCAATGAACACACATTTCTTGGTAGAATCATGCAGGACTGAAATTTTTGATGTTTTTCTACTCCTCTCATGAGCCCAAACAAGTCTCTAAAAGCATGAGTTTGCAACTACTTTACTTTTGGAGAAAATTCAAAACATTCATTATTCAATAGAGCCCAATAGCAAAAATCAGGTTTTGAATGAAGAATCACATTTCTTGGTAGAATCATGCAGGATTGAAATTTTTGATGGTTTTTTACTCCTCTCAACAGCCCAAACAAGTTTCTAAAAGGATGAGTTTGCAACTGCTTTACTTTTGGAGAAAATTCAAATCATTCATTATTCAATAGGGCCCAAACTATCAAAAACCAGCGGTTTCAATGAACACACATTTCTTGGTAGAATCATGCAGGACTGAAATTTTTGATGTTTTTCTACTCCTCTCATGAGCCCAAACAAGTCTCTAAAAGCATGAGTTTGCAACTACTTTACTTTTGGAGAAAATTCAAAACATTCATTATTCAATAGAGCCCAATAGCAAAAATCAGGTTTTGAATGAAGAATCACATTTCTTGGTAGAATCATGCAGGATTGAAATTTTTGATGGTTTTTTACTCCTCTCTACAGCCCAAACAAGTTTCTAAAAGGATGAGTTTGCAACTGCTTTACTTTTGGAGAAAATTCAAAACATTCATTATTCAATAGGGCCCAAACTGTCAAAAACCAGCGGTTTGAATGAACACACATTTCTTGGTAGAATCATGCAGGACTCAAATTTTTGATGTTTTTCTACTCCTCTCATGAGCCCAAACAAGTTTCTAAAAGCATGAGTTTGCAACTACTTTACTTTTGGAGAAAATTCAAAACATTCATTATTCAATAGAGCCCAATAGCAAAAATCAGGTTTTGAATGAAGAATCACATTTCTTGGTAGAATCATGCAGGATTGAAATTTTTGATGGTTTTTTACTCCTCTCAACAGCCCAAACAAGCTTCTAAAAGGATGAGTTTGCAACTACTTTACTTTTGGAGAAAATTCAAAACATTCATTATTCAATAGGGCCCAAACTATCAAAAACCAGCGGTTTCAATGAACACACATTTCTTGGTAGAATCATGCAGGACTGAAATTTTTGATGTTTTTCTACTCCTCTCATGAGCCCAAACAAGTCTCTAAAAGCATGAGTTTGCAACTACTTTACTTTTGGAGAAAATTCAAAACATTCATTATTCAATAGAGCCCAATAGCAAAAATCAGGTTTTGAATGAAGAATCACAGTTCTTGGTAGAATCATGCAGGATTGAAATTTTTGATGGTTTTTTACTCCTCTCAACAGCCCAAACAAGTTTCTAAAAGGATGAGTTTGCAACTACTTTACTTTTGGAGAAAATTCAAAACATTCATTATTCAATAGGGCCCAAACTATCAAAAACCAGCGGTTTCAATGAACACACATTTCTTGGTAGAATCATGCAGGACTGAAGTTTTTGATGTTTTTCTACTCCTCTCATGAGCCCAAACAAGTCTCTAAAAGCATGAGTTTGCAACTACTTTACTTTTGGAGAAAATTCAAAACATTCATTATTCAATAGAGCCCAATAGCAAAAATCAGGTTTTGAATGAAGAATCACATTTCTTGGTAGAATGATGCAGGATTGAAATTTTTGATGGTTTTTTACTCCTCTCTACAGCCCAAACAAGTTTCTAAAAGGATGAGTTTGCAACTGCTTTACTTTTGGAGAAAATTCAAAACATTCATTATTCAATAGGGCCCAAACTATCAAAAACCAGCGGTTTGAATGAACACACATTTCTTGGTAGAATCATGCAGGACTCAAATTTTTGATGTTTTTCTACTCCTCTCATGAGCCCAAACAAGTCTCTAAAAGCATGAGTTTGCAACTACTTTACTTTTGGAGAAAATTCAAAACATTCATTATTCAATAGAGCCCAATAGCAAAAATCAGGTTTTGAATGAAGAATCACATTTCTTGGTAGAATCATGCAGGATTGAAATTTTTGATGGTTTTTTACTCCTCTCAACAGCCCAAACAAGTTTCTAAAAGGATGAGTTTGCAACTACTTTACTTTTGGAGAAAATTCAAAACATTCATTATTCAATAGGGCCCAAACTATCAAAAACCAGCGGTTTCAATGAACACACATTTCTTGGTAGAATCATGCAGGACTCAAATTTTTGATGTTTTTCTACTCCTCTCATGAGCCCAAACAAGTCTCTAAAAGCATGAGTTTGCAACTACTTTACTTTTGGAGAAAATTCAAAACATTCATTATTCAATAGAGCCCAATAGCAAAAAACAGGTTTTGAATGAAGAATCACATTTCTTGGTAGAATCATGCAGGATTGAAATTTTTGATGGTTTTTTACTCCTCTCAACAGCCCAAACAAGTTTCTAAAAGGATGAGTTTGCAACTACTTTACTTTTGGAGAAAATTCAAAACATTCATTATTCAATAGAGCCCAATATCAAAAATCAGGTTTTGAATGAAGAATCACAGTTCTTGGTAGAATCATGCAGGATTGAAATTTTTGATGGTTTTTTACTCCTCTCAACAGCCCAAACAAGTTTCTAAAAGGATGAGTTTGCAACTACTTTACTTTTGGAGAAAATTCAAAACATTCATTATTCAATAGGGCCCAAACTATCAAAAACCAGCGGTTTCAATGAACACACATTTCTTGGAAGAATCATGCAGGGCTGAAATTTTTGATGTTTTTCTACTCCTCTCATGAGCCCAAACAAGTTTCTAAAAGCATGAGTTTGCAACTACTTTACTTTTGGAGAAAATTCAAAACATTCATTATTCAATAGAGCCCAATAGCAAAAATCAGGTTTTGAATGAAGAATCACAGTTCTTGGTAGAATCATGCAGGATTGAAATTTTTGATGGTTTTTTACTCCTCTCAACAGCCCAAACAAGTTTCTAAAAGGATGAGTTTGCAACTACTTTACTTTTGGAGAAAATTCAAAACATTCATTATTCAATAGAGCCCAATAGCAAAAATCAGGTTTTGAATGAAGAATCACATTTCTTGGTAGAATCATGCAGGATTGAAATTTTTGATGGTTTTTTACTCCTCTCAACAGCCCAAACAAGTTTCTAAAAGGATGAGTTTGCAACTACTTTACTTTTGGAGAAAATTCAAAACATTCATTATTCAATAGGGCCCAAACTATCAAAAACCAGCGGTTTCAATGAACACACATTTCTTGGTAGAATCATGCAGGACTGAAATTTTTGATGTTTTTCTACTCCTCTCATGAGCCCAAACAAGTCTCTAAAAGCATGAGTTTGCAACTACTTTACTTTTGGAGAAAATTCAAAACATTCATTATTCAATAGAGCCCAATAGCAAAAATCAGGTTTTGAATGAAGAATCACATTTCTTGGTAAAATCATGCAGGATTGAAATTTTTGATGGTTTTTTACTCCTCTCAACAACCCAAACAAGTTTCTAAAAGGATGAGTTTGCAACTACTTTACTTTTGGAGAAAATTCAAAACATTCATTATTCAATAGGGCCCAAACTATCAAAAACCAGCGGTTTCAATGAACACACATTTCTTGGTAGAATCATGCAGGACTGAAATTTTTGATGTTTTTCTACTCCTCTCATGAGCCCAAACAAGTTTCTAAAAGCATGAGTTTGCAACTACTTTACTTTTGGAGAAAATTCAAAACATTCACTATTCAACAGAGACCAATAGCAAAAATCAGGTTTTGAATGAAGAATCACATTTCTTGGTAAAATCATGCAGGATTGAAATTTTTGATGGTTTTTTACTCCTCTCAACAGCCCAAACAAGTTTCTAAAAGGATGAGTTTGCAACTACTTTACTTTTGGAGAAAATTCAAAACATTCATTATTCAATAGGGCCCAAACTATCAAAAACCAGCGGTTTCAATGAACACACATTTCTTGGTAGAATCATGCAGGACTGAAATTTTTGATGTTTTTCTACTCCTCTCATGAGCCCAAACAAGTCTCTAAAAGCATGAGTTTGCAACTACTTTACTTTTGGAGAAAATTCAAAACATTCATTATTCAATAGAGCCCAATAGCAAAAATCAGGTTTTGAATGAAGAATCACAGTTCTTGGTAGAATCATGCAGGATTGAAATTTTTGATGGTTTTTTACTCCTCTCAACAGCCCAAACAAGTTTCTAAAAGGATGAGTTTGCAACTACTTTACTTTTGGAGAAAATTCAAAACATTCATTATTCAATAGGGCCCAAACTATCAAAAACCAGCGGTTTCAATGAACACACATTTCTTGGTAGAATCATGCAGGACTGAAGTTTTTGATGTTTTTCTACTCCTCTCATGAGCCCAAACAAGTCTCTAAAAGCATGAGTTTGCAACTACTTTACTTTTGGAGAAAATTCAAAACATTCATTATTCAATAGAGCCCAATAGCAAAAATCAGGTTTTGAATGAAGAATCACATTTCTTGGTAGAATGATGCAGGATTGAAATTTTTGATGGTTTTTTATTCCTCTCTACAGCCCAAACAAGTTTCTAAAAGGATGAGTTTGCAACTGCTTTACTTTTGGAGAAAATTCAAAACATTCATTATTCAATAGGGCCCAAACTATCAAAAACCAGCGGTTTGAATGAACACACATTTCTTGGTAGAATCATGCAGGACTCAAATTTTTGATGTTTTTCTACTCCTCTCATGAGCCCAAACAAGTCTCTAAAAGCATGAGTTTGCAACTACTTTACTTTTGGAGAAAATTCAAAACATTCATTATTCAATAGAGCCCAATAGCAAAAATCAGGTTTTGAATGAAGAATCACATTTCTTGGTAGAATCATGCAGGATTGAAATTTTTGATGGTTTTTTACTCCTCTCAACAGCCCAAACAAGTTTCTAAAAGGATGAGTTTGCAACTACTTTACTTTTGGAGAAAATTCAAAACATTCATTATTCAATAGGGCCCAAACTATCAAAAACCAGCGGTTTCAATGAACACACATTTCTTGGTAGAATCATGCAGGACTGAAATTTTTGATGTTTTTCTACTCCTCTCATGAGCCCAAACAAGTCTCTAAAAGCATGAGTTTGCAACTACTTTACTTTTGGAGAAAATTCAAAACATTCATTATTCAATAGAGCCCAATAGCAAAAATCAGGTTTTGAATGAAGAATCACATTTCTTGGTAGAATCATGCAGGATTGAAATTTTTGATGGTTTTTTACTCCTCTCAACAGCCCAAACAAGTTTCTAAAAGGATGAGTTTGCAACTGCTTTACTTTTGGAGAAAATTCAAATCATTCATTATTCAATAGGGCCCAAACTATCAAAAACCAGCGGTTTCAATGAACACACATTTCTTGGTAGAATCATGCAGGACTGAAATTTTTGATGTTTTTCTACTCCTCTCATGAGCCCAAACAAGTCTCTAAAAGCATGAGTTTGCAACTACTTTACTTTTGGAGAAAATTCAAAACATTCATTATTCAATAGAGCCCAATAGCAAAAATCAGGTTTTGAATGAAGAATCACATTTCTTGGTAGAATCATGCAGGATTGAAATTTTTGATGGTTTTTTACTCCTCTCTACAGCCCAAACAAGTTTCTAAAAGGATGAGTTTGCAACTGCTTTACTTTTGGAGAAAATTCAAAACATTCATTATTTAATAGGGCCCAAACTATCAAAAACCAGCGGTTTGAATGAACACACATTTCTTGGTAGAATCATGCAGGACTCAAATTTTTGATGTTTTTCTACTCCTCTCATGAGCCCAAACAAGTTTCTAAAAGCATGAGTTTGCAACTACTTTACTTTTGGAGAAAATTCAAAACATTCATTATTCAATAGAGCCCAATAGCAAAAATCAGGTTTTGAATGAAGAATCACATTTCTTGGTAGAATCATGCAGGATTGAAATTTTTGATGGTTTTTTACTCCTCTCAACAGCCCAAACAAGCTTCTAAAAGGATGAGTTTGCAACTACTTTACTTTTGGAGAAAATTCAAAACATTCATTATTCAATAGGGCCCAAACTATCAAAAACCAGCGGTTTCAATGAACACACATTTCTTGGTAGAATCATGCAGGACTGAAATTTTTGATGTTTTTCTACTCCTCTCATGAGCCCAAACAAGTCTCTAAAAGCATGAGTTTGCAACTACTTTACTTTTGGAGAAAATTCAAAACATTCATTATTCAATAGAGCCCAATAGCAAAAATCAGGTTTTGAATGAAGAATCACAGTTCTTGGTAGAATCATGCAGGATTGAAATTTTTGATGGTTTTTTACTCCTCTCAACAGCCCAAACAAGTTTCTAAAAGGATGAGTTTGCAACTACTTTACTTTTGGAGAAAATTCAAAACATTCATTATTCAATAGGGCCCAAACTATCAAAAACCAGCGGTTTCAATGAACACACATTTCTTGGAAGAATCATGCAGGGCTGAAATTTTTGATGTTTTTCTACTCCTCTCATGAGCCCAAACAAGTTTCTAAAAGCATGAGTTTGCAACTACTTTACTTTTGGAGAAAATTCAAAACATTCATTATTCAATAGAGCCCAATAGCAAAAATCAGGTTTTGAATGAAGAATCACAGTTCTTGGTAGAATCATGCAGGATTGAAATTTTTGATGGTTTTTTACTCCTCTCAACAGCCCAAACAAGTTTCTAAAAGGATGAGTTTGCAACTACTTTACTTTTGGAGAAAATTCAAAACATTCATTATTCAATAGAGCCCAATAGCAAAAATCAGGTTTTGAATGAAGAATCACATTTCTTGGTAGAATCATGCAGGATTGAAATTTTTGATGGTTTTTTACTCCTCTCAACAGCCCAAACAAGTTTCTAAAAGGATGAGTTTGCAACTACTTTACTTTCGGAGAAAATTCAAAACATTCATTATTCAATAGGGCCCAAACTATCAAAAACCAGCGGTTTCAATGAACACACATTTCTTGGTAGAATCATGCAGGACTGAAATTTTTGATGTTTTTCTACTCCTCTCATGAGCCCAAACAAGTCTCTAAAAGCATGAGTTTGCAACTACTTTACTTTTGGAGAAAATTCAAAACATTCATTATTCAATAGAGCCCAATAGCAAAAATCAGGTTTTGAATGAAGAATCACATTTCTTGGTAGAATCATGCAGGATTGAAATTTTTGATGGTTTTTTACTCCTCTCAACAGCCCAAACAAGTTTCTAAAAGGATGAGTTTGCAACTGCTTTACTTTTGGAGAAAATTCAAAACATTCATTATTCAATAGGGCCCAAACTATCAAAAACCAGCGGTTTCAATGAACACACATTTCTTGGTAGAATCATGCAGGACTGAAATTTTTGATGTTTTTCTACTCCTCTCATGAGCCCAAACAAGTCTCTAAAAGCATGAGTTTGCAACTACTTTACTTTTGGAGAAAATTCAAAACATTCATTATTCAATAGAGCCCAATAGCAAAAATCAGGTTTTGAATGAAGAATCACATTTCTTGGTAGAATCATGCAGGATTGAAATTTTTGATGGTTTTTTACTCCTCTCAACAGCCCAAACAAGTTTCTAAAAGGATGAGTTTGCAACTACTTTACTTTTGGAGAAAATTCAAAACATTCATTATTCAATAGGGCCCAAACTATCAAAAACCAGCGGTTTCAATGAACACACATTTCTTGGTAGAATCATGCAGGACTGAAATTTTTGATGTTTTTCTACTCCTCTCATGAGCCCAAACAAGTCTCTAAAAGCATGAGTTTGCAACTACTTTACTTTTGGAGAAAATTCAAAACATTCATTATTCATTAGAGCCCAATAGCAAAAATCAGGTTTTGAATGAAGAATCACAGTTCTTGGTAGAATCATGCAGGATTGAAATTTTTGATGGTTTTTTACTCCTCTCAACAGCCCAAACAAGTTTCTAAAAGGATGAGTTTGCAACTACTTTACTTTTGGAGAAAATTCAAAACATTCATTATTCAATAGGGCCCAAACTATCAAAAACCAGCGGTTTCAATGAACACACATTTCTTGGAAGAATCATGCAGGGCTGAAATTTTTGATGTTTTTCTACTCCTCTCATGAGCCCAAACAAGTTTCTAAAAGCATGAGTTTGCAACTACTTTACTTTTGGAGAAAATTCAAAACATTCATTATTCAATAGAGCCCAATAGCAAAAATCAGGTTTTGAATGAAGAATCACAGTTCTTGGTAGAATCATGCAGGATTGAAATTTTTGATGGTTTTTTACTCCTCTCAACAGCCCAAACAAGTTTCTAAAAGGATGAGTTTGCAACTACTTTACTTTTGGAGAAAATTCAAAACATTCATTATTCAATAGAGCCCAATAGCAAAAATCAGGTTTTGAATGAAGAATCACATTTCTTGGTAGAATCATGCAGGATTGAAATTTTTGATGGTTTTTTACTCCTCTCAACAGCCCAAACAAGTTTCTAAAAGGATGAGTTTGCAACTACTTTACTTTTGGAGAAAATTCAAAACATTCATTATTCAATAGGGCCCAAACTATCAAAAACCAGCGGTTTCAATGAACACACATTTCTTGGTAGAATCATGCAGGACTGAAATTTTTGATGTTTTTCTACTCCTCTCATGAGCCCAAACAAGTCTCTAAAAGCATGAGTTTGCAACTACTTTACTTTTGGAGAAAATTCAAAACATTCATTATTCAATAGAGCCCAATAGCAAAAATCAGGTTTTGAATGAAGAATCACATTTCTTGGTAAAATCATGCAGGATTGAAATTTTTGATGGTTTTTTACTCCTCTCAACAACCCAAACAAGTTTCTAAAAGGATGAGTTTGCAACTACTTTACTTTTGGAGAAAATTCAAAACATTCATTATTCAATAGGGCCCAAACTATCAAAAACCAGCGGTTTCAATGAACACACATTTCTTGGTAGAATCATGCAGGACTGAAATTTTTGATGTTTTTCTACTCCTCTCATGAGCCCAAACAAGTTTCTAAAAGCATGAGTTTGCAACTACTTTACTTTTGGAGAAAATTCAAAACATTCACTATTCAACAGAGACCAATAGCAAAAATCAGGTTTTGAATGAAGAATCACATTTCTTGGTAAAATCATGCAGGATTGAAATTTTTGATGGTTTTTTACTCCTCTCAACAGCCCAAACAAGTTTCTAAAAGGATGAGTTTGCAACTACTTTACTTTTGGAGAAAATTCAAAACATTCATTATTCAATAGGGCCCAAACTATCAAAAACCAGCCGTTTCAATGAACACACATTTCTTGGTAGAATCATGCAGGACTGAAATTTTTGATGTTTTTCTACTCCTCTCATGAGCCCAAACAAGTCTCTAAAAGCATGAGTTTGCAACTACTTTACTTTTGGAGAAAATTCAAAACATTCATTATTCAATAGAGCCCAATAGCAAAAATCAGGTTTTGAATGAAGAATCACAGTTCTTGGTAGAATCATGCAGGATTGAAATTTTTGATGGTTTTTTACTCCTCTCAACAGCCCAAACAAGTTTCTAAAAGGATGAGTTTGCAACTACTTTACTTTTGGAGAAAATTCAAAACATTCATTATTCAATAGGGCCCAAACTATCAAAAACCAGCGGTTTCAATGAACACACATTTCTTGGTAGAATCATGCAGGACTGAAGTTTTTGATGTTTTTCTACTCCTCTCATGAGCCCAAACAAGTCTCTAAAAGCATGAGTTTGCAACTACTTTACTTTTGGAGAAAATTCAAAACATTCATTATTCAATAGAGCCCAATAGCAAAAATCAGGTTTTGAATGAAGAATCACATTTCTTGGTAGAATGATGCAGGATTGAAATTTTTGATGGTTTTTTATTCCTCTCTACAGCCCAAACAAGTTTCTAAAAGGATGAGTTTGCAACTGCTTTACTTTTGGAGAAAATTCAAAACATTCATTATTCAATAGGGCCCAAACTATCAAAAACCAGCGGTTTGAATGAACACACATTTCTTGGTAGAATCATGCAGGACTCAAATTTTTGATGTTTTTCTACTCCTCTCATGAGCCCAAACAAGTCTCTAAAAGCATGAGTTTGCAACTACTTTACTTTTGGAGAAAATTCAAAACATTCATTATTCAATAGAGCCCAATAGCAAAAATCAGGTTTTGAATGAAGAATCACATTTCTTGGTAGAATCATGCAGGATTGAAATTTTTGATGGTTTTTTACTCCTCTCAACAGCCCAAACAAGTTTCTAAAAGGATGAGTTTGCAACTACTTTACTTTTGGAGAAAATTCAAAACATTCATTATTCAATAGGGCCCAAACTATCAAAAACCAGCGGTTTCAATGAACACACATTTCTTGGTAGAATCATGCAGGACTGAAATTTTTGATGTTTTTCTACTCCTCTCATGAGCCCAAACAAGTCTCTAAAAGCATGAGTTTGCAACTACTTTACTTTTGGAGAAAATTCAAAACATTCATTATTCAATAGAGCCCAATAGCAAAAATCAGGTTTTGAATGACGAATCACATTTCTTGGTAGAATCATGCAGGATTGAAATTTTTGATGGTTTTTTACTCCTCTCAACAGCCCAAACAAGTTTCTAAAAGGATGAGTTTGCAACTACTTTACTTTTGGAGAAAATTCAAAACATTCATTATTCAATAGGGCCCAAACTATCAAAAACCAGCGGTTTCAATGAACACACATTTCTTGGAAGAATCATGCAGGACTGAAATTTTTGATGTTTTTCTACTCCTCTCATGAGCCCAAACAAGTCTCTAAAAGCATGAGTTTGCAACTACTTTACTTTTGGAGAAAATTCAAAACATTCATTATTCAATAGAGCCCAATAGCAAAAATCAGGTTTTGAATGAAGAATCACATTTCTTGGTAGAATCATGCAGGATTGAAATTTTTGATGGTTTTTTACTCCTCTCAACAGCCCAAACAAGTTTCTAAAAGGATGAGTTTGCAACTACTTTACTTTCGGAGAAAATTCAAAACATTCATTATTCAATAGGGCCCAAACTATCAAAAACCAGCGGTTTCAATGAACACACATTTCTTGGTAGAATCATGCAGGACTGAAATTTTTGATGTTTTTCTACTCCTCTCATGAGCCCAAACAAGTCTCTAAAAGCATGAGTTTGCAACTACTTTACTTTTGGAGAAAATTCAAAACATTCATTATTCAATAGAGCCCAATAGCAAAAATCAGGTTTTGAATGAAGAATCACATTTCTTGGTAGAATCATGCAGGATTGAAATTTTTGATGGTTTTTTACTCCTCTCAACAGCCCAAACAAGTTTCTAAAAGGATGAGTTTGCAACTGCTTTACTTTTGGAGAAAATTCAAATCATTCATTATTCAATAGGGCCCAAACTATCAAAAACCAGCGGTTTCAATGAACACACATTTCTTGGTAGAATCATGCAGGACTGAAATTTTTGATGTTTTTCTACTCCTCTCATGAGCCCAAACAAGTCTCTAAAAGCATGAGTTTGCAACTACTTTACTTTTGGAGAAAATTCAAAACATTCATTATTCAATAGAGCCCAATAGCAAAAATCAGGTTTTGAATGAAGAATCACATTTCTTGGTAGAATCATGCAGGATTGAAATTTTTGATGGTTTTTTACTCCTCTCTACAGCCCAAACAAGTTTCTAAAAGGATGAGTTTGCAACTGCTTTACTTTTGGAGAAAATTCAAAACATTCATTATTCAATAGGGCCCAAACTATCAAAAACCAGCGGTTTGAATGAACACACATTTCTTGGTAGAATCATGCAGGACTCAAATTTTTGATGTTTTTCTACTCCTCTCATGAGCCCAAACAAGTTTCTAAAAGCATGAGTTTGCAACTACTTTACTTTTGGAGAAAATTCAAAACATTCATTATTCAATAGAGCCCAATAGCAAAAATCAGGTTTTGAATGAAGAATCACATTTCTTGGTAGAATCATGCAGGATTGAAATTTTTGATGGTTTTTTACTCCTCTCAACAGCCCAAACAAGCTTCTAAAAGGATGAGTTTGCAACTACTTTACTTTTGGAGAAAATTCAAAACATTCATTATTCAATAGGGCCCAAACTATCAAAAACCAGCGGTTTCAATGAACACACATTTCTTGGTAGAATCATGCAGGACTGAAATTTTTGATGTTTTTCTACTCCTCTCATGAGCCCAAACAAGTCTCTAAAAGCATGAGTTTGCAACTACTTTACTTTTGGAGAAAATTCAAAACATTCATTATTCAATAGAGCCCAATAGCAAAAATCAGGTTTTGAATGAAGAATCACAGTTCTTGGTAGAATCATGCAGGATTGAAATTTTTGATGGTTTTTTACTCCTCTCAACAGCCCAAACAAGTTTCTAAAAGGATGAGTTTGCAACTACTTTACTTTTGGAGAAAATTCAAAACATTCATTATTCAATAGGGCCCAAACTATCAAAAACCAGCGGTTTCAATGAACACACATTTCTTGGAAGAATCATGCAGGGCTGAAATTTTTGATGTTTTTCTACTCCTCTCATGAGCCCAAACAAGTTTCTAAAAGCATGAGTTTGCAACTACTTTACTTTTGGAGAAAATTCAAAACATTCATTATTCAATAGAGCCCAATAGCAAAAATCAGGTTTTGAATGAAGAATCACAGTTCTTGGTAGAATCATGCAGGATTGAAATTTTTGATGGTTTTTTACTCCTCTCAACAGCCCAAACAAGTTTCTAAAAGGATGAGTTTGCAACTACTTTACTTTTGGAGAAAATTCAAAACATTCATTATTCAATAGAGCCCAATAGCAAAAATCAGGTTTTGAATGAAGAATCACATTTCTTGGTAGAATCATGCAGGATTGAAATTTTTGATGGTTTTTTACTCCTCTCAACAGCCCAAACAAGTTTCTAAAAGGATGAGTTTGCAACTACTTTACTTTCGGAGAAAATTCAAAACATTCATTATTCAATAGGGCCCAAACTATCAAAAACCAGCGGTTTCAATGAACACACATTTCTTGGTAGAATCATGCAGGACTGAAATTTTTGATGTTTTTCTACTCCTCTCATGAGCCCAAACAAGTCTCTAAAAGCATGAGTTTGCAACTACTTTACTTTTGGAGAAAATTCAAAACATTCATTATTCAATAGAGCCCAATAGCAAAAATCAGGTTTTGAATGAAGAATCACATTTCTTGGTAGAATCATGCAGGATTGAAATTTTTGATGGTTTTTTACTCCTCTCAACAGCCCAAACAAGTTTCTAAAAGGATGAGTTTGCAACTGCTTTACTTTTGGAGAAAATTCAAAACATTCATTATTCAATAGGGCCCAAACTATCAAAAACCAGCGGTTTCAATGAACACACATTTCTTGGTAGAATCATGCAGGACTGAAATTTTTGATGTTTTTCTACTCCTCTCATGAGCCCAAACAAGTCTCTAAAAGCATGAGTTTGCAACTACTTTACTTTTGGAGAAAATTCAAAACATTCATTATTCAATAGAGCCCAATAGCAAAAATCAGGTTTTGAATGAAGAATCACATTTCTTGGTAGAATCATGCAGGATTGAAATTTTTGATGGTTTTTTACTCCTCTCAACAGCCCAAACAAGTTTCTAAAAGGATGAGTTTGCAACTACTTTACTTTTGGAGAAAATTCAAAACATTCATTATTCAATAGGGCCCAAACTATCAAAAACCAGCGGTTTCAATGAACACACATTTCTTGGTAGAATCATGCAGGACTGAAATTTTTGATGTTTTTCTACTCCTCTCATGAGCCCAAACAAGTCTCTAAAAGCATGAGTTTGCAACTACTTTACTTTTGGAGAAAATTCAAAACATTCATTATTCATTAGAGCCCAATAGCAAAAATCAGGTTTTGAATGAAGAATCACAGTTCTTGGTAGAATCATGCAGGATTGAAATTTTTGATGGTTTTTTACTCCTCTCAACAGCCCAAACAAGTTTCTAAAAGGATGAGTTTGCAACTACTTTACTTTTGGAGAAAATTCAAAACATTCATTATTCAATAGGGCCCAAACTATCAAAAACCAGCGGTTTCAATGAACACACATTTCTTGGAAAAATCATGCAGGGCTGAAATTTTTGATGTTTTTCTACTCCTCTCATGAGCCCAAACAAGTTTCTAAAAGCATGAGTTTGCAACTACTTTACTTTTGGAGAAAATTCAAAACATTCATTATTCAATAGAGCCCAATAGCAAAAATCAGGTTTTGAATGAAGAATCACAGTTCTTGGTAGAATCATGCAGGATTGAAATTTTTGATGGTTTTTTACTCCTCTCAACAGCCCAAACAAGTTTCTAAAAGGATGAGTTTGCAACTACTTTACTTTTGGAGAAAATTCAAAACATTCATTATTCAATAGAGCCCAATAGCAAAAATCAGGTTTTGAATAAAGAATCACATTTCTTGGTAGAATCATGCAGGATTGAAATTTTTGATGGTTTTTTACTCCTCTCAACAGCCCAAACAAGTTTCTAAAAGGATGAGTTTGCAACTACTTTACTTTTGGAGAAAATTCAAAACATTCATTATTCAATAGGGCCCAAACTATCAAAAACCAGCGGTTTCAATGAACACACATTTCTTGGTAGAATCATGCAGGACTGAAATTTTTGATGTTTTTCTACTCCTCTCATGAGCCCAAACAAGTCTCTAAAAGCATGAGTTTGCAACTACTTTACTTTTGGAGAAAATTCAAAACATTCATTATTCAATAGAGCCCAATAGCAAAAATCAGGTTTTGAATGAAGAATCACATTTCTTGGTAGAATCATGCAGGATTGAAATTTTTGATGGTTTTTTACTCCTCTCAACAGCCCAAACAAGTTTCTAAAAGGATGAGTTTGCAACTACTTTACTTTTGGAGAAAATTCAAAACATTCATTATTCAATAGGGCCCAAACTATCAAAAACCAGCGGTTTCAATGAACACACATTTCTTGGAAGAATCATGCAGGACTGAAATTTTTGATGTTTTTCTACTCCTCTCATGAGCCCAAACAAGTCTCTAAAAGCATGAGTTTGCAACTACTTTACTTTTGGAGAAAATTCAAAACATTCATTATTCAATAGAGCCCAATAGCAAAAATCAGGTTTTGAATGAAGAATCACATTTCTTGGTAGAATCATGCAGGATTGAAATTTTTGATGGTTTTTTACTCCTCTCAACAGCCCAAACAAGTTTCTAAAAGGATGAGTTTGCAACTACTTTACTTTCGGAGAAAATTCAAAACATTCATTATTCAATAGGGCCCAAACTATCAAAAACCAGCGGTTTCAATGAACACACATTTCTTGGTAGAATCATGCAGGACTGAAATTTTTGATGTTTTTCTACTCCTCTCATGAGCCCAAACAAGTCTCTAAAAGCATGAGTTTGCAACTACTTTACTTTTGGAGAAAATTCAAAACATTCATTATTCAATAGAGCCCAATAGCAAAAATCAGGTTTTGAATGAAGAATCACATTTCTTGGTAGAATCATGCAGGATTGAAATTTTTGATGGTTTTTTACTCCTCTCAACAGCCCAAACAAGTTTCTAAAAGGATGAGTTTGCAACTGCTTTACTTTTGGAGAAAATTCAAATCATTCATTATTCAATAGGGCCCAAACTATCAAAAACCAGCGGTTTCAATGAACACACATTTCTTGGTAGAATCATGCAGGACTGAAATTTTTGATGTTTTTCTACTCCTCTCATGAGCCCAAACAAGTCTCTAAAAGCATGAGTTTGCAACTACTTTACTTTTGGAGAAAATTCAAAACATTCATTATTCAATAGAGCCCAATAGCAAAAATCAGGTTTTGAATGAAGAATCACATTTCTTGGTAGAATCATGCAGGATTGAAATTTTTGATGGTTTTTTACTCCTCTCTACAGCCCAAACAAGTTTCTAAAAGGATGAGTTTGCAACTGCTTTACTTTTGGAGAAAATTCAAAACATTCATTATTCAATAGGGCCCAAACTATCAAAAACCAGCGGTTTGAATGAACACACATTTCTTGGTAGAATCATGCAGGACTCAAATTTTTGATGTTTTTCTACTCCTCTCATGAGCCCAAACAAGTTTCTAAAAGCATGAGTTTGCAACTACTTTACTTTTGGAGAAAATTCAAAACATTCATTATTCAATAGAGCCCAATAGCAAAAATCAGGTTTTGAATGAAGAATCACATTTCTTGGTAGAATCATGCAGGATTGAAATTTTTGATGGTTTTTTACTCCTCTCAACAGCCCAAACAAGCTTCTAAAAGGATGAGTTTGCAACTACTTTACTTTTGGAGAAAATTCAAAACATTCATTATTCAATAGGGCCCAAACTATCAAAAACCAGCGGTTTCAATGAACACACATTTCTTGGTAGAATCATGCAGGACTGAAATTTTTGATGTTTTTCTACTCCTCTCATGAGCCCAAACAAGTCTCTAAAAGCATGAGTTTGCAACTACTTTACTTTTGGAGAAAATTCAAAACATTCATTATTCAATAGAGCCCAATAGCAAAAATCAGGTTTTGAATGAAGAATCACAGTTCTTGGTAGAATCATGCAGGATTGAAATTTTTGATGGTTTTTTACTCCTCTCAACAGCCCAAACAAGTTTCTAAAAGGATGAGTTTGCAACTACTTTACTTTTGGAGAAAATTCAAAACATTCATTATTCAATAGGGCCCAAACTATCAAAAACCAGCGGTTTCAATGAACACACATTTCTTGGAAGAATCATGCAGGGCTGAAATTTTTGATGTTTTTCTACTCCTCTCATGAGCCCAAACAAGTTTCTAAAAGCATGAGTTTGCAACTACTTTACTTTTGGAGAAAATTCAAAACATTCATTATTCAATAGAGCCCAATAGCAAAAATCAGGTTTTGAATGAAGAATCACAGTTCTTGGTAGAATCATGCAGGATTGAAATTTTTGATGGTTTTTTACTCCTCTCAACAGCCCAAACAAGTTTCTAAAAGGATGAGTTTGCAACTACTTTACTTTTGGAGAAAATTCAAAACATTCATTATTCAATAGAGCCCAATAGCAAAAATCAGGTTTTGAATGAAGAATCACATTTCTTGGTAGAATCATGCAGGATTGAAATTTTTGATGGTTTTTTACTCCTCTCAACAGCCCAAACAAGTTTCTAAAAGGATGAGTTTGCAACTACTTTACTTTCGGAGAAAATTCAAAACATTCATTATTCAATAGGGCCCAAACTATCAAAAACCAGCGGTTTCAATGAACACACATTTCTTGGTAGAATCATGCAGGACTGAAATTTTTGATGTTTTTCTACTCCTCTCATGAGCCCAAACAAGTCTCTAAAAGCATGAGTTTGCAACTACTTTACTTTTGGAGAAAATTCAAAACATTCATTATTCAATAGAGCCCAATAGCAAAAATCAGGTTTTGAATGAAGAATCACATTTCTTGGTAGAATCATGCAGGATTGAAATTTTTGATGGTTTTTTACTCCTCTCAACAGCCCAAACAAGTTTCTAAAAGGATGAGTTTGCAACTGCTTTACTTTTGGAGAAAATTCAAAACATTCATTATTCAATAGGGCCCAAACTATCAAAAACCAGCGGTTTCAATGAACACACATTTCTTGGTAGAATCATGCAGGACTGAAATTTTTGATGTTTTTCTACTCCTCTCATGAGCCCAAACAAGTCTCTAAAAGCATGAGTTTGCAACTACTTTACTTTTGGAGAAAATTCAAAACATTCATTATTCAATAGAGCCCAATAGCAAAAATCAGGTTTTGAATGAAGAATCACATTTCTTGGTAGAATCATGCAGGATTGAAATTTTTGATGGTTTTTTACTCCTCTCAACAGCCCAAACAAGTTTCTAAAAGGATGAGTTTGCAACTACTTTACTTTTGGAGAAAATTCAAAACATTCATTATTCAATAGGGCCCAAACTATCAAAAACCAGCGGTTTCAATGAACACACATTTCTTGGTAGAATCATGCAGGACTGAAATTTTTGATGTTTTTCTACTCCTCTCATGAGCCCAAACAAGTCTCTAAAAGCATGAGTTTGCAACTACTTTACTTTTGGAGAAAATTCAAAACATTCATTATTCATTAGAGCCCAATAGCAAAAATCAGGTTTTGAATGAAGAATCACAGTTCTTGGTAGAATCATGCAGGATTGAAATTTTTGATGGTTTTTTACTCCTCTCAACAGCCCAAACAAGTTTCTAAAAGGATGAGTTTGCAACTACTTTACTTTTGGAGAAAATTCAAAACATTCATTATTCAATAGGGCCCAAACTATCAAAAACCAGCGGTTTCAATGAACACACATTTCTTGGAAAAATCATGCAGGGCTGAAATTTTTGATGTTTTTCTACTCCTCTCATGAGCCCAAACAAGTTTCTAAAAGCATGAGTTTGCAACTACTTTACTTTTGGAGAAAATTCAAAACATTCATTATTCAATAGAGCCCAATAGCAAAAATCAGGTTTTGAATGAAGAATCACAGTTCTTGGTAGAATCATGCAGGATTGAAATTTTTGATGGTTTTTTACTCCTCTCAACAGCCCAAACAAGTTTCTAAAAGGATGAGTTTGCAACTACTTTACTTTTGGAGAAAATTCAAAACATTCATTATTCAATAGAGCCCAATAGCAAAAATCAGGTTTTGAATAAAGAATCACATTTCTTGGTAGAATCATGCAGGATTGAAATTTTTGATGGTTTTTTACTCCTCTCAACAGCCCAAACAAGTTTCTAAAAGGATGAGTTTGCAACTACTTTACTTTTGGAGAAAATTCAAAACATTCATTATTCAATAGGGCCCAAACTATCAAAAACCAGCGGTTTCAATGAACACACATTTCTTGGTAGAATCATGCAGGACTGAAATTTTTGATGTTTTTCTACTCCTCTCATGAGCCCAAACAAGTCTCTAAAAGCATGAGTTTGCAACTACTTTACTTTTGGAGAAAATTCAAAACATTCATTATTCAATAGAGCCCAATAGCAAAAATCAGGTTTTGAATGAAGAATCACATTTCTTGGTAAAATCATGCAGGATTGAAATTTTTGATGGTTTTTTACTCCTCTCAACAACCCAAACAAGTTTCTAAAAGGATGAGTTTGCAACTACTTTACTTTTGGAGAAAATTCAAAACATTCATTATTCAATAGGGCCCAAACTATCAAAAACCAGCGGTTTCAATGAACACACATTTCTTGGTAGAATCATGCAGGACTGAAATTTTTGATGTTTTTCTACTCCTCTCATGAGCCCAAACAAGTTTCTAAAAGCATGAGTTTGCAACTACTTTACTTTTGGAGAAAATTCAAAACATTCACTATTCAATAGAGCCCAATAGCAAAAATCAGGTTTTGAATGAAGAATCACATTTCTTGGTAAAATCATGCAGGATTGAAATTTTTGATGGTTTTTTACTCCTCTCAACAGCCCAAACAAGTTTCTAAAAGGATGAGTTTGCAACTACTTTACTTTTGGAGAAAATTCAAAACATTCATTATTCAATAGGGCCCAAACTATCAAAAACCAGCGGTTTCAATGAACACACATTTCTTGGAAGAATCATGCAGGACTGAAATTTTTGATGTTTTTCTACTCCTCTCATGAGCCCAAACAAGTTTCTAAAAGCATGAGTTTGCAACTACTTTACTTTTGGAGAAAATTCAAAACATTCATTATTCAATAGAGCCCAATAGCAAAAATCAGGTTTTGAATGAAGAATCACAGTTCTTGGTAGAATCATGCAGGATTGAAATTTTTGATGGTTTTTTACTCCTCTCAACAGCCCAAACAAGTTTCTAAAAGGATGAGTTTGCAACTACTTTACTTTTGGAGAAAATTCAAAACATTCATTATTCAATAGGGCCCAAACTATCAAAAACCAGCGGTTTCAATGAACACACATTTCTTGGTAGAATCATGCAGGACTGAAATTTTTGATGTTTTTCTACTCCTCTCATGAGCCCAAACAAGTCTCTAAAAGCATGAGTTTGCAACTACTTTACTTTTGGAGAAAATTCAAAACATTCATTATTCAATAGAGCCCAATAGCAAAAATCAGGTTTTGAATGAAGAATCACATTTCTTGGTAGAATCATGCAGGATTGAAATTTTTGATGGTTTTTTACTCCTCTCAACAGCCCAAACAAGTTTCTAAAAGGATGAGTTTGCAACTGCTTTACTTTTGGAGAAAATTCAAATCATTCATTATTCAATAGGGCCCAAACTATCAAAAACCAGCGGTTTCAATGAACACACATTTCTTGGTAGAATCATGCAGGACTGAAATTTTTGATGTTTTTCTACTCCTCTCATGAGCCCAAACAAGTCTCTAAAAGCATGAGTTTGCAACTACTTTACTTTTGGAGAAAATTCAAAACATTCATTATTCAATAGAGCCCAATAGCAAAAATCAGGTTTTGAATGAAGAATCACATTTCTTGGTAGAATCATGCAGGATTGAAATTTTTGATGGTTTTTTACTCCTCTCTACAGCCCAAACAAGTTTCTAAAAGGATGAGTTTGCAACTGCTTTACTTTTGGAGAAAATTCAAAACATTCATTATTCAATAGGGCCCAAACTATCAAAAACCAGCGGTTTGAATGAACACACATTTCTTGGTAGAATCATGCAGGACTCAAATTTTTGATGTTTTTCTACTCCTCTCATGAGCCCAAACAAGTTTCTAAAAGCATGAGTTTGCAACTACTTTACTTTTGGAGAAAATTCAAAACATTCATTATTCAATAGAGCCCAATAGCAAAAATCAGGTTTTGAATGAAGAATCACATTTCTTGGTAGAATCATGCAGGATTGAAATTTTTGATGGTTTTTTACTCCTCTCAACAGCCCAAACAAGCTTCTAAAAGGATGAGTTTTCAACTACTTTACTTTTGGAGAAAATTCAAAACATTCATTATTCAATAGGGCCCAAACTATCAAAAACCAGCGGTTTCAATGAACACACATTTCTTGGTAGAATCATGCAGGACTGAAATTTTTGATGTTTTTCTACTCCTCTCATGAGCCCAAACAAGTCTCTAAAAGCATGAGTTTGCAACTACTTTACTTTTGGAGAAAATTCAAAACATTCATTATTCAATAGAGCCCAATAGCAAAAATCAGGTTTTGAATGAAGAATCACAGTTCTTGGTAGAATCATGCAGGATTGAAATTTTTGATGGTTTTTTACTCCTCTCAACAGCCCAAACAAGTTTCTAAAAGGATGAGTTTGCAACTACTTTACTTTTGGAGAAAATTCAAAACATTCATTATTCAATAGGGCCCAAACTATCAAAAACCAGCGGT
The DNA here is from genome assembly GCF_039654945.1 of Dendrobates tinctorius. Lineage (NCBI taxonomy): Eukaryota > Metazoa > Chordata > Amphibia > Anura > Dendrobatidae > Dendrobates > Dendrobates tinctorius. Next base: position 876,449 of record NW_027362006.1, on the reverse strand, counting down.
TTCAATGAACACACATTTCTTGGAAGAATCATGCAGGGCTGAAATTTTTGATGTTTTTCTACTCCTCTCATGAGCCCAAACAAGTTTCTAAAAGCATGAGTTTGCAACTACTTTACTTTTGGAGAAAATTCAAAACATTCATTATTCAATAGAGCCCAATAGCAAAAATCAGGTTTTGAATGAAGAATCACAGTTCTTGGTAGAATCATGCAGGATTGAAATTTTTGATGGTTTTTTACTCCTCTCAACAGCCCAAACAAGTTTCTAAAAGGATGAGTTTGCAACTACTTTACTTTTGGAGAAAATTCAAAACATTCATTATTCAATAGAGCCCAATAGCAAAAATCAGGTTTTGAATGAAGAATCACATTTCTTGGTAGAATCATGCAGGATTGAAATTTTTGATGGTTTTTTACTCCTCTCAACAGCCCAAACAAGTTTCTAAAAGGATGAGTTTGCAACTACTTTACTTTCGGAGAAAATTCAAAACATTCATTATTCAATAGGGCCCAAACTATCAAAAACCAGCGGTTTCAATGAACACACATTTCTTGGTAGAATCATGCAGGACTGAAATTTTTGATGTTTTTCTACTCCTCTCATGAGCCCAAACAAGTCTCTAAAAGCATGAGTTTGCAACTACTTTACTTTTGGAGAAAATTCAAAACATTCATTATTCAATAGAGCCCAATAGCAAAAATCAGGTTTTGAATGAAGAATCACATTTCTTGGTAGAATCATGCAGGATTGAAATTTTTGATGGTTTTTTACTCCTCTCAACAGCCCAAACAAGTTTCTAAAAGGATGAGTTTGCAACTGCTTTACTTTTGGAGAAAATTCAAAACATTCATTATTCAATAGGGCCCAAACTATCAAAAACCAGCGGTTTCAATGAACACACATTTCTTGGTAGAATCATGCAGGACTGAAATTTTTGATGTTTTTCTACTCCTCTCATGAGCCCAAACAAGTCTCTAAAAGCATGAGTTTGCAACTACTTTACTTTTGGAGAAAATTCAAAACATTCATTATTCAATAGAGCCCAATAGCAAAAATCAGGTTTTGAATGAAGAATCACATTTCTTGGTAGAATCATGCAGGATTGAAATTTTTGATGGTTTTTTACTCCTCTCAACAGCCCAAACAAGTTTCTAAAAGGATGAGTTTGCAACTACTTTACTTTTGGAGAAAATTCAAAACATTCATTATTCAATAGGGCCCAAACTATCAAAAACCAGCGGTTTCAATGAACACACATTTCTTGGTAGAATCATGCAGGACTGAAATTTTTGATGTTTTTCTACTCCTCTCATGAGCCCAAACAAGTCTCTAAAAGCATGAGTTTGCAACTACTTTACTTTTGGAGAAAATTCAAAACATTCATTATTCATTAGAGCCCAATAGCAAAAATCAGGTTTTGAATGAAGAATCACAGTTCTTGGTAGAATCATGCAGGATTGAAATTTTTGATGGTTTTTTACTCCTCTCAACAGCCCAAACAAGTTTCTAAAAGGATGAGTTTGCAACTACTTTACTTTTGGAGAAAATTCAAAACATTCATTATTCAATAGGGCCCAAACTATCAAAAACCAGCGGTTTCAATGAACACACATTTCTTGGAAAAATCATGCAGGGCTGAAATTTTTGATGTTTTTCTACTCCTCTCATGAGCCCAAACAAGTTTCTAAAAGCATGAGTTTGCAACTACTTTACTTTTGGAGAAAATTCAAAACATTCATTATTCAATAGAGCCCAATAGCAAAAATCAGGTTTTGAATGAAGAATCACAGTTCTTGGTAGAATCATGCAGGATTGAAATTTTTGATGGTTTTTTACTCCTCTCAACAGCCCAAACAAGTTTCTAAAAGGATGAGTTTGCAACTACTTTACTTTTGGAGAAAATTCAAAACATTCATTATTCAATAGAGCCCAATAGCAAAAATCAGGTTTTGAATAAAGAATCACATTTCTTGGTAGAATCATGCAGGATTGAAATTTTTGATGGTTTTTTACTCCTCTCAACAGCCCAAACAAGTTTCTAAAAGGATGAGTTTGCAACTACTTTACTTTTGGAGAAAATTCAAAACATTCATTATTCAATAGGGCCCAAACTATCAAAAACCAGCGGTTTCAATGAACACACATTTCTTGGTAGAATCATGCAGGACTGAAATTTTTGATGTTTTTCTACTCCTCTCATGAGCCCAAACAAGTCTCTAAAAGCATGAGTTTGCAACTACTTTACTTTTGGAGAAAATTCAAAACATTCATTATTCAATAGAGCCCAATAGCAAAAATCAGGTTTTGAATGAAGAATCACATTTCTTGGTAAAATCATGCAGGATTGAAATTTTTGATGGTTTTTTACTCCTCTCAACAACCCAAACAAGTTTCTAAAAGGATGAGTTTGCAACTACTTTACTTTTGGAGAAAATTCAAAACATTCATTATTCAATAGGGCCCAAACTATCAAAAACCAGCGGTTTCAATGAACACACATTTCTTGGTAGAATCATGCAGGACTGAAATTTTTGATGTTTTTCTACTCCTCTCATGAGCCCAAACAAGTTTCTAAAAGCATGAGTTTGCAACTACTTTACTTTTGGAGAAAATTCAAAACATTCACTATTCAATAGAGCCCAATAGCAAAAATCAGGTTTTGAATGAAGAATCACATTTCTTGGTAAAATCATGCAGGATTGAAATTTTTGATGGTTTTTTACTCCTCTCAACAGCCCAAACAAGTTTCTAAAAGGATGAGTTTGCAACTACTTTACTTTTGGAGAAAATTCAAAACATTCATTATTCAATAGGGCCCAAACTATCAAAAACCAGCGGTTTCAATGAACACACATTTCTTGGAAGAATCATGCAGGACTGAAATTTTTGATGTTTTTCTACTACTCTCATGAGCCCAAACAAGTTTCTAAAAGCATGAGTTTGCAACTACTTTACTTTTGGAGAAAATTCAAAACATTCATTATTCAATAGAGCCCAATAGCAAAAATCAGGTTTTGAATGAAGAATCACAGTTCTTGGTAGAATCATGCAGGATTGAAATTTTTGATGGTTTTTTACTCCTCTCAACAGCCCAAACAAGTTTCTAAAAGGATGAGTTTGCAACTACTTTACTTTTGGAGAAAATTCAAAACATTCATTATTCAATAGGGCCCAAACTATCAAAAACCAGCGGTTTCAATGAACACACATTTCTTGGTAGAATCATGCAGGACTGAAATTTTTGATGTTTTTCTACTCCTCTCATGAGCCCAAACAAGTCTCTAAAAGCATGAGTTTGCAACTACTTTACTTTTGGAGAAAATTCAAAACATTCATTATTCAATAGAGCCCAATAGCAAAAATCAGGTTTTGAATGAAGAATCACATTTCTTGGTAGAATCATGCAGGATTGAAATTTTTGATGGTTTTTTACTCCTCTCAACAGCCCAAACAAGTTTCTAAAAGGATGAGTTTGCAACTGCTTTACTTTTGGAGAAAATTCAAAACATTCATTATTCAATAGGGCCCAAACTATCAAAAACCAGCGGTTTCAATGAACACACATTTCTTGGTAGAATCATGCAGGACTGAAATTTTTGATGTTTTTCTACTCCTCTCATGAGCCCAAACAAGTCTCTAAAAGCATGAGTTTGCAACTACTTTACTTTTGGAGAAAATTCAAAACATTCATTATTCAATAGAGCCCAATAGCAAAAATCAGGTTTTGAATGAAGAATCACATTTCTTGGTAGAATCATGCAGGATTGAAATTTTTGATGGTTTTTTACTCCTCTCAACAGCCCAAACAAGTTTCTAAAAGGATGAGTTTGCAACTACTTTACTTTTGGAGAAAATTCAAAACATTCATTATTCAATAGGGCCCAAACTATCAAAAACCAGCGGTTTCAATGAACACACATTTCTTGGTAGAATCATGCAGGACTGAAATTTTTGATGTTTTTCTACTCCTCTCATGAGCCCAAACAAGTCTCTAAAAGCATGAGTTTGCAACTACTTTACTTTTGGAGAAAATTCAAAACATTCATTATTCAATAGAGCCCAATAGCAAAAATCAGGTTTTGAATGAAGAATCACAGTTCTTGGTAGAATCATGCAGGATTGAAATTTTTGATGGTTTTTTACTCCTCTCAACAGCCCAAACAAGTTTCTAAAAGGATGAGTTTGCAACTACTTTACTTTTGGAGAAAATTCAAAACATTCATTATTCAATAGGGCCCAAACTATCAAAAACCAGCGGTTTCAATGAACACACATTTCTTGGAAGAATCATGCAGGGCTGAAATTTTTGATGTTTTTCTACTCCTCTCATGAGCCCAAACAAGTTTCTAAAAGCATGAGTTTGCAACTACTTTACTTTTGGAGAAAATTCAAAACATTCATTATTCAATAGAGCCCAATAGCAAAAATCAGGTTTTGAATGAAGAATCACAGTTCTTGGTAGAATCATGCAGGATTGAAATTTTTGATGGTTTTTTACTCCTCTCAACAGCCCAAACAAGTTTCTAAAAGGATGAGTTTGCAACTACTTTACTTTTGGAGAAAATTCAAAACATTCATTATTCAATAGGGCCCAAACTATCAAAAACCAGCGGTTTCAATGAACACACATTTCTTGGTAGAATCATGCAGGACTGAAATTTTTGATGTTTTTCTACTCCTCTCATGAGCCCAAACAAGTCTCTAAAAGCATGAGTTTGCAACTACTTTACTTTTGGAGAAAATTCAAAACATTCATTATTCAATAGAGCCCAATAGCAAAAATCAGGTTTTGAATGAAGAATCACATTTCTTGGTAGAATGATGCAGGATTGAAATTTTTGATGGTTTTTTACTCCTCTCTACAGCCCAAACAAGTTTCTAAAAGGATGAGTTTGCAACTGCTTTACTTTTGGAGAAAATTCAAAACATTCATTATTCAATAGGGCCCAAACTATCAAAAACCAGCGGTTTGAATGAACACACATTTCTTGGTAGAATCATGCAGGACTGAAATTTTTGATGTTTTTCTACTCCTCTCATGAGCCCAAACAAGTCTCTAAAAGCATGAGTTTGCAACTACTTTACTTTTGGAGAAAATTCAAAACATTCATTATTCAATAGAGCCCAATAGCAAAAATCAGGTTTTGAATGAAGAATCACATTTCTTGGTAAAATCATGCAGGATTGAAATTTTTGATGGTTTTTTACTCCTCTCAACAGCCCAAACAAGTTTCTAAAAGGATGAGTTTGCAACTACTTTACTTTTGGAGAAAATTCAAAACATTCATTATTCAATAGGGCCCAAACTATCAAAAACCAGCGGTTTCAATGAACACACATTTCTTGGTAGAATCATGCAGGACTGAAATTTTTGATGTTTTTCTACTCCTCTCATGAGCCCAAACAAGTCTCTAAAAGCATGAGTTTGCAACTACTTTACTTTTGGAGAAAATTCAAAACATTCATTATTCAATAGAGCCCAATAGCAAAAATCAGGTTTTGAATGAAGAATCACATTTCTTGGTAAAATCATGCAGGATTGAAATTTTTGATGGTTTTTTACTCCTCTCAACAACCCAAACAAGTTTCTAAAAGGATGAGTTTGCAACTACTTTACTTTTGGAGAAAATTCAAAACATTCATTATTCAATAGGGCCCAAACTATCAAAAACCAGCGGTTTCAATGAACACACATTTCTTGGTAGAATCATGCAGGACTGAAATTTTTGATGTTTTTCTACTCCTCTCATGAGCCCAAACAAGTCTCTAAAAGCATGAGTTTGCAACTACTTTACTTTTGGAGAAAATTCAAAACATTCATTATTCAATAGAGCCCAATAGCAAAAATCAGGTTTTGAATGAAGAATCACATTTCTTGGTAGAATCATGCAGGATTGAAATTTTTGATGGTTTTTTACTCCTCTCAACAGCCCAAACAAGTTTCTAAAAGGATGAGTTTGCAACTACTTTACTTTTGGAGAAAATTCAAAACATTCATTATTCAATAGGGCCCAAACTATCAAAAACCAGCGGTTTGAATGAACACACATTTCTTGGTAGAATCATGCAGGACTGAAATTTTTGATGTTTTTCTACTCCTCTCATGAGCCCAAACAAGTCTCTAAAAGCATGAGTTTGCTACAATCACCTATTAATGATTTATTGCACCTGAGGTCATACAAGTATTACTTGGTAGAGTGCATGAGATATAGCTGTCTCCCTATGAGCTTGCGACACTTGGGGCAAAGAATTTCTATTGCTTTATTAAAAAGCTACATTGCTGCTTTATTTGAGACTGTATCTTTAACTTAGTTTGTGATATATAAATAATACTACACTAGGAAGTAACTGGTTATTGTACCAGTCAGTAGTAACTTAATTATTATAATAATTAAGAGTGCGTTGCATATACGAGAATATTTAGGGCACAATATACCCTTTTTTACCTTTGCTTTAGTATACTCTAACCATGGCATCTAATTCAAAATCTAAAATGCCTACTGGTAAAAACCAGAAATCCACAGGTTCTTCCAGTCAAAGAATATACACTGAATCTGTTAATCTACTAAGTCCAATTAAATCTAGATCCCCCCTAAAGAGGGAAGAAAATACCTCAACTAAGAATATGCCTAACAGCTCTTCTATTAAGGCTACTCATAGAGATTCAGGTCACAAAGATACTTCTACCGATCCTTGTCCCTTATCTTTTACATCTTCCCAGGTACTTGATAATAAAGGGACTTCAAAACTCTTTTTACAGGATGAAGAAAGTAAAATGGATTTATCTAAATTCAATAAGAGAAGAGCCCCAGATAGTCAATCTGTTAGACCAGATCCAACATATTTGGATTCTGACACTTCATTTGAGGATTTCTCTCCAAATGACACCCCAGTGAAACAACCCTCTAAAATAGGTTGCCCAGAGATTTCCTCTGTTGAATCTTCAAATCCCCATAATTTTGATTTTAAAACTTTGTTGAAATCTGATAGACAGGTTACTGAGGGTTCGCTCGCTGGTTTCCTTATATCCTTCCAGGAATCTTTCAGTGCAATTAATACGTCTATTAAAGCGGGTTTTGATTCTCATAGGAGGGATATTCAGGAGATCAGTGATAAATTCTCCCAAAGATTTGAATTGAATGAGAAAAGGCTCTCAAAGGTTGAAAATAGGACAGATGATTTAGTACAGCAAAATTCAAACTTGAAAGCTGAACTCTTATCCGTTAGGTCCAAATTAACGGACTTGGAGGATCGGAGTAGGCGAAATAATATCAAGATCAGAGGGATACCCGAAAGTGTAATACAGAAAGACCTTTCAGATTATACTAAAGCTACACTTAAAAAGGCTTTGCCGTCCTTAACTGATCTACAATTGATAATTGATAGAATTCACCGCCTGCCCCGTCCAAAGAACATATCTATGAATAAACCAAGGGACACGATACTTCACTTCCATTTTTTTGAAACTAAAGAATTGATATTAAGATATATTAGAGAGAAAGGCTCTCTCCCTCCCCCCAATGACCACTTAAAATTCTTCTCTGATTTTTCAAAATTAACTATGGAAACTAGGAAGTCATTTAATCAAGCTACTAACGTCCTTAGGGAAATGGGGATTCCTTATAGGTGGGGATTCCCAACAAAGTTACTTGTGTCACATAGGGGCAAGATTGTTCCACTTTTTACTCCAAGGGAGGCCTTGGACTTTATCCGCTCTTTAAAGGAAGGCCCCTCTGACAGAGATAACGGCTGAAGGTGATAAATTCTCGTTGGATCCCTTGTACTACTTACATAAATAACAACATGGAGGGTATTGAATGATAAATATTAGGTTAATAGTTTATTAGGCTTTATGGGATCTTGCCACTTTGGCTTTTTAAGTCCCCAATAAGGAGAGATACCACGTTTGGTGGTTAACCTCCAGGAGGACTCTTTAGGTTTATTGATTTACATTTTTAATTTTAATTTTTTAAACCCTAGTTGGAATAGGTGAGGACAATTTCAAAGAAGGCAATTTGGTGATAAAATTGGATAATAGTTAATAAACAGGCAAATAAATAGAACAGCATGAAAATCAAAATTCTCTCACATAATGTTAAAGGATTGAATAGTCCCCATAAGCGATATATAGCTTGGAGAGAATTAAAACGGCTTCATGCGGATATCTCTTGTTTACAAGAGGTTAAATTAATAAAAGATACCCACCCGACTTTTCAGCATAAAGACTTCCCCCACATTTTTAAATCCCTTAATAATAAGAAGAGTGCAGGAGTAATAACCATCATTAATAAAAACATCCCCTTCCAGTTACTTGATGAACATGTTGATAATCATGGAAGATTCCATATTCTCATATGTAAATTGAACTTTAAACTTTGTACAATCGTTAATATCTATGCCCCTAACAATGGCCAAATCTCTTTCTTTAACAAATTATTGAAGAAGGTGAACGATGTTAAAAGAGGAGACCTGTTATTAATAGGTGATTTCAATCTAGTTCCCGACAGGAATATTGACTCATCATCTTCTGCTACTTCTAAATCGAATCGATCTTTGAACAACTGGATCAGACAGAATGAGATGTATGATGTTTTTAGATGCTTAAATTCCTCATCTAAAGAATTCACATACTACTCAGATACATACAAAACTTCTTCCAGAATAGATTTATTTTTGACTGATATCTTTTCTCTTGCCAAATTTAAGAAAATTGAAATTCTGGAAAAATCTTTTTCTGATCATGCCCCTGTATTAGGAATATTCGATTTGGGCCCTCCCACAACAAATACCTTCCTATGGAAGGTTAATCCCACTTTATTAAACACTCAGAAATATAGAGATATCATCAGCGAAACAATTGAAAATTACTTTAAAGAAAATTTAGTGGATAGTATGAGTCCTTTTACCATTTGGAATGCCCACAAAGCCGTTTTGAGAGGGTGTCTCATTCAACTCTCTGCGAGATATAAAAAAGAAAAAAGGGAAAAAATTGCTGATCTTCAATCCCAAATTGCTTTAAAAGAAGAGCAGCAAAATAATTTATTTACCCCATCTCACAATATCCATCTTGAAATTTTGAAGTTAAGACAAAATTTGAGGTCTGAAATTATCTCTGAGTATGACTCTGTTGTCAGGGCATCAAAATATAACTTCTATGCCTCTATTAATAAGCCTACCAAGTACATGACAAATAAACTGAAACAATCCCGTGTGAACAGAAGGATTATTAAAATTACATCCTCTTCGGGAGAAGTGAAACATCACCCTTCTGATATCATGGGAGTCTTTGCGGATTACTTTGAACATCTTTATAATTTAAAGAATGACTCTTCAACTCATACTCCTAACCAAAGGGAAATTGATTCCTTCTTATCTAAACTAACACTTCCACAAGTAGACACTTTGGATTTAACTCTCTTAAACCAACCCTTTACTGTAGAAGAAATTACCAGAACGATTGAAAAGCTTAAATTAAATAAATCCCCTGGCCCAGATGGGTTTACTAATGAATATTTTAAAACATTTTCAAACCTTATATCTCCACATTTAAAATCTCTATTTAATCACGCCTCAAATACTGGATTGTTCCCTAAAGAAATGACCGAAGCAACTATTATACTGATCCCTAAAGATAGTGGGAATTTGGAGGAAGTTAAAAATTATCGCCCAATCTCTCTAATAAACACCGACATTAAAATATATTCGAAAATTTTAGCGGATCGATTGAAGAACCTTTTGCCCCGTCTTATTAAGAATGATCAGGTGGGCTTTGTTAGTGGCAGACAAGTTACAGATGGCACTAGAAGGATTTTGAATCTTTTCAACATAGCTAAATCTAATAATTTCCCATCACTATTTATTTCCCTAGATGCCCAAAAAGCTTTTGATAGAGTGAATTGGGACTATCTTAAATCTACTCTATTGAAATTTGGGTTTGATGATAACTTTATAATTTCTATCTTTGCATTGTACTCAAATACTAATGCCAAAACTTATACAAATAATCACCTTTCTAGAAATTTTGATATCACTAATGGAACAAGACAGGGATGTCCTCTTTCCCCCCTTTTATTTGCCCTCGCAATTGAACCCCTTGCAGAAGTGATAAGACAAAGCACTGACATCTCGGGTTTTAAAACAAAGTCTTATCATCATAAACTAACTTTATTTGCTGATGACCTTATGTTATCAATTACTGACCCTGCTAATTCACTTACTGCTCTTATGAAGATTTTGGATGGTTTTTCTAGAGTTTCCTATTTTAAAATAAACGCTCAAAAATCTAAATTACTGCACTTTAACTTAACCTGTTCTGAAATTGATGCCCTTAAAAAATTAACCAGTTTTTCTTGGGAAGAAATGGAATTAGAGTATCTGGGAATAATCTTCCCTAAGGACTTGAAATCTATCACATCTAGGAATATGGAACATCTTTTTAAAAAGATTTCAAAAGACTTCTCTAGTTATAATAACTGCGATTTGTCATTGATGGGAAGAATTTTAGTAACTAAATCATACATTTTACCAAAAATTCTATTTATATTTAGAAATATTCCTCTTATTATTCCTACTCCTCTTTTGTACAAAGTTCAAAAGTCAATCAACCTTTTTGTTTGGAAAGGACGGAGGCCTAGAATCACTACCAAAATTTTATATAAAAAGAAGGCTAATGGAGGCCTAGCACTTCCGAACATTTTGGCCTATTTTCAAGCATCCCTTATCCTTCAAAGCAAACAATGGTTTTCTGAAGGAACACCCTCTGCTTGGTTAGACCTTGAATCAGAGCAATGTGGGGTCAGTTCCATTTCGGATTTGTTTTTTAAGCATTTGCTCTCGCCTTTGAATGTTGTTCACCATCATCCAGTCTTTCATTCTATACTGGTTATGTGGAGGAGCTTTACACAATTAAAGAAGAAAGTTGATAGACGGAATATTTTGAAAAAATTTCCTTTAAAACTACTATTTAAAATATATAAGTGCCCTATGTCGGAAGAGTGGAAAGAATTTAAAATTAATACAATAGGGGATATATGGGATGGCCAACACCCCTTATCTTTTAACGAGATGAAAAATAAATTCCGTATTCCATTTTCGTATTTTACCCCTTATCTTGTGTTGAAGGATCTCCTGCGGAAGTTTTTGAATAGCAGAGTTTTGAATTCAGATATTATGGCTTCCATGTTTACAAATGTTAACCATAAGTTGTCTTGGAGCCTTAAGAATATCTACTCTCATTATAACGAAGATTTTGAGTTTACCAAAAACGTTTATATTCAAAGATGGGAAAAAGACTTAAATATTAAATTAGATGCAGAACAATGGGAGAAAGCAATAAGACTTTCAAATGCATCTGCTGTTTCGGCGATTCTGCAGGAATCTTTCTTTAAGACATTGACCAGATGGCATTATACCCCGATCAGGATGTCCCATATAGATAGTAAATACTCTTCTTTTTGTTGGAGGAACTGTGGTATGCCAGGCAACTTATACCATATGTTTTGGAGTTGCCCCAAATTGAAGAATTTGTGGAGAGAACTTACGGACCATTTAGACATCCTTTCAGACAAAGCGGTGAATGTTACCCCGCAGATGGCTTTGCTTTCCTTGGGCACCGAGAAAATTAATCCTTCCCTAAGATATGTAATAATACATATTTTCTTGGTGACCAAAAATACAATAGCTTTTTGGTGGCTTAAATCTGATCCACCTCCCTTCGCTGAAATACTTGACAAAGTTCGTACCCATAACTCTATGGAGAAAAGATTTGCGTTTATAAATAAAGCTCTCCATAAATATCACTCCAAGTGGGACATATGGAATTCAAAGTTTTGCTAGTATCGGTTACATTTGCCTGTCTGTTGTTGTTTGCTATATCTAATATAACTATGATTGTTTTGTTTTCTTTTTCTCTATCTAAAGAGAATTGCAGGAACAATGTATAATATTTGTCTTCATCTGTAGTACTTTGAAACAGTTTATTAATGTGTGATGTAACACTGTAGAGTTCTCTACTTTTTTATTTGTCCATGTTTTAACTTTTCCTTTCCTGTTCATGTTAAACTTAAAACTTAATAAAAATATTTAAAAAAAAAAAAAAAAAAAAAAAGCATGAGTTTGCAACTACTTTACTTTTGGAGAAAATTCAAAACATTCATTATTCAATAGAGCCCAATAGCAAAAATCAGGTTTTGAATGAAGAATCACATTTCTTGGTAGAAGCATGCAGGATTGAAATTTTTGATGGTTTTTTACTCCTCTCAACAGCCCAAACAAGATTCTAAAAGGATGAGTTTGCAACTACTTTACTTTTGGAGAAAATTCAAAACATTCATTATTCAATAGGGCCCAAACTATCAAAAACCAGCGGTTTCAATGAACACACATTTCTTGGTAGAATCATGCAGGACTGAAGTTTTTGATGTTTTTCTACTCCTCTCATGAGCCCAAACAAGTCTCTAAAAGCATGAGTTTGCAACTACTTTACTTTTGGAGAAAATTCAAAACATTCATTATTCAATAGAGCCCAATAGCAAAAATCAGGTTTTGAATGAAGAATCACATTTCTTGGTAGAATGATGCAGGATTGAAATTTTTGATGGTTTTTTACTCCTCTCTACAGCCCAAACAAGTTTCTAAAAGGATGAGTTTGCAACTGCTTTACTTTTGGAGAAAATTCAAAACATTCATTATTCAATAGGGCCCAAACTATCAAAAACCAGCGGTTTGAATGAACACACATTTCTTGGTAGAATCATGCAGGACTCAAATTTTTGATGTTTTTCTACTCCTCTCATGAGCCCAAACAAGTCTCTAAAAGCATGAGTTTGCAACTACTTTACTTTTGGAGAAAATTCAAAACATTCATTATTCAATAGAGCCCAATAGCAAAAATCAGGTTTTGAATGAAGAATCACAGTTCTTGGTAGAATCATGCAGGATTGAAATTTTTGATGGTTTTTTACTCCTCTCAACAACCCAAACAAGTTTCTAAAAGGATGAGTTTGCAACTACTTTACTTTTGGAGAAAATTCAAAACATTCATTATTCAATAGGGCCCAAACTATCAAAAACCAGCGGTTTCAATGAACACACATTTCTTGGTAGAATCATGCAGGACTGAAATTTTTGATGTTTTTCTACTCCTCTCATGAGCCCAAACAAGTTTCTAAAAGCATGAGTTTGCAACTACTTTACTTTTGGAGAAAATTCAAAACATTCACTATTCAATAGAGCCCAATAGCAAAAATCAGGTTTTGAATGAAGAATCACATTTCTTGGTAAAATCATGCAGGATTGAAATTTTTGATGGTTTTTTACTCCTCTCAACAGCCCAAACAAGTTTCTAAAAGGATGAGTTTGCAACTACTTTACTTTTGGAGAAAATTCAAAACATTCATTATTCAATAGGGCCCAAACTATCAAAAACCAGCGGTTTCAATGAACACACATTTCTTGGTAGAATCATGCAGGACTGAAATTTTTGATGTTTTTCTACTCCTCTCATGAGCCCAAACAAGTCTCTAAAAGCATGAGTTTGCAACTACTTTACTTTTGGAGAAAATTCAAAACATTCATTATTCAATAGAGCCCAATAGCAAAAATCAGGTTTTGAATGAAGAATCACAGTTCTTGGTAGAATCATGCAGGATTGAAATTTTTGATGGTTTTTTACTCCTCTCAACAGCCCAAACAAGTTTCTAAAAGGATGAGTTTGCAACTACTTTACTTTTGGAGAAAATTCAAAACATTCATTATTCAATAGGGCCCAAACTATCAAAAACCAGCGGTTTCAATGAACACACATTTCTTGGTAGAATCATGCAGGACTGAAGTTTTTGATGTTTTTCTACTCCTCTCATGAGCCCAAACAAGTCTCTAAAAGCATGAGTTTGCAACTACTTTACTTTTGGAGAAAATTCAAAACATTCATTATTCAATAGAGCCCAATAGCAAAAATCAGGTTTTGAATGAAGAATCACATTTCTTGGTAGAATGATGCAGGATTGAAATTTTTGATGGTTTTTTACTCCTCTCTACAGCCCAAACAAGTTTCTAAAAGGATGAGTTTGCAACTGCTTTACTTTTGGAGAAAATTCAAAACATTCATTATTCAATAGGGCCCAAACTATCAAAAACCAGCGGTTTGAATGAACACACATTTCTTGGTAGAATCATGCAGGACTCAAATTTTTGATGTTTTTCTACTCCTCTCATGAGCCCAAACAAGTCTCTAAAAGCATGAGTTTGCAACTACTTTACTTTTGGAGAAAATTCAAAACATTCATTATTCAATAGAGCCCAATAGCAAAAATCAGGTTTTGAATGAAGAATCACATTTCTTGGTAGAATCATGCAGGATTGAAATTTTTGATGGTTTTTTACTCCTCTCAACAGCCCAAACAAGTTTCTAAAAGGATGAGTTTGCAACTACTTTACTTTTGGAGAAAATTCAAAACATTCATTATTCAATAGGGCCCAAACTATCAAAAACCAGCGGTTTCAATGAACACACATTTCTTGGTAGAATCATGCAGGACTGAAATTTTTGATGTTTTTCTACTCCTCTCATGAGCCCAAACAAGTCTCTAAAAGCATGAGTTTGCAACTACTTTACTTTTGGAGAAAATTCAAAACATTCATTATTCAATAGAGCCCAATAGCAAAAAACAGGTTTTGAATGAAGAATCACATTTCTTGGTAGAATCATGCAGGATTGAAATTTTTGATGGTTTTTTACTCCTCTCAACAGCCCAAACAAGTTTCTAAAAGGATGAGTTTGCAACTACTTTACTTTTGGAGAAAATTCAAAACATTCATTATTCAATAGAGCCCAATAGCAAAAATCAGGTTTTGAATGAAGAATCACAGTTCTTGGTAGAATCATGCAGGATTGAAATTTTTGATGGTTTTTTACTCCTCTCAACAGCCCAAACAAGTTTCTAAAAGGATGAGTTTGCAACTACTTTACTTTTGGAGAAAATTCAAAACATTCATTATTCAATAGGGCCCAAACTATCAAAAACCAGCGGTTTCAATGAACACACATTTCTTGGAAGAATCATGCAGGGCTGAAATTTTTGATGTTTTTCTACTCCTCTCATGAGCCCAAACAAGTTTCTAAAAGCATGAGTTTGCAACTACTTTACTTTTGGAGAAAATTCAAAACATTCATTATTCAATAGAGCCCAATAGCAAAAATCAGGTTTTGAATGAAGAATCACAGTTCTTGGTAGAATCATGCAGGATTGAAATTTTTGATGGTTTTTTACTCCTCTCAACAGCCCAAACAAGTTTCTAAAAGGATGAGTTTGCAACTACTTTACTTTTGGAGAAAATTCAAAACATTCATTATTCAATAGAGCCCAATAGCAAAAATCAGGTTTTGAATGAAGAATCACATTTCTTGGTAGAATCATGCAGGATTGAAATTTTTGATGGTTTTTTACTCCTCTCAACAGCCCAAACAAGTTTCTAAAAGGATGAGTTTGCAACTACTTTACTTTTGGAGAAAATTCAAAACATTCATTATTCAATAGGGCCCAAACTATCAAAAACCAGCGGTTTCAATGAACACACATTTCTTGGTAGAATCATGCAGGACTGAAATTTTTGATGTTTTTCTACTCCTCTCATGAGCCCAAACAAGTCTCTAAAAGCATGAGTTTGCAACTACTTTACTTTTGGAGAAAATTCAAAACATTCATTATTCAATAGAGCCCAATAGCAAAAATCAGGTTTTGAATGAAGAATCACATTTCTTGGTAAAATCATGCAGGATTGAAATTTTTGATGGTTTTTTACTCCTCTCTACAACCCAAACAAGTTTCTAAAAGGATGAGTTTGCAACTACTTTACTTTTGGAGAAAATTCAAAACATTCATTATTCAATAGGGCCCAAACTATCAAAAACCAGCGGTTTCAATGAACACACATTTCTTGGTAGAATCATGCAGGACTGAAATTTTTGATGTTTTTCTACTCCTCTCATGAGCCCAAACAAGTTTCTAAAAGCATGAGTTTGCAACTACTTTACTTTTGGAGAAAATTCAAAACATTCACTATTCAACAGAGACCAATAGCAAAAATCAGGTTTTGAATGAAGAATCACATTTCTTGGTAAAATCATGCAGGATTGAAATTTTTGATGGTTTTTTACTCCTCTCAACAGCCCAAACAAGTTTCTAAAAGGATGAGTTTGCAACTACTTTACTTTTGGAGAAAATTCAAAACATTCATTATTCAATAGGGCCCAAACTATCAAAAACCAGCGGTTTCAATGAACACACATTTCTTGGTAGAATCATGCAGGACTGAAATTTTTGATGTTTTTCTACTCCTCTCATGAGCCCAAACAAGTCTCTAAAAGCATGAGTTTGCAACTACTTTACTTTTGGAGAAAATTCAAAACATTCATTATTCAATAGAGCCCAATAGCAAAAATCAGGTTTTGAATGAAGAATCACAGTTCTTGGTAGAATCATGCAGGATTGAAATTTTTGATGGTTTTTTACTCCTCTCAACAGCCCAAACAAGTTTCTAAAAGGATGAGTTTGCAACTACTTTACTTTTGGAGAAAATTCAAAACATTCATTATTCAATAGGGCCCAAACTATCAAAAACCAGCGGTTTCAATGAACACACATTTCTTGGTAGAATCATGCAGGACTGAAGTTTTTGATGTTTTTCTACTCCTCTCATGAGCCCAAACAAGTCTCTAAAAGCATGAGTTTGCAACTACTTTACTTTTGGAGAAAATTCAAAACATTCATTATTCAATAGAGCCCAATAGCAAAAATCAGGTTTTGAATGAAGAATCACATTTCTTGGTAGAATGATGCAGGATTGAAATTTTTGATGGTTTTTTATTCCTCTCTACAGCCCAAACAAGTTTCTAAAAGGATGAGTTTGCAACTGCTTTACTTTTGGAGAAAATTCAAAACATTCATTATTCAATAGGGCCCAAACTATCAAAAACCAGCGGTTTGAATGAACACACATTTCTTGGTAGAATCATGCAGGACTCAAATTTTTGATGTTTTTCTACTCCTCTCATGAGCCCAAACAAGTCTCTAAAAGCATGAGTTTGCAACTACTTTACTTTTGGAGAAAATTCAAAACATTCATTATTCAATAGAGCCCAATAGCAAAAATCAGGTTTTGAATGAAGAATCACATTTCTTGGTAGAATCATGCAGGATTGAAATTTTTGATGGTTTTTTACTCCTCTCAACAGCCCAAACAAGTTTCTAAAAGGATGAGTTTGCAACTACTTTACTTTTGGAGAAAATTCAAAACATTCATTATTCAATAGGGCCCAAACTATCAAAAACCAGCGGTTTCAATGAACACACATTTCTTGGTAGAATCATGCAGGACTGAAATTTTTGATGTTTTTCTACTCCTCTCATGAGCCCAAACAAGTCTCTAAAAGCATGAGTTTGCAACTACTTTACTTTTGGAGAAAATTCAAAACATTCATTATTCAATAGAGCCCAATAGCAAAAATCAGGTTTTGAATGAAGAATCACATTTCTTGGTAGAATCATGCAGGATTGAAATTTTTGATGGTTTTTTACTCCTCTCAACAGCCCAAACAAGTTTCTAAAAGGATGAGTTTGCAACTACTTTACTTTTGGAGAAAATTCAAAACATTCATTATTCAATAGGGCCCAAACTATCAAAAACCAGCGGTTTCAATGAACACACATTTCTTGGAAGAATCATGCAGGACTGAAATTTTTGATGTTTTTCTACTCCTCTCATGAGCCCAAACAAGTCTCTAAAAGCATGAGTTTGCAACTACTTTACTTTTGGAGAAAATTCAAAACATTCATTATTCAATAGAGCCCAATAGCAAAAATCAGGTTTTGAATGAAGAATCACATTTCTTGGTAGAATCATGCAGGATTGAAATTTTTGATGGTTTTTTACTCCTCTCAACAGCCCAAACAAGTTTCTAAAAGGATGAGTTTGCAACTACTTTACTTTCGGAGAAAATTCAAAACATTCATTATTCAATAGGGCCCAAACTATCAAAAACCAGCGGTTTCAATGAACACACATTTCTTGGTAGAATCATGCAGGACTGAAATTTTTGATGTTTTTCTACTCCTCTCATGAGCCCAAACAAGTCTCTAAAAGCATGAGTTTGCAACTACTTTACTTTTGGAGAAAATTCAAAACATTCATTATTCAATAGAGCCCAATAGCAAAAATCAGGTTTTGAATGAAGAATCACATTTCTTGGTAGAATCATGCAGGATTGAAATTTTTGATGGTTTTTTACTCCTCTCAACAGCCCAAACAAGTTTCTAAAAGGATGAGTTTGCAACTGCTTTACTTTTGGAGAAAATTCAAATCATTCATTATTCAATAGGGCCCAAACTATCAAAAACCAGCGGTTTCAATGAACACACATTTCTTGGTAGAATCATGCAGGACTGAAATTTTTGATGTTTTTCTACTCCTCTCATGAGCCCAAACAAGTCTCTAAAAGCATGAGTTTGCAACTACTTTACTTTTGGAGAAAATTCAAAACATTCATTATTCAATAGAGCCCAATAGCAAAAATCAGGTTTTGAATGAAGAATCACATTTCTTGGTAGAATCATGCAGGATTGAAATTTTTGATGGTTTTTTACTCCTCTCTACAGCCCAAACAAGTTTCTAAAAGCATGAGTTTGCAACTGCTTTACTTTTGGAGAAAATTCAAAACATTCATTATTCAACAGGGCCCAAACTATCAAAAACCAGCGGTTTGAATGAACACACATTTCTTGGTAGAATCATGCAGGACTCAAATTTTTGATGTTTTTCTACTCCTCTCATGAGCCCAAACAAGTTTCTAAAAGCATGAGTTTGCAACTACTTTACTTTTGGAGAAAATTCAAAACATTCATTATTCAATAGAGCCCAATAGCAAAAATCAGGTTTTGAATGAAGAATCACATTTCTTGGTAGAATCATGCAGGATTGAAATTTTTGATGGTTTTTTACTCCTCTCAACAGCCCAAACAAGCTTCTAAAAGGATGAGTTTGCAACTACTTTACTTTTGGAGAAAATTCAAAACATTCATTATTCAATAGGGCCCAAACTATCAAAAACCAGCGGTTTCAATGAACACACATTTCTTGGTAGAATCATGCAGGACTGAAATTTTTGATGTTT
Source organism: Dendrobates tinctorius (assembly GCF_039654945.1). Taxonomy (NCBI): domain Eukaryota; kingdom Metazoa; phylum Chordata; class Amphibia; order Anura; family Dendrobatidae; genus Dendrobates; species Dendrobates tinctorius. The sequence goes on along the minus strand of NW_027362006.1, from coordinate 857,281 downwards.
TTCTACTCCTCTCATGAGCCCAAACAAGTCTCTAAAAGCATGAGTTTGCAACTACTTTACTTTTGGAGAAAATTCAAAACATTCATTATTCAATAGAGCCCAATAGCAAAAATCAGGTTTTGAATGAAGAATCACAGTTCTTGGTAGAATCATGCAGGATTGAAATTTTTGATGGTTTTTTACTCCTCTCAACAGCCCAAACAAGTTTCTAAAAGGATGAGTTTGCAACTACTTTACTTTTGGAGAAAATTCAAAACATTCATTATTCAATAGGGCCCAAACTATCAAAAACCAGCGGTTTGAATGAACACACATTTCTTGGTAGAATCATGCAGGACTCAAATTTTTGATGTTTTTCTACTCCTCTCATGAGCCCAAACAAGTCTCTAAAAGCATGAGTTTGCAACTACTTTACTTTTGGAGAAAATTCAAAACATTCATTATTCAATAGAGCCCAATAGCAAAAATCAGGTTTTGAATGAAGAATCACATTTCTTGGTAGAATCATGCAGGATTGAAATTTTTGATGGTTTTTTACTCCTCTCAACAGCCCAAACAAGTTTCTAAAAGGATGAGTTTGCAACTACTTTACTTTTGGAGAAAATTCAAAACATTCATTATTCAATAGGGCCCAAACTATCAAAAACCAGCGGTTTCAATGAACACACATTTCTTGGTAGAATCATGCAGGACTGAAATTTTTGATGTTTTTCTACTCTCATGAGCCCAAACAAGTCTCTAAAAGCATGAGTTTGCAACTACTTTACTTTTGGAGAAAATTCAAAACATTCATTATTCAATAGAGCCCAATAGCAAAAAACAGGTTTTGAATGAAGAATCACATTTCTTGGTAGAATCATGCAGGATTGAAATTTTTGATGGTTTTTTACTCCTCTCAACAGCCCAAACAAGTTTCTAAAAGGATGAGTTTGCAACTACTTTACTTTTGGAGAAAATTCAAAACATTCATTATTCAATAGAGCCCAATAGCAAAAATCAGGTTTTGAATGAAGAATCACAGTTCTTGGTAGAATCATGCAGGATTGAAATTTTTGATGGTTTTTTACTCCTCTCAACAGCCCAAACAAGTTTCTAAAAGGATGAGTTTGCAACTACTTTACTTTTGGAGAAAATTCAAAACATTCATTATTCAATAGGGCCCAAACTATCAAAAACCAGCGGTTTCAATGAACACACATTTCTTGGAAGAATCATGCAGGGCTGAAATTTTTGATGTTTTTCTACTCCTCTCATGAGCCCAAACAAGTTTCTAAAAGCATGAGTTTGCAACTACTTTACTTTTGGAGAAAATTCAAAACATTCATTATTCAATAGAGCCCAATAGCAAAAATCAGGTTTTGAATGAAGAATCACAGTTCTTGGTAGAATCATGCAGGATTGAAATTTTTGATGGTTTTTTACTCCTCTCAACAGCCCAAACAAGTTTCTAAAAGGATGAGTTTGCAACTACTTTACTTTTGGAGAAAATTCAAAACATTCATTATTCAATAGAGCCCAATAGCAAAAATCAGGTTTTGAATGAAGAATCACATTTCTTGGTAGAATCATGCAGGATTGAAATTTTTGATGGTTTTTTACTCCTCTCAACAGCCCAAACAAGTTTCTAAAAGGATGAGTTTGCAACTACTTTACTTTTGGAGAAAATTCAAAACATTCATTATTCAATAGGGCCCAAACTATCAAAAACCAGCGGTTTCAATGAACACACATTTCTTGGTAGAATCATGCAGGACTGAAATTTTTGATGTTTTTCTACTCCTCTCATGAGCCCAAACAAGTTTCTAAAAGCATGAGTTTGCAACTACTTTACTTTTGGAGAAAATTCAAAACATTCACTATTCAACAGAGACCAATAGCAAAAATCAGGTTTTGAATGAAGAATCACATTTCTTGGTAAAATCATGCAGGATTGAAATTTTTGATGGTTTTTTACTCCTCTCAACAGCCCAAACAAGTTTCTAAAAGGATGAGTTTGCAACTACTTTACTTTTGGAGAAAATTCAAAACATTCATTATTCAATAGGGCCCAAACTATCAAAAACCAGCGGTTTCAATGAACACACATTTCTTGGTAGAATCATGCAGGACTGAAATTTTTGATGTTTTTCTACTCCTCTCATGAGCCCAAACAAGTCTCTAAAAGCATGAGTTTGCAACTACTTTACTTTTGGAGAAAATTCAAAACATTCATTATTCAATAGAGCCCAATAGCAAAAATCAGGTTTTGAATGAAGAATCACAGTTCTTGGTAGAATCATGCAGGATTGAAATTTTTGATGGTTTTTTACTCCTCTCAACAGCCCAAACAAGTTTCTAAAAGGATGAGTTTGCAACTACTTTACTTTTGGAGAAAATTCAAAACATTCATTATTCAATAGGGCCCAAACTATCAAAAACCAGCGGTTTCAATGAACACACATTTCTTGGTAGAATCATGCAGGACTGAAGTTTTTGATGTTTTTCTACTCCTCTCATGAGCCCAAACAAGTCTCTAAAAGCATGAGTTTGCAACTACTTTACTTTTGGAGAAAATTCAAAACATTCATTATTCAATAGAGCCCAATAGCAAAAATCAGGTTTTGAATGAAGAATCACATTTCTTGGTAGAATCATGCAGGATTGAAATTTTTGATGGTTTTTTATTCCTCTCTACAGCCCAAACAAGTTTCTAAAAGGATGAGTTTGCAACTGCTTTACTTTTGGAGAAAATTCAAAACATTCATTATTCAATAGGGCCCAAACTATCAAAAACCAGCGGTTTGAATGAACACACATTTCTTGGTAGAATCATGCAGGACTCAAATTTTTGATGTTTTTCTACTCCTCTCATGAGCCCAAACAAGTCTCTAAAAGCATGAGTTTGCAACTACTTTACTTTTGGAGAAAATTCAAAACATTCATTATTCAATAGAGCCCAATAGCAAAAATCAGGTTTTGAATGAAGAATCACATTTCTTGGTAGAATCATGCAGGATTGAAATTTTTGATGGTTTTTTACTCCTCTCAACAGCCCAAACAAGTTTCTAAAAGGATGAGTTTGCAACTACTTTACTTTTGGAGAAAATTCAAAACATTCATTATTCAATAGGGCCCAAACTATCAAAAACCAGCGGTTTCAATGAACACACATTTCTTGGTAGAATCATGCAGGACTGAAATTTTTGATGTTTTTCTACTCCTCTCATGAGCCCAAACAAGTCTCTAAAAGCATGAGTTTGCAACTACTTTACTTTTGGAGAAAATTCAAAACATTCATTATTCAATAGAGCCCAATAGCAAAAATCAGGTTTTGAATGAAGAATCACATTTCTTGGTAGAATCATGCAGGATTGAAATTTTTGATGGTTTTTTACTCCTCTCAACAGCCCAAACAAGTTTCTAAAAGGATGAGTTTGCAACTACTTTACTTTTGGAGAAAATTCAAAACATTCATTATTCAATAGGGCCCAAACTATCAAAAACCAGCGGTTTCAATGAACACACATTTCTTGGAAGAATCATGCAGGACTGAAATTTTTGATGTTTTTCTACTCCTCTCATGAGCCCAAACAAGTCTCTAAAAGCATGAGTTTGCAACTACTTTACTTTTGGAGAAAATTCAAAACATTCATTATTCAATAGAGCCTAATAGCAAAAATCAGGTTTTGAATGAAGAATCACATTTCTTGGTAGAATCATGCAGGATTGAAATTTTTGATGGTTTTTTACTCCTCTCAACAGCCCAAACAAGTTTCTAAAAGGATGAGTTTGCAACTACTTTACTTTCGGAGAAAATTCAAAACATTCATTATTCAATAGGGCCCAAACTATCAAAAACCAGCGGTTTCAATGAACACACATTTCTTGGTAGAATCATGCAGGACTGAAATTTTTGATGTTTTTCTACTCCTCTCATGAGCCCAAACAAGTCTCTAAAAGCATGAGTTTGCAACTACTTTACTTTTGGAGAAAATTCAAAACATTCATTATTCAATAGAGCCCAATAGCAAAAATCAGGTTTTGAATGAAGAATCACATTTCTTGGTAGAATCATGCAGGATTGAAATTTTTGATGGTTTTTTACTCCTCTCAACAGCCCAAACAAGTTTCTAAAAGGATGAGTTTGCAACTGCTTTACTTTTGGAGAAAATTCAAATCATTCATTATTCAATAGGGCCCAAACTATCAAAAACCAGCGGTTTCAATGAACACACATTTCTTGGTAGAATCATGCAGGACTGAAATTTTTGATGTTTTTCTACTCCTCTCATGAGCCCAAACAAGTCTCTAAAAGCATGAGTTTGCAACTACTTTACTTTTGGAGAAAATTCAAAACATTCATTATTCAATAGAGCCCAATAGCAAAAATCAGGTTTTGAATGAAGAATCACATTTCTTGGTAGAATCATGCAGGATTGAAATTTTTGATGGTTTTTTACTCCTCTCTACAGCCCAAACAAGTTTCTAAAAGGATGAGTTTGCAACTGCTTTACTTTTGGAGAAAATTCAAAACATTCATTATTCAATAGGGCCCAAACTATCAAAAACCAGCGGTTTGAATGAACACACATTTCTTGGTAGAATCATGCAGGACTCAAATTTTTGATGTTTTTCTACTCCTCTCATGAGCCCAAACAAGTTTCTAAAAGCATGAGTTTGCAACTACTTTACTTTTGGAGAAAATTCAAAACATTCATTATTCAATAGAGCCCAATAGCAAAAATCAGGTTTTGAATGAAGAATCACATTTCTTGGTAGAATCATGCAGGATTGAAATTTTTGATGGTTTTTTACTCCTCTCAACAGCCCAAACAAGCTTCTAAAAGGATGAGTTTGCAAAAACTTTACTTTTGGAGAAAATTCAAAACATTCATTATTCAATAGGGCCCAAACTATCAAAAACCAGCGGTTTCAATGAACACACATTTCTTGGTAGAATCATGCAGGACTGAAATTTTTGATGTTTTTCTACTCCTCTCATGAGCCCAAACAAGTCTCTAAAAGCATGAGTTTGCAACTACTTTACTTTTGGAGAAAATTCAAAACATTCATTATTCAATAGAGCCCAATAGCAAAAATCAGGTTTTGAATGAAGAATCACAGTTCTTGGTAGAATCATGCAGGATTGAAATTTTTGATGGTTTTTTACTCCTCTCAACAGCCCAAACAAGTTTCTAAAAGGATGAGTTTGCAACTACTTTACTTTTGGAGAAAATTCAAAACATTCATTATTCAATAGGGCCCAAACTATCAAAAACCAGCGGTTTCAATGAACACACATTTCTTGGTAGAATCATGCAGGACTGAAGTTTTTGATGTTTTTCTACTCCTCTCATGAGCCCAAACAAGTCTCTAAAAGCATGAGTTTGCAACTACTTTACTTTTGGAGAAAATTCAAAACATTCATTATTCAATAGAGCCCAATAGCAAAAATCAGGTTTTGAATGAAGAATCACATTTCTTGGTAGAATGATGCAGGATTGAAATTTTTGATGGTTTTTTACTCCTCTCTACAGCCCAAACAAGTTTCTAAAAGGATGAGTTTGCAACTGCTTTACTTTTGGAGAAAATTCAAAACATTCATTATTCAATAGGGCCCAAACTATCAAAAACCAGCGGTTTGAATGAACACACATTTCTTGGTAGAATCATGCAGGACTCAAATTTTTGATGTTTTTCTACTCCTCTCATGAGCCCAAACAAGTCTCTAAAAGCATGAGTTTGCAACTACTTTACTTTTGGAGAAAATTCAAAACATTCATTATTCAATAGAGCCCAATAGCAAAAATCAGGTTTTGAATGAAGAATCACATTTCTTGGTAGAATCATGCAGGATTGAAATTTTTGATGGTTTTTTACTCCTCTCAACAGCCCAAACAAGTTTCTAAAAGGATGAGTTTGCAACTACTTTACTTTTGGAGAAAATTCAAAACATTCATTATTCAATAGGGCCCAAACTATCAAAAACCAGCGGTTTCAATGAACACACATTTCTTGGTAGAATCATGCAGGACTGAAATTTTTGATGTTTTTCTACTCCTCTCATGAGCCCAAACAAGTCTCTAAAAGCATGAGTTTGCAACTACTTTACTTTTGGAGAAAATTCAAAACATTCATTATTCAATAGAGCCCAATAGCAAAAAACAGGTTTTGAATGAAGAATCACATTTCTTGGTAGAATCATGCAGGATTGAAATTTTTGATGGTTTTTTACTCCTCTCAACAGCCCAAACAAGTTTCTAAAAGGATGAGTTTGCAACTACTTTACTTTTGGAGAAAATTCAAAACATTCATTATTCAATAGAGCCCAATAGCAAAAATCAGGTTTTGAATGAAGAATCACAGTTCTTGGTAGAATCATGCAGGATTGAAATTTTTGATGGTTTTTTACTCCTCTCAACAGCCCAAACAAGTTTCTAAAAGGATGAGTTTGCAACTACTTTACTTTTGGAGAAAATTCAAAACATTCATTATTCAATAGGGCCCAAACTATCAAAAACCAGCGGTTTCAATGAACACACATTTCTTGGAAGAATCATGCAGGGCTGAAATTTTTGATGTTTTTCTACTCCTCTCATGAGCCCAAACAAGTTTCTAAAAGCATGAGTTTGCAACTACTTTACTTTTGGAGAAAATTCAAAACATTCATTATTCAATAGAGCCCAATAGCAAAAATCAGGTTTTGAATGAAGAATCACAGTTCTTGGTAGAATCATGCAGGATTGAAATTTTTGATGGTTTTTTACTCCTCTCAACAGCCCAAACAAGTTTCTAAAAGGATGAGTTTGCAACTACTTTACTTTTGGAGAAAATTCAAAACATTCATTATTCAATAGAGCCCAATAGCAAAAATCAGGTTTTGAATGAAGAATCACATTTCTTGGTAGAATCATGCAGGATTGAAATTTTTGATGGTTTTTTACTCCTCTCAACAGCCCAAACAAGTTTCTAAAAGGATGAGTTTGCAACTACTTTACTTTTGGAGAAAATTCAAAACATTCATTATTCAATAGGGCCCAAACTATCAAAAACCAGCGGTTTCAATGAACACACATTTCTTGGTAGAATCATGCAGGACTGAAATTTTTGATGTTTTTCTACTCCTCTCATGAGCCCAAACAAGTCTCTAAAAGCATGAGTTTGCAACTACTTTACTTTTGGAGAAAATTCAAAACATTCATTATTCAATAGAGCCCAATAGCAAAAATCAGGTTTTGAATGAAGAATCACATTTCTTGGTAAAATCATGCAGGATTGAAATTTTTGATGGTTTTTTACTCCTCTCAACAACCCAAACAAGTTTCTAAAAGGATGAGTTTGCAACTACTTTACTTTTGGAGAAAATTCAAAACATTCATTATTCAATAGGGCCCAAACTATCAAAAACCAGCGGTTTCAATGAACACACATTTCTTGGTAGAATCATGCAGGACTGAAATTTTTGATGTTTTTCTACTCCTCTCATGAGCCCAAACAAGTTTCTAAAAGCATGAGTTTGCAACTACTTTACTTTTGGAGAAAATTCAAAACATTCACTATTCAACAGAGACCAATAGCAAAAATCAGGTTTTGAATGAAGAATCACATTTCTTGGTAAAATCATGCAGGATTGAAATTTTTGATGGTTTTTTACTCCTCTCAACAGCCCAAACAAGTTTCTAAAAGGATGAGTTTGCAACTACTTTACTTTTGGAGAAAATTCAAAACATTCATTATTCAATAGGGCCCAAACTATCAAAAACCAGCGGTTTCAATGAACACACATTTCTTGGTAGAATCATGCAGGACTGAAATTTTTGATGTTTTTCTACTCCTCTCATGAGCCCAAACAAGTCTCTAAAAGCATGAGTTTGCAACTACTTTACTTTTGGAGAAAATTCAAAACATTCATTATTCAATAGAGCCCAATAGCAAAAATCAGGTTTTGAATGAAGAATCACAGTTCTTGGTAGAATCATGCAGGATTGAAATTTTTGATGGTTTTTTACTCCTCTCAACAGCCCAAACAAGTTTCTAAAAGGATGAGTTTGCAACTACTTTACTTTTGGAGAAAATTCAAAACATTCATTATTCAATAGGGCCCAAACTATCAAAAACCAGCGGTTTCAATGAACACACATTTCTTGGTAGAATCATGCAGGACTGAAGTTTTTGATGTTTTTCTACTCCTCTCATGAGCCCAAACAAGTCTCTAAAAGCATGAGTTTGCAACTACTTTACTTTTGGAGAAAATTCAAAACATTCATTATTCAATAGAGCCCAATAGCAAAAATCAGGTTTTGAATGAAGAATCACATTTCTTGGTAGAATGATGCAGGATTGAAATTTTTGATGGTTTTTTATTCCTCTCTACAGCCCAAACAAGTTTCTAAAAGGATGAGTTTGCAACTGCTTTACTTTTGGAGAAAATTCAAAACATTCATTATTCAATAGGGCCCAAACTATCAAAAACCAGCGGTTTGAATGAACACACATTTCTTGGTAGAATCATGCAGGACTCAAATTTTTGATGTTTTTCTACTCCTCTCATGAGCCCAAACAAGTCTCTAAAAGCATGAGTTTGCAACTACTTTACTTTTGGAGAAAATTCAAAACATTCATTATTCAATAGAGCCCAATAGCAAAAATCAGGTTTTGAATGAAGAATCACATTTCTTGGTAGAATCATGCAGGATTGAAATTTTTGATGGTTTTTTACTCCTCTCAACAGCCCAAACAAGTTTCTAAAAGGATGAGTTTGCAACTACTTTACTTTTGGAGAAAATTCAAAACATTCATTATTCAATAGGGCCCAAACTATCAAAAACCAGCGGTTTCAATGAACACACATTTCTTGGTAGAATCATGCAGGACTGAAATTTTTGATGGTTTTTTACTCCTCTCAACAGCCCAAACAAGTTTCTAAAAGGATGAGTTTGCAACTACTTTACTTTTGGAGAAAATTCAAAACATTCATTATTCAATAGGGCCCAAACTATCAAAAACCAGCGGTTTCAATGAACACACATTTCTTGGAAGAATCATGCAGGACTGAAATTTTTGATGTTTTTCTACTCCTCTCATGAGCCCAAACAAGTCTCTAAAAGCATGAGTTTGCAACTACTTTACTTTTGGAGAAAATTCAAAACATTCATTATTCAATAGAGCCCAATAGCAAAAATCAGGTTTTGAATGAAGAATCACATTTCTTGGTAGAATCATGCAGGATTGAAATTTTTGATGGTTTTTTACTCCTCTCAACAGCCCAAACAAGTTTCTAAAAGGATGAGTTTGCAACTACTTTACTTTCGGAGAAAATTCAAAACATTCATTATTCAATAGGGCCCAAACTATCAAAAACCAGCGGTTTCAATGAACACACATTTCTTGGTAGAATCATGCAGGACTGAAATTTTTGATGTTTTTCTACTCCTCTCATGAGCCCAAACAAGTCTCTAAAAGCATGAGTTTGCAACTACTTTACTTTTGGAGAAAATTCAAAACATTCATTATTCAATAGAGCCCAATAGCAAAAATCAGGTTTTGAATGAAGAATCACATTTCTTGGTAGAATCATGCAGGATTGAAATTTTTGATGGTTTTTTACTCCTCTCAACAGCCCAAACAAGTTTCTAAAAGGATGAGTTTGCAACTGCTTTACTTTTGGAGAAAATTCAAATCATTCATTATTCAATAGGGCCCAAACTATCAAAAACCAGCGGTTTCAATGAACACACATTTCTTGGTAGAATCATGCAGGACTGAAATTTTTGATGTTTTTCTACTCCTCTCATGAGCCCAAACAAGTCTCTAAAAGCATGAGTTTGCAACTACTTTACTTTTGGAGAAAATTCAAAACATTCATTATTCAATAGAGCCCAATAGCAAAAATCAGGTTTTGAATGAAGAATCACATTTCTTGGTAGAATCATGCAGGATTGAAATTTTTGATGGTTTTTTACTCCTCTCAACAGCCCAAACAAGTTTCTAAAAGGATGAGTTTGCAACTACTTTACTTTTGGAGAAAATTCAAAACATTCATTATTCAATAGGGCCCAAACTATCAAAAACCAGCGGTTTCAATGAACACACATTTCTTGGTAGAATCATGCAGGACTGAAATTTTTGATGTTTTTCTACTCCTCTCATGAGCCCAAACAAGTCTCTAAAAGCATGAGTTTGCAACTACTTTACTTTTGGAGAAAATTCAAAACATTCATTATTCAATAGAGCCCAATAGCAAAAATCAGGTTTTGAATGAAGAATCACAGTTCTTGGTAGAATCATGCAGGATTGAAATTTTTGATGGTTTTTTACTCCTCTCAACAGCCCAAACAAGTTTCTAAAAGGATGAGTTTGCAACTACTTTACTTTTGGAGAAAATTCAAAACATTCATTATTCAATAGGGCCCAAACTATCAAAAACCAGCGGTTTCAATGAACACACATTTCTTGGTAGAATCATGCAGGACTGAAGTTTTTGATGTTTTTCTACTCCTCTCATGAGCCCAAACAAGTCTCTAAAAGCATGAGTTTGCAACTACTTTACTTTTGGAGAAAATTCAAAACATTCATTATTCAATAGAGCCCAATAGCAAAAATCAGGTTTTGAATGAAGAATCACATTTCTTGGTAGAATCATGCAGGATTGAAATTTTTGATGGTTTTTTATTCCTCTCTACAGCCCAAACAAGTTTCTAAAAGGATGAGTTTGCAACTGCTTTACTTTTGGAGAAAATTCAAAACATTCATTATTCAATAGGGCCCAAACTATCAAAAACCAGCGGTTTGAATGAACACACATTTCTTGGTAGAATCATGCAGGACTCAAATTTTTGATGTTTTTCTACTCCTCTCATGAGCCCAAACAAGTCTCTAAAAGCATGAGTTTGCAACTACTTTACTTTTGGAGAAAATTCAAAACATTCATTATTCAATAGAGCCCAATAGCAAAAATCAGGTTTTGAATGAAGAATCACATTTCTTGGTAGAATCATGCAGGATTGAAATTTTTGATGGTTTTTTACTCCTCTCAACAGCCCAAACAAGTTTCTAAAAGGATGAGTTTGCAACTACTTTACTTTTGGAGAAAATTCAAAACATTCATTATTCAATAGGGCCCAAACTATCAAAAACCAGCGGTTTCAATGAACACACATTTCTTGGTAGAATCATGCAGGACTGAAATTTTTGATGTTTTTCTACTCCTCTCATGAGCCCAAACAAGTCTCTAAAAGCATGAGTTTGCAACTACTTTACTTTTGGAGAAAATTCAAAACATTCATTATTCAATAGAGCCCAATAGCAAAAATCAGGTTTTGAATGAAGAATCACATTTCTTGGTAGAATCATGCAGGATTGAAATTTTTGATGGTTTTTTACTCCTCTCAACAGCCCAAACAAGTTTCTAAAAGGATGAGTTTGCAACTACTTTACTTTTGGAGAAAATTCAAAACATTCATTATTCAATAGGGCCCAAACTATCAAAAACCAGCGGTTTCAATGAACACACATTTCTTGGAAGAATCATGCAGGACTGAAATTTTTGATGTTTTTCTACTCCTCTCATGAGCCCAAACAAGTCTCTAAAAGCATGAGTTTGCAACTACTTTACTTTTGGAGAAAATTCAAAACATTCATTATTCAATAGAGCCTAATAGCAAAAATCAGGTTTTGAATGAAGAATCACATTTCTTGGTAGAATCATGCAGGATTGAAATTTTTGATGGTTTTTTACTCCTCTCAACAGCCCAAACAAGTTTCTAAAAGGATGAGTTTGCAACTACTTTACTTTCGGAGAAAATTCAAAACATTCATTATTCAATAGGGCCCAAACTATCAAAAACCAGCGGTTTCAATGAACACACATTTCTTGGTAGAATCATGCAGGACTGAAATTTTTGATGTTTTTCTACTCCTCTCATGAGCCCAAACAAGTCTCTAAAAGCATGAGTTTGCAACTACTTTACTTTTGGAGAAAATTCAAAACATTCATTATTCAATAGAGCCCAATAGCAAAAATCAGGTTTTGAATGAAGAATCACATTTCTTGGTAGAATCATGCAGGATTGAAATTTTTGATGGTTTTTTACTCCTCTCAACAGCCCAAACAAGTTTCTAAAAGGATGAGTTTGCAACTGCTTTACTTTTGGAGAAAATTCAAATCATTCATTATTCAATAGGGCCCAAACTATCAAAAACCAGCGGTTTCAATGAACACACATTTCTTGGTAGAATCATGCAGGACTGAAATTTTTGATGTTTTTCTACTCCTCTCATGAGCCCAAACAAGTCTCTAAAAGCATGAGTTTGCAACTACTTTACTTTTGGAGAAAATTCAAAACATTCATTATTCAATAGAGCCCAATAGCAAAAATCAGGTTTTGAATGAAGAATCACATTTCTTGGTAGAATCATGCAGGATTGAAATTTTTGATGGTTTTTTACTCCTCTCTACAGCCCAAACAAGTTTCTAAAAGGATGAGTTTGCAACTGCTTTACTTTTGGAGAAAATTCAAAACATTCATTATTCAATAGGGCCCAAACTATCAAAAACCAGCGGTTTGAATGAACACACATTTCTTGGTAGAATCATGCAGGACTCAAATTTTTGATGTTTTTCTACTCCTCTCATGAGCCCAAACAAGTTTCTAAAAGCATGAGTTTGCAACTACTTTACTTTTGGAGAAAATTCAAAACATTCATTATTCAATAGAGCCCAATAGCAAAAATCAGGTTTTGAATGAAGAATCACATTTCTTGGTAGAATCATGCAGGATTGAAATTTTTGATGGTTTTTTACTCCTCTCAACAGCCCAAACAAGCTTCTAAAAGGATGAGTTTGCAAAAACTTTACTTTTGGAGAAAATTCAAAACATTCATTATTCAATAGGGCCCAAACTATCAAAAACCAGCGGTTTCAATGAACACACATTTCTTGGTAGAATCATGCAGGACTGAAATTTTTGATGTTTTTCTACTCCTCTCATGAGCCCAAACAAGTCTCTAAAAGCATGAGTTTGCAACTACTTTACTTTTGGAGAAAATTCAAAACATTCATTATTCAATAGAGCCCAATAGCAAAAATCAGGTTTTGAATGAAGAATCACAGTTCTTGGTAGAATCATGCAGGATTGAAATTTTTGATGGTTTTTTACTCCTCTCAACAGCCCAAACAAGTTTCTAAAAGGATGAGTTTGCAACTACTTTACTTTTGGAGAAAATTCAAAACATTCATTATTCAATAGGGCCCAAACTATCAAAAACCAGCGGTTTCAATGAACACACATTTCTTGGTAGAATCATGCAGGACTGAAGTTTTTGATGTTTTTCTACTCCTCTCATGAGCCCAAACAAGTCTCTAAAAGCATGAGTTTGCAACTACTTTACTTTTGGAGAAAATTCAAAACATTCATTATTCAATAGAGCCCAATAGCAAAAATCAGGTTTTGAATGAAGAATCACATTTCTTGGTAGAATGATGCAGGATTGAAATTTTTGATGGTTTTTTACTCCTCTCTACAGCCCAAACAAGTTTCTAAAAGGATGAGTTTGCAACTGCTTTACTTTTGGAGAAAATTCAAAACATTCATTATTCAATAGGGCCCAAACTATCAAAAACCAGCGGTTTGAATGAACACACATTTCTTGGTAGAATCATGCAGGACTCAAATTTTTGATGTTTTTCTACTCCTCTCATGAGCCCAAACAAGTCTCTAAAAGCATGAGTTTGCAACTACTTTACTTTTGGAGAAAATTCAAAACATTCATTATTCAATAGAGCCCAATAGCAAAAATCAGGTTTTGAATGAAGAATCACATTTCTTGGTAGAATCATGCAGGATTGAAATTTTTGATGGTTTTTTACTCCTCTCAACAGCCCAAACAAGTTTCTAAAAGGATGAGTTTGCAACTACTTTACTTTTGGAGAAAATTCAAAACATTCATTATTCAATAGGGCCCAAACTATCAAAAACCAGCGGTTTCAATGAACACACATTTCTTGGTAGAATCATGCAGGACTGAAATTTTTGATGTTTTTCTACTCCTCTCATGAGCCCAAACAAGTCTCTAAAAGCATGAGTTTGCAACTACTTTACTTTTGGAGAAAATTCAAAACATTCATTATTCAATAGAGCCCAATAGCAAAAAACAGGTTTTGAATGAAGAATCACATTTCTTGGTAGAATCATGCAGGATTGAAATTTTTGATGGTTTTTTACTCCTCTCAACAGCCCAAACAAGTTTCTAAAAGGATGAGTTTGCAACTACTTTACTTTTGGAGAAAATTCAAAACATTCATTATTCAATAGAGCCCAATAGCAAAAATCAGGTTTTGAATGAAGAATCACAGTTCTTGGTAGAATCATGCAGGATTGAAATTTTTGATGGTTTTTTACTCCTCTCAACAGCCCAAACAAGTTTCTAAAAGGATGAGTTTGCAACTACTTTACTTTTGGAGAAAATTCAAAACATTCATTATTCAATAGGGCCCAAACTATCAAAAACCAGCGGTTTCAATGAACACACATTTCTTGGAAGAATCATGCAGGGCTGAAATTTTTGATGTTTTTCTACTCCTCTCATGAGCCCAAACAAGTTTCTAAAAGCATGAGTTTGCAACTACTTTACTTTTGGAGAAAATTCAAAACATTCATTATTCAATAGAGCCCAATAGCAAAAATCAGGTTTTGAATGAAGAATCACAGTTCTTGGTAGAATCATGCAGGATTGAAATTTTTGATGGTTTTTTACTCCTCTCAACAGCCCAAACAAGTTTCTAAAAGGATGAGTTTGCAACTACTTTACTTTTGGAGAAAATTCAAAACATTCATTATTCAATAGAGCCCAATAGCAAAAATCAGGTTTTGAATGAAGAATCACATTTCTTGGTAGAATCATGCAGGATTGAAATTTTTGATGGTTTTTTACTCCTCTCAACAGCCCAAACAAGTTTCTAAAAGGATGAGTTTGCAACTACTTTACTTTTGGAGAAAATTCAAAACATTCATTATTCAATAGGGCCCAAACTATCAAAAACCAGCGGTTTCAATGAACACACATTTCTTGGTAGAATCATGCAGGACTGAAATTTTTGATGTTTTTCTACTCCTCTCATGAGCCCAAACAAGTCTCTAAAAGCATGAGTTTGCAACTACTTTACTTTTGGAGAAAATTCAAAACATTCATTATTCAATAGAGCCCAATAGCAAAAATCAGGTTTTGAATGAAGAATCACATTTCTTGGTAAAATCATGCAGGATTGAAATTTTTGATGGTTTTTTACTCCTCTCAACAACCCAAACAAGTTTCTAAAAGGATGAGTTTGCAACTACTTTACTTTTGGAGAAAATTCAAAACATTCATTATTCAATAGGGCCCAAACTATCAAAAACCAGCGGTTTCAATGAACACACATTTCTTGGTAGAATCATGCAGGACTGAAATTTTTGATGTTTTTCTACTCCTCTCATGAGCCCAAACAAGTTTCTAAAAGCATGAGTTTGCAACTACTTTACTTTTGGAGAAAATTCAAAACATTCACTATTCAACAGAGACCAATAGCAAAAATCAGGTTTTGAATGAAGAATCACATTTCTTGGTAAAATCATGCAGGATTGAAATTTTTGATGGTTTTTTACTCCTCTCAACAGCCCAAACAAGTTTCTAAAAGGATGAGTTTGCAACTACTTTACTTTTGGAGAAAATTCAAAACATTCATTATTCAATAGGGCCCAAACTATCAAAAACCAGCGGTTTCAATGAACACACATTTCTTGGTAGAATCATGCAGGACTGAAATTTTTGATGTTTTTCTACTCCTCTCATGAGCCCAAACAAGTCTCTAAAAGCATGAGTTTGCAACTACTTTACTTTTGGAGAAAATTCAAAACATTCATTATTCAATAGAGCCCAATAGCAAAAATCAGGTTTTGAATGAAGAATCACAGTTCTTGGTAGAATCATGCAGGATTGAAATTTTTGATGGTTTTTTACTCCTCTCAACAGCCCAAACAAGTTTCTAAAAGGATGAGTTTGCAACTACTTTACTTTTGGAGAAAATTCAAAACATTCATTATTCAATAGGGCCCAAACTATCAAAAACCAGCGGTTTCAATGAACACACATTTCTTGGTAGAATCATGCAGGACTGAAGTTTTTGATGTTTTTCTACTCCTCTCATGAGCCCAAACAAGTCTCTAAAAGCATGAGTTTGCAACTACTTTACTTTTGGAGAAAATTCAAAACATTCATTATTCAATAGAGCCCAATAGCAAAAATCAGGTTTTGAATGAAGAATCACATTTCTTGGTAGAATGATGCAGGATTGAAATTTTTGATGGTTTTTTATTCCTCTCTACAGCCCAAACAAGTTTCTAAAAGGATGAGTTTGCAACTGCTTTACTTTTGGAGAAAATTCAAAACATTCATTATTCAATAGGGCCCAAACTATCAAAAACCAGCGGTTTGAATGAACACACATTTCTTGGTAGAATCATGCAGGACTCAAATTTTTGATGTTTTTCTACTCCTCTCATGAGCCCAAACAAGTCTCTAAAAGCATGAGTTTGCAACTACTTTACTTTTGGAGAAAATTCAAAACATTCATTATTCAATAGAGCCCAATAGCAAAAATCAGGTTTTGAATGAAGAATCACATTTCTTGGTAGAATCATGCAGGATTGAAATTTTTGATGGTTTTTTACTCCTCTCAACAGCCCAAACAAGTTTCTAAAAGGATGAGTTTGCAACTACTTTACTTTTGGAGAAAATTCAAAACATTCATTATTCAATAGGGCCCAAACTATCAAAAACCAGCGGTTTCAATGAACACACATTTCTTGGTAGAATCATGCAGGACTGAAATTTTTGATGGTTTTTTACTCCTCTCAACAGCCCAAACAAGTTTCTAAAAGGATGAGTTTGCAACTACTTTACTTTTGGAGAAAATTCAAAACATTCATTATTCAATAGGGCCCAAACTATCAAAAACCAGCGGTTTCAATGAACACACATTTCTTGGAAGAATCATGCAGGACTGAAATTTTTGATGTTTTTCTACTCCTCTCATGAGCCCAAACAAGTCTCTAAAAGCATGAGTTTGCAACTACTTTACTTTTGGAGAAAATTCAAAACATTCATTATTCAATAGAGCCCAATAGCAAAAATCAGGTTTTGAATGAAGAATCACATTTCTTGGTAGAATCATGCAGGATTGAAATTTTTGATGGTTTTTTACTCCTCTCAACAGCCCAAACAAGTTTCTAAAAGGATGAGTTTGCAACTACTTTACTTTCGGAGAAAATTCAAAACATTCATTATTCAATAGGGCCCAAACTATCAAAAACCAGCGGTTTCAATGAACACACATTTCTTGGTAGAATCATGCAGGACTGAAATTTTTGATGTTTTTCTACTCCTCTCATGAGCCCAAACAAGTCTCTAAAAGCATGAGTTTGCAACTACTTTACTTTTGGAGAAAATTCAAAACATTCATTATTCAATAGAGCCCAATAGCAAAAATCAGGTTTTGAATGAAGAATCACATTTCTTGGTAGAATCATGCAGGATTGAAATTTTTGATGGTTTTTTACTCCTCTCAACAGCCCAAACAAGTTTCTAAAAGGATGAGTTTGCAACTGCTTTACTTTTGGAGAAAATTCAAATCATTCATTATTCAATAGGGCCCAAACTATCAAAAACCAGCGGTTTCAATGAACACACATTTCTTGGTAGAATCATGCAGGACTGAAATTTTTGATGTTTTTCTACTCCTCTCATGAGCCCAAACAAGTCTCTAAAAGCATGAGTTTGCAACTACTTTACTTTTGGAGAAAATTCAAAACATTCATTATTCAATAGAGCCCAATAGCAAAAATCAGGTTTTGAATGAAGAATCACATTTCTTGGTAGAATCATGCAGGATTGAAATTTTTGATGGTTTTTTACTCCTCTCAACAGCCCAAACAAGTTTCTAAAAGGATGAGTTTGCAACTACTTTACTTTTGGAGAAAATTCAAAACATTCATTATTCAATAGGGCCCAAACTATCAAAAACCAGCGGTTTCAATGAACACACATTTCTTGGAAGAATCATGCAGGACTGAAATTTTTGATGTTTTTCTACTCCTCTCATGAGCCCAAACAAGTCTCTAAAAGCATGAGTTTGCAACTACTTTACTTTTGGAGAAAATTCAAAACATTCATTATTCAATAGAGCCCAATAGCAAAAATCAGGTTTTGAATGAAGAATCACATTTCTTGGTAGAATCATGCAGGATTGAAATTTTTGATGGTTTTTTACTCCTCTCAACAGCCCAAACAAGTTTCTAAAAGGATGAGTTTGCAACTACTTTACTTTCGGAGAAAATTCAAAACATTCATTATTCAATAGGGCCCAAACTATCAAAAACCAGCGGTTTCAATGAACACACATTTCTTGGTAGAATCATGCAGGACTGAAATTTTTGATGTTTTTCTACTCCTCTCATGAGCCCAAACAAGTCTCTAAAAGCATGAGTTTGCAACTACTTTACTTTTGGAGAAAATTCAAAACATTCATTATTCAATAGAGCCCAATAGCAAAAATCAGGTTTTGAATGAAGAATCACATTTCTTGGTAGAATCATGCAGGATTGAAATTTTTGATGGTTTTTTACTCCTCTCAACAGCCCAAACAAGTTTCTAAAAGGATGAGTTTGCAACTGCTTTACTTTTGGAGAAAATTCAAATCATTCATTATTCAATAGGGCCCAAACTATCAAAAACCAGCGGTTTCAATGAACACACATTTCTTGGTAGAATCATGCAGGACTGAAATTTTTGATGTTTTTCTACTCCTCTCATGAGCCCAAACAAGTCTCTAAAAGCATGAGTTTGCAACTACTTTACTTTTGGAGAAAATTCAAAACATTCATTATTCAATAGAGCCCAATAGCAAAAATCAGGTTTTGAATGAAGAATCACATTTCTTGGTAGAATCATGCAGGATTGAAATTTTTGATGGTTTTTTACTCCTCTCTACAGCCCAAACAAGTTTCTAAAAGGATGAGTTTGCAACTGCTTTACTTTTGGAGAAAATTCAAAACATTCATTATTCAATAGGGCCCAAACTATCAAAAACCAGCGGTTTGAATGAACACACATTTCTTGGTAGAATCATGCAGGACTCAAATTTTTGATGTTTTTCTACTCCTCTCATGAGCCCAAACAAGTTTCTAAAAGCATGAGTTTGCAACTACTTTACTTTTGGAGAAAATTCAAAACATTCATTATTCAATAGAGCCCAATAGCAAAAATCAGGTTTTGAATGAAGAATCACATTTCTTGGTAGAATCATGCAGGATTGAAATTTTTGATGGTTTTTTACTCCTCTCAACAGCCCAAACAAGCTTCTAAAAGGATGAGTTTGCAACTACTTTACTTTTGGAGAAAATTCAAAACATTCATTATTCAATAGGGCCCAAACTATCAAAAACCAGCGGTTTCAATGAGCACACATTTCTTGGTAGAATCATGCAGGACTGAAATTTTTGATGTTTTTCTACTCCTCTCATGAGCCCAAACAAGTCTCTAAAAGCATGAGTTTGCAACTACTTTACTTTTGGAGAAAATTCAAAACATTCATTATTCAATAGAGCCCAATAGCAAAAATCAGGTTTTGAATGAAGAATCACAGTTCTTGGTAGAATCATGCAGGATTGAAATTTTTGATGGTTTTTTACTCCTCTCAACAGCCCAAACAAGTTTCTAAAAGGATGAGTTTGCAACTACTTTACTTTTGGAGAAAATTCAAAACATTCATTATTCAATAGGGCCCAAACTATCAAAAACCAGCGGTTTCAATGAACACACATTTCTTGGTAGAATCATGCAGGACTGAAGTTTTTGATGTTTTTCTACTCCTCTCATGAGCCCAAACAAGTCTCTAAAAGCATGAGTTTGCAACTACTTTACTTTTGGAGAAAATTCAAAACATTCATTATTCAATAGAGCCCAATAGCAAAAATCAGGTTTTGAATGAAGAATCACATTTCTTGGTAGAATGATGCAGGATTGAAATTTTTGATGGTTTTTTACTCCTCTCTACAGCCCAAACAAGTTTCTAAAAGGATGAGTTTGCAACTGCTTTACTTTTGGAGAAAATTCAAAACATTCATTATTCAATAGGGCCCAAACTATCAAAAACCAGCGGTTTGAATGAACACACATTTCTTGGTAGAATCATGCAGGACTCAAATTTTTGATGTTTTTCTACTCCTCTCATGAGCCCAAACAAGTCTCTAAAAGCATGAGTTTGCAACTACTTTACTTTTGGAGAAAATTCAAAACATTCATTATTCAATAGAGCCCAATAGCAAAAATCAGGTTTTGAATGAAGAATCACATTTCTTGGTAGAATCATGCAGGATTGAAATTTTTGATGGTTTTTTACTCCTCTCAACAGCCCAAACAAGTTTCTAAAAGGATGAGTTTGCAACTACTTTACTTTTGGAGAAAATTCAAAACATTCATTATTCAATAGGGCCCAAACTATCAAAAACCAGCGGTTTCAATGAACACACATTTCTTGGTAGAATCATGCAGGACTGAAATTTTTGATGTTTTTCTACTCCTCTCATGAGCCCAAACAAGTCTCTAAAAGCATGAGTTTGCAACTACTTTACTTTTGGAGAAAATTCAAAACATTCATTATTCAATAGAGCCCAATAGCAAAAATCAGGTTTTGAATGAAGAATCACATTTCTTGGTAGAATCATGCAGGATTGAAATTTTTGATGGTTTTTTACTCCTCTCAACAGCCCAAACAAGTTTCTAAAAGGATGAGTTTGCAACTACTTTACTTTTGGAGAAAATTCAAAACATTCATTATTCAATAGGGCCCAAACTATCAAAAACCAGCGGTTTCAATGAACACACATTTCTTGGAAGAATCATGCAGGACTGAAATTTTTGATGTTTTTCTACTCCTCTCATGAGCCCAAACAAGTCTCTAAAAGCATGAGTTTGCAACTACTTTACTTTTGGAGAAAATTCAAAACATTCATTATTCAATAGAGCCCAATAGCAAAAATCAGGTTTTGAATGAAGAATCACATTTCTTGGTAGAATCATGCAGGATTGAAATTTTTGATGGTTTTTTACTCCTCTCAACAGCCCAAACAAGTTTCTAAAAGGATGAGTTTGCAACTACTTTACTTTCGGAGAAAATTCAAAACATTCATTATTCAATAGGGCCCAAACTATCAAAAACCAGCGGTTTCAATGAACACACATTTCTTGGTAGAATCATGCAGGACTGAAATTTTTGATGTTTTTCTACTCCTCTCATGAGCCCAAACAAGTCTCTAAAAGCATGAGTTTGCAACTACTTTACTTTTGGAGAAAATTCAAAACATTCATTATTCAATAGAGCCCAATAGCAAAAATCAGGTTTTGAATGAAGAATCACATTTCTTGGTAGAATCATGCAGGATTGAAATTTTTGATGGTTTTTTACTCCTCTCAACAGCCCAAACAAGTTTCTAAAAGGATGAGTTTGCAACTGCTTTACTTTTGGAGAAAATTCAAATCATTCATTATTCAATAGGGCCCAAACTATCAAAAACCAGCGGTTTCAATGAACACACATTTCTTGGTAGAATCATGCAGGACTGAAATTTTTGATGTTTTTCTACTCCTCTCATGAGCCCAAACAAGTCTCTAAAAGCATGAGTTTGCAACTACTTTACTTTTGGAGAAAATTCAAAACATTCATTATTCAATAGAGCCCAATAGCAAAAATCAGGTTTTGAATGAAGAATCACATTTCTTGGTAGAATCATGCAGGATTGAAATTTTTGATGGTTTTTTACTCCTCTCTACAGCCCAAACAAGTTTCTAAAAGGATGAGTTTGCAACTGCTTTACTTTTGGAGAAAATTCAAAACATTCATTATTCAATAGGGCCCAAACTATCAAAAACCAGCGGTTTGAATGAACACACATTTCTTGGTAGAATCATGCAGGACTCAAATTTTTGATGTTTTTCTACTCCTCTCATGAGCCCAAACAAGTTTCTAAAAGCATGAGTTTGCAACTACTTTACTTTTGGAGAAAATTCAAAACATTCATTATTCAATAGAGCCCAATAGCAAAAATCAGGTTTTGAATGAAGAATCACATTTCTTGGTAGAATCATGCAGGATTGAAATTTTTGATGGTTTTTTACTCCTCTCAACAGCCCAAACAAGCTTCTAAAAGGATGAGTTTGCAACTACTTTACTTTTGGAGAAAATTCAAAACATTCATTATTCAATAGGGCCCAAACTATCAAAAACCAGCGGTTTCAATGAGCACACATTTCTTGGTAGAATCATGCAGGACTGAAATTTTTGATGTTTTTCTACTCCTCTCATGAGCCCAAACAAGTCTCTAAAAGCATGAGTTTGCAACTACTTTACTTTTGGAGAAAATTCAAAACATTCATTATTCAATAGAGCCCAATAGCAAAAATCAGGTTTTGAATGAAGAATCACAGTTCTTGGTAGAATCATGCAGGATTGAAATTTTTGATGGTTTTTTACTCCTCTCAACAGCCCAAACAAGTTTCTAAAAGGATGAGTTTGCAACTACTTTACTTTTGGAGAAAATTCAAAACATTCATTATTCAATAGGGCCCAAACTATCAAAAACCAGCG
Organism: Dendrobates tinctorius; assembly: GCF_039654945.1. Classification (NCBI taxonomy): domain Eukaryota; kingdom Metazoa; phylum Chordata; class Amphibia; order Anura; family Dendrobatidae; genus Dendrobates; species Dendrobates tinctorius. The sequence goes on along the minus strand of NW_027362006.1, from coordinate 834,624 downwards.
GTTTCAATGAACACACATTTCTTGGTAGAATCATGCAGGACTGAAGTTTTTGATGTTTTTCTACTCCTCTCATGAGCCCAAACAAGTCTCTAAAAGCATGAGTTTGCAACTACTTTACTTTTGGAGAAAATTCAAAACATTCATTATTCAATAGAGCCCAATAGCAAAAATCAGGTTTTGAATGAAGAATCACATTTCTTGGTAGAATGATGCAGGATTGAAATTTTTGATGGTTTTTTACTCCTCTCTACAGCCCAAACAAGTTTCTAAAAGGATGAGTTTGCAACTGCTTTACTTTTGGAGAAAATTCAAAACATTCATTATTCAATAGGGCCCAAACTATCAAAAACCAGCGGTTTGAATGAACACACATTTCTTGGTAGAATCATGCAGGACTCAAATTTTTGATGTTTTTCTACTCCTCTCATGAGCCCAAACAAGTCTCTAAAAGCATGAGTTTGCAACTACTTTACTTTTGGAGAAAATTCAAAACATTCATTATTCAATAGAGCCCAATAGCAAAAATCAGGTTTTGAATGAAGAATCACATTTCTTGGTAGAATCATGCAGGATTGAAATTTTTGATGGTTTTTTACTCCTCTCAACAGCCCAAACAAGTTTCTAAAAGGATGAGTTTGCAACTACTTTACTTTTGGAGAAAATTCAAAACATTCATTATTCAATAGGGCCCAAACTATCAAAAACCAGCGGTTTCAATGAACACACATTTCTTGGTAGAATCATGCAGGACTGAAATTTTTGATGTTTTTCTACTCCTCTCATGAGCCCAAACAAGTCTCTAAAAGCATGAGTTTGCAACTACTTTACTTTTGGAGAAAATTCAAAACATTCATTATTCAATAGAGCCCAATAGCAAAAATCAGGTTTTGAATGAAGAATCACATTTCTTGGTAGAATCATGCAGGATTGAAATTTTTGATGGTTTTTTACTCCTCTCAACAGCCCAAACAAGTTTCTAAAAGGATGAGTTTGCAACTACTTTACTTTTGGAGAAAATTCAAAACATTCATTATTCAATAGGGCCCAAACTATCAAAAACCAGCGGTTTCAATGAACACACATTTCTTGGTAGAATCATGCAGGACTGAAATTTTTGATGTTTTTCTACTCCTCTCATGAGCCCAAACAAGTCTCTAAAAGCATGAGTTTGCAACTACTTTACTTTTGGAGAAAATTCAAAACATTCATTATTCAATAGAGCCCAATAGCAAAAATCAGGTTTTGAATGAAGAATCACAGTTCTTGGTAGAATCATGCAGGATTGAAATTTTTGATGGTTTTTTACTCCTCTCAACAGCCCAAACAAGTTTCTAAAAGGATGAGTTTGCAACTACTTTACTTTTGGAGAAAATTCAAAACATTCATTATTCAATAGGGCCCAAACTATCAAAAACCAGCGGTTTCAATGAACACACATTTCTTGGTAGAATCATGCAGGACTGAAGTTTTTGATGTTTTTCTACTCCTCTCATGAGCCCAAACAAGTCTCTAAAAGCATGAGTTTGCAACTACTTTACTTTTGGAGAAAATTCAAAACATTCATTATTCAATAGAGCCCAATAGCAAAAATCAGGTTTTGAATGAAGAATCACATTTCTTGGTAGAATGATGCAGGATTGAAATTTTTGATGGTTTTTTACTCCTCTCTACAGCCCAAACAAGTTTCTAAAAGGATGAGTTTGCAACTGCTTTACTTTTGGAGAAAATTCAAAACATTCATTATTCAATAGGGCCCAAACTATCAAAAACCAGCGGTTTGAATGAACACACATTTCTTGGTAGAATCATGCAGGACTCAAATTTTTGATGTTTTTCTACTCCTCTCATGAGCCCAAACAAGTCTCTAAAAGCATGAGTTTGCAACTACTTTACTTTTGGAGAAAATTCAAAACATTCATTATTCAATAGAGCCCAATAGCAAAAATCAGGTTTTGAATGAAGAATCACATTTCTTGGTAGAATCATGCAGGATTGAAATTTTTGATGGTTTTTTACTCCTCTCAACAGCCCAAACAAGTTTCTAAAAGGATGAGTTTGCAACTACTTTACTTTTGGAGAAAATTCAAAACATTCATTATTCAATAGGGCCCAAACTATCAAAAACCAGCGGTTTCAATGAACACACATTTCTTGGTAGAATCATGCAGGACTGAAATTTTTGATGTTTTTCTACTCCTCTCATGAGCCCAAACAAGTCTCTAAAAGCATGAGTTTGCAACTACTTTACTTTTGGAGAAAATTCAAAACATTCATTATTCAATAGAGCCCAATAGCAAAAAACAGGTTTTGAATGAAGAATCACATTTCTTGGTAGAATCATGCAGGATTGAAATTTTTGATGGTTTTTTACTCCTCTCAACAGCCCAAACAAGTTTCTAAAAGGATGAGTTTGCAACTACTTTACTTTTGGAGAAAATTCAAAACATTCATTATTCAATAGAGCCCAATAGCAAAAATCAGGTTTTGAATGAAGAATCACAGTTCTTGGTAGAATCATGCAGGATTGAAATTTTTGATGGTTTTTTACTCCTCTCAACAGCCCAAACAAGTTTCTAAAAGGATGAGTTTGCAACTACTTTACTTTTGGAGAAAATTCAAAACATTCATTATTCAATAGGGCCCAAACTATCAAAAACCAGCGGTTTCAATGAACACACATTTCTTGGAAGAATCATGCAGGGCTGAAATTTTTGATGTTTTTCTACTCCTCTCATGAGCCCAAACAAGTTTCTAAAAGCATGAGTTTGCAACTACTTTACTTTTGGAGAAAATTCAAAACATTCATTATTCAATAGAGCCCAATAGCAAAAATCAGGTTTTGAATGAAGAATCACAGTTCTTGGTAGAATCATGCAGGATTGAAATTTTTGATGGTTTTTTACTCCTCTCAACAGCCCAAACAAGTTTCTAAAAGGATGAGTTTGCAACTACTTTACTTTTGGAGAAAATTCAAAACATTCATTATTCAATAGAGCCCAATAGCAAAAATCAGGTTTTGAATGAAGAATCACATTTCTTGGTAGAATCATGCAGGATTGAAATTTTTGATGGTTTTTTACTCCTCTCAACAGCCCAAACAAGTTTCTAAAAGGATGAGTTTGCAACTACTTTACTTTTGGAGAAAATTCAAAACATTCATTATTCAATAGGGCCCAAACTATCAAAAACCAGCGGTTTCAATGAACACACATTTCTTGGTAGAATCATGCAGGACTGAAATTTTTGATGTTTTTCTACTCCTCTCATGAGCCCAAACAAGTCTCTAAAAGCATGAGTTTGCAACTACTTTACTTTTGGAGAAAATTCAAAACATTCATTATTCAATAGAGCCCAATAGCAAAAATCAGGTTTTGAATGAAGAATCACATTTCTTGGTAAAATCATGCAGGATTGAAATTTTTGATGGTTTTTTACTCCTCTCAACAACCCAAACAAGTTTCTAAAAGGATGAGTTTGCAACTACTTTACTTTTGGAGAAAATTCAAAACATTCATTATTCAATAGGGCCCAAACTATCAAAAACCAGCGGTTTCAATGAACACACATTTCTTGGTAGAATCATGCAGGACTGAAATTTTTGATGTTTTTCTACTCCTCTCATGAGCCCAAACAAGTTTCTAAAAGCATGAGTTTGCAACTACTTTACTTTTGGAGAAAATTCAAAACATTCACTATTCAACAGAGACCAATAGCAAAAATCAGGTTTTGAATGAAGAATCACATTTCTTGGTAAAATCATGCAGGATTGAAATTTTTGATGGTTTTTTACTCCTCTCAACAGCCCAAACAAGTTTCTAAAAGGATGAGTTTGCAACTACTTTACTTTTGGAGAAAATTCAAAACATTCATTATTCAATAGGGCCCAAACTATCAAAAACCAGCGGTTTCAATGAACACACATTTCTTGGTAGAATCATGCAGGACTGAAATTTTTGATGTTTTTCTACTCCTCTCATGAGCCCAAACAAGTCTCTAAAAGCATGAGTTTGCAACTACTTTACTTTTGGAGAAAATTCAAAACATTCATTATTCAATAGAGCCCAATAGCAAAAATCAGGTTTTGAATGAAGAATCACAGTTCTTGGTAGAATCATGCAGGATTGAAATTTTTGATGGTTTTTTACTCCTCTCAACAGCCCAAACAAGTTTCTAAAAGGATGAGTTTGCAACTACTTTACTTTTGGAGAAAATTCAAAACATTCATTATTCAATAGGGCCCAAACTATCAAAAACCAGCGGTTTCAATGAACACACATTTCTTGGTAGAATCATGCAGGACTGAAGTTTTTGATGTTTTTCTACTCCTCTCATGAGCCCAAACAAGTCTCTAAAAGCATGAGTTTGCAACTACTTTACTTTTGGAGAAAATTCAAAACATTCATTATTCAATAGAGCCCAATAGCAAAAATCAGGTTTTGAATGAAGAATCACATTTCTTGGTAGAATGATGCAGGATTGAAATTTTTGATGGTTTTTTATTCCTCTCTACAGCCCAAACAAGTTTCTAAAAGGATGAGTTTGCAACTGCTTTACTTTTGGAGAAAATTCAAAACATTCATTATTCAATAGGGCCCAAACTATCAAAAACCAGCGGTTTGAATGAACACACATTTCTTGGTAGAATCATGCAGGACTCAAATTTTTGATGTTTTTCTACTCCTCTCATGAGCCCAAACAAGTCTCTAAAAGCATGAGTTTGCAACTACTTTACTTTTGGAGAAAATTCAAAACATTCATTATTCAATAGAGCCCAATAGCAAAAATCAGGTTTTGAATGAAGAATCACATTTCTTGGTAGAATCATGCAGGATTGAAATTTTTGATGGTTTTTTACTCCTCTCAACAGCCCAAACAAGTTTCTAAAAGGATGAGTTTGCAACTACTTTACTTTTGGAGAAAATTCAAAACATTCATTATTCAATAGGGCCCAAACTATCAAAAACCAGCGGTTTCAATGAACACACATTTCTTGGTAGAATCATGCAGGACTGAAATTTTTGATGTTTTTCTACTCCTCTCATGAGCCCAAACAAGTCTCTAAAAGCATGAGTTTGCAACTACTTTACTTTTGGAGAAAATTCAAAACATTCATTATTCAATAGAGCCCAATAGCAAAAATCAGGTTTTGAATGAAGAATCACATTTCTTGGTAGAATCATGCAGGATTGAAATTTTTGATGGTTTTTTACTCCTCTCAACAGCCCAAACAAGTTTCTAAAAGGATGAGTTTGCAACTACTTTACTTTTGGAGAAAATTCAAAACATTCATTATTCAATAGGGCCCAAACTATCAAAAACCAGCGGTTTCAATGAACACACATTTCTTGGAAGAATCATGCAGGACTGAAATTTTTGATGTTTTTCTACTCCTCTCATGAGCCCAAACAAGTCTCTAAAAGCATGAGTTTGCAACTACTTTACTTTTGGAGAAAATTCAAAACATTCATTATTCAATAGAGCCCAATAGCAAAAATCAGGTTTTGAATGAAGAATCACATTTCTTGGTAGAATCATGCAGGATTGAAATTTTTGATGGTTTTTTACTCCTCTCAACAGCCCAAACAAGTTTCTAAAAGGATGAGTTTGCAACTACTTTACTTTCGGAGAAAATTCAAAACATTCATTATTCAATAGGGCCCAAACTATCAAAAACCAGCGGTTTCAATGAACACACATTTCTTGGTAGAATCATGCAGGACTGAAATTTTTGATGTTTTTCTACTCCTCTCATGAGCCCAAACAAGTCTCTAAAAGCATGAGTTTGCAACTACTTTACTTTTGGAGAAAATTCAAAACATTCATTATTCAATAGAGCCCAATAGCAAAAATCAGGTTTTGAATGAAGAATCACATTTCTTGGTAGAATCATGCAGGATTGAAATTTTTGATGGTTTTTTACTCCTCTCAACAGCCCAAACAAGTTTCTAAAAGGATGAGTTTGCAACTGCTTTACTTTTGGAGAAAATTCAAATCATTCATTATTCAATAGGGCCCAAACTATCAAAAACCAGCGGTTTCAATGAACACACATTTCTTGGTAGAATCATGCAGGACTGAAATTTTTGATGTTTTTCTACTCCTCTCATGAGCCCAAACAAGTCTCTAAAAGCATGAGTTTGCAACTACTTTACTTTTGGAGAAAATTCAAAACATTCATTATTCAATAGAGCCCAATAGCAAAAATCAGGTTTTGAATGAAGAATCACATTTCTTGGTAGAATCATGCAGGATTGAAATTTTTGATGGTTTTTTACTCCTCTCTACAGCCCAAACAAGTTTCTAAAAGGATGAGTTTGCAACTGCTTTACTTTTGGAGAAAATTCAAAACATTCATTATTCAATAGGGCCCAAACTATCAAAAACCAGCGGTTTGAATGAACACACATTTCTTGGTAGAATCATGCAGGACTCAAATTTTTGATGTTTTTCTACTCCTCTCATGAGCCCAAACAAGTTTCTAAAAGCATGAGTTTGCAACTACTTTACTTTTGGAGAAAATTCAAAACATTCATTATTCAATAGAGCCCAATAGCAAAAATCAGGTTTTGAATGAAGAATCACATTTCTTGGTAGAATCATGCAGGATTGAAATTTTTGATGGTTTTTTACTCCTCTCAACAGCCCAAACAAGCTTCTAAAAGGATGAGTTTGCAACTACTTTACTTTTGGAGAAAATTCAAAACATTCATTATTCAATAGGGCCCAAACTATCAAAAACCAGCGGTTTCAATGAACACACATTTCTTGGTAGAATCATGCAGGACTGAAATTTTTGATGTTTTTCTACTCCTCTCATGAGCCCAAACAAGTCTCTAAAAGCATGAGTTTGCAACTACTTTACTTTTGGAGAAAATTCAAAACATTCATTATTCAATAGAGCCCAATAGCAAAAATCAGGTTTTGAATGAAGAATCACAGTTCTTGGTAGAATCATGCAGGATTGAAATTTTTGATGGTTTTTTACTCCTCTCAACAGCCCAAACAAGTTTCTAAAAGGATGAGTTTGCAACTACTTTACTTTTGGAGAAAATTCAAAACATTCATTATTCAATAGGGCCCAAACTATCAAAAACCAGCGGTTTCAATGAACACACATTTCTTGGAAGAATCATGCAGGGCTGAAATTTTTGATGTTTTTCTACTCCTCTCATGAGCCCAAACAAGTTTCTAAAAGCATGAGTTTGCAACTACTTTACTTTTGGAGAAAATTCAAAACATTCATTATTCAATAGAGCCCAATAGCAAAAATCAGGTTTTGAATGAAGAATCACAGTTCTTGGTAGAATCATGCAGGATTGAAATTTTTGATGGTTTTTTACTCCTCTCAACAGCCCAAACAAGTTTCTAAAAGGATGAGTTTGCAACTACTTTACTTTTGGAGAAAATTCAAAACATTCATTATTCAATAGAGCCCAATAGCAAAAATCAGGTTTTGAATGAAGAATCACATTTCTTGGTAGAATCATGCAGGATTGAAATTTTTGATGGTTTTTTACTCCTCTCAACAGCCCAAACAAGTTTCTAAAAGGATGAGTTTGCAACTACTTTACTTTCGGAGAAAATTCAAAACATTCATTATTCAATAGGGCCCAAACTATCAAAAACCAGCGGTTTCAATGAACACACATTTCTTGGTAGAATCATGCAGGACTGAAATTTTTGATGTTTTTCTACTCCTCTCATGAGCCCAAACAAGTCTCTAAAAGCATGAGTTTGCAACTACTTTACTTTTGGAGAAAATTCAAAACATTCATTATTCAATAGAGCCCAATAGCAAAAATCAGGTTTTGAATGAAGAATCACATTTCTTGGTAGAATCATGCAGGATTGAAATTTTTGATGGTTTTTTACTCCTCTCAACAGCCCAAACAAGTTTCTAAAAGGATGAGTTTGCAACTACTTTACTTTCGGAGAAAATTCAAAACATTCATTATTCAATAGGGCCCAAACTATCAAAAACCAGCGGTTTCAATGAACACACATTTCTTGGTAGAATCATGCAGGACTGAAATTTTTGATGTTTTTCTACTCCTCTCATGAGCCCAAACAAGTCTCTAAAAGCATGAGTTTGCAACTACTTTACTTTTGGAGAAAATTCAAAACATTCATTATTCAATAGAGCCCAATAGCAAAAATCAGGTTTTGAATGAAGAATCACATTTCTTGGTAGAATCATGCAGGATTGAAATTTTTGATGGTTTTTTACTCCTCTCAACAGCCCAAACAAGTTTCTAAAAGGATGAGTTTGCAACTGCTTTACTTTTGGAGAAAATTCAAATCATTCATTATTCAATAGGGCCCAAACTATCAAAAACCAGCGGTTTCAATGAACACACATTTCTTGGTAGAATCATGCAGGACTGAAATTTTTGATGTTTTTCTACTCCTCTCATGAGCCCAAACAAGTCTCTAAAAGCATGAGTTTGCAACTACTTTACTTTTGGAGAAAATTCAAAACATTCATTATTCAATAGAGCCCAATAGCAAAAATCAGGTTTTGAATGAAGAATCACATTTCTTGGTAGAATCATGCAGGATTGAAATTTTTGATGGTTTTTTACTCCTCTCTACAGCCCAAACAAGTTTCTAAAAGGATGAGTTTGCAACTGCTTTACTTTTGGAGAAAATTCAAAACATTCATTATTCAATAGGGCCCAAACTATCAAAAACCAGCGGTTTGAATGAACACACATTTCTTGGTAGAATCATGCAGGACTCAAATTTTTGATGTTTTTCTACTCCTCTCATGAGCCCAAACAAGTTTCTAAAAGCATGAGTTTGCAACTACTTTACTTTTGGAGAAAATTCAAAACATTCATTATTCAATAGAGCCCAATAGCAAAAATCAGGTTTTGAATGAAGAATCACATTTCTTGGTAGAATCATGCAGGATTGAAATTTTTGATGGTTTTTTACTCCTCTCAACAGCCCAAACAAGCTTCTAAAAGGATGAGTTTGCAACTACTTTACTTTTGGAGAAAATTCAAAACATTCATTATTCAATAGGGCCCAAACTATCAAAAACCAGCGGTTTCAATGAACACACATTTCTTGGTAGAATCATGCAGGACTGAAATTTTTGATGTTTTTCTACTCCTCTCATGAGCCCAAACAAGTCTCTAAAAGCATGAGTTTGCAACTACTTTACTTTTGGAGAAAATTCAAAACATTCATTATTCAATAGAGCCCAATAGCAAAAATCAGGTTTTGAATGAAGAATCACAGTTCTTGGTAGAATCATGCAGGATTGAAATTTTTGATGGTTTTTTACTCCTCTCAACAGCCCAAACAAGTTTCTAAAAGGATGAGTTTGCAACTACTTTACTTTTGGAGAAAATTCAAAACATTCATTATTCAATAGGGCCCAAACTATCAAAAACCAGCGGTTTCAATGAACACACATTTCTTGGAAGAATCATGCAGGGCTGAAATTTTTGATGTTTTTCTACTCCTCTCATGAGCCCAAACAAGTTTCTAAAAGCATGAGTTTGCAACTACTTTACTTTTGGAGAAAATTCAAAACATTCATTATTCAATAGAGCCCAATAGCAAAAATCAGGTTTTGAATGAAGAATCACAGTTCTTGGTAGAATCATGCAGGATTGAAATTTTTGATGGTTTTTTACTCCTCTCAACAGCCCAAACAAGTTTCTAAAAGGATGAGTTTGCAACTACTTTACTTTTGGAGAAAATTCAAAACATTCATTATTCAATAGAGCCCAATAGCAAAAATCAGGTTTTGAATGAAGAATCACATTTCTTGGTAGAATCATGCAGGATTGAAATTTTTGATGGTTTTTTACTCCTCTCAACAGCCCAAACAAGTTTCTAAAAGGATGAGTTTGCAACTACTTTACTTTCGGAGAAAATTCAAAACATTCATTATTCAATAGGGCCCAAACTATCAAAAACCAGCGGTTTCAATGAACACACATTTCTTGGTAGAATCATGCAGGACTGAAATTTTTGATGTTTTTCTACTCCTCTCATGAGCCCAAACAAGTCTCTAAAAGCATGAGTTTGCAACTACTTTACTTTTGGAGAAAATTCAAAACATTCATTATTCAATAGAGCCCAATAGCAAAAATCAGGTTTTGAATGAAGAATCACATTTCTTGGTAGAATCATGCAGGATTGAAATTTTTGATGGTTTTTTACTCCTCTCAACAGCCCAAACAAGTTTCTAAAAGGATGAGTTTGCAACTGCTTTACTTTTGGAGAAAATTCAAAACATTCATTATTCAATAGGGCCCAAACTATCAAAAACCAGCGGTTTCAATGAACACACATTTCTTGGTAGAATCATGCAGGACTGAAATTTTTGATGTTTTTCTACTCCTCTCATGAGCCCAAACAAGTCTCTAAAAGCATGAGTTTGCAACTACTTTACTTTTGGAGAAAATTCAAAACATTCATTATTCAATAGAGCCCAATAGCAAAAATCAGGTTTTGAATGAAGAATCACATTTCTTGGTAGAATCATGCAGGATTGAAATTTTTGATGGTTTTTTACTCCTCTCAACAGCCCAAACAAGTTTCTAAAAGGATGAGTTTGCAACTACTTTACTTTTGGAGAAAATTCAAAACATTCATTATTCAATAGGGCCCAAACTATCAAAAACCAGCGGTTTCAATGAACACACATTTCTTGGTAGAATCATGCAGGACTGAAATTTTTGATGTTTTTCTACTCCTCTCATGAGCCCAAACAAGTCTCTAAAAGCATGAGTTTGCAACTACTTTACTTTTGGAGAAAATTCAAAACATTCATTATTCAATAGAGCCCAATAGCAAAAATCAGGTTTTGAATGAAGAATCACATTTCTTGGTAAAATCATGCAGGATTGAAATTTTTGATGTTTTTTTACTCCTCTCAACAGCCCAAACAAGTTTCTAAAAGGATGAGTTTGCAACTACTTTACTTTTGGAGAAAATTCAAAACATTCATTATTCAATAGGGCCCAAACTATCAAAAACCAGCGGTTTCAATGAACACACATTTCTTGGAAGAATCATGCAGGACTGAAATTTTTGATGTTTTTCTACTCCTCTCATGAGCCCAAACAAGTTTCTAAAAGCATGAGTTTGCAACTACTTTACTTTTGGAGAAAATTCAAAACATTCATTATTCAATAGAGCCCAATAGCAAAAATCAGGTTTTGAATGAAGAATCACAGTTCTTGGTAGAATCATGCAGGATTGAAATTTTTGATGGTTTTTTACTCCTCTCAACAGCCCAAACAAGTTTCTAAAAGGATGAGTTTGCAACTACTTTACTTTTGGAGAAAATTCAAAACATTCATTATTCAATAGAGCCCAATAGCAAAAATCAGGTTTTGAATGAAGAATCACATTTCTTGGTAGAATCATGCAGGATTGAAATTTTTGATGGTTTTTTACTCCTCTCAACAGCCCAAACAAGTTTCTAAAAGGATGAGTTTGCAACTACTTTACTTTTGGAGAAAATTCAAAACATTCATTATTCAATAGGGCCCAAACTATCAAAAACCAGCGGTTTCAATGAACACACATTTCTTGGTAGAATCATGCAGGACTGAAATTTTTGATGTTTTTCTACTCCTCTCATAAGCCCAAACAAGTCTCTAAAAGCATGAGTTTGCAACTACTTTACTTTTGGAGAAAATTCAAAACATTCATTATTCAATAGAGCCCAATAGCAAAAATCAGGTTTTGAATGAAGAATCACATTTCTTGGTAAAATCATGCAGGATTGAAATTTTTGATGGTTTTTTACTCCTCTCAACAGCCCAAACAAGTTTCTAAAAGGATGAGTTTGCAACTACTTTACTTTTGGAGAAAATTCAAAACATTCATTATTCAATAGGGCCCAAACTATCAAAAACCAGCGGTTTCAATGAACACACATTTCTTGGTAGAATCATGCAGGACTGAAATTTTTGATGTTTTTCTACTCCTCTCATGAGCCCAAACAAGTCTCTAAAAGCATGAGTTTGCAACTACTTTACTTTTGGAGAAAATTCAAAACATTCATTATTCAATAGAGCCCAATAGCAAAAATCAGGTTTTGAATGAAGAATCACATTTCTTGGTAGAATCATGCAGGATTGAAATTTTTGATGGTTTTTTACTCCTCTCAACAGCCCAAACAAGTTTCTAAAAGGATGAGTTTGCAACTGCTTTACTTTTGGAGAAAATTCAAAACATTCATTATTCAATAGGGCCCAAACTATCAAAAACCAGCGGTTTCAATGAACACACATTTCTTGGTAGAATCATGCAGGACTGAAATTTTTGATGTTTTTCTACTCCTCTCATGAGCCCAAACAAGTCTCTAAAAGCATGAGTTTGCAACTACTTTACTTTTGGAGAAAATTCAAAACATTCATTATTCAATAGAGCCCAATAGCAAAAATCAGGTTTTGAATGAAGAATCACATTTCTTGGTAGAATCATGCAGGATTGAAATTTTTGATGGTTTTTTACTCCTCTCAACAGCCCAAACAAGTTTCTAAAAGGATGAGTTTGCAACTACTTTACTTTTGGAGAAAATTCAAAACATTCATTATTCAATAGGGCCCAAACTATCAAAAACCAGCGGTTTCAATGAACACACATTTCTTGGTAGAATCATGCAGGACTGAAATTTTTGATGTTTTTCTACTCCTCTCATGAGCCCAAACAAGTCTCTAAAAGCATGAGTTTGCAACTACTTTACTTTTGGAGAAAATTCAAAACATTCATTATTCAATAGAGCCCAATAGCAAAAATCAGGTTTTGAATGAAGAATCACAGTTCTTGGTAGAATCATGCAGGATTGAAATTTTTGATGGTTTTTTACTCCTCTCAACAGCCCAAACAAGTTTCTAAAAGGATGAGTTTGCAACTACTTTACTTTTGGAGAAAATTCAAAACATTCATTATTCAATAGGGCCCAAACTATCAAAAACCAGCGGTTTCAATGAACACACATTTCTTGGAAGAATCATGCAGGGCTGAAATTTTTGATGTTTTTCTACTCCTCTCATGAGCCCAAACAAGTTTCTAAAAGCATGAGTTTGCAACTACTTTACTTTTGGAGAAAATTCAAAACATTCATTATTCAATAGAGCCCAATAGCAAAAATCAGGTTTTGAATGAAGAATCACAGTTCTTGGTAGAATCATGCAGGATTGAAATTTTTGATGGTTTTTTACTCCTCTCAACAGCCCAAACAAGTTTCTAAAAGGATGAGTTTGCAACTACTTTACTTTTGGAGAAAATTCAAAACATTCATTATTCAATAGGGCCCAAACTATCAAAAACCAGCGGTTTCAATGAACACACATTTCTTGGTAGAATCATGCAGGACTGAAATTTTTGATGTTTTTCTACTCCTCTCATGAGCCCAAACAAGTCTCTAAAAGCATGAGTTTGCAACTACTTTACTTTTGGAGAAAATTCAAAACATTCATTATTCAATAGAGCCCAATAGCAAAAATCAGGTTTTGAATGAAGAATCACATTTCTTGGTAGAATGATGCAGGATTGAAATTTTTGATGGTTTTTTACTCCTCTCTACAGCCCAAACAAGTTTCTAAAAGGATGAGTTTGCAACTGCTTTACTTTTGGAGAAAATTCAAAACATTCATTATTCAATAGGGCCCAAACTATCAAAAACCAGCGGTTTGAATGAACACACATTTCTTGGTAGAATCATGCAGGACTGAAATTTTTGATGTTTTTCTACTCCTCTCATGAGCCCAAACAAGTCTCTAAAAGCATGAGTTTGCAACTACTTTACTTTTGGAGAAAATTCAAAACATTCATTATTCAATAGAGCCCAATAGCAAAAATCAGGTTTTGAATGAAGAATCACATTTCTTGGTAAAATCATGCAGGATTGAAATTTTTGATGGTTTTTTACTCCTCTCAACAGCCCAAACAAGTTTCTAAAAGGATGAGTTTGCAACTACTTTACTTTTGGAGAAAATTCAAAACATTCATTATTCAATAGGGCCCAAACTATCAAAAACCAGCGGTTTCAATGAACACACATTTCTTGGTAGAATCATGCAGGACTGAAATTTTTGATGTTTTTCTACTCCTCTCATGAGCCCAAACAAGTCTCTAAAAGCATGAGTTTGCAACTACTTTACTTTTGGAGAAAATTCAAAACATTCATTATTCAATAGAGCCCAATAGCAAAAATCAGGTTTTGAATGAAGAATCACATTTCTTGGTAAAATCATGCAGGATTGAAATTTTTGATGGTTTTTTACTCCTCTCAACAACCCAAACAAGTTTCTAAAAGGATGAGTTTGCAACTACTTTACTTTTGGAGAAAATTCAAAACATTCATTATTCAATAGGGCCCAAACTATCAAAAACCAGCGGTTTCAATGAACACACATTTCTTGGTAGAATCATGCAGGACTGAAATTTTTGATGTTTTTCTACTCCTCTCATGAGCCCAAACAAGTCTCTAAAAGCATGAGTTTGCAACTACTTTACTTTTGGAGAAAATTCAAAACATTCATTATTCAATAGAGCCCAATAGCAAAAATCAGGTTTTGAATGAAGAATCACATTTCTTGGTAGAATCATGCAGGATTGAAATTTTTGATGGTTTTTTACTCCTCTCAACAGCCCAAACAAGTTTCTAAAAGGATGAGTTTGCAACTACTTTACTTTTGGAGAAAATTCAAAACATTCATTATTCAATAGGGCCCAAACTATCAAAAACCAGCGGTTTGAATGAACACACATTTCTTGGTAGAATCATGCAGGACTGAAATTTTTGATGTTTTTCTACTCCTCTCATGAGCCCAAACAAGTCTCTAAAAGCATGAGTTTGCAACTACTTTACTTTTGGAGAAAATTCAAAACATTCATTATTCAATAGAGCCCAATAGCAAAAATCAGGTTTTGAATGAAGAATCACATTTCTTGGTAGAAGCATGCAGGATTGAAATTTTTGATGGTTTTTTACTCCTCTCAACAGCCCAAACAAGATTCTAAAAGGATGAGTTTGCAACTACTTTACTTTTGGAGAAAATTCAAAACATTCATTATTCAATAGGGCCCAAACTATCAAAAACCAGCGGTTTCAATGAACACACATTTCTTGGTAGAATCATGCAGGACTGAAGTTTTTGATGTTTTTCTACTCCTCTCATGAGCCCAAACAAGTCTCTAAAAGCATGAGTTTGCAACTACTTTACTTTTGGAGAAAATTCAAAACATTCATTATTCAATAGAGCCCAATAGCAAAAATCAGGTTTTGAATGAAGAATCACATTTCTTGGTAGAATGATGCAGGATTGAAATTTTTGATGGTTTTTTACTCCTCTCTACAGCCCAAACAAGTTTCTAAAAGGATGAGTTTGCAACTGCTTTACTTTTGGAGAAAATTCAAAACATTCATTATTCAATAGGGCCCAAACTATCAAAAACCAGCGGTTTGAATGAACACACATTTCTTGGTAGAATCATGCAGGACTCAAATTTTTGATGTTTTTCTACTCCTCTCATGAGCCCAAACAAGTCTCTAAAAGCATGAGTTTGCAACTACTTTACTTTTGGAGAAAATTCAAAACATTCATTATTCAATAGAGCCCAATAGCAAAAATCAGGTTTTGAATGAAGAATCACATTTCTTGGTAGAATCATGCAGGATTGAAATTTTTGATGGTTTTTTACTCCTCTCAACAGCCCAAACAAGTTTCTAAAAGGATGAGTTTGCAACTACTTTACTTTTGGAGAAAATTCAAAACATTCATTATTCAATAGAGCCCAATAGCAAAAATCAGGTTTTGAATGAAGAATCACATTTCTTGGTAGAATCATGCAGGATTGAAATTTTTGATGGTTTTTTACTCCTCTCAACAGCCCAAACAAGTTTCTAAAAGGATGAGTTTGCAACTACTTTACTTTTGGAGAAAATTCAAAACATTCATTATTCAATAGGGCCCAAACTATCAAAAACCAGCGGTTTCAATGAACACACATTTCTTGGTAGAATCATGCAGGACTGAAATTTTTGATGTTTTTCTACTCCTCTCATAAGCCCAAACAAGTCTCTAAAAGCATGAGTTTGCAACTACTTTACTTTTGGAGAAAATTCAAAACATTGGGGGGCGTGGCCAGCGTCTGAGCTGAATGGAAGCCTGAGCTCTGAGCTCCTCCACAGGGCAGCCTACCAAGCGCTATTAACAAGCGACTTACAAGCCAGGACTGGCTGAAAACTTGTGGGAACCTCCATAGGCACCAGCGGTGCCCCCACATAATGGATCCGCTTAATAGAAAAGCAGGAAAATCAAAAAATCTGGAGCGCTCTCCCCTCATGCTGAGGAGCCAAGATGGCGCCCGCCACACAGCAGCCACAGCCTGCAGCCCCAGCCTGAGCGGCGCACAGCGGGAGAGAACGCCACAGAGACTGAAACACGCAGTATTCAAGTCAGGGGGTAAGTCTGCCCCCATCCCTGCAAAAACCGCCGCTCCATATATTAAAGAAAGCGCTAAATTCAGTGTTAAAAGTAGCGCTGAGAAGAAGGAGGCAAAATATCGCGAGATTAACCGGGAAACAGACGGGATTGCGCAGCAAGTACGCAAATTGCGTACCTTAAGCAAAAATCTTGCGCAGCCTGTGAAATCTTGCACAGCAGCAACGCTCACAGCCGCTATGGAGGCCACAAATACAATAAGGGCCTCCTCATCTTGTCCAGATATCTCCACAATTTCAGACACCCCTCTAACGCCACCACAGAGGGAACTGTCCCCTGCCTCACAAAATAGCTGCAGATTAAGCAGTAGCTCGGCTGAGCTGCAAAGTGAGACGCAGATGGAGGACTTCTGCACTCCAGATAACCCCATGCCTGAAAACTTTTTACATGTTTTGACTGAGGTAGAGGCTACCAACAAAGCAGCTTCAGAAATGTTCATAAAAAATATGGTGTGCCTTCTTGCAAAGACATTCCAAAAACAACTAGAGGGATATAATACAAACCTCCAAAACAATATAGACAGTCTGGGTCAGAGGGTGAATCACTTGGAGTCGAAAATGGAGGAGATAGTCCAGTCTCACAACAATTTGATAGACGAACATTATGCCTTAGAGAAAGAAGTTACCTTCCTAAAGTCAAGACTGATAGAACAAGAGGACAGGAGTAGGAGAAACAACCTTAAATTCAGAGGAATACCTGAGAATGTCAAGGACAGAGATCTTGATTCATATGTGCAAAAAATGCTCCATGCTATGCTCCCAGGTGCTTCCAAAGGAGACCTCTTAATAGAACGCATACACAGACTACCTAAGTCCAAATATGCCCCTGAAAGAGCTCCGCGGGATGTTATTGCATTCTTTCACTATTTTCTGACAAAGGAGGACATTTTGAGGAAGAGCAAGCAGTCACCCATCTTACCAAGACCATATGAGGGTATTAAGATCTTTGCAGACTTTTCAAAAGCCACGTTGCAAAAAAGGAGAGACTTTTTCCCTATCACTGCACACCTACGGGAGCACAGGGTGCTATACAGATGGGGCTTTCCTACAAAAATATTGGTCATGAAGGAAAACACTACTTTTGCCTTATCTAACATTGATAACTGTGATAGATTCTTTCAGGACCTTGGTATTCCTCCAATGAAGAACTCATCTTTATCCTACAATCAAGAGAGGAGCAACTCTTCACGACAGCCAAGACGTTTGTCACAGTCCTGGACCACACAAAAGAAAAGATAATGGACTTGGTAGGTGTTGACCCTGGCTCTTGGCCTGAACTTTCATCCCCAAACACTAACCGAGAGATTTCTCTTGGTATCATTTCTTTTGAGAAATTCACCTTCCTTGTTAACAAGTTTGTTTTGTTCTAGGTTATTCCAGGTTATAACATGTTTCTATTCACAGGCACACCAGGCACTGACAACAAATTTCTAGAGAAATACCACTCTTCTTGGATATATGTCCAGATGGACTATTCTATCTTATTGAGTTATTTAACACATTTCTTTCTTTTTGATATATTATGGAGTTGAAAATCCTATCATTTAATGTAAATGGGCTTAATAGTCCCTTTAAAAGGTATGCTCTGTGGAAGGAGATCAAAAGATTGAAAGCAAATGTTGCTATGATACAGGAAACCCACCTCCTGGAAACTGATAATAACAGATTTAAAAACAAAGATTATCCTCAGATTTTCTTCTCCAACAACGAGGGAGGGAAAAAAGCTGGGGTGGCCATTGCCTTCCACAGAGACCTACCAGTGGTTATTTCAGATGTTTATAAAGACAATAAAGGCAGATATTTAATCATCAATTTTACCTTGGAGGGAATGGAATACACTGTGGTTAATGTATACGCCCCTAATGTGAGACAAATTAGCTTTCTCAATAAAGTCAAAAGAAAATTATCCAAATTTAGCAAGGGACAAATCATATGGGGGGGAGACTTTAATTGTATTGTTGACCCAAGCACTGATTGCTCATCCTCTGCTCCATACTACAGAAGTGTGAATTTGGGGAAGTGGCTGAGCAATGCTAACCTGCACGACAGTTGTAAAATATTGAACCCTAATTCTAGAGAATACACCAGATTCTGCCCACACAACAGATCTTATACCAAAATAGATCATATATTTACCAGTTTTTCCTTACTAGATTCGTATATAGATTTCCAAACTGGCCCCATCACATGGTCGGACCATGCTCCAATTCTATTAACATTACAGGTTTCCTCTTCGACTCAAAGACACTACAATTGGAGATATAGCAAATTTGTAGTAGACTCCCCAGATAATATAGCAACAATAAAAAACACTATAATGAATTATTTTAAAGAAAATGACTCCCAGGAAATCTCCCCTGAAACCTTATGGTTAGCACATAAATGTGTCATTAGAGGCCACTTAATTCAGATGGCCTCAAGACAAAAGAGGGAAAGAGAGAGCAAACAGAGGCTGTTACTAGAACAAATCAAAAAACTTGAAGACCAGGCCAAAGTGGAAAAATCTTTTACTAAATACAAGGAGTTATACTCCCTTAGATTGGAATTTAGAAATCTTCTCATAAATATTTACGAAAAAAAGACTCTGTTTAACAGGGCAGGGTTCTACATAAATAACAACAAAAACTCAAAAACTATGGCAAATAGATTCAAACCCATAAATAAAAAGCATTTAATTAAAAAACTTTCCCAGAACTCAGTGAATATAGAAAAGCCAAGGGACATAGCTTTGGCTTTTGAAAAATACTACTCAAACCTTTACAATATAGGGAAAAATGGGACTTATCCCCCTCCTACAGAGGAGATGATAGATAATTTCCTGGGAGGAGTAGAGTTGAGATCTCTGTCTTCTGAGCAAAGGGAAATGCTTGATGCACCCTTCTCTGAGGGAGAGGTCTCTCTGGCAATAAAAAATCTCAAATGTAATAAGGCTCCTGGTCCAGACGGATTCCCTGTGGAATATTATAAAACATTTCAGGAAAATCTGGTCCCCTATTTAACAAACACCCTAAATTTTATAAAATCAAAAGGAACATGTAGTGCAGATATGCTGAGAGCCACCATAGTGGTAATCCCCAAACCGGACAAAGATCCCACCAAGATAGAAAACTATAGACCCATATCCCTCCTGAATGCAGACATCAAGGTCTATGCAAAAATACTGGCAGAAAGGGTGCAGGATGTTATCCAATATCTCATACATCCCGATCAAGTGGGTTTTGTAAAATTTAGACAGACTTCTGACAGTTCAAGAAGTGTCTTGCACCATATACACTTTTGTAACAAGAAAAAAATTCCCAGTCTGTTTGTGGCCCTTGATGCGGAGAAAGCTTTTGACCGCATCAATTGGACATATGCATTCGCAGTATTAAAGAAGATGGGTTTTGGTGAGGAGATGTTGAAAAGTGTTCAGGCTCTGTACTCCCAACCGTCTGCCTCTGTGCTGGTCAATAGCACGATGTCAGGGAAATTTGACATAACAAACGGAACAAGACAGGGATGCCCTCTGTCCCCAATTATTTTTATCCTGAGTCTGGAACCACTGGCTCAAAGGATAAGGGACTCGAGTGAGGTGAGGGGAGTACGGTTGGGAGATGTAGAGCATAAAATAAATTTATATGCAGACGATATCATACTCACACTGACAGATCCTGTTGAGTCGTTGAAGGCGACTTGGGACATCATAGAGTTGTTTGGTTCAATATCATATTATAAACTCAATGTAAAAAAGACTAACGTTTTGTCACTATTTATTTCAGCCCCTATAAAACAGCAATTACAAGATAAGTACCCTTTTACTTGGGACTGCACTAAAATCCCATATCTAGGAATTTGGCTCACAAGCGACCTCACACACACAAGTGAGGTAAACATAGATAGCCTTTTGAAATCCCTTGACACTAAGTTGGGAGAATTGTCAAAAACCCCAGCCACTTGGTTGGGAAGAATAGTACTATATAAGATGTTCTGCCTCCCAAAGGTGTTGTTTTTGTACAGGAATGTCCCTCTGCCTTTATCAATGCAACACATACAAAAATTAACTCATCAAATGAACAGATTTATTTGGAATAATAAAAAGCCTAGGGTAAAGAAACACACACTACTTAAATCTAGAGAAAATGGGGGGATAGCCCTTCCAGACTTGGAGGCGTATTACTTTGCCACCACAACTGAATTGACAAAAATGTGGCTCACAGAACAGACAGAATTGGGATGGCCAAAAATTGAAAGAGATTTAATGCCTAATAAAGAACCGACACTTTATGTTTCCTATTTTCTTCTGCACAGAGGAGAGATTGGAGACATAGAAAACCCAATACTCAGAGCCTCTGTGCAGAGCTGGTCACATATGTGCAGGAGAAGGTTTAATGTCTCCCCTGTTTCAACCAAAAGACTGAGACTTCACTTTTTGGCACCTGTCAAGGTTTCTTTGAGACCCATGTTTGATAACTGGAAAACATTCCCCATTGCTTATGTGGATGATTTATTGGACAATAATAAAGTCATGCCTTTTGAGTTGGTCAAGGCTAAATTTAAAATCCCTAATACGGAATATATGAAATACCTCATACTCAAAGAGGAATATAACAAATTTAAGAGATATTTCTGCAAGATAGTTTTGGTCAACCATACCATTTATAATTTCCTAACCAGCACAACCCCCAGGCACAAGAGCTCTCTTAAACCCCTGTATAACTTCCTGACCGGCAAATACACCTTTTCTAAGGGTGGATGCTTTGAAAAATGGGAGACTACTCTGCAGAAGCAGATTTGTGCCCCACAGTGGACATTGTCTTTTAAGACTGCAGTGAGGTCTACAAATTGCATGAACATTTTGGAAACACATTACAAACTAGTCCACAGATATTACTTGACCCCAAACAGGATTAAACATTTTGGGGAAGGGGGATCTGATCTGTGTTGGCGGGGATGCGGGTCTCAGGCTGACTTACTCCATATTTTCTGGGGATGCCCGGTACTGAAACCATACTGGCTTAAGGTCTCCAATTTGATTTCGATCATATGCAACTGGCGTGTTCAGTTGCACCCTGCCTTGGCCTTACTACTCATAGATATTTGCAGATTCAAAACAACAAAGTATTTGGTTGCCCACATACTCATGTCTGCAATATACCTTATAGCGAAAGGTTGGAACAACAAGCAACCTCCGAACATTGCCACATTGATCATGTTGGTGGACAAACATTGTGTTTATGAAAAAATTCATTATATTAACAATATGTCAATAAAGTTATTTGACGACAGATGGCATAGATGGTTGAAACTCAAATCTAAGATAGAAGAAGAATTTATATCTTGATATCTTGATTTTTGCTCTTTTTGTGTGCCAAAATTTCACATGTATTTGGTGTTTGCCTGTACTGTTGTAATTGTTTTTCAAATCTATTTCAATTAATGTTAATTGTACATACTTTAAATGATGATATGATGTTCAGATACCATATGATGATGTCCTGATGTACATTATCTTGACTCTATTCGAACATGATATATATGAGGTATGTTTATACATTCCTATTATTTTGAAAACTCAATAAAAATATTGTTTAAGAAAATTCAAAACATTCATTATTCAATAGAGCCCAATAGCAAAAATCAGGTTTTGAATGAAGAATCACATTTCTTGGTAAAATCATGCAGGATTGAAATTTTTGATGGTTTTTTACTCCTCTCAACAGCCCAAACAAGTTTCTAAAAGGATGAGTTTGCAACTACTTTACTTTTGGAGAAAATTCAAAACATTCATTATTCAATAGGGCCCAAACTATCAAAAAACAGCGGTTTCAATGAACACACATTTCTTGGTAGAATCATGCAGGACTGAAATTTTTGATGTTTTTCTACTCCTCTCATGAGCCCAAACAAGTTTCTAAAAGCATGAGTTTGCAACTACTTTACTTTTGGAGAAAATTCAAAACATTCACTATTCAATAGAGCCCAATAGCAAAAATCAGGTTTTGAATGAAGAATCACATTTCTTGGTAAAATCATGCAGGATTGAAATTTTTGATGGTTTTTTACTCCTCTCAACAGCCCAAACAAGTTTCTAAAAGGATGAGTTTGCAACTACTTTACTTTTGGAGAAAATTCAAAACATTCATTATTCAATAGGGCCCAAACTATCAAAAACCAGCGGTTTCAATGAACACACATTTCTTGGTAGAATCATGCAGGACTGAAATTTTTGATGTTTTTCTACTCCTCTCATGAGCCCAAACAAGTCTCTAAAAGCATGAGTTTGCAACTACTTTACTTTTGGAGAAAATTCAAAACATTCATTATTCAATAGAGCCCAATAGCAAAAATCAGGTTTTGAATGAAGAATCTCATTTCTTGGTAGAATGATGCAGGATTGAAATTTTTGATGGTTTTTTACTCCTCTCTACAGCCCAAACAAGTTTCTAAAAGGATGAGTTTGCAACTGCTTTACTTTTGGAGAAAATTCAAAACATTCATTATTCAATAGGGCCCAAACTATCAAAAACCAGCGGTTTGAATGAACACACATTTCTTGGTAGAATCATGCAGGACTCAAATTTTTGATGTTTTTCTACTCCTCTCATGAGCCCAAACAAGTCTCTAAAAGCATGAGTTTGCAACTACTTTACTTTTGGAGAAAATTCAAAACATTCATTATTCAATAGAGCCCAATAGCAAAAATCAGGTTTTGAATGAAGAATCACATTTCTTGGTAGAATCATGCAGGATTGAAATTTTTGATGGTTTTTTACTCCTCTCAACAGCCCAAACAAGTTTCTAAAAGGATGAGTTTGCAACTACTTTACTTTTGGAGAAAATTCAAAACATTCATTATTCAATAGAGCCCAATAGCAAAAATCAGGTTTTGAATGAAGAATCACATTTCTTGGTAGAATCATGCAGGATTGAAATTTTTGATGTTTTTTTACTCCTCTCAACAGCCCAAACAAGTTTCTAAAAGGATGAGTTTGCAACTACTTTACTTTTGGAGAAAATTCAAAACATTCATTATTCAATAGGGCCCAAACTATCAAAAACCAGCGGTTTCAATGAACACACATTTCTTGGTAGAATCATGCAGGACTGAAATTTTTGATGTTTTTCTACTCCTCTCATAAGCCCAAACAAGTCTCTAAAAGCATGAGTTTGCAACTACTTTACTTTTGGAGAAAATTCAAAACATTCATTATTCAATAGAGCCCAATAGCAAAAATCAGGTTTTGAATGAAGAATCACATTTCTTGGTAAAATCATGCAGGATTGAAATTTTTGATGGTTTTTTACTCCTCTCAACAGCCCAAACAAGATTCTAAAAGGATGAGTTTGCAACTACTTTACTTTTGGAGAAAATTCAAAACATTCATTATTCAATAGGGCCCAAACTATCAAAAACCAGCGGTTTCAATGAACACACATTTCTTGGTAGAATCATGCAGGACTGAAGTTTTTGATGTTTTTCTACTCCTCTCATGAGCCCAAACAAGTCTCTAAAAGCATGAGTTTGCAACTACTTTACTTTTGGAGAAAATTCAAAACATTCATTATTCAATAGAGCCCAATAGCAAAAATCAGGTTTTGAATGAAGAATCACATTTCTTGGTAGAATGATGCAGGATTGAAATTTTTGATGGTTTTTTACTCCTCTCTACAGCCCAAACAAGTTTCTAAAAGGATGAGTTTGCAACTGCTTTACTTTTGGAGAAAATTCAAAACATTCATTATTCAATAGGGCCCAAACTATCAAAAACCAGCGGTTTGAATGAACACACATTTCTTGGTAGAATCATGCAGGACTCAAATTTTTGATGTTTTTCTACTCCTCTCATGAGCCCAAACAAGTCTCTAAAAGCATGAGTTTGCAACTACTTTACTTTTGGAGAAAATTCAAAACATTCATTATTCAATAGAGCCCAATAGCAAAAATCAGGTTTTGAATGAAGAATCACATTTCTTGGTAGAATCATGCAGGATTGAAATTTTTGATGGTTTTTTACTCCTCTCAACAGCCCAAACAAGTTTCTAAAAGGATGAGTTTGCAACTACTTTACTTTTGGAGAAAATTCAAAACATTCATTATTCAATAGAGCCCAATAGCAAAAATCAGGTTTTGAATGAAGAATCACATTTCTTGGTAGAATCATGCAGGATTGAAATTTTTGATGGTTTTTTACTCCTCTCAACAGCCCAAACAAGTTTCTAAAAGGATGAGTTTGCAACTACTTTACTTTTGGAGAAAATTCAAAACATTCATTATTCAATAGGGCCCAAACTATCAAAAACCAGCGGTTTCAATGAACACACATTTCTTGGTAGAATCATGCAGGACTGAAATTTTTGATGTTTTTCTACTCCTCTCATAAGCCCAAACAAGTCTCTAAAAGCATGAGTTTGCAACTACTTTACTTTTGGAGAAAATTCAAAACATTCATTATTCAATAGAGCCCAATAGCAAAAATCAGGTTTTGAATGAAGAATCACATTTCTTGGTAAAATCATGCAGGATTGAAATTTTTGATGGTTTTTTACTCCTCTCAACAGCCCAAACAAGTTTCTAAAAGGATGAGTTTGCAACTACTTTACTTTTGGAGAAAATTCAAAACATTCATTATTCAATAGGGCCCAAACTATCAAAAAACAGCGGTTTCAATGAACACACATTTCTTGGTAGAATCATGCAGGACTGAAATTTTTGATGTTTTTCTACTCCTCTCATGAGCCCAAACAAGTTTCTAAAAGCATGAGTTTGCAACTACTTTACTTTTGGAGAAAATTCAAAACATTCACTATTCAATAGAGCCCAATAGCAAAAATCAGGTTTTGAATGAAGAATCACATTTCTTGGTAAAATCATGCAGGATTGAAATTTTTGATGGTTTTTTACTCCTCTCAACAGCCCAAACAAGTTTCTAAAAGGATGAGTTTGCAACTACTTTACTTTTGGAGAAAATTCAAAACATTCATTATTCAATAGGGCCCAAACTATCAAAAACCAGCGGTTTCAATGAACACACATTTCTTGGTAGAATCATGCAGGACTGAAATTTTTGATGTTTTTCTACTCCTCTCATGAGCCCAAACAAGTCTCTAAAAGCATGAGTTTGCAACTACTTTACTTTTGGAGAAAATTCAAAACATTCATTATTCAATAGAGCCCAATAGCAAAAATCAGGTTTTGAATGAAGAATCTCATTTCTTGGTAGAATGATGCAGGATTGAAATTTTTGATGGTTTTTTACTCCTCTCTACAGCCCAAACAAGTTTCTAAAAGGATGAGTTTGCAACTGCTTTACTTTTGGAGAAAATTCAAAACATTCATTATTCAATAGGGCCCAAACTATCAAAAACCAGCGGTTTGAATGAACACACATTTCTTGGTAGAATCATGCAGGACTCAAATTTTTGATGTTTTTCTACTCCTCTCATGAGCCAAAACAAGTCTCTAAAAGCATGAGTTTGCAACTACTTTACTTTTGGAGAAAATTCAAAACATTCATTATTCAATAGAGCCCAATAGCAAAAATCAGGTTTTGAATGAAGAATCACATTTCTTGGTAAAATCATGCAGGATTGAAATTTTTGATGGTTTTTTACTCCTCTCAACAGCCCAAACAAGATTCTAAAAGGATGAGTTTGCAACTACTTTACTTTTGGAGAAAATTCAAAACATTCATTATTCAATAGGGCCCAAACTATCAAAAACCAGCGGTTTCAATGAACACACATTTCTTGGTAGAATCATGCAGGACTGAAGTTTTTGATGTTTTTCTACTCCTCTCATGAGCCCAAACAAGTCTCTAAAAGCATGAGTTTGCAACTACTTTACTTTTGGAGAAAATTCAAAACATTCATTATTCAATAGAGCCCAATAGCAAAAATCAGGTTTTGAATGAAGAATCACATTTCTTGGTAGAATGATGCAGGATTGAAATTTTTGATGGTTTTTTACTCCTCTCTACAGCCCAAACAAGTTTCTAAAAGGATGAGTTTGCAACTGCTTTACTTTTGGAGAAAATTCAAAACATTCATTATTCAATAGGGCCCAAACTATCAAAAACCAGCGGTTTGAATGAACACACATTTCTTGGTAGAATCATGCAGGACTCAAATTTTTGATGTTTTTCTACTCCTCTCATGAGCCCAAACAAGTCTCTAAAAGCATGAGTTTGCAACTACTTTACTTTTGGAGAAAATTCAAAACATTCATTATTCAATAGAGCCCAATAGCAAAAATCAGGTTTTGAATGAAGAATCACATTTCTTGGTAGAATCATGCAGGATTGAAATTTTTGATGGTTTTTTACTCCTCTCAACAGCCCAAACAAGTTTCTAAAAGGATGAGTTTGCAACTACTTTACTTTTGGAGAAAATTCAAAACATTCATTATTCAATAGAGCCCAATAGCAAAAATCAGGTTTTGAATGAAGAATCACATTTCTTGGTAGAATCATGCAGGATTGAAATTTTTGATGGTTTTTTACTCCTCTCAACAGCCCAAACAAGTTTCTAAAAGGATGAGTTTGCAACTACTTTACTTTTGGAGAAAATTCAAAACATTCATTATTCAATAGGGCCCAAACTATCAAAAACCAGCGGTTTCAATGAACACACATTTCTTGGTAGAATCATGCAGGACTGAAATTTTTGATGTTTTTCTACTCCTCTCATAAGCCCAAACAAGTCTCTAAAAGCATGAGTTTGCAACTACTTTACTTTTGGAGAAAATTCAAAACATTCATTATTCAATAGAGCCCAATAGCAAAAATCAGGTTTTGAATGAAGAATCACATTTCTTGGTAAAATCATGCAGGATTGAAATTTTTGATGGTTTTTTACTCCTCTCAACAGCCCAAACAAGTTTCTAAAAGGATGAGTTTGCAACTACTTTACTTTTGGAGAAAATTCAAAACATTCATTATTCAATAGGGCCCAAACTATCAAAAAACAGCGGTTTCAATGAACACACATTTCTTGGTAGAATCATGCAGGACTGAAATTTTTGATGTTTTTCTACTCCTCTCATGAGCCCAAACAAGTTTCTAAAAGCATGAGTTTGCAACTACTTTACTTTTGGAGAAAATTCAAAACATTCACTATTCAATAGAGCCCAATAGCAAAAATCAGGTTTTGAATGAAGAATCACATTTCTTGGTAAAATCATGCAGGATTGAAATTTTTGATGGTTTTTTACTCCTCTCAACAGCCCAAACAAGTTTCTAAAAGGATGAGTTTGCAACTACTTTACTTTTGGAGAAAATTCAAAACATTCATTATTCAATAGGGCCCAAACTATCAAAAACCAGCGGTTTCAATGAACACACATTTCTTGGTAGAATCATGCAGGACTGAAATTTTTGATGTTTTTCTACTCCTCTCATGAGCCCAAACAAGTCTCTAAAAGCATGAGTTTGCAACTACTTTACTTTTGGAGAAAATTCAAAACATTCATTATTCAATAGAGCCCAATAGCAAAAATCAGGTTTTGAATGAAGAATCTCATTTCTTGGTAGAATGATGCAGGATTGAAATTTTTGATGGTTTTTTACTCCTCTCTACAGCCCAAACAAGTTTCTAAAAGGATGAGTTTGCAACTGCTTTACTTTTGGAGAAAATTCAAAACATTCATTATTCAATAGGGCCCAAACTATCAAAAACCAGCGGTTTGAATGAACACACATTTCTTGGTAGAATCATGCAGGACTCAAATTTTTGATGTTTTTCTACTCCTCTCATGAGCCAAAACAAGTCTCTAAAAGCATGAGTTTGCAACTACTTTACTTTTGGAGAAAATTCAAAACATTCATTATTCAATAGAGCCCAATAGCAAAAATCAGGTTTTGAATGAAGAATCACATTTCTTGGTAAAATCATGCAGGATTGAAATTTTTGATGGTTTTTTACTCCTCTCAACAGCCCAAACAAGTTTCTAAAAGGATGAGTTTGCAACTACTTTACTTTTGGAGAAAATTCAAAACATTCATTATTCAATAGAGCCCAATAGCAAAAATCAGGTTTTGAATGAAGAATCACATTTCTTGGTAGAATCATGCAGGATTGAAATTTTTGATGTTTTTTTACTCCTCTCAACAGCCCAAACAAGTTTCTAAAAGGATGAGTTTGCAACTACTTTACTTTTGGAGAAAATTCAAAACATTCATTATTCAATAGGGCCCAAACTATCAAAAACCAGCGGTTTCAATGAACACACATTTCTTGGTAGAATCATGCAGGACTGAAATTTTTGATGTTTTTCTACTCCTCTCATAAGCCCAAACAAGTCTCTAAAAGCATGAGTTTGCAACTACTTTACTTTTGGAGAAAATTCAAAACATTCATTATTCAATAGAGCCCAATAGCAAAAATCAGGTTTTGAATGAAGAATCACATTTCTTGGTAAAATCATGCAGGATTGAAATTTTTGATGGTTTTTTACTCCTCTCAACAGCCCAAACAAGTTTCTAAAAGGATGAGTTTGCAACTACTTTACTTTTGGAGAAAATTCAAAACATTCATTATTCAATAGGGCCCAAACTATCAAAAAACAGCGGTTTCAATGAACACACATTTCTTGGTAGAATCATGCAGGACTGACATTTTTTGATGTTTTTCTACTCCTCTCATGAGCCCAAACAAGTTTCTAAAAGCATGAGTTTGCAACTACTTTACTTTTGGAGAAAATTCAAAACATTCACTATTCAATAGAGCCCAATAGCAAAAATCAGGTTTTGAATGAAGAATCACATTTCTTGGTAAAATCATGCAGGATTGAAATTTTTGATGGTTTTTTACTCCTCTCAACAGCCCAAACAAGTTTCTAAAAGGATGAGTTTGCAACTACTTTACTTTTGGAGAAAATTCAAAACATTCATTATTCAATAGGGCCCAAACTATCAAAAACCAGCGGTTTGAATGAACACACATTTCTTGGTAGAATCATGCAGGACTGAAATTTTTGATGTTTTTCTACTCCTCTCATGAGCCCAAACAAGTCTCTAAAAGCATGAGTTTGCAACTACTTTACTTTTGGAGAAAATTCAAAACATTCATTATTCAATAGAGCCCAATAGCAAAAATCAGGTTTTGATTGAAGAATCACATTTCTTGGTAGAAGCATGCAGGATTGAAATTTTTGATGGTTTTTTACTCCTCTCAACAGCCCAAACAAGTTTCTAAAAGGATGAGTTTGCAACTACTTTACTTTTGGAGAAAATTCAAAACATTCATTATTCAATAGGGCCCAAACTATCAAAAACCAGCGGTTTCAATGAACACACATTTCTTGGTAGAATCATGCAGGACTGAAGTTTTTGATGTTTTTCTACTCCTCTCATGAGCCCAAACAAGTCTCTAAAAGCATGAGTTTGCAACTACTTTACTTTTGGAGAAAATTCAAAACATTCATTATTCAATAGAGCCCAATAGCAAAAATCAGGTTTTGAATGAAGAATCACATTTCTTGGTAGAATGATGCAGGATTGAAATTTTTGATGGTTTTTTACTCCTCTCTACAGCCCAAACAAGTTTCTAAAAGGATGAGTTTGCAACTGCTTTACTTTTGGAGAAAATTCAAAACATTCATTATTCAATAGGGCCCAAACTATCAAAAACCAGCGGTTTGAATGAACACACATTTCTTGGTAGAATCATGCAGGACTCAAATTTTTGATGTTTTTCTACTCCTCTCATGAGCCCAAACAAGTCTCTAAAAGCATGAGTTTGCAACTACTTTACTTTTGGAGAAAATTCAAAACATTCATTATTCAATAGAGCCCAATAGCAAAAATCAGGTTTTGAATGAAGAATCACATTTCTTGGTAGAATCATGCAGGATTGAAATTTTTGATGGTTTTTTACTCCTCTCAACAGCCCAAACAAGTTTCTAAAAGGATGAGTTTGCAACTACTTTACTTTTGGAGAAAATTCAAAACATTCATTATTCAATAGGGCCCAAACTATCAAAAACCAGCGGTTTCAATGAACACACATTTCTTGGTAGAATCATGCAGGACTGAAATTTTTGATGTTTTTCTACTCCTCTCATGAGCCCAAACAAGTCTCTAAAAGCATGAGTTTGCAACTACTTTACTTTTGGAGAAAATTCAAAACATTCATTATTCAATAGAGCCCAATAGCAAAAATCAGGTTTTGAATGAAGAATCACATTTCTTGGTAGAATCATGCAGGATTGAAATTTTTGATGGTTTTTTACTCCTCTCAACAGCCCAAACAAGTTTCTAAAAGGATGAGTTTGCAACTACTTTACTTTTGGAGAAAATTCAAAACATTCATTATTCAATAGGGCCCAAACTATCAAAAACCAGCGGTTTCAATGAACACACATTTCTTGGAAGAATCATGCAGGACTGAAATTTTTGATGTTTTTCTACTCCTCTCATGAGCCCAAACAAGTCTCTAAAAGCATGAGTTTGCAACTACTTTACTTTTGGAGAAAATTCAAAACATTCATTATTCAATAGAGCCCAATAGCAAAAATCAGGTTTTGAATGAAGAATCACATTTCTTGGTAGAATCATGCAGGATTGAAATTTTTGATGGTTTTTTACTCCTCTCAACAGCCCAAACAAGTTTCTAAAAGGATGAGTTTGCAACTACTTTACTTTTGGAGAAAATTCAAAACATTCATTATTCAATAGGGCCCAAACTATCAAAAACCAGCGGTTTCAATGAACACACATTTCTTGGTAGAATCATGCAGGACTGAAATTTTTGATGTTTTTCTACTCCTCTCATGAGCCCAAACAAGTCTCTAAAAGCATGAGTTTGCAACTACTTTACTTTTGGAGAAAATTCAAAACATTCATTATTCAATAGAGCCCAATAGCAAAAATCAGGTTTTGAATGAAGAATCACATTTCTTGGTAAAATCATGCAGGATTGAAATTTTTGATGGTTTTTTACTCCTCTCAACAACCCAAACAAGTTTCTAAAAGGATGAGTTTGCAACTACTTTACTTTTGGAGAAAATTCAAAACATTCATTATTCAATAGGGCCCAAACTATCAAAAACCAGCGGTTTCAATGAACACACATTTCTTGGTAGAATCATGCAGGACTGAAATTTTTGATGTTTTTCTACTCCTCTCATGAGCCCAAACAAGTCTCTAAAAGCATGAGTTTGCAACTACTTTACTTTTGGAGAAAATTCAAAACATTCATTATTCAATAGAGCCCAATAGCAAAAATCAGGTTTTGAATGAAGAATCACATTTCTTGGTAGAATCATGCAGGATTGAAATTTTTGATGGTTTTTTACTCCTCTCAACAGCCCAAACAAGTTTCTAAAAGGATGAGTTTGCAACTACTTTACTTTTGGAGAAAATTCAAAACATTCATTATTCAATACGGCCCAAACTATCAAAAACCAGCGGTTTGAATGAACACACATTTCTTGGTAGAATCATGCAGGACTGAAATTTTTGATGTTTTTCTACTCCTCTCATGAGCCCAAACAAGTCTCTAAAAGCATGAGTTTGCAACTACTTTACTTTTGGAGAAAATTCAAAACATTCATTATTCAATAGAGCCCAATAGCAAAAATCAGGTTTTGAATGAAGAATCACATTTCTTGGTAGAAGCATGCAGGATTGAAATTTTTGATGGTTTTTTACTCCTCTCAACAGCCCAAACAAGTTTCTAAAAGGATGAGTTTGCAACTACTTTACTTTTGGAGAAAATTCAAAACATTCATTATTCAATAGGGCCCAAACTATCAAAAACCAGCGGTTTCAATGAACACACATTTCTTGGTAGAATCATGCAGGACTGAAGTTTTTGATGTTTTTCTACTCCTCTCATGAGCCCAAACAAGTCTCTAAAAGCATGAGTTTGCAACTACTTTACTTTTGGAGAAAATTCAAAACATTCATTATTCAATAGAGCCCAATAGCAAAAATCAGGTTTTGAATGAAGAATCACATTTCTTGGTAGAATGATGCAGGATTGAAATTTTTGATGGTTTTTTACTCCTCTCTACAGCCCAAACAAGTTTCTAAAAGGATGAGTTTGCAACTGCTTTACTTTTGGAGAAAATTCAAAACATTCATTATTCAATAGGGTCCAAACTATCAAAAACCAGCGGTTTGAATGAACACACATTTCTTGGTAGAATCATGCAGGACTGAAATTTTTGATGTTTTTCTACTCCTCTCATGAGCCCAAACAAGTCTCTAAAAGCATGAGTTTGCAACTACTTTACTTTTGGAGAAAATTCAAAACATTCATTATTCAATAGAGCCCAATAGCAAAAATCAGGTTTTGAATGAAGAATCACATTTCTTGGTAAAATCATGCAGGATTGAAATTTTTGATGGTTTTTTACTCCTCTCAACAACCCAAACAAGTTTCTAAAAGGATGAGTTTGCAACTACTTTACTTTTGGAGAAAATTCAAAACATTCATTATTCAATAGGGCCCAAACTATCAAAAACCAGCGGTTTCAATGAACACACATTTCTTGGTAGAATCATGCAGGACTGAAATTTTTGATGTTTTTCTACTCCTCTCATGAGCCCAAACAAGTCTCTAAAAGCATGAGTTTGCAACTACTTTACTTTTGGAGAAAATTCAAAACATTCATTATTCAATAGAGCCCAATAGCAAAAATCAGGTTTTGAATGAAGAATCACATTTCTTGGTAGAATCATGCAGGATTGAAATTTTTGATGGTTTTTTACTCCTCTCAACAGCCCAAACAAGTTTCTAAAAGGATGAGTTTGCAACTACTTTACTTTTGGAGAAAATTCAAAACATTCATTATTCAATACGGCCCAAACTATCAAAAACCAGCGGTTTGAATGAACACACATTTCTTGGTAGAATCATGCAGGACTGAAATTTTTGATGTTTTTCTACTCCTCTCATGAGCCCAAACAAGTCTCTAAAAGCATGAGTTTGCAACTACTTTACTTTTGGAGAAAATTCAAAACATTCATTATTCAATAGAGCCCAATAGCAAAAATCAGGTTTTGAATGAAGAATCACATTTCTTGGTAGAAGCATGCAGGATTGAAATTTTTGATGGTTTTTTACTCCTCTCAACAGCCCAAACAAGTTTCTAAAAGGATGAGTTTGCAACTACTTTACTTTTGGAGAAAATTCAAAACATTCATTATTCAATAGGGCCCAAACTATCAAAAACCAGCGGTTTCAATGAACACACATTTCTTGGTAGAATCATGCAGGACTGAAGTTTTTGATGTTTTTCTACTCCTCTCATGAGCCCAAACAAGTCTCTAAAAGCATGAGTTTGCAACTACTTTACTTTTGGAGAAAATTCAAAACATTCATTATTCAATAGAGCCCAATAGCAAAAATCAGGTTTTGAATGAAGAATCACATTTCTTGGTAGAATGATGCAGGATTGAAATTTTTGATGGTTTTTTACTCCTCTCTACAGCCCAAACAAGTTTCTAAAAGGATGAGTTTGCAACTGCTTTACTTTTGGAGAAAATTCAAAACATTCATTATTCAATAGGGCCCAAACTATCAAAAACCAGCGGTTTGAATGAACACACATTTCTTGGTAGAATCATGCAGGACTGAAATTTTTGATGTTTTTCTACTCCTCTCATGAGCCCAAACAAGTCTCTAAAAGCATGAGTTTGCAACTACTTTACTTTTGGAGAAAATTCAAAACATTCATTATTCAATAGAGCCCAATAGCAAAAATCAGGTTTTGAATGAAGAATCACATTTCTTGGTAGAATCATGCAGGATTGAAATTTTTGATGGTTTTTTACTCCTCTCAACAGCCCAAACAAGTTTCTAAAAGGATGAGTTTGCAACTACTTTACTTTTGGAGAAAATTCAAAACATTCATTATTCAATAGGGCCCAAACTATCAAAAACCAGCGGTTTCAATGAACACACATTTCTTGGTAGAATCATGCAGGACTGAAGTTTTTGATGTTTTTCTACTCCTCTCATGAGCCCAAACAAGTCTCTAAAAGCATGAGTTTGCAACTACTTTACTTTTGGAGAAAATTCAAAACATTCATTATTCAATAGAGCCCAATAGCAAAAATCAGGTTTTGAATGAAGAATCACATTTCTTGGTAGAATGATGCAGGATTGAAATTTTTGATGGTTTTTTACTCCTCTCTACAGCCCAAACAAGTTTCTAAAAGGATGAGTTTGCAACTGCTTTACTTTTGGAGAAAATTCAAAACATTCATTATTCAATAGGGCCCAAACTATCAAAAACCAGCGGTTTGAATGAACACACATTTCTTGGTAGAATCATGCAGGACTCAAATTTTTGATGTTTTTCTACTCCTCTCATGAGCCCAAACAAGTCTCTAAAAGCATGAGTTTGCAACTACTTTACTTTTGGAGAAAATTCAAAACATTCATTATTCAATAGAGCCCAATAGCAAAAATCAGATTTTGAATGAAGAATCACATTTCTTGGTAGAATCATGCAGGATTGAAATTTTTGATGGTTTTTTACTCCTCTCAACAGCCCAAACAAGTTTCTAAAAGGATGAGTTTGCAACTACTTTACTTTTGGAGAAAATTCAAAACATTCATTATTCAATAGAGCCCAATAGCAAAAATCAGGTTTTGAATGAAGAATCACATTTCTTGGTAGAATCATGCAGGATTGAAATTTTTGATGGTTTTTTACTCCTCTCAACAGCCCAAACAAGTTTCTAAAAGGATGAGTTTGCAACTACTTTACTTTTGGAGAAAATTCAAAACATTCATTATTCAATAGGGCCCAAACTATCAAAAACCAGCGGTTTCAATGAACACACATTTCTTGGTAGAATCATGCAGGACTGAAATTTTTGATGTTTTTCTACTCCTCTCATAAGCCCAAACAAGTCTCTAAAAGCATGAGTTTGCAACTACTTTACTTTTGGAGAAAATTCAAAACATTCATTATTCAATAGAGCCCAATAGCAAAAATCAGGTTTTGAATGAAGAATCACATTTCTTGGTAAAATCATGCAGGATTGAAATTTTTGATGGTTTTTTACTCCTCTCAACAGCCCAAACAAGTTTCTAAAAGGATGAGTTTGCAACTACTTTACTTTTGGAGAAAATTCAAAACATTCATTATTCAATAGGGCCCAAACTATCAAAAAACAGCGGTTTCAATGAACACACATTTCTTGGTAGAATCATGCAGGACTGAAATTTTTGATGGTTTTCTACTCCTCTCATGAGCCCAAACAAGTTTCTAAAAGCATGAGTTTGCAACTACTTTACTTTTGGAGAAAATTCAAAACATTCACTATTCAATAGAGCCCAATAGCAAAAATCAGGTTTTGAATGAAGAATCACATTTCTTGGTAGAATGATGCAGGATTGAAATTTTTGATGGTTTTTTACTCCTCTCTACAGCCCAAACAAGTTTCTAAAAGGATGAGTTTGCAACTGCTTTACTTTTGGAGAAAATTCAAAACATTCATTATTCAATAGGGCCCAAACTATCAAAAACCAGCGGTTTGAATGAACACACATTTCTTGGTAGAATCATGCAGGACTCAAATTTTTGATGTTTTTCTACTCCTCTCATGAGCCCAAACAAGTTTCTAAAAGCATGAGTTTGCAACTACTTTACTTTTGGAGAAAATTCAAAACATTCACTGTTCAATAGAGCCCAATAGCAAAAATCAGGTTTTGAATGAAGAATCACATTTCTTGGTAAAATCATGCAGGATTGAAATTTTTGATGGTTTTTTACTCCTCTCAACAGCCCAAACAAGTTTCTAAAAGGATGAGTTTGCAACTACTTTACTTTTGGAGAAAATTCAAAACATTCATTATTCAATAGGGCCCAAACTATCAAAAACCAGCGGTTTGAATGAACACACATTTCTTGGTAGAATCATGCAGGACTGAAATTTTTGATGTTTTTCTACTCCTCTCATGAGCCCAAACAAGTCTCTAAAAGCATGAGTTTGCAACTACTTTACTTTTGGAGAAAATTCAAAACATTCATTATTCAATAGAGCCCAATAGCAAAAATCAGGTTTTGAATGAAGAATCACATTTCTTGGTAGAATCATGCAGGATTGAAATTTTTGATGGTTTTTTACTCCTCTCAACAGCCCAAACAAGTTTCTAAAAGGATGAGTTTGCAACTACTTTACTTTTGGAGAAAATTCAAAACATTCATTATTCAATAGGGCCCAAACTATCAAAAACCAGCGGTTTCAATGAACACACATTTCTTGGTAGAATCATGCAGGACTGAAATTTTTGATGTTTTTCTACTCCTCTCATGAGCCCAAACAAGTCTCTAAAAGCATGAGTTTGCAACTACTTTACTTTTGGAGAAAATTCAAAACATTCATTATTCAATAGAGCCCAATAGCAAAAATCAGGTTTTGAATGAAGAATCACATTTCTTGGTAGAATCATGCAGGATTGAAATTTTTGATGGTTTTTTACTCCTCTCAACAGCCCAAACAAGTTTCTAAAAGGATGAGTTTGCAACTACTTTACTTTTGGAGAAAATTCAAAACATTCATTATTCAATAGGGCCCAAACTATCAAAAACCAGCGGTTTCAATGAACACACATTTCTTGGAAGAATCATGCAGGACTGAAATTTTTGATGTTTTTCTACTCCTCTCATGAGCCCAAACAAGTCTCTAAAAGCATGAGTTTGCAACTACTTTACTTTTGGAGAAAATTCAAAACATTCATTATTCAATAGAGCCCAATAGCAAAAATCAGGTTTTGAATGAAGAATCACATTTCTTGGTAGAATCATGCAGGATTGAAATTTTTGATGGTTTTTTACTCCTCTCAACAGCCCAAACAAGTTTCTAAAAGGATGAGTTTGCAACTACTTTACTTTTGGAGAAAATTCAAAACATTCATTATTCAATAGGGCCCAAACTATCAAAAACCAGCGGTTTCAATGAACACACATTTCTTGGTAGAATCATGCAGGACTGAAATTTTTGATGTTTTTCTACTCCTCTCATGAGCCCAAACAAGTCTCTAAAAGCATGAGTTTGCAACTACTTTACTTTTGGAGAAAATTCAAAACATTCATTATTCAATAGAGCCCAATAGCAAAAATCAGGTTTTGAATGAAGAATCACATTTCTTGGTAGAATCATGCAGGATTGAAATTTTTGATGGTTTTTTACTCCTCTCAACAGCCCAAACAAGTTTCTAAAAGGATGAGTTTGCAACTACTTTACTTTTGGAGAAAATTCAAAACATTCATTATTCAATAGGGCCCAAACTATCAAAAACCAGCGGTTTCAATGAACACACATTTCTTGGTAGAATCATGCAGGACTGAAATTTTTGATGTTTTTCTACTCCTCTCATGAGCCCAAACAAGTCTCTAAAAGCATGAGTTTGCAACTACTTTACTTTTGGAGAAAATTCAAAACATTCATTATTCAATAGAGCCCAATAGCAAAAATCAGGTTTTGAATGAAGAATCACATTTCTTGGTAAAATCATGCAGGATTGAAATTTTTGATGGTTTTTTACTCCTCTCAACAACCCAAACAAGTTTCTAAAAGGATGAGTTTGCAACTACTTTACTTTTGGAGAAAATTCAAAACATTCATTATTCAATAGGGCCCAAACTATCAAAAACCAGCGGTTTCAATGAACACACATTTCTTGGAAGAATCATGCAGGACTGAAATTTTTGATGTTTTTCTACTCCTCTCATGAGCCCAAACAAGTCTCTAAAAGCATGAGTTTGCAACTACTTTACTTTTGGAGAAAATTCAAAACATTCATTATTCAATAGAGCCCAATAGCAAAAATCAGGTTTTGAATGAAGAATCACATTTCTTGGTAGAATCATGCAGGATTGAAATTTTTGATGGTTTTTTACTCCTCTCAACAGCCCAAACAAGTTTCTAAAAGGATGAGTTTGCAACTACTTTACTTTTGGAGAAAATTCAAAACATTCATTATTCAATAGGGCCCAAACTATCAAAAACCAGCGGTTTCAATGAACACACATTTCTTGGTAGAATCATGCAGGACTGAAATTTTTGATGTTTTTCTACTCCTCTCATGAGCCCAAACAAGTCTCTAAAAGCATGAGTTTGCAACTACTTTACTTTTGGAGAAAATTCAAAACATTCATTATTCAATAGAGCCCAATAGCAAAAATCAGGTTTTGAATGAAGAATCACATTTCTTGGTAGAATCATGCAGGATTGAAATTTTTGATGGTTTTTTACTCCTCTCAACAGCCCAAACAAGTTTCTAAAAGGATGAGTTTGCAACTACTTTACTTTTGGAGAAAATTCAAAACATTCATTATTCAATAGGGCCCAAACTATCAAAAACCAGCGGTTTCAATGAACACACATTTCTTGGAAGAATCATGCAGGACTGAAATTTTTGATGTTTTTCTACTCCTCTCATGAGCCCAAACAAGTCTCTAAAAGCATGAGTTTGCAACTACTTTACTTTTGGAGAAAATTCAAAACATTCATTATTCAATAGAGCCCAATAGCAAAAATCAGGTTTTGAATGAAGAATCACATTTCTTGGTAGAATCATGCAGGATTGAAATTTTTGATGGTTTTTTACTCCTCTCAACAGCCCAAACAAGTTTCTAAAAGGATGAGTTTGCAACTACTTTACTTTTGGAGAAAATTCAAAACATTCATTATTCAATAGGGCCCAAACTATCAAAAACCAGCGGTTTCAATGAACACACATTTCTTGGTAGAATCATGCAGGACTGAAATTTTTGATGTTTTTCTACTCCTCTCATGAGCCCAAACAAGTCTCTAAAAGCATGAGTTTGCAACTACTTTACTTTTGGAGAAAATTCAAAACATTCATTATTCAATAGAGCCCAATAGCAAAAATCAGGTTTTGAATGAAGAATCACATTTCTTGGTAAAATCATGCAGGATTGAAATTTTTGATGGTTTTTTACTCCTCTCAACAACCCAAACAAGTTTCTAAAAGGATGAGTTTGCAA
This sequence comes from Dendrobates tinctorius, assembly GCF_039654945.1. Lineage (NCBI taxonomy): Eukaryota > Metazoa > Chordata > Amphibia > Anura > Dendrobatidae > Dendrobates > Dendrobates tinctorius. Next base: position 795,193 of record NW_027362006.1, on the reverse strand, counting down.
CTACTTTACTTTTGGAGAAAATTCAAAACATTCATTATTCAATAGGGCCCAAACTATCAAAAACCAGCGGTTTCAATGAACACACATTTCTTGGTAGAATCATGCAGGACTGAAATTTTTGATGTTTTTCTACTCCTCTCATGAGCCCAAACAAGTCTCTAAAAGCATGAGTTTGCAACTACTTTACTTTTGGAGAAAATTCAAAACATTCATTATTCAATAGAGCCCAATAGCAAAAATCAGGTTTTGAATGAAGAATCACATTTCTTGGTAGAATCATGCAGGATTGAAATTTTTGATGGTTTTTTACTCCTCTCAACAGCCCAAACAAGTTTCTAAAAGGATGAGTTTGCAACTACTTTACTTTTGGAGAAAATTCAAAACATTCATTATTCAATACGGCCCAAACTATCAAAAACCAGCGGTTTGAATGAACACACATTTCTTGGTAGAATCATGCAGGACTGAAATTTTTGATGTTTTTCTACTCCTCTCATGAGCCCAAACAAGTCTCTAAAAGCATGAGTTTGCAACTACTTTACTTTTGGAGAAAATTCAAAACATTCATTATTCAATAGAGCCCAATAGCAAAAATCAGGTTTTGAATGAAGAATCACATTTCTTGGTAGAAGCATGCAGGATTGAAATTTTTGATGGTTTTTTACTCCTCTCAACAGCCCAAACAAGTTTCTAAAAGGATGAGTTTGCAACTACTTTACTTTTGGAGAAAATTCAAAACATTCATTATTCAATAGGGCCCAAACTATCAAAAACCAGCGGTTTCAATGAACACACATTTCTTGGTAGAATCATGCAGGACTGAAGTTTTTGATGTTTTTCTACTCCTCTCATGAGCCCAAACAACTCTCTAAAAGCATGAGTTTGCAACTACTTTACTTTTGGAGAAAATTCAAAACATTCATTATTCAATAGAGCCCAATAGCAAAAATCAGGTTTTGAATGAAGAATCACATTTCTTGGTAGAATGATGCAGGATTGAAATTTTTGATGGTTTTTTACTCCTCTCTACAGCCCAAACAAGTTTCTAAAAGGATGAGTTTGCAACTGCTTTACTTTTGGAGAAAATTCAAAACATTCATTATTCAATAGGGTCCAAACTATCAAAAACCAGCGGTTTGAATGAACACACATTTCTTGGTAGAATCATGCAGGACTGAAATTTTTGATGTTTTTCTACTCCTCTCATGAGCCCAAACAAGTCTCTAAAAGCATGAGTTTGCAACTACTTTACTTTTGGAGAAAATTCAAAACATTCATTATTCAATAGAGCCCAATAGCAAAAATCAGGTTTTGAATGAAGAATCACATTTCTTGGTAGAATCATGCAGGATTGAAATTTTTGATGGTTTTTTACTCCTCTCAACAGCCCAAACAAGTTTCTAAAAGGATGAGTTTGCAACTACTTTACTTTTGGAGAAAATTCAAAACATTCATTATTCAATAGGGCCCAAACTATCAAAAACCAGCGGTTTCAATGAACACACATTTCTTGGTAGAATCATGCAGGACTGAAGTTTTTGATGTTTTTCTACTCCTCTCATGAGCCCAAACAAGTCTCTAAAAGCATGAGTTTGCAACTACTTTACTTTTGGAGAAAATTCAAAACATTCATTATTCAATAGAGCCCAATAGCAAAAATCAGGTTTTGAATGAAGAATCACATTTCTTGGTAGAATGATGCAGGATTGAAATTTTTGATGGTTTTTTACTCCTCTCTACAGCCCAAACAAGTTTCTAAAAGGATGAGTTTGCAACTGCTTTACTTTTGGAGAAAATTCAAAACATTCATTATTCAATAGGGCCCAAACTATCAAAAACCAGCGGTTTGAATGAACACACATTTCTTGGTAGAATCATGCAGGACTCAAATTTTTGATGTTTTTCTACTCCTCTCATGAGCCCAAACAAGTCTCTAAAAGCATGAGTTTGCAACTACTTTACTTTTGGAGAAAATTCAAAACATTCATTATTCAATAGAGCCCAATAGCAAAAATCAGATTTTGAATGAAGAATCACATTTCTTGGTAGAATCATGCAGGATTGAAATTTTTGATGGTTTTTTACTCCTCTCAACAGCCCAAACAAGTTTCTAAAAGGATGAGTTTGCAACTACTTTACTTTTGGAGAAAATTCAAAACATTCATTATTCAATAGAGCCCAATAGCAAAAATCAGGTTTTGAATGAAGAATCACATTTCTTGGTAGAATCATGCAGGATTGAAATTTTTGATGGTTTTTTACTCCTCTCAACAGCCCAAACAAGTTTCTAAAAGGATGAGTTTGCAACTACTTTACTTTTGGAGAAAATTCAAAACATTCATTATTCAATAGGGCCCAAACTATCAAAAACCAGCGGTTTCAATGAACACACATTTCTTGGTAGAATCATGCAGGACTGAAATTTTTGATGTTTTTCTACTCCTCTCATAAGCCCAAACAAGTCTCTAAAAGCATGAGTTTGCAACTACTTTACTTTTGGAGAAAATTCAAAACATTCATTATTCAATAGAGCCCAATAGCAAAAATCAGGTTTTGAATGAAGAATCACATTTCTTGGTAAAATCATGCAGGATTGAAATTTTTGATGGTTTTTTACTCCTCTCAACAGCCCAAACAAGTTTCTAAAAGGATGAGTTTGCAACTACTTTACTTTTGGAGAAAATTCAAAACATTCATTATTCAATAGGGCCCAAACTATCAAAAAACAGCGGTTTCAATGAACACACATTTCTTGGTAGAATCATGCAGGACTGAAATTTTTGATGGTTTTCTACTCCTCTCATGAGCCCAAACAAGTTTCTAAAAGCATGAGTTTGCAACTACTTTACTTTTGGAGAAAATTCAAAACATTCACTATTCAATAGAGCCCAATAGCAAAAATCAGGTTTTGAATGAAGAATCACATTTCTTGGTAGAATGATGCAGGATTGAAATTTTTGATGGTTTTTTACTCCTCTCTACAGCCCAAACAAGTTTCTAAAAGGATGAGTTTGCAACTGCTTTACTTTTGGAGAAAATTCAAAACATTCATTATTCAATAGGGCCCAAACTATCAAAAACCAGCGGTTTGAATGAACACACATTTCTTGGTAGAATCATGCAGGACTCAAATTTTTGATGTTTTTCTACTCCTCTCATGAGCCCAAACAAGTTTCTAAAAGCATGAGTTTGCAACTACTTTACTTTTGGAGAAAATTCAAAACATTCACTGTTCAATAGAGCCCAATAGCAAAAATCAGGTTTTGAATGAAGAATCACATTTCTTGGTAAAATCATGCAGGATTGAAATTTTTGATGGTTTTTTACTCCTCTCAACAGCCCAAACAAGTTTCTAAAAGGATGAGTTTGCAACTACTTTACTTTTGGAGAAAATTCAAAACATTCATTATTCAATAGGGCCCAAACTATCAAAAACCAGCGGTTTGAATGAACACACATTTCTTGGTAGAATCATGCAGGACTGAAATTTTTGATGTTTTTCTACTCCTCTCATGAGCCCAAACAAGTCTCTAAAAGCATGAGTTTGCAACTACTTTACTTTTGGAGAAAATTCAAAACATTCATTATTCAATAGAGCCCAATAGCAAAAATCAGGTTTTGAATGAAGAATCACATTTCTTGGTAGAATCATGCAGGATTGAAATTTTTGATGGTTTTTTACTCCTCTCAACAGCCCAAACAAGTTTCTAAAAGGATGAGTTTGCAACTACTTTACTTTTGGAGAAAATTCAAAACATTCATTATTCAATAGGGCCCAAACTATCAAAAACCAGCGGTTTCAATGAACACACATTTCTTGGTAGAATCATGCAGGACTGAAATTTTTGATGTTTTTCTACTCCTCTCATGAGCCCAAACAAGTCTCTAAAAGCATGAGTTTGCAACTACTTTACTTTTGGAGAAAATTCAAAACATTCATTATTCAATAGAGCCCAATAGCAAAAATCAGGTTTTGAATGAAGAATCACATTTCTTGGTAGAATCATGCAGGATTGAAATTTTTGATGGTTTTTTACTCCTCTCAACAGCCCAAACAAGTTTCTAAAAGGATGAGTTTGCAACTACTTTACTTTTGGAGAAAATTCAAAACATTCATTATTCAATAGGGCCCAAACTATCAAAAACCAGCGGTTTCAATGAACACACATTTCTTGGAAGAATCATGCAGGACTGAAATTTTTGATGTTTTTCTACTCCTCTCATGAGCCCAAACAAGTCTCTAAAAGCATGAGTTTGCAACTACTTTACTTTTGGAGAAAATTCAAAACATTCATTATTCAATAGAGCCCAATAGCAAAAATCAGGTTTTGAATGAAGAATCACATTTCTTGGTAGAATCATGCAGGATTGAAATTTTTGATGGTTTTTTACTCCTCTCAACAGCCCAAACAAGTTTCTAAAAGGATGAGTTTGCAACTACTTTACTTTTGGAGAAAATTCAAAACATTCATTATTCAATAGGGCCCAAACTATCAAAAACCAGCGGTTTCAATGAACACACATTTCTTGGTAGAATCATGCAGGACTGAAATTTTTGATGTTTTTCTACTCCTCTCATGAGCCCAAACAAGTCTCTAAAAGCATGAGTTTGCAACTACTTTACTTTTGGAGAAAATTCAAAACATTCATTATTCAATAGAGCCCAATAGCAAAAATCAGGTTTTGAATGAAGAATCACATTTCTTGGTAGAATCATGCAGGATTGAAATTTTTGATGGTTTTTTACTCCTCTCAACAGCCCAAACAAGTTTCTAAAAGGATGAGTTTGCAACTACTTTACTTTTGGAGAAAATTCAAAACATTCATTATTCAATAGGGCCCAAACTATCAAAAACCAGCGGTTTCAATGAACACACATTTCTTGGTAGAATCATGCAGGACTGAAATTTTTGATGTTTTTCTACTCCTCTCATGAGCCCAAACAAGTCTCTAAAAGCATGAGTTTGCAACTACTTTACTTTTGGAGAAAATTCAAAACATTCATTATTCAATAGAGCCCAATAGCAAAAATCAGGTTTTGAATGAAGAATCACATTTCTTGGTAAAATCATGCAGGATTGAAATTTTTGATGGTTTTTTACTCCTCTCAACAACCCAAACAAGTTTCTAAAAGGATGAGTTTGCAACTACTTTACTTTTGGAGAAAATTCAAAACATTCATTATTCAATAGGGCCCAAACTATCAAAAACCAGCGGTTTCAATGAACACACATTTCTTGGAAGAATCATGCAGGACTGAAATTTTTGATGTTTTTCTACTCCTCTCATGAGCCCAAACAAGTCTCTAAAAGCATGAGTTTGCAACTACTTTACTTTTGGAGAAAATTCAAAACATTCATTATTCAATAGAGCCCAATAGCAAAAATCAGGTTTTGAATGAAGAATCACATTTCTTGGTAGAATCATGCAGGATTGAAATTTTTGATGGTTTTTTACTCCTCTCAACAGCCCAAACAAGTTTCTAAAAGGATGAGTTTGCAACTACTTTACTTTTGGAGAAAATTCAAAACATTCATTATTCAATAGGGCCCAAACTATCAAAAACCAGCGGTTTCAATGAACACACATTTCTTGGTAGAATCATGCAGGACTGAAATTTTTGATGTTTTTCTACTCCTCTCATGAGCCCAAACAAGTCTCTAAAAGCATGAGTTTGCAACTACTTTACTTTTGGAGAAAATTCAAAACATTCATTATTCAATAGAGCCCAATAGCAAAAATCAGGTTTTGAATGAAGAATCACATTTCTTGGTAGAATCATGCAGGATTGAAATTTTTGATGGTTTTTTACTCCTCTCAACAGCCCAAACAAGTTTCTAAAAGGATGAGTTTGCAACTACTTTACTTTTGGAGAAAATTCAAAACATTCATTATTCAATAGGGCCCAAACTATCAAAAACCAGCGGTTTCAATGAACACACATTTCTTGGAAGAATCATGCAGGACTGAAATTTTTGATGTTTTTCTACTCCTCTCATGAGCCCAAACAAGTCTCTAAAAGCATGAGTTTGCAACTACTTTACTTTTGGAGAAAATTCAAAACATTCATTATTCAATAGAGCCCAATAGCAAAAATCAGGTTTTGAATGAAGAATCACATTTCTTGGTAGAATCATGCAGGATTGAAATTTTTGATGGTTTTTTACTCCTCTCAACAGCCCAAACAAGTTTCTAAAAGGATGAGTTTGCAACTACTTTACTTTTGGAGAAAATTCAAAACATTCATTATTCAATAGGGCCCAAACTATCAAAAACCAGCGGTTTCAATGAACACACATTTCTTGGTAGAATCATGCAGGACTGAAATTTTTGATGTTTTTCTACTCCTCTCATGAGCCCAAACAAGTCTCTAAAAGCATGAGTTTGCAACTACTTTACTTTTGGAGAAAATTCAAAACATTCATTATTCAATAGAGCCCAATAGCAAAAATCAGGTTTTGAATGAAGAATCACATTTCTTGGTAAAATCATGCAGGATTGAAATTTTTGATGGTTTTTTACTCCTCTCAACAACCCAAACAAGTTTCTAAAAGGATGAGTTTGCAACTACTTTACTTTTGGAGAAAATTCAAAACATTCATTATTCAATAGGGCCCAAACTATCAAAAACCAGCGGTTTCAATGAACACACATTTCTTGGTAGAATCATGCAGGACTGAAATTTTTGATGTTTTTCTACTCCTCTCATGAGCCCAAACAAGTCTCTAAAAGCATGAGTTTGCAACTACTTTACTTTTGGAGAAAATTCAAAACATTCATTATTCAATAGAGCCCAATAGCAAAAATCAGGTTTTGAATGAAGAATCACATTTCTTGGTAGAATCATGCAGGATTGAAATTTTTGATGGTTTTTTACTCCTCTCAACAGCCCAAACAAGTTTCTAAAAGGATGAGTTTGCAACTACTTTACTTTTGGAGAAAATTCAAAACATTCATTATTCAATACGGCCCAAACTATCAAAAACCAGCGGTTTGAATGAACACACATTTCTTGGTAGAATCATGCAGGACTGAAATTTTTGATGTTTTTCTACTCCTCTCATGAGCCCAAACAAGTCTCTAAAAGCATGAGTTTGCAACTACTTTACTTTTGGAGAAAATTCAAAACATTCATTATTCAATAGAGCCCAATAGCAAAAATCAGGTTTTGAATGAAGAATCACATTTCTTGGTAGAAGCATGCAGGATTGAAATTTTTGATGGTTTTTTACTCCTCTCAACAGCCCAAACAAGTTTCTAAAAGGATGAGTTTGCAACTACTTTACTTTTGGAGAAAATTCAAAACATTCATTATTCAATAGGGCCCAAACTATCAAAAACCAGCGGTTTCAATGAACACACATTTCTTGGTAGAATCATGCAGGACTGAAGTTTTTGATGTTTTTCTACTCCTCTCATGAGCCCAAACAAGTCTCTAAAAGCATGAGTTTGCAACTACTTTACTTTTGGAGAAAATTCAAAACATTCATTATTCAATAGAGCCCAATAGCAAAAATCAGGTTTTGAATGAAGAATCACATTTCTTGGTAGAATGATGCAGGATTGAAATTTTTGATGGTTTTTTACTCCTCTCTACAGCCCAAACAAGTTTCTAAAAGGATGAGTTTGCAACTGCTTTACTTTTGGAGAAAATTCAAAACATTCATTATTCAATAGGGTCCAAACTATCAAAAACCAGCGGTTTGAATGAACACACATTTCTTGGTAGAATCATGCAGGACTGAAATTTTTGATGTTTTTCTACTCCTCTCATGAGCCCAAACAAGTCTCTAAAAGCATGAGTTTGCAACTACTTTACTTTTGGAGAAAATTCAAAACATTCATTATTCAATAGAGCCCAATAGCAAAAATCAGGTTTTGAATGAAGAATCACATTTCTTGGTAGAATCATGCAGGATTGAAATTTTTGATGGTTTTTTACTCCTCTCAACAGCCCAAACAAGTTTCTAAAAGGATGAGTTTGCAACTACTTTACTTTTGGAGAAAATTCAAAACATTCATTATTCAATACGGCCCAAACTATCAAAAACCAGCGGTTTGAATGAACACACATTTCTTGGTAGAATCATGCAGGACTGAAATTTTTGATGTTTTTCTACTCCTCTCATGAGCCCAAACAAGTCTCTAAAAGCATGAGTTTGCAACTACTTTACTTTTGGAGAAAATTCAAAACATTCATTATTCAATAGAGCCCAATAGCAAAAATCAGGTTTTGAATGAAGAATCACATTTCTTGGTAGAAGCATGCAGGATTGAAATTTTTGATGGTTTTTTACTCCTCTCAACAGCCCAAACAAGTTTCTAAAAGGATGAGTTTGCAACTACTTTACTTTTGGAGAAAATTCAAAACATTCATTATTCAATAGGGCCCAAACTATCAAAAACCAGCGGTTTCAATGAACACACATTTCTTGGTAGAATCATGCAGGACTGAAGTTTTTGATGTTTTTCTACTCCTCTCATGAGCCCAAACAAGTCTCTAAAAGCATGAGTTTGCAACTACTTTACTTTTGGAGAAAATTCAAAACATTCATTATTCAATAGAGCCCAATAGCAAAAATCAGGTTTTGAATGAAGAATCACATTTCTTGGTAGAATGATGCAGGATTGAAATTTTTGATGGTTTTTTACTCCTCTCTACAGCCCAAACAAGTTTCTAAAAGGATGAGTTTGCAACTGCTTTACTTTTGGAGAAAATTCAAAACATTCATTATTCAATAGGGCCCAAACTATCAAAAACCAGCGGTTTGAATGAACACACATTTCTTGGTAGAATCATGCAGGACTGAAATTTTTGATGTTTTTCTACTCCTCTCATGAGCCCAAACAAGTCTCTAAAAGCATGAGTTTGCAACTACTTTACTTTTGGAGAAAATTCAAAACATTCATTATTCAATAGAGCCCAATAGCAAAAATCAGGTTTTGAATGAAGAATCACATTTCTTGGTAGAATCATGCAGGATTGAAATTTTTGATGGTTTTTTACTCCTCTCAACAGCCCAAACAAGTTTCTAAAAGGATGAGTTTGCAACTACTTTACTTTTGGAGAAAATTCAAAACATTCATTATTCAATAGGGCCCAAACTATCAAAAACCAGCGGTTTCAATGAACACACATTTCTTGGTAGAATCATGCAGGACTGAAGTTTTTGATGTTTTTCTACTCCTCTCATGAGCCCAAACAAGTCTCTAAAAGCATGAGTTTGCAACTACTTTACTTTTGGAGAAAATTCAAAACATTCATTATTCAATAGAGCCCAATAGCAAAAATCAGGTTTTGAATGAAGAATCACATTTCTTGGTAGAATGATGCAGGATTGAAATTTTTGATGGTTTTTTACTCCTCTCTACAGCCCAAACAAGTTTCTAAAAGGATGAGTTTGCAACTGCTTTACTTTTGGAGAAAATTCAAAACATTCATTATTCAATAGGGCCCAAACTATCAAAAACCAGCGGTTTGAATGAACACACATTTCTTGGTAGAATCATGCAGGACTCAAATTTTTGATGTTTTTCTACTCCTCTCATGAGCCCAAACAAGTCTCTAAAAGCATGAGTTTGCAACTACTTTACTTTTGGAGAAAATTCAAAACATTCATTATTCAATAGAGCCCAATAGCAAAAATCAGGTTTTGAATGAAGAATCACATTTCTTGGTAGAATCATGCAGGATTGAAATTTTTGATGGTTTTTTACTCCTCTCAACAGCCCAAACAAGTTTCTAAAAGGATGAGTTTGCAACTACTTTACTTTTGGAGAAAATTCAAAACATTCATTATTCAATAGAGCCCAATAGCAAAAATCAGGTTTTGAATGAAGAATCACATTTCTTGGTAGAATCATGCAGGATTGAAATTTTTGATGGTTTTTTACTCCTCTCAACAGCCCAAACAAGTTTCTAAAAGGATGAGTTTGCAACTACTTTACTTTTGGAGAAAATTCAAAACATTCATTATTCAATAGGGCCCAAACTATCAAAAACCAGCGGTTTCAATGAACACACATTTCTTGGTAGAATCATGCAGGACTGAAATTTTTGATGTTTTTCTACTCCTCTCATAAGCCCAAACAAGTCTCTAAAAGCATGAGTTTGCAACTACTTTACTTTTGGAGAAAATTCAAAACATTCATTATTCAATAGAGCCCAATAGCAAAAATCAGGTTTTGAATGAAGAATCACATTTCTTGGTAAAATCATGCAGGATTGAAATTTTTGATGGTTTTTTACTCCTCTCAACAGCCCAAACAAGTTTCTAAAAGGATGAGTTTGCAACTACTTTACTTTTGGAGAAAATTCAAAACATTCATTATTCAATAGGGCCCAAACTATCAAAAAACAGCGGTTTCAATGAACACACATTTCTTGGTAGAATCATGCAGGACTGAAATTTTTGATGGTTTTCTACTCCTCTCATGAGCCCAAACAAGTTTCTAAAAGCATGAGTTTGCAACTACTTTACTTTTGGAGAAAATTCAAAACATTCACTATTCAATAGAGCCCAATAGCAAAAATCAGGTTTTGAATGAAGAATCACATTTCTTGGTAAAATCATGCAGGATTGAAATTTTTGATGGTTTTTTACTCCTCTCAACAGCCCAAACAAGTTTCTAAAAGGATGAGTTTGCAACTACTTTACTTTTGGAGAAAATTCAAAACATTCATTATTCAATAGGGCCCAAACTATCAAAAACCAGCGGTTTCAATGAACACACATTTCTTGGTAGAATCATGCAGGACTGAAATTTTTGATGTTTTTCTACTCCTCTCATGAGCCCAAACAAGTCTCTAAAAGCATGAGTTTGCAACTACTTTACTTTTGGAGAAAATTCAAAACATTCATTATTCAATAGAGCCCAATAGCAAAAATCAGGTTTTGAATGAAGAATCACATTTCTTGGTAGAATGATGCAGGATTGAAATTTTTGATGGTTTTTTACTCCTCTCTACAGCCCAAACAAGTTTCTAAAAGGATGAGTTTGCAACTGCTTTACTTTTGGAGAAAATTCAAAACATTCATTATTCAATAGGGCCCAAACTATCAAAAACCAGCGGTTTGAATGAACACACATTTCTTGGTAGAATCATGCAGGACTCAAATTTTTGATGTTTTTCTACTCCTCTCATGAGCCCAAACAAGTTTCTAAAAGCATGAGTTTGCAACTACTTTACTTTTGGAGAAAATTCAAAACATTCACTGTTCAATAGAGCCCAATAGCAAAAATCAGGTTTTGAATGAAGAATCACATTTCTTGGTAAAATCATGCAGGATTGAAATTTTTGATGGTTTTTTACTCCTCTCAACAGCCCAAACAAGTTTCTAAAAGGATGAGTTTGCAACTACTTTACTTTTGGAGAAAATTCAAAACATTCATTATTCAATAGGGCCCAAACTATCAAAAACCAGCGGTTTCAATGAACACACATTTCTTGGTAGAATCATGCAGGACTGAAATTTTTGATGTTTTTCTACTCCTCTCATGAGCCCAAACAAGGCTCTAAAAGCATGAGTTTGCAACTACTTTACTTTTGGAGAAAATTCAAAACATTCATTATTCAATAGAGCCCAATAGCAAAAATCAGGTTTTGAATGAAGAATCACATTTCTTGGTAGAATCATGCAGGATTGAAATTTTTGATGGTTTTTTACTCCTCTCAACAGCCCAAACAAGTTTCTAAAAGGATGAGTTTGCAACTACTTTACTTTTGGAGAAAATTCAAAACATTCATTATTCAATAGGGCCCAAACTATCAAAAACCAGCGGTTTCAATGAACACACATTTCTTGGTAGAATCATGCAGGACTGAAATTTTTGATGTTTTTCTACTCCTCTCATGAGCCCAAACAAGTCTCTAAAAGCATGAGTTTGCAACTACTTTACTTTTGGAGAAAATTCAAAACATTCATTATTCAATAGAGCCCAATAGCAAAAATCAGGTTTTGAATGAAGAATCACATTTCTTGGTAGAATCATGCAGGATTGAAATTTTTGATGGTTTTTTACTCCTCTCAACAGCCCAAACAAGTTTCTAAAAGGATGAGTTTGCAACTACTTTACTTTTGGAGAAAATTCAAAACATTCATTATTCAATAGGGCCCAAACTATCAAAAACCAGCGGTTTCAATGAACACACATTTCTTGGAAGAATCATGCAGGACTGAAATTTTTGATGTTTTTCTACTCCTCTCATGAGCCCAAACAAGTCTCTAAAAGCATGAGTTTGCAACTACTTTACTTTTGGAGAAAATTCAAAACATTCATTATTCAATAGAGCCCAATAGCAAAAATCAGGTTTTGAATGAAGAATCACATTTCTTGGTAGAATCATGCAGGATTGAAATTTTTGATGGTTTTTTACTCCTCTCAACAGCCCAAACAAGTTTCTAAAAGGATGAGTTTGCAACTACTTTACTTTTGGAGAAAATTCAAAACATTCATTATTCAATAGGGCCCAAACTATCAAAAACCAGCGGTTTCAATGAACACACATTTCTTGGTAGAATCATGCAGGACTGAAATTTTTGATGTTTTTCTACTCCTCTCATGAGCCCAAACAAGTCTCTAAAAGCATGAGTTTGCAACTACTTTACTTTTGGAGAAAATTCAAAACATTCATTATTCAATAGAGCCCAATAGCAAAAATCAGGTTTTGAATGAAGAATCACATTTCTTGGTAGAATCATGCAGGATTGAAATTTTTGATGGTTTTTTACTCCTCTCAACAGCCCAAACAAGTTTCTAAAAGGATGAGTTTGCAACTACTTTACTTTTGGAGAAAATTCAAAACATTCATTATTCAATAGGGCCCAAACTATCAAAAACCAGCGGTTTCAATGAACACACATTTCTTGGTAGAATCATGCAGGACTGAAATTTTTGATGTTTTTCTACTCCTCTCATGAGCCCAAACAAGTCTCTAAAAGCATGAGTTTGCAACTACTTTACTTTTGGAGAAAATTCAAAACATTCATTATTCAATAGAGCCCAATAGCAAAAATCAGGTTTTGAATGAAGAATCACATTTCTTGGTAAAATCATGCAGGATTGAAATTTTTGATGGTTTTTTACTCCTCTCAACAACCCAAACAAGTTTCTAAAAGGATGAGTTTGCAACTACTTTACTTTTGGAGAAAATTCAAAACATTCATTATTCAATAGGGCCCAAACTATCAAAAACCAGCGGTTTCAATGAACACACATTTCTTGGAAGAATCATGCAGGACTGAAATTTTTGATGTTTTTCTACTCCTCTCATGAGCCCAAACAAGTCTCTAAAAGCATGAGTTTGCAACTACTTTACTTTTGGAGAAAATTCAAAACATTCATTATTCAATAGAGCCCAATAGCAAAAATCAGGTTTTGAATGAAGAATCACATTTCTTGGTAGAATCATGCAGGATTGAAATTTTTGATGGTTTTTTACTCCTCTCAACAGCCCAAACAAGTTTCTAAAAGGATGAGTTTGCAACTACTTTACTTTTGGAGAAAATTCAAAACATTCATTATTCAATAGGGCCCAAACTATCAAAAACCAGCGGTTTCAATGAACACACATTTCTTGGTAGAATCATGCAGGACTGAAATTTTTGATGTTTTTCTACTCCTCTCATGAGCCCAAACAAGTCTCTAAAAGCATGAGTTTGCAACTACTTTACTTTTGGAGAAAATTCAAAACATTCATTATTCAATAGAGCCCAATAGCAAAAATCAGGTTTTGAATGAAGAATCACATTTCTTGGTAGAATCATGCAGGATTGAAATTTTTGATGGTTTTTTACTCCTCTCAACAGCCCAAACAAGTTTCTAAAAGGATGAGTTTGCAACTACTTTACTTTTGGAGAAAATTCAAAACATTCATTATTCAATAGGGCCCAAACTATCAAAAACCAGCGGTTTCAATGAACACACATTTCTTGGAAGAATCATGCAGGACTGAAATTTTTGATGTTTTTCTACTCCTCTCATGAGCCCAAACAAGTCTCTAAAAGCATGAGTTTGCAACTACTTTACTTTTGGAGAAAATTCAAAACATTCATTATTCAATAGAGCCCAATAGCAAAAATCAGGTTTTGAATGAAGAATCACATTTCTTGGTAGAATCATGCAGGATTGAAATTTTTGATGGTTTTTTACTCCTCTCAACAGCCCAAACAAGTTTCTAAAAGGATGAGTTTGCAACTACTTTACTTTTGGAGAAAATTCAAAACATTCATTATTCAATAGGGCCCAAACTATCAAAAACCAGCGGTTTCAATGAACACACATTTCTTGGTAGAATCATGCAGGACTGAAATTTTTGATGTTTTTCTACTCCTCTCATGAGCCCAAACAAGTCTCTAAAAGCATGAGTTTGCAACTACTTTACTTTTGGAGAAAATTCAAAACATTCATTATTCAATAGAGCCCAATAGCAAAAATCAGGTTTTGAATGAAGAATCACATTTCTTGGTAAAATCATGCAGGATTGAAATTTTTGATGGTTTTTTACTCCTCTCAACAACCCAAACAAGTTTCTAAAAGGATGAGTTTGCAACTACTTTACTTTTGGAGAAAATTCAAAACATTCATTATTCAATAGGGCCCAAACTATCAAAAACCAGCGGTTTCAATGAACACACATTTCTTGGTAGAATCATGCAGGACTGAAATTTTTGATGTTTTTCTACTCCTCTCATGAGCCCAAACAAGTCTCTAAAAGCATGAGTTTGCAACTACTTTACTTTTGGAGAAAATTCAAAACATTCATTATTCAATAGAGCCCAATAGCAAAAATCAGGTTTTGAATGAAGAATCACATTTCTTGGTAGAATCATGCAGGATTGAAATTTTTGATGGTTTTTTACTCCTCTCAACAGCCCAAACAAGTTTCTAAAAGGATGAGTTTGCAACTACTTTACTTTTGGAGAAAATTCAAAACATTCATTATTCAATACGGCCCAAACTATCAAAAACCAGCGGTTTGAATGAACACACATTTCTTGGTAGAATCATGCAGGACTGAAATTTTTGATGTTTTTCTACTCCTCTCATGAGCCCAAACAAGTCTCTAAAAGCATGAGTTTGCAACTACTTTACTTTTGGAGAAAATTCAAAACATTCATTATTCAATAGAGCCCAATAGCAAAAATCAGGTTTTGAATGAAGAATCACATTTCTTGGTAGAAGCATGCAGGATTGAAATTTTTGATGGTTTTTTACTCCTCTCAACAGCCCAAACAAGTTTCTAAAAGGATGAGTTTGCAACTACTTTACTTTTGGAGAAAATTCAAAACATTCATTATTCAATAGGGCCCAAACTATCAAAAACCAGCGGTTTCAATGAACACACATTTCTTGGTAGAATCATGCAGGACTGAAATTTTTGATGTTTTTCTACTCCTCTCATGAGCCCAAACAAGTCTCTAAAAGCATGAGTTTGCAACTACTTTACTTTTGGAGAAAATTCAAAACATTCATTATTCAATAGAGCCCAATAGCAAAAATCAGGTTTTGAATGAAGAATCACATTTCTTGGTAGAATCATGCAGGATTGAAATTTTTGATGGTTTTTTACTCCTCTCAACAGCCCAAACAAGTTTCTAAAAGGATGAGTTTGCAACTGCTTTACTTTTGGAGAAAATTCAAAACATTCATTATTCAATAGGGCCCAAACTATCAAAAACCAGCGGTTTGAATGAACACACATTTCTTGGTAGAATCATGCAGGACTGAAATTTTTGATGTTTTTCTACTCCTCTCATGAGCCCAAACAAGTCTCTAAAAGCATGAGTTTGCAACTACTTTACTTTTGGAGAAAATTCAAAACATTCATTATTCAATAGAGCCCAATAGCAAAAATCAGGTTTTGAATGAAGAATCACATTTCTTGGTAGAATCATGCAGGATTGAAATTTTTGATGGTTTTTTACTCCTCTCAACAGCCCAAACAAGTTTCTAAAAGGATGAGTTTGCAACTACTTTACTTTTGGAGAAAATTCAAAACATTCATTATTCAATAGGGCCCAAACTATCAAAAACCAGCGGTTTCAATGAACACACATTTCTTGGTAGAATCATGCAGGACTGAAGTTTTTGATGTTTTTCTACTCCTCTCATGAGCCCAAACAAGTCTCTAAAAGCATGAGTTTGCAACTACTTTACTTTTGGAGAAAATTCAAAACATTCATTATTCAATAGAGCCCAATAGCAAAAATCAGGTTTTGAATGAAGAATCACATTTCTTGGTAGAATGATGCAGGATTGAAATTTTTGATGGTTTTTTACTCCTCTCTACAGCCCAAACAAGTTTCTAAAAGGATGAGTTTGCAACTGCTTTACTTTTGGAGAAAATTCAAAACATTCATTATTCAATAGGGCCCAAACTATCAAAAACCAGCGGTTTGAATGAACACACATTTCTTGGTAGAATCATGCAGGACTCAAATTTTTGATGTTTTTCTACTCCTCTCATGAGCCCAAACAAGTCTCTAAAAGCATGAGTTTGCAACTACTTTACTTTTGGAGAAAATTCAAAACATTCATTATTCAATAGAGCCCAATAGCAAAAATCAGGTTTTGAATGAAGAATCACATTTCTTGGTAGAATCATGCAGGATTGAAATTTTTGATGGTTTTTTACTCCTCTCAACAGCCCAAACAAGTTTCTAAAAGGATGAGTTTGCAACTACTTTACTTTTGGAGAAAATTCAAAACATTCATTATTCAATAGGGCCCAAACTATCAAAAACCAGCGGTTTCAATGAACACACATTTCTTGGTAGAATCATGCAGGACTGAAATTTTTGATGTTTTTCTACTCCTCTCATAAGCCCAAACAAGTCTCTAAAAGCATGAGTTTGCAACTACTTTACTTTTGGAGAAAATTCAAAACATTCATTATTCAATAGAGCCCAATAGCAAAAATCAGGTTTTGAATGAAGAATCACATTTCTTGGTAAAATCATGCAGGATTGAAATTTTTGATGGTTTTTTACTCCTCTCAACAGCCCAAACAAGTTTCTAAAAGGATGAGTTTGCAACTACTTTACTTTTGGAGAAAATTCAAAACATTCATTATTCAATAGGGCCCAAACTATCAAAAACCAGCGGTTTCAATGAACACACATTTCTTGGAAGAATCATGCAGGACTGAAATTTTTGATGTTTTTCTACTCCTCTCATGAGCCCAAACAAGTTTCTAAAAGCATGAGTTTGCAACTACTTTACTTTTGGAGAAAATTCAAAACATTCATTATTCAATAGAGCCCAATAGCAAAAATCAGGTTTTGAATGAAGAATCACAGTTCTTGGTAGAATCATGCAGGATTGAAATTTTTGATGGTTTTTTACTCCTCTCAACAGCCCAAACAAGTTTCTAAAAGGATGAGTTTGCAACTACTTTACTTTTGGAGAAAATTCAAAACATTCATTATTCAATAGGGCCCAAACTATCAAAAACCAGCGGTTTCAATGAACACACATTTCTTGGTAGAATCATGCAGGACTGAAATTTTTGATGTTTTTCTACTCCTCTCATGAGCCCAAACAAGTCTCTAAAAGCATGAGTTTGCAACTACTTTACTTTTGGAGAAAATTCAAAACATTCATTATTCAATAGAGCACAATAGCAAAAATCAGGTTTTGAATGAAGAATCACATTTCTTGGTAGAATCATGCAGGATTGAAATTTTTGATGGTTTTTTACTCCTCTCAACAGCCCAAACAAGTTTCTAAAAGGATGAGTTTGCAACTACTTTACTTTTGGAGAAAATTCAAAACATTCATTATTCAATAGGGCCCAAACTATCAAAAACCAGCGGTTTCAATGAACACACATTTCTTGGTAGAATCATGCAGGACTGAAATTTTTGATGTTTTTCTACTCCTCTCATGAGCCCAAACAAGTCTCTAAAAGCATGAGTTTGCAACTACTTTACTTTTGGAGAAAATTCAAAACATTCATTATTCAATAGAGCACAATAGCAAAAATCAGGTTTTGAATGAAGAATCACAGTTCTTGGTAGAATCATGCAGGATTGAAATTTTTGATGGTTTTTTACTCCTCTCAACAGCCCAAACAAGTTTCTAAAAGGATGAGTTTGCAACTACTTTACTTTTGGAGAAAATTCAAAACATTCATTATTCAATAGGGCCCAAACTATCAAAAACCAGCGGTTTCAATGAACACACATTTCTTGGTAGAATCATGCAGGACTGAAATTTTTGATGTTTTTCTACTCCTCTCATGAGCCCAAACAAGTCTCTAAAAGCATGAGTTTGCAACTACTTTACTTTTGGAGAAAATTCAAAACATTCATTATTCAATAGAGCACAATAGCAAAAATCAGGTTTTGAATGAAGAATCACATTTCTTGGTAGAATCATGCAGGATTGAAATTTTTGATGGTTTTTTACTCCTCTCAACAGCCCAAACAAGTTTCTAAAAGGATGAGTTTGCAACTACTTTACTTTTGGAGAAAATTCAAAACATTCATTATTCAATAGGGCCCAAACTATCAAAAACCAGCGGTTTCAATGAACACACATTTCTTGGTAGAATCATGCAGGACTGAAATTTTTGATGTTTTTCTACTCCTCTCATGAGCCCAAACAAGTCTCTAAAAGCATGAGTTTGCAACTACTTTACTTTTGGAGAAAATTCAAAACATTCATTATTCAATAGAGCACAATAGCAAAAATCAGGTTTTGAATGAAGAATCACATTTCTTGGTAGAATCATGCAGGATTGAAATTTTTGATGGTTTTTTACTCCTCTCAACAGCCCAAACAAGTTTCTAAAAGGATGAGTTTGCAACTACTTTACTTTTGGAGAAAATTCAAAACATTCATTATTCAATAGGGCCCAAACTATCAAAAACCAGCGGTTTCAATGAACACACATTTCTTGGTAGAATCATGCAGGACTGAAATTTTTGATGTTTTTCTACTCCTCTCATAAGCCCAAACAAGTCTCTAAAAGCATGAGTTTGCAACTACTTTACTTTTGGAGAAAATTCAAAACATTCACTTTTCAATAGAGCCCAATAGCAAAAATCAAGTTTTGAATGAAGAATCACATTTCTTGGTAGAATCATGCAGGATTGAAATTTTTGATGGTTTTTTACTCCTCTCAACAGCCCAAACAAGTTTCTAAAAGGATGAGTTTGCAACTACTTTACTTTTGGAGAAAATTCAAAACATTCATTATTCAATAGGGCCCAAACTATCAAAAACCAGCGGTTTCAATGAACACACATTTCTTGGTAGAATCATGCAGGACTGAAATTTTTGATGTTTTTCTACTCCTCTCATGAGCCCAAACAAGTCTCTAAAAGCATGAGTTTGCAACTACTTTACTTTTGGAGAAAATTCAAAACATTCATTATTCAATAGAGCCCAATAGCAAAAATCAGGTTTTGAATGAAGAATCACATTTCTTGGTAGAATCATGCAGGATTGAAATTTTTGATGGTTTTTTACTCCTCTCAACAGCCCAAACAAGTTTCTAAAAGGATGAGTTTGCAACTACTTTACTTTTGGAGAAAATTCAAAACATTCATTATTCAATAGGGCCCAAACTATCAAAAACCAGCGGTTTCAATGAACACACATTTCTTGGTAGAATCATGCAGGACTGAAATTTTTGATGTTTTTCTACTCCTCTCATGAGCCCAAACAAGTCTCTAAAAGCATGAGTTTGCAACTACTTTACTTTTGGAGAAAATTCAAAACATTCATTATTCAATAGAGCCCAATAGCAAAAATCAGGTTTTGAATGAAGAATCACAGTTCTTGGTAGAATCATGCAGGATTGAAATTTTTGATGGTTTTTTACTCCTCTCAACAGCCCAAACAAGTTTCTAAAAGGATGAGTTTGCAACTACTTTACTTTTGGAGAAAATTCAAAACATTCATTATTCAATAGGACCCAAACTATCAAAAACCAGCGGTTTCAATGAACACACATTTCTTGGAAGAATCATGCAGGGCTGAAATTTTTGATGTTTTTCTACTCCTCTCATGAGCCCAAACAAGTTTCTAAAAGCATGAGTTTGCAACTACTTTACTTTTGGAGAAAATTCAAAACATTCATTATTCAATAGAGCCCAATAGCAAAAATCAGGTTTTGAATGAAGAATCACATTTCTTGGTAGAATCATGCAGGATTGAAATTTTTGATGGTTTTTTACTCCTCTCAACAGCCCAAACAAGTTTCTAAAAGGATGAGTTTGCAACTACTTTACTTTTGGAGAAAATTCAAAACATTCATTATTCAATAGGGCCCAAACTATCAAAAACCAGCGGTTTCAATGAACACACATTTCTTGGTAGAATCATGCAGGACTGAAATTTTTGATGTTTTTCTACTCCTCTCATGAGCCCAAACAAGTCTCTAAAAGCATGAGTTTGCAACTACTTTACTTTTGGAGAAAATTCAAAACATTCATTATTCAATAGAGCCCAATAGCAAAAATCAGGTTTTGAATGAAGAATCACATTTCTTGGTAAAATCATGCAGGATTGAAATTTTTGATGTTTTTTTACTCCTCTCAACAACCCAAACAAGTTTCTAAAAGGATGAGTTTGCAACTACTTTACTTTTGGAGAAAATTCAAAACATTCATTATTCAATAGGGCCCAAACTATCAAAAACCAGCGGTTTCAATGAACACACATTTCTTGGTAGAATCATGCAGGACTGAAATTTTTGATGTTTTTCTACTCCTCTCATGAGCCCAAACAAGTCTCTAAAAGCATGAGTTTGCAACTACTTTACTTTTGGAGAAAATTCAAAACATTCATTATTCAATAGAGCCCAATAGCAAAAATCAGGTTTTGAATGAAGAATCACATTTCTTGGTAGAATCATGCAGGATTGAAATTTTTGATGGTTTTTTACTCCTCTCAACAGCCCAAACAAGTTTCTAAAAGGATGAGTTTGCAACTACTTTACTTTTGGAGAAAATTCAAAACATTCATTATTCAATAGGACCCAAACTATCAAAAACCAGCGGTTTGAATGAACACACATTTCTTGGTAGAATCATGCAGGACTGAAATTTTTGATGTTTTTCTACTCCTCTCATGAGCCCAAACAAGTCTCTAAAAGCATGAGTTTGCAACTACTTTACTTTTGGAGAAAATTCAAAACATTCATTATTCAATAGAGCCCAATAGCAAAAATCAGGTTTTGAATGAAGAATCACATTTCTTGGTAGAAGCATGCAGGATTGAAATTTTTGATGGTTTTTTACTCCTCTCAACAGCCCAAACAAGTTTCTAAAAGGATGAGTTTGCAACTACTTTACTTTTGGAGAAAATTCAAAACATTCATTATTCAATAGGGCCCAAACTATCAAAAACCAGCGGTTTCAATGAACACACATTTCTTGGTAGAATCATGCAGGACTGAAATTTTTGATGTTTTTCTACTCCTCTCATGAGCCCAAACAAGTCTCTAAAAGCATGAGTTTGCAACTACTTTACTTTTGGAGAAAATTCAAAACATTCATTATTCAATAGAGCCCAATAGCCAAAATCAGGTTTTGAATGAAGAATCACAGTTCTTGGTAGAATCATGCAGGATTGAAATTTTTGATGGTTTTTTACTCCTCTCAACAGCCCAAACAAGTTTCTAAAAGGATGAGTTTGCAACTACTTTACTTTTGGAGAAAATTCAAAACATTCATTATTCAATAGGGCCCAAACTATCAAAAACCAGCGGTTTCAATGAACACACATTTCTTGGAAGAATCATGCAGGGCTGAAATTTTTGATGTTTTTCTACTCCTCTCATGAGCCCAAACAAGTTTCTAAAAGCATGAGTTTGCAACTACTTTACTTTTGGAGAAAATTCAAAACATTCATTATTCAATAGAGCCCAATAGCAAAAATCAGGTTTTGAATGAAGAATCACAGTTCTTGGTAGAATCATGCAGGATTGAAATTTTTGATGGTTTTTTACTCCTCTCAACAGCCCAAACAAGTTTCTAAAAGGATGAGTTTGCAACTACTTTACTTTTGGAGAAAATTCAAAACATTCATTATTCAATAGAGCCCAATAGCAAAAATCAGGTTTTGAATGAAGAATCACATTTCTTGGTAGAATCATGCAGGATTGAAATTTTTGATGGTTTTTTACTCCTCTCAACAGCCCAAACAAGTTTCTAAAAGGATGAGTTTGCAACTACTTTACTTTTGGAGAAAATTCAAAACATTCATTATTCAATAGGGCCCAAACTATCAAAAACCAGCGGTTTCAATGAACACACATTTCTTGGTAGAATCATGCAGGACTGAAATTTTTGATGTTTTTCTACTCCTCTCATGAGCCCAAACAAGTCTCTAAAAGCATGAGTTTGCAACTACTTTACTTTTGGAGAAAATTCAAAACATTCATTATTCAATAGAGCCCAATAGCAAAAATCAGGTTTTGAATGAAGAATCACATTTCTTGGTAAAATCATGCAGGATTGAAATTTTTGATGGTTTTTTACTCCTCTCAACAACCCAAACAAGTTTCTAAAAGGATGAGTTTGCAACTACTTTACTTTTGGAGAAAATTCAAAACATTCATTATTCAATAGGGCCCAAACTATCAAAAACCAGCGGTTTCAATGAACACACATTTCTTGGTAGAATCATGCAGGACTGAAATTTTTGATGTTTTTCTACTCCTCTCATGAGCCCAAACAAGTCTCTAAAAGCATGAGTTTGCAACTACTTTACTTTTGGAGAAAATTCAAAACATTCATTATTCAATAGAGCCCAATAGCAAAAATCAGGTTTTGAATGAAGAATCACATTTCTTGGTAGAATCATGCAGGATTGAAATTTTTGATGGTTTTTTACTCCTCTCAACAGCCCAAACAAGTTTCTAAAAGGATGAGTTTGCAACTACTTTACTTTTGGAGAAAATTCAAAACATTCATTATTCAATAGGGCCCAAACTATCAAAAACCAGCGGTTTGAATGAACACACATTTCTTGGTAGAATCATGCAGGACTGAAATTTTTGATGTTTTTCTACTCCTCTCATGAGCCCAAACAAGTCTCTAAAAGCATGAGTTTGCAACTACTTTACTTTTGGAGAAAATTCAAAACATTCATTATTCAATAGAGCCCAATAGCAAAAATCAGGTTTTGAATGAAGAATCACATTTCTTGGTAGAAGCATGCAGGATTGAAATTTTTGATGGTTTTTTACTCCTCTCAACAGCCCAAACAAGTTTCTAAAAGGATGAGTTTGCAACTACTTTACTTTTGGAGAAAATTCAAAACATTCATTATTCAATAGGGCCCAAACTATCAAAAACCAGCGGTTTCAATGAACACACATTTCTTGGTAGAATCATGCAGGACTGAAGTTTTTGATGTTTTTCTACTCCTCTCATGAGCCCAAACAAGTCTCTAAAAGCATGAGTTTGCAACTACTTTACTTTTGGAGAAAATTCAAAACATTCATTATTCAATAGAGCCCAATAGCAAAAATCAGGTTTTGAATGAAGAATCACATTTCTTGGTAGAATGATGCAGGATTGAAATTTTTGATGGTTTTTTACTCCTCTCTACAGCCCAAACAAGTTTCTAAAAGGATGAGTTTGCAACTGCTTTACTTTTGGAGAAAATTCAAAACATTCATTATTCAATAGGGCCCAAACTATCAAAAACCAGCGGTTTGAATGAACACACATTTCTTGGTAGAATCATGCAGGACTCAAATTTTTGATGTTTTTCTACTCCTCTCATGAGCCCAAACAAGTCTCTAAAAGCATGAGTTTGCAACTACTTTACTTTTGGAGAAAATTCAAAACATTCATTATTCAATAGAGCCCAATAGCAAAAATCAGGTTTTGAATGAAGAATCACATTTCTTGGTAGAATCATGCAGGATTGAAATTTTTGATGGTTTTTTACTCCTCTCTACAGCCCAAACAAGTTTCTAAAAGGATGAGTTTGCAACTGCTTTACTTTTGGAGAAAATTCAAAACATTCATTATTCAATAGGGCACAAACTATCAAAAACCAGCGGTTTCAATGAACACACATTTCTTGGTAGAATCATGCAGGACTCAAATTTTTGATGTTTTTCTACTCCTCTCATGAGCCCAAACAAGTTTCTAAAAGCATGAGTTTGCAACTACTTTACTTTTGGAGAAAATTCAAAACATTCATTATTCAATAGAGCCCAATAGCAAAATTCAGGTTTTGAATGAAGAATCACATTTCTTGGTAGAATCATGCAGGATTGAAATTTTTGATGGTTTTTTACTCCTCTCAACAGCCCAAACAAGTTTCTAAAAGGATGAGTTTGCAACTACTTTACTTTTGGAGAAAATTCAAAACATTCATTATTCAATAGGGCCCAAACTATCAAAAACCAGCGGTTTCAATGAACACACATTTCTTGGTAGAATCATGCAGGACTGAAATTTTTGATGTTTTTCTACTCCTCTCATGAGCCCAAACAAGTCTGTAAAAGCATGAGTTTGCAACTACTTTACTTTTGGAGAAAATTCAAAACATTCATTATTCAATAGAGCCCAATAGCAAAAATCAGGTTTTGAATGAAGAATCACATTTCTTGGTAGAATCATGCAGGATTGAAATTTTTGATGGTTTTTTACTCCTCTCAACAGCCCAAACAAGTTTCTAAAAGGATGAGTTTGCAACTACTTTACTTTTGGAGAAAATTCAAAACATTCATTATTCAATAGGGCCCAAACTATCAAAAATCAGCGGTTTCAATGAACACACATTTCTTGGTAGAATCATGCAGGACTGAAATTTTTGATGTTTTTCTACTCCTCTCATGAGCCCAAACAAGTCTCTAAAAGCATGAGTTTGCAACTACTTTACTTTTGGAGAAAATTCAAAACATTCATTATTCAATAGAGCCCAATAGCAAAAATCAGGTTTTGAATGAAGAATCACATTTCTTGGTAAAATCATGCAGGATTGAAATTTTTGATGGTTTTTTACTCCTCTCAACAACCCAAACAAGTTTCTAAAAGGATGAGTTTGCAACTACTTTACTTTTGGAGAAAATTCAAAACATTCATTATTCAATAGGGCCCAAACTATCAAAAACCAGCGGTTTCAATGAACACACATTTCTTGGTAGAATCATGCAGGACTGAAATTTTTGATGTTTTTCTACTCCTCTCATGAGCCCAAACAAGTCTCTAAAAGCATGAGTTTGCAACTACTTTACTTTTGGAGAAAATTCAAAACATTCATTATTCAATAGAGCCCAATAGCAAAAATCAGGTTTTGAATGAAGAATCACATTTCTTGGTAGAATGATGCAGGATTGAAATTTTTGATGGTTTTTTTACTCCTCTCTACAGCCCAAACAAGTTTCTAAAAGGATGAGTTTGCAACTGCTTTACTTTTGGAGAAAATTCAAAACATTCATTATTCAAAAGGGCCCAAACTATCAAAAACCAGCGTTTTGAATGAACACACATTTCTTGGTAGAATCATGCAGGACTCAAATTTTTGATGTTTTTCTACTCCTCTCATGAGCCCAAACAAGTCTCTAAAAGCATGAGTTTGCAACTACTTTACTTTTGGAGAAAATTCAAAACATTCATTATTCAATAGAGCCCAATAGCAAAAATCAGGTTTTGAATGAAGAATAACATTTCTTGGTAGAATCATGCAGGATTGAAATTTTTGATGGTTTTTTACTCCTCTCAACAGCCCAAACAAGTTTCTAAAAGGATGAGTTTGCAACTACTTTACTTTTGGAGAAAATTCAAAACATTCATTATTCAATAGGGCCCAAACTATCAAAAACCAACGGTTTCAATGAACACACATTTCTTGGTAGAATCATGCAGGACTGAAATTTTTGATGTTTTTCTACTCCTCTCATGAGCCCAAACAAGTCTCTAAAAGCATGAGTTTGCAACTACTTTACTTTTGGAGAAAATTCAAAACATTCATTATTCAATAGAGCCCAATAGCAAAAATCAGGTTTTGAATGAAGAATCACATTTCTTGGTAGAATCATGCAGGATTGAAATTTTTGATGGTTTTTTACTCCTCTCAACAGCCCAAACAAGTTTCTAAAAGGATGAGTTTGCAACTACTTTACTTTTGGAGAAAATTCAAAACATTCATTATTCAATAGGGCCCAAACTATCAAAAACCAGCGGTTTCAATGAACACACATTTCTTGGAAGAATCATGCAGGACTGAAATTTTTGATGTTTTTCTACTCCTCTCATGAGCCCAAACAAGTCTCTAAAAGCATGAGTTTGCAACTACTTTACTTTTGGAGAAAATTCAAAACATTCATTATTCAATAGAGCCCAATAGCAAAAATCAGGTTTTGAATGAAGAATCACATTTCTTGGTAGAATCATGCAGGATTGAAATTTTTGATGGTTTTTTACTCCTCTCAACAGCCCAAACAAGTTTCTAAAAGGATGAGTTTGCAACTACTTTACTTTTGGAGAAAATTCAAAACATTCATTATTCAATAGGGCCCAAACTATCAAAAACCAGCGGTTTCAATGAACACACATTTCTTGGAAGAATCATGCAGGACTGAAATTTTTGATGTTTTTCTACTCCTCTCATGAGCCCAAACAAGTCTCTAAAAGCATGAGTTTGCAACTACTTTACTTTTGGAGAAAATTCAAAACATTCATTATTCAATAGAGCCCAATAGCAAAAATCAGGTTTTGAATGAAGAATCACATTTCTTGGTAGAATCATGCAGGATTGAAATTTTTGATGGTTTTTTACTCCTCTCAACAGCCCAAACAAGTTTCTAAAAGGATGAGTTTGCAACTACTTTACTTTCGGAGAAAATTCAAAACATTCATTATTCAATAGGGCCCAAACTATCAAAAACCAGCGGTTTCAATGAACACACATTTCTTGGTAAAATCATGCAGGACTGAAATTTTTGATGTTTTTCTACTCCTCTCATGAGCCCAAACAAGTCTCTAAAAGCATGAGTTTGCAACTACTTTACTTTTGGAGAAAATTCAAAACATTCATTATTCAATAGAGCCCAATAGCAAAAATCAGGTTTTGAATGAAGAATCACATTTCTTGGTAGAATCATGCAGGATTGAAATTTTTGATGTTTTTTACTCCTCTCAACAGCCCAAACAAGTTTCTAAAAGGATGAGTTTGCAACTGCTTTACTTTTGGAGAAAATTCAAAACATTCATTATTCAATAGGGCCCAAACTATCAAAAACCAGCGGTTTCAATGAACACACATTTCTTGGTAGAATCATGCAGGACTGAAATTTTTGATGTTTTTCTACTGCTCTCATGAGCCCAAACAAGTCTCTAAAAGCATGAGTTTGCAACTACTTTACTTTTGGAGAAAATTCAAAACATTCATTATTCAATAGAGCCCAATAGCAAAAATCAGGTTTTGAATGAAGAATCACATTTCTTGGTAGAATCATGCAGGATTGAAATTTTTGATGGTTTTTTACTCCTCTCTACAGCCCAAACAAGTTTCTAAAAGGATGAGTTTGCAACTGCTTTACTTTTGGAGAAAATTCAAAACATTCATTATTCAATAGGGCCCAAACTATCAAAAACCAGCGGTTTGAATGAACACACATTTCTTGGTAGAATCATGCAGGACTCAAATTTTTGATGTTTTTCTACTCCTCTCATGAGCCCAAACAAGTTTCTAAAAGCATGAGTTTGCAACTACTTTACTTTTGGAGAAAATTCAAAACATTCATTATTCAATAGAGCCCAATAGCAAAATTCAGGTTTTGAATGAAGAATCACATTTCTTGGTAGAATCATGCAGGATTGAAATTTTTGATGGTTTTTTACTCCTCTCAACAGCCCAAACAAGTTTCTAAAAGGATGAGTTTGCAACTACTTTACTTTTGGAGAAAATTCAAAACATTCATTATTCAATAGGGCCCAAACTATCAAAAACCAGCGGTTTCAATGAACACACATTTCTTGGTAGAATCATGCAGGACTGAAATTTTTGATGTTTTTCTACTCCTCTCATGAGCCCAAACAAGTCTCTAAAAGCATGAGTTTGCAACTACTTTACTTTTGGAGAAAATTCAAAACATTCATTATTCAATAGAGCCCAATAGCAAAAATCAGGTTTTGAATGAAGAATCACATTTCTTGGTAGAATCATGCAGGATTGAAATTTTTGATGGTTTTTTACTCCTCTCAACAGCCCAAACAAGTTTCTAAAAGGATGAGTTTGCAACTACTTTACTTTTGGAGAAAATTCAAAACATTCATTATTCAATGGGGCCCAAACTATCAAAAAACAGCGGTTTCAATGAACACACATTTCTTGGAAGAATCATGCAGGGCTGAAATTTTTGATGTTTTTCTACTCCTCTCATGAGCCCAAACAAGTTTCTAAAAGCATGAGTTTGCAACTACTTTACTTTTGGAGAAAATTCAAAACATTCATTATTCAATAGAGCCCAATAGCAAAAATCAGGTTTTGAATGAAGAATCACAGTTCTTGGTAGAATCATGCAGGATTGAAATTTTTGATGGTTTTTTACTCCTCTCAACAGCCCAAACAAGTTTCTAAAAGGATGAGTTTGCAACTACTTTACTTTTGGAGAAAATTCAAAACATTCATTATTCAATAGGGCCCAAACTATCAAAAACCAGCGGTTTGAATGAACACACATTTCTTGGTAGAATCATGCAGGACTCAAATTTTTGATGTTTTTCTACTCCTCTCATGAGCCCAAACAAGTCTCTAAAAGCATGAGTTTGCAACTACTTTACTTTTGGAGAAAATTCAAAACATTCATTATTCAATAGAGCCCAATAGCAAAAATCAGGTTTTGAATGAAGAATCACATTTCTTGGTAGAATCATGCAGGATTGAAATTTTTGATGGTTTTTTACTCCTCTCAACAGCCCAAACAAGTTTCTAAAAGGATGAGTTTGCAACTACTTTACTTTTGGAGAAAATTCAAAACATTCATTATTCAATAGAGCCCAATAGCAAAAATCAGGTTTTGAATGAAGAATCACATTTCTTGGTAGAATCATGCAGGATTGAAATTTTTGATGGTTTTTTACTCCTCTCAACAGCCCAAACAAGTTTCTAAAAGGATGAGTTTGCAACTACTTTACTTTTGGAGAAAATTCAAAACATTCATTATTCAATAGGGCCCAAACTATCAAAAACCAGCGGTTTCAATGAACACACATTTCTTGGTAGAATCATGCAGGACTGAAATTTTTGATGTTTTTCTACTCCTCTCATAAGCCCAAACAAGTCTCTAAAAGCATGAGTTTGCAACTACTTTACTTTTGGAGAAAATTCAAAACATTTATTATTCAATAGAGCCCAATAGCAAAAATCAGGTTTTGAATGAAGAATCACATTTCTTGGTAAAATCATGCAGGATTGAAATTTTTGATGGTTTTTTACTCCTCTCAACAGCCCAAACAAGTTTCTAAAAGGATGAGTTTGCAACTACTTTACTTTTGGAGAAAATTCAAAACATTCATTATTGAATAGGGCCCAAACTATCAAAAACCAGCGGTTTCAATGAACACACATTTCTTGGTAGAATCATGCAGGACTGAAATTTTTGATGTTTTTCTACTCCTCTCATGAGCCCAAACAAGTCTCTAAAAGCATGAGTTTGCAACTACTTTACTTTTGGAGAAAATTCAAAACATTCATTATTCAATAGAGCCCAATAGCAAAAATCAGGTTTTGAATGAAGAATCACATTTCTTGGTAGAATCATGCAGGATTGAAATTTTTGATGGTTTTTTACTCCTCTCAACAGCCCAAACAAGTTTCTAAAAGGATGAGTTTGCAACTACTTTACTTTTGGAGAAAATTCAAAACATTCATTATTCAATAGGGCCCAAACTATCAAAAACCAGCGGTTTGAATGAACACACATTTCTTGGTAGAATCATGCAGGACTGAAATTTTTGATGTTTTTCTACTCCTCTCATGAGCCCAAACAAGTCTCTAAAAGCATGAGTTTGCAACTACTTTACTTTTGGAGAAAATTCAAAACATTCATTATTCAATAGAGCCCAATAGCAAAAATCAGGTTTTGAATGAAGAATCACATTTCTTGGTAGAAGCATGCAGGATTGAAATTTTTGATGGTTTTTTACTCCTCTCAACAGCCCAAACAAGTTTCTAAAAGGATGAGTTTGCAACTACTTTACTTTTGGAGAAAATTCAAAACATTCATTATTCAATAGGGCCCAAACTATCAAAAACCAGCGGTTTCAATGAACACACATTTCTTGGTAGAATCATGCAGGACTGAAATTTTTGATGTTTTTCTACTCCTCTCATGAGCCCAAACAAGTCTCTAAAAGCATGAGTTTGCAACTACTTTACTTTTGGAGAAAATTCAAAACATTCATTATTCAATAGAGCCCAATAGCAAAAATCAGGTTTTGAATGAAGAATCACATTTCTTGGTAGAATCATGCAGGATTGAAATTTTTGATGGTTTTTTACTCCTCTCAACAGCCCAAACAAGTTTCTAAAAGGATGCGTTTGCAACTACTTTACTTTTGGAGAAAATTCAAAACATTCATTATTCAATAGGGCCCAAACTATCAAAAACCAGCGGTTTGAATGAACACACATTTCTTGGTAGAATCATGCAGGACTGAAATTTTTGATGTTTTTCTACTCCTCTCATGAGCCCAAACAAGTCTCTAAAAGCATGAGTTTGCAACTACTTTACTTTTGGAGAAAATTCAAAACATTCATTATTCAATAGAGCCCAATAGCAAAAATCAGGTTTTGAATGAAGAATCACATTTCTTGGTAGAAGCATGCAGGATTGAAATTTTTGATGGTTTTTTACTCCTCTCAACAGCCCAAACAAGTTTCTAAAAGGATGAGTTTGCAACTACTTTACTTTTGGAGAAAATTCAAAACATTCATTATTCAATAGGGCCCAAACTATCAAAAACCAGCGGTTTCAATGAACACACATTTCTTGGTAGAATCATGCAGGACTGAAGTTTTTGATGTTTTTCTACTCCTCTCATGAGCCCAAACAAGTCTCTAAAAGCATGAGTTTGCAACTACTTTACTTTTGGAGAAAATTCAAAACATTCATTATTCAATAGAGCCCAATAGCAAAAATCAGGTTTTGAATGAAGAATCACATTTCTTGGTAGAATGATGCAGGATTGAAATTTTTGATGGTTTTTTACTCCTCTCTACAGCCCAAACAAGTTTCTAAAAGGATGAGTTTGCAACTGCTTTACTTTTGGAGAAAATTCAAAACATTCATTATTCAATAGGGCCCAAACTATCAAAAACCAGCGGTTTGAATGAACACACATTTCTTGGTAGAATCATGCAGGACTCAAATTTTTGATGTTTTTCTACTCCTCTCATGAGCCCAAACAAGTCTCTAAAAGCATGAGTTTGCAACTACTTTACTTTTGGAGAAAATTCAAAACATTCATTATTCAATAGAGCCCAATAGCAAAAATCAGGTTTTGAATGAAGAATCACATTTCTTGGTAGAATCATGCAGGATTGAAATTTTTGATGGTTTTTTACTCCTCTCAACAGCCCAAACAAGTTTCTAAAAGGATGAGTTTGCAACTACTTTACTTTTGGAGAAAATTCAAAACATTCATTATTCAATAGGGCCCAAACTATCAAAAACCAGCGGTTTCAATGAACACACATTTCTTGGTAGAATCATGCAGGACTGAAATTTTTGATGTTTTTCTACTCCTCTCATGAGCCCAAACAAGTCTCTAAGAGCATGAGTTTGCAACTACTTTACTTTTGGAGAAAATTCAAAACATTCATTATTCAATAGAGCCCAATAGCAAAAATCAGGTTTTGAATGAAGAATCACATTTCTTGGTAGAATCATGCAGGATTGAAATTTTTGATGGTTTTTTACTCCTCTCAACAGCCCAAACAAGTTTCTAAAAGGATGAGTTTGCAACTACTTTACTTTTGGAGAAAATTCAAAACATTCATTATTCAATAGGGCCCAAACTATCAAAAACCAGCGGTTTCAATGAACACACATTTCTTGGAAGAATCATGCAGGACTGAAATTTTTGATGTTTTTCTACTCCTCTCATGAGCCCAAACAAGTCTCTAAAAGCATGAGTTTGCAACTACTTTACTTTTGGAGAAAATTCAAAACATTCATTATTCAATAGAGCCCAATAGCAAAAATCAGGTTTTGAATGAAGAATCACATTTCTTGGTAGAATCATGCAGGATTGAAATTTTTGATGGTTTTTTACTCCTCTCAACAGCACAAACAAGTTTCTAAAAGGATGAGTTTGCAACTACTTTACTTTTGGAGAAAATTCAAAACATTCATTATTCAATAGGGCCCAAACTATCAAAAACCAGCGGTTTCAATGAACACACATTTCTTGGAAGAATCATGCAGGACTGAAATTTTTGATGTTTTTCTACTCCTCTCATGAGCCCAAACAAGTCTCTAAAAGCATGAGTTTGCAACTACTTTACTTTTGGAGAAAATTCAAAACATTCATTATTCAATAGAGCCCAATAGCAAAAATCAGGTTTTGAATGAAGAATCACATTTCTTGGTAGAATCATGCAGGATTGAAATTTTTGATGGTTTTTTACTCCTCTCAACAGCCCAAACAAGTTTCTAAAAGGATGAGTTTGCAACTACTTTACTTTCGGAGAAAATTCAAAACATTCATTATTCAATAGGGCCCAAACTATCAAAAACCAGCGGTTTCAATGAACACACATTTCTTGGTAGAATCATGCAGGACTGAAATTTTTGATGTTTTTCTACTCCTCTCATGAGCCCAAACAAGTCTCTAAAAGCATGAGTTTGCAACTACTTTACTTTTGGAGAAAATTCAAAACATTCATTATTCAATAGAGCCCAATAGCAAAAATCAGGTTTTGAATGAAGAATCACATTTCTTGGTAGAATCATGCAGGATTGAAATTTTTGATGGTTTTTTACTCCTCTCAACAGCCCAAACAAGTTTCTAAAAGGATGAGTTTGCAACTGCTTTACTTTAGGAGAAAATTCAAATCATTCATTATTCAATAGGGCCCAAACTATCAAAAACCAGCGGTTTCAATGAACACACATTTCTTGGTAGAATCATGCAGGACTGAAATTTTTGATGTTTTTCTACTCCTCTCATGAGCCCAAACAAGTCTCTAAAAGCATGAGTTTGCAACTACTTTACTTTTGGAGAAAATTCAAAACATTCATTATTCAATAGAGCCCAATAGCAAAAATCAGGTTTTGAATGAAGAATCACATTTCTTGGTAGAATCATGCAGGATTGAAATTTTTGATGGTTTTTTACTCCTCTCTACAGCCCAAACAAGTTTCTAAAAGGATGAGTTTGCAACTGCTTTACTTTTGGAGAAAATTCAAAACATTCATTATTCAATAGGGCCCAAACTATCAAAAACCAGCGGTTTGAATGAACACACATTTCTTGGTAGAATCATGCAGGACTCAAATTTTTGATGTTTTTCTACTCCTCTCATGAGCCCAAACAAGTTTCTAAAAGCATGAGTTTGCAACTACTTTACTTTTGGAGAAAATTCAAAACATTCATTATTCAATAGAGCCCAATAGCAAAAATCAGGTTTTGAATGAAGAATCACATTTCTTGGTAGAATCATGCAGGATTGAAATTTTTGATGGTTTTTTACTCCTCTCAACAGCCCAAACAAGTTTCTAAAAGGATGAGTTTGCAACTACTTTACTTTTGGAGAAAATTCAAAACATTCATTATTCAATAGGGCCCAAACTATCAAAAACCAGCGGTTTCAATGAACACACATTTCTTGGTAGAATCATGCAGGACTGAAATTTTTGATGTTTTTCTACTCCTCTCATGAGCCCAAACAAGTCTCTAAAAGCATGAGTTTGCAACTACTTTACTTTTGGAGAAAATTCAAAACATTCATTATTCAATAGAGCCCAATAGCAAAAATCAGGTTTTGAATGAAGAATCACAGTTCTTGGTAGAATCATGCAGGATTGAAATTTTTGATGGTTTTTTACTCCTCTCAACAGCCCAAACAAGTTTCTAAAAGGATGAGTTTGCAACTACTTTACTTTTGGAGAAAATTCAAAACATTCATTATTCAATAGGGCCCAAACTATCAAAAACCAGCGGTTTCAATGAACACACATTTCTTGGAAGAATCATGCAGGGCTGAAATTTTTGATGTTTTTCTACTCCTCTCATGAGCCCAAACAAGTTTCTAAAAGCATGAGTTTGCAACTACTTTACTTTTGGAGAAAATTCAAAACATTCATTATTCAATAGAGCCCAATAGCAAAAATCAGGTTTTGAATGAAGAATCACAGTTCTTGGTAGAATCATGCAGGATTGAAATTTTTGATGGTTTTTTACTCCTCTCAACAGCCCAAACAAGTTTCTAAAAGGATGAGTTTGCAACTACTTTACTTTTGGAGAAAATTCAAAACATTCATTATTCAATAGAGCCCAATAGCAAAAATCAGGTTTTGAATGAAGAATCACATTTCTTGGTAGAATCATGCAGGATTGAAATTTTTGATGGTTTTTTACTCCTCTCAACAGCCCAAACAAGTTTCTAAAAGGATGAGTTTGCAACTACTTTACTTTTGGAGAAAATTCAAAACATTCATTATTCAATAGGGCCCAAACTATCAAAAACCAGCGGTTTCAATGAACACACATTTCTTGGTAGAATCATGCAGGACTGAAATTTTTGATGTTTTTCTACTCCTCTCATGAGCCCAAACAAGTCTCTAAAAGCATGAGTTTGCAACTACTTTACTTTTGGAGAAAATTCAAAACATTCATTATTCAATAGAGCCCAATAGCAAAAATCAGGTTTTGAATGAAGAATCACATTTCTTGGTAAAATCATGCAGGATTGAAATTTTTGATGGTTTTTTACTCCTCTCAACAACCCAAACAAGTTTCTAAAAGGATGAGTTTGCAACTACTTTACTTTTGGAGAAAATTCAAAACATTCATTATTCAATAGGGCCCAAACTATCAAAAACCAGCGGTTTCAATGAACACACATTTCTTGGTAGAATCATGCAGGACTGAAATTTTTGATGTTTTTCTACTCCTCTCATGAGCCCAAACAAGTTTCTAAAAGCATGAGTTTGCAACTACTTTACTTTTGGAGAAAATTCAAAACATTCACTATTCAATAGAGCCCAATAGCAAAAATCAGGTTTTGAATGAAGAATCACATTTCTTGGTAAAATCATGGAGGATTGAAATTTTTGATGGTTTTTTACTCCTCTCAACAGCCCAAACAAGTTTCTAAAAGGATGAGTTTGCAACTACTTTACTTTTGGAGAAAATTCAAAACATTCATTATTCAATAGGGCCCAAACTATCAAAAACCAGCGGTTTCAATGAACACACATTTCTTGGTAGAATCATGCAGGACTGAAATTTTTGATGTTTTTCTACTCCTCTCATGAGCCCAAACAAGTCTCTAAAAGCATGAGTTTGCAACTACTTTACTTTTGGAGAAAATTCAAAACATTCATTATTCAATAGAGCCCAATAGCAAAAATCAGGTTTTGAATGAAGAATCACAGTTCTTGGTAGAATCATGCAGGATTGAAATTTTTGATGGTTTTTTACTCCTCTCAACAGCCCAAACAAGTTTCTAAAAGGATGAGTTTGCAACTACTTTACTTTTGGAGAAAATTCAAAACATTCATTATTCAATAGAGCCCAATAGCAAAAATCAGGTTTTGAATGAAGAATCACATTTCTTGGTAGAATCATGCAGGATTGAAATTTTTGATGGTTTTTTACTCCTCTCAACAGCCCAAACAAGTTTCTAAAAGGATGAGTTTGCAACTACTTTACTTTTGGAGAAAATTCAAAACATTCATTATTCAATAGGGCCCAAACTATCAAAAACCAGCGGTTTCAATGAACACACATTTCTTGGTAGAATCATGCAGGACTGAAATTTTTGATGTTTTTCTACTCCTCTCATAAGCCCAAACAAGTCTCTAAAAGCATGAGTTTGCAACTACTTTACTTTTGGAGAAAATTCAAAACATTCACTATTCAATAGAGCCCAATAGCAAAAATCAGGTTTTGAATGAAGAATCACATTTCTTGGTAAAATCATGCAGGATTGAAATTTTTGATGGTTTTTTACTCCTCTCAACAGCCCAAACAAGTTTCTAAAAGGATGAGTTTGCAACTACTTTACTTTTGGAGAAAATTCAAAACATTCATTATTCAATAGGGCCCAAACTATCAAAAACCAGCGGTTTCAATGAACACACATTTCTTGGTAGAATCATGCAGGACTGAAGTTTTTGATGTTTTTCTACTCCTCTCATGAGCCCAAACAAGTCTCTAAAAGCATGAGTTTGCAACTACTTTACTTTTGGAGAAAATTCAAAACATTCATTATTCAATAGAGCCCAATAGCAAAAATCAGGTTTTGAATGAAGAATCACATTTCTTGGTAGAATGATGCAGGATTGAAATTTTTGATGGTTTTTTACTCCTCTCTACAGCCCAAACAAGTTTCTAAAAGGATGAGTTTGCAACTGCTTTACTTTTGGAGAAAATTCAAAACATTCATTATTCAATAGGGCCCAAACTATCAAAAACCAGCGGTTTGAATGAACACACATTTCTTGGTAGAATCATGCAGGACTCAAATTTTTGATGTTTTTCTACTCCTCTCATGAGCCCAAACAAGTCTCTAAAAGCATGAGTTTGCAACTACTTTACTTTTGGAGAAAATTCAAAACATTCATTATTCAATAGAGCCCAATAGCAAAAATCAGGTTTTGAATGAAGAATCACATTTCTTGGTAGAATCATGCAGGATTGAAATTTTTGATGGTTTTTTACTCCTCTCAACAGCCCAAACAAGTTTCTAAAAGGATGAGTTTGCAACTACTTTACTTTTGGAGAAAATTCAAAACATTCATTATTCAATAGGGCCCAAACTATCAAAAACCAGCGGTTTCAATGAACACACATTTCTTGGTAGAATCATGCAGGACTGAAATTTTTGATGTTTTTCTACTCCTCTCATGAGCCCAAACAAGTCTCTAAAAGCATGAGTTTGCAACTACTTTACTTTTGGAGAAAATTCAAAACATTCATTATTCAATAGAGCCCAATAGCAAAAATCAGGTTTTGAATGAAGAATCACATTTCTTGGTAGAATCATGCAGGATTGAAATTTTTGATGGTTTTTTACTCCTCTCAACAGCCCAAACAAGTTTCTAAAAGGATGAGTTTGCAACTACTTTACTTTTGGAGAAAATTCAAAACATTCATTATTCAATAGGGCCCAAACTATCAAAAACCAGCGGTTTCAATGAACACACATTTCTTGGAAGAATCATGCAGGACTGAAATTTTTGATGTTTTTCTACTCCTCTCATGAGCCCAAACAAGTCTCTAAAAGCATGAGTTTGCAACTACTTTACTTTTGGAGAAAATTCAAAACATTCATTATTCAATAGAGCCCAATAGC
The DNA here is from genome assembly GCF_039654945.1 of Dendrobates tinctorius. Taxonomy (NCBI): domain Eukaryota; kingdom Metazoa; phylum Chordata; class Amphibia; order Anura; family Dendrobatidae; genus Dendrobates; species Dendrobates tinctorius. The sequence goes on along the minus strand of NW_027362006.1, from coordinate 757,687 downwards.
AAAAATCAGGTTTTGAATGAAGAATCACAGTTCTTGGTAGAATCATGCAGGATTGAAATTTTTGATGGTTTTTTACTCCTCTCAACAGCCCAAACAAGTTTCTAAAAGGATGAGTTTGCAACTACTTTACTTTTGGAGAAAATTCAAAACATTCATTATTCAATAGGGCCCAAACTATCAAAAACCAGCGGTTTCAATGAACACACATTTCTTGGAAGAATCATGCAGGACTGAAATTTTTGATGTTTTTCTACTCCTCTCATGAGCCCAAACAAGTCTCTAAAAGCATGAGTTTGCAACTACTTTACTTTTGGAGAAAATTCAAAACATTCATTATTCAATAGAGCCCAATAGCAAAAATCAGGTTTTGAATGAAGAATCACATTTCTTGGTAGAATCATGCAGGATTGAAATTTTTGATGGTTTTTTACTCCTCTCAACAGCCCAAACAAGTTTCTAAAAGGATGAGTTTGCAACTACTTTACTTTTGGAGAAAATTCAAAACATTCATTATTCAATAGGGCCCAAACTATCAAAAACCAGCGGTTTCAATGAACACACATTTCTTGGAAGAATCATGCAGGACTGAAATTTTTGATGTTTTTCTACTCCTCTCATGAGCCCAAACAAGTCTCTAAAAGCATGAGTTTGCAACTACTTTACTTTTGGAGAAAATTCAAAACATTCATTATTCAATAGAGCCCAATAGCAAAAATCAGGTTTTGAATGAAGAATCACATTTCTTGGTAGAATCATGCAGGATTGAAATTTTTGATGGTTTTTTACTCCTCTCTACAGCCCAAACAAGTTTCTAAAAGGATGAGTTTGCAACTACTTTACTTTTGGAGAAAATTCAAAACATTCATTATTCAATAGGGCCCAAACTATCAAAAACCAGCGGTTTCAATGAACACACATTTCTTGGTAGAATCATGCAGGACTGAAATTTTTGATGTTTTTCTACTCCTCTCATAAGCCCAAACAAGTCTCTAAAAGCATGAGTTTGCAACTACTTTACTTTTGGAGAAAATTCAAAACATTCACTATTCAATAGAGCCCAATAGCAAAAATCAGGTTTTGAATGAAGAATCACATTTCTTGGTAAAATCATGCAGGATTGAAATTTTTGATGGTTTTTTACTCCTCTCAACAGCCCAAACAAGTTTCTAAAAGGATGAGTTTGCAACTACTTTACTTTTGGAGAAAATTCAAAACATTCATTATTCAATAGGGCCCAAACTATCAAAAACCAGCGGTTTCAATGAACACACATTTCTTGGTAGAATCATGCAGGACTGAAGTTTTTGATGTTTTTCTACTCCTCTCATGAGCCCAAACAAGTCTCTAAAAGCATGAGTTTGCAACTACTTTACTTTTGGAGAAAATTCAAAACATTCATTATTCAATAGAGCCCAATAGCAAAAATCAGGTTTTGAATGAAGAATCACATTTCTTGGTAGAATGATGCAGGATTGAAATTTTTGATGGTTTTTTACTCCTCTCTACAGCCCAAACAAGTTTCTAAAAGGATGAGTTTGCAACTGCTTTACTTTTGGAGAAAATTCAAAACATTCATTATTCAATAGGGCCCAAACTATCAAAAACCAGCGGTTTGAATGAACACACATTTCTTGGTAGAATCATGCAGGACTCAAATTTTTGATGTTTTTCTACTCCTCTCATGAGCCCAAACAAGTCTCTAAAAGCATGAGTTTGCAACTACTTTACTTTTGGAGAAAATTCAAAACATTCATTATTCAATAGAGCCCAATAGCAAAAATCAGGTTTTGAATGAAGAATCACATTTCTTGGTAGAATCATGCAGGATTGAAATTTTTGATGGTTTTTTACTCCTCTCAACAGCCCAAACAAGTTTCTAAAAGGATGAGTTTGCAACTACTTTACTTTTGGAGAAAATTCAAAACATTCATTATTCAATAGGGCCCAAACTATCAAAAACCAGCGGTTTCAATGAACACACATTTCTTGGTAGAATCATGCAGGACTGAAATTTTTGATGTTTTTCTACTCCTCTCATGAGCCCAAACAAGTCTCTAAAAGCATGAGTTTGCAACTACTTTACTTTTGGAGAAAATTCAAAACATTCATTATTCAATAGAGCCCAATAGCAAAAATCAGGTTTTGAATGAAGAATCACATTTCTTGGTAGAATCATGCAGGATTGAAATTTTTGATGGTTTTTTACTCCTCTCAACAGCCCAAACAAGTTTCTAAAAGGATGAGTTTGCAACTACTTTACTTTTGGAGAAAATTCAAAACATTCATTATTCAATAGGGCCCAAACTATCAAAAACCAGCGGTTTCAATGAACACACATTTCTTGGAAGAATCATGCAGGACTGAAATTTTTGATGTTTTTCTACTCCTCTCATGAGCCCAAACAAGTCTCTAAAAGCATGAGTTTGCAACTACTTTACTTTTGGAGAAAATTCAAAACATTCATTATTCAATAGAGCCCAATAGCAAAAATCAGGTTTTGAATGAAGAATCACAGTTCTTGGTAGAATCATGCAGGATTGAAATTTTTGATGGTTTTTTACTCCTCTCAACAGCCCAAACAAGTTTCTAAAAGGATGAGTTTGCAACTACTTTACTTTTGGAGAAAATTCAAAACATTCATTATTCAATAGGGCCCAAACTATCAAAAACCAGCGGTTTCAATGAACACACATTTCTTGGAAGAATCATGCAGGACTGAAATTTTTGATGTTTTTCTACTCCTCTCATGAGCCCAAACAAGTCTCTAAAAGCATGAGTTTGCAACTACTTTACTTTTGGAGAAAATTCAAAACATTCATTATTCAATAGAGCCCAATAGCAAAAATCAGGTTTTGAATGAAGAATCACATTTCTTGGTAGAATCATGCAGGATTGAAATTTTTGATGGTTTTTTACTCCTCTCAACAGCCCAAACAAGTTTCTAAAAGGATGAGTTTGCAACTACTTTACTTTTGGAGAAAATTCAAAACATTCATTATTCAATAGGGCCCAAACTATCAAAAACCAGCGGTTTCAATGAACACACATTTCTTGGAAGAATCATGCAGGACTGAAATTTTTGATGTTTTTCTACTCCTCTCATGAGCCCAAACAAGTCTCTAAAAGCATGAGTTTGCAACTACTTTACTTTTGGAGAAAATTCAAAACATTCATTATTCAATAGAGCCCAATAGCAAAAATCAGGTTTTGAATGAAGAATCACATTTCTTGGTAGAATGATGCAGGATTGAAATTTTTGATGGTTTTTTACTCCTCTCTACAGCCCAAACAAGTTTCTAAAAGGATGAGTTTGCAACTGCTTTACTTTTGGAGAAAATTCAAAACATTCATTATTCAATAGGGCCCAAACTATCAAAAACCAGCGGTTTGAATGAACACACATTTCTTGGTAGAATCATGCAGGACTCAAATTTTTGATGTTTTTCTACTCCTCTCATGAGCCCAAACAAGTCTCTAAAAGCATGAGTTTGCAACTACTTTACTTTTGGAGAAAATTCAAAACATTCATTATTCAATAGAGCCCAATAGCAAAAATCAGGTTTTGAATGAAGAATCACATTTCTTGGTAGAATCATGCAGGATTGAAATTTTTGATGGTTTTTTACTCCTCTCTACAGCCCAAACAAGTTTCTAAAAGGATGAGTTTGCAACTGCTTTACTTTTGGAGAAAATTCAAAACATTCATTATTCAATAGGGCACAAACTATCAAAAACCAGCGGTTTCAATGAACACACATTTCTTGGTAGAATCATGCAGGACTCAAATTTTTGATGTTTTTCTACTCCTCTCATGAGCCCAAACAAGTTTCTAAAAGCATGAGTTTGCAACTACTTTACTTTTGGAGAAAATTCAAAACATTCATTATTCAATAGAGCCCAATAGCAAAATTCAGGTTTTGAATGAAGAATCACATTTCTTGGTAGAATCATGCAGGATTGAAATTTTTGATGGTTTTTTACTCCTCTCAACAGCCCAAACAAGTTTCTAAAAGGATGAGTTTGCAACTACTTTACTTTTGGAGAAAATTCAAAACATTCATTATTCAATAGGGCCCAAACTATCAAAAACCAGCGGTTTCAATGAACACACATTTCTTGGTAGAATCATGCAGGACTGAAATTTTTGATGTTTTTCTACTCCTCTCATGAGCCCAAACAAGTCTGTAAAAGCATGAGTTTGCAACTACTTTACTTTTGGAGAAAATTCAAAACATTCATTATTCAATAGAGCCCAATAGCAAAAATCAGGTTTTGAATGAAGAATCACATTTCTTGGTAGAATCATGCAGGATTGAAATTTTTGATGGTTTTTTACTCCTCTCAACAGCCCAAACAAGTTTCTAAAAGGATGAGTTTGCAACTACTTTACTTTTGGAGAAAATTCAAAACATTCATTATTCAATAGGGCCCAAACTATCAAAAACCAGCGGTTTCAATGAACACACATTTCTTGGTAGAATCATGCAGGACTGAAATTTTTGATGTTTTTCTACTCCTCTCATGAGCCCAAACAAGTCTCTAAAAGCATGAGTTTGCAACTACTTTACTTTTGGAGAAAATTCAAAACATTCATTATTCAATAGAGCCCAATAGCAAAAATCAGGTTTTGAATGAAGAATCACATTTCTTGGTAAAATCATGCAGGATTGAAATTTTTGATGGTTTTTTACTCCTCTCAACAACCCAAACAAGTTTCTAAAAGGATGAGTTTGCAACTACTTTACTTTTGGAGAAAATTCAAAACATTCATTATTCAATAGGGCCCAAACTATCAAAAACCAGCGGTTTCAATGAACACACATTTCTTGGTAGAATCATGCAGGACTGAAATTTTTGATGTTTTTCTACTCCTCTCATGAGCCCAAACAAGTCTCTAAAAGCATGAGTTTGCAACTACTTTACTTTTGGAGAAAATTCAAAACATTCATTATTCAATAGAGCCCAATAGCAAAAATCAGGTTTTGAATGAAGAATCACATTTCTTGGTAGAATGATGCAGGATTGAAATTTTTGATGGTTTTTTTACTCCTCTCTACAGCCCAAACAAGTTTCTAAAAGGATGAGTTTGCAACTGCTTTACTTTTGGAGAAAATTCAAAACATTCATTATTCAAAAGGGCCCAAACTATCAAAAACCAGCGTTTTGAATGAACACACATTTCTTGGTAGAATCATGCAGGACTCAAATTTTTGATGTTTTTCTACTCCTCTCATGAGCCCAAACAAGTCTCTAAAAGCATGAGTTTGCAACTACTTTACTTTTGGAGAAAATTCAAAACATTCATTATTCAATAGAGCCCAATAGCAAAAATCAGGTTTTGAATGAAGAATAACATTTCTTGGTAGAATCATGCAGGATTGAAATTTTTGATGGTTTTTTACTCCTCTCAACAGCCCAAACAAGTTTCTAAAAGGATGAGTTTGCAACTACTTTACTTTTGGAGAAAATTCAAAACATTCATTATTCAATAGGGCCCAAACTATCAAAAACCAGCGGTTTCAATGAACACACATTTCTTGGTAGAATCATGCAGGACTGAAATTTTTGATGTTTTTCTACTCCTCTCATGAGCCCAAACAAGTCTCTAAAAGCATGAGTTTGCAACTACTTTACTTTTGGAGAAAATTCAAAACATTCATTATTCAATAGAGCCCAATAGCAAAAATCAGGTTTTGAATGAAGAATCACATTTCTTGGTAGAATCATGCAGGATTGAAATTTTTGATGGTTTTTTACTCCTCTCAACAGCCCAAACAAGTTTCTAAAAGGATGAGTTTGCAACTACTTTACTTTTGGAGAAAATTCAAAACATTCATTATTCAATAGGGCCCAAACTATCAAAAACCAGCGGTTTCAATGAACACACATTTCTTGGAAGAATCATGCAGGACTGAAATTTTTGATGTTTTTCTACTCCTCTCATGAGCCCAAACAAGTCTCTAAAAGCATGAGTTTGCAACTACTTTACTTTTGGAGAAAATTCAAAACATTCATTATTCAATAGAGCCCAATAGCAAAAATCAGGTTTTGAATGAAGAATCACATTTCTTGGTAGAATCATGCAGGATTGAAATTTTTGATGGTTTTTTACTCCTCTCAACAGCCCAAACAAGTTTCTAAAAGGATGAGTTTGCAACTACTTTACTTTTGGAGAAAATTCAAAACATTCATTATTCAATAGGGCCCAAACTATCAAAAACCAGCGGTTTCAATGAACACACATTTCTTGGAAGAATCATGCAGGACTGAAATTTTTGATGTTTTTCTACTCCTCTCATGAGCCCAAACAAGTCTCTAAAAGCATGAGTTTGCAACTACTTTACTTTTGGAGAAAATTCAAAACATTCATTATTCAATAGAGCCCAATAGCAAAAATCAGGTTTTGAATGAAGAATCACATTTCTTGGTAGAATCATGCAGGATTGAAATTTTTGATGGTTTTTTACTCCTCTCAACAGCCCAAACAAGTTTCTAAAAGGATGAGTTTGCAACTACTTTACTTTCGGAGAAAATTCAAAACATTCATTATTCAATAGGGCCCAAACTATCAAAAACCAGCGGTTTCAATGAACACACATTTCTTGGTAAAATCATGCAGGACTGAAATTTTTGATGTTTTTCTACTCCTCTCATGAGCCCAAACAAGTCTCTAAAAGCATGAGTTTGCAACTACTTTACTTTTGGAGAAAATTCAAAACATTCATTATTCAATAGAGCCCAATAGCAAAAATCAGGTTTTGAATGAAGAATCACATTTCTTGGTAGAATCATGCAGGATTGAAATTTTTGATGTTTTTTACTCCTCTCAACAGCCCAAACAAGTTTCTAAAAGGATGAGTTTGCAACTGCTTTACTTTTGGAGAAAATTCAAAACATTCATTATTCAATAGGGCCCAAACTATCAAAAACCAGCGGTTTCAATGAACACACATTTCTTGGTAGAATCATGCAGGACTGAAATTTTTGATGTTTTTCTACTGCTCTCATGAGCCCAAACAAGTCTCTAAAAGCATGAGTTTGCAACTACTTTACTTTTGGAGAAAATTCAAAACATTCATTATTCAATAGAGCCCAATAGCAAAAATCAGGTTTTGAATGAAGAATCACATTTCTTGGTAGAATCATGCAGGATTGAAATTTTTGATGGTTTTTTACTCCTCTCTACAGCCCAAACAAGTTTCTAAAAGGATGAGTTTGCAACTGCTTTACTTTTGGAGAAAATTCAAAACATTCATTATTCAATAGGGCCCAAACTATCAAAAACCAGCGGTTTGAATGAACACACATTTCTTGGTAGAATCATGCAGGACTCAAATTTTTGATGTTTTTCTACTCCTCTCATGAGCCCAAACAAGTCTCTAAAAGCATGAGTTTGCAACTACTTTACTTTTGGAGAAAATTCAAAACATTCATTATTCAATAGAGCCCAATAGCAAAAATCAGGTTTTGAATGAAGAATCACATTTCTTGGTAGAATCATGCAGGATTGAAATTTTTGATGGTTTTTTACTCCTCTCAACAGCCCAAACAAGTTTCTAAAAGGATGAGTTTGCAACTACTTTACTTTCGGAGAAAATTCAAAACATTCATTATTCAATAGGGCCCAAACTATCAAAAACCAGCGGTTTCAATGAACACACATTTCTTGGTAGAATCATGCAGGACTGAAATTTTTGATGTTTTTCTACTCCTCTCATGAGCCCAAACAAGTCTCTAAAAGCATGAGTTTGCAACTACTTTACTTTTGGAGAAAATTCAAAACATTCATTATTCAATAGAGCCCAATAGCAAAAATCAGGTTTTGAATGAAGAATCACATTTCTTGGTAGAATCATGCAGGATTGAAATTTTTGATGGTTTTTTACTCCTCTCAACAGCCCAAACAAGTTTCTAAAAGGATGAGTTTGCAACTGCTTTACTTTTGGAGAAAATTCAAAACATTCATTATTCAATAGGGCCCAAACTATCAAAAACCAGCGGTTTCAATGAACACACATTTCTTGGTAGAATCATGCAGGACTGAAATTTTTGATGTTTTTCTACTCCTCTCATGAGCCCAAACAAGTCTCTAAAAGCATGAGTTTGCAACTACTTTACTTTTGGAGAAAATTCAAAACATTCATTATTCAATAGAGCCCAATAGCAAAAATCAGGTTTTGAATGAAGAATCACATTTCTTGGTAGAATCATGCAGGATTGAAATTTTTGATGGTTTTTTACTCCTCTCTACAGCCCAAACAAGTTTCTAAAAGGATGAGTTTGCAACTGCTTTACTTTTGGAGAAAATTCAAAACATTCATTATTCAATAGGGCACAAACTATCAAAAACCAGCGGTTTGAATGAACACACATTTCTTGGTAGAATCATGCAGGACTGAAATTTTTGATGTTTTTCTACTCCTCTCATGAGCCCAAACAAGTCTCTAAAAGCATGAGTTTGCAACTACTTTACTTTTGGAGAAAATTCAAAACATTCATTATTCAATAGAGCCCAATAGCAAAAATCAGGTTTTGAATGAAGAATCACATTTCTTGGTAGAAGCATGCAGGATTGAAATTTTTGATGGTTTTTTACTCCTCTCAACAGCCCAAACAAGTTTCTAAAAGGATGAGTTTGCAACTACTTTACTTTTGGAGAAAATTCAAAACATTCATTATTCAATAGGGCCCAAACTATCAAAAACCAGCGGTTTCAATGAACACACATTTCTTGGTAGAATCATGCAGGACTGAAGTTTTTGATGTTTTTCTACTCCTCTCATGAGCCCAAACAAGTCTCTAAAAGCATGAGTTTGCAACTACTTTACTTTTGGAGAAAATTCAAAACATTCATTATTCAATAGAGCCCAATAGCAAAAATCAGGTTTTGAATGAAGAATCACATTTCTTGGTAGAATGATGCAGGATTGAAATTTTTGATGGTTTTTTACTCCTCTCTACAGCCCAAACAAGTTTCTAAAAGGATGAGTTTGCAACTGCTTTACTTTTGGAGAAAATTCAAAACATTCATTATTCAATAGGGCCCAAACTATCAAAAACCAGCGGTTTGAATGAACACACATTTCTTGGTAGAATCATGCAGGACTCAAATTTTTGATGTTTTTCTACTCCTCTCATGAGCCCAAACAAGTCTCTAAAAGCATGAGTTTGCAACTACTTTACTTTTGGAGAAAATTCAAAACATTCATTATTCATTAGAGCCCAATAGCAAAAATTAGGTTTTGAATGAAGAATCACATTTCTTGGTAGAATCATGCAGGATTGAAATTTTTGATGGTTTTTTACTCCTCTCAACAGCCCAAACAAGTTTCTAAAAGGATGAGTTTGCAACTACTTTACTTTTGGAGAAAATTCAAAACATTCATTATTCAATAGAGCCCAATAGCAAAAATCAGGTTTTGAATGAAGAATCACATTTCTTGGTAGAATCATGCAGGATTGAAATTTTTGATGGTTTTTTACTCCTCTCAACAGCCCAAACAAGTTTCTAAAAGGATGAGTTTGCAACTACTTTACTTTTGGAGAAAATTCAAAACATTCATTATTCAATAGGGCCCAAACTATCAAAAACCAGCGGTTTCAATGAACACACATTTCTTGGTAGAATCATGCAGGACTGAAATTTTTGATGTTTTTCTACTCCTCTCATAAGCCCAAACAAGTCTCTAAAAGCATGAGTTTGCAACTACTTTACTTTTGGAGAAAATTCAAAACATTCATTATTCAATAGAGCCCAATAGCAAAAATCAGGTTTTGAATGAAGAATCACATTTCTTGGTAAAATCATGCAGGATTGAAATTTTTGATGGTTTTTTACTCCTCTCAACAGCCCAAACAAGTTTCTAAAAGGATGAGTTTGCAACTACTTTACTTTTGGAGAAAATTCAAAACATTTATTATTCAATAGGGCCCAAACTATCAAAAAACAGCGGTTTCAATGAACACACATTTCTTGGTAGAATCATGCAGGACTGAAATTTTTGATGTTTTTCTACTCCTCTCATGAGCCCAAACAAGTTTCTAAAAGCATGAGTTTGCAACTACTTTACTTTTGGAGAAAATTCAAAACATTCACTATTCAATAGAGCCCAATAGCAAAAATCAGGTTTTGAATGAAGAATCACATTTCTTGGTAAAATCATGCAGGATTGAAATTTTTGATGGTTTTTTACTCCTCTCAACAGCCCAAACAAGTTTCTAAAAGGATGAGTTTGCAACTACTTTACTTTTGGAGAAAATTCAAAACATTCATTATTCAATAGGGCCCAAACTATCAAAAACCAGCGGTTTCAATGAACACACATTTCTTGGTAGAATCATGCAGGACTGAAATTTTTGATGTTTTTCTACTCCTCTCATGAGCCCAAACAAGTCTCTAAAAGCATGAGTTTGCAACTACTTTACTTTTGGAGAAAATTCAAAACATTCATTATTCAATAGAGCACAATAGCAAAAATCAGGTTTTGAATGAAGAATCACATTTCTTGGTAGAATCATGCAGGATTGAAATTTTTGATGGTTTTTTACTCCTCTCAACAGCCCAAACAAGTTTCTAAAAGGATGAGTTTGCAACTACTTTACTTTTGGAGAAAATTCAAAACATTCATTATTCAATAGGGCCCAAACTATCAAAAACCAGCGGTTTCAATGAACACACATTTCTTGGTAGAATCATGCAGGACTGAAATTTTTGATGTTTTTCTACTCCTCTCATGAGCCCAAACAAGTCTCTAAAAGCATGAGTTTGCAACTACTTTACTTTTGGAGAAAATTCAAAACATTCACTTTTCAATAGAGCCCAATAGCAAAAATCAAGTTTTGAATGAAGAATCACATTTCTTGGTAGAATCATGCAGGATTGAAATTTTTGATGGTTTTTTACTCCTCTCAACAGCCCAAACAAGTTTCTAAAAGGATGAGTTTGCAACTACTTTACTTTTGGAGAAAATTCAAAACATTCATTATTCAATAGGGCCCAAACTATCAAAAACCAGCGGTTTCAATGAACACACATTTCTTGGTAGAATCATGCAGGACTGAAATTTTTGATGTTTTTCTACTCCTCTCATGAGCCCAAACAAGTCTCTAAAAGCATGAGTTTGCAACTACTTTACTTTTGGAGAAAATTCAAAACATTCATTATTCAATAGAGCCCAATAGCAAAAATCAGGTTTTGAATGAAGAATCACATTTCTTGGTAGAATCATGCAGGATTGAAATTTTTGATGGTTTTTTACTCCTCTCAACAGCCCAAACAAGTTTCTAAAAGGATGAGTTTGCAACTACTTTACTTTTGGAGAAAATTCAAAACATTCATTATTCAATAGGGCCCAAACTATCAAAAACCAGCGGTTTCAATGAACACACATTTCTTGGTAGAATCATGCAGGACTGAAATTTTTGATGTTTTTCTACTCCTCTCATGAGCCCAAACAAGTCTCTAAAAGCATGAGTTTGCAACTACTTTACTTTTGGAGAAAATTCAAAACATTCATTATTCAATAGAGCCCAATAGCAAAAATCAGGTTTTGAATGAAGAATCACAGTTCTTGGTAGAATCATGCAGGATTGAAATTTTTGATGGTTTTTTACTCCTCTCAACAGCCCAAACAAGTTTCTAAAAGGATGAGTTTGCAACTACTTTACTTTTGGAGAAAATTCAAAACATTCATTATTCAATAGGACCCAAACTATCAAAAACCAGCGGTTTCAATGAACACACATTTCTTGGAAGAATCATGCAGGGCTGAAATTTTTGATGTTTTTCTACTCCTCTCATGAGCCCAAACAAGTTTCTAAAAGCATGAGTTTGCAACTACTTTACTTTTGGAGAAAATTCAAAACATTCATTATTCAATAGAGCCCAATAGCAAAAATCAGGTTTTGAATGAAGAATCACATTTCTTGGTAGAATCATGCAGGATTGAAATTTTTGATGGTTTTTTACTCCTCTCAACAGCCCAAACAAGTTTCTAAAAGGATGAGTTTGCAACTACTTTACTTTTGGAGAAAATTCAAAACATTCATTATTCAATAGGGCCCAAACTATCAAAAACCAGCGGTTTCAATGAACACACATTTCTTGGTAGAATCATGCAGGACTGAAATTTTTGATGTTTTTCTACTCCTCTCATGAGCCCAAACAAGTCTCTAAAAGCATGAGTTTGCAACTACTTTACTTTTGGAGAAAATTCAAAACATTCATTATTCAATAGAGCCCAATAGCAAAAATCAGGTTTTGAATGAAGAATCACATTTCTTGGTAAAATCATGCAGGATTGAAATTTTTGATGTTTTTTTACTCCTCTCAACAACCCAAACAAGTTTCTAAAAGGATGAGTTTGCAACTACTTTACTTTTGGAGAAAATTCAAAACATTCATTATTCAATAGGGCCCAAACTATCAAAAACCAGCGGTTTCAATGAACACACATTTCTTGGTAGAATCATGCAGGACTGAAATTTTTGATGTTTTTCTACTCCTCTCATGAGCCCAAACAAGTCTCTAAAAGCATGAGTTTGCAACTACTTTACTTTTGGAGAAAATTCAAAACATTCATTATTCAATAGAGCCCAATAGCAAAAATCAGGTTTTGAATGAAGAATCACATTTCTTGGTAGAATCATGCAGGATTGAAATTTTTGATGGTTTTTTACTCCTCTCAACAGCCCAAACAAGTTTCTAAAAGGATGAGTTTGCAACTACTTTACTTTTGGAGAAAATTCAAAACATTCATTATTCAATAGGACCCAAACTATCAAAAACCAGCGGTTTGAATGAACACACATTTCTTGGTAGAATCATGCAGGACTGAAATTTTTGATGTTTTTCTACTCCTCTCATGAGCCCAAACAAGTCTCTAAAAGCATGAGTTTGCAACTACTTTACTTTTGGAGAAAATTCAAAACATTCATTATTCAATAGAGCCCAATAGCAAAAATCAGGTTTTGAATGAAGAATCACATTTCTTGGTAGAAGCATGCAGGATTGAAATTTTTGATGGTTTTTTACTCCTCTCAACAGCCCAAACAAGTTTCTAAAAGGATGAGTTTGCAACTACTTTACTTTTGGAGAAAATTCAAAACATTCATTATTCAATAGGGCCCAAACTATCAAAAACCAGCGGTTTCAATGAACACACATTTCTTGGTAGAATCATGCAGGACTGAAGTTTTTGATGTTTTTCTACTCCTCTCATGAGCCCAAACAAGTCTCTAAAAGCATGAGTTTGCAACTACTTTACTTTTGGAGAAAATTCAAAACATTCATTATTCAATAGAGCCCAATAGCAAAAATCAGGTTTTGAATGAAGAATCACATTTCTTGGTAGAATCATGCAGGATTGAAATTTTTGATGGTTTTTTACTCCTCTCAACAGCCCAAACAAGTTTCTAAAAGGATGAGTTTGCAACTACTTTACTTTTGGAGAAAATTCAAAACATTCATTATTCAATAGGGCCCAAACTATCAAAAACCAGCGGTTTCAATGAACACACATTTCTTGGTAGAATCATGCAGGACTGAAATTTTTGATGTTTTTCTACTCCTCTCATGAGCCCAAACAAGTCTCTAAAAGCATGAGTTTGCAACTACTTTACTTTTGGAGAAAATTCAAAACATTCATTATTCAATAGAGCCCAATAGCCAAAATCAGGTTTTGAATGAAGAATCACAGTTCTTGGTAGAATCATGCAGGATTGAAATTTTTGATGGTTTTTTACTCCTCTCAACAGCCCAAACAAGTTTCTAAAAGGATGAGTTTGCAACTACTTTACTTTTGGAGAAAATTCAAAACATTCATTATTCAATAGGGCCCAAACTATCAAAAACCAGCGGTTTCAATGAACACACATTTCTTGGAAGAATCATGCAGGGCTGAAATTTTTGATGTTTTTCTACTCCTCTCATGAGCCCAAACAAGTTTCTAAAAGCATGAGTTTGCAACTACTTTACTTTTGGAGAAAATTCAAAACATTCATTATTCAATAGAGCCCAATAGCAAAAATCAGGTTTTGAATGAAGAATCACAGTTCTTGGTAGAATCATGCAGGATTGAAATTTTTGATGGTTTTTTACTCCTCTCAACAGCCCAAACAAGTTTCTAAAAGGATGAGTTTGCAACTACTTTACTTTTGGAGAAAATTCAAAACATTCATTATTCAATAGAGCCCAATAGCAAAAATCAGGTTTTGAATGAAGAATCACATTTCTTGGTAGAATCATGCAGGATTGAAATTTTTGATGGTTTTTTACTCCTCTCAACAGCCCAAACAAGTTTCTAAAAGGATGAGTTTGCAACTACTTTACTTTTGGAGAAAATTCAAAACATTCATTATTCAATAGGGCCCAAACTATCAAAAACCAGCGGTTTCAATGAACACACATTTCTTGGTAGAATCATGCAGGACTGAAATTTTTGATGTTTTTCTACTCCTCTCATGAGCCCAAACAAGTCTCTAAAAGCATGAGTTTGCAACTACTTTACTTTTGGAGAAAATTCAAAACATTCATTATTCAATAGAGCCCAATAGCAAAAATCAGGTTTTGAATGAAGAATCACATTTCTTGGTAAAATCATGCAGGATTGAAATTTTTGATGGTTTTTTACTCCTCTCAACAACCCAAACAAGTTTCTAAAAGGATGAGTTTGCAACTACTTTACTTTTGGAGAAAATTCAAAACATTCATTATTCAATAGGGCCCAAACTATCAAAAACCAGCGGTTTCAATGAACACACATTTCTTGGTAGAATCATGCAGGACTGAAATTTTTGATGTTTTTCTACTCCTCTCATGAGCCCAAACAAGTCTCTAAAAGCATGAGTTTGCAACTACTTTACTTTTGGAGAAAATTCAAAACATTCATTATTCAATAGAGCCCAATAGCAAAAATCAGGTTTTGAATGAAGAATCACATTTCTTGGTAGAATCATGCAGGATTGAAATTTTTGATGGTTTTTTACTCCTCTCAACAGCCCAAACAAGTTTCTAAAAGGATGAGTTTGCAACTACTTTACTTTTGGAGAAAATTCAAAACATTCATTATTCAATAGGGCCCAAACTATCAAAAACCAGCGGTTTGAATGAACACACATTTCTTGGTAGAATCATGCAGGACTGAAATTTTTGATGTTTTTCTACTCCTCTCATGAGCCCAAACAAGTCTCTAAAAGCATGAGTTTGCAACTACTTTACTTTTGGAGAAAATTCAAAACATTCATTATTCAATAGAGCCCAATAGCAAAAATCAGGTTTTGAATGAAGAATCACATTTCTTGGTAGAAGCATGCAGGATTGAAATTTTTGATGGTTTTTTACTCCTCTCAACAGCCCAAACAAGTTTCTAAAAGGATGAGTTTGCAACTACTTTACTTTTGGAGAAAATTCAAAACATTCATTATTCAATAGGGCCCAAACTATCAAAAACCAGCGGTTTCAATGAACACACATTTCTTGGTAGAATCATGCAGGACTGAAGTTTTTGATGTTTTTCTACTCCTCTCATGAGCCCAAACAAGTCTCTAAAAGCATGAGTTTGCAACTACTTTACTTTTGGAGAAAATTCAAAACATTCATTATTCAATAGAGCCCAATAGCAAAAATCAGGTTTTGAATGAAGAATCACATTTCTTGGTAGAATGATGCAGGATTGAAATTTTTGATGGTTTTTTACTCCTCTCTACAGCCCAAACAAGTTTCTAAAAGGATGAGTTTGCAACTGCTTTACTTTTGGAGAAAATTCAAAACATTCATTATTCAATAGGGCCCAAACTATCAAAAACCAGCGGTTTGAATGAACACACATTTCTTGGTAGAATCATGCAGGACTCAAATTTTTGATGTTTTTCTACTCCTCTCATGAGCCCAAACAAGTCTCTAAAAGCATGAGTTTGCAACTACTTTACTTTTGGAGAAAATTCAAAACATTCATTATTCAATAGAGCCCAATAGCAAAAATCAGGTTTTGAATGAAGAATCACATTTCTTGGTAGAATCATGCAGGATTGAAATTTTTGATGGTTTTTTACTCCTCTCTACAGCCCAAACAAGTTTCTAAAAGGATGAGTTTGCAACTGCTTTACTTTTGGAGAAAATTCAAAACATTCATTATTCAATAGGGCACAAACTATCAAAAACCAGCGGTTTCAATGAACACACATTTCTTGGTAGAATCATGCAGGACTCAAATTTTTGATGTTTTTCTACTCCTCTCATGAGCCCAAACAAGTTTCTAAAAGCATGAGTTTGCAACTACTTTACTTTTGGAGAAAATTCAAAACATTCATTATTCAATAGAGCCCAATAGCAAAATTCAGGTTTTGAATGAAGAATCACATTTCTTGGTAGAATCATGCAGGATTGAAATTTTTGATGGTTTTTTACTCCTCTCAACAGCCCAAACAAGTTTCTAAAAGGATGAGTTTGCAACTACTTTACTTTTGGAGAAAATTCAAAACATTCATTATTCAATAGGGCCCAAACTATCAAAAACCAGCGGTTTCAATGAACACACATTTCTTGGTAGAATCATGCAGGACTGAAATTTTTGATGTTTTTCTACTCCTCTCATGAGCCCAAACAAGTCTGTAAAAGCATGAGTTTGCAACTACTTTACTTTTGGAGAAAATTCAAAACATTCATTATTCAATAGAGCCCAATAGCAAAAATCAGGTTTTGAATGAAGAATCACATTTCTTGGTAGAATCATGCAGGATTGAAATTTTTGATGGTTTTTTACTCCTCTCAACAGCCCAAACAAGTTTCTAAAAGGATGAGTTTGCAACTACTTTACTTTTGGAGAAAATTCAAAACATTCATTATTCAATAGGGCCCAAACTATCAAAAACCAGCGGTTTCAATGAACACACATTTCTTGGTAGAATCATGCAGGACTGAAATTTTTGATGTTTTTCTACTCCTCTCATGAGCCCAAACAAGTCTCTAAAAGCATGAGTTTGCAACTACTTTACTTTTGGAGAAAATTCAAAACATTCATTATTCAATAGAGCCCAATAGCAAAAATCAGGTTTTGAATGAAGAATCACATTTCTTGGTAAAATCATGCAGGATTGAAATTTTTGATGGTTTTTTACTCCTCTCAACAACCCAAACAAGTTTCTAAAAGGATGAGTTTGCAACTACTTTACTTTTGGAGAAAATTCAAAACATTCATTATTCAATAGGGCCCAAACTATCAAAAACCAGCGGTTTCAATGAACACACATTTCTTGGTAGAATCATGCAGGACTGAAATTTTTGATGTTTTTCTACTCCTCTCATGAGCCCAAACAAGTCTCTAAAAGCATGAGTTTGCAACTACTTTACTTTTGGAGAAAATTCAAAACATTCATTATTCAATAGAGCCCAATAGCAAAAATCAGGTTTTGAATGAAGAATCACATTTCTTGGTAGAATGATGCAGGATTGAAATTTTTGATGGTTTTTTTACTCCTCTCTACAGCCCAAACAAGTTTCTAAAAGGATGAGTTTGCAACTGCTTTACTTTTGGAGAAAATTCAAAACATTCATTATTCAAAAGGGCCCAAACTATCAAAAACCAGCGTTTTGAATGAACACACATTTCTTGGTAGAATCATGCAGGACTCAAATTTTTGATGTTTTTCTACTCCTCTCATGAGCCCAAACAAGTCTCTAAAAGCATGAGTTTGCAACTACTTTACTTTTGGAGAAAATTCAAAACATTCATTATTCAATAGAGCCCAATAGCAAAAATCAGGTTTTGAATGAAGAATAACATTTCTTGGTAGAATCATGCAGGATTGAAATTTTTGATGGTTTTTTACTCCTCTCAACAGCCCAAACAAGTTTCTAAAAGGATGAGTTTGCAACTACTTTACTTTTGGAGAAAATTCAAAACATTCATTATTCAATAGGGCCCAAACTATCAAAAACCAACGGTTTCAATGAACACACATTTCTTGGTAGAATCATGCAGGACTGAAATTTTTGATGTTTTTCTACTCCTCTCATGAGCCCAAACAAGTCTCTAAAAGCATGAGTTTGCAACTACTTTACTTTTGGAGAAAATTCAAAACATTCATTATTCAATAGAGCCCAATAGCAAAAATCAGGTTTTGAATGAAGAATCACATTTCTTGGTAGAATCATGCAGGATTGAAATTTTTGATGGTTTTTTACTCCTCTCAACAGCCCAAACAAGTTTCTAAAAGGATGAGTTTGCAACTACTTTACTTTTGGAGAAAATTCAAAACATTCATTATTCAATAGGGCCCAAACTATCAAAAACCAGCGGTTTCAATGAACACACATTTCTTGGAAGAATCATGCAGGACTGAAATTTTTGATGTTTTTCTACTCCTCTCATGAGCCCAAACAAGTCTCTAAAAGCATGAGTTTGCAACTACTTTACTTTTGGAGAAAATTCAAAACATTCATTATTCAATAGAGCCCAATAGCAAAAATCAGGTTTTGAATGAAGAATCACATTTCTTGGTAGAATCATGCAGGATTGAAATTTTTGATGGTTTTTTACTCCTCTCAACAGCCCAAACAATTTTCTAAAAGGATGAGTTTGCAACTACTTTACTTTTGGAGAAAATTCAAAACATTCATTATTCAATAGGGCCCAAACTATCAAAAACCAGCGGTTTCAATGAACACACATTTCTTGGAAGAATCATGCAGGACTGAAATTTTTGATGTTTTTCTACTCCTCTCATGAGCCCAAACAAGTCTCTAAAAGCATGAGTTTGCAACTACTTTACTTTTGGAGAAAATTCAAAACATTCATTATTCAATAGAGCCCAATAGCAAAAATCAGGTTTTGAATGAAGAATCACATTTCTTGGTAGAATCATGCAGGATTGAAATTTTTGATGGTTTTTTACTCCTCTCAACAGCCCAAACAAGTTTCTAAAAGGATGAGTTTGCAACTACTTTACTTTCGGAGAAAATTCAAAACATTCATTATTCAATAGGGCCCAAACTATCAAAAACCAGCGGTTTCAATGAACACACATTTCTTGGTAAAATCATGCAGGACTGAAATTTTTGATGTTTTTCTACTCCTCTCATGAGCCCAAACAAGTCTCTAAAAGCATGAGTTTGCAACTACTTTACTTTTGGAGAAAATTCAAAACATTCATTATTCAATAGAGCCCAATAGCAAAAATCAGGTTTTGAATGAAGAATCACATTTCTTGGTAGAATCATGCAGGATTGAAATTTTTGATGTTTTTTACTCCTCTCAACAGCCCAAACAAGTTTCTAAAAGGATGAGTTTGCAACTGCTTTACTTTTGGAGAAAATTCAAAACATTCATTATTCAATAGGGCCCAAACTATCAAAAACCAGCGGTTTCAATGAACACACATTTCTTGGTAGAATCATGCAGGACTGAAATTTTTGATGTTTTTCTACTGCTCTCATGAGCCCAAACAAGTCTCTAAAAGCATGAGTTTGCAACTACTTTACTTTTGGAGAAAATTCAAAACATTCATTATTCAATAGAGCCCAATAGCAAAAATCAGGTTTTGAATGAAGAATCACATTTCTTGGTAGAATCATGCAGGATTGAAATTTTTGATGGTTTTTTACTCCTCTCTACAGCCCAAACAAGTTTCTAAAAGGATGAGTTTGCAACTGCTTTACTTTTGGAGAAAATTCAAAACATTCATTATTCAATAGGGCCCAAACTATCAAAAACCAGCGGTTTGAATGAACACACATTTCTTGGTAGAATCATGCAGGACTCAAATTTTTGATGTTTTTCTACTCCTCTCATGAGCCCAAACAAGTTTCTAAAAGCATGAGTTTGCAACTACTTTACTTTTGGAGAAAATTCAAAACATTCATTATTCAATAGAGCCCAATAGCAAAATTCAGGTTTTGAATGAAGAATCACATTTCTTGGTAGAATCATGCAGGATTGAAATTTTTGATGGTTTTTTACTCCTCTCAACAGCCCAAACAAGTTTCTAAAAGGATGAGTTTGCAACTGCTTTACTTTTGGAGAAAATTCAAAACATTCATTATTCAATAGGGCCCAAACTATCAAAAACCAGCGGTTTCAATGAACACACATTTCTTGGTAGAATCATGCAGGACTGAAATTTTTGATGTTTTTCTACTCCTCTCATGAGCCCAAACAAGTCTCTAAAAGCATGAGTTTGCAACTACTTTACTTTTGGAGAAAATTCAAAACATTCATTATTCAATAGAGCCCAATAGCAAAAATCAGGTTTTGAATGAAGAATCACATTTCTTGGTAGAATCATGCAGGATTGAAATTTTTGATGGTTTTTTACTCCTCTCTACAGCCCAAACAAGTTTCTAAAAGGATGAGTTTGCAACTGCTTTACTTTTGGAGAAAATTCAAAACATTCATTATTCAATAGGGCACAAACTATCAAAAACCAGCGGTTTGAATGAACACACATTTCTTGGTAGAATCATGCAGGACTGAAATTTTTGATGTTTTTCTACTCCTCTCATGAGCCCAAACAAGTCTCTAAAAGCATGAGTTTGCAACTACTTTACTTTTGGAGAAAATTCAAAACATTCATTATTCAATAGAGCCCAATAGCAAAAATCAGGTTTTGAATGAAGAATCACATTTCTTGGTAGAAGCATGCAGGATTGAAATTTTTGATGGTTTTTTACTCCTCTCAACAGCCCAAACAAGTTTCTAAAAGGATGAGTTTGCAACTACTTTACTTTTGGAGAAAATTCAAAACATTCATTATTCAATAGGGCCCAAACTATCAAAAACCAGCGGTTTCAATGAACACACATTTCTTGGTAGAATCATGCAGGACTGAAGTTTTTGATGTTTTTCTACTCCTCTCATGAGCCCAAACAAGTCTCTAAAAGCATGAGTTTGCAACTACTTTACTTTTGGAGAAAATTCAAAACATTCATTATTCAATAGAGCCCAATAGCAAAAATCAGGTTTTGAATGAAGAATCACATTTCTTGGTAGAATGATGCAGGATTGAAATTTTTGATGGTTTTTTACTCCTCTCTACAGCCCAAACAAGTTTCTAAAAGGATGAGTTTGCAACTGCTTTACTTTTGGAGAAAATTCAAAACATTCATTATTCAATAGGGCCCAAACTATCAAAAACCAGCGGTTTGAATGAACACACATTTCTTGGTAGAATCATGCAGGACTCAAATTTTTGATGTTTTTCTACTCCTCTCATGAGCCCAAACAAGTCTCTAAAAGCATGAGTTTGCAACTACTTTACTTTTGGAGAAAATTCAAAACATTCATTATTCATTAGAGCCCAATAGCAAAAATTAGGTTTTGAATGAAGAATCACATTTCTTGGTAGAATCATGCAGGATTGAAATTTTTGATGGTTT
Source organism: Dendrobates tinctorius (assembly GCF_039654945.1). Lineage (NCBI taxonomy): Eukaryota > Metazoa > Chordata > Amphibia > Anura > Dendrobatidae > Dendrobates > Dendrobates tinctorius. Next base: position 736,317 of record NW_027362006.1, on the reverse strand, counting down.
TTTACTCCTCTCAACAGCCCAAACAAGTTTCTAAAAGGATGAGTTTGCAACTACTTTACTTTTGGAGAAAATTCAAAACATTCATTATTCAATAGAGCCCAATAGCAAAAATCAGGTTTTGAATGAAGAATCACATTTCTTGGTAGAATCATGCAGGATTGAAATTTTTGATGGTTTTTTACTCCTCTCAACAGCCCAAACAAGTTTCTAAAAGGATGAGTTTGCAACTACTTTACTTTTGGAGAAAATTCAAAACATTCATTATTCAATAGGGCCCAAACTATCAAAAACCAGCGGTTTCAATGAACACACATTTCTTGGTAGAATCATGCAGGACTGAAATTTTTGATGTTTTTCTACTCCTCTCATAAGCCCAAACAAGTCTCTAAAAGCATGAGTTTGCAACTACTTTACTTTTGGAGAAAATTCAAAACATTCATTATTCAATAGAGCCCAATAGCAAAAATCAGGTTTTGAATGAAGAATCACATTTCTTGGTAAAATCATGCAGGATTGAAATTTTTGATGGTTTTTTACTCCTCTCAACAGCCCAAACAAGTTTCTAAAAGGATGAGTTTGCAACTACTTTACTTTTGGAGAAAATTCAAAACATTTATTATTCAATAGGGCCCAAACTATCAAAAAACAGCGGTTTCAATGAACACACATTTCTTGGTAGAATCATGCAGGACTGAAATTTTTGATGTTTTTCTACTCCTCTCATGAGCCCAAACAAGTTTCTAAAAGCATGAGTTTGCAACTACTTTACTTTTGGAGAAAATTCAAAACATTCACTATTCAATAGAGCCCAATAGCAAAAATCAGGTTTTGAATGAAGAATCACATTTCTTGGTAAAATCATGCAGGATTGAAATTTTTGATGGTTTTTTACTCCTCTCAACAGCCCAAACAAGTTTCTAAAAGGATGAGTTTGCAACTACTTTACTTTTGGAGAAAATTCAAAACATTCATTATTCAATAGGGCCCAAACTATCAAAAACCAGCGGTTTCAATGAACACACATTTCTTGGTAGAATCATGCAGGACTGAAATTTTTGATGTTTTTCTACTCCTCTCATGAGCCCAAACAAGTCTCTAAAAGCATGAGTTTGCAACTACTTTACTTTTGGAGAAAATTCAAAACATTCATTATTCAATAGAGCACAATAGCAAAAATCAGGTTTTGAATGAAGAATCACATTTCTTGGTAGAATCATGCAGGATTGAAATTTTTGATGGTTTTTTACTCCTCTCAACAGCCCAAACAAGTTTCTAAAAGGATGAGTTTGCAACTACTTTACTTTTGGAGAAAATTCAAAACATTCATTATTCAATAGGGCCCAAACTATCAAAAACCAGCGGTTTCAATGAACACACATTTCTTGGTAGAATCATGCAGGACTGAAATTTTTGATGTTTTTCTACTCCTCTCATGAGCCCAAACAAGTCTCTAAAAGCATGAGTTTGCAACTACTTTACTTTTGGAGAAAATTCAAAACATTCACTTTTCAATAGAGCCCAATAGCAAAAATCAAGTTTTGAATGAAGAATCACATTTCTTGGTAGAATCATGCAGGATTGAAATTTTTGATGGTTTTTTACTCCTCTCAACAGCCCAAACAAGTTTCTAAAAGGATGAGTTTGCAACTACTTTACTTTTGGAGAAAATTCAAAACATTCATTATTCAATAGGGCCCAAACTATCAAAAACCAGCGGTTTCAATGAACACACATTTCTTGGTAGAATCATGCAGGACTGAAATTTTTGATGTTTTTCTACTCCTCTCATGAGCCCAAACAAGTCTCTAAAAGCATGAGTTTGCAACTACTTTACTTTTGGAGAAAATTCAAAACATTCATTATTCAATAGAGCCCAATAGCAAAAATCAGGTTTTGAATGAAGAATCACATTTCTTGGTAGAATCATGCAGGATTGAAATTTTTGATGGTTTTTTACTCCTCTCAACAGCCCAAACAAGTTTCTAAAAGGATGAGTTTGCAACTACTTTACTTTTGGAGAAAATTCAAAACATTCATTATTCAATAGGGCCCAAACTATCAAAAACCAGCGGTTTCAATGAACACACATTTCTTGGTAGAATCATGCAGGACTGAAATTTTTGATGTTTTTCTACTCCTCTCATGAGCCCAAACAAGTCTCTAAAAGCATGAGTTTGCAACTACTTTACTTTTGGAGAAAATTCAAAACATTCATTATTCAATAGAGCCCAATAGCAAAAATCAGGTTTTGAATGAAGAATCACAGTTCTTGGTAGAATCATGCAGGATTGAAATTTTTGATGGTTTTTTACTCCTCTCAACAGCCCAAACAAGTTTCTAAAAGGATGAGTTTGCAACTACTTTACTTTTGGAGAAAATTCAAAACATTCATTATTCAATAGGACCCAAACTATCAAAAACCAGCGGTTTCAATGAACACACATTTCTTGGAAGAATCATGCAGGGCTGAAATTTTTGATGTTTTTCTACTCCTCTCATGAGCCCAAACAAGTTTCTAAAAGCATGAGTTTGCAACTACTTTACTTTTGGAGAAAATTCAAAACATTCATTATTCAATAGAGCCCAATAGCAAAAATCAGGTTTTGAATGAAGAATCACATTTCTTGGTAGAATCATGCAGGATTGAAATTTTTGATGGTTTTTTACTCCTCTCAACAGCCCAAACAAGTTTCTAAAAGGATGAGTTTGCAACTACTTTACTTTTGGAGAAAATTCAAAACATTCATTATTCAATAGGGCCCAAACTATCAAAAACCAGCGGTTTCAATGAACACACATTTCTTGGTAGAATCATGCAGGACTGAAATTTTTGATGTTTTTCTACTCCTCTCATGAGCCCAAACAAGTCTCTAAAAGCATGAGTTTGCAACTACTTTACTTTTGGAGAAAATTCAAAACATTCATTATTCAATAGAGCCCAATAGCAAAAATCAGGTTTTGAATGAAGAATCACATTTCTTGGTAAAATCATGCAGGATTGAAATTTTTGATGTTTTTTTACTCCTCTCAACAACCCAAACAAGTTTCTAAAAGGATGAGTTTGCAACTACTTTACTTTTGGAGAAAATTCAAAACATTCATTATTCAATAGGGCCCAAACTATCAAAAACCAGCGGTTTCAATGAACACACATTTCTTGGTAGAATCATGCAGGACTGAAATTTTTGATGTTTTTCTACTCCTCTCATGAGCCCAAACAAGTCTCTAAAAGCATGAGTTTGCAACTACTTTACTTTTGGAGAAAATTCAAAACATTCATTATTCAATAGAGCCCAATAGCAAAAATCAGGTTTTGAATGAAGAATCACATTTCTTGGTAGAATCATGCAGGATTGAAATTTTTGATGGTTTTTTACTCCTCTCAACAGCCCAAACAAGTTTCTAAAAGGATGAGTTTGCAACTACTTTACTTTTGGAGAAAATTCAAAACATTCATTATTCAATAGGACCCAAACTATCAAAAACCAGCGGTTTGAATGAACACACATTTCTTGGTAGAATCATGCAGGACTGAAATTTTTGATGTTTTTCTACTCCTCTCATGAGCCCAAACAAGTCTCTAAAAGCATGAGTTTGCAACTACTTTACTTTTGGAGAAAATTCAAAACATTCATTATTCAATAGAGCCCAATAGCAAAAATCAGGTTTTGAATGAAGAATCACATTTCTTGGTAGAAGCATGCAGGATTGAAATTTTTGATGGTTTTTTACTCCTCTCAACAGCCCAAACAAGTTTCTAAAAGGATGAGTTTGCAACTACTTTACTTTTGGAGAAAATTCAAAACATTCATTATTCAATAGGGCCCAAACTATCAAAAACCAGCGGTTTCAATGAACACACATTTCTTGGTAGAATCATGCAGGACTGAAGTTTTTGATGTTTTTCTACTCCTCTCATGAGCCCAAACAAGTCTCTAAAAGCATGAGTTTGCAACTACTTTACTTTTGGAGAAAATTCAAAACATTCATTATTCAATAGAGCCCAATAGCAAAAATCAGGTTTTGAATGAAGAATCACATTTCTTGGTAGAATCATGCAGGATTGAAATTTTTGATGGTTTTTTACTCCTCTCAACAGCCCAAACAAGTTTCTAAAAGGATGAGTTTGCAACTACTTTACTTTTGGAGAAAATTCAAAACATTCATTATTCAATAGGGCCCAAACTATCAAAAACCAGCGGTTTCAATGAACACACATTTCTTGGTAGAATCATGCAGGACTGAAATTTTTGATGTTTTTCTACTCCTCTCATGAGCCCAAACAAGTCTCTAAAAGCATGAGTTTGCAACTACTTTACTTTTGGAGAAAATTCAAAACATTCATTATTCAATAGAGCCCAATAGCCAAAATCAGGTTTTGAATGAAGAATCACAGTTCTTGGTAGAATCATGCAGGATTGAAATTTTTGATGGTTTTTTACTCCTCTCAACAGCCCAAACAAGTTTCTAAAAGGATGAGTTTGCAACTACTTTACTTTTGGAGAAAATTCAAAACATTCATTATTCAATAGGGCCCAAACTATCAAAAACCAGCGGTTTCAATGAACACACATTTCTTGGAAGAATCATGCAGGGCTGAAATTTTTGATGTTTTTCTACTCCTCTCATGAGCCCAAACAAGTTTCTAAAAGCATGAGTTTGCAACTACTTTACTTTTGGAGAAAATTCAAAACATTCATTATTCAATAGAGCCCAATAGCAAAAATCAGGTTTTGAATGAAGAATCACAGTTCTTGGTAGAATCATGCAGGATTGAAATTTTTGATGGTTTTTTACTCCTCTCAACAGCCCAAACAAGTTTCTAAAAGGATGAGTTTGCAACTACTTTACTTTTGGAGAAAATTCAAAACATTCATTATTCAATAGAGCCCAATAGCAAAAATCAGGTTTTGAATGAAGAATCACATTTCTTGGTAGAATCATGCAGGATTGAAATTTTTGATGGTTTTTTACTCCTCTCAACAGCCCAAACAAGTTTCTAAAAGGATGAGTTTGCAACTACTTTACTTTTGGAGAAAATTCAAAACATTCATTATTCAATAGGGCCCAAACTATCAAAAACCAGCGGTTTCAATGAACACACATTTCTTGGTAGAATCATGCAGGACTGAAATTTTTGATGTTTTTCTACTCCTCTCATGAGCCCAAACAAGTCTCTAAAAGCATGAGTTTGCAACTACTTTACTTTTGGAGAAAATTCAAAACATTCATTATTCAATAGAGCCCAATAGCAAAAATCAGGTTTTGAATGAAGAATCACATTTCTTGGTAAAATCATGCAGGATTGAAATTTTTGATGGTTTTTTACTCCTCTCAACAACCCAAACAAGTTTCTAAAAGGATGAGTTTGCAACTACTTTACTTTTGGAGAAAATTCAAAACATTCATTATTCAATAGGGCCCAAACTATCAAAAACCAGCGGTTTCAATGAACACACATTTCTTGGTAGAATCATGCAGGACTGAAATTTTTGATGTTTTTCTACTCCTCTCATGAGCCCAAACAAGTCTCTAAAAGCATGAGTTTGCAACTACTTTACTTTTGGAGAAAATTCAAAACATTCATTATTCAATAGAGCCCAATAGCAAAAATCAGGTTTTGAATGAAGAATCACATTTCTTGGTAGAATCATGCAGGATTGAAATTTTTGATGGTTTTTTACTCCTCTCAACAGCCCAAACAAGTTTCTAAAAGGATGAGTTTGCAACTACTTTACTTTTGGAGAAAATTCAAAACATTCATTATTCAATAGGGCCCAAACTATCAAAAACCAGCGGTTTGAATGAACACACATTTCTTGGTAGAATCATGCAGGACTGAAATTTTTGATGTTTTTCTACTCCTCTCATGAGCCCAAACAAGTCTCTAAAAGCATGAGTTTGCAACTACTTTACTTTTGGAGAAAATTCAAAACATTCATTATTCAATAGAGCCCAATAGCAAAAATCAGGTTTTGAATGAAGAATCACATTTCTTGGTAGAAGCATGCAGGATTGAAATTTTTGATGGTTTTTTACTCCTCTCAACAGCCCAAACAAGTTTCTAAAAGGATGAGTTTGCAACTACTTTACTTTTGGAGAAAATTCAAAACATTCATTATTCAATAGGGCCCAAACTATCAAAAACCAGCGGTTTCAATGAACACACATTTCTTGGTAGAATCATGCAGGACTGAAGTTTTTGATGTTTTTCTACTCCTCTCATGAGCCCAAACAAGTCTCTAAAAGCATGAGTTTGCAACTACTTTACTTTTGGAGAAAATTCAAAACATTCATTATTCAATAGAGCCCAATAGCAAAAATCAGGTTTTGAATGAAGAATCACATTTCTTGGTAGAATGATGCAGGATTGAAATTTTTGATGGTTTTTTACTCCTCTCTACAGCCCAAACAAGTTTCTAAAAGGATGAGTTTGCAACTGCTTTACTTTTGGAGAAAATTCAAAACATTCATTATTCAATAGGGCCCAAACTATCAAAAACCAGCGGTTTGAATGAACACACATTTCTTGGTAGAATCATGCAGGACTCAAATTTTTGATGTTTTTCTACTCCTCTCATGAGCCCAAACAAGTCTCTAAAAGCATGAGTTTGCAACTACTTTACTTTTGGAGAAAATTCAAAACATTCATTATTCAATAGAGCCCAATAGCAAAAATCAGGTTTTGAATGAAGAATCACATTTCTTGGTAGAATCATGCAGGATTGAAATTTTTGATGGTTTTTTACTCCTCTCTACAGCCCAAACAAGTTTCTAAAAGGATGAGTTTGCAACTGCTTTACTTTTGGAGAAAATTCAAAACATTCATTATTCAATAGGGCACAAACTATCAAAAACCAGCGGTTTCAATGAACACACATTTCTTGGTAGAATCATGCAGGACTCAAATTTTTGATGTTTTTCTACTCCTCTCATGAGCCCAAACAAGTTTCTAAAAGCATGAGTTTGCAACTACTTTACTTTTGGAGAAAATTCAAAACATTCATTATTCAATAGAGCCCAATAGCAAAATTCAGGTTTTGAATGAAGAATCACATTTCTTGGTAGAATCATGCAGGATTGAAATTTTTGATGGTTTTTTACTCCTCTCAACAGCCCAAACAAGTTTCTAAAAGGATGAGTTTGCAACTACTTTACTTTTGGAGAAAATTCAAAACATTCATTATTCAATAGGGCCCAAACTATCAAAAACCAGCGGTTTCAATGAACACACATTTCTTGGTAGAATCATGCAGGACTGAAATTTTTGATGTTTTTCTACTCCTCTCATGAGCCCAAACAAGTCTGTAAAAGCATGAGTTTGCAACTACTTTACTTTTGGAGAAAATTCAAAACATTCATTATTCAATAGAGCCCAATAGCAAAAATCAGGTTTTGAATGAAGAATCACATTTCTTGGTAGAATCATGCAGGATTGAAATTTTTGATGGTTTTTTACTCCTCTCAACAGCCCAAACAAGTTTCTAAAAGGATGAGTTTGCAACTACTTTACTTTTGGAGAAAATTCAAAACATTCATTATTCAATAGGGCCCAAACTATCAAAAACCAGCGGTTTCAATGAACACACATTTCTTGGTAGAATCATGCAGGACTGAAATTTTTGATGTTTTTCTACTCCTCTCATGAGCCCAAACAAGTCTCTAAAAGCATGAGTTTGCAACTACTTTACTTTTGGAGAAAATTCAAAACATTCATTATTCAATAGAGCCCAATAGCAAAAATCAGGTTTTGAATGAAGAATCACATTTCTTGGTAAAATCATGCAGGATTGAAATTTTTGATGGTTTTTTACTCCTCTCAACAACCCAAACAAGTTTCTAAAAGGATGAGTTTGCAACTACTTTACTTTTGGAGAAAATTCAAAACATTCATTATTCAATAGGGCCCAAACTATCAAAAACCAGCGGTTTCAATGAACACACATTTCTTGGTAGAATCATGCAGGACTGAAATTTTTGATGTTTTTCTACTCCTCTCATGAGCCCAAACAAGTCTCTAAAAGCATGAGTTTGCAACTACTTTACTTTTGGAGAAAATTCAAAACATTCATTATTCAATAGAGCCCAATAGCAAAAATCAGGTTTTGAATGAAGAATCACATTTCTTGGTAGAATGATGCAGGATTGAAATTTTTGATGGTTTTTTTACTCCTCTCTACAGCCCAAACAAGTTTCTAAAAGGATGAGTTTGCAACTGCTTTACTTTTGGAGAAAATTCAAAACATTCATTATTCAAAAGGGCCCAAACTATCAAAAACCAGCGTTTTGAATGAACACACATTTCTTGGTAGAATCATGCAGGACTCAAATTTTTGATGTTTTTCTACTCCTCTCATGAGCCCAAACAAGTCTCTAAAAGCATGAGTTTGCAACTACTTTACTTTTGGAGAAAATTCAAAACATTCATTATTCAATAGAGCCCAATAGCAAAAATCAGGTTTTGAATGAAGAATAACATTTCTTGGTAGAATCATGCAGGATTGAAATTTTTGATGGTTTTTTACTCCTCTCAACAGCCCAAACAAGTTTCTAAAAGGATGAGTTTGCAACTACTTTACTTTTGGAGAAAATTCAAAACATTCATTATTCAATAGGGCCCAAACTATCAAAAACCAACGGTTTCAATGAACACACATTTCTTGGTAGAATCATGCAGGACTGAAATTTTTGATGTTTTTCTACTCCTCTCATGAGCCCAAACAAGTCTCTAAAAGCATGAGTTTGCAACTACTTTACTTTTGGAGAAAATTCAAAACATTCATTATTCAATAGAGCCCAATAGCAAAAATCAGGTTTTGAATGAAGAATCACATTTCTTGGTAGAATCATGCAGGATTGAAATTTTTGATGGTTTTTTACTCCTCTCAACAGCCCAAACAAGTTTCTAAAAGGATGAGTTTGCAACTACTTTACTTTTGGAGAAAATTCAAAACATTCATTATTCAATAGGGCCCAAACTATCAAAAACCAGCGGTTTCAATGAACACACATTTCTTGGAAGAATCATGCAGGACTGAAATTTTTGATGTTTTTCTACTCCTCTCATGAGCCCAAACAAGTCTCTAAAAGCATGAGTTTGCAACTACTTTACTTTTGGAGAAAATTCAAAACATTCATTATTCAATAGAGCCCAATAGCAAAAATCAGGTTTTGAATGAAGAATCACATTTCTTGGTAGAATCATGCAGGATTGAAATTTTTGATGGTTTTTTACTCCTCTCAACAGCCCAAACAATTTTCTAAAAGGATGAGTTTGCAACTACTTTACTTTTGGAGAAAATTCAAAACATTCATTATTCAATAGGGCCCAAACTATCAAAAACCAGCGGTTTCAATGAACACACATTTCTTGGAAGAATCATGCAGGACTGAAATTTTTGATGTTTTTCTACTCCTCTCATGAGCCCAAACAAGTCTCTAAAAGCATGAGTTTGCAACTACTTTACTTTTGGAGAAAATTCAAAACATTCATTATTCAATAGAGCCCAATAGCAAAAATCAGGTTTTGAATGAAGAATCACATTTCTTGGTAGAATCATGCAGGATTGAAATTTTTGATGGTTTTTTACTCCTCTCAACAGCCCAAACAAGTTTCTAAAAGGATGAGTTTGCAACTACTTTACTTTCGGAGAAAATTCAAAACATTCATTATTCAATAGGGCCCAAACTATCAAAAACCAGCGGTTTCAATGAACACACATTTCTTGGTAAAATCATGCAGGACTGAAATTTTTGATGTTTTTCTACTCCTCTCATGAGCCCAAACAAGTCTCTAAAAGCATGAGTTTGCAACTACTTTACTTTTGGAGAAAATTCAAAACATTCATTATTCAATAGAGCCCAATAGCAAAAATCAGGTTTTGAATGAAGAATCACATTTCTTGGTAGAATCATGCAGGATTGAAATTTTTGATGTTTTTTACTCCTCTCAACAGCCCAAACAAGTTTCTAAAAGGATGAGTTTGCAACTGCTTTACTTTTGGAGAAAATTCAAAACATTCATTATTCAATAGGGCCCAAACTATCAAAAACCAGCGGTTTCAATGAACACACATTTCTTGGTAGAATCATGCAGGACTGAAATTTTTGATGTTTTTCTACTGCTCTCATGAGCCCAAACAAGTCTCTAAAAGCATGAGTTTGCAACTACTTTACTTTTGGAGAAAATTCAAAACATTCATTATTCAATAGAGCCCAATAGCAAAAATCAGGTTTTGAATGAAGAATCACATTTCTTGGTAGAATCATGCAGGATTGAAATTTTTGATGGTTTTTTACTCCTCTCTACAGCCCAAACAAGTTTCTAAAAGGATGAGTTTGCAACTGCTTTACTTTTGGAGAAAATTCAAAACATTCATTATTCAATAGGGCCCAAACTATCAAAAACCAGCGGTTTGAATGAACACACATTTCTTGGTAGAATCATGCAGGACTCAAATTTTTGATGTTTTTCTACTCCTCTCATGAGCCCAAACAAGTTTCTAAAAGCATGAGTTTGCAACTACTTTACTTTTGGAGAAAATTCAAAACATTCATTATTCAATAGAGCCCAATAGCAAAATTCAGGTTTTGAATGAAGAATCACATTTCTTGGTAGAATCATGCAGGATTGAAATTTTTGATGGTTTTTTACTCCTCTCAACAGCCCAAACAAGTTTCTAAAAGGATGAGTTTGCAACTACTTTACTTTTGGAGAAAATTCAAAACATTCATTATTCAATAGGGCCCAAACTATCAAAAACCAGCGGTTTCAATGAACACACATTTCTTGGTAGAATCATGCAGGACTGAAATTTTTGATGTTTTTCTACTCCTCTCATGAGCCCAAACAAGTCTCTAAAAGCATGAGTTTGCAACTACTTTACTTTTGGAGAAAATTCAAAACATTCATTATTCAATAGAGCCCAATAGCAAAAATCAGGTTTTGAATGAAGAATCACATTTCTTGGTAGAATCATGCAGGATTGAAATTTTTGATGGTTTTTTACTCCTCTCAACAGCCCAAACAAGTTTCTAAAAGGATGAGTTTGCAACTACTTTACTTTTGGAGAAAATTCAAAACATTCATTATTCAATGGGGCCCAAACTATCAAAAAACAGCGGTTTCAATGAACACACATTTCTTGGAAGAATCATGCAGGGCTGAAATTTTTGATGTTTTTCTACTCCTCTCATGAGCCCAAACAAGTTTCTAAAAGCATGAGTTTGCAACTACTTTACTTTTGGAGAAAATTCAAAACATTCATTATTCAATAGAGCCCAATAGCAAAAAACAGGTTTTGAATGAAGAATCACAGTTCTTGGTAGAATCATGCAGGATTGAAATTTTTGATGGTTTTTTACTCCTCTCAACAGCCCAAACAAGTTTCTAAAAGGATGAGTTTGCAACTACTTTACTTTTGGAGAAAATTCAAAACATTCATTATTCAATAGGGCCCAAACTATCAAAAACCAGCGGTTTCAAAGAACACACATTTCTTGGTAGAATCATGCAGGACTGAAATTTTTGATGTTTTTCTACTCCTCTCATGAGCCCAAACAAGTCTCTAAAAGCATGAGTTTGCAACTACTTTACTTTTGGAGAAAATTCAAAACATTCATTATTCAATAGAGCCCAATAGCAAAAATCAGGTTTTGAATGAAGAATCACATTTCTTGGTAAAATCATGCAGGATTGAAATTTTTGATGGTTTTTTACTCCTCTCAACAACCCAAACAAGTTTCTAAAAGGATGAGTTTGCAACTACTTTACTTTTGGAGAAAATTCAAAACATTCATTATTCAATAGGGCCCAAACTATCAAAAACCAGCGGTTTCAATGAACACACATTTCTTGGTAGAATCATGCAGGACTGAAATTTTTGATGTTTTTCTACTCCTCTCATGAGCCCAAACAAGTCTCTAAAAGCATGAGTTTGCAACTACTTTACTTTTGGAGAAAATTCAAAACATTCATTATTCAATAGAGCCCAATAGCAAAAATCAGGTTTTGAATGAAGAATCACATATCTTGGTAGAATCATGCAGGATTGAAATTTTTGATGGTTTTTTACTCCTCTCAACAGCCCAAACAAGTTTCTAAAAGGATGAGTTTGCAACTACTTTACTTTTGGAGAAAATTCAAAACATTCATTATTCAATAGGGCCCAAACTATCAAAAACCAGCGGTTTGAATGAACACACATTTCTTGGTAGAATCATGCAGGACTGAAATTTTTGATGTTTTTCTACTCCTCTCATGAGCCCAAACAAGTCTCTAAAAGCATGAGTTTGCAACTACTTTACTTTTGGAGAAAATTCAAAACATTCATTATTCAATAGAGCCCAATAGCAAAAATCAGGTTTTGAATGAAGAATCACATTTCTTGGTAGAAGCATGCAGGATTGAAATTTTTGATGGTTTTTTACTCCTCTCAACAGCCCAAACAAGTTTCTAAAAGGATGAGTTTGCAACTGCTTTACTTTTGGAGAAAATTCAAAACATTCATTATTCAATAGGGCCCAAACTATCAAAAACCAGCGGTTTGAATGAACACACATTTCTTGGTAGAATCATGCAGGACTCAAATTTTTGATGTTTTTCTACTCCTCTCATGAGCCCAAACAAGTCTCTAAAAGCATGAGTTTGCAACTACTTTACTTTTGGAGAAAATTCAAAACATTCATTATTCAATAGAGCCCAATAGCAAAAATCAGGTTTTGAATGAAGAATCACATTTCTTGGTAGAATCATGCAGGATTGAAATTTTTGATGGTTTTTTACTCCTCTCAACAGCCCAAACAAGTTTCTAAAAGGATGAGTTTGCAACTACTTTACTTTTGGAGAAAATTCAAAACATTCATTATTCAATAGAGCCCAATAGCAAAAATCAGGTTTTGAATGAAGAATCACATTTCTTGGTAGAATCATGCAGGATTGAAATTTTTGATGGTTTTTTACTCCTCTCAACAGCCCAAACAAGTTTCTAAAAGGATGAGTTTGCAACTACTTTACTTTTGGAGAAAATTCAAAACATTCATTATTCAATAGGGCCCAAACTATCAAAAACCAGCGGTTTCAATGAACACACATTTCTTGGTAGAATCATGCAGGACTGAAATTTTTGATGTTTTTCTACTCCTCTCATAAGCCCAAACAAGTCTCTAAAAGCATGAGTTTGCAACTACTTTACTTTTGGAGAAAATTCAAAACATTTATTATTCAATAGAGCCCAATAGCAAAAATCAGGTTTTGAATGAAGAATCACATTTCTTGGTAAAATCATGCAGGATTGAAATTTTTGATGGTTTTTTACTCCTCTCAACAGCCCAAACAAGTTTCTAAAAGGATGAGTTTGCAACTACTTTACTTTTGGAGAAAATTCAAAACATTCATTATTGAATAGGGCCCAAACTATCAAAAACCAGCGGTTTCAATGAACACACATTTCTTGGTAGAATCATGCAGGACTGAAATTTTTGATGTTTTTCTACTCCTCTCATGAGCCCAAACAAGTCTCTAAAAGCATGAGTTTGCAACTACTTTACTTTTGGAGAAAATTCAAAACATTCATTATTCAATAGAGCCCAATAGCAAAAATCAGGTTTTGAATGAAGAATCACATTTCTTGGTAGAATCATGCAGGATTGAAATTTTTGATGGTTTTTTACTCCTCTCAACAGCCCAAACAAGTTTCTAAAAGGATGAGTTTGCAACTACTTTACTTTTGGAGAAAATTCAAAACATTCATTATTCAATAGGGCCCAAACTATCAAAAACCAGCGGTTTGAATGAACACACATTTCTTGGTAGAATCATGCAGGACTGAAATTTTTGATGTTTTTCTACTCCTCTCATGAGCCCAAACAAGTCTCTAAAAGCATGAGTTTGCAACTACTTTACTTTTGGAGAAAATTCAAAACATTCATTATTCAATAGAGCCCAATAGCAAAAATCAGGTTTTGAATGAAGAATCACATTTCTTGGTAGAAGCATGCAGGATTGAAATTTTTGATGGTTTTTTACTCCTCTCAACAGCCCAAACAAGTTTCTAAAAGGATGAGTTTGCAACTACTTTACTTTTGGAGAAAATTCAAAACATTCATTATTCAATAGGGCCCAAACTATCAAAAACCAGCGGTTTCAATGAACACACATTTCTTGGTAGAATCATGCAGGACTGAAATTTTTGATGTTTTTCTACTCCTCTCATGAGCCCAAACAAGTCTCTAAAAGCATGAGTTTGCAACTACTTTACTTTTGGAGAAAATTCAAAACATTCATTATTCAATAGAGCCCAATAGCAAAAATCAGGTTTTGAATGAAGAATCACATTTCTTGGTAGAATCATGCAGGATTGAAATTTTTGATGGTTTTTTACTCCTCTCAACAGCCCAAACAAGTTTCTAAAAGGATGCGTTTGCAACTACTTTACTTTTGGAGAAAATTCAAAACATTCATTATTCAATAGGGCCCAAACTATCAAAAACCAGCGGTTTGAATGAACACACATTTCTTGGTAGAATCATGCAGGACTGAAATTTTTGATGTTTTTCTACTCCTCTCATGAGCCCAAACAAGTCTCTAAAAGCATGAGTTTGCAACTACTTTACTTTTGGAGAAAATTCAAAACATTCATTATTCAATAGAGCCCAATAGCAAAAATCAGGTTTTGAATGAAGAATCACATTTCTTGGTAGAAGCATGCAGGATTGAAATTTTTGATGGTTTTTTACTCCTCTCAACAGCCCAAACAAGTTTCTAAAAGGATGAGTTTGCAACTACTTTACTTTTGGAGAAAATTCAAAACATTCATTATTCAATAGGGCCCAAACTATCAAAAACCAGCGGTTTCAATGAACACACATTTCTTGGTAGAATCATGCAGGACTGAAGTTTTTGATGTTTTTCTACTCCTCTCATGAGCCCAAACAAGTCTCTAAAAGCATGAGTTTGCAACTACTTTACTTTTGGAGAAAATTCAAAACATTCATTATTCAATAGAGCCCAATAGCAAAAATCAGGTTTTGAATGAAGAATCACATTTCTTGGTAGAATGATGCAGGATTGAAATTTTTGATGGTTTTTTACTCCTCTCTACAGCCCAAACAAGTTTCTAAAAGGATGAGTTTGCAACTGCTTTACTTTTGGAGAAAATTCAAAACATTCATTATTCAATAGGGCCCAAACTATCAAAAACCAGCGGTTTGAATGAACACACATTTCTTGGTAGAATCATGCAGGACTCAAATTTTTGATGTTTTTCTACTCCTCTCATGAGCCCAAACAAGTCTCTAAAAGCATGAGTTTGCAACTACTTTACTTTTGGAGAAAATTCAAAACATTCATTATTCAATAGAGCCCAATAGCAAAAATCAGGTTTTGAATGAAGAATCACATTTCTTGGTAGAATCATGCAGGATTGAAATTTTTGATGGTTTTTTACTCCTCTCAACAGCCCAAACAAGTTTCTAAAAGGATGAGTTTGCAACTACTTTACTTTTGGAGAAAATTCAAAACATTCATTATTCAATAGGGCCCAAACTATCAAAAACCAGCGGTTTCAATGAACACACATTTCTTGGTAGAATCATGCAGGACTGAAATTTTTGATGTTTTTCTACTCCTCTCATGAGCCCAAACAAGTCTCTAAAAGCATGAGTTTGCAACTACTTTACTTTTGGAGAAAATTCAAAACATTCATTATTCAATAGAGCCCAATAGCAAAAATCAGGTTTTGAATGAAGAATCACATTTCTTGGTAGAATCATGCAGGATTGAAATTTTTGATGGTTTTTTACTCCTCTCAACAGCCCAAACAAGTTTCTAAAAGGATGAGTTTGCAACTACTTTACTTTTGGAGAAAATTCAAAACATTCATTATTCAATAGGGCCCAAACTATCAAAAACCAGCGGTTTCAATGAACACACATTTCTTGGAAGAATCATGCAGGACTGAAATTTTTGATGTTTTTCTACTCCTCTCATGAGCCCAAACAAGTCTCTAAAAGCATGAGTTTGCAACTACTTTACTTTTGGAGAAAATTCAAAACATTCATTATTCAATAGAGCCCAATAGCAAAAATCAGGTTTTGAATGAAGAATCACAGTTCTTGGTAGAATCATGCAGGATTGAAATTTTTGATGGTTTTTTACTCCTCTCAACAGCCCAAACAAGTTTCTAAAAGGATGAGTTTGCAACTACTTTACTTTTGGAGAAAATTCAAAACATTCATTATTCAATAGGGCCCAAACTATCAAAAACCAGCGGTTTCAATGAACACACATTTCTTGGTAGAATCATGCAGGACTGAAATTTTTGATGTTTTTCTACTCCTCTCATGAGCCCAAACAAGTTTCTAAAAGCATGAGTTTGCAACTACTTTACTTTTGGAGAAAATTCAAAACATTCACTATTCAATAGAGCCCAATAGCAAAAATCAGGTTTTGAATGAAGAATCACATTTCTTGGTAAAATCATGCAGGATTGAAATTTTTGATGGTTTTTTACTCCTCTCAACAGCCCAAACAAGTTTCTAAAAGGATGAGTTTGCAACTACTTTACTTTTGGAGAAAATTCAAAACATTCATTATTCAATAGGGCCCAAACTATCAAAAACCAGCGGTTTCAATGAACACACATTTCTTGGTAGAATCATGCAGGACTGAAATTTTTGATGTTTTTCTACTCCTCTCATGAGCCCAAACAAGTCTCTAAAAGCATGAGTTTGCAACTACTTTACTTTTGGAGAAAATTCAAAACATTCATTATTCAATAGAGCCCAATAGCAAAAATCAGGTTTTGAATGAAGAATCACATTTCTTGGTAGAATCATGCAGGATTGAAATTTTTGATGGTTTTTTACTCCTCTCAACAGCCCAAACAAGTTTCTAAAAGGATGAGTTTGCAACTACTTTACTTTTGGAGAAAATTCAAAACATTCATTATTCAATAGGGCCCAAACTATCAAAAACCAGCGGTTTCAATGAACACACATTTCTTGGAAGAATCATGCAGGACTGAAATTTTTGATGTTTTTCTACTCCTCTCATGAGCCCAAACAAGTTTCTAAAAGCATGAGTTTGCAACTACTTTACTTTTGGAGAAAATTCAAAACATTCATTATTCAATAGAGCCCAATAGCAAAAATCAGGTTTTGAATGAAGAATCACAGTTCTTGGTAGAATCATGCAGGATTGAAATTTTTGATGGTTTTTTACTCCTCTCAACAGCCCAAACAAGTTTCTAAAAGGATGAGTTTGCAAATACTTTACTTTTGGAGAAAATTCAAAACATTCATTATTCAATAGAGCCCAATAGCAAAAATCAGGTTTTGAATGAAGAATCACATTTCTTGGTAGAATCATGCAGGATTGAAATTTTTGATGGTTTTTTACTCCTCTCAACAGCCCAAGCAAGTTTCTAAAAGGATGAGTTTGCAACTCTTTTACTTTTGGAGAAAATTCAAAACATTCATTATTCAATAGGGCCCAAACTATCAAAAACCAGCGGTTTCAATGAACACACATTTCTTGGTAGAATCATGCAGGACTGAAATTTTTGATGTTTTTCTACTCATCTCATAAGCCCAAACAAGTCTCTAAAAGCATGAGTTTGCAACTACTTTACCTTTGGAGAAAATTCAAAACATTCATTATTCAATAGAGCCCAATAGCAAAAATCAGGTTTTGAATGAAGAATCACATTTCTTGGTAAAATCATGCAGGATTGAAATTTTTGATGGTTTTTTACTCCTCTCAACAGCCCAAACAAGTTTCTAAAAGGATGAGTTTGCAACTACTTTACTTTTGGAGAAAATTCAAAACATTCATTATTCAATAGAGCCCAATAGCAAAAATCAGGTTTTGAATGAAGAATCACATTTCTTGGTAGAATCATGCAGGATTGAAATTTTTGATGGTTTTTTACTCCTCTCAACAGCCCAAACAAGTTTCTAAAAGGATGAATTGCAACTACTTTACTTTTGGAGAAAATTCAAAACATTCATTATTCAATAGGGCCCAAACTATCAAAAACCAGCGGTTTCAATGAACACACATTTCTTGGTAGAATCATGCAGGACTGAAATTTTTGATGTTTTTCTACTCCTCTCATGAGCCCAAACAAGTCTCTAAAAGCATGAGTTTGCAACTACTTTACTTTTGGAGAAAATTCAAAACATTCATTATTCAATAGAGCCCAATAGCAAAAATCAGGTTTTGAATGAAGAATCACATTTCTTGGTAAAATCATGCAGGATTGAAATTTTTGATGGTTTTTTACTCCTCTCAACAGCCCAAACAAGTTTCTAAAAGGATGAGTTTGCAACTACTTTACTTTTGGAGAAAATTCAAAACTTTCATTATTCAATAGGGCCCAAACTATCAAAAACCAGCGGTTTCAATGAACACACATTTCTTGGTAGAATCATGCAGGACTGACATTTTTGATGTTTTTCTACTCCTCTCATGAGCCCAAACAAGTTTCTAAAAGCATGAGTTTGCAACTACTTTACTTTTGGAGAAAATTCAAAACATTCACTATTCAATAGAGCCCAATAGCAAAAATCAGGTTTTGAATGAAGAATCACATTTCTTGGTAAAATCATGCAGGATTGAAATTTTTGATGGTTTTTTACTCCTCTCAACAGCCCAAACAAGTTTCTAAAAGGATGAGTTTGCAACTACTTTACTTTTGGAGAAAATTCAAAACATTCATTATTCAATAGGGCCCAAACTATCAAAAACCAGCGGTTTCAATGAACACACATTTCTTGGTAGAATCATGCAGGACTGAAATTTTTGATGTTTTTCTACTCCTCTCATGAGCCCAAACAAGTCTCTAAAAGCATGAGTTTGCAACTACTTTACTTTTGGAGAAAATTCAAAACATTCATTATTCAATAGAGCCCAATAGCAAAAATCAGGTTTTGAATGAAGAATCACATTTCTTGGTAGAATCATGCAGGATTGAAATTTTTGATGGTTTTTTACTCCTCTCAACAGCCCAAACAAGTTTCTAAAAGGATGAGTTTGCAACTACTTTACTTTTGGAGAAAATTCAAAACATTCATTATTCAATAGGGCCCAAACTATCAAAAACCAGCGGTTTCAATGAACACACATTTCTTGGAAGAATCATGCAGGACTGAAATTTTTGATGTTTTTCTACTCCTCTCATGAGCCCAAACAAGTTTCTAAAAGCATGAGTTTGCAACTACTTTACTTTTGGAGAAAATTCAAAACATTCATTATTCAATAGAGCCCAATAGCAAAAATCAGGTTTTGAATGAAGAATCACAGTTCTTGGTAGAATCATGCAGGATTGAAATTTTTGATGGTTTTTTACTCCTCTCAACAGCCCAAACAAGTTTCTAAAAGGATGAGTTTGCAACTACTTTACTTTTGGAGAAAATTCAAAACATTCATTATTCAATAGAGCCCAATAGCAAAAATCAGGTTTTGAATGAAGAATCACATTTCTTGGTAGAATCATGCAGGATTGAAATTTTTGATGGTTTTTTACTCCTCTCAACAGCCCAAACAAGTTTCTAAAAGGATGAGTTTGCAACTCTTTTACTTTTGGAGAAAATTCAAAACATTCATTATTCAATAGGGCCCAAACTATCAAAAACCAGCGGTTTCAATGAACACACATTTCTTGGTAGAATCATGCAGGACTGAAATTTTTGATGTTTTTCTACTCATCTCATAAGCCCAAACAAGTCTCTAAAAGCATGAGTTTGCAACTACTTTACTTTTGGAGAAAATTCAAAACATTCATTATTCAATAGAGCCCAATAGCAAAAATCAGGTTTTGAATGAAGAATCACATTTCTTGGTAAAATCATGCAGGATTGAAATTTTTGATGGTTTTTTACTCCTCTCAACAGCCCAAACAAGTTTCTAAAAGGATGAGTTTGCAACTACTTTACTTTTGGAGAAAATTCAAAACATTCATTATTCAATAGAGCCCAATAGCAAAAATCAGGTTTTGAATGAAGAATCACATTTCTTGGTAGAATCATGCAGGATTGAAATTTTTCATGGTTTTTTACTCCTCTCAACAGCCCAAACAAGTTTCTAAAAGGATGAATTGCAACTACTTTACTTTTGGAGAAAATTCAAAACATTCATTATTCAATAGGGCCCAAACTATCAAAAACCAGCGGTTTCAATGAACACACATTTCTTGGTAGAATCATGCAGGACTGAAATTTTTGATGTTTTTCTACTCCTCTCATGAGCCCAAACAAGTCTCTAAAAGCATGAGTTTGCAACTACTTTACTTTTGGAGAAAATTCAAAACATTCATTATTCAATAGAGCCCAATAGCAAAAATCAGGTTTTGAATGAAGAATCACATTTCTTGGTAAAATCATGCAGGATTGAAATTTTTGATGGTTTTTTACTCCTCTCAACAGCCCAAACAAGTTTCTAAAAGGATGAGTTTGCAACTACTTTACTTTTGGAGAAAATTCAAAACATTCATTATTCAATAGGGCCCAAACTATCAAAAACCAGCGGTTTCAATGAACACACATTTCTTGGTAGAATCATGCAGGACTGAAATTTTTGATGTTTTTCTACTCCTCTCATGAGCCCAAACAAGTCTCTAAAAGCATGAGTTTGCAACTACTTTACTTTTGGAGAAAATTCAAAACATTCATTATTCAATAGAGCCCAATAGCAAAAATCAGGTTTTGAATGAAGAATCACATTTCTTGGTAGAATCATGCAGGATTGAAATTTTTGATGGTTTTTTACTCCTCTCAACAGCCCAAACAAGTTTCTAAAAGGATGAGTTTGCAACTACTTTACTTTTGGAGAAAATTCAAAACATTCATTATTCAATAGGGCCCAAACTATCAAAAACCAGCGGTTTCAATGAACACACATTTCTTGGAAGAATCATGCAGGACTGAAATTTTTGATGTTTTTCTACTCCTCTCATGAGCCCAAACAAGTTTCTAAAAGCATGAGTTTGCAACTACTTTACTTTTGGAGAAAATTCAAAACATTCATTATTCAATAGAGCCCAATAGCAAAAATCAGGTTTTGAATGAAGAATCACAGTTCTTGGTAGAATCATGCAGGATTGAAATTTTTGATGGTTTTTTACTCCTCTCAACAGCCCAAACAAGTTTCTAAAAGGATGAGTTTGCAACTACTTTACTTTTGGAGAAAATTCAAAACATTCATTATTCAATAGGGCCCAAACTATCAAAAACCAGCGGTTTCAATGAACACACATTTCTTGGTAGAATCATGCAGGACTGAAATTTTTGATGTTTTTCTACTCCTCTCATGAGCCCAAACAAGTTTCTAAAAGCATGAGTTTGCAACTACTTTACTTTTGGAGAAAATTCAAAACATTCACTATTCAATAGAGCCCAATAGCAAAAATCAGGTTTTGAATGAAGAATCACATTTCTTGGTAAAATCATGCAGGATTGAAATTTTTGATGGTTTTTTACTCCTCTCAACAGCCCAAACAAGTTTCTAAAAGGATGAGTTTGCAACTACTTTACTTTTGGAGAAAATTCAAAACATTCATTATTCAATAGGGCCCAAACTATCAAAAACCAGCGGTTTCATTGAACACACATTTCTTGGTAGAATCATGCAGGACTGAAATTTTTGATGTTTTTCTACTCCTCTCATGAGCCCAAACAAGTCTCTAAAAGCATGAGTTTGCAACTACTTTACTTTTGGAGAAAATTCAAAACATTCATTATTCAATAGAGCCCAATAGCAAAAATCAGGTTTTGAATGAAGAATCACATTTCTTGGTAGAATCATGCAGGATTGAAATTTTTGATGGTTTTTTACTCCTCTCAACAGCCCAAACAAGTTTCTAAAAGGATGAGTTTGCAACTACTTTACTTTTGGAGAAAATTCAAAACATTCATTATTCAATAGGGCCCAAACTATCAAAAACCAGCGGTTTCAATGAACACACATTTCTTGGAAGAATCATGCAGGAGTGAAATTTTTGATGTTTTTCTACTCCTCTCATGAGCCCAAACAAGTTTCTAAAAGCATGAGTTTGCAACTACTTTACTTTTGGAGAAAATTCAAAACATTCATTATTCAATAGAGCCCAATAGCAAAAATCAGGTTTTGAATGAAGAATCACAGTTCTTGGTAGAATCATGCAGGATTGAAATTTTTGATGGTTTTTTACTCCTCTCAACAGCCCAAACAAGTTTCTAAAAGGATGAGTTTGCAACTACTTTACTTTTGGAGAAAATTCAAAACATTCATTATTCAATAGAGCCCAATAGCAAAAATCAGGTTTTGAATGAAGAATCACATTTCTTGGTAGAATCATGCAGGATTGAAATTTTTGATGGTTTTTTACTCCTCTCAACAGCCCAAACAAGTTTCTAAAAGGATGAGTTTGCAACTCTTTTACTTTTGGAGAAAATTCAAAACATTCATTATTCAATAGGGCCCAAACTATCAAAAACCAGCGGTTTCAATGAACACACATTTCTTGGTAGAATCATGCAGGACTGAAATTTTTGATGTTTTTCTACTCATCTCATAAGCCCAAACAAGTCTCTAAAAGCATGAGTTTGCAACTACTTTACTTTTGGAGAAAATTCAAAACATTCATTATTCAATAGAGCCCAATAGCAAAAATCAGGTTTTGAATGAAGAATCACATTTCTTGGTAAAATCATGCAGGATTGAAATTTTTGATGGTTTTTTACTCCTCTCAACAGCCCAAACAAGTTTCTAAAAGGATGAGTTTGCAACTACTTTACTTTTGGAGAAAATTCAAAACATTCATTATTCAATAGAGCCCAATAGCAAAAATCAGGTTTTGAATGAAGAATCACATTTCTTGGTAGAATCATGCAGGATTGAAATTTTTGATGGTTTTTTACTCCTCTCAACAGCCCAAACAAGTTTCTAAAAGGATGAATTGCAACTACTTTACTTTTGGAGAAAATTCAAAACATTCATTATTCAATAGGGCCCAAACTATCAAAAACCAGCGGTTTCAATGAACACACATTTCTTGGTAGAATCATGCAGGACTGAAATTTTTGATGTTTTTCTACTCCTCTCATGAGCCCAAACAAGTCTCTAAAAGCATGAGTTTGCAACTACTTTACTTTTGGAGAAAATTCAAAACATTCATTATTCAATAGAGCCCAATAGCAAAAATCAGGTTTTGAATGAAGAATCACATTTCTTGGTAAAATCATGCAGGATTGAAATTTTTGATGGTTTTTTACTCCTCTCAACAGCCCAAACAAGTTTCTAAAAGGATGAGTTTGCAACTACTTTACTTTTGGAGAAAATTCAAAACTTTCATTATTCAATAGGGCCCAAACTATCAAAAACCAGCGGTTTCAATGAACACACATTTCTTGGTAGAATCATGCAGGACTGAAATTTTTGATGTTTTTCTACTCCTCTCATGAGCCCAAACAAGTTTCTAAAAGCATAAGTTTGCAACTACTTTACTTTTGGAGAAAATTCAAAACATTCACTATTCAATAGAGCCCAATAGCAAAAATCAGGTTTTGAATGAAGAATCACATTTCTTGGTAAAATCATGCAGGATTGAAATTTTTGATGGTTTTTTACTCCTCTCAACAGCCCAAACAAGTTTCTAAAAGGATGAGTTTGCAACTACTTTACTTTTGGAGAAAATTCAAACCATTCATTATTCAATAGGGCCCAAACTATCAAAAACCAGCGGTTTCAATGAACACACATTTCTTGGTAGAATCATGCAGGACTGAAATTTTTGATGTTTTTCTACTCCTCTCATGAGCCCAAACAAGTCTCTAAAAGCATGAGTTTGCAACTACTTTACTTTTGGAGAAAATTCAAAACATTCATTATTCAATAGGGCCCAAACTATCAAAAACCAGCGGTTTCAATGAACACACATTTCTTGGAAGAATCATGCAGGACTGAAATTTTTGATGTTTTTCTACTCCTCTCATGAGCCCAAACAAGTCTCTAAAAGCATGAGTTTGCAACTACTTTACTTTTGGAGAAAATTCAAAACATTCATTATTCAATAGAGCCCAATAGCAAAAATCAGGTTTTGAATGAAGAATCACATTTCTTGGTAGAATCATGCAGGATTGAAATTTTTGATGGTTTTTTACTCCTCTCAACAGCCCAAACAAGTTTCTAAAAGGATGAGTTTGCAACTACTTTACTTTTGGAGAAAATTCAAAACATTCATTATTCAATAGGGCCCAAACTATCAAAAACCAGCGGTTTCAATGAACACACATTTCTTGGAAGAATCATGCAGGACTGAAATTTTTGATGTTTTTCTACTCCTCTCATGAGCCCAAACAATTCTCTAAAAGCATGAGCTTGCAACTACTTTACTTTTGGAGAAAATTCAAAACATTCATTATTCAATAGAGCCCAATAGCAAAAATCAGGTTTTGAATGAAGAATCACATTTCTTGGTAGAATCATGCAGGATTGAAATTTTTGATGGTTTTTTACTCCTCTCAACAGCCCAAACAAGTTTCTAAAAGGATGAGTTTGCAACTACTTTACTTTCGGAGAAAATTCAAAACATTCATTATTCAATAGGGCCCAAACTATCAAAAACCAGCGGTTTCAATGAACACACATTTCTTGGTAGAATCATGCAGGACTGAAATTTTTGATGTTTTTCTACTCCTCTCATGAGCCCAAACAAGTCTCTAAAAGCATGAGTTTGCAACTACTTTACTTTTGGAGAAAATTCAAAACATTCATTATTCAATAGAGCCCAATAGCAAAAATCAGGTTTTGAATGAAGAATCACATTTCTTGGTAGAATCATGCAGGATTGAAATTTTTGATGGTTTTTTACTCCTCTCAACAGCCCAAACAAGTTTCTAAAAGGATGAGTTTGCAACTGCTTTACTTTTGGAGAAAATTCAAAACATTCATTATTCAATAGGGCCCAAACTATCAAAAACCAGCGGTTTCAATGAACACACATTTCTTGGTAGAATCATGCAGGACTGAAATTTTTGATGTTTTTCTACTCCTCTCATGAGCCCAAACATGTCTCTAAAAGCATGAGTTTGCAACTACTTTACTTTTGGAGAAAATTCAAAACATTCACTTTTCAGTAGAGCCCAATAGCAAAAATCAGGTTTTGAATGAAGAATCACATTTCTTGGTAGAATCATGCAGGATTGAAATTTTTGATGGTTTTTTACTCCTCTCAACAGCCCAAACAAGTTTGTAAAAGGATGAGTTTGCAACTACTTTACTTTTGGAGAAAATTCAAAACATTCATTATTCAATAGGGCCCAAACTATCAAAAACCAGCGGTTTGAATGAACACACATTTCTTGGTAGAATCATGCAGGACTGAAATTTTTGATGTTTTTCTACTCCTCTCATGAGCCCAAACAAGTCTCTAAAAGCATGAGTTTGCAACTACTTTACTTTTGGAGAAAATTCAAAACATTCATTATTCAATAGAGCCCAATAGCAAAAATCAGGTTTTGAATGAAGAATCACCTTTCTTGGTAGAAGCATGCAGGATTGAAATTTTTGATGGTTTTTTACTCCTCTCAACAGCCCAAACAAGTTTCTAAAAGGATGAGTTTGCAACTACTTTACTTTTGGAGAAAATTCAAAACATTCATTATTCAATAGGGCCCAAACTATCAAAAACCAGCGGTTTCAATGAACACATTTCTTGGTAGAATCATGCAGGACTGAAGTTTTTGATGTTTTTCTACTCCTCTCATGAGCCCAAACAAGTCTCTAAAAGCATGAGTTTGCAACTACTTTACTTTTGGAGAAAATTCAAAACATTCATTATTCAATAGAGCCCAATAGCAAAAATCAGGTTTTGAATGAAGAATCACATTTCTTGGTAGAATCATGCAGGATTGAAATTTTTGATGGTTTTTTACTCCTCTCTACAGCCCAAACAAGTTTCTAAAAGGATGAGTTTGCAACTGCTTTACTTTTGGAGAAAATTCAAAACATTCATTATTCAATAGGGCCCAAACTATCAAAAACCAGCGGTTTGAATGAACACACATTTCTTGGTAGAATCATGCAGGACTCAAATTTTTGATGTTTTTCTACTCCTCTCATGAGCCCAAACAAGTTTCTAAAAGCATGAGTTTGCAACTACTTTACTTTTGGAGAAAATTCAAAACATTCATTATTCAATAGAGCCCAATAGCAAAAATCAGGTTTTGAATGAAGAATCACATTTCTTGGTAAAATCATGCAGGATTGAAATTTTTGATGGTTTTTTACTCCTCTCAACAGCCCAAACAAGTTTCTAAAAGGATGAGTTTGCAACTACTTTACTTTTGGAGAAAATTCAAAACATTCATTATTCAATAGGGCCCAAACTATCAAAAACCAGCGGTTTCAATGAACACACATTTCTTGGTAGAATCATGCAGGACTGAAATTTTTGATGTTTTTCTACTCCTCTCATGAGCCCAAACAAGTTTCTAAAAGCATGAGTTTGCAACTACTTTACTTTTGGAGAAAATTCAAAACATTCACTATTCAATAGAGCCCAATAGCAAAAATCAGGTTTTGAATGAAGAATCACATTTCTTGGTAAAATCATGCAGGATTGAAATTTTTGATGGTTTTTTACTCCTCTCAACAGCCCAAACAAGTTTCTAAAAGGATGAGTTTGCAACTACTTTACTTTTGGAGAAAATTCAAAACATTCATTATTCAATAGGGCCCAAACTATCAAAAACCAGCGGTTTCAATGAACACACATTTCTTGGTAGAATCATGCAGGACTGAAATTTTTGATGTTTTTCTACTCCTCTCATGAGCCCAAACAAGTCTCTAAAAGCATGAGTTTGCAACTACTTTACTTTTGGAGAAAATTCAAAACATTCATTATTCAATAGAGCCCAATAGCAAAAATCAGGTTTTGAATGAAGAATCACATTTCTTGGTAGAATCATGCAGGATTGAAATTTTTGATGGTTTTTTACTCCTCTCAACAGCCCAAACAAGTTTCTAAAAGGATGAGTTTGCAACTACTTTACTTTTGGAGAAAATTCAAAACATTCATTATTCAATAGGGCCCAAACTATCAAAAACCAGCGGTTTCAATGAACACACATTTCTTGGAAGAATCATGCAGGACTGAAATTTTTGATGTTTTTCTACTCCTCTCATGAGCCCAAACAAGTTTCTAAAAGCATGAGTTTGCAACTACTTTACTTTTGGAGAAAATTCAAAACATTCATTATTCAATAGAGCCCAATAGCAAAAATCAGGTTTTGAATGAAGAATCACAGTTCTTGGTAGAATCATGCAGGATTGAAATTTTTGATGGTTTTTTACTCCTCTCAACAGCCCAAACAAGTTTCTAAAAGGATGAGTTTGCAACTACTTTACTTTTGGAGAAAATTCAAAACATTCATTATTCAATAGAGCCCAATAGCAAAAATCAGGTTTTGAATGAAGAATCACATTTCTTGGTAGAATCATGCAGGATTGAAATTTTTGATGGTTTTTTACTCCTCTCAACAGCCCAAACAAGTTTCTAAAAGGATGAGTTTGCAACTCTTTTACTTTTGGAGAAAATTCAAAACATTCATTATTCAATAGGGCCCAAACTATCAAAAACCAGCGGTTTCAATGAACACACATTTCTTGGTAGAATCATGCAGGACTGAAATTTTTGATGTTTTTCTACTCATCTCATAAGCCCAAACAAGTCTCTAAAAGCATGAGTTTGCAACTACTTTACCTTTGGAGAAAATTCAAAACATTCATTATTCAATAGAGCCCAATAGCAAAAATCAGGTTTTGAATGAAGAATCACATTTCTTGGTAAAATCATGCGTGATTGAAATTTTTGATGGTTTTTTACTCCTCTCAACAGCCCAAACAAGTTTCTAAAAGGATGAGTTTGCAACTACTTTACTTTTGGAGAAAATTCAAAACATTCATTATTCAATAGAGCCCAATAGCAAAAATCAGGTTTTGAATGAAGAATCACATTTCTTGGTAGAATCATGCAGGATTGAAATTTTTGATGGTTTTTTACTCCTCTCAACAGCCCAAACAAGTTTCTAAAAGGATGAATTGCAACTACTTTACTTTTGGAGAAAATTCAAAACATTCATTATTCAATAGGGCCCAAACTATCAAAAACCAGCGGTTTCAATGAACACACATTTCTTGGTAGAATCATGCAGGACTGAAATTTTTGATGTTTTTCTACTCCTCTCATGAGCCCAAACAAGTCTCTAAAAGCATGAGTTTGCAACTACTTTACTTTTGGAGAAAATTCAAAACATTCATTATTCAATAGAGCCCAATAGCAAAAATCAGGTTTTGAATGAAGAATCACATTTCTTGGTAAAATCATGCAGGATTGAAATTTTTGATGGTTTTTTACTCCTCTCAACAGCCCAAACAAGTTTCTAAAAGGATGAGTTTGCAACTACTTTACTTTTGGAGAAAATTCAAAACTTTCATTATTCAATAGGGCCCAAACTATCAAAAACCAGCGGTTTCAATGAACACACATTTCTTGGTAGAATCATGCAGGACTGAAATTTTTGATGTTTTTCTACTCCTCTCATGAGCCCAAACAAGTTTCTAAAAGCATGAGTTTGCAACTACTTTACTTTTGGAGAAAATTCAAAACATTCACTATTCAATAGAGCCCAATAGCAAAAATCAGGTTTTGAATGAAGAATCACATTTCTTGGTAAAATCATGCAGGATTGAAATTTTTGATGGTTTTTTACTCCTCTCAACAGCCCAAACAAGTTTCTAAAAGGATGAGTTTGCAACTACTTTACTTTTGGAGAAAATTCAAAACATTCATTATTCAATAGGGCCCAAACTATCAAAAACCAGCGGTTTCAATGAACACACATTTCTTGGTAGAATCATGCAGGACTGAAATTTTTGATGTTTTTCTACTCCTCTCATGAGCCCAAACAAGTTTCTAAAAGCATGAGTTTGCAACTACTTTACTTTTGGAGAAAATTCAAAACATTCACTATTCAATAGAGCCCAATAGCAAAAATCAGGTTTTGAATGAAGAATCACATTTCTTGGTAAAATCATGCAGGATTGAAATTTTTGATGGTTTTTTACTCCTCTCAACAGCCCAAACAAGTTTCTAAAAGGATGAGTTTGCAACTACTTTACTTTTGGAGAAAATTCAAAACATTCATTATTCAATAGGGCCCAAACTATCAAAAACCAGCGGTTTCAATGAACACACATTTCTTGGTAGAATCATGCAGGACTGAAATTTTTGATGTTTTTCTACTCCTCTCATGAGCCCAAACAAGTCTCTAAAAGCATGAGTTTGCAACTACTTTACTTTTGGAGAAAATTCAAAACATTCATTATTCAATAGAGCCCAATAGCAAAAATCAGGTTTTGAATGAAGAATCACATTTCTTGGTAGAATCATGCAGGATTGAAATTTTTGATGGTTTTTTACTCCTCTCAACAGCCCAAACAAGTTTCTAAAAGGATGAGTTTGCAACTACTTTACTTTTGGAGAAAATTCAAAACATTCATTATTCAATAGGGCCCAAACTATCAAAAACCAGCGGTTTCAATGAACACACATTTCTTGGAAGAATCATGCAGGACTGAAATTTTTGATGTTTTTCTACTCCTCTCATGAGCCCAAACAAGTTTCTAAAAGCATGAGTTTGCAACTACTTTACTTTTGGAGAAAATTCAAAACATTCATTATTCAATAGAGCCCAATAGCAAAAATCAGGTTTTGAATGAAGAATCACAGTTCTTGGTAGAATCATGCAGGATTGAAATTTTTGATGGTTTTTTACTCCTCTCAACAGCCCAAACAAGTTTCTAAAAGGATGAGTTTGCAACTACTTTACTTTTGGAGAAAATTCAAAACATTCATTATTCAATAGAGCCCAATAGCAAAAATCAGGTTTTGAATGAAGAATCACATTTCTTGGTAGAATCATGCAGGATTGAAATTTTTGATGGTTTTTTACTCCTCTCAACAGCCCAAGCAAGTTTCTAAAAGGATGAGTTTGCAACTCTTTTACTTTTGGAGAAAATTCAAAACATTCATTATTCAATAGGGCCCAAACTATCAAAAACCAGCGGTTTCAATGAACACACATTTCTTGGTAGAATCATGCAGGACTGAAATTTTTGATGTTTTTCTACTCATCTCATAAGCCCAAACAAGTCTCTAAAAGCATGAGTTTGCAACTACTTTACCTTTGGAGAAAATTCAAAACATTCATTATTCAATAGAGCCCAATAGCAAAAATCAGGTTTTGAATGAAGAATCACATTTCTTGGTAAAATCATGCAGGATTGAAATTTTTGATGGTTTTTTACTCCTCTCAACAGCCCAAACAAGTTTCTAAAAGGATGAGTTTGCAACTACTTTACTTTTGGAGAAAATTCAAAACATTCATTATTCAATAGAGCCCAATAGCAAAAATCAGGTTTTGAATGAAGAATCACATTTCTTGGTAGAATCATGCAGGATTGAAATTTTTGATGGTTTTTTACTCCTCTCAACAGCCCAAACAAGTTTCTAAAAGGATGAATTGCAACTACTTTACTTTTGGAGAAAATTCAAAACATTCATTATTCAATAGGGCCCAAACTATCAAAAACCAGCGGTTTCAATGAACACACATTTCTTGGTAGAATCATGCAGGACTGAAATTTTTGATGTTTTTCTACTCCTCTCATGAGCCCAAACAAGTCTCTAAAAGCATGAGTTTGCAACTACTTTACTTTTGGAGAAAATTCAAAACATTCATTATTCAATAGAGCCCAATAGCAAAAATCAGGTTTTGAATGAAGAATCACATTTCTTGGTAAAATCATGCAGGATTGAAATTTTTGATGGTTTTTTACTCCTCTCAACAGCCCAAACAAGTTTCTAAAAGGATGAGTTTGCAACTACTTTACTTTTGGAGAAAATTCAAAACTTTCATTATTCAATAGGGCCCAAACTATCAAAAACCAGCGGTTTCAATGAACACACATTTCTTGGTAGAATCATGCAGGACTGACATTTTTGATGTTTTTCTACTCCTCTCATGAGCCCAAACAAGTTTCTAAAAGCATGAGTTTGCAACTACTTTACTTTTGGAGAAAATTCAAAACATTCACTATTCAATAGAGCCCAATAGCAAAAATCAGGTTTTGAATGAAGAATCACATTTCTTGGTAAAATCATGCAGGATTGAAATTTTTGATGGTTTTTTACTCCTCTCAACAGCCCAAACAAGTTTCTAAAAGGATGAGTTTGCAACTACTTTACTTTTGGAGAAAATTCAAAACATTCATTATTCAATAGGGCCCAAACTATCAAAAACCAGCGGTTTCAATGAACACACATTTCTTGGTAGAATCATGCAGGACTGAAATTTTTGATGTTTTTCTACTCCTCTCATGAGCCCAAACAAGTCTCTAAAAGCATGAGTTTGCAACTACTTTACTTTTGGAGAAAATTCAAAACATTCATTATTCAATAGAGCCCAATAGCAAAAATCAGGTTTTGAATGAAGAATCACATTTCTTGGTAGAATCATGCAGGATTGAAATTTTTGATGGTTTTTTACTCCTCTCAACAGCCCAAACAAGTTTCTAAAAGGATGAGTTTGCAACTACTTTACTTTTGGAGAAAATTCAAAACATTCATTATTCAATAGGGCCCAAACTATCAAAAACCAGCGGTTTCAATGAACACACATTTCTTGGAAGAATCATGCAGGACTGAAATTTTTGATGTTTTTCTACTCCTCTCATGAGCCCAAACAAGTTTCTAAAAGCATGAGTTTGCAACTACTTTACTTTTGGAGAAAATTCAAAACATTCATTATTCAATAGAGCCCAATAGCAAAAATCAGGTTTTGAATGAAGAATCACATTTCTTGGTAAAATCATGCAGGATTGAAATTTTTGATGGTTTTTTACTCCTCTCAACAGCCCAAACAAGTTTCTAAAAGGATGAGTTTGCAACTACTTTACTTTTGGAGAAAATTCAAAACATTCATTATTCAATAGAGCCCAATAGCAAAAATCAGGTTTTGAATGAAGAATCACATTTCTTGGTAGAATCATGCAGGATTGAAATTTTTCATGGTTTTTTACTCCTCTCAACAGCCCAAACAAGTTTCTAAAAGGATGAATTGCAACTACTTTACTTTTGGAGAAAATTCAAAACATTCATTATTCAATAGGGCCCAAACTATCAAAAACCAGCGGTTTCAATGAACACACATTTCTTGGTAGAATCATGCAGGACTGAAATTTTTGATGTTTTTCTACTCCTCTCATGAGCCCAAACAAGTCTCTAAAAGCATGAGTTTGCAACTACTTTACTTTTGGAGAAAATTCAAAACATTCATTATTCAATAGAGCCCAATAGCAAAAATCAGGTTTTGAATGAAGAATCACATTTCTTGGTAAAATCATGCAGGATTGAAATTTTTGATGGTTTTTTACTCCTCTCAACAGCCCAAACAAGTTTCTAAAAGGATGAGTTTGCAACTACTTTACTTTTGGAGAAAATTCAAAACATTCATTATTCAATAGGGCCCAAACTATCAAAAACCAGCGGTTTCAATGAACACACATTTCTTGGTAGAATCATGCAGGACTGAAATTTTTGATGTTTTTCTACTCCTCTCATGAGCCCAAACAAGTCTCTAAAAGCATGAGTTTGCAACTACTTTACTTTTGGAGAAAATTCAAAACATTCATTATTCAATAGAGCCCAATAGCAAAAATCAGGTTTTGAATGAAGAATCACATTTCTTGGTAGAATCATGCAGGATTGAAATTTTTGATGGTTTTTTACTCCTCTCAACAGCCCAAACAAGTTTCTAAAAGGATGAGTTTGCAACTACTTTACTTTTGGAGAAAATTCAAAACATTCATTATTCAATAGGGCCCAAACTATCAAAAACCAGCGGTTTCAATGAACACACATTTCTTGGAAGAATCATGCAGGACTGAAATTTTTGATGTTTTTCTACTCCTCTCATGAGCCCAAACAAGTTTCTAAAAGCATGAGTTTGCAACTACTTTACTTTTGGAGAAAATTCAAAACATTCATTATTCAATAGAGCCCAATAGCAAAAATCAGGTTTTGAATGAAGAATCACAGTTCTTGGTAGAATCATGCAGGATTGAAATTTTTGATGGTTTTTTACTCCTCTCAACAGCCCAAACAAGTTTCTAAAAGGATGAGTTTGCAACTACTTTACTTTTGGAGAAAATTCAAAACATTCATTATTCAATAGGGCCCAAACTATCAAAAACCAGCGGTTTCAATGAACACACATTTCTTGGTAGAATCATGCAGGACTGAAATTTTTGATGTTTTTCTACTCCTCTCATGAGCCCAAACAAGTTTCTAAAAGCATGAGTTTGCAACTACTTTACTTTTGGAGAAAATTCAAAACATTCACTATTCAATAGAGCCCAATAGCAAAAATCAGGTTTTGAATGAAGAATCACATTTCTTGGTAAAATCATGCAGGATTGAAATTTTTGATGGTTTTTTACTCCTCTCAACAGCCCAAACAAGTTTCTAAAAGGATGAGTTTGCAACTACTTTACTTTTGGAGAAAATTCAAAACATTCATTATTCAATAGGGCCCAAACTATCAAAAACCAGCGGTTTCATTGAACACACATTTCTTGGTAGAATCATGCAGGACTGAAATTTTTGATGTTTTTCTACTCCTCTCATGAGCCCAAACAAGTCTCTAAAAGCATGAGTTTGCAACTACTTTACTTTTGGAGAAAATTCAAAACATTCATTATTCAATAGAGCCCAATAGCAAAAATCAGGTTTTGAATGAAGAATCACATTTCTTGGTAGAATCATGCAGGATTGAAATTTTTGATGGTTTTTTACTCCTCTCAACAGCCCAAACAAGTTTCTAAAAGGATGAGTTTGCAACTACTTTACTTTTGGAGAAAATTCAAAACATTCATTATTCAATAGGGCCCAAACTATCAAAAACCAGCGGTTTCAATGAACACACATTTCTTGGAAGAATCATGCAGGAGTGAAATTTTTGATGTTTTTCTACTCCTCTCATGAGCCCAAACAAGTTTCTAAAAGCATGAGTTTGCAACTACTTTACTTTTGGAGAAAATTCAAAACATTCATTATTCAATAGAGCCCAATAGCAAAAATCAGGTTTTGAATGAAGAATCACAGTTCTTGGTAGAATCATGCAGGATTGAAATTTTTGATGGTTTTTTACTCCTCTCAACAGCCCAAACAAGTTTCTAAAAGGATGAGTTTGCAACTACTTTACTTTTGGAGAAAATTCAAAACATTCATTATTCAATAGAGCCCAATAGCAAAAATCAGGTTTTGAATGAAGAATCACATTTCTTGGTAGAATCATGCAGGATTGAAATTTTTGATGGTTTTTTACTCCTCTCAACAGCCCAAACAAGTTTCTAAAAGGATGAGTTTGCAACTCTTTTACTTTTGGAGAAAATTCAAAACATTCATTATTCAATAGGGCCCAAACTATCAAAAACCAGCGGTTTCAATGAACACACATTTCTTGGTAGAATCATGCAGGACTGAAATTTTTGATGTTTTTCTACTCATCTCATAAGCCCAAACAAGTCTCTAAAAGCATGAGTTTGCAACTACTTTACTTTTGGAGAAAATTCAAAACATTCATTATTCAATAGAGCCCAATAGCAAAAATCAGGTTTTGAATGAAGAATCACATTTCTTGGTAAAATCATGCAGGATTGAAATTTTTGATGGTTTTTTACTCCTCTCAACAGCCCAAACAAGTTTCTAAAAGGATGAGTTTGCAACTACTTTACTTTTGGAGAAAATTCAAAACATTCATTATTCAATAGAGCCCAATAGCAAAAATCAGGTTTTGAATGAAGAATCACATTTCTTGGTAGAATCATGCAGGATTGAAATTTTTGATGGTTTTTTACTCCTCTCAACAGCCCAAACAAGTTTCTAAAAGGATGAATTGCAACTACTTTACTTTTGGAGAAAATTCAAAACATTCATTATTCAATAGGGCCCAAACTATCAAAAACCAGCGGTTTCAATGAACACACATTTCTTGGTAGAATCATGCAGGACTGAAATTTTTGATGTTTTTCTACTCCTCTCATGAGCCCAAACAAGTCTCTAAAAGCATGAGTTTGCAACTACTTTACTTTTGGAGAAAATTCAAAACATTCATTATTCAATAGAGCCCAATAGCAAAAATCAGGTTTTGAATGAAGAATCACATTTCTTGGTAAAATCATGCAGGATTGAAATTTTTGATGGTTTTTTACTCCTCTCAACAGCCCAAACAAGTTTCTAAAAGGATGAGTTTGCAACTACTTTACTTTTGGAGAAAATTCAAAACTTTCATTATTCAATAGGGCCCAAACTATCAAAAACCAGCGGTTTCAATGAACACACATTTCTTGGTAGAATCATGCAGGACTGAAATTTTTGATGTTTTTCTACTCCTCTCATGAGCCCAAACAAGTTTCTAAAAGCATAAGTTTGCAACTACTTTACTTTTGGAGAAAATTCAAAACATTCACTATTCAATAGAGCCCAATAGCAAAAATCAGGTTTTGAATGAAGAATCACATTTCTTGGTAAAATCATGCAGGATTGAAATTTTTGATGGTTTTTTACTCCTCTCAACAGCCCAAACAAGTTTCTAAAAGGATGAGTTTGCAACTACTTTACTTTTGGAGAAAATTCAAACCATTCATTATTCAATAGGGCCCAAACTATCAAAAACCAGCGGTTTCAATGAACACACATTTCTTGGTAGAATCATGCAGGACTGAAATTTTTGATGTTTTTCTACTCCTCTCATGAGCCCAAACAAGTCTCTAAAAGCATGAGTTTGCAACTACTTTACTTTTGGAGAAAATTCAAAACATTCATTATTCAATAGGGCCCAAACTATCAAAAACCAGCGGTTTCAATGAACACACATTTCTTGGAAGAATCATGCAGGACTGAAATTTTTGATGTTTTTCTACTCCTCTCATGAGCCCAAACAAGTCTCTAAAAGCATGAGTTTGCAACTACTTTACTTTTGGAGAAAATTCAAAACATTCATTATTCAATAGAGCCCAATAGCAAAAATCAGGTTTTGAATGAAGAATCACATTTCTTGGTAGAATCATGCAGGATTGAAATTTTTGATGGTTTTTTACTCCTCTCAACAGCCCAAACAAGTTTCTAAAAGGATGAGTTTGCAACTACTTTACTTTTGGAGAAAATTCAAAACATTCATTATTCAATAGGGCCCAAACTATCAAAAACCAGCGGTTTCAATGAACACACATTTCTTGGAAGAATCATGCAGGACTGAAATTTTTGATGTTTTTCTACTCCTCTCATGAGCCCAAACAATTCTCTAAAAGCATGAGTTTGCAACTACTTTACTTTTGGAGAAAATTCAAAACATTCATTATTCAATAGAGCCCAATAGCAAAAATCAGGTTTTGAATGAAGAATCACATTTCTTGGTAGAATCATGCAGGATTGAAATTTTTGATGGTTTTTTACTCCTCTCAACAGCCCAAACAAGTTTCTAAAAGGATGAGTTTGCAACTACTTTACTTTCGGAGAAAATTCAAAACATTCATTATTCAATAGGGCCCAAACTATCAAAAACCAGCGGTTTCAATGAACACACATTTCTTGGTAGAATCATGCAGGACTGAAATTTTTGATGTTTTTCTACTCCTCTCATGAGCCCAAACAAGTCTCTAAAAGCATGAGTTTGCAACTACTTTACTTTTGGAGAAAATTCAAAACATTCATTATTCAATAGAGCCCAATAGCAAAAATCAGGTTTTGAATGAAGAATCACATTTCTTGGTAGAATCATGCAGGATTGAAATTTTTGATGGTTTTTTACTCCTCTCAACAGCCCAAACAAGTTTCTAAAAGGATGAGTTTGCAACTGCTTTACTTTTGGAGAAAATTCAAAACATTCATTATTCAATAGGGCCCAAACTATCAAAAACCAGCGGTTTCAATGAACACACATTTCTTGGTAGAATCATGCAGGACTGAAATTTTTGATGTTTTTCTACTCCTCTCATGAGCCCAAACAAGTCTCTAAAAGCATGAGTTTGCAACTACTTTACTTTTGGAGAAAATTCAAAACATTCACTTTTCAGTAGAGCCCAATAGCAAAAATCAGGTTTTGAATGAAGAATCACATTTCTTGGTAGAATCATGCAGGATTGAAATTTTTGATGGTTTTTTACTCCTCTCAACAGCCCAAACAAGTTTGTAAAAGGATGAGTTTGCAACTACTTTACTTTTGGAGAAAATTCAAAACATTCATTATTCAATAGGGCCCAAACTATCAAAAACCAGCGGTTTGAATGAACACACATTTCTTGGTAGAATCATGCAGGACTGAAATTTTTGATGTTTTTCTACTCCTCTCATGAGCCCAAACAAGTCTCTAAAAGCATGAGTTTGCAACTACTTTACTTTTGGAGAAAATTCAAAACATTCATTATTCAATAGAGCCCAATAGCAAAAATCAGGTTTTGAATGAAGAATCACCTTTCTTGGTAGAAGCATGCAGGATTGAAATTTTTGATGGTTTTTTACTCCTCTCAACAGCCCAAACAAGTTTCTAAAAGGATGAGTTTGCAACTACTTTACTTTTGGAGAAAATTCAAAACATTCATTATTCAATAGGGCCCAAACTATCAAAAACCAGCGGTTTCAATGAACACATTTCTTGGTAGAATCATGCAGGACTGAAGTTTTTGATGTTTTTCTACTCCTCTCATGAGCCCAAACAAGTCTCTAAAAGCATGAGTTTGCAACTACTTTACTTTTGGAGAAAATTCAAAACATTCATTATTCAATAGAGCCCAATAGCAAAAATCAGGTTTTGAATGAAGAATCACATTTCTTGGTAGAATCATGCAGGATTGAAATTTTTGATGGTTTTTTACTCCTCTCTACAGCCCAAACAAGTTTCTAAAAGGATGAGTTTGCAACTGCTTTACTTTTGGAGAAAATTCAAAACATTCATTATTCAATAGGGCCCAAACTATCAAAAACCAGCGGTTTGAATGAACACACATTTCTTGGTAGAATCATGCAGGACTCAAATTTTTGATGTTTTTCTACTCCTCTCATGAGCCC
Source organism: Dendrobates tinctorius (assembly GCF_039654945.1). Lineage (NCBI taxonomy): Eukaryota > Metazoa > Chordata > Amphibia > Anura > Dendrobatidae > Dendrobates > Dendrobates tinctorius. The sequence continues at coordinate 698,152 of NW_027362006.1, read as the reverse complement.
AAACAAGTTTCTAAAAGCATGAGTTTGCAACTACTTTACTTTTGGAGAAAATTCAAAACATTCATTATTCAATAGAGCCCAATAGCAAAAATCAGGTTTTGAATGAAGAATCACATTTCTTGGTAAAATCATGCAGGATTGAAATTTTTGATGGTTTTTTACTCCTCTCAACAGCCCAAACAAGTTTCTAAAAGGATGAGTTTGCAACTACTTTACTTTTGGAGAAAATTCAAAACATTCATTATTCAATAGGGCCCAAACTATCAAAAACCAGCGGTTTCAATGAACACACATTTCTTGGTAGAATCATGCAGGACTGAAATTTTTGATGTTTTTCTACTCCTCTCATGAGCCCAAACAAGTTTCTAAAAGCATGAGTTTGCAACTACTTTACTTTTGGAGAAAATTCAAAACATTCACTATTCAATAGAGCCCAATAGCAAAAATCAGGTTTTGAATGAAGAATCACATTTCTTGGTAAAATCATGCAGGATTGAAATTTTTGATGGTTTTTTACTCCTCTCAACAGCCCAAACAAGTTTCTAAAAGGATGAGTTTGCAACTACTTTACTTTTGGAGAAAATTCAAAACATTCATTATTCAATAGGGCCCAAACTATCAAAAACCAGCGGTTTCAATGAACACACATTTCTTGGTAGAATCATGCAGGACTGAAATTTTTGATGTTTTTCTACTCCTCTCATGAGCCCAAACAAGTCTCTAAAAGCATGAGTTTGCAACTACTTTACTTTTGGAGAAAATTCAAAACATTCATTATTCAATAGAGCCCAATAGCAAAAATCAGGTTTTGAATGAAGAATCACATTTCTTGGTAGAATCATGCAGGATTGAAATTTTTGATGGTTTTTTACTCCTCTCTACAGCCCAAACAAGTTTCTAAAAGGATGAGTTTGCAACTGCTTTACTTTTGGAGAAAATTCAAAACATTCATTATTCAATAGGGCCCAAACTATCAAAAACCAGCGGTTTGAATGAACACACATTTCTTGGTAGAATCATGCAGGACTCAAATTTTTGATGTTTTTCTACTCCTCTCATGAGCCCAAACAAGTTTCTAAAAGCATGAGTTTGCAACTACTTTACTTTTGGAGAAAATTCAAAACATTCATTATTCAATAGAGCCCAATAGCAAAAATCAGGTTTTGAATGAAGAATCACATTTCTTGGTAAAATCATGCAGGATTGAAATTTTTGATGGTTTTTTACTCCTCTCAACAGCCCAAACAAGTTTCTAAAAGGATGAGTTTGCAACTACTTTACTTTTGGAGAAAATTCAAAACATTCATTATTCAATAGGGCCCAAACTATCAAAAACCAGCGGTTTCAATGAACACACATTTCTTGGTAGAATCATGCAGGACTGAAATTTTTGATGTTTTTCTACTCCTCTCATGAGCCCAAACAAGTTTCTAAAAGCATGAGTTTGCAACTACTTTACTTTTGGAGAAAATTCAAAACATTCACTATTCAATAGAGCCCAATAGCAAAAATCAGGTTTTGAATGAAGAATCACATTTCTTGGTAAAATCATGCAGGATTGAAATTTTTGATGGTTTTTTACTCCTCTCAACAGCCCAAACAAGTTTCTAAAAGGATGAGTTTGCAACTACTTTACTTTTGGAGAAAATTCAAAACATTCATTATTCAATAGGGCCCAAACTATCAAAAACCAGCGGTTTCAATGAACACACATTTCTTGGTAGAATCATGCAGGACTGAAATTTTTGATGTTTTTCTACTCCTCTCATGAGCCCAAACAAGTCTCTAAAAGCATGAGTTTGCAACTACTTTACTTTTGGAGAAAATTCAAAACATTCATTATTCAATAGAGCCCAATAGCAAAAATCAGGTTTTGAATGAAGAATCACATTTCTTGGTAGAATCATGCAGGATTGAAATTTTTGATGGTTTTTTACTCCTCTCAACAGCCCAAACAAGTTTCTAAAAGGATGAGTTTGCAACTACTTTACTTTTGGAGAAAATTCAAAACATTCATTATTCAATAGGGCCCAAACTATCAAAAACCAGCGGTTTCAATGAACACACATTTCTTGGAAGAATCATGCAGGACTGAAATTTTTGATGTTTTTCTACTCCTCTCATGAGCCCAAACAAGTTTCTAAAAGCATGAGTTTGCAACTACTTTACTTTTGGAGAAAATTCAAAACATTCATTATTCAATAGAGCCCAATAGCAAAAATCAGGTTTTGAATGAAGAATCACAGTTCTTGGTAGAATCATGCAGGATTGAAATTTTTGATGGTTTTTTACTCCTCTCAACAGCCCAAACAAGTTTCTAAAAGGATGAGTTTGCAACTACTTTACTTTTGGAGAAAATTCAAAACATTCATTATTCAATAGGGCCCAAACTATCAAAAACCAGCGGTTTCAATGAACACACATTTCTTGGTAGAATCATGCAGGACTGAAATTTTTGATGTTTTTCTACTCATCTCATAAGCCCAAACAAGTCTCTAAAAGCATGAGTTTGCAACTACTTTACCTTTGGAGAAAATTCAAAACATTCATTATTCAATAGAGCCCAATAGCAAAAATCAGGTTTTGAATGAAGAATCACATTTCTTGGTAAAATCATGCGTGATTGAAATTTTTGATGGTTTTTTACTCCTCTCAACAGCCCAAACAAGTTTCTAAAAGGATGAGTTTGCAACTACTTTACTTTTGGAGAAAATTCAAAACATTCATTATTCAATAGAGCCCAATAGCAAAAATCAGGTTTTGAATGAAGAATCACATTTCTTGGTAGAATCATGCAGGATTGAAATTTTTGATGGTTTTTTACTCCTCTCAACAGCCCAAACAAGTTTCTAAAAGGATGAATTGCAACTACTTTACTTTTGGAGAAAATTCAAAACATTCATTATTCAATAGGGCCCAAACTATCAAAAACCAGCGGTTTCAATGAACACACATTTCTTGGTAGAATCATGCAGGACTGAAATTTTTGATGTTTTTCTACTCCTCTCATGAGCCCAAACAAGTCTCTAAAAGCATGAGTTTGCAACTACTTTACTTTTGGAGAAAATTCAAAACATTCATTATTCAATAGAGCCCAATAGCAAAAATCAGGTTTTGAATGAAGAATCACATTTCTTGGTAAAATCATGCAGGATTGAAATTTTTGATGGTTTTTTACTCCTCTCAACAGCCCAAACAAGTTTCTAAAAGGATGAGTTTGCAACTACTTTACTTTTGGAGAAAATTCAAAACTTTCATTATTCAATAGGGCCCAAACTATCAAAAACCAGCGGTTTCAATGAACACACATTTCTTGGTAGAATCATGCAGGACTGAAATTTTTGATGTTTTTCTACTCCTCTCATGAGCCCAAACAAGTTTCTAAAAGCATGAGTTTGCAACTACTTTACTTTTGGAGAAAATTCAAAACATTCACTATTCAATAGAGCCCAATAGCAAAAATCAGGTTTTGAATGAAGAATCACATTTCTTGGTAAAATCATGCAGGATTGAAATTTTTGATGGTTTTTTACTCCTCTCAACAGCCCAAACAAGTTTCTAAAAGGATGAGTTTGCAACTACTTTACTTTTGGAGAAAATTCAAAACATTCATTATTCAATAGGGCCCAAACTATCAAAAACCAGCGGTTTCAATGAACACACATTTCTTGGTAGAATCATGCAGGACTGAAATTTTTGATGTTTTTCTACTCCTCTCATGAGCCCAAACAAGTTTCTAAAAGCATGAGTTTGCAACTACTTTACTTTTGGAGAAAATTCAAAACATTCACTATTCAATAGAGCCCAATAGCAAAAATCAGGTTTTGAATGAAGAATCACATTTCTTGGTAAAATCATGCAGGATTGAAATTTTTGATGGTTTTTTACTCCTCTCAACAGCCCAAACAAGTTTCTAAAAGGATGAGTTTGCAACTACTTTACTTTTGGAGAAAATTCAAAACATTCATTATTCAATAGGGCCCAAACTATCAAAAACCAGCGGTTTCATTGAACACACATTTCTTGGTAGAATCATGCAGGACTGAAATTTTTGATGTTTTTCTACTCCTCTCATGAGCCCAAACAAGTCTCTAAAAGCATGAGTTTGCAACTACTTTACTTTTGGAGAAAATTCAAAACATTCATTATTCAATAGAGCCCAATAGCAAAAATCAGGTTTTGAATGAAGAATCACATTTCTTGGTAGAATCATGCAGGATTGAAATTTTTGATGGTTTTTTACTCATCTCAACAGCCCAAACAAGTTTCTAAAAGGATGAGTTTGCAACTACTTTACTTTTGGAGAAAATTCAAAACATTCATTATTCAATAGGGCCCAAACTATCAAAAACCAGCGGTTTCAATGAACACACATTTCTTGGAAGAATCATGCAGGACTTAAATTTTTGATGTTTTTCTACTCCTCTCATGAGCCCAAACAAGTTTCTAAAAGCATGAGTTTGCAACTACTTTACTTTTGGAGAAAATTCAAAACATTCATTATTCAATAGAGCCCAATAGCAAAAATCAGGTTTTGAATGAAGAATCACAGTTCTTGGTAGAATCATGCAGGATTGAAATTTTTGATGGTTTTTTACTCCTCTCAACAGCCCAAACAAGTTTCTAAAAGGATGAGTTTGCAACTACTTTACTTTTGGAGAAAATTCAAAACATTCATTATTCAATAGAGCCCAATAGCAAAAATCAGGTTTTGAATGAAGAATCACATTTCTTGGTAGAATCATGCAGGATTGAAATTTTTGATGGTTTTTTACTCCTCTCAACAGCCCAAACAAGTTTCTAAAAGGATGAGTTTGCAACTCTTTTACTTTTGGAGAAAATTCAAAACATTCATTATTCAATAGGGCCCAAACTATCAAAAACCAGCGGTTTCAATGAACACACATTTCTTGGTAGAATCATGCAGGACTGAAATTTTTGATGTTTTTCTACTCATCTCATAAGCCCAAACAAGTCTCTAAAAGCATGAGTTTGCAACTACTTTACTTTTGGAGAAAATTCAAAACATTCATTATTCAATAGAGCCCAATAGCAAAAATCAGGTTTTGAATGAAGAATCACATTTCTTGGTAAAATCATGCAGGATTGAAATTTTTGATGGTTTTTTACTCCTCTCAACAGCCCAAACAAGTTTCTAAAAGGATGAGTTTGCAACTACTTTACTTTTGGAGAAAATTCAAAACATTCATTATTCAATAGAGCCCAATAGCAAAAATCAGGTTTTGAATGAAGAATCACATTTCTTGGTAGAATCATGCAGGATTGAAATTTTTGATGGTTTTTTACTCCTCTCAACAGCCCAAACAAGTTTCTAAAAGGATGAATTGCAACTACTTTACTTTTGGAGAAAATTCAAAACATTCATTATTCAATAGGGCCCAAACTATCAAAAACCAGCGGTTTCAATGAACACACATTTCTTGGTAGAATCATGCAGGACTGAAATTTTTGATGTTTTTCTACTCCTCTCATGAGCCCAAACAAGTCTCTAAAAGCATGAGTTTGCAACTACTTTACTTTTGGAGAAAATTCAAAACATTCATTATTCAATAGAGCCCAATAGCAAAAATCAGGTTTTGAATGAAGAATCACATTTCTTGGTAAAATCATGCAGGATTGAAATTTTTGATGGTTTTTTACTCCTCTCAACAGCCCAAACAAGTTTCTAAAAGGATGAGTTTGCAACTACTTTACTTTTGGAGAAAATTCAAAACTTTCATTATTCAATAGGGCCCAAACTATCAAAAACCAGCGGTTTCAATGAACACACATTTCTTGGTAGAATCATGCAGGACTGAAATTTTTGATGTTTTTCTACTCCTCTCATGAGCCCAAACAAGTTTCTAAAAGCATAAGTTTGCAACTACTTTACTTTTGGAGAAAATTCAAAACATTCACTATTCAATAGAGCCCAATAGCAAAAATCAGGTTTTGAATGAAGAATCACATTTCTTGGTAAAATCATGCAGGATTGAAATTTTTGATGGTTTTTTACTCCTCTCAACAGCCCAAACAAGTTTCTAAAAGGATGAGTTTGCAACTACTTTACTTTTGGAGAAAATTCAAACCATTCATTATTCAATAGGGCCCAAACTATCAAAAACCAGCGGTTTCAATGAACACACATTTCTTGGTAGAATCATGCAGGACTGAAATTTTTGATGTTTTTCTACTCCTCTCATGAGCCCAAACAAGTCTCTAAAAGCATGAGTTTGCAACTACTTTACTTTTGGAGAAAATTCAAAACATTCACTTTTCAATAGAGCCCAATAGCAAAAATCAGGTTTTGAATGAAGAATCACATTTCTTGGTAGAATCATGCAGGATTGAAATTTTTGATGGTTTTTTACTCCTCTCAACAGCCCAAACAAGTTTGTAAAAGGATGAGTTTGCAACTACTTTACTTTTGGAGAAAATTCAAAACATTCATTATTCAATAGGGCCCAAACTATCAAAAACCAGCGGTTTCAATGAACACACATTTCTTGGTAGAATCATGCAGGACTGAAATTTTTGATGTTTTTCTACTCCTCTCATGAGCCCAAACAAGTCTCTAAAAGCATGAGTTTGCAACTACTTTACTTTTGGAGAAAATTCAAAACATTCACTTTTCAATAGAGCCCAATAGCAAAAATCAGGTTTTGAATGAAGAATCACATTTCTTGGTAGAATCATGCAGGATTGAAATTTTTGATGGTTTTTTACTCCTCTCAACAGCCCAAACAAGTTTGTAAAAGGATGAGTTTGCAACTACTTTACTTTTGGAGAAAATTCAAAACATTCATTATTCAATAGGGCCCAAACTATCAAAAACCAGCGGTTTCAATGAACACACATTTCTTGGTAGAATCATGCAGGACTGAAATTTTTGATGTTTTTCTACTCCTCTCATGAGCCCAAACAAGTCTCTAAAAGCATGAGTTTGCAACTACTTTACTTTTGGAGAAAATTCAAAACATTCATTATTCAATAGAGCCCAATAGCAAAAATCAGGTTTTGAATGAAGAATCACATTTCTTGGTAGAAGCATGCAGGATTGAAATTTTTGATGGTTTTTTACTCCTCTCAACAGCCCAAACAAGTTTCTAAAAGGATGAGTTTGCAACTACTTTACTTTTGGAGAAAATTCAAAACATTCATTATTCAATAGGGCCCAAACTATCAAAAACCAGCGGTTTCAATGAACACATTTCTTGGTAGAATCATGCAGGACTGAAGTTTTTGATGTTTTTCTACTCCTCTCATGAGCCCAAACAAGTCTCTAAAAGCATGAGTTTGCAACTACTTTACTTTTGGAGAAAATTCAAAACATTCACTATTCAATAGAGCCCAATAGCAAAAATCAGGTTTTGAATGAAGAATCACATTTCTTGGTAAAATCATGCAGGATTGAAATTTTTGATGGTTTTTTACTCCTCTCAACAGCCCAAACAAGTTTCTAAAAGGATGAGTTTGCAACTACTTTACTTTTGGAGAAAATTCAAAACATTCATTATTCAATAGGGCCCAAACTATCAAAAACCAGCGGTTTCAATGAACACACATTTCTTGGTAGAATCATGCAGGACTGAAATTTTTGATGTTTTTCTACTCCTCTCATGAGCCCAAACAAGTCTCTAAAAGCATGAGTTTGCAACTACTTTACTTTTGGAGAAAATTCAAAACATTCATTATTCAATAGAGCCCAATAGCAAAAATCAGGTTTTGAATGAAGAATCACATTTCTTGGTAGAATCATGCAGGATTGAAATTTTTGATGTTTTTTTACTCCTCTCAACAGCCCAAACAAGTTTCTAAAAGGATGAGTTTGCAACTGCTTTACTTTTGGAGAAAATTCAAAACATTCATTATTCAATAGGGCCCAAACTATCAAAAACCAGCGGTTTGAATGAACACACATTTCTTGGTAGAATCATGCAGGACTCAAATTTTTGATGTTTTTCTACTCCTCTCATGAGCCCAAACAAGTTTCTAAAAGCATGAGGTTGCAACTACTTTACTTTTGGAGAAAATTCAAAACATTCATTATTCAATAGAGCCCAATAGCAAAAATCAGGTTTTGAATGAAGAATCACATTTCTTGGTAAAATCATGCAGGATTGAAATTTTTGATGGTTTTTTACTCCTCTCAACAGCCCAAACAAGTTTCTAAAAGGATGAGTTTGCAACTACTTTACTTTTGGAGAAAATTCAAAACATTCATTATTCAATAGGGCCCAAACTATCAAAAACCAGCGGTTTCAATGAACACACATTTCTTGGTAGAATCATGCAGGACTGAAATTTTTGATGTTTTTCTACTCCTCTCATGAGCCCAAACAAGTTTCTAAAAGCATGAGTTTGCAACTACTTTACTTTTGGAGAAAATTCAAAACATTCACTATTCAATAGAGCCCAATAGCAAAAATCAGGTTTTGAATGAAGAATCACATTTCTTGGTAAAATCATGCAGGATTGAAATTTTTGATGGTTTTTTACTCCTCTCAACAGCCCAAACAAGTTTCTAAAAGGATGAGTTTGCAACTACTTTACTTTTGGAGAAAATTCAAAACATTCATTATTCAATAGGGCCCAAACTATCAAAAACCAGCGGTTTCAATGAACACACATTTCTTGGTAGAATCATGCAGGACTGAAATTTTTGATGTTTTTCTACTCCTCTCATGAGCCCAAACAAGTCTCTAAAAGCATGAGTTTGCAACTACTTTACTTTTGGAGAAAATTCAAAACATTCATTATTCAATAGAGCCCAATAGCAAAAATCAGGTTTTGAATGAAGAATCACATTTCTTGGTAGAATCATGCAGGATTGAAATTTTTGATGGTTTTTTACTCCTCTCAACAGCCCAAACAAGTTTCTAAAAGGATGAGTTTGCAACTACTTTACTTTTGGAGAAAATTCAAAACATTCATTATTCAATAGGGCCCAAACTATCAAAAACCAGCGGTTTCAATGAACACACATTTCTTGGAAGAATCATGCAGGACTGAAATTTTTGATGTTTTTCTACTCCTCTCATGAGCCCAAACAAGTTTCTAAAAGCATGAGTTTGCAACTACTTTACTTTTGGAGAAAATTCAAAACATTCATTATTCAATAGAGCCCAATAGCAAAAATCAGGTTTTGAATGAAGAATCACAGTTCTTGGTAGAATCATGCAGGATTGAAATTTTTGATGGTTTTTTACTCCTCTCAACAGCCCAAACAAGTTTCTAAAAGGATGTTTGCAACTACTTTACTTTTGGAGAAAATTCAAAACATTCATTATTCAATAGAGCCCAATAGCAAAAATCAGGTTTTGAATGAAGAATCACATTTCTTGGTAGAATCATGCAGGATTGAAATTTTTGATGGTTTTTTACTCCTCTCAACAGCCCAAACAAGTTTCTAAAAGGATGAGTTTGCAACTCTTTTACTTTTGGAGAAAATTCAAAACATTCATTATTCAATAGGGCCCAAACTATCAAAAACCAGCGGTTTCAATGAACACACATTTCTTGGTAGAATCATGCAGGACTGAAATTTTTGATGTTTTTCTACTCATCTCATAAGCCCAAACAAGTCTCTAAAAGCATGAGTTTGCAACTACTTTACCTTTGGAGAAAATTCAAAACATTCATTATTCAATAGAGCCCAATAGCAAAAATCAGGTTTTGAATGAAGAATCACATTTCTTGGTAAAATCATGCAGGATTGAAATTTTTGATGGTTTTTTACTCCTCTCAACAGCCCAAACAAGTTTCTAAAAGGATGAGTTTGCAACTACTTTACTTTTGGAGAAAATTCAAAACATTCATTATTCAATAGAGCCCAATAGCAAAAATCAGGTTTTGAATGAAGAATCACATTTCTTGGTAGAATCATGCAGGATTGAAATTTTTGATGGTTTTTTAATCCTCTCAACAGCCCAAACAAGTTTCTAAAAGGATGAATTGCAACTACTTTACTTTTGGAGAAAATTCAAAACATTCATTATTCAATAGGGCCCAAACTATCAAAAACCAGCGGTTTCAATGAACACACATTTCTTGGTAGAATCATGCAGGACTGAAATTTTTGATGTTTTTCTACTCCTCTCATGAGCCCAAACAAGTCTCTAAAAGCATGAGTTTGCAACTACTTTACTTTTGGAGAAAATTCAAAACATTCATTATTCAATAGAGCCCAATAGCAAAAATCAGGTTTTGAATGAAGAATCACATTTCTTGGTAAAATCATGCAGGATTGAAATTTTTGATGGTTTTTTACTCCTCTCAACAGCCCAAACAAGTTTCTAAAAGGATGAGTTTGCAACTACTTTACTTTTGGAGAAAATTCAAAACTTTCATTATTCAATAGGGCCCAAACTATCAAAAACCAGCGGTTTCAATGAACACACATTTCTTGGTAGAATCATGCAGGACTGAAATTTTTGATGTTTTTCTACTCCTCTCATGAGCCCAAACAAGTTTCTAAAAGCATGAGTTTGCAACTACTTTACTTTTGGAGAAAATTCAAAACATTCACTATTCAATAGAGCCCAATAGCAAAAATCAGGTTTTGAATGAAGAATCACATTTCTTGGTAAAATCATGCAGGATTGAAATTTTTGATGGTTTTTTACTCCTCTCAACAGCCCAAACAAGTTTCTAAAAGGATGAGTTTGCAACTACTTTACTTTTGGAGAAAATTCAAAACATTCATTATTCAATAGGGCCCAAACTATCAAAAACCAGCGGTTTCAATGAACACACATTTCTTGGTAGAATCATGCAGGACTGAAATTTTTGATGTTTTTCTACTCCTCTCATGAGCCCAAACAAGTTTCTAAAAGCATGAGTTTGCAACTACTTTACTTTTGGAGAAAATTCAAAACATTCACTATTCAATAGAGCCCAATAGCAAAAATCAGGTTTTGAATGAAGAATCACATTTCTTGGTAAAATCATGCAGGATTGAAATTTTTGATGGTTTTTTACTCCTCTCAACAGCCCAAACAAGTTTCTAAAAGGATGAGTTTGCAACTACTTTACTTTTGGAGAAAATTCAAAACATTCATTATTCAATAGGGCCCAAACTATCAAAAACCAGCGGTTTCATTGAACACACATTTCTTGGTAGAATCATGCAGGACTGAAATTTTTGATGTTTTTCTACTCCTCTCATGAGCCCAAACAAGTCTCTAAAAGCATGAGTTTGCAACTACTTTACTTTTGGAGAAAATTCAAAACATTCATTATTCAATAGAGCCCAATAGCAAAAATCAGGTTTTGAATGAAGAATCACATTTCTTGGTAGAATCATGCAGGATTGAAATTTTTGATGGTTTTTTACTCCTCTCAACAGCCCAAACAAGTTTCTAAAAGGATGAGTTTGCAACTACTTTACTTTTGGAGAAAATTCAAAACATTCATTATTCAATAGGGCCCAAACTATCAAAAACCAGCGGTTTCAATGAACACACATTTCTTGGAAGAATCATGCAGGACTGAAATTTTTGATGTTTTTCTACTCCTCTCATGAGCCCAAACAAGTTTCTAAAAGCATGAGTTTGCAACTACTTTACTTTTGGAGAAAATTCAAAACATTCATTATTCAATAGAGCCCAATAGCAAAAATCAGGTTTTGAATGAAGAATCACAGTTCTTGGTAGAATCATGCAGGATTGAAATTTTTGATGGTTTTTTACTCCTCTCAACAGCCCAAACAAGTTTCTAAAAGGATGAGTTTGCAACTACTTTACTTTTGGAGAAAATTCAAAACATTCATTATTCAATAGAGCCCAATAGCAAAAATCAGGTTTTGAATGAAGAATCACATTTCTTGGTAGAATCATGCAGGATTGAAATTTTTGATGGTTTTTTACTCCTCTCAACAGCCCAAACAAGTTTCTAAAAGGATGAGTTTGCAACTCTTTTACTTTTGGAGAAAATTCAAAACATTCATTATTCAATAGGGCCCAAACTATCAAAAACCAGCGGTTTCAATGAACACACATTTCTTGGTAGAATCATGCAGGACTGAAATTTTTGATGTTTTTCTACTCATCTCATAAGCCCAAACAAGTCTCTAAAAGCATGAGTTTGCAACTACTTTACTTTTGGAGAAAATTCAAAACATTCATTATTCAATAGAGCCCAATAGCAAAAATCAGGTTTTGAATGAAGAATCACATTTCTTGGTAAAATCATGCAGGATTGAAATTTTTGATGGTTTTTTACTCCTCTCAACAGCCCAAACAAGTTTCTAAAAGGATGAGTTTGCAACTACTTTACTTTTGGAGAAAATTCAAAACATTCATTATTCAATAGAGCCCAATAGCAAAAATCAGGTTTTGAATGAAGAATCACATTTCTTGGTAGAATCATGCAGGATTGAAATTTTTGATGGTTTTTTACTCCTCTCAACAGCCCAAACAAGTTTCTAAAAGGATGAATTGCAACTACTTTACTTTTGGAGAAAATTCAAAACATTCATTATTCAATAGGGCCCAAACTATCAAAAACCAGCGGTTTCAATGAACACACATTTCTTGGTAGAATCATGCAGGACTGAAATTTTTGATGTTTTTCTACTCCTCTCATGAGCCCAAACAAGTCTCTAAAAGCATGAGTTTGCAACTACTTTACTTTTGGAGAAAATTCAAAACATTCATTATTCAATAGAGCCCAATAGCAAAAATCAGGTTTTGAATGAAGAATCACAGTTCTTGGTAGAATCATGCAGGATTGAAATTTTTGATGGTTTTTTACTCCTCTCAACAGCCCAAACAAGTTTCTAAAAGGATGTTTGCAACTACTTTACTTTTGGAGAAAATTCAAAACATTCATTATTCAATAGGGCCCAAACTATCAAAAACCAGCGGTTTGAATGAACACACATTTCTTGGTAGAATCATGCAGGACTCAAATTTTTGATGTTTTTCTACTCCTCTCATGAGCCCAAACAAGTTTCTAAAAGCATGAGTTTGCAACTACTTTACTTTTGGAGAAAATTCAAAACATTCATTATTCAATAGAGCCCAATAGCAAAAATCAGGTTTTGAATGAAGAATCACATTTCTTGGTAAAATCATGCAGGATTGAAATTTTTGATGGTTTTTTACTCCTCTCAACAGCCCAAACAAGTTTCTAAAAGGATGAGTTTGCAACTACTTTACTTTTGGAGAAAATTCAAAACATTCATTATTCAATAGGGCCCAAACTATCAAAAACCAGCGGTTTCAATGAACACACATTTCTTGGTAGAATCATGCAGGACTGAAATTTTTGATGTTTTTCTACTCCTCTCATGAGCCCAAACAAGTTTCTAAAAGCATGAGTTTGCAACTACTTTACTTTTGGAGAAAATTCAAAACATTCACTATTCAATAGAGCCCAATAGCAAAAATCAGGTTTTGAATGAAGAATCACATTTCTTGGTAAAATCATGCAGGATTGAAATTTTTGATGGTTTTTTACTCCTCTCAACAGCCCAAACAAGTTTCTAAAAGGATGAGTTTGCAACTACTTTACTTTTGGAGAAAATTCAAAACATTCATTATTCAATAGGGCCCAAACTATCAAAAACCAGCGGTTTCAATGAACACACATTTCTTGGTAGAATCATGCAGGACTGAAATTTTTGATGTTTTTCTACTCCTCTCATGAGCCCAAACAAGTCTCTAAAAGCATGAGTTTGCAACTACTTTACTTTTGGAGAAAATTCAAAACATTCATTATTCAATAGAGCCCAATAGCAAAAATCAGGTTTTGAATGAAGAATCACATTTCTTGGTAGAATCATGCAGGATTGAAATTTTTGATGGTTTTTTACTCCTCTCAACAGCCCAAACAAGTTTCTAAAAGGATGAGTTTGCAACTACTTTACTTTTGGAGAAAATTCAAAACATTCATTATTCAATAGGGCCCAAACTATCAAAAACCAGCGGTTTCAATGAACACACATTTCTTGGAAGAATCATGCAGGACTGAAATTTTTGATGTTTTTCTACTCCTCTCATGAGCCCAAACAAGTTTCTAAAAGCATGAGTTTGCAACTACTTTACTTTTGGAGAAAATTCAAAACATTCATTATTCAATAGAGCCCAATAGCAAAAATCAGGTTTTGAATGAAGAATCACAGTTCTTGGTAGAATCATGCAGGATTGAAATTTTTGATGGTTTTTTACTCCTCTCAACAGCCCAAACAAGTTTCTAAAAGGATGAGTTTGCAACTACTTTACTTTTGGAGAAAATTCAAAACATTCATTATTCAATAGAGCCCAATAGCAAAAATCAGGTTTTGAATGAAGAATCACATTTCTTGGTAGAATCATGCAGGATTGAAATTTTTGATGGTTTTTTACTCCTCTCAACAGCCCAAACAAGTTTCTAAAAGGATGAGTTTGCAACTCTTTTACTTTTGGAGAAAATTCAAAACATTCATTATTCAATAGGGCCCAAACTATCAAAAACCAGCGGTTTCAATGAACACACATTTCTTGGTAGAATCATGCAGGACTGAAATTTTTGATGTTTTTCTACTCATCTCATAAGCCCAAACAAGTCTCTAAAAGCATGAGTTTGCAACTACTTTACCTTTGGAGAAAATTCAAAACATTCATTATTCAATAGAGCCCAATAGCAAAAATCAGGTTTTGAATGAAGAATCACATTTCTTGGTAAAATCATGCAGGATTGAAATTTTTGATGGTTTTTTACTCCTCTCAACAGCCCAAACAAGTTTCTAAAAGGATGAGTTTGCAACTACTTTACTTTTGGAGAAAATTCAAAACATTCATTATTCAATAGAGCCCAATAGCAAAAATCAGGTTTTGAATGAAGAATCACATTTCTTGGTAGAATCATGCAGGATTGAAATTTTTGATGGTTTTTTACTCCTCTCAACAGCCCAAACAAGTTTCTAAAAGGATGAATTGCAACTACTTTACTTTTGGAGAAAATTCAAAACATTCATTATTCAATAGGGCCCAAACTATCAAAAACCAGCGGTTTCAATGAACACACATTTCTTGGTAGAATCATGCAGGACTGAAATTTTTGATGTTTTTCTACTCCTCTCATGAGCCCAAACAAGTCTCTAAAAGCATGAGTTTGCAACTACTTTACTTTTGGAGAAAATTCAAAACATTCATTATTCAATAGAGCCCAATAGCAAAAATCAGGTTTTGAATGAAGAATCACATTTCTTGGTAAAATCATGCAGGATTGAAATTTTTGATGGTTTTTTACTCCTCTCAACAGCCCAAACAAGTTTCTAAAAGGATGAGTTTGCAACTACTTTACTTTTGGAGAAAATTCAAAACTTTCATTATTCAATAGGGCCCAAACTATCAAAAACCAGCGGTTTCAATGAACACACATTTCTTGGTAGAATCATGCAGGACTGAAATTTTTGATGTTTTTCTACTCCTCTCATGAGCCCAAACAAGTTTCTAAAAGCATGAGTTTGCAACTACTTTACTTTTGGAGAAAATTCAAAACATTCACTATTCAATAGAGCCCAATAGCAAAAATCAGGTTTTGAATGAAGAATCACATTTCTTGGTAAAATCATGCAGGATTGAAATTTTTGATGGTTTTTTACTCCTCTCAACAGCCCAAACAAGTTTCTAAAAGGATGAGTTTGCAACTACTTTACTTTTGGAGAAAATTCAAAACATTCATTATTCAATAGGGCCCAAACTATCAAAAACCAGCGGTTTCAATGAACACACATTTCTTGGTAGAATCATGCAGGACTGAAATTTTTGATGTTTTTCTACTCCTCTCATGAGCCCAAACAAGTTTCTAAAAGCATGAGTTTGCAACTACTTTACTTTTGGAGAAAATTCAAAACATTCACTATTCAATAGAGCCCAATAGCAAAAATCAGGTTTTGAATGAAGAATCACATTTCTTGGTAAAATCATGCAGGATTGAAATTTTTGATGGTTTTTTACTCCTCTCAACAGCCCAAACAAGTTTCTAAAAGGATGAGTTTGCAACTACTTTACTTTTGGAGAAAATTCAAAACATTCATTATTCAATAGGGCCCAAACTATCAAAAACCAGCGGTTTCAATGAACACACATTTCTTGGTAGAATCATGCAGGACTGAAATTTTTGATGTTTTTCTACTCCTCTCATGAGCCCAAACAAGTCTCTAAAAGCATGAGTTTGCAACTACTTTACTTTTGGAGAAAATTCAAAACATTCATTATTCAATAGAGCCCAATAGCAAAAATCAGGTTTTGAATGAAGAATCACATTTCTTGGTAGAATCATGCAGGATTGAAATTTTTGATGTTTTTTTACTCCTCTCAACAGCCCAAACAAGTTTCTAAAAGGATGAGTTTGCAACTACTTTACTTTTGGAGAAAATTCAAAACATTCATTATTCAATAGGGCCCAAACTATCAAAAACCAGCGGTTTCAATGAACACACATTTCTTGGAAGAATCATGCAGGACTGAAATTTTTGATGTTTTTCTACTCCTCTCATGAGCCCAAACAAGTTTCTAAAAGCATGAGTTTGCAACTACTTTACTTTTGGAGAAAATTCAAAACATTCATTATTCAATAGAGCCCAATAGCAAAAATCAGGTTTTGAATGAAGAATCACAGTTCTTGGTAGAATCATGCAGGATTGAAATTTTTGATGGTTTTTTACTCCTCTCAACAGCCCAAACAAGTTTCTAAAAGGATGAGTTTGCAACTACTTTACTTTTGGAGAAAATTCAAAACATTCATTATTCAATAGAGCCCAATAGCAAAAATCAGGTTTTGAATGAAGAATCACATTTCTTGGTAGAATCATGCAGGATTGAAATTTTTGATGGTTTTTTACTCCTCTCAACAGCCCAAACAAGTTTCTAAAAGGATGAGTTTGCAACTCTTTTACTTTTGGAGAAAATTCAAAACATTCATTATTCAATAGGGCCCAAAACTATCAAAAACCAGCGGTTTCAATGAACACACATTTCTTGGTAGAATCATGCAGGACTGAAATTTTTGATGTTTTTCTACTCATCTCATAAGCCCAAACAAGTCTCTAAAAGCATGAGTTTGCAACTACTTTACCTTTGGAGAAAATTCAAAACATTCATTATTCAATAGAGCCCAATAGCAAAAATCAGGTTTTAAATGAAGAATCACATTTCTTGGTAAAATCATGCAGGATTGAAATTTTTGATGGTTTTTTACTCCTCTCAACAGCCCAAACAAGTTTCTAAAAGGATGAGTTTGCAACTACTTTACTTTTGGAGAAAATTCAAAACATTCATTATTCAATAGAGCCCAATAGCAAAAATCAGGTTTTGAATGAAGAATCACATTTCTTGGTAGAATCATGCAGGATTGAAATTTTTGATGGTTTTTTACTCCTCTCAACAGCCCAAACAAGTTTCTAAAAGGATGAATTGCAACTACTTTACTTTTGGAGAAAATTCAAAACATTCATTATTCAATAGGGCCCAAACTATCAAAAACCAGCGGTTTCAATGAACACACATTTCTTGGTAGAATCATGCAGGACTGAAATTTTTGATGTTTTTCTACTCCTCTCATGAGCCCAAACAAGTCTCTAAAAGCATGAGTTTGCAACTACTTTACTTTTGGAGAAAATTCAAAACATTCATTATTCAATAGAGCCCAATAGCAAAAATCAGGTTTTGAATGAAGAATCACATTTCTTGGTAAAATCATGCAGGATTGAAATTTTTGATGGTTTTTTACTCCTCTCAACAGCCCAAACAAGTTTCTAAAAGGATGAGTTTGCAACTACTTTACTTTTGGAGAAAATTCAAAACTTTCATTATTCAATAGGGCCCAAACTATCAAAAACCAGCGGTTTCAATGAACACACATTTCTTGGTAGAATCATGCAGGACTGAAATTTTTGATGTTTTTCTACTCCTCTCATGAGCCCAAACAAGTTTCTAAAAGCATGAGTTTGCAACTACTTTACTTTTGGAGAAAATTCAAAACATTCACTATTCAATAGAGCCCAATAGCAAAAATCAGGTTTTGAATGAAGAATCACATTTCTTGGTAAAATCATGCAGGATTGAAATTTTTGATGGTTTTTTACTCCTCTCAACAGCCCAAACAAGTTTCTAAAAGGATGAGTTTGCAACTACTTTACTTTTGGAGAAAATTCAAAACATTCATTATTCAATAGGGCCCAAACTATCAAAAACCAGCGGTTTCAATGAACACACATTTCTTGGTAGAATCATGCAGGACTGAAATTTTTGATGTTTTTCTACTCCTCTCATGAGCCCAAACAAGTTTCTAAAAGCATGAGTTTGCAACTACTTTACTTTTGGAGAAAATTCAAAACATTCACTATTCAATAGAGCCCAATAGCAAAAATCAGGTTTTGAATGAAGAATCACATTTCTTGGTAAAATCATGCAGGATTGAAATTTTTGATGGTTTTTTACTCCTCTCAACAGCCCAAACAAGTTTCTAAAAGGATGAGTTTGCAACTACTTTACTTTTGGAGAAAATTCAAAACATTCATTATTCAATAGGGCCCAAACTATCAAAAACCAGCGGTTTCATTGAACACACATTTCTTGGTAGAATCATGCAGGACTGAAATTTTTGATGTTTTTCTACTCCTCTCATGAGCCCAAACAAGTCTCTAAAAGCATGAGTTTGCAACTACTTTACTTTTGGAGAAAATTCAAAACATTCATTATTCAATAGAGCCCAATAGCAAAAATCAGGTTTTGAATGAAGAATCACATTTCTTGGTAGAATCATGCAGGATTGAAATTTTTGATGGTTTTTTACTCCTCTCAACAGCCCAAACAAGTTTCTAAAAGGATGAGTTTGCAACTACTTTACTTTTGGAGAAAATTCAAAACATTCATTATTCAATAGGGCCCAAACTATCAAAAACCAGCGGTTTCAATGAACACACATTTCTTGGTAGAATCATGCAGGACTGAAATTTTTGATGTTTTTCTACTCCTCTCATGAGCCCAAACAAGTCTCTAAAAGCATGAGTTTGCAACTACTTTACTTTTGGAGAAAATTCAAAACATTCATTATTCAATAGAGCCCAATAGCAAAAATCAGGTTTTGAATGAAGAATCACAGTTCTTGGTAGAATCATGCAGGATTGAAATTTTTGATGGTTTTTTACTCCTCTCAACAGCCCAAACAAGTTTCTAAAAGGATGAGTTTGCAACTACTTTACTTTTGGAGAAAATTCAAAACATTCATTATTCAATAGGGCCCAAACTATCAAAAACCAGCGGTTTCAATGAACACACATTTCTTGGAAGAATCATGCAGGGCTGAAATTTTTGATGTTTTTCTACTCCTCTCATGAGCCCAAACAAGTTTCTAAAAGCATGAGTTTGCAACTACTTTACTTTTGGAGAAAATTCAAAACATTCATTATTCAATAGAGCCCAATAGCAAAAATCAGGTTTTTAATGAACAATCACAGTTCTTGGTAGAATCATGCAGGATTGAAATTTTTGATGGTTTTTTACTCCTCTCAACAGCCCAAACAAGTTTCTAAAAGGATGAGTTTGCAACTACTTTACTTTTGGAGAAAATTCAAAACATTCATTATTCAATAGAGCCCAATAGCAAAAATCAGGTTTTGAATGAAGAATCACAGTTCTTGGTAGAATCATGCAGGATTGAAATTTTTGATGGTTTTTTACTCCTCTCAACAGCCCAAACAAGTTTCTAAAAGGATGAGTTTGCAACTACTTTACTTTTGGAGAAAATTCAAAACATTCATTATTCAATAGGGCCCAAACTATCAAAAACCAGCGGTTTCAATGAACACACATTTCTTGGAAGAATCATGCAGGGCTGAAATTTTTGATGTTTTTCTACTCCTCTCATGAGCCCAAACAAGTTTCTAAAAGCATGAGTTTGCAACTACTTTACTTTTGGAGAAAATTCAAAACATTCATTATTCAATAGAGCCCAATAGCAAAAATCAGGTTTTGAATGAAGAATCACAGTTCTTGGTAGAATCATGCAGGATTGAAATTTTTGATGGTTTTTTACTCCTCTCAACAGCCCAAACAAGTTTCTAAAAGGATGAGTTTGCAACTGCTTTACTTTTGGAGAAAATTCAAAACATTCATTATTCAATAGGGCCCAAACTATCAAAAACCAGCGGTTTCAATGAACACACATTTCTTGGTAGAATCATGCAGGACTGAAATTTTTGATGTTTTTCTACTCCTCTCATGAGCCCAAACAAGTTTCTAAAAGCATGAGTTTGCAACTACTTTACTTTTGGAGAAAATTCAAAACATTCACTATTCAATAGAGCCCAATAGCAAAAATCAGGTTTTGAATGAAGAATCACATTTCTTGGTAAAATCATGCAGGATTGAAATTTTTGATGGTTTTTTACTCCTCTCAACAGCCCAAACAAGTTTCTAAAAGGATGAGTTTGCAACTGCTTTACTTTTGGAGAAAATTCAAAACATTCATTATTCAATAGGGCACAAACTATCAAAAACCAACGGTTTGAATGAACACACATTTCTTGGTAGAATCATGCAGGACTCAAATTTTTGATGTTTTTCTACTCCTCTCATGAGCCCAAACAAGTCTCTAAAAGCATGAGTTTGCAACTACTTTACTTTTGGAGAAAATTCAAAACATT
This sequence comes from Dendrobates tinctorius, assembly GCF_039654945.1. Lineage (NCBI taxonomy): Eukaryota > Metazoa > Chordata > Amphibia > Anura > Dendrobatidae > Dendrobates > Dendrobates tinctorius. The sequence continues at coordinate 677,517 of NW_027362006.1, read as the reverse complement.
CATTATTCAATAGAGCCCAATAGCAAAATTCAGGTTTTGAATGAAGAATCACATTTCTTGGTAGAATCATGCAGGATTGAAATTTTTGATGGTTTTTTACTCCTCTCAACAGCCCAAACAAGTTTCTAAAAGGATGAGTTTGCAACTACTTTACTTTTGGAGAAAATTCAAAACATTCATTATTCAATAGGGCCCAAACTATCAAAAACCAGCGGTTTCAATGAACACACATTTCTTGGTAGAATCATGCAGGACTGAAATTTTTGATGTTTTTCTACTCCTCTCATGAGCCCAAACAAGTCTCTAAAAGCATGAGTTTGCAACTACTTTACTTTTGGAGAAAATTCAAAACATTCATTATTCAATAGAGCCCAATAGCAAAAATCAGGTTTTGAATGAAGAATCACAGTTCTTGGTAGAATCATGCAGGATTGAAATTTTTGATGGTTTTTTACTCCTCTCAACAGCCCAAACAAGTTTCTAAAAGGATGAGTTTGCAACTGCTTTACTTTTGGAGAAAATTCAAAACATTCATTATTCAATAGGGCACAAACTATCAAAAACCAACGGTTTGAATGAACACACATTTCTTGGTAGAATCATGCAGGACTCAAATTTTTGATGTTTTTCTACTCCTCTCATGAGCCCAAACAAGTTTCTAAAAGCATGAGTTTGCAACTACTTTACTTTTGGAGAAATTTCAAAACATTCATTATTCAATAGAGCCCAATAGCAAAATTCAGGTTTTGAATGAAGAATCACATTTCTTGGTAGAATCATGCAGGATTGAAATTTTTGATGGTTTTTTACTCCTCTCAACAGCCCAAACAAGTTTCTAAAAGGATGAGTTTGCAACTACTTTACTTTTGGAGAAAATTCAAAACATTCATTATTCAATAGGGCCCAAACTATCAAAAACCAGCGGTTTCAATGAACACACATTTCTTGGTAGAATCATGCAGGACTGAAATTTTTGATGTTTTTCTACTCCTCTCATGAGCCCAAACAAGTCTCTAAAAGCATGAGTTTGCAACTACTTTACTTTTGGAGAAAATTCAAAACATTCATTATTCAATAGAGCCCAATAGCAAAAATCAGGTTTTGAATGAAGAATCACAGTTCTTGGTAGAATCATGCAGGATTGAAATTTTTGATGGTTTTTTACTCCTCTCAACAGCCCAAACAAGTTTCTAAAAGGATGAGTTTGCAACTACTTTACTTTTGGAGAAAATTCAAAACATTCATTATTCAATAGGGCCCAAACTATCAAAAACCAGCGGTTTCAATGAACACACATTTCTTGGAAGAATCATGCAGGGCTGAAATTTTTGATGTTTTTCTACTCCTCTCATGAGCCCAAACAAGTTTCTAAAAGCATGAGTTTGCAACTACTTTACTTTTGGAGAAAATTCAAAACATTCATTATTCAATAGAGCCCAATAGCAAAAATCAGGTTTTTAATGAACAATCACAGTTCTTGGTAGAATCATGCAGGATTGAAATTTTTGATGGTTTTTTACTCCTCTCAACAGCCCAAACAAGTTTCTAAAAGGATGAGTTTGCAACTACTTTACTTTTGGAGAAAATTCAAAACATTCATTATTCAATAGAGCCCAATAGCAAAAATCAGGTTTTGAATGAAGAATCACAGTTCTTGGTAGAATCATGCAGGATTGAAATTTTTGATGGTTTTTTACTCCTCTCAACAGCCCAAACAAGTTTCTAAAAGGATGAGTTTGCAACTACTTTACTTTTGGAGAAAATTCAAAACATTCATTATTCAATAGGGCCCAAACTATCAAAAACCAGCGGTTTCAATGAACACACATTTCTTGGAAGAATCATGCAGGGCTGAAATTTTTGATGTTTTTCTACTCCTCTCATGAGCCCAAACAAGTTTCTAAAAGCATGAGTTTGCAACTACTTTACTTTTGGAGAAAATTCAAAACATTCATTATTCAATAGAGCCCAATAGCAAAAATCAGGTTTTGAATGAAGAATCACAGTTCTTGGTAGAATCATGCAGGATTGAAATTTTTGATGGTTTTTTACTCCTCTCAACAGCCCAAACAAGTTTCTAAAAGGATGAGTTTGCAACTACTTTACTTTTGGAGAAAATTCAAAACATTCATTATTCAATAGGGCCCAAACTATCAAAAACCAGCGGTTTCAATGAACACACATTTCTTGGTAGAATCATGCAGGACTGAAATTTTTGATGTTTTTCTACTCCTCTCATAAGCCCAAACAAGTCTCTAAAAGCATGAGTTTGCAACTACTTTACTTTTGGAGAAAATTCAAAACATTCATTATTCAATAGAGCCCAATAGCAAAAATCAGGTTTTGAATGAAGAATCACATTTCTTGGTAAAATCATGCAGGATTGAAATTTTTGATGGTTTTTTACTCCTCTCAACAGCCCAAACAAGTTTCTAAAAGGATGAGTTTGCAACTACTTTACTTTTGGAGAAAATTCAAAACATTCATTATTCAATAGAGCCCAATAGCAAAAATCAGGTTTTGAATGAAGAATCACAGTTCTTGGTAGAATCATGCAGGATTGAAATTTTTGATGGTTTTTTACTCCTCTCAACAGCCCAAACAAGTTTCTAAAAGGATGAGTTTGCAACTACTTTACTTTTGGAGAAAATTCAAAACATTCATTATTCAATAGGGCCCAAACTATCAAAAACCAGCGGTTTCAATGAACACACATTTCTTGGAAGAATCATGCAGGGCTGAAATTTTTGATGTTTTTCTACTCCTCTCATGAGCCCAAACAAGTTTCTAAAAGCATGAGTTTGCAACTACTTTACTTTTGGAGAAAATTCAAAACATTCATTATTCAATAGAGCCCAATAGCAAAAATCAGGTTTTGAATGAAGAATCACAGTTCTTGGTAGAATCATGCAGGATTGAAATTTTTGATGGTTTTTTACTCCTCTCAACAGCCCAAACAAGTTTCTAAAAGGATGAGTTTGCAACTACTTTACTTTTGGAGAAAATTCAAAACATTCATTATTCAATAGAGCCCAATAGCAAAAATCAGGTTTTGAATGAAGAATCACATTTCTTGGTAGAATCATGCAGGATTGAAATTTTTGATGGTTTTTTACTCCTCTCAACAGCCCAAACAAGTTTCTAAAAGGATGAGTTTGCAACTACTTTACTTTTGGAGAAAATTCAAAACATTCATTATTCAATAGGGCCCAAACTATCAAAAACCAGCGGTTTCAATGAACACACATTTCTTGGTAGAATCATGCAGGACTGAAATTTTTGATGTTTTTCTACTCCTCTCATGAGCCCAAACAAGTCTCTAAAAGCATGAGTTTGCAACTACTTTACTTTTGGAGAAAATTCAAAACATTCATTATTCAATAGAGCCCAATAGCAAAAATCAGGTTTTGAATGAAGAATCACATTTCTTGGTAAAATCATGCAGGATTGAAATTTTTGATGGTTTTTTACTCCTCTCAACAACCCAAACAAGTTTCTAAAAGGATGAGTTTGCAACTACTTTACTTTTGGAGAAAATTCAAAACATTCATTATTCAATAGGGCCCAAACTATCAAAAACCAGCGGTTTCAATGAACACACATTTCTTGGTAGAATCATGCAGGACTGAAATTTTTGATGTTTTTCTACTCCTCTCATGAGCCCAAACAAGTCTCTAAAAGCATGAGTTTGCAACTACTTTACTTTTGGAGAAAATTCAAAACATTCATTATTCAATAGAGCCCAATAGCAAAAATCAGGTTTTGAATGAAGAATCACATTTCTTGGTAGAATCATGCAGGATTGAAATTTTTGATGGTTTTTTACTCCTCTCAACAGCCCAAACAAGTTTCTAAAAGGATGAGTTTGCAACTACTTTACTTTTGGAGAAAATTCAAAACATTCATTATTCAATAGGGCCCAAACTATCAAAAACCAGCGGTTTGAATGAACACACATTTCTTGGTAGAATCATGCAGGACTGAAATTTTTGATGTTTTTCTACTCCTCTCATGAGCCCAAACAAGTCTCTAAAAGCATGAGTTTGCAACTACTTTACTTTTGGAGAAAATTCAAAACATTCATTATTCAATAGAGCCCAATAGCAAAAATCAGGTTTTGAATGAAGAATCACATTTCTTGGTAGAAGCATGCAGGATTGAAATTTTTGATGGTTTTTTACTCCTCTCAACAGCCCAAACAAGTTTCTAAAAGGATGAGTTTGCAACTACTTTACTTTTGGAGAAAATTCAAAACATTCATTATTCAATAGGGCCCAAACTATCAAAAACCAGCGGTTTCAATGAACACACATTTCTTGGTAGAATCATGCAGGACTGAAGTTTTTGATGTTTTTCTACTCCTCTCATGAGCCCAAACAAGTCTCTAAAAGCATGAGTTTGCAACTACTTTACTTTTGGAGAAAATTCAAAACATTCATTATTCAATAGAGCCCAATAGCAAAAATCAGGTTTTGAATGAAGAATCACATTTCTTGGTAGAATGATGCAGGATTGAAATTTTTGATGGTTTTTTACTCCTCTCTACAGCCCAAACAAGTTTCTAAAAGGATGAGTTTGCAACTGCTTTACTTTTGGAGAAAATTCAAAACATTCATTATTCAATAGGGCCCAAACTATCAAAAACCAGCGGTTTGAATGAACACACATTTCTTGGTAGAATCATGCAGGACTCAAATTTTTGATGTTTTTCTACTCCTCTCATGAGCCCAAACAAGTTTCTAAAAGCATGAGTTTGCAACTACTTTACTTTTGGAGAAAATTCAAAACATTCATTATTCAATAGAGCCCAATAGCAAAATTCAGGTTTTGAATGAAGAATCACATTTCTTGGTAGAATCATGCAGGATTGAAATTTTTGATGGTTTTTTACTCCTCTCAACAGCCCAAACAAGTTTCTAAAAGGATGAGTTTGCAACTACTTTACTTTTGGAGAAAATTCAAAACATTCATTATTCAATAGGGCCCAAACTATCAAAAACCAGCGGTTTCAATGAACACACATTTCTTGGTAGAATCATGCAGGACTGAAATTTTTGATGTTTTTCTACTCCTCTCATGAGCCCAAACAAGTCTGTAAAAGCATGAGTTTGCAACTACTTTACTTTTGGATAAAATTCAAAACATTCATTATTCAATAGAGCCCAATAGCAAAAATCAGGTTTTGAATGAAGAATCACAGTTCTTGGTAGAATCATGCAGGATTGAAATTTTTGATGGTTTTTTACTCCTCTCAACAGCCCAAACAAGTTTCTAAAAGGATGAGTTTGCAACTACTTTACTTTTGGAGAAAATTCAAAACATTCATTATTCAATAGGGCCCAAACTATCAAAAACCAGCGGTTTCAATGAACACACATTTCTTGGAAGAATCATGCAGGGCTGAAATTTTTGATGTTTTTCTACTCCTCTCATGAGCCCAAACAAGTTTCTAAAAGCATGAGTTTGCAACTACTTTACTTTTGGAGAAAATTCAAAACATTCATTATTCAATAGAGCCCAATAGCAAAAATCAGGTTTTGAATGAAGAATCACAGTTCTTGGTAGAATCATGCAGGATTGAAATTTTTGATGGTTTTTTACTCCTCTCAACAGCCCAAACAAGTTTCTAAAAGGATGAGTTTGCAACTACTTTACTTTTGGAGAAAATTCAAAACATTCATTATTCAATAGAGCCCAATAGCAAAAATCAGGTTTTGAATGAAGAATCACATTTCTTGGTAGAATCATGCAGGATTGAAATTTTTGATGGTTTTTTACTCCTCTCAACAGCCCAAACAAGTTTCTAAAAGGATGAGTTTGCAACTACTTTACTTTTGGAGAAAATTCAAAACATTCATTATTCAATAGGGCCCAAACTATCAAAAACCAGCGGTTTCAATGAACACACATTTCTTGGTAGAATCATGCAGGACTGAAATTTTTGATGTTTTTCTACTCCTCTCATGAGCCCAAACAAGTCTCTAAAAGCATGAGTTTGCAACTACTTTACTTTTGGAGAAAATTCAAAACATTCATTATTCAATAGAGCCCAATAGCAAAAATCAGGTTTTGAATGAAGAATCACATTTCTTGGTAAAATCATGCAGGATTGAAATTTTTGATGGTTTTTTACTCCTCTCAACAACCCAAACAAGTTTCTAAAAGGATGAGTTTGCAACTACTTTACTTTTGGAGAAAATTCAAAACATTCATTACTCAATAGGGCCCAAACTATCAAAAACCAGCGGTTTCAATGAACACACATTTCTTGGTAGAATCATGCAGGACTGAAATTTTTGATGTTTTTCTACTCCTCTCATGAGCCCAAACAAGTCTCTAAAAGCATGAGTTTGCAACTACTTTACTTTTGGAGAAAATTCAAAACATTCATTATTCAATAGAGCCCAATAGCAAAAATCAGGTTTTGAATGAAGAATCACATTTCTTGGTAGAATCATGCAGGATTGAAATTTTTGATGGTTTTTTACTCCTCTCAACAGCCCAAACAAGTTTCTAAAAGGATGAGTTTGCAACTACTTTACTTTTGGAGAAAATTCAAAACATTCATTATTCAATAGGGCCCAAACTATCAAAAACCAGCGGTTTGAATGAACACACATTTCTTGGTAGAATCATGCAGGACTGAAATTTTTGATGTTTTTCTACTCCTCTCATGAGCCCAAACAAGTCTCTAAAAGCATGAGTTTGCAACTACTTTACTTTTGGAGAAAATTCAAAACATTCATTATTCAATAGAGCCCAATAGCAAAAATCAGGTTTTGAATGAAGAATCACATTTCTTGGTAGAAGCATGCAGGATTGAAATTTTTGATGGTTTTTTACTCCTCTCAACAGCCCAAACAAGTTTCTAAAAGGATGAGTTTGCAACTACTTTACTTTTGGAGAAAATTCAAAACATTCATTATTCAATAGGGCCCAAACTATCAAAAACCAGCGGTTTCAATGAACACACATTTCTTGGTAGAATCATGCAGGACTGAAGTTTTTGATGTTTTTCTACTCCTCTCATGAGCCCAAACAAGTCTCTAAAAGCATGAGTTTGCAACTACTTTACTTTTGGAGAAAATTCAAAACATTCATTATTCAATAGAGCCCAATAGCAAAAATCAGGTTTTGAATGAAGAATCACATTTCTTGGTAGAATGATGCAGGATTGAAATTTATGATGGTTTTTTACTCCTCTCTACAGCCCAAACAAGTTTCTAAAAGGATGAGTTTGCAACTGCTTTACTTTTGGAGAAAATTCAAAACATTCATTATTCAATAGGGCCCAAACTATCAAAAACCAGCGGTTTGAATGAACACACATTTCTTGGTAGAATCATGCAGGACTGAAATTTTTGATGGTTTTTTACTCCTCTCAACAGCCCAAACAAGTTTCTAAAAGGATGAGTTTGCAACTACTTTACTTTTGGAGAAAATTCAAAACATTCATTATTCAATAGAGCCCAATAGCAAAAATCAGGTTTTGAATGAAGAATCACATTTCTTGGTAGAATCATGCAGGATTGAAATTTTTGATGGTTTTTTACTCCTCTCAACAGCCCAAACAAGTTTCTAAAAGGATGAGTTTGCAACTACTTTACTTTTGGAGAAAATTCAAAACATTCATTATTCAATAGGGCCCAAACTATCAAAAACCAGCGGTTTCAATGAACACACATTTCTTGGTAGAATCATGCAGGACTGAAATTTTTGATGTTTTTCTACTCCTCTCATAAGCCCAAACAAGTCTCTAAAAGCATGAGTTTGCAACTACTTTACTTTTGGAGAAAATTCAAAACATTCATTATTCAATAGAGCCCAATAGCAAAAATCAGGTTTTGAATGAAGAATCACATTTCTTGGTAAAATCATGCAGGATTGAAATTTTTGATGGTTTTTTACTCCTCTCAACAGCCCAAACAAGTTTCTAAAAGGATGAGTTTGCAACTACTTTACTTTTGGAGAAAATTCAAAACATTCATTATTCAATAGGGCCCAAACTATCAAAAAACAGCGGTTTCAATGAACACACATTTCTTGGTAGAATCATGCAGGACTGAAATTTTTGATGTTTTTCTACTCCTCTCATGAGCCCAAACAAGTTTCTAAAAGCATGAGTTTGCAACTACTTTACTTTTGGAGAAAATTCAAAACATTCACTATTCAATAGAGCCCAATAGCAAAAATCAGGTTTTGAATGAAGAATCACATTTCTTGGTAAAATCATGCAGGATTGAAATTTTTGATGGTTTTTTACTCCTCTCAACAGCCCAAACAAGTTTCTAAAAGGATGAGTTTGCAACTACTTTACTTTTGGAGAAAATTCAAAACATTCATTATTCAATAGGGCCCAAACTATCAAAAACCAGCGGTTTCAATGAACACACATTTCTTGGTAGAATCATGCAGGACTGAAATTTTTGATGTTTTTCTACTCCTCTCATGAGCCCAAACAAGTCTCTAAAAGCATGAGTTTGCAACTACTTTACTTTTGGAGAAAATTCAAAACATTCATTATTCAATAGAGCCCAATAGCAAAAATCAGGTTTTGAATGAAGAATCACATTTCTTGGTAGAATCATGCAGGATTGAAATTTTTGATGGTTTTTTACTCCTCTCAACAGCCCAAACAAGTTTCTAAAAGGATGAGTTTGCAACTACTTTACTTTTGGAGAAAATTCAAAACATTCATTATTCAATAGGGCCCAAACTATCAAAAACCAGCGGTTTCAATGAACACACATTTCTTGGTAGAATCATGCAGGACTGAAATTTTTGATGTTTTTCTACTCCTCTCATGAGCCCAAACAAGTCTCTAAAAGCATGAGTTTGCAACTACTTTACTTTTGGAGAAAATTCAAAACATTCACTTTTCAATAGAGCCCAATAGCAAAAATCAGGTTTTGAATGAAGAATCACATTTCTTGGTAGAATCATGCAGGATTGAAATTTTTGATGGTTTTTTACTCCTCTCAACAGCCCAAACAAGTTTCTAAAAGGATGAGTTTGCAACTACTTTACTTTTGGAGAAAATTCAAAACATTCATTATTCAATAGGGCCCAAACTATCAAAAACCAGCGGTTTCAATGAACACACATTTCTTGGTAGAATCATGCAGGACTGAAATTTTTGATGTTTTTCTACTCCTCTCATGAGCCCAAACAAGTCTCTAAAAGCATGAGTTTGCAACTACTTTACTTTTGGAGAAAATTCAAAACATTCATTATTCAATAGAGCCCAATAGCAAAAATCAGGTTTTGAATGAAGAATCACAGTTCTTGGTAGAATCATGCAGGATTGAAATTTTTGATGGTTTTTTACTCCTCTCAACAGCCCAAACAAGTTTCTAAAAGGATGAGTTTGCAACTACTTTACTTTTGGAGAAAATTCAAAACATTCATTATTCAATAGGGCCCAAACTATCAAAAACCAGCGGTTTCAATGAACACACATTTCTTGGAAGAATCATGCAGGGCTGAAATTTTTGATGTTTTTCTACTCCTCTCATGAGCCCAAACAAGTCTCTAAAAGCATGAGTTTGCAACTACTTTACTTTTGGAGAAAATTCAAAACATTCATTATTCAATAGAGCCCAATAGCAAAAATCAGGTTTTGAATGAAGAATCACATTTCTTGGTAGAATCATGCAGGATTGAAATTTTTGATGGTTTTTTACTCCTCTCAACAGCCCAAACAAGTTTCTAAAAGGATGAGTTTGCAACTACTTTACTTTTGGAGAAAATTCAAAACATTCATTATTCAATAGGGCCCAAACTATCAAAAACCAGCGGTTTCAATGAACACACATTTCTTGGAAGAATCATGCAGGACTGAAATTTTTGATGTTTTTCTACTCCTCTCATGAGCCCAAACAAGTTTCTAAAAGCATGAGTTTGCAACTACTTTACTTTTGGAGAAAATTCAAAACATTCATTATTCAATAGAGCCCAATAGCAAAAATCAGGTTTTGAATGAAGAATCACAGTTCTTGGTAGAATCATGCAGGATTGAAATTTTTGATGGTTTTTTACTCCTCTCAACAGCCCAAACAAGTTTCTAAAAGGATGAGTTTGCAACTACTTTACTTTTGGAGAAAATTCAAAACATTCATTATTCAATAGAGCCCAATAGCAAAAATCAGGTTTTGAATGAAGAATCACATTTCTTGGTAGAATCATGCAGGATTGAAATTTTTGATGGTTTTTTACTCCTCTCAACAGCCCAAACAAGTTTCTAAAAGGATGAGTTTGCAACTACTTTACTTTTGGAGAAAATTCAAAACATTCATTATTCAATAGGGCCCAAACTATCAAAAACCAGCGGTTTCAATGAACACACATTTCTTGGTAGAATCATGCAGGACTGAAATTTTTGATGTTTTTCTACTCATCTCATAAGCCCAAACAAGTCTCTAAAAGCATGAGTTTGCAACTACTTTACTTTTGGAGAAAATTCAAAACATTCATTATTCAATAGAGCCCAATAGCAAAAATCAGGTTTTGAATGAAGAATCACATTTCTTGGTAAAATCATGCAGGATTGAAATTTTTGATGGTTTTTTACTCCTCTCAACAGCCCAAACAAGTTTCTAAAAGGATGAGTTTGCAACTACTTTACTTTTGGAGAAAATTCAAAACATTCATTATTCAATAGAGCCCAATAGCAAAAATCAGGTTTTGAATGAAGAATCACATTTCTTGGTAGAATCATGCAGGATTGAAATTTTTGATGGTTTTTTACTCCTCTCAACAGCCCAAACAAGTTTCTAAAAGGATGAATTGCAACTACTTTACTTTTGGAGAAAATTCAAAACATTCATTATTCAATAGGGCCCAAACTATCAAAAACCAGCGGTTTCAATGAACACACATTTCTTGGTAGAATCATGCAGGACTGAAATTTTTGATGTTTTTCTACTCCTCTCATGAGCCCAAACAAGTCTCTAAAAGCATGAGTTTGCAACTACTTTACTTTTGGAGAAAATTCAAAACATTCATTATTCAATAGAGCCCAATAGCAAAAATCAGGTTTTGAATGAAGAATCACATTTCTTGGTAAAATCATGCAGGATTGAAATTTTTGATGGTTTTTTACTCCTCTCAACAGCCCAAACAAGTTTCTAAAAGGATGAGTTTGCAACTACTTTACTTTTGGAGAAAATTCAAAACTTTCATTATTCAATAGGGCCCAAACTATCAAAAACCAGCGGTTTCAATGAACACACATTTCTTGGTAGAATCATGCAGGACTGAAATTTTTGATGTTTTTCTACTCCTCTCATGAGCCCAAACAAGTTTCTAAAAGCATGAGTTTGCAACTACTTTACTTTTGGAGAAAATTCAAAACATTCACTATTCAATAGAGCCCAATAGCAAAAATCAGGTTTTGAATGAAGAATCACATTTCTTGGTAAAATCATGCAGGATTGAAATTTTTGATGGTTTTTTACTCCTCTCAACAGCCCAAACAAGTTTCTAAAAGGATGAGTTTGCAACTACTTTACTTTTGGAGAAAATTCAAACCATTCATTATTCAATAGGGCCCAAACTATCAAAAACCAGCGGTTTCAATGAACACACATTTCTTGGTAGAATCATGCAGGACTGAAATTTTTGATGTTTCTCTACTCCTCTCATGAGCCCAAACAAGTCTCTAAAAGCATGAGTTTGCAACTACTTTACTTTTGGAGAAAATTCAAAACATTCATTATTCAATAGAGCCCAATAGCAAAAATCAGGTTTTGAATGAAGAATCACATTTCTTGGTAGAATCATGCAGGATTGAAATTTTTGATGGTTTTTTACTCCTCTCAACAGCCCAAACAAGTTTCTAAACGGATGAGTTTGCAACTACTTTACTTTTGGAGAAAATTCAAAACATTCATTATTCAATAGGGCCCAAACTATCAAAAACCAGCGGTTTCAATGAACACACATTTCTTGGAAGAATCATGCAGGACAGAAATTTTTGATGTTTTTCTACTCCTCTCATGAGCCCAAACAAGTTTCTAAAAGCATGAGTTTGCAACTACTTTACTTTTGGAGAAAATTCAAAACATTCATTATTCAATAGAGCCCAATAGCAAAAATCAGGTTTTGAATGAAGAATCACAGTTCTTGGTAGAATCATGCAGGATTGAAATTTTTGATGGTTTTTTACTCCTCTCAACAGCCCAAACAAGTTTCTAAAAGGATGAGTTTGCAACTACTTTACTTTTGGAGAAAATTCAAAACATTCATTATTCAATAGAGCCCAATAGCAAAAATCAGGTTTTGAATGAAGAATCACATTTCTTGGTAGAATCATGCAGGATTGAAATTTTTGATGGTTTTTTACTCCTCTCAACAGCCCAAACAAGTTTCTAAAAGGATGAGTTTGCAACTACTTTACTTTTGGAGAAAATTCAAAACATTCATTATTCAATAGGGCACAAACTATCAAAAACCAGCGGTTTCAATGAACACACATTTCTTGGTAGAATCATGCAGGACTGAAATTTTTGATGTTTTTCTACTCCTCTCATAAGCCCAAACAAGTCTCTAAAAGCATGAGTTTGCAACTACTTTACTTTTGGAGAAAATTCAAAACATTCATTATTCAATAGAGCCCAATAGCAAAAATCAGGTTTTGAATGAAGAATCACATTTCTTGGTAAAATCATGCAGGATTGAAATTTTTGATGGTTTTTTACTCCTCTCAACAGCCCAAACAAGTTTCTAAAAGGATGAGTTTGCAACTACTTTACTTTTGGAGAAAATTCAAAACATTCATTATTCAATAGGGCCCAAACTATCAAAAACCAGCGGTTTCAATGAACACACATTTCTTGGTAGAATCATGCAGGACTGAAATTTTTGATGTTTTTCTACTCCTCTCATGAGCCCAAACAAGTTTCTAAAAGCATGAGTTTGCAACTACTTTACTTTTGGAGAAAATTCAAAACATTCACTATTCAATAGAGCCCAATAGCAAAAATCAGGTTTTGAATGAAGAATCACATTTCTTGGTAAAATCATGCAGGATTGAAATTTTTGATGGTTTTTTACTCCTCTCAACAGCCCAAACAAGTTTCTAAAAGGATGAGTTTGCAACTACTTTACTTTTGGAGAAAATTCAAAACATTCATTATTCAATAGGGCCCAAACTATCAAAAACCAGCGGTTTCAATGAACACACATTTCTTGGTAGAATCATGCAGGACTGAAATTTTTGATGTTTTTCTACTCCTCTCATGAGCCCAAACAAGTCTCTAAAAGCATGAGTTTGCAACTACTTTACTTTTGGAGAAAATTCAAAACATTCATTATTCAATAGAGCCCAATAGCAAAAATCAGGTTTTGAATGAAGAATCACATTTCTTGGTAGAATCATGCAGGATTGAAATTTTTGATGGTTTTTTACTCCTCTCAACAGCCCAAACAAGTTTCTAAAAGGATGAGTTTGCAACTACTTTACTTTTGGAGAAAATTCAAAACATTCATTATTCAATAGGGCCCAAACTATCAAAAACCAGCGGTTTGAATGAACACACATTTCTTGGTAGAATCATGCAGGACTGAAATTTTTGATGTTTTTCTACTCCTCTCATGAGCCCAAACAAGTCTCTAAAAGCATGAGTTTGCAACTACTTTACTTTTGGAGAAAATTCAAAACATTCATTATTCAATAGAGCCCAATAGCAAAAATCAGGTTTTGAATGAAGAATCACATTTCTTGGTAGAATCATGCAGGATTGAAATTTTTGATGGTTTTTTACTCCTCTCAACAGCCCAAACAAGTTTCTAAAAGGATGAGTTTGCAACTACTTTACTTTCGGAGAAAATTCAAAACATTCATTATTCAATAGGGCCCAAACTATCAAAAACCAGCGGTTTCAATGAACACACATTTCTTGGTAGAATCATGCAGGACTGAAATTTTTGATGTTTTTCTACTCCTCTCATGAGCCCAAACAAGTCTCTAAAAGCATGAGTTTGCAACTACTTTACTTTTGGAGAAAATTCAAAACATTCATTATTCAATAGAGCCCAATAGCAAAAATCAGGTTTTGAATGAAGAATCACATTTCTTGGTAGAATCATGCAGGATTGAAATTTTTGATGGTTTTTTACTCCTCTCAACAGCCCAAACAAGTTTCTAAAAGGATGAGTTTGCAACTGCTTTACTTTTGGAGAAAATTCAAAACATTCATTATTCAATAGGGCCCAAACTATCAAAAACCAGCGGTTTGAATGAACACACATTTCTTGGTAGAATCATGCAGGACTGAAATTTTTGATGTTTTTCTACTCCTCTCATGAGCCCAAACAAGTCTCTAAAAGCATGAGTTTGCAACTACTTTACTTTTGGAGAAAATTCAAAACATTCATTATTCAATAGGGCCCAAACTATCAAAAACCAGCGGTTTCAATGAACACACATTTCTTGGTAGAATCATGCAGGACTGAAATTTTTGATGTTTTTCTACTCCTCTCATGAGCCCAAACAAGTCTCTAAAAGCATGAGTTTGCAACTACTTTACTTTTGGAGAAAATTCAAAACATTCATTATTCAATAGAGCCCAATAGCAAAAATCAGGTTTTGAATGAAGAATCACATTTCTTGGTAGAATCATGCAGGATTGAAATTTTTGATGGTTTTTTACTCCTCTCAACAGCCCAAACAAGTTTCTAAAAGGATGAGTTTGCAACTACTTTACTTTTGGAGAAAATTCAAAACATTCATTATTCAATAGGGCCCAAACTATCAAAAACCAGCGGTTTGAATGAACACACATTTCTTGGTAGAATCATGCAGGACTGAAATTTTTGATGTTTTTCTACTACTCTCATGAGCCCAAACAAGTCTCTAAAAGCATGAGTTTGCAACTACTTTACTTTTGGAGAAAATTCAAAACATTCATTATTCAATAGAGCCCAATAGCAAAAATCAGGTTTTGAATGAAGAATCACATTTCTTGGTAGAAGCATGCAGGATTGAAATTTTTGATGGTTTTTTACTCCTCTCAACAGCCCAAACAAGTTTCTAAAAGGATGAGTTTGCAACTACTTTACTTTTGGAGAAAATTCAAAACATTCATTATTCAATAGGGCCCAAACTATCAAAAACCAGCGGTTTCAATGAACACACATTTCTTGGAAGAATCATGCAGGGCTGAAATTTTTGATGTTTTTCTACTCCTCTCATGAGCCCAAACAAGTTTCTAAAAGCATGAGTTTGCAACTACTTTACTTTTGGAGAAAATTCAAAACATTCATTATTCAATAGAGCCCAATAGCAAAAATCAGGTTTTTAATGAACAATCACAGTTCTTGGTAGAATCATGCAGGATTGAAATTTTTGATGGTTTTTTACTCCTCTCAACAGCCCAAACAAGTTTCTAAAAGGATGAGTTTGCAACTACTTTACTTTTGGAGAAAATTCAAAACATTCATTATTCAATAGAGCCCAATAGCAAAAATCAGGTTTTGAATGAAGAATCACATTTCTTGGTAGAATCATGCAGGATTGAAATTTTTGATGGTTTTTTACTCCTCTCAACAGCCCAAACAAGTTTCTAAAAGGATGAGTTTGCAACTACTTTACTTTTGGAGAAAATTCAAAACATTCATTATTCAATAGGGCCCAAACTATCAAAAACCAGCGGTTTCAATGAACACACATTTCTTGGTAGAATCATGCAGGACTGAAATTTTTGATGTTTTTCTACTCCTCTCATGAGCCCAAACAAGTCTCTAAAAGCATGAGTTTGCAACTACTTTACTTTTGGAGAAAATTCAAAACATTCACTATTCAATAGAGCCCAATAGCAAAAATCAGGTTTTGAATGAAGAATCACATTTCTTGGTAAAATCATGCAGGATTGAAATTTTTGATGGTTTTTTACTCCTCTCAACAGCCCAAACAAGTTTCTAAAAGGATGAGTTTGCAACTGCTTTACTTTTGGAGAAAATTCAAAACATTCATTATTCAATAGGGCACAAACTATCAAAAACCAACGGTTTGAATGAACACACATTTCTTGGTAGAATCATGCAGGACTCAAATTTTTGATGTTTTTCTACTCCTCTCATGAGCCCAAACAAGTTTCTAAAAGCATGAGTTTGCAACTACTTTACTTTTGGAGAAAATTCAAAACATTCATTATTCAATAGAGCCCAATAGCAAAATTCAGGTTTTGAATGAAGAATCACATTTCTTGGTAGAATCATGCAGGATTGAAATTTTTGATGGTTTTTTACTCCTCTCAACAGCCCAAACAAGTTTCTAAAAGGATGAGTTTGCAACTACTTTACTTTTGGAGAAAATTCAAAACATTCATTATTCAATAGGGCCCAAACTATCAAAAACCAGCGGTTTCAATGAACACACATTTCTTGGTAGAATCATGCAGGACTGAAATTTTTGATGTTTTTCTACTCCTCTCATGAGCCCAAACAAGTCTCTAAAAGCATGAGTTTGCAACTACTTTACTTTTGGAGAAAATTCAAAACATTCATTATTCAATAGAGCCCAATAGCAAAAATCAGGTTTTGAATGAAGAATCACAGTTCTTGGTAGAATCATGCAGGATTGAAATTTTTGATGGTTTTTTACTCCTCTCAACAGCCCAAACAAGTTTCTAAAAGGATGAGTTTGCAACTACTTTACTTTTGGAGAAAATTCAAAACATTCATTATTCAATAGGGCCCAAACTATCAAAAACCAGCGGTTTCAATGAACACACATTTCTTGGAAGAATCATGCAGGGCTGAAATTTTTGATGTTTTTCTACTCCTCTCATGAGCCCAAACAAGTTTCTAAAAGCATGAGTTTGCAACTACTTTACTTTTGGAGAAAATTCAAAACATTCATTATTCAATAGAGCCCAATAGCAAAAATCAGGTTTTTAATGAACAATCACAGTTCTTGGTAGAATCATGCAGGATTGAAATTTTTGATGGTTTTTTACTCCTCTCAACAGCCCAAACAAGTTTCTAAAAGGATGAGTTTGCAACTACTTTACTTTTGGAGAAAATTCAAAACATTCATTATTCAATAGAGCCCAATAGCAAAAATCAGGTTTTGAATGAAGAATCACATTTCTTGGTAGAATCATGCAGGATTGAAATTTTTGATGGTTTTTTACTCCTCTCAACAGCCCAAACAAGTTTCTAAAAGGATGAGTTTGCAACTACTTTACTTTTGGAGAAAATTCAAAACATTCATTATTCAATAGGGCCCAAACTATCAAAAACCAGCGGTTTCAATGAACACACATTTCTTGGTAGAATCATGCAGGACTGAAATTTTTGATGTTTTTCTACTCCTCTCATGAGCCCAAACAAGTCTCTAAAAGCATGAGTTTGCAACTACTTTACTTTTGGAGAAAATTCAAAACATTCACTATTCAATAGAGCCCAATAGCAAAAATCAGGTTTTGAATGAAGAATCACATTTCTTGGTAAAATCATGCAGGATTGAAATTTTTGATGGTTTTTTACTCCTCTCAACAGCCCAAACAAGTTTCTAAAAGGATGAGTTTGCAACTACTTTACTTTTGGAGAAAATTCAAAACATTCATTATTCAATAGGGCCCAAACTATCAAAAACCAGCGGTTTCAATGAACACACATTTCTTGGTAGAATCATGCAGGACTGAAATTTTTGATGTTTTTCTACTCCTCTCATGAGCCCAAACAAGTCTCTAAAAGCATGAGTTTGCAACTACTTTACTTTTGGAGAAAATTCAAAACATTCATTATTCAATAGAGCCCAATAGCAAAAATCAGGTTTTGAATGAAGAATCACATTTCTTGGTAGAATCATGCAGGATTGAAATTTTTGATGGTTTTTTACTCCTCTCAACAGCCCAAACAAGTTTCTAAAAGGATGAGTTTGCAACTACTTTACTTTTGGAGAAAATTCAAAACATTCATTATTCAATAGGGCCCAAACTATCAAAAACCAGCGGTTTCAATGAACACACATTTCTTGGAAGAATCATGCAGGACTGAAATTTTTGATGTTTTTCTACTCCTCTCATGAGCCCAAACAAGTTTCTAAAAGCATGAGTTTGCAACTACTTTACTTTTGGAGAAAATTCAAAACATTCATTATTCAATAGAGCCCAATAGCAAAAATCAGGTTTTGAATGAAGAATCACAGTTCTTGGTAGAATCATGCAGGATTGAAATTTTTGATGGTTTTTTACTCCTCTCAACAGCCCAAACAAGTTTCTAAAAGGATGAGTTTGCAACTACTTTACTTTTGGAGAAAATTCAAAACATTCATTATTCAATAGAGCCCAATAGCAAAAATCAGGTTTTGAATGAAGAATCACATTTCTTGGTAGAATCATGCAGGATTGAAATTTTTGATGGTTTTTTACTCCTCTCAACAGCCCAAGCAAGTTTCTAAAAGGATGAGTTTGCAACTCTTTTACTTTTGGAGAAAATTCAAAACATTCATTATTCAATAGGGCCCAAACTATCAAAAACCAGCGGTTTCAATGAACACACATTTCTTGGTAGAATCATGCAGGACTGAAATTTTTGATGTTTTTCTACTCCTCTCATGAGCCCAAACAAGTCTCTAAAAGCATGAGTTTGCAACTACTTTACTTTTGGAGAAAATTCAAAACATTCATTATTCAATAGAGCCCAATAGCAAAAATCAGGTTTTGAATGAAGAATCACATTTCTTGGTAGAATCATGCAGGATTGAAATTTTTGATGGTTTTTTACTCCTCTCAACAGCCCAAACAAGTTTCTAAAAGGATGAGTTTGCAACTACTTTACTTTTGGAGAAAATTCAAAACATTCATTATTCAATAGGGCCCAAACTATCAAAAACCAGCGGTTTGAATGAACACACATTTCTTGGTAGAATCATGCAGGACTGAAATTTTTGATGTTTTTCTACTCCTCTCATGAGCCCAAACAAGTCTCTAAAAGCATGAGTTTGCAACTACTTTACTTTTGGAGAAAATTCAAAACATTCATTATTCAATAGAGCCCAATAGCAAAAATCAGGTTTTGAATGAAGAATCACATTTCTTGGTAGAAGCATGCAGGATTGAAATTTTTGATGGTTTTTTACTCCTCTCAACAGCCCAAACAAGTTTCTAAAAGGATGAGTTTGCAACTACTTTACTTTTGGAGAAAATTCAAAACATTCATTATTCAATAGGGCCCAAACTATCAAAAACCAGCGGTTTCAATGAACACACATTTCTTGGTAGAATCATGCAGGACTGAAGTTTTTGATGTTTTTCTACTCCTCTCATGAGCCCAAACAAGTCTCTAAAAGCATGAGTTTGCAACTACTTTACTTTTGGAGAAAATTCAAAACATTCATTATTCAATAGAGCCCAATAGCAAAAATCAGGTTTTGAATGAAGAATCACATTTCTTGGTAGAATGATGCAGGATTGAAATTTTTGATGGTTTTTTACTCCTCTCTACAGCCCAAACAAGTTTCTAAAAGGATGAGTTTGCAACTGCTTTACTTTTGGAGAAAATTCAAAACATTCATTATTCAATAGGGCCCAAACTATCAAAAACCAGCGGTTTGAATGAACACACATTTCTTGGTAGAATCATGCAGGACTCAAATTTTTGATGTTTTTCTACTCCTCTCATGAGCCCAAACAAGTCTCTAAAAGCATGAGTTTGCAACTACTTTACTTTTGGAGAAAATTCAAAACATTCATTATTCAATAGAGCCCAATAGCAAAAATCAGGTTTTGAATGAAGAATCACATTTCTTGGTAGAATCATGCAGGATTGAAATTTTTGATGGTTTTTTACTTCTCTCAACAGCCCAAACAAGTTTCTAAAAGGATGAGTTTGCAACTACTTTACTTTTGGAGAAAATTCAAAACATTCATTATTCAATAGGGCCCAAACTATCAAAAACCAGCGGTTTCAATGAACACACATTTCTTGGTAGAATCATGCAGGACTGAAATTTTTGATGTTTTTCTACTCCTCTCATGAGCCCAAACAAGTCTCTAAAAGCATGAGTTTGCAACTACTTTACTTTTGGAGAAAATTCAAAACATTCATTATTCAATAGAGCCCAATAGCAAAAATCAGGTTTTGAATGAAGAATCACATTTCTTGGTAGAATCATGCAGGATTGAAATTTTTGATGGTTTTTTACTCCTCTCAACAGCCCAAACAAGTTTCTAAAAGGATGAGTTTGCAACTACTTTACTTTTGGAGAAAATTCAAAACATTCATTATTCAATAGGGCCCAAACTATCAAAAACCAGCGGTTTCAATGAACACACATTTCTTGGAAGAATCATGCAGGACTGAAATTTTTGATGTTTTTCTACTCCTCTCATGAGCCCAAACAAGTCTCTAAAAGCATGAGTTTGCAACTACTTTACTTTTGGAGAAAATTCAAAACATTCATTATTCAATAGAGCCCAATAGCAAAAATCAGGTTTTGAATGAAGAATCACATTTCTTGGTAGAATCATGCAGGATTGAAATTTTTGATGGTTTTTTACTCCTCTCAACAGCCCAAACAAGTTTCTAAAAGGATGAGTTTGCAACTACTTTACTTTTGGAGAAAATTCAAAACATTCATTATTCAATAGGGCCCAAACTATCAAAAACCAGCGGTTTCAATGAACACACATTTCTTGGTAGAATCATGCAGGACTGAAATTTTTGATGTTTTTCTACTCCTCTCATGAGCCCAAACAAGTCTCTAAAAGCATGAGTTTGCAACTACTTTACTTTTGGAGAAAATTCAAAACATTCATTATTCAATAGAGCCCAATAGCAAAAATCAGGTTTTGAATGAAGAATCACATTTCTTGGTAGAATCATGCAGGATTGAAATTTTTGATGGTTTTTTACTCCTCTCAACAGCCCAAACAAGTTTCTAAAAGGATGAGTTTGCAACTACTTTACTTTTGGAGAAAATTCAAAACATTCATTATTCAATAGGGCCCAAACTATCAAAAACCAGCGGTTTGAATGAACACACATTTCTTGGTAGAATCATGCAGGACTGAAATTTTTGATGTTTTTCTACTCCTCTCATGAGCCCAAACAAGTCTCTAAAAGCATGAGTTTGCAACTACTTTACTTTTGGAGAAAATTCAAAACATTCATTATTCAATAGAGCCCAATAGCAAAAATCAGGTTTTGAATGAAGAATCACATTTCTTGGTAGAAGCATGCAGGATTGAAATTTTTGATGGTTTTTTACTCCTCTCAACAGCCCAAACAAGTTTCTAAAAGGATGAGTTTGCAACTACTTTACTTTTGGAGAAAATTCAAAACATTCATTATTCAATAGGGCCCAAACTATCAAAAACCAGCGGTTTCAATGAACACACATTTCTTGGTAGAATCATGCAGGACTGAAGTTTTTGATGTTTTTCTACTCCTCTCATGAGCCCAAACAAGTCTCTAAAAGCATGAGTTTGCAACTACTTTACTTTTGGAGAAAATTCAAAACATTCATTATTCAATAGAGCCCAATAGCAAAAATCAGGTTTTGAATGAAGAATCACATTTCTTGGTAGAATGATGCAGGATTGAAATTTTTGATGGTTTTTTACTCCTCTCTACAGCCCAAACAAGTTTCTAAAAGGATGAGTTTGCAACTGCTTTACTTTTGGAGAAAATTCAAAACATTCATTATTCAATAGGGCCCAAACTATCAAAAACCAGCGGTTTGAATGAACACACATTTCTTGGTAGAATCATGCAGGACTCAAATTTTTGATGTTTTTCTACTCCTCTCATGAGCCCAAACAAGTCTCTAAAAGCATGAGTTTGCAACTACTTTACTTTTGGAGAAAATTCAAAACATTCATTATTCAATAGAGCCCAATAGCAAAAATCAGGTTTTGAATGAAGAATCACATTTCTTGGTAGAATCATGCAGGATTGAAATTTTTGATGGTTTTTTACTTCTCTCAACAGCCCAAACAAGTTTCTAAAAGGATGAGTTTGCAACTACTTTACTTTTGGAGAAAATTCAAAACATTCATTATTCAATAGGGCCCAAACTATCAAAAACCAGCGGTTTCAATGAACACACATTTCTTGGTAGAATCATGCAGGACTGAAATTTTTGATGTTTTTCTACTCCTCTCATGAGCCCAAACAAGTCTCTAAAAGCATGAGTTTGCAACTACTTTACTTTTGGAGAAAATTCAAAACATTCATTATTCAATAGAGCCCAATAGCAAAAATCAGGTTTTGAATGAAGAATCACATTTCTTGGTAGAATCATGCAGGATTGAAATTTTTGATGGTTTTTTACTCCTCTCAACAGCCCAAACAAGTTTCTAAAAGGATGAGTTTGCAACTACTTTACTTTTGGAGAAAATTCAAAACATTCATTATTCAATAGGGCCCAAACTATCAAAAACCAGCGGTTTCAATGAACACACATTTCTTGGAAGAATCATGCAGGACTGAAATTTTTGATGTTTTTCTACTCCTCTCATGAGCCCAAACAAGTCTCTAAAAGCATGAGTTTGCAACTACTTTACTTTTGGAGAAAATTCAAAACATTCATTATTCAATAGAGCCCAATAGCAAAAATCAGGTTTTGAATGAAGAATCACATTTCTTGGTAGAATCATGCAGGATTGAAATTTTTGATGGTTTTTTACTCCTCTCAACAGCCCAAACAAGTTTCTAAAAGGATGAGTTTGCAACTACTTTACTTTTGGAGAAAATTCAAAACATTCATTATTCAATAGGGCCCAAACTATCAAAAACCAGCGGTTTCAATGAACACACATTTCTTGGAAGAATCATGCAGGACTGAAATTTTTGATGTTTTTCTACTCCTCTCATGAGCCCAAACAAGTCTCTAAAAGCATGAGTTTGCAACTACTTTAATTTTGGAGAAAATTCAAAACATTCATTATTCAATAGAGCCCAATAGCAAAAATCAGGTTTTGAATGAAGAATCACATTTCTTGGTAGAATCATGCAGGATTGAAATTTTTGATGGTTTTTTACTCCTCTCAACAGCCCAAACAAGTTTCTAAAAGGATGAGTTTGCAACTACTTTACTTTCGGAGAAAATTCAAAACATTCATTACTCAATACGGCCCAAACTATCAAAAACCAGCGGTTTCAATGAACACACATTTCTTGGTAGAATCATGCAGGACTGAAATTTTTGATGTTTTTCTACTCCTCTCATGAGCCCAAACAAGTCTCTAAAAGCATGAGTTTGCAACTACTTTACTTTTGGAGAAAATTCAAAACATTCATTATTCAATAGAGCCCAATAGCAAAAATCAGGTTTTGAATGAAGAATCACATTTCTTGGTAGAATCATGCAGGATTGAAATTTTTGATGGTTTTTTACTCCTCTCAACAGCCCAAACAAGTTTCTAAAAGGATGAGTTTGCAACTGCTTTACTTTTGGAGAAAATTCAAAACATTCATTATTCAATAGGGCCCAAACTATCAAAAACCAGCGGTTTCAATGAACACACATTTCTTGGTAGAATCATGCAGGACTGAAATTTTTGATGTTTTTCTACTCCTCTCATGAGCCCAAACAAGTCTCTAAAAGCATGAGTTTGCAACTACTTTACTTTTGGAGAAAATTCAAAACATTCATTATTCAATAGAGCCCAATAGCAAAAATCAGGTTTTGAATGAAGAATCACATTTCTTGGTAGAATCATGCAGGATTGAAATTTTTGATGGTTTTTTACTCCTCTCTACAGCCCAAACAAGTTTCTAAAAGGATGAGTTTGCAACTGCTTTACTTTTGGAGAAAATTCAAAACATTCATTATTCAATAGGGCACAAACTATCAAAAACCAACGGTTTGAATGAACACACATTTCTTGGTAGAATCATGCAGGACTCAAATTTTTGATGTTTTTCTACTCCTCTCATGAGCCCAAACAAGTTTCTAAAAGCATGAGTTTGCAACTACTTTACTTTTGGAGAAAATTCAAAACATTCATTATTCAATAGAGCCCAATAGCAAAATTCAGGTTTTGAATGAAGAATCACATTTCTTGGTAGAATCATGCAGGATTGAAATTTTTGATGGTTTTTTACTCCTCTCAACAGCCCAAACAAGTTTCTAAAAGGATGAGTTTGCAACTACTTTACTTTTGGAGAAAATTCAAAACATTCATTATTCAATAGGGCCCAAACTATCAAAAACCAGCGGTTTCAATGAACACACATTTCTTGGTAGAATCATGCAGGACTGAAATTTTTGATGTTTTTCTACTCCTCTCATGAGCCCAAACAAGTCTCTAAAAGCATGAGTTTGCAACTACTTTACT
Organism: Dendrobates tinctorius; assembly: GCF_039654945.1. Taxonomy (NCBI): domain Eukaryota; kingdom Metazoa; phylum Chordata; class Amphibia; order Anura; family Dendrobatidae; genus Dendrobates; species Dendrobates tinctorius. Next base: position 653,227 of record NW_027362006.1, on the reverse strand, counting down.
TTTGGAGAAAATTCAAAACATTCACTATTCAATAGAGCCCAATAGCAAAAATCAGGTTTTGAATGAAGAATCACATTTCTTGGTAAAATCATGCAGGATTGAAATTTTTGATGGTTTTTTACTCCTCTCAACAGCCCAAACAAGTTTCTAAAAGGATGAGTTTGCAACTACTTTACTTTTGGAGAAAATTCAAAACATTCATTATTCAATAGGGCCCAAACTATCAAAAACCAGCGGTTTCAATGAACACACATTTCTTGGTAGAATCATGCAGGACTGAAATTTTTGATGTTTTTCTACTCCTCTCATGAGCCCAAACAAGTCTCTAAAAGCATGAGTTTGCAACTACTTTACTTTTGGAGAAAATTCAAAACATTCATTATTCAATAGAGCCCAATAGCAAAAATCAGGTTTTGAATGAAGAATCACATTTCTTGGTAGAATCATGCAGGATTGAAATTTTTGATGGTTTTTTACTCCTCTCAACAGCCCAAACAAGTTTCTAAACGGATGAGTTTGCAACTACTTTACTTTTGGAGAAAATTCAAAACATTCATTATTCAATAGGGCCCAAACTATCAAAAACCAGCGGTTTCAATGAACACACATTTCTTGGAAGAATCATGCAGGACTGAAATTTTTGATGTTTTTCTACTCCTCTCATGAGCCCAAACAAGTTTCTAAAAGCATGAGTTTGCAACTACTTTACTTTTGGAGAAAATTCAAAACATTCATTATTCAATAGAGCCCAATAGCAAAAATCAGGTTTTGAATGAAGAATCACAGTTCTTGGTAGAATCATGCAGGATTGAAATTTTTGATGGTTTTTTACTCCTCTCAACAGCCCAAACAAGTTTCTAAAAGGATGAGTTTGCAACTACTTTACTTTTGGAGAAAATTCAAAACATTCATTATTCAATAGAGCCCAATAGCAAAAATCAGGTTTTGAATGAAGAATCACATTTCTTGGTAGAATCATGCAGGATTGAAATTTTTGATGGTTTTTTACTCCTCTCAACAGCCCAAACAAGTTTCTAAAAGGATGAGTTTGCAACTCTTTTACTTTTGGAGAAAATTCAAAACATTCATTATTCAATAGGGCCCAAACTATCAAAAACCAGCGGTTTCAATGAACACACATTTCTTGGTAGAATCATGCAGGACTGAAATTTTTGATGTTTTTCTACTCCTCTCATAAGCCCAAACAAGTCTCTAAAAGCATGAGTTTGCAACTACTTTACTTTTGGAGAAAATTCAAAACATTCATTATTCAATAGAGCCCAATAGCAAAAATCAGGTTTTGAATGAAGAATCACATTTCTTGGTAAAATCATGCAGGATTGAAATTTTTGATGGTTTTTTACTCCTCTCAACAGCCCAAACAAGTTTCTAAAAGGATGAGTTTGCAACTACTTTACTTTTGGAGAAAATTCAAAACATTCATTATTCAATAGGGCCCAAACTATCAAAAACCAGCGGTTTGAATGAACACACATTTCTTGGTAGAATCATGCAGGACTGAAATTTTTGATGTTTTTCTACTCCTCTCATGAGCCCAAACAAGTCTCTAAAAGCATGAGTTTGCAACTACTTTACTTTTGGAGAAAATTCAAAACATTCATTATTCAATAGAGCCCAATAGCAAAAATCAGGTTTTGAATGAAGAATCACATTTCTTGGTAGAAGCATGCAGGATTGAAATTTTTGATGGTTTTTTACTCCTCTCAACAGCCCAAACAAGTTTCTAAAAGGATGAGTTTGCAACTACTTTACTTTTGGAGAAAATTCAAAACATTCATTATTCAATAGGGCCCAAACTATCAAAAACCAGCGGTTTCAATGAACACACATTTCTTGGTAGAATCATGCAGGACTGAAGTTTTTGATGTTTTTCTACTCCTCTCATGAGCCCAAACAAGTCTCTAAAAGCATGAGTTTGCAACTACTTTACTTTTGGAGAAAATTCAAAACATTCATTATTCAATAGAGCCCAATAGCAAAAATCAGGTTTTGAATGAAGAATCACATTTCTTGGTAGAATGATGCAGGATTGAAATTTTTGATGGTTTTTTACTCCTCTCTACAGCCCAAACAAGTTTCTAAAAGGATGAGTTTGCAACTGCTTTACTTTTGGAGAAAATTCAAAACATTCATTATTCAATAGGGCCCAAACTATCAAAAACCAGCGGTTTGAATGAACACACATTTCTTGGTAGAATCATGCAGGACTCAAATTTTTGATGTTTTTCTACTCCTCTCATGAGCCCAAACAAGTCTCTAAAAGCATGAGTTTGCAACTACTTTACTTTTGGAGAAAATTCAAAACATTCATTATTCAATAGAGCCCAATAGCAAAAATCAGGTTTTGAATGAAGAATCACATTTCTTGGTAGAATCATGCAGGATTGAAATTTTTGATGGTTTTTTACTCCTCTCAACAGCCCAAACAAGTTTCTAAAAGGATGAGTTTGCAACTACTTTACTTTCGGAGAAAATTCAAAACATTCATTATTCAATAGGGCCCAAACTATCAAAAACCAGCGGTTTCAATGAACACACATTTCTTGGTAGAATCATGCAGGACTGAAATTTTTGATGTTTTTCTACTCCTCTCATGAGCCCAAACAAGTCTCTAAAAGCATGAGTTTGCAACTACTTTACTTTTGGAGAAAATTCAAAACATTCATTATTCAATAGAGCCCAATAGCAAAAATCAGGTTTTGAATGAAGAATCACATTTCTTGGTAGAATCATGCAGGATTGAAATTTTTGATGGTTTTTTACTCCTCTCAACAGCCCAAACAAGTTTCTAAAAGGATGAGTTTGCAACTGCTTTACTTTTGGAGAAAATTCAAAACATTCATTATTCAATAGGGCCCAAACTATCAAAAACCAGCGGTTTCAATGAACACACATTTCTTGGTAGAATCATGCAGGACTGAAATTTTTGATGTTTTTCTACTCCTCTCATGAGCCCAAACAAGTCTCTAAAAGCATGAGTTTGCAACTACTTTACTTTTGGAGAAAATTCAAAACATTCATTATTCAATAGAGCCCAATAGCAAAAATCAGGTTTTGAATGAAGAATCACATTTCTTGGTAGAATCATGCAGGATTGAAATTTTTGATGGTTTTTTACTCCTCTCTACAGCCCAAACAAGTTTCTAAAAGGATGAGTTTGCAACTGCTTTACTTTTGGAGAAAATTCAAAACATTCATTATTCAATAGGGCACAAACTATCAAAAACCAACGGTTTGAATGAACACACATTTCTTGGTAGAATCATGCAGGACTCAAATTTTTGATGTTTTTCTACTCCTCTCATGAGCCCAAACAAGTTTCTAAAAGCATGAGTTTGCAACTACTTTACTTTTGGAGAAATTTCAAAACATTCATTATTCAATAGAGCCCAATAGCAAAATTCAGGTTTTGAATGAAGAATCACATTTCTTGGTAGAATCATGCAGGATTGAAATTTTTGATGGTTTTTTACTCCTCTCAACAGCCCAAACAAGTTTCTAAAAGGATGAGTTTGCAACTACTTTACTTTTGGAGAAAATTCAAAACATTCATTATTCAATAGGGCCCAAACTATCAAAAACCAGCGGTTTCAATGAACACACATTTCTTGGTAGAATCATGCAGGACTGAAATTTTTGATGTTTTTCTACTCCTCTCATGAGCCCAAACAAGTCTCTAAAAGCATGAGTTTGCAACTACTTTACTTTTGGAGAAAATTCAAAACATTCATTATTCAATAGAGCCCAATAGCAAAAATCAGGTTTTGAATGAAGAATCACAGTTCTTGGTAGAATCATGCAGGATTGAAATTTTTGATGGTTTTTTACTCCTCTCAACAGCCCAAACAAGTTTCTAAAAGGATGAGTTTGCAACTACTTTACTTTTGGAGAAAATTCAAAACATTCATTATTCAATAGAGCCCAATAGCAAAAATCAGGTTTTGAATGAAGAATCACAGTTCTTGGTAGAATCATGCAGGATTGAAATTTTTGATGGTTTTTTACTCCTCTCAACAGCCCAAACAAGTTTCTAAAAGGATGAGTTTGCAACTACTTTACTTTTGGAGAAAATTCAAAACATTCATTATTCAATAGAGCCCAATAGCAAAAATCAGGTTTTGAATGAAGAATCACAGTTCTTGGTAGAATCATGCAGGATTGAAATTTTTGATGGTTTTTTACTCCTCTCAACAGCCCAAACAAGTTTCTAAAAGGATGAGTTTGCAACTACTTTACTTTTGGAGAAAATTCAAAACATTCATTATTCAATAGGGCCCAAACTATCAAAAACCAGCGGTTTCAATGAACACACATTTCTTGGAAGAATCATGCAGGGCTGAAATTTTTGATGTTTTTCTACTCCTCTCATGAGCCCAAACAAGTTTCTAAAAGCATGAGTTTGCAACTACTTTACTTTTGGAGAAAATTCAAAACATTCATTATTCAATAGAGCCCAATAGCAAAAATCAGGTTTTGAATGAAGAATCACAGTTCTTGGTAGAATCATGCAGGATTGAAATTTTTGATGGTTTTTTACTCCTCTCAACAGCCCAAACAAGTTTCTAAAAGGATGAGTTTGCAACTACTTTACTTTTGGAGAAAATTCAAAACATTCATTATTCAATAGGGCCCAAACTATCAAAAACCAGCGGTTTCAATGAACACACATTTCTTGGTAGAATCATGCAGGACTGAAATTTTTGATGTTTTTCTACTCCTCTCATAAGCCCAAACAAGTCTCTAAAAGCATGAGTTTGCAACTACTTTACTTTTGGAGAAAATTCAAAACATTCATTATTCAATAGAGCCCAATAGCAAAAATCAGGTTTTGAATGAAGAATCACATTTCTTGGTAAAATCATGCAGGATTGAAATTTTTGATGGTTTTTTACTCCTCTCAACAGCCCAAACAAGTTTCTAAAAGGATGAGTTTGCAACTACTTTACTTTTGGAGAAAATTCAAAACATTCATTATTCAATAGAGCCCAATAGCAAAAATCAGGTTTTGAATGAAGAATCACAGTTCTTGGTAGAATCATGCAGGATTGAAATTTTTGATGGTTTTTTACTCCTCTCAACAGCCCAAACAAGTTTCTAAAAGGATGAGTTTGCAACTACTTTACTTTTGGAGAAAATTCAAAACATTCATTATTCAATAGGGCCCAAACTATCAAAAACCAGCGGTTTCAATGAACACACATTTCTTGGAAGAATCATGCAGGGCTGAAATTTTTGATGTTTTTCTACTCCTCTCATGAGCCCAAACAAGTTTCTAAAAGCATGAGTTTGCAACTACTTTACTTTTGGAGAAAATTCAAAACATTCATTATTCAATAGAGCCCAATAGCAAAAATCAGGTTTTGAATGAAGAATCACAGTTCTTGGTAGAATCATGCAGGATTGAAATTTTTGATGGTTTTTTACTCCTCTCAACAGCCCAAACAAGTTTCTAAAAGGATGAGTTTGCAACTACTTTACTTTTGGAGAAAATTCAAAACATTCATTATTCAATAGAGCCCAATAGCAAAAATCAGGTTTTGAATGAAGAATCACATTTCTTGGTAGAATCATGCAGGATTGAAATTTTTGATGGTTTTTTACTCCTCTCAACAGCCCAAACAAGTTTCTAAAAGGATGAGTTTGCAACTACTTTACTTTTGGAGAAAATTCAAAACATTCATTATTCAATAGGGCCCAAACTATCAAAAACCAGCGGTTTCAATGAACACACATTTCTTGGTAGAATCATGCAGGACTGAAATTTTTGATGTTTTTCTACTCCTCTCATGAGCCCAAACAAGTCTCTAAAAGCATGAGTTTGCAACTACTTTACTTTTGGAGAAAATTCAAAACATTCATTATTCAATAGAGCCCAATAGCAAAAATCAGGTTTTGAATGAAGAATCACATTTCTTGGTAAAATCATGCAGGATTGAAATTTTTGATGGTTTTTTACTCCTCTCAACAACCCAAACAAGTTTCTAAAAGGATGAGTTTGCAACTACTTTACTTTTGGAGAAAATTCAAAACATTCATTATTCAATAGGGCCCAAACTATCAAAAACCAGCGGTTTCAATGAACACACATTTCTTGGTAGAATCATGCAGGACTGAAATTTTTGATGTTTTTCTACTCCTCTCATGAGCCCAAACAAGTCTCTAAAAGCATGAGTTTGCAACTACTTTACTTTTGGAGAAAATTCAAAACATTCATTATTCAATAGAGCCCAATAGCAAAAATCAGGTTTTGAATGAAGAATCACATTTCTTGGTAGAATCATGCAGGATTGAAATTTTTGATGGTTTTTTACTCCTCTCAACAGCCCAAACAAGTTTCTAAAAGGATGAGTTTGCAACTACTTTACTTTTGGAGAAAATTCAAAACATTCATTATTCAATAGGGCCCAAACTATCAAAAACCAGCGGTTTGAATGAACACACATTTCTTGGTAGAATCATGCAGGACTGAAATTTTTGATGTTTTTCTACTCCTCTCATGAGCCCAAACAAGTCTCTAAAAGCATGAGTTTGCAACTACTTTACTTTTGGAGAAAATTCAAAACATTCATTATTCAATAGAGCCCAATAGCAAAAATCAGGTTTTGAATGAAGAATCACATTTCTTGGTAGAAGCATGCAGGATTGAAATTTTTGATGGTTTTTTACTCCTCTCAACAGCCCAAACAAGTTTCTAAAAGGATGAGTTTGCAACTACTTTACTTTTGGAGAAAATTCAAAACATTCATTATTCAATAGGGCCCAAACTATCAAAAACCAGCGGTTTCAATGAACACACATTTCTTGGTAGAATCATGCAGGACTGAAGTTTTTGATGTTTTTCTACTCCTCTCATGAGCCCAAACAAGTCTCTAAAAGCATGAGTTTGCAACTACTTTACTTTTGGAGAAAATTCAAAACATTCATTATTCAATAGAGCCCAATAGCAAAAATCAGGTTTTGAATGAAGAATCACATTTCTTGGTAGAATGATGCAGGATTGAAATTTTTGATGGTTTTTTAATCCTCTCTACAGCCCAAACAAGTTTCTAAAAGGATGAGTTTGCAACTGCTTTACTTTTGGAGAAAATTCAAAACATTCATTATTCAATAGGGCCCAAACTATCAAAAACCAGCGGTTTCAATGAACACACATTTCTTGGTAGAATCATGCAGGACTCAAATTTTTGATGTTTTTCTACTCCTCTCATGAGCCCAAACAAGTTTCTAAAAGCATGAGTTTGCAACTACTTTACTTTTGGAGAAAATTCAAAACATTCATTATTCAATAGAGCCCAATAGCAAAATTCAGGTTTTGAATGAAGAATCACATTTCTTGGTAGAATCATGCAGGATTGAAATTTTTGATGGTTTTTTACTCCTCTCAACAGCCCAAACAAGTTTCTAAAAGGATGAGTTTGCAACTACTTTACTTTTGGAGAAAATTCAAAACATTCATTATTCAATAGGGCCCAAACTATCAAAAACCAGCGGTTTCAATGAACACACATTTCTTGGTAGAATCATGCAGGACTGAAATTTTTGATGTTTTTCTACTCCTCTCATGAGCCCAAACAAGTCTGTAAAAGCATGAGTTTGCAACTACTTTACTTTTGGATAAAATTCAAAACATTCATTATTCAATAGAGCCCAATAGCAAAAATCAGGTTTTGAATGAAGAATCACAGTTCTTGGTAGAATCATGCAGGATTGAAATTTTTGATGGTTTTTTACTCCTCTCAACAGCCCAAACAAGTTTCTAAAAGGATGAGTTTGCAACTACTTTACTTTTGGAGAAAATTCAAAACATTCATTATTCAATAGGGCCCAAACTATCAAAAACCAGCGGTTTCAATGAACACACATTTCTTGGAAGAATCATGCAGGGCTGAAATTTTTGATGTTTTTCTACTCCTCTCATGAGCCCAAACAAGTTTCTAAAAGCATGAGTTTGCAACTACTTTACTTTTGGAGAAAATTCAAAACATTCATTATTCAATAGAGCCCAATAGCAAAAATCAGGTTTTGAATGAAGAATCACAGTTCTTGGTAGAATCATGCAGGATTGAAATTTTTGATGGTTTTTTACTCCTCTCAACAGCCCAAACAAGTTTCTAAAAGGATGAGTTTGCAACTACTTTACTTTTGGAGAAAATTCAAAACATTCATTATTCAATAGAGCCCAATAGCAAAAATCAGGTTTTGAATGAAGAATCACATTTCTTGGTAGAATCATGCAGGATTGAAATTTTTGATGGTTTTTTACTCCTCTCAACAGCCCAAACAAGTTTCTAAAAGGATGAGTTTGCAACTACTTTACTTTTGGAGAAAATTCAAAACATTCATTATTCAATAGGGCCCAAACTATCAAAAACCAGCGGTTTCAATGAACACACATTTCTTGGTAGAATCATGCAGGACTGAAATTTTTGATGTTTTTCTACTCCTCTCATGAGCCCAAACAAGTCTCTAAAAGCATGAGTTTGCAACTACTTTACTTTTGGAGAAAATTCAAAACATTCATTATTCAATAGAGCCCAATAGCAAAAATCAGGTTTTGAATGAAGAATCACATTTCTTGGTAAAATCATGCAGGATTGAAATTTTTGATGGTTTTTTACTCCTCTCAACAACCCAAACAAGTTTCTAAAAGGATGAGTTTGCAACTACTTTACTTTTGGAGAAAATTCAAAACATTCATTACTCAATAGGGCCCAAACTATCAAAAACCAGCGGTTTCAATGAACACACATTTCTTGGTAGAATCATGCAGGACTGAAATTTTTGATGTTTTTCTACTCCTCTCATGAGCCCAAACAAGTCTCTAAAAGCATGAGTTTGCAACTACTTTACTTTTGGAGAAAATTCAAAACATTCATTATTCAATAGAGCCCAATAGCAAAAATCAGGTTTTGAATGAAGAATCACATTTCTTGGTAGAATCATGCAGGATTGAAATTTTTGATGGTTTTTTACTCCTCTCAACAGCCCAAACAAGTTTCTAAAAGGATGAGTTTGCAACTACTTTACTTTTGGAGAAAATTCAAAACATTCATTATTCAATAGGGCCCAAACTATCAAAAACCAGCGGTTTGAATGAACACACATTTCTTGGTAGAATCATGCAGGACTGAAATTTTTGATGTTTTTCTACTCCTCTCATGAGCCCAAACAAGTCTCTAAAAGCATGAGTTTGCAACTACTTTACTTTTGGAGAAAATTCAAAACATTCATTATTCAATAGAGCCCAATAGCAAAAATCAGGTTTTGAATGAAGAATCACATTTCTTGGTAGAAGCATGCAGGATTGAAATTTTTGATGGTTTTTTACTCCTCTCAACAGCCCAAACAAGTTTCTAAAAGGATGAGTTTGCAACTACTTTACTTTTGGAGAAAATTCAAAACATTCATTATTCAATAGGGCCCAAACTATCAAAAACCAGCGGTTTCAATGAACACACATTTCTTGGTAGAATCATGCAGGACTGAAGTTTTTGATGTTTTTCTACTCCTCTCATGAGCCCAAACAAGTCTCTAAAAGCATGAGTTTGCAACTACTTTACTTTTGGAGAAAATTCAAAACATTCATTATTCAATAGAGCCCAATAGCAAAAATCAGGTTTTGAATGAAGAATCACATTTCTTGGTAGAATGATGCAGGATTGAAATTTATGATGGTTTTTTACTCCTCTCTACAGCCCAAACAAGTTTCTAAAAGGATGAGTTTGCAACTGCTTTACTTTTGGAGAAAATTCAAAACATTCATTATTCAATAGGGCCCAAACTATCAAAAACCAGCGGTTTGAATGAACACACATTTCTTGGTAGAATCATGCAGGACTGAAATTTTTGATGGTTTTTTACTCCTCTCAACAGCCCAAACAAGTTTCTAAAAGGATGAGTTTGCAACTACTTTACTTTTGGAGAAAATTCAAAACATTCATTATTCAATAGAGCCCAATAGCAAAAATCAGGTTTTGAATGAAGAATCACATTTCTTGGTAGAATCATGCAGGATTGAAATTTTTGATGGTTTTTTACTCCTCTCAACAGCCCAAACAAGTTTCTAAAAGGATGAGTTTGCAACTACTTTACTTTTGGAGAAAATTCAAAACATTCATTATTCAATAGGGCCCAAACTATCAAAAACCAGCGGTTTCAATGAACACACATTTCTTGGTAGAATCATGCAGGACTGAAATTTTTGATGTTTTTCTACTCCTCTCATAAGCCCAAACAAGTCTCTAAAAGCATGAGTTTGCAACTACTTTACTTTTGGAGAAAATTCAAAACATTCATTATTCAATAGAGCCCAATAGCAAAAATCAGGTTTTGAATGAAGAATCACATTTCTTGGTAAAATCATGCAGGATTGAAATTTTTGATGGTTTTTTACTCCTCTCAACAGCCCAAACAAGTTTCTAAAAGGATGAGTTTGCAACTACTTTACTTTTGGAGAAAATTCAAAACATTCATTATTCAATAGGGCCCAAACTATCAAAAAACAGCGGTTTCAATGAACACACATTTCTTGGTAGAATCATGCAGGACTGAAATTTTTGATGTTTTTCTACTCCTCTCATGAGCCCAAACAAGTTTCTAAAAGCATGAGTTTGCAACTACTTTACTTTTGGAGAAAATTCAAAACATTCACTATTCAATAGAGCCCAATAGCAAAAATCAGGTTTTGAATGAAGAATCACATTTCTTGGTAAAATCATGCAGGATTGAAATTTTTGATGGTTTTTTACTCCTCTCAACAGCCCAAACAAGTTTCTAAAAGGATGAGTTTGCAACTACTTTACTTTTGGAGAAAATTCAAAACATTCATTATTCAATAGGGCCCAAACTATCAAAAACCAGCGGTTTCAATGAACACACATTTCTTGGTAGAATCATGCAGGACTGAAATTTTTGATGTTTTTCTACTCCTCTCATGAGCCCAAACAAGTCTCTAAAAGCATGAGTTTGCAACTACTTTACTTTTGGAGAAAATTCAAAACATTCATTATTCAATAGAGCCCAATAGCAAAAATCAGGTTTTGAATGAAGAATCACATTTCTTGGTAGAATCATGCAGGATTGAAATTTTTGATGGTTTTTTACTCCTCTCAACAGCCCAAACAAGTTTCTAAAAGGATGAGTTTGCAACTACTTTACTTTTGGAGAAAATTCAAAACATTCATTATTCAATAGGGCCCAAACTATCAAAAACCAGCGGTTTCAATGAACACACATTTCTTGGTAGAATCATGCAGGACTGAAATTTTTGATGTTTTTCTACTCCTCTCATGAGCCCAAACAAGTCTCTAAAAGCATGAGTTTGCAACTACTTTACTTTTGGAGAAAATTCAAAACATTCACTTTTCAATAGAGCCCAATAGCAAAAATCAGGTTTTGAATGAAGAATCACATTTCTTGGTAGAATCATGCAGGATTGAAATTTTTGATGGTTTTTTACTCCTCTCAACAGCCCAAACAAGTTTCTAAAAGGATGAGTTTGCAACTACTTTACTTTTGGAGAAAATTCAAAACATTCATTATTCAATAGGGCCCAAACTATCAAAAACCAGCGGTTTCAATGAACACACATTTCTTGGTAGAATCATGCAGGACTGAAATTTTTGATGTTTTTCTACTCCTCTCATGAGCCCAAACAAGTCTCTAAAAGCATGAGTTTGCAACTACTTTACTTTTGGAGAAAATTCAAAACATTCATTATTCAATAGAGCCCAATAGCAAAAATCAGGTTTTGAATGAAGAATCACAGTTCTTGGTAGAATCATGCAGGATTGAAATTTTTGATGGTTTTTTACTCCTCTCAACAGCCCAAACAAGTTTCTAAAAGGATGAGTTTGCAACTACTTTACTTTTGGAGAAAATTCAAAACATTCATTATTCAATAGGGCCCAAACTATCAAAAACCAGCGGTTTCAATGAACACACATTTCTTGGAAGAATCATGCAGGGCTGAAATTTTTGATGTTTTTCTACTCCTCTCATGAGCCCAAACAAGTCTCTAAAAGCATGAGTTTGCAACTACTTTACTTTTGGAGAAAATTCAAAACATTCATTATTCAATAGAGCCCAATAGCAAAAATCAGGTTTTGAATGAAGAATCACATTTCTTGGTAGAATCATGCAGGATTGAAATTTTTGATGGTTTTTTACTCCTCTCAACAGCCCAAACAAGTTTCTAAAAGGATGAGTTTGCAACTACTTTACTTTTGGAGAAAATTCAAAACATTCATTATTCAATAGGGCCCAAACTATCAAAAACCAGCGGTTTCAATGAACACACATTTCTTGGAAGAATCATGCAGGACTGAAATTTTTGATGTTTTTCTACTCCTCTCATGAGCCCAAACAAGTTTCTAAAAGCATGAGTTTGCAACTACTTTACTTTTGGAGAAAATTCAAAACATTCATTATTCAATAGAGCCCAATAGCAAAAATCAGGTTTTGAATGAAGAATCACAGTTCTTGGTAGAATCATGCAGGATTGAAATTTTTGATGGTTTTTTACTCCTCTCAACAGCCCAAACAAGTTTCTAAAAGGATGAGTTTGCAACTACTTTACTTTTGGAGAAAATTCAAAACATTCATTATTCAATAGAGCCCAATAGCAAAAATCAGGTTTTGAATGAAGAATCACATTTCTTGGTAGAATCATGCAGGATTGAAATTTTTGATGGTTTTTTACTCCTCTCAACAGCCCAAACAAGTTTCTAAAAGGATGAGTTTGCAACTCTTTTACTTTTGGAGAAAATTCAAAACATTCATTATTCAATAGGGCCCAAACTATCAAAAACCAGCGGTTTCAATGAACACACATTTCTTGGTAGAATCATGCAGGACTGAAATTTTTGATGTTTTTCTACTCATCTCATAAGCCCAAACAAGTCTCTAAAAGCATGAGTTTGCAACTACTTTACTTTTGGAGAAAATTCAAAACATTCATTATTCAATAGAGCCCAATAGCAAAAATCAGGTTTTGAATGAAGAATCACATTTCTTGGTAAAATCATGCAGGATTGAAATTTTTGATGGTTTTTTACTCCTCTCAACAGCCCAAACAAGTTTCTAAAAGGATGAGTTTGCAACTACTTTACTTTTGGAGAAAATTCAAAACATTCATTATTCAATAGAGCCCAATAGCAAAAATCAGGTTTTGAATGAAGAATCACATTTCTTGGTAGAATCATGCAGGATTGAAATTTTTGATGGTTTTTTACTCCTCTCAACAGCCCAAACAAGTTTCTAAAAGGATGAATTGCAACTACTTTACTTTTGGAGAAAATTCAAAACATTCATTATTCAATAGGGCCCAAACTATCAAAAACCAGCGGTTTCAATGAACACACATTTCTTGGTAGAATCATGCAGGACTGAAATTTTTGATGTTTTTCTACTCCTCTCATGAGCCCAAACAAGTCTCTAAAAGCATGAGTTTGCAACTACTTTACTTTTGGAGAAAATTCAAAACATTCATTATTCAATAGAGCCCAATAGCAAAAATCAGGTTTTGAATGAAGAATCACATTTCTTGGTAAAATCATGCAGGATTGAAATTTTTGATGGTTTTTTACTCCTCTCAACAGCCCAAACAAGTTTCTAAAAGGATGAGTTTGCAACTACTTTACTTTTGGAGAAAATTCAAAACTTTCATTATTCAATAGGGCCCAAACTATCAAAAACCAGCGGTTTCAATGAACACACATTTCTTGGTAGAATCATGCAGGACTGAAATTTTTGATGTTTTTCTACTCCTCTCATGAGCCCAAACAAGTTTCTAAAAGCATGAGTTTGCAACTACTTTACTTTTGGAGAAAATTCAAAACATTCACTATTCAATAGAGCCCAATAGCAAAAATCAGGTTTTGAATGAAGAATCACATTTCTTGGTAAAATCATGCAGGATTGAAATTTTTGATGGTTTTTTACTCCTCTCAACAGCCCAAACAAGTTTCTAAAAGGATGAGTTTGCAACTACTTTACTTTTGGAGAAAATTCAAACCATTCATTATTCAATAGGGCCCAAACTATCAAAAACCAGCGGTTTCAATGAACACACATTTCTTGGTAGAATCATGCAGGACTGAAATTTTTGATGTTTTTCTACTCCTCTCATGAGCCCAAACAAGTCTCTAAAAGCATGAGTTTGCAACTACTTTACTTTTGGAGAAAATTCAAAACATTCATTATTCAATAGAGCCCAATAGCAAAAATCAGGTTTTGAATGAAGAATCACATTTCTTGGTAGAATCATGCAGGATTGAAATTTTTGATGGTTTTTTACTCCTCTCAACAGCCCAAACAAGTTTCTAAACGGATGAGTTTGCAACTACTTTACTTTTGGAGAAAATTCAAAACATTCATTATTCAATAGGGCCCAAACTATCAAAAACCAGCGGTTTCAATGAACACACATTTCTTGGAAGAATCATGCAGGACAGAAATTTTTGATGTTTTTCTACTCCTCTCATGAGCCCAAACAAGTTTCTAAAAGCATGAGTTTGCAACTACTTTACTTTTGGAGAAAATTCAAAACATTCATTATTCAATAGAGCCCAATAGCAAAAATCAGGTTTTGAATGAAGAATCACAGTTCTTGGTAGAATCATGCAGGATTGAAATTTTTGATGGTTTTTTACTCCTCTCAACAGCCCAAACAAGTTTCTAAAAGGATGAGTTTGCAACTACTTTACTTTTGGAGAAAATTCAAAACATTCATTATTCAATAGAGCCCAATAGCAAAAATCAGGTTTTGAATGAAGAATCACATTTCTTGGTAGAATCATGCAGGATTGAAATTTTTGATGGTTTTTTACTCCTCTCAACAGCCCAAACAAGTTTCTAAAAGGATGAGTTTGCAACTACTTTACTTTTGGAGAAAATTCAAAACATTCATTATTCAATAGGGCCCAAACTATCAAAAACCAGCGGTTTCAATGAACACACATTTCTTGGTAGAATCATGCAGGACTGAAATTTTTGATGTTTTTCTACTCCTCTCATGAGCCCAAACAAGTCTCTAAAAGCATGAGTTTGCAACTACTTTACTTTTGGAGAAAATTCAAAACATTCACTTTTCAATAGAGCCCAATAGCAAAAATCAGGTTTTGAATGAAGAATCACATTTCTTGGTAGAATCATGCAGGATTGAAATTTTTGATGGTTTTTTACTCCTCTCAACAGCCCAAACAAGTTTCTAAAAGGATGAGTTTGCAACTACTTTACTTTTGGAGAAAATTCAAAACATTCATTATTCAATAGGGCCCAAACTATCAAAAACCAGCGGTTTCAATGAACACACATTTCTTGGTAGAATCATGCAGGACTGAAATTTTTGATGTTTTTCTACTCCTCTCATGAGCCCAAACAAGTCTCTAAAAGCATGAGTTTGCAACTACTTTACTTTTGGAGAAAATTCAAAACATTCATTATTCAATAGAGCCCAATAGCAAAAATCAGGTTTTGAATGAAGAATCACAGTTCTTGGTAGAATCATGCAGGATTGAAATTTTTGATGGTTTTTTACTCCTCTCAACAGCCCAAACAAGTTTCTAAAAGGATGAGTTTGCAACTACTTTACTTTTGGAGAAAATTCAAAACATTCATTATTCAATAGGGCCCAAACTATCAAAAACCAGCGGTTTCAATGAACACACATTTCTTGGAAGAATCATGCAGGGCTGAAATTTTTGATGTTTTTCTACTCCTCTCATGAGCCCAAACAAGTCTCTAAAAGCATGAGTTTGCAACTACTTTACTTTTGGAGAAAATTCAAAACATTCATTATTCAATAGAGCCCAATAGCAAAAATCAGGTTTTGAATGAAGAATCACATTTCTTGGTAGAATCATGCAGGATTGAAATTTTTGATGGTTTTTTACTCCTCTCAACAGCCCAAACAAGTTTCTAAAAGGATGAGTTTGCAACTACTTTACTTTTGGAGAAAATTCAAAACATTCATTATTCAATAGGGCCCAAACTATCAAAAACCAGCGGTTTCAATGAACACACATTTCTTGGAAGAATCATGCAGGACTGAAATTTTTGATGTTTTTCTACTCCTCTCATGAGCCCAAACAAGTTTCTAAAAGCATGAGTTTGCAACTACTTTACTTTTGGAGAAAATTCAAAACATTCATTATTCAATAGAGCCCAATAGCAAAAATCAGGTTTTGAATGAAGAATCACAGTTCTTGGTAGAATCATGCAGGATTGAAATTTTTGATGGTTTTTTACTCCTCTCAACAGCCCAAACAAGTTTCTAAAAGGATGAGTTTGCAACTACTTTACTTTTGGAGAAAATTCAAAACATTCATTATTCAATAGAGCCCAATAGCAAAAATCAGGTTTTGAATGAAGAATCACATTTCTTGGTAGAATCATGCAGGATTGAAATTTTTGATGGTTTTTTACTCCTCTCAACAGCCCAAACAAGTTTCTAAAAGGATGAGTTTGCAACTCTTTTACTTTTGGAGAAAATTCAAAACATTCATTATTCAATAGGGCCCAAACTATCAAAAACCAGCGGTTTCAATGAACACACATTTCTTGGTAGAATCATGCAGGACTGAAATTTTTGATGTTTTTCTACTCATCTCATAAGCCCAAACAAGTCTCTAAAAGCATGAGTTTGCAACTACTTTACTTTTGGAGAAAATTCAAAACATTCATTATTCAATAGAGCCCAATAGCAAAAATCAGGTTTTGAATGAAGAATCACATTTCTTGGTAAAATCATGCAGGATTGAAATTTTTGATGGTTTTTTACTCCTCTCAACAGCCCAAACAAGTTTCTAAAAGGATGAGTTTGCAACTACTTTACTTTTGGAGAAAATTCAAAACATTCATTATTCAATAGAGCCCAATAGCAAAAATCAGGTTTTGAATGAAGAATCACATTTCTTGGTAGAATCATGCAGGATTGAAATTTTTGATGGTTTTTTACTCCTCTCAACAGCCCAAACAAGTTTCTAAAAGGATGAATTGCAACTACTTTACTTTTGGAGAAAATTCAAAACATTCATTATTCAATAGGGCCCAAACTATCAAAAACCAGCGGTTTCAATGAACACACATTTCTTGGTAGAATCATGCAGGACTGAAATTTTTGATGTTTTTCTACTCCTCTCATGAGCCCAAACAAGTCTCTAAAAGCATGAGTTTGCAACTACTTTACTTTTGGAGAAAATTCAATAGCACTAGATGCTGAAAAAGCCTTTGACAGAGTCAGCTGGGAATTTTTAGTCGCCACTCTAGACAAATTCGGTTTTAGCTCTAAATTAATAAATACAATAATGGCACTTTATTCATCCCCTTCTGCTAATATATATGCTAATAACCATCTTTCTAAACAAATTTTGATTACCAATGGCACTAGACAAGGATGTCCCCTCTCGCCTTTACTCTTTGCCTTAATTATGGAACCTCTAGCAGAAACCATTAGATCCAATGAACGTGTTGAGGGCATCAAAATAGGTGAAACACAGTACAAGATAGGGTTATTTGCTGATGATATTATTCTAAGCCTCTCAAATCCATTGGATTCGGTCAAAGGGGTACTCCCTATTTTTGAGGAATTTTCAAAAGTCTCGTTCTTTAAAATAAATGACACAAAGTCCAAAATTTTAGACTTTTTCCTATGCAATGAAATCATCTCTAGTATCAAAAACGTTACTAAATATGAATGGGAAAAAGACGCAATTTTGTATTTAGGCATCTCAATAACCAGGAACTTTGCCAAAACGATTGAAGTAAATATGCGGAATCTTATTAAAAATACTCAAATGGAATTTAATGCTCACTCTAAGCATGAAATCTCGTGGGTAGGGAGGATAGTCCTCTTTAAACTTCTCACCCTTCCCAAGATACTTTACATTTTTAGGTCTTTGCCTTTCTCTATTCCCCTTAAATATATTAGACAACTGCAATCTATAGTAAACAGATTTATTTCCAACCAAAAAAAAGCTAGAATAGCATTTCTAACACTCACTAGACGGAAGGATGAGGGAGGTTTGGCCCTCCCTAACTTAGTTAACTATTACTATTCAAATCTCATAATACAATCCTTGTCATGGTTTAATCAGGATAACTGTCCAATTTGGACGGATATAGAGAAAGTTTGGAACAGTAACATTCCACTGTCAAGACTGATTTTGGATGGTTTGGTATCCTCTAGTCACTTACCACATATTTCTCCAACAATATCAGCCACATTATTAGCTTGGAAATACTTAGCTAAATCCCAAATTCATACTAAAAAAGGATCAAAATATCAACAAATCAAAAATGTTCCTCTCAAAACCTTTAGTTTAATCCTGGAAAAGGATATTCCCTCTAATTGGAAACAAGTTGGTATTAAAAAGCTAGTGGATTTGCATGATGGTAAGCAATTCATCAGCGATGATCTACTGCGAACTAAATTTAACTTTGCCATCAGCGACTTCCACTTTCTATCTAACTTAAAAAAACTCATTAAGAAGCTATTAAGAAAAAGAACCTTTATAACAGATTCCACTAGTCTACTAATATGTAACCCTGGCAATAAATATTATTGGAAATCTAGAAACATCTACGACTTTCTTAACTCTAGTAATAATCCGGAAAAAACTACCTTTATGCTTAACTGGGAAAAAGACCTCAACATTACAAGAACTCAGCAACAATGGACCAAAGCACTAAAATCAACATACTCGTCTAACATTTGTGCAAACCTTCACGAATCATACTTTAAAATCTTATCTAGATGGTACTTTACCCCCTTTAAGCTAGCAAAAATTTTTCCTGGTAGATCTCCTGAATGCTGGAGACATTGTGGTGAAATAGGTAGCTTACTCCACATGTTTTGGGAATGTTCGAAAATCAGACCTTTATGGTCTGAGATTTCTGATTTAATCAATAAAGTCACCAAAACTACAATAACTTTAACTCCACATAAGGCCCTGTTATCACTTGACCTTGAAGATATTCATTCATCTCACCGTTCTGTCATTATCCATCTACTCTTAATAACTAAAAATGCAATAGCTCTTTTCTGGAAAGAAGATTCAGTTCCCAAAATTAGCGACATTATCGATAAAATGAATCTTCATGAATCATACGAAAAAAGCCATGCTACTGCAAACAACTACTATATAACTTATAGTAAAAGATGGAAATGCTGGACAGATTTTAGCGCTTCCTAGATTTCTGCATTGGCCTCTCTCCTACTCCTAATCCAAATTGATTATCTGTATGGTTGTTCATATTGTACAATTCCTTAACCGCACTATTGTTTTATTAAACAACGGTTAATTTTTTATTTGTATTGAAATTCTATGTTTGTACCTGCAATTTATTTGTGACTGTACTGTTAGTTAGATCTATATCTCAACTTACTTCATATTTGTAACATTACTGTTATATTTCTTTCCCCCCCCTTCTCCTTTTGTTTTGGCCTTTGTTTGTCTCAATAAAACAATTAAACTCATTCTGAACTCCTTACCCTCATCATAACCTACCCCCCCCCTTTTTTTTTTTTTTTTTTTTTTTTTTTTTTTTTTTTTTTTTTTTTCTTTTATCAGTATAAATGTAACATCTACATTTCAATGCTACTAAAAAACATTACTGTTACCTTTGAAAATTTAATAAAGTTGATTGAAAATGGAGAAAATTCAAAACATTCATTATTCAATAGAGCCCAATAGCAAAAATCAGGTTTTGAATGAAGAATCACATTTCTTGGTAAAATCATGCAGGATTGAAATTTTTGATGGTTTTTTACTCCTCTCAACAGCCCAAACAAGTTTCTAAAAGGATGAGTTTGCAACTACTTTACTTTTGGAGAAAATTCAAAACTTTCATTATTCAATAGGGCCCAAACTATCAAAAACCAGCGGTTTCAATGAACACACATTTCTTGGTAGAATCATGCAGGACTGAAATTTTTGATGTTTTTCTACTCCTCTCATGAGCCCAAACAAGTTTCTAAAAGCATGAGTTTGCAACTACTTTACTTTTGGAGAAAATTCAAAACATTCACTATTCAATAGAGCCCAATAGCAAAAATCAGGTTTTGAATGAAGAATCACATTTCTTGGTAAAATCATGCAGGATTGAAATTTTTGATGGTTTTTTACTCCTCTCAACAGCCCAAACAAGTTTCTAAAAGGATGAGTTTGCAACTACTTTACTTTTGGAGAAAATTCAAACCATTCATTATTCAATAGGGCCCAAACTATCAAAAACCAGCGGTTTCAATGAACACACATTTCTTGGTAGAATCATGCAGGACTGAAATTTTTGATGTTTTTCTACTCCTCTCATGAGCCCAAACAAGTCTCTAAAAGCATGAGTTTGCAACTACTTTACTTTTGGAGAAAATTCAAAACATTCATTATTCAATAGAGCCCAATAGCAAAAATCAGGTTTTGAATGAAGAATCACATTTCTTGGTAGAATCATGCAGGATTGAAATTTTTGATGGTTTTTTACTCCTCTCAACAGCCCAAACAAGTTTCTAAACGGATGAGTTTGCAACTACTTTACTTTTGGAGAAAATTCAAAACATTCATTATTCAATAGGGCCCAAACTATCAAAAACCAGCGGTTTCAATGAACACACATTTCTTGGAAGAATCATGCAGGACAGAAATTTTTGATGTTTTTCTACTCCTCTCATGAGCCCAAACAAGTTTCTAAAAGCATGAGTTTGCAACTACTTTACTTTTGGAGAAAATTCAAAACATTCATTATTCAATAGAGCCCAATAGCAAAAATCAGGTTTTGAATGAAGAATCACAGTTCTTGGTAGAATCATGCAGGATTGAAATTTTTGATGGTTTTTTACTCCTCTCAACAGCCCAAACAAGTTTCTAAAAGGATGAGTTTGCAACTACTTTACTTTTGGAGAAAATTCAAAACATTCATTATTCAATAGAGCCCAATAGCAAAAATCAGGTTTTGAATGAAGAATCACATTTCTTGGTAGAATCATGCAGGATTGAAATTTTTGATGGTTTTTTACTCCTCTCAACAGCCCAAACAAGTTTCTAAAAGGATGAGTTTGCAACTACTTTACTTTTGGAGAAAATTCAAAACATTCATTATTCAATAGGGCACAAACTATCAAAAACCAGCGGTTTCAATGAACACACATTTCTTGGTAGAATCATGCAGGACTGAAATTTTTGATGTTTTTCTACTCCTCTCATAAGCCCAAACAAGTCTCTAAAAGCATGAGTTTGCAACTACTTTACTTTTGGAGAAAATTCAAAACATTCATTATTCAATAGAGCCCAATAGCAAAAATCAGGTTTTGAATGAAGAATCACATTTCTTGGTAAAATCATGCAGGATTGAAATTTTTGATGGTTTTTTACTCCTCTCAACAGCCCAAACAAGTTTCTAAAAGGATGAGTTTGCAACTACTTTACTTTTGGAGAAAATTCAAAACATTCATTATTCAATAGGGCCCAAACTATCAAAAACCAGCGGTTTCAATGAACACACATTTCTTGGTAGAATCATGCAGGACTGAAATTTTTGATGTTTTTCTACTCCTCTCATGAGCCCAAACAAGTTTCTAAAAGCATGAGTTTGCAACTACTTTACTTTTGGAGAAAATTCAAAACATTCACTATTCAATAGAGCCCAATAGCAAAAATCAGGTTTTGAATGAAGAATCACATTTCTTGGTAAAATCATGCAGGATTGAAATTTTTGATGGTTTTTTACTCCTCTCAACAGCCCAAACAAGTTTCTAAAAGGATGAGTTTGCAACTACTTTACTTTTGGAGAAAATTCAAAACATTCATTATTCAATAGGGCCCAAACTATCAAAAACCAGCGGTTTCAATGAACACACATTTCTTGGTAGAATCATGCAGGACTGAAATTTTTGATGTTTTTCTACTCCTCTCATGAGCCCAAACAAGTCTCTAAAAGCATGAGTTTGCAACTACTTTACTTTTGGAGAAAATTCAAAACATTCATTATTCAATAGAGCCCAATAGCAAAAATCAGGTTTTGAATGAAGAATCACATTTCTTGGTAGAATCATGCAGGATTGAAATTTTTGATGGTTTTTTACTCCTCTCAACAGCCCAAACAAGTTTCTAAAAGGATGAGTTTGCAACTACTTTACTTTTGGAGAAAATTCAAAACATTCATTATTCAATAGGGCCCAAACTATCAAAAACCAGCGGTTTGAATGAACACACATTTCTTGGTAGAATCATGCAGGACTGAAATTTTTGATGTTTTTCTACTCCTCTCATGAGCCCAAACAAGTCTCTAAAAGCATGAGTTTGCAACTACTTTACTTTTGGAGAAAATTCAAAACATTCATTATTCAATAGAGCCCAATAGCAAAAATCAGGTTTTGAATGAAGAATCACATTTCTTGGTAGAAGCATGCAGGATTGAAATTTTTGATGGTTTTTTACTCCTCTCAACAGCCCAAACAAGTTTCTAAAAGGATGAGTTTGCAACTACTTTACTTTTGGAGAAAATTCAAAACATTCATTATTCAATAGGGCCCAAACTATCAAAAACCAGCGGTTTCAATGAACACACATTTCTTGGTAGAATCATGCAGGACTGAAGTTTTTGATGTTTTTCTACTCCTCTCATGAGCCCAAACAAGTCTCTAAAAGCATGAGTTTGCAACTACTTTACTTTTGGAGAAAATTCAAAACATTCATTATTCAATAGAGCCCAATAGCAAAAATCAGGTTTTGAATGAAGAATCACATTTCTTGGTAGAATCATGCAGGATTGAAATTTTTGATGGTTTTTTACTCCTCTCAACAGCCCAAACAAGTTTCTAAAAGGATGAGTTTGCAACTACTTTACTTTTGGAGAAAATTCAAAACATTCATTATTCAATAGGGCCCAAACTATCAAAAACCAGCGGTTTCAATGAACACACATTTCTTGGAAGAATCATGCAGGACTGAAATTTTTGATGTTTTTCTACTCCTCTCATGAGCCCAAACAAGTCTCTAAAAGCATGAGTTTGCAACTACTTTACTTTTGGAGAAAATTCAAAACATTCATTATTCAATAGAGCCCAATAGCAAAAATCAGGTTTTGAATGAAGAATCACATTTCTTGGTAGAATCATGCAGGATTGAAATTTTGATGGTTTTTTACTCCTCTCAACAGCCCAAACAAGTTTCTAAAAGGATGAGTTTGCAACTACTTTACTTTTGGAGAAAATTCAAAACATTCATTATTCAATAGGGCCCAAACTATCAAAAACCAGCGGTTTCAATGAACACACATTTCTTGGAAGAATCATGCAGGACTGAAATTTTTGATGTTTTTCTACTCCTCTCATGAGCCCAAACAAGTCTCTAAAAGCATGAGTTTGCAACTACTTTACTTTTGGAGAAAATTCAAAACATTCATTATTCAATAGAGCCCAATAGCAAAAATCAGGTTTTGAATGAAGAATCACATTTCTTGGTAGAATCATGCAGGATTGAAATTTTTGATGGTTTTTTACTCCTCTCAACAGCCCAAACAAGTTTCTAAAAGGATGAGTTTGCAACTACTTTACTTTTGGAGAAAATTCAAAACATTCATTATTCAATAGGGCCCAAACTATCAAAAACCAGCGGTTTCAATGAACACACATTTCTTGGTAGAATCATGCAGGACTGAAATTTTTGATGTTTTTCTACTCCTCTCATGAGCCCAAACAAGTCTGTAAAAGCATGAGTTTGCAACTACTTTACTTTTGGATAAAATTCAAAACATTCATTATTCAATAGAGCCCAATAGCAAAAATCAGGTTTTGAATGAAGAATCACAGTTCTTGGTAGAATCATGCAGGATTGAAATTTTTGATGGTTTTTTACTCCTCTCAACAGCCCAAACAAGTTTCTAAAAGGATGAGTTTGCAACTACTTTACTTTTGGAGAAAATTCAAAACATTCATTATTCAATAGGGCCCAAACTATCAAAAACCAGCGGTTTCAATGAACACACATTTCTTGGAAGAATCATGCAGGGCTGAAATTTTTGATGTTTTTCTACTCCTCTCATGAGCCCAAACAAGTTTCTAAAAGCATGAGTTTGCAACTACTTTACTTTTGGAGAAAATTCAAAACATTCATTATTCAATAGAGCCCAATAGCAAAAATCAGGTTTTGAATGAAGAATCACAGTTCTTGGTAGAATCATGCAGGATTGAAATTTTTGATGGTTTTTTACTCCTCTCAACAGCCCAAACAAGTTTCTAAAAGGATGAGTTTGCAACTACTTTACTTTTGGAGAAAATTCAAAACATTCATTATTCAATAGGGCCCAAACTATCAAAAACCAGCGGTTTCAATGAACACACATTTCTTGGTAGAATCATGCAGGACTGAAATTTTTGATGTTTTTCTACTCCTCTCATGAGCCCAAACAAGTTTCTAAAAGCATGAGTTTGCAACTACTTTACTTTTGGAGAAAATTCAAAACATTCACTATTCAATAGAGCCCAATAGCAAAAATCAGGTTTTGAATGAAGAATCACATTTCTTGGTAAAATCATGCAGGATTGAAATTTTTGATGGTTTTTTACTCCTCTCAACAGCCCAAACAAGTTTCTAAAAGGATGAGTTTGCAACTACTTTACTTTTGGAGAAAATTCAAAACATTCATTATTCAATAGGGCCCAAACTATCAAAAACCAGCGGTTTCAATGAACACACATTTCTTGGTAGAATCATGCAGGACTGAAATTTTTGATGTTTTTCTACTCCTCTCATGAGCCCAAACAAGTCTCTAAAAGCATGAGTTTGCAACTACTTTACTTTTGGAGAAAATTCAAAACATTCATTATTCAATAGAGCCCAATAGCAAAAATCAGGTTTTGAATGAAGAATCACATTTCTTGGTAGAATCATGCAGGATTGAAATTTTTGATGGTTTTTTACTCCTCTCAACAGCCCAAACAAGTTTCTAAAAGGATGAGTTTGCAACTACTTTACTTTTGGAGAAAATTCAAAACATTCATTATTCAATAGGGCCCAAACTATCAAAAACCAGCGGTTTGAATGAACACACATTTCTTGGTAGAATCATGCAGGACTGAAATTTTTGATGTTTTTCTACTCCTCTCATGAGCCCAAACAAGTCTCTAAAAGCATGAGTTTGCAACTACTTTACTTTTGGAGAAAATTCAAAACATTCATTATTCAATAGAGCCCAATAGCAAAAATCAGGTTTTGAATGAAGAATCACATTTCTTGGTAGAAGCATGCAGGATTGAAATTTTTGATGGTTTTTTACTCCTCTCAACAGCCCAAACAAGTTTCTAAAAGGATGAGTTTGCAACTACTTTACTTTTGGAGAAAATTCAAAACATTCATTATTCAATAGGGCCCAAACTATCAAAAACCAGCGGTTTCAATGAACACACATTTCTTGGTAGAATCATGCAGGACTGAAGTTTTTGATGTTTTTCTACTCCTCTCATGAGCCCAAACAAGTCTCTAAAAGCATGAGTTTGCAACTACTTTACTTTTGGAGAAAATTCAAAACATTCATTATTCAATAGAGCCCAATAGCAAAAATCAGGTTTTGAATGAAGAATCACATTTCTTGGTAGAATCATGCAGGATTGAAATTTTTGATGGTTTTTTACTCCTCTCAACAGCCCAAACAAGTTTCTAAAAGGATGAGTTTGCAACTACTTTACTTTTGGAGAAAATTCAAAACATTCATTATTCAATAGGGCCCAAACTATCAAAAACCAGCGGTTTCAATGAACACACATTTCTTGGAAGAATCATGCAGGACTGAAATTTTTGATGTTTTTCTACTCCTCTCATGAGCCCAAACAAGTCTCTAAAAGCATGAGTTTGCAACTACTTTACTTTTGGAGAAAATTCAAAACATTCATTATTCAATAGAGCCCAATAGCAAAAATCAGGTTTTGAATGAAGAATCACATTTCTTGGTAGAATCATGCAGGATTGAAATTTTGATGGTTTTTTACTCCTCTCAACAGCCCAAACAAGTTTCTAAAAGGATGAGTTTGCAACTACTTTACTTTTGGAGAAAATTCAAAACATTCATTATTCAATAGGGCCCAAACTATCAAAAACCAGCGGTTTCAATGAACACACATTTCTTGGAAGAATCATGCAGGACTGAAATTTTTGATGTTTTTCTACTCCTCTCATGAGCCCAAACAAGTCTCTAAAAGCATGAGTTTGCAACTACTTTACTTTTGGAGAAAATTCAAAACATTCATTATTCAATAGAGCCCAATAGCAAAAATCAGGTTTTGAATGAAGAATCACATTTCTTGGTAGAATCATGCAGGATTGAAATTTTTGATGGTTTTTTACTCCTCTCAACAGCCCAAACAAGTTTCTAAAAGGATGAGTTTGCAACTACTTTACTTTTGGAGAAAATTCAAAACATTCATTATTCAATAGGGCCCAAACTATCAAAAACCAGCGGTTTCAATGAACACACATTTCTTGGTAGAATCATGCAGGACTGAAATTTTTGATGTTTTTCTACTCCTCTCATGAGCCCAAACAAGTCTGTAAAAGCATGAGTTTGCAACTACTTTACTTTTGGATAAAATTCAAAACATTCATTATTCAATAGAGCCCAATAGCAAAAATCAGGTTTTGAATGAAGAATCACAGTTCTTGGTAGAATCATGCAGGATTGAAATTTTTGATGGTTTTTTACTCCTCTCAACAGCCCAAACAAGTTTCTAAAAGGATGAGTTTGCAACTACTTTACTTTTGGAGAAAATTCAAAACATTCATTATTCAATAGGGCCCAAACTATCAAAAACCAGCGGTTTCAATGAACACACATTTCTTGGAAGAATCATGCAGGGCTGAAATTTTTGATGTTTTTCTACTCCTCTCATGAGCCCAAACAAGTTTCTAAAAGCATGAGTTTGCAACTACTTTACTTTTGGAGAAAATTCAAAACATTCATTATTCAATAGAGCCCAATAGCAAAAATCAGGTTTTGAATGAAGAATCACAGTTCTTGGTAGAATCATGCAGGATTGAAATTTTTGATGGTTTTTTACTCCTCTCAACAGCCCAAACAAGTTTCTAAAAGGATGAGTTTGCAACTACTTTACTTTTGGAGAAAATTCAAAACATTCATTATTCAATAGAGCCCAATAGCAAAAATCAGGTTTTGAATGAAGAATCACATTTCTTGGTAGAATCATGCAGGATTGAAATTTTTGATGGTTTTTTACTCCTCTCAACAGCCCAAACAAGTTTCTAAAAGGATGAGTTTGCAACTACTTTACTTTTGGAGAAAATTCAAAACATTCATTATTCAATAGGGCCCAAACTATCAAAAACCAGCGGTTTCAATGAACACACATTTCTTGGTAGAATCATGCAGGACTGAAATTTTTGATGTTTTTCTACTCCTCTCATGAGCCCAAACAAGTCTCTAAAAGCATGAGTTTGCAACTACTTTACTTTTGGAGAAAATTCAAAACATTCATTATTCAATAGAGCCCAATAGCAAAAATCAGGTTTTGAATGAAGAATCACATTTCTTGGTAAAATCATGCAGGATTGAAATTTTTGATGGTTTTTTACTCCTCTCAACAACCCAAACAAGTTTCTAAAAGGATGAGTTTGCAACTACTTTACTTTTGGAGAAAATTCAAAACATTCATTACTCAATAGGGCCCAAACTATCAAAAACCAGCGGTTTCAATGAACACACATTTCTTGGTAGAATCATGCAGGACTGAAATTTTTGATGTTTTTCTACTCCTCTCATGAGCCCAAACAAGTCTCTAAAAGCATGAGTTTGCAACTACTTTACTTTTGGAGAAAATTCAAAACATTCATTATTCAATAGAGCCCAATAGCAAAAATCAGGTTTTGAATGAAGAATCACATTTCTTGGTAGAATCATGCAGGATTGAAATTTTTGATGGTTTTTTACTCCTCTCAACAGCCCAAACAAGTTTCTAAAAGGATGAGTTTGCAACTACTTTACTTTTGGAGAAAATTCAAAACATTCATTATTCAATAGGGCCCAAACTATCAAAAACCAGCGGTTTGAATGAACACACATTTCTTGGTAGAATCATGCAGGACTGAAATTTTTGATGTTTTTCTACTCCTCTCATGAGCCCAAACAAGTCTCTAAAAGCATGAGTTTGCAACTACTTTACTTTTGGAGAAAATTCAAAACATTCATTATTCAATAGAGCCCAATAGCAAAAATCAGGTTTTGAATGAAGAATCACATTTCTTGGTAGAAGCATGCAGGATTGAAATTTTTGATGGTTTTTTACTCCTCTCAACAGCCCAAACAAGTTTCTAAAAGGATGAGTTTGCAACTACTTTACTTTTGGAGAAAATTCAAAACATTCATTATTCAATAGGGCCCAAACTATCAAAAACCAGCGGTTTCAATGAACACACATTTCTTGGTAGAATCATGCAGGACTGAAGTTTTTGATGTTTTTCTACTCCTCTCATGAGCCCAAACAAGTCTCTAAAAGCATGAGTTTGCAACTACTTTACTTTTGGAGAAAATTCAAAACATTCATTATTCAATAGAGCCCAATAGCAAAAATCAGGTTTTGAATGAAGAATCACATTTCTTGGTAGAATCATGCAGGATTGAAATTTTTGATGGTTTTTTACTCCTCTCAACAGCCCAAACAAGTTTCTAAAAGGATGAGTTTGCAACTACTTTACTTTTGGAGAAAATTCAAAACATTCATTATTCAATAGGGCCCAAACTATCAAAAACCAGCGGTTTCAATGAACACACATTTCTTGGAAGAATCATGCAGGACTGAAATTTTTGATGTTTTTCTACTCCTCTCATGAGCCCAAACAAGTCTCTAAAAGCATGAGTTTGCAACTACTTTACTTTTGGAGAAAATTCAAAACATTCATTATTCAATAGAGCCCAATAGCAAAAATCAGGTTTTGAATGAAGAATCACATTTCTTGGTAGAATCATGCAGGATTGAAATTTTGATGGTTTTTTACTCCTCTCAACAGCCCAAACAAGTTTCTAAAAGGATGAGTTTGCAACTACTTTACTTTTGGAGAAAATTCAAAACATTCATTATTCAATAGGGCCCAAACTATCAAAAACCAGCGGTTTCAATGAACACACATTTCTTGGAAGAATCATGCAGGACTGAAATTTTTGATGTTTTTCTACTCCTCTCATGAGCCCAAACAAGTCTCTAAAAGCATGAGTTTGCAACTACTTTACTTTTGGAGAAAATTCAAAACATTCATTATTCAATAGAGCCCAATAGCAAAAATCAGGTTTTGAATGAAGAATCACATTTCTTGGTAGAATCATGCAGGATTGAAATTTTTGATGGTTTTTTACTCCTCTCAACAGCCCAAACAAGTTTCTAAAAGGATGAGTTTGCAACTACTTTACTTTTGGAGAAAATTCAAAACATTCATTATTCAATAGGGCCCAAACTATCAAAAACCAGCGGTTTCAATGAACACACATTTCTTGGTAGAATCATGCAGGACTGAAATTTTTGATGTTTTTCTACTCCTCTCATGAGCCCAAACAAGTCTGTAAAAGCATGAGTTTGCAACTACTTTACTTTTGGATAAAATTCAAAACATTCATTATTCAATAGAGCCCAATAGCAAAAATCAGGTTTTGAATGAAGAATCACAGTTCTTGGTAGAATCATGCAGGATTGAAATTTTTGATGGTTTTTTACTCCTCTCAACAGCCCAAACAAGTTTCTAAAAGGATGAGTTTGCAACTACTTTACTTTTGGAGAAAATTCAAAACATTCATTATTCAATAGGGCCCAAACTATCAAAAACCAGCGGTTTCAATGAACACACATTTCTTGGAAGAATCATGCAGGGCTGAAATTTTTGATGTTTTTCTACTCCTCTCATGAGCCCAAACAAGTTTCTAAAAGCATGAGTTTGCAACTACTTTACTTTTGGAGAAAATTCAAAACATTCATTATTCAATAGAGCCCAATAGCAAAAATCAGGTTTTGAATGAAGAATCACAGTTCTTGGTAGAATCATGCAGGATTGAAATTTTTGATGGTTTTTTACTCCTCTCAACAGCCCAAACAAGTTTCTAAAAGGATGAGTTTGCAACTACTTTACTTTTGGAGAAAATTCAAAACATTCATTATTCAATAGAGCCCAATAGCAAAAATCAGGTTTTGAATGAAGAATCACATTTCTTGGTAGAATCATGCAGGATTGAAATTTTTGATGGTTTTTTACTCCTCTCAACAGCCCAAACAAGTTTCTAAAAGGATGAGTTTGCAACTACTTTACTTTTGGAGAAAATTCAAAACATTCATTATTCAATAGGGCCCAAACTATCAAAAACCAGCGGTTTCAATGAACACACATTTCTTGGTAGAATCATGCAGGACTGAAATTTTTGATGTTTTTCTACTCCTCTCATGAGCCCAAACAAGTCTCTAAAAGCATGAGTTTGCAACTACTTTACTTTTGGAGAAAATTCAAAACATTCATTATTCAATAGAGCCCAATAGCAAAAATCAGGTTTTGAATGAAGAATCACATTTCTTGGTAAAATCATGCAGGATTGAAATTTTTGATGGTTTTTTACTCCTCTCAACAACCCAAACAAGTTTCTAAAAGGATGAGTTTGCAACTACTTTACTTTTGGAGAAAATTCAAAACATTCATTACTCAATAGGGCCCAAACTATCAAAAACCAGCGGTTTCAATGAACACACATTTCTTGGTAGAATCATGCAGGACTGAAATTTTTGATGTTTTTCTACTCCTCTCATGAGCCCAAACAAGTCTCTAAAAGCATGAGTTTGCAACTACTTTACTTTTGGAGAAAATTCAAAACATTCATTATTCAATAGAGCCCAATAGCAAAAATCAGGTTTTGAATGAAGAATCACATTTCTTGGTAGAATCATGCAGGATTGAAATTTTTGATGGTTTTTTACTCCTCTCAACAGCCCAAACAAGTTTCTAAAAGGATGAGTTTGCAACTACTTTACTTTTGGAGAAAATTCAAAACATTCATTATTCAATAGGGCCCAAACTATCAAAAACCAGCGGTTTGAATGAACACACATTTCTTGGTAGAATCATGCAGGACTGAAATTTTTGATGTTTTTCTACTCCTCTCATGAGCCCAAACAAGTCTCTAAAAGCATGAGTTTGCAACTACTTTACTTTTGGAGAAAATTCAAAACATTCATTATTCAATAGAGCCCAATAGCAAAAATCAGGTTTTGAATGAAGAATCACATTTCTTGGTAGAAGCATGCAGGATTGAAATTTTTGATGGTTTTTTACTCCTCTCAACAGCCCAAACAAGTTTCTAAAAGGATGAGTTTGCAACTACTTTACTTTTGGAGAAAATTCAAAACATTCATTATTCAATAGAGCCCAATAGCAAAAATCAGGTTTTGAATGAAGAATCACATTTCTTGGTAGAATCATGCAGGATTGAAATTTTTGATGGTTTTTTACTCCTCTCAACAGCCCAAACAAGTTTCTAAAAGGATGAGTTTGCAACTACTTTACTTTTGGAGAAAATTCAAAACATTCATTATTCAATAGGGCCCAAACTATCAAAAACCAGCGGTTTCAATGAACACACATTTCTTGGTAGAATCATGCAGGACTGAAATTTTTGATGTTTTTCTACTCCTCTCATAAGCCCAAACAAGTCTCTAAAAGCATGAGTTTGCAACTACTTTACTTTTGGAGAAAATTCAAAACATTCATTATTCAATAGAGCCCAATAGCAAAAATCAGGTTTTGAATGAAGAATCACATTTCTTGGTAAAATCATGCAGGATTGAAATTTTTGATGGTTTTTTACTCCTCTCAACAGCCCAAACAAGTTTCTAAAAGGATGAGTTTGCAACTACTTTACTTTTGGAGAAAATTCAAAACATTCATTATTCAATAGGGCCCAAACTATCAAAAAACAGCGGTTTCAATGAACACACATTTCTTGGTAGAATCATGCAGGACTGAAATTTTTGATGTTTTTCTACTCCTCTCATGAGCCCAAACAAGTTTCTAAAAGCATGAGTTTGCAACTACTTTACTTTTGGAGAAAATTCAAAACATTCACTATTCAATAGAGCCCAATAGCAAAAATCAGGTTTTGAATGAAGAATCACATTTCTTGGTAAAATCATGCAGGATTGAAATTTTTGATGGTTTTTTACTCCTCTCAACAGCCCAAACAAGTTTCTAAAAGGATGAGTTTGCAACTACTTTACTTTTGGAGAAAATTCAAAACATTCATTATTCAATAGGGCCCAAACTATCAAAAACCAGCGGTTTCAATGAACACACATTTCTTGGTAGAATCATGCAGGACTGAAATTTTTGATGTTTTTCTACTCCTCTCATGAGCCCAAACAAGTCTCTAAAAGCATGAGTTTGCAACTACTTTACTTTTGGAGAAAATTCAAAACATTCATTATTCAATAGAGCCCAATAGCAAAAATCAGGTTTTGAATGAAGAATCACATTTCTTGGTAGAATCATGCAGGATTGAAATTTTTGATGGTTTTTTACTCCTCTCAACAGCCCAAACAAGTTTCTAAAAGGATGAGTTTGCAACTACTTTACTTTTGGAGAAAATTCAAAACATTCATTATTCAATAGGGCCCAAACTATCAAAAACCAGCGGTTTCAATGAACACACATTTCTTGGTAGAATCATGCAGGACTGAAATTTTTGATGTTTTTCTACTCCTCTCATGAGCCCAAACAAGTCTCTAAAAGCATGAGTTTGCAACTACTTTACTTTTGGAGAAAATTCAAAACATTCACTTTTCAATAGAGCCCAATAGCAAAAATCAGGTTTTGAATGAAGAATCACATTTCTTGGTAGAATCATGCAGGATTGAAATTTTTGATGGTTTTTTACTCCTCTCAACAGCCCAAACAAGTTTCTAAAAGGATGAGTTTGCAACTACTTTACTTTTGGAGAAAATTCAAAACATTCATTATTCAATAGGGCCCAAACTATCAAAAACCAGCGGTTTCAATGAACACACATTTCTTGGAAGAATCATGCAGGACTGAAATTTTTGATGTTTTTCTACTCCTCTCATGAGCCCAAACAAGTCTCTAAAAGCATGAGTTTGCAACTACTTTACTTTTGGAGAAAATTCAAAACATTCATTATTCAATAGAGCCCAATAGCAAAAATCAGGTTTTGAATGAAGAATCACATTTCTTGGTAGAATCATGCAGGATTGAAATTTTGATGGTTTTTTACTCCTCTCAACAGCCCAAACAAGTTTCTAAAAGGATGAGTTTGCAACTACTTTACTTTTGGAGAAAATTCAAAACATTCATTATTCAATAGGGCCCAAACTATCAAAAACCAGCGGTTTCAATGAACACACATTTCTTGGAAGAATCATGCAGGACTGAAATTTTTGATGTTTTTCTACTCCTCTCATGAGCCCAAACAAGTCTCTAAAAGCATGAGTTTGCAACTACTTTACTTTTGGAGAAAATTCAAAACATTCATTATTCAATAGAGCCCAATAGCAAAAATCAGGTTTTGAATGAAGAATCACATTTCTTGGTAGAAGCATGCAGGATTGAAATTTTTGATGGTTTTTTACTCCTCTCAACAGCCCAAACAAGTTTCTAAAAGGATGAGTTTGCAACTACTTTACTTTTGGAGAAAATTCAAAACATTCATTATTCAATAGGGCCCAAACTATCAAAAACCAGCGGTTTCAATGAACACACATTTCTTGGTAGAATCATGCAGGACTGAAGTTTTTGATGTTTTTCTACTCCTCTCATGAGCCCAAACAAGTCTCTAAAAGCATGAGTTTGCAACTACTTTACTTTTGGAGAAAATTCAAAACATTCATTATTCAATAGAGCCCAATAGCAAAAATCAGGTTTTGAATGAAGAATCACATTTCTTGGTAGAATCATGCAGGATTGAAATTTTTGATGGTTTTTTACTCCTCTCAACAGCCCAAACAAGTTTCTAAAAGGATGAGTTTGCAACTACTTTACTTTTGGAGAAAATTCAAAACATTCATTATTCAATAGGGCCCAAACTATCAAAAACCAGCGGTTTCAATGAACACACATTTCTTGGAAGAATCATGCAGGACTGAAATTTTTGATGTTTTTCTACTCCTCTCATGAGCCCAAACAAGTCTCTAAAAGCATGAGTTTGCAACTACTTTACTTTTGGAGAAAATTCAAAACATTCATTATTCAATAGAGCCCAATAGCAAAAATCAGGTTTTGAATGAAGAATCACATTTCTTGGTAGAATCATGCAGGATTGAAATTTTGATGGTTTTTTACTCCTCTCAACAGCCCAAACAAGTTTCTAAAAGGATGAGTTTGCAACTACTTTACTTTTGGAGAAAATTCAAAACATTCATTATTCAATAGGGCCCAAACTATCAAAAACCAGCGGTTTCAATGAACACACATTTCTTGGAAGAATCATGCAGGACTGAAATTTTTGATGTTTTTCTACTCCTCTCATGAGCCCAAACAAGTCTCTAAAAGCATGAGTTTGCAACTACTTTACTTTTGGAGAAAATTCAAAACATTCATTATTCAATAGAGCCCAATAGCAAAAATCAGGTTTTGAATGAAGAATCACATTTCTTGGTAGAATCATGCAGGATTGAAATTTTTGATGGTTTTTTACTCCTCTCAACAGCCCAAACAAGTTTCTAAAAGGATGAGTTTGCAACTACTTTACTTTTGGAGAAAATTCAAAACATTCATTATTCAATAGGGCCCAAACTATCAAAAACCAGCGGTTTCAATGAACACACATTTCTTGGTAGAATCATGCAGGACTGAAATTTTTGATGTTTTTCTACTCCTCTCATGAGCCCAAACAAGTCTGTAAAAGCATGAGTTTGCAACTACTTTACTTTTGGATAAAATTCAAAACATTCATTATTCAATAGAGCCCAATAGCAAAAATCAGGTTTTGAATGAAGAATCACAGTTCTTGGTAGAATCATGCAGGATTGAAATTTTTGATGGTTTTTTACTCCTCTCAACAGCCCAAACAAGTTTCTAAAAGGATGAGTTTGCAACTACTTTACTTTTGGAGAAAATTCAAAACATTCATTATTCAATAGGGCCCAAACTATCAAAAACCAGCGGTTTCAATGAACACACATTTCTTGGAAGAATCATGCAGGGCTGAAATTTTTGATGTTTTTCTACTCCTCTCATGAGCCCAAACAAGTTTCTAAAAGCATGAGTTTGCAACTACTTTACTTTTGGAGAAAATTCAAAACATTCATTATTCAATAGAGCCCAATAGCAAAAATCAGGTTTTGAATGAAGAATCACAGTTCTTGGTAGAATCATGCAGGATTGAAATTTTTGATGGTTTTTTACTCCTCTCAACAGCCCAAACAAGTTTCTAAAAGGATGAGTTTGCAACTACTTTACTTTTGGAGAAAATTCAAAACATTCATTATTCAATAGAGCCCAATAGCAAAAATCAGGTTTTGAATGAAGAATCACATTTCTTGGTAGAATCATGCAGGATTGAAATTTTTGATGGTTTTTTACTCCTCTCAACAGCCCAAACAAGTTTCTAAAAGGATGAGTTTGCAACTACTTTACTTTTGGAGAAAATTCAAAACATTCATTATTCAATAGGGCCCAAACTATCAAAAACCAGCGGTTTCAATGAACACACATTTCTTGGTAGAATCATGCAGGACTGAAATTTTTGATGTTTTTCTACTCCTCTCATGAGCCCAAACAAGTCTCTAAAAGCATGAGTTTGCAACTACTTTACTTTTGGAGAAAATTCAAAACATTCATTATTCAATAGAGCCCAATAGCAAAAATCAGGTTTTGAATGAAGAATCACATTTCTTGGTAAAATCATGCAGGATTGAAATTTTTGATGGTTTTTTACTCCTCTCAACAACCCAAACAAGTTTCTAAAAGGATGAGTTTGCAACTACTTTACTTTTGGAGAAAATTCAAAACATTCATTACTCAATAGGGCCCAAACTATCAAAAACCAGCGGTTTCAATGAACACACATTTCTTGGTAGAATCATGCAGGACTGAAATTTTTGATGTTTTTCTACTCCTCTCATGAGCCCAAACAAGTCTCTAAAAGCATGAGTTTGCAACTACTTTACTTTTGGAGAAAATTCAAAACATTCATTATTCAATAGAGCCCAATAGCAAAAATCAGGTTTTGAATGAAGAATCACATTTCTTGGTAGAATCATGCAGGATTGAAATTTTTGATGGTTTTTTACTCCTCTCAACAGCCCAAACAAGTTTCTAAAAGGATGAGTTTGCAACTACTTTACTTTTGGAGAAAATTCAAAACATTCATTATTCAATAGGGCCCAAACTATCAAAAACCAGCGGTTTGAATGAACACACATTTCTTGGTAGAATCATGCAGGACTGAAATTTTTGATGTTTTTCTACTCCTCTCATGAGCCCAAACAAGTCTCTAAAAGCATGAGTTTGCAACTACTTTACTTTTGGAGAAAATTCAAAACATTCATTATTCAATAGAGCCCAATAGCAAAAATCAGGTTTTGAATGAAGAATCACATTTCTTGGTAGAAGCATGCAGGATTGAAATTTTTGATGGTTTTTTACTCCTCTCAACAGCCCAAACAAGTTTCTAAAAGGATGAGTTTGCAACTACTTTACTTTTGGAGAAAATTCAAAACATTCATTATTCAATAGAGCCCAATAGCAAAAATCAGGTTTTGAATGAAGAATCACATTTCTTGGTAGAATCATGCAGGATTGAAATTTTTGATGGTTTTTTACTCCTCTCAACAGCCCAAACAAGTTTCTAAAAGGATGAGTTTGCAACTACTTTACTTTTGGAGAAAATTCAAAACATTCATTATTCAATAGGGCCCAAACTATCAAAAACCAGCGGTTTCAATGAACACACATTTCTTGGTAGAATCATGCAGGACTGAAATTTTTGATGTTTTTCTACTCCTCTCATAAGCCCAAACAAGTCTCTAAAAGCATGAGTTTGCAACTACTTTACTTTTGGAGAAAATTCAAAACATTCATTATTCAATAGAGCCCAATAGCAAAAATCAGGTTTTGAATGAAGAATCACATTTCTTGGTAAAATCATGCAGGATTGAAATTTTTGATGGTTTTTTACTCCTCTCAACAGCCCAAACAAGTTTCTAAAAGGATGAGTTTGCAACTACTTTACTTTTGGAGAAAATTCAAAACATTCATTATTCAATAGGGCCCAAACTATCAAAAAACAGCGGTTTCAATGAACACACATTTCTTGGTAGAATCATGCAGGACTGAAATTTTTGATGTTTTTCTACTCCTCTCATGAGCCCAAACAAGTTTCTAAAAGCATGAGTTTGCAACTACTTTACTTTTGGAGAAAATTCAAAACATTCACTATTCAATAGAGCCCAATAGCAAAAATCAGGTTTTGAATGAAGAATCACATTTCTTGGTAAAATCATGCAGGATTGAAATTTTTGATGGTTTTTTACTCCTCTCAACAGCCCAAACAAGTTTCTAAAAGGATGAGTTTGCAACTACTTTACTTTTGGAGAAAATTCAAAACATTCATTATTCAATAGGGCCCAAACTATCAAAAACCAGCGGTTTCAATGAACACACATTTCTTGGTAGAATCATGCAGGACTGAAATTTTTGATGTTTTTCTACTCCTCTCATGAGCCCAAACAAGTCTCTAAAAGCATGAGTTTGCAACTACTTTACTTTTGGAGAAAATTCAAAACATTCATTATTCAATAGAGCCCAATAGCAAAAATCAGGTTTTGAATGAAGAATCACATTTCTTGGTAGAATCATGCAGGATTGAAATTTTTGATGGTTTTTTACTCCTCTCAACAGCCCAAACAAGTTTCTAAAAGGATGAGTTTGCAACTACTTTACTTTTGGAGAAAATTCAAAACATTCATTATTCAATAGGGCCCAAACTATCAAAAACCAGCGGTTTCAATGAACACACATTTCTTGGTAGAATCATGCAGGACTGAAATTTTTGATGTTTTTCTACTCCTCTCATGAGCCCAAACAAGTCTCTAAAAGCATGAGTTTGCAACTACTTTACTTTTGGAGAAAATTCAAAACATTCACTTTTCAATAGAGCCCAATAGCAAAAATCAGGTTTTGAATGAAGAATCACATTTCTTGGTAGAATCATGCAGGATTGAAATTTTTGATGGTTTTTTACTCCTCTCAACAGCCCAAACAAGTTTCTAAAAGGATGAGTTTGCAACTACTTTACTTTTGGAGAAAATTCAAAACATTCATTATTCAATAGGGCCCAAACTATCAAAAACCAGCGGTTTCAATGAACACACATTTCTTGGTAGAATCATGCAGGACTGAAATTTTTGATGTTTTTCTACTCCTCTCATGAGCCCAAACAAGTCTCTAAAAGCATGAGTTTGCAACTACTTTACTTTTGGAGAAAATTCAAAACATTCATTATTCAATAGAGCCCAATAGCAAAAATCAGGTTTTGAATGAAGAATCACAGTTCTTGGTAGAATCATGCAGGATTGAAATTTTTGATGGTTTTTTACTCCTCTCAACAGCCCAAACAAGTTTCTAAAAGGATGAGTTTGCAACTACTTTACTTTTGGAGAAAATTCAAAACATTCATTATTCAATAGGGCCCAAACTATCAAAAACCAGCGGTTTCAATGAACACACATTTCTTGGAAGAATCATGCAGGGCTGAAATTTTTGATGTTTTTCTACTCCTCTCATGAGCCCAAACAAGTCTCTAAAAGCATGAGTTTGCAACTACTTTACTTTTGGAGAAAATTCAAAACATTCATTATTCAATAGAGCCCAATAGCAAAAATCAGGTTTTGAATGAAGAATCACATTTCTTGGTAGAATCATGCAGGATTGAAATTTTTGATGGTTTTTTACTCCTCTCAACAGCCCAAACAAGTTTCTAAAAGGATGAGTTTGCAACTACTTTACTTTTGGAGAAAATTCAAAACATTCATTATTCAATAGGGCCCAAACTATCAAAAACCAGCGGTTTCAATGAACACACATTTCTTGGAAGAATCATGCAGGACTGAAATTTTTGATGTTTTTCTACTCCTCTCATGAGCCCAAACAAGTTTCTAAAAGCATGAGTTTGCAACTACTTTACTTTTGGAGAAAATTCAAAACATTCATTATTCAATAGAGCCCAATAGCAAAAATCAGGTTTTGAATGAAGAATCACAGTTCTTGGTAGAATCATGCAGGATTGAAATTTTTGATGGTTTTTTACTCCTCTCAACAGCCCAAACAAGTTTCTAAAAGGATGAGTTTGCAACTACTTTACTTTTGGAGAAAATTCAAAACATTCATTATTCAATAGAGCCCAATAGCAAAAATCAGGTTTTGAATGAAGAATCACATTTCTTGGTAGAATCATGCAGGATTGAAATTTTTGATGGTTTTTTACTCCTCTCAACAGCCCAAACAAGTTTCTAAAAGGATGAGTTTGCAACTCTTTTACTTTTGGAGAAAATTCAAAACATTCATTATTCAATAGGGCCCAAACTATCAAAAACCAGCGGTTTCAATGAACACACATTTCTTGGTAGAATCATGCAGGACTGAAATTTTTGATGTTTTTCTACTCATCTCATAAGCCCAAACAAGTCTCTAAAAGCATGAGTTTGCAACTACTTTACTTTTGGAGAAAATTCAAAACATTCATTATTCAATAGAGCCCAATAGCAAAAATCAGGTTTTGAATGAAGAATCACATTTCTTGGTAAAATCATGCAGGATTGAAATTTTTGATGGTTTTTTACTCCTCTCAACAGCCCAAACAAGTTTCTAAAAGGATGAGTTTGCAACTACTTTACTTTTGGAGAAAATTCAAAACATTCATTATTCAATAGAGCCCAATAGCAAAAATCAGGTTTTGAATGAAGAATCACATTTCTTGGTAGAATCATGCAGGATTGAAATTTTTGATGGTTTTTTACTCCTCTCAACAGCCCAAACAAGTTTCTAAAAGGATGAATTGCAACTACTTTACTTTTGGAGAAAATTCAAAACATTCATTATTCAATAGGGCCCAAACTATCAAAAACCAGCGGTTTCAATGAACACACATTTCTTGGTAGAATCATGCAGGACTGAAATTTTTGATGTTTTTCTACTCCTCTCATGAGCCCAAACAAGTCTCTAAAAGCATGAGTTTGCAACTACTTTACTTTTGGAGAAAATTCAAAACATTCATTATTCAATAGAGCCCAATAGCAAAAATCAGGTTTTGAATGAAGAATCACATTTCTTGGTAAAATCATGCAGGATTGAAATTTTTGATGGTTTTTTACTCCTCTCAACAGCCCAAACAAGTTTCTAAAAGGATGAGTTTGCAACTACTTTACTTTTGGAGAAAATTCAAAACTTTCATTATTCAATAGGGCCCAAACTATCAAAAACCAGCGGTTTCAATGAACACACATTTCTTGGTAGAATCATGCAGGACTGAAATTTTTGATGTTTTTCTACTCCTCTCATGAGCCCAAACAAGTTTCTAAAAGCATGAGTTTGCAACTACTTTACTTTTGGAGAAAATTCAAAACATTCACTATTCAATAGAGCCCAGTAGCAAAAATCAGGTTTTGAATGAAGAATCACATTTCTTGGTAAAATCATGCAGGATTGAAATTTTTGATGGTTTTTTACTCCTCTCAACAGCCCAAACAAGTTTCTAAAAGGATGAGTTTGCAACTACTTTACTTTTGGAGAAAATTCAAACCATTCATTATTCAATAGGGCCCAAACTATCAAAAACCAGCGGTTTCAATGAACACACATTTCTTGGTAGAATCATGCAGGACTGAAATTTTTGATGTTTTTCTACTCCTCTCATGAGCCCAAACAAGTCTCTAAAAGCATGAGTTTGCAACTACTTTACTTTTGGAGAAAATTCAAAACATTCATTATTCAATAGAGCCCAATAGCAAAAATCAGGTTTTGAATGAAGAATCACATTTCTTGGTAGAATCATGCAGGATTGAAATTTTTGATGGTTTTTTACTCCTCTCAACAGCCCAAACAAGTTTCTAAACGGATGAGTTTGCAACTACTTTACTTTTGGAGAAAATTCAAAACATTCATTATTCAATAGGGCCCAAACTATCAAAAACCAGCGGTTTCAATGAACACACATTTCTTGGAAGAATCATGCAGGACAGAAATTTTTGATGTTTTTCTACTCCTCTCATGAGCCCAAACAAGTTTCTAAAAGCATGAGTTTGCAACTACTTTACTTTTGGAGAAAATTCAAAACATTCATTATTCAATAGAGCCCAATAGCAAAAATCAGGTTTTGAATGAAGAATCACAGTTCTTGGTAGAATCATGCAGGATTGAAATTTTTGATGGTTTTTTACTCCTCTCAACAGCCCAAACAAGTTTCTAAAAGGATGAGTTTGCAACTACTTTACTTTTGGAGAAAATTCAAAACATTCATTATTCAATAGAGCCCAATAGCAAAAATCAGGTTTTGAATGAAGAATCACATTTCTTGGTAGAATCATGCAGGATTGAAATTTTTGATGGTTTTTTACTCCTCTCAACAGCCCAAACAAGTTTCTAAAAGGATGAGTTTGCAACTACTTTACTTTTGGAGAAAATTCAAAACATTCATTATTCAATAGGGCACAAACTATCAAAAACCAGCGGTTTCAATGAACACACATTTCTTGGTAGAATCATGCAGGACTGAAATTTTTGATGTTTTTCTACTCCTCTCATAAGCCCAAACAAGTCTCTAAAAGCATGAGTTTGCAACTACTTTACTTTTGGAGAAAATTCAAAACATTCATTATTCAATAGAGCCCAATAGCAAAAATCAGGTTTTGAATGAAGAATCACATTTCTTGGTAAAATCATGCAGGATTGAAATTTTTGATGGTTTTTTACTCCTCTCAACAGCCCAAACAAGTTTCTAAAAGGATGAGTTTGCAACTACTTTACTTTTGGAGAAAATTCAAAACATTCATTATTCAATAGGGCCCAAACTATCAAAAACCAGCGGTTTCAATGAACACACATTTCTTGGTAGAATCATGCAGGACTGAAATTTTTGATGTTTTTCTACTCCTCTCATGAGCCCAAACAAGTTTCTAAAAGCATGAGTTTGCAACTACTTTACTTTTGGAGAAAATTCAAAACATTCACTATTCAATAGAGCCCAATAGCAAAAATCAGGTTTTGAATGAAGAATCACATTTCTTGGTAAAATCATGCAGGATTGAAATTTTTGATGGTTTTTTACTCCTCTCAACAGCCCAAACAAGTTTCTAAAAGGATGAGTTTGCAACTACTTTACTTTTGGAGAAAATTCAAAACATTCATTATTCAATAGGGCCCAAACTATCAAAAACCAGCGGTTTCAATGAACACACATTTCTTGGTAGAATCATGCAGGACTGAAATTTTTGATGTTTTTCTACTCCTCTCATGAGCCCAAACAAGTCTCTAAAAGCATGAGTTTGCAACTACTTTACTTTTGGAGAAAATTCAAAACATTCATTATTCAATAGAGCCCAATAGCAAAAATCAGGTTTTGAATGAAGAATCACATTTCTTGGTAGAATCATGCAGGATTGAAATTTTTGATGGTTTTTTACTCCTCTCAACAGCCCAAACAAGTTTCTAAAAGGATGAGTTTGCAACTACTTTACTTTTGGAGAAAATTCAAAACATTCATTATTCAATAGGGCCCAAACTATCAAAAACCAGCGGTTTGAATGAACACACATTTCTTGGTAGAATCATGCAGGACTGAAATTTTTGATGTTTTTCTACTCCTCTCATGAGCCCAAACAAGTCTCTAAAAGCATGAGTTTGCAAATACTTTACTTTTGGAGAAAATTCAAAACATTCATTATTCAATAGAGCCCAATAGCAAAAATCAGGTTTTGAATGAAGAATCACATTTCTTGGTAGAAGCATGCAGGATTGAAATTTTTGATGGTTTTTTACTCCTCTCAACAGCCCAAACAAGTTTCTAAAAGGATGAGTTTGCAACTACTTTACTTTTGGAGAAAATTCAAAACATTCATTATTCAATAGGGCCCAAACTATCAAAAACCAGCGGTTTCAATGAACACACATTTCTTGGTAGAATCATGCAGGACTGAAGTTTTTGATGTTTTTCTACTCCTCTCATGAGCCCAAACAAGTCTCTAAAAGCATGAGTTTGCAACTACTTTACTTTTGGAGAAAATTCAAAACATTCATTATTCAATAGAGCCCAATAGCAAAAATCAGGTTTTGAATGAAGAATCACATTTCTTGGTAGAATCATGCAGGATTGAAATTTTTGATGGTTTTTTACTCCTCTCAACAGCCCAAACAAGTTTCTAAAAGGATGAGTTTGCAACTACTTTACTTTTGGAGAAAATTCAAAACATTCATTATTCAATAGGGCCCAAACTATCAAAAACCAGCGGTTTCAATGAACACACATTTC
The DNA here is from genome assembly GCF_039654945.1 of Dendrobates tinctorius. Lineage (NCBI taxonomy): Eukaryota > Metazoa > Chordata > Amphibia > Anura > Dendrobatidae > Dendrobates > Dendrobates tinctorius. The sequence continues at coordinate 609,703 of NW_027362006.1, read as the reverse complement.
TTGGAAGAATCATGCAGGACTGAAATTTTTGATGTTTTTCTACTCCTCTCATGAGCCCAAACAAGTCTCTAAAAGCATGAGTTTGCAACTACTTTACTTTTGGAGAAAATTCAAAACATTCATTATTCAATAGAGCCCAATAGCAAAAATCAGGTTTTGAATGAAGAATCACATTTCTTGGTAGAATCATGCAGGATTGAAATTTTGATGGTTTTTTACTCCTCTCAACAGCCCAAACAAGTTTCTAAAAGGATGAGTTTGCAACTACTTTACTTTTGGAGAAAATTCAAAACATTCATTATTCAATAGGGCCCAAACTATCAAAAACCAGCGGTTTCAATGAACACACATTTCTTGGTAGAATCATGCAGGACTGAAATTTTTGATGTTTTTCTACTCCTCTCATGAGCCCAAACAAGTCTCTAAAAGCATGAGTTTGCAACTACTTTACTTTTGGAGAAAATTCAAAACATTCATTATTCAATAGGGCCCAAACTATCAAAAACCAGCGGTTTGAATGAACACACATTTCTTGGTAGAATCATGCAGGACTGAAATTTTTGATGTTTTTCTACTCCTCTCATGAGCCCAAACAAGTCTCTAAAAGCATGAGTTTGCAACTACTTTACTTTTGGAGAAAATTCAAAACATTGGGGGGCGTGGCCAGCGTCTGAGCTGAATGGAAGCCTGAGCTCTGAGCTCCTCCACAGGGCAGCCTACCAAGCGCTATTAACAAGCGACTTACAAGCCAGGACTGGCTGAAAACTTGTGGGAACCTCCATAGGCACCAGCGGTGCCCCCACATAATGGATCCGCTTAATAGAAAAGCAGGAAAATCAAAAAATCTGGAGCGCTCTCCCCTCATGCTGAGGAGCCAAGATGGCGCCCGCCACACAGCAGCCACAGCCTGCAGCCCCAGCCTGAGCGGCGCACAGCGGGAGAGAACGCCACAGAGACTGAAACACGCAGTATTCAAGTCAGGGGGTAAGTCTGCCCCCATCCCTGCAAAAACCGCCGCTCCATATATTAAAGAAAGCGCTAAATTCAGTGTTAAAAGTAGCGCTGAGAAGAAGGAGGCAAAATATCGCGAGATTAACCGGGAAACAGACGGGATTGCGCAGCAAGTACGCAAATTGCGTACCTTAAGCAAAAATCTTGCGCAGCCTGTGAAATCTTGCACAGCAGCAACGCTCACAGCCGCTATGGAGGCCACAAATACAATAAGGGCCTCCTCATCTTGTCCAGATATCTCCACAATTTCAGACACCCCTCTAACGCCACCACAGAGGGAACTGTCCCCTGCCTCACAAAATAGCTGCAGATTAAGCAGTAGCTCGGCTGAGCTGCAAAGTGAGACGCAGATGGAGGACTTCTGCACTCCAGATAACCCCATGCCTGAAAACTTTTTACATGTTTTGACTGAGGTAGAGGCTACCAACAAAGCAGCTTCAGAAATGTTCATAAAAAATATGGTGTGCCTTCTTGCAAAGACATTCCAAAAACAACTAGAGGGATATAATACAAACCTCCAAAACAATATAGACAGTCTGGGTCAGAGGGTGAATCACTTGGAGTCGAAAATGGAGGAGATAGTCCAGTCTCACAACAATTTGATAGACGAACATTATGCCTTAGAGAAAGAAGTTACCTTCCTAAAGTCAAGACTGATAGAACAAGAGGACAGGAGTAGGAGAAACAACCTTAAATTCAGAGGAATACCTGAGAATGTCAAGGACAGAGATCTTGATTCATATGTGCAAAAAATGCTCCATGCTATGCTCCCAGGTGCTTCCAAAGGAGACCTCTTAATAGAACGCATACACAGACTACCTAAGTCCAAATATGCCCCTGAAAGAGCTCCGCGGGATGTTATTGCATTCTTTCACTATTTTCTGACAAAGGAGGACATTTTGAGGAAGAGCAAGCAGTCACCCATCTTACCAAGACCATATGAGGGTATTAAGATCTTTGCAGACTTTTCAAAAGCCACGTTGCAAAAAAGGAGAGACTTTTTCCCTATCACTGCACACCTACGGGAGCACAGGGTGCTATACAGATGGGGCTTTCCTACAAAAATATTGGTCATGAAGGAAAACACTACTTTTGCCTTATCTAACATTGATAACTGTGATAGATTCTTTCAGGACCTTGGTATTCCTCCAATGAAGAACTCATCTTTATCCTACAATCAAGAGAGGAGCAACTCTTCACGACAGCCAAGACGTTTGTCACAGTCCTGGACCACACAAAAGAAAAGATAATGGACTTGGTAGGTGTTGACCCTGGCTCTTGGCCTGAACTTTCATCCCCAAACACTAACCGAGAGATTTCTCTTGGTATCATTTCTTTTGAGAAATTCACCTTCCTTGTTAACAAGTTTGTTTTGTTCTAGGTTATTCCAGGTTATAACATGTTTCTATTCACAGGCACACCAGGCACTGACAACAAATTTCTAGAGAAATACCACTCTTCTTGGATATATGTCCAGATGGACTATTCTATCTTATTGAGTTATTTAACACATTTCTTTCTTTTTGATATATTATGGAGTTGAAAATCCTATCATTTAATGTAAATGGGCTTAATAGTCCCTTTAAAAGGTATGCTCTGTGGAAGGAGATCAAAAGATTGAAAGCAAATGTTGCTATGATACAGGAAACCCACCTCCTGGAAACTGATAATAACAGATTTAAAAACAAAGATTATCCTCAGATTTTCTTCTCCAACAACGAGGGAGGGAAAAAAGCTGGGGTGGCCATTGCCTTCCACAGAGACCTACCAGTGGTTATTTCAGATGTTTATAAAGACAATAAAGGCAGATATTTAATCATCAATTTTACCTTGGAGGGAATGGAATACACTGTGGTTAATGTATACGCCCCTAATGTGAGACAAATTAGCTTTCTCAATAAAGTCAAAAGAAAATTATCCAAATTTAGCAAGGGACAAATCATATGGGGGGGAGACTTTAATTGTATTGTTGACCCAAGCACTGATTGCTCATCCTCTGCTCCATACTACAGAAGTGTGAATTTGGGGAAGTGGCTGAGCAATGCTAACCTGCACGACAGTTGTAAAATATTGAACCCTAATTCTAGAGAATACACCAGATTCTGCCCACACAACAGATCTTATACCAAAATAGATCATATATTTACCAGTTTTTCCTTACTAGATTCGTATATAGATTTCCAAACTGGCCCCATCACATGGTCGGACCATGCTCCAATTCTATTAACATTACAGGTTTCCTCTTCGACTCAAAGACACTACAATTGGAGATATAGCAAATTTGTAGTAGACTCCCCAGATAATATAGCAACAATAAAAAACACTATAATGAATTATTTTAAAGAAAATGACTCCCAGGAAATCTCCCCTGAAACCTTATGGTTAGCACATAAATGTGTCATTAGAGGCCACTTAATTCAGATGGCCTCAAGACAAAAGAGGGAAAGAGAGAGCAAACAGAGGCTGTTACTAGAACAAATCAAAAAACTTGAAGACCAGGCCAAAGTGGAAAAATCTTTTACTAAATACAAGGAGTTATACTCCCTTAGATTGGAATTTAGAAATCTTCTCATAAATATTTACGAAAAAAAGACTCTGTTTAACAGGGCAGGGTTCTACATAAATAACAACAAAAACTCAAAAACTATGGCAAATAGATTCAAACCCATAAATAAAAAGCATTTAATTAAAAAACTTTCCCAGAACTCAGTGAATATAGAAAAGCCAAGGGACATAGCTTTGGCTTTTGAAAAATACTACTCAAACCTTTACAATATAGGGAAAAATGGGACTTATCCCCCTCCTACAGAGGAGATGATAGATAATTTCCTGGGAGGAGTAGAGTTGAGATCTCTGTCTTCTGAGCAAAGGGAAATGCTTGATGCACCCTTCTCTGAGGGAGAGGTCTCTCTGGCAATAAAAAATCTCAAATGTAATAAGGCTCCTGGTCCAGACGGATTCCCTGTGGAATATTATAAAACATTTCAGGAAAATCTGGTCCCCTATTTAACAAACACCCTAAATTTTATAAAATCAAAAGGAACATGTAGTGCAGATATGCTGAGAGCCACCATAGTGGTAATCCCCAAACCGGACAAAGATCCCACCAAGATAGAAAACTATAGACCCATATCCCTCCTGAATGCAGACATCAAGGTCTATGCAAAAATACTGGCAGAAAGGGTGCAGGATGTTATCCAATATCTCATACATCCCGATCAAGTGGGTTTTGTAAAATTTAGACAGACTTCTGACAGTTCAAGAAGTGTCTTGCACCATATACACTTTTGTAACAAGAAAAAAATTCCCAGTCTGTTTGTGGCCCTTGATGCGGAGAAAGCTTTTGACCGCATCAATTGGACATATGCATTCGCAGTATTAAAGAAGATGGGTTTTGGTGAGGAGATGTTGAAAAGTGTTCAGGCTCTGTACTCCCAACCGTCTGCCTCTGTGCTGGTCAATAGCACGATGTCAGGGAAATTTGACATAACAAACGGAACAAGACAGGGATGCCCTCTGTCCCCAATTATTTTTATCCTGAGTCTGGAACCACTGGCTCAAAGGATAAGGGACTCGAGTGAGGTGAGGGGAGTACGGTTGGGAGATGTAGAGCATAAAATAAATTTATATGCAGACGATATCATACTCACACTGACAGATCCTGTTGAGTCGTTGAAGGCGACTTGGGACATCATAGAGTTGTTTGGTTCAATATCATATTATAAACTCAATGTAAAAAAGACTAACGTTTTGTCACTATTTATTTCAGCCCCTATAAAACAGCAATTACAAGATAAGTACCCTTTTACTTGGGACTGCACTAAAATCCCATATCTAGGAATTTGGCTCACAAGCGACCTCACACACACAAGTGAGGTAAACATAGATAGCCTTTTGAAATCCCTTGACACTAAGTTGGGAGAATTGTCAAAAACCCCAGCCACTTGGTTGGGAAGAATAGTACTATATAAGATGTTCTGCCTCCCAAAGGTGTTGTTTTTGTACAGGAATGTCCCTCTGCCTTTATCAATGCAACACATACAAAAATTAACTCATCAAATGAACAGATTTATTTGGAATAATAAAAAGCCTAGGGTAAAGAAACACACACTACTTAAATCTAGAGAAAATGGGGGGATAGCCCTTCCAGACTTGGAGGCGTATTACTTTGCCACCACAACTGAATTGACAAAAATGTGGCTCACAGAACAGACAGAATTGGGATGGCCAAAAATTGAAAGAGATTTAATGCCTAATAAAGAACCGACACTTTATGTTTCCTATTTTCTTCTGCACAGAGGAGAGATTGGAGACATAGAAAACCCAATACTCAGAGCCTCTGTGCAGAGCTGGTCACATATGTGCAGGAGAAGGTTTAATGTCTCCCCTGTTTCAACCAAAAGACTGAGACTTCACTTTTTGGCACCTGTCAAGGTTTCTTTGAGACCCATGTTTGATAACTGGAAAACATTCCCCATTGCTTATGTGGATGATTTATTGGACAATAATAAAGTCATGCCTTTTGAGTTGGTCAAGGCTAAATTTAAAATCCCTAATACGGAATATATGAAATACCTCATACTCAAAGAGGAATATAACAAATTTAAGAGATATTTCTGCAAGATAGTTTTGGTCAACCATACCATTTATAATTTCCTAACCAGCACAACCCCCAGGCACAAGAGCTCTCTTAAACCCCTGTATAACTTCCTGACCGGCAAATACACCTTTTCTAAGGGTGGATGCTTTGAAAAATGGGAGACTACTCTGCAGAAGCAGATTTGTGCCCCACAGTGGACATTGTCTTTTAAGACTGCAGTGAGGTCTACAAATTGCATGAACATTTTGGAAACACATTACAAACTAGTCCACAGATATTACTTGACCCCAAACAGGATTAAACATTTTGGGGAAGGGGGATCTGATCTGTGTTGGCGGGGATGCGGGTCTCAGGCTGACTTACTCCATATTTTCTGGGGATGCCCGGTACTGAAACCATACTGGCTTAAGGTCTCCAATTTGATTTCGATCATATGCAACTGGCGTGTTCAGTTGCACCCTGCCTTGGCCTTACTACTCATAGATATTTGCAGATTCAAAACAACAAAGTATTTGGTTGCCCACATACTCATGTCTGCAATATACCTTATAGCGAAAGGTTGGAACAACAAGCAACCTCCGAACATTGCCACATTGATCATGTTGGTGGACAAACATTGTGTTTATGAAAAAATTCATTATATTAACAATATGTCAATAAAGTTATTTGACGACAGATGGCATAGATGGTTGAAACTCAAATCTAAGATAGAAGAAGAATTTATATCTTGATATCTTGATTTTTGCTCTTTTTGTGTGCCAAAATTTCACATGTATTTGGTGTTTGCCTGTACTGTTGTAATTGTTTTTCAAATCTATTTCAATTAATGTTAATTGTACATACTTTAAATGATGATATGATGTTCAGATACCATATGATGATGTCCTGATGTACATTATCTTGACTCTATTCGAACATGATATATATGAGGTATGTTTATACATTCCTATTATTTTGAAAACTCAATAAAAATATTGTTTAAGAAAATTCAAAACATTCATTATTCAATAGAGCCCAATAGCAAAAATCAGGTTTTGAATGAAGAATCACATTTCTTGGTAGAATCATGCAGGATTGAAATTTTTGATGGTTTTTTACTCCTCTCAACAGCCCAAACAAGTTTCTAAAAGGATGAGTTTGCAACTACTTTACTTTTGGAGAAAATTCAAAACATTCATTATTCAATAGGGCCCAAACTATCAAAAACCAGCGGTTTCAATGAACACACATTTCTTGGTAGAATCATGCAGGACTGAAATTTTTGATGTTTTTCTACTCCTCTCATGAGCCCAAACAAGTCTGTAAAAGCATGAGTTTGCAACTACTTTACTTTTGGATAAAATTCAAAACATTCATTATTCAATAGAGCCCAATAGCAAAAATCAGGTTTTGAATGAAGAATCACAGTTCTTGGTAGAATCATGCAGGATTGAAATTTTTGATGGTTTTTTACTCCTCTCAACAGCCCAAACAAGTTTCTAAAAGGATGAGTTTGCAACTACTTTACTTTTGGAGAAAATTCAAAACATTCATTATTCAATAGGGCCCAAACTATCAAAAACCAGCGGTTTCAATGAACACACATTTCTTGGAAGAATCATGCAGGGCTGAAATTTTTGATGTTTTTCTACTCCTCTCATGAGCCCAAACAAGTTTCTAAAAGCATGAGTTTGCAACTACTTTACTTTTGGAGAAAATTCAAAACATTCATTATTCAATAGAGCCCAATAGCAAAAATCAGGTTTTGAATGAAGAATCACAGTTCTTGGTAGAATCATGCAGGATTGAAATTTTTGATGGTTTTTTACTCCTCTCAACAGCCCAAACAAGTTTCTAAAAGGATGAGTTTGCAACTACTTTACTTTTGGAGAAAATTCAAAACATTCATTATTCAATAGAGCCCAATAGCAAAAATCAGGTTTTGAATGAAGAATCACATTTCTTGGTAGAATCATGCAGGATTGAAATTTTTGATGGTTTTTTACTCCTCTCAACAGCCCAAACAAGTTTCTAAAAGGATGAGTTTGCAACTACTTTACTTTTGGAGAAAATTCAAAACATTCATTATTCAATAGGGCCCAAACTATCAAAAACCAGCGGTTTCAATGAACACACATTTCTTGGTAGAATCATGCAGGACTGAAATTTTTGATGTTTTTCTACTCCTCTCATGAGCCCAAACAAGTCTCTAAAAGCATGAGTTTGCAACTACTTTACTTTTGGAGAAAATTCAAAACATTCATTATTCAATAGAGCCCAATAGCAAAAATCAGGTTTTGAATGAAGAATCACATTTCTTGGTAAAATCATGCAGGATTGAAATTTTTGATGGTTTTTTACTCCTCTCAACAACCCAAACAAGTTTCTAAAAGGATGAGTTTGCAACTACTTTACTTTTGGAGAAAATTCAAAACATTCATTACTCAATAGGGCCCAAACTATCAAAAACCAGCGGTTTCAATGAACACACATTTCTTGGTAGAATCATGCAGGACTGAAATTTTTGATGTTTTTCTACTCCTCTCATGAGCCCAAACAAGTCTCTAAAAGCATGAGTTTGCAACTACTTTACTTTTGGAGAAAATTCAAAACATTCATTATTCAATAGAGCCCAATAGCAAAAATCAGGTTTTGAATGAAGAATCACATTTCTTGGTAGAATCATGCAGGATTGAAATTTTTGATGGTTTTTTACTCCTCTCAACAGCCCAAACAAGTTTCTAAAAGGATGAGTTTGCAACTACTTTACTTTTGGAGAAAATTCAAAACATTCATTATTCAATAGGGCCCAAACTATCAAAAACCAGCGGTTTGAATGAACACACATTTCTTGGTAGAATCATGCAGGACTGAAATTTTTGATGTTTTTCTACTCCTCTCATGAGCCCAAACAAGTCTCTAAAAGCATGAGTTTGCAACTACTTTACTTTTGGAGAAAATTCAAAACATTCATTATTCAATAGAGCCCAATAGCAAAAATCAGGTTTTGAATGAAGAATCACATTTCTTGGTAGAAGCATGCAGGATTGAAATTTTTGATGGTTTTTTACTCCTCTCAACAGCCCAAACAAGTTTCTAAAAGGATGAGTTTGCAACTACTTTACTTTTGGAGAAAATTCAAAACATTCATTATTCAATAGGGCCCAAACTATCAAAAACCAGCGGTTTCAATGAACACACATTTCTTGGTAGAATCATGCAGGACTGAAGTTTTTGATGTTTTTCTACTCCTCTCATGAGCCCAAACAAGTCTCTAAAAGCATGAGTTTGCAACTACTTTACTTTTGGAGAAAATTCAAAACATTCATTATTCAATAGAGCCCAATAGCAAAAATCAGGTTTTGAATGAAGAATCACATTTCTTGGTAGAATGATGCAGGATTGAAATTTATGATGGTTTTTTACTCCTCTCTACAGCCCAAACAAGTTTCTAAAAGGATGAGTTTGCAACTGCTTTACTTTTGGAGAAAATTCAAAACATTCATTATTCAATAGGGCCCAAACTATCAAAAACCAGCGGTTTGAATGAACACACATTTCTTGGTAGAATCATGCAGGACTGAAATTTTTGATGGTTTTTTACTCCTCTCAACAGCCCAAACAAGTTTCTAAAAGGATGAGTTTGCAACTACTTTACTTTTGGAGAAAATTCAAAACATTCATTATTCAATAGAGCCCAATAGCAAAAATCAGGTTTTGAATGAAGAATCACATTTCTTGGTAGAATCATGCAGGATTGAAATTTTTGATGGTTTTTTACTCCTCTCAACAGCCCAAACAAGTTTCTAAAAGGATGAGTTTGCAACTACTTTACTTTTGGAGAAAATTCAAAACATTCATTATTCAATAGGGCCCAAACTATCAAAAACCAGCGGTTTCAATGAACACACATTTCTTGGTAGAATCATGCAGGACTGAAATTTTTGATGTTTTTCTACTCCTCTCATAAGCCCAAACAAGTCTCTAAAAGCATGAGTTTGCAACTACTTTACTTTTGGAGAAAATTCAAAACATTCATTATTCAATAGAGCCCAATAGCAAAAATCAGGTTTTGAATGAAGAATCACATTTCTTGGTAAAATCATGCAGGATTGAAATTTTTGATGGTTTTTTACTCCTCTCAACAGCCCAAACAAGTTTCTAAAAGGATGAGTTTGCAACTACTTTACTTTTGGAGAAAATTCAAAACATTCATTATTCAATAGGGCCCAAACTATCAAAAAACAGCGGTTTCAATGAACACACATTTCTTGGTAGAATCATGCAGGACTGAAATTTTTGATGTTTTTCTACTCCTCTCATGAGCCCAAACAAGTTTCTAAAAGCATGAGTTTGCAACTACTTTACTTTTGGAGAAAATTCAAAACATTCACTATTCAATAGAGCCCAATAGCAAAAATCAGGTTTTGAATGAAGAATCACATTTCTTGGTAAAATCATGCAGGATTGAAATTTTTGATGGTTTTTTACTCCTCTCAACAGCCCAAACAAGTTTCTAAAAGGATGAGTTTGCAACTACTTTACTTTTGGAGAAAATTCAAAACATTCATTATTCAATAGGGCCCAAACTATCAAAAACCAGCGGTTTCAATGAACACACATTTCTTGGTAGAATCATGCAGGACTGAAATTTTTGATGTTTTTCTACTCCTCTCATGAGCCCAAACAAGTCTCTAAAAGCATGAGTTTGCAACTACTTTACTTTTTGGAGAAAATTCAAAACATTCATTATTCAATAGAGCCCAATAGCAAAAATCAGGTTTTGAATGAAGAATCACATTTCTTGGTAGAATCATGCAGGATTGAAATTTTTGATGGTTTTTTACTCCTCTCAACAGCCCAAACAAGTTTCTAAAAGGATGAGTTTGCAACTACTTTACTTTTGGAGAAAATTCAAAACATTCATTATTCAATAGGGCCCAAACTATCAAAAACCAGCGGTTTCAATGAACACACATTTCTTGGTAGAATCATGCAGGACTGAAATTTTTGATGTTTTTCTACTCCTCTCATGAGCCCAAACAAGTCTCTAAAAGCATGAGTTTGCAACTACTTTACTTTTGGAGAAAATTCAAAACATTCACTTTTCAATAGAGCCCAATAGCAAAAATCAGGTTTTGAATGAAGAATCACATTTCTTGGTAGAATCATGCAGGATTGAAATTTTTGATGGTTTTTTACTCCTCTCAACAGCCCAAACAAGTTTCTAAAAGGATGAGTTTGCAACTACTTTACTTTTGGAGAAAATTCAAAACATTCATTATTCAATAGGGCCCAAACTATCAAAAACCAACGGTTTCAATGAACACACATTTCTTGGTAGAATCATGCAGGACTGAAATTTTTGATGTTTTTCTACTCCTCTCATGAGCCCAAACAAGTCTCTAAAAGCATGAGTTTGCAACTACTTTACTTTTGGAGAAAATTCAAAACATTCATTATTCAATAGAGCCCAATAGCAAAAATCAGGTTTTGAATGAAGAATCACAGTTCTTGGTAGAATCATGCAGGATTGAAATTTTTGATGGTTTTTTACTCCTCTCAACAGCCCAAACAAGTTTCTAAAAGGATGAGTTTGCAACTACTTTACTTTTGGAGAAAATTCAAAACATTCATTATTCAATAGGGCCCAAACTATCAAAAACCAGCGGTTTCAATGAACACACATTTCTTGGAAGAATCATGCAGGGCTGAAATTTTTGATGTTTTTCTACTCCTCTCATGAGCCCAAACAAGTCTCTAAAAGCATGAGTTTGCAACTACTTTACTTTTGGAGAAAATTCAAAACATTCATTATTCAATAGAGCCCAATAGCAAAAATCAGGTTTTGAATGAAGAATCACATTTCTTGGTAGAATCATGCAGGATTGAAATTTTTGATGGTTTTTTACTCCTCTCAACAGCCCAAACAAGTTTCTAAAAGGATGAGTTTGCAACTACTTTACTTTTGGAGAAAATTCAAAACATTCATTATTCAATAGGGCCCAAACTATCAAAAACCAGCGGTTTCAATGAACACACATTTCTTGGAAGAATCATGCAGGACTGAAATTTTTGATGTTTTTCTACTCCTCTCATGAGCCCAAACAAGTTTCTAAAAGCATGAGTTTGCAACTACTTTACTTTTGGAGAAAATTCAAAACATTCATTATTCAATAGAGCCCAATAGCAAAAATCAGGTTTTGAATGAAGAATCACAGTTCTTGGTAGAATCATGCAGGATTGAAATTTTTGATGGTTTTTTACTCCTCTCAACAGCCCAAACAAGTTTCTAAAAGGATGAGTTTGCAACTACTTTACTTTTGGAGAAAATTCAAAACATTCATTATTCAATAGAGCCCAATAGCAAAAATCAGGTTTTGAATGAAGAATCACATTTCTTGGTAGAATCATGCAGGATTGAAATTTTTGATGGTTTTTTACTCCTCTCAACAGCCCAAACAAGTTTCTAAAAGGATGAGTTTGCAACTCTTTTACTTTTGGAGAAAATTCAAAACATTCATTATTCAATAGGGCCCAAACTATCAAAAACCAGCGGTTTCAATGAACACACATTTCTTGGTAGAATCATGCAGGACTGAAATTTTTGATGTTTTTCTACTCATCTCATAAGCCCAAACAAGTCTCTAAAAGCATGAGTTTGCAACTACTTTACTTTTGGAGAAAATTCAAAACATTCATTATTCAATAGAGCCCAGTAGCAAAAATCAGGTTTTGAATGAAGAATCACATTTCTTGGTAAAATCATGCAGGATTGAAATTTTTGATGGTTTTTTACTCCTCTCAACAGCCCAAACAAGTTTCTAAAAGGATGAGTTTGCAACTACTTTACTTTTGGAGAAAATTCAAAACATTCATTATTCAATAGAGCCCAATAGCAAAAATCAGGTTTTGAATGAAGAATCACATTTCTTGGTAGAATCATGCAGGATTGAAATTTTTGATGGTTTTTTACTCCTCTCAACAGCCCAAACAAGTTTCTAAAAGGATGAATTGCAACTACTTTACTTTTGGAGAAAATTCAAAACATTCATTATTCAATAGGGCCCAAACTATCAAAAACCAGCGGTTTCAATGAACACACATTTCTTGGTAGAATCATGCAGGACTGAAATTTTTGATGTTTTTCTACTCCTCTCATGAGCCCAAACAAGTCTCTAAAAGCATGAGTTTGCAACTACTTTACTTTTGGAGAAAATTCAAAACATTCATTATTCAATAGAGCCCAATAGCAAAAATCAGGTTTTGAATGAAGAATCACATTTCTTGGTAAAATCATGCAGGATTGAAATTTTTGATGGTTTTTTACTCCTCTCAACAGCCCAAACAAGTTTCTAAAAGGATGAGTTTGCAACTACTTTACTTTTGGAGAAAATTCAAAACTTTCATTATTCAATAGGGCCCAAACTATCAAAAACCAGCGGTTTCAATGAACACACATTTCTTGGTAGAATCATGCAGGACTGAAATTTTTGATGTTTTTCTACTCCTCTCATGAGCCCAAACAAGTTTCTAAAAGCATGAGTTTGCAACTACTTTACTTTTGGAGAAAATTCAAAACATTCACTATTCAATAGAGCCCAATAGCAAAAATCAGGTTTTGAATGAAGAATCACATTTCTTGGTAAAATCATGCAGGATTGAAATTTTTGATGGTTTTTTACTCCTCTCAACAGCCCAAACAAGTTTCTAAAAGGATGAGTTTGCAACTACTTTACTTTTGGAGAAAATTCAAACCATTCATTATTCAATAGGGCCCAAACTATCAAAAACCAGCGGTTTCAATGAACACACATTTCTTGGTAGAATCATGCAGGACTGAAATTTTTGATGTTTTTCTACTCCTCTCATGAGCCCAAACAAGTCTCTAAAAGCATGAGTTTGCAACTACTTTACTTTTGGAGAAAATTCAAAACATTCATTATTCAATAGAGCCCAATAGCAAAAATCAGGTTTTGAATGAAGAATCACATTTCTTGGTAGAATCATGCAGGATTGAAATTTTTGATGGTTTTTTACTCCTCTCAACAGCCCAAACAAGTTTCTAAACGGATGAGTTTGCAACTACTTTACTTTTGGAGAAAATTCAAAACATTCATTATTCAATAGGGCCCAAACTATCAAAAACCAGCGGTTTCAATGAACACACATTTCTTGGAAGAATCATGCAGGACAGAAATTTTTGATGTTTTTCTACTCCTCTCATGAGCCCAAACAAGTTTCTAAAAGCATGAGTTTGCAACTACTTTACTTTTGGAGAAAATTCAAAACATTCATTATTCAATAGAGCCCAATAGCAAAAATCAGGTTTTGAATGAAGAATCACAGTTCTTGGTAGAATCATGCAGGATTGAAATTTTTGATGGTTTTTTACTCCTCTCAACAGCCCAAACAAGTTTCTAAAAGGATGAGTTTGCAACTACTTTACTTTTGGAGAAAATTCAAAACATTCATTATTCAATAGAGCCCAATAGCAAAAATCAGGTTTTGAATGAAGAATCACATTTCTTGGTAGAATCATGCAGGATTGAAATTTTTGATGGTTTTTTACTCCTCTCAACAGCCCAAACAAGTTTCTAAAAGGATGAGTTTGCAACTACTTTACTTTTGGAGAAAATTCAAAACATTCATTATTCAATAGGGCACAAACTATCAAAAACCAGCGGTTTCAATGAACACACATTTCTTGGTAGAATCATGCAGGACTGAAATTTTTGATGTTTTTCTACTCCTCTCATAAGCCCAAACAAGTCTCTAAAAGCATGAGTTTGCAACTACTTTACTTTTGGAGAAAATTCAAAACATTCATTATTCAATAGAGCCCAATAGCAAAAATCAGGTTTTGAATGAAGAATCACATTTCTTGGTAAAATCATGCAGGATTGAAATTTTTGATGGTTTTTTACTCCTCTCAACAGCCCAAACAAGTTTCTAAAAGGATGAGTTTGCAACTACTTTACTTTTGGAGAAAATTCAAAACATTCATTATTCAATAGGGCCCAAACTATCAAAAACCAGCGGTTTCAATGAACACACATTTCTTGGTAGAATCATGCAGGACTGAAATTTTTGATGTTTTTCTACTCCTCTCATGAGCCCAAACAAGTTTCTAAAAGCATGAGTTTGCAACTACTTTACTTTTGGAGAAAATTCAAAACATTCACTATTCAATAGAGCCCAATAGCAAAAATCAGGTTTTGAATGAAGAATCACATTTCTTGGTAAAATCATGCAGGATTGAAATTTTTGATGGTTTTTTACTCCTCTCAACAGCCCAAACAAGTTTCTAAAAGGATGAGTTTGCAACTACTTTACTTTTGGAGAAAATTCAAAACATTCATTATTCAATAGGGCCCAAACTATCAAAAACCAGCGGTTTCAATGAACACACATTTCTTGGTAGAATCATGCAGGACTGAAATTTTTGATGTTTTTCTACTCCTCTCATGAGCCCAAACAAGTCTCTAAAAGCATGAGTTTGCAACTACTTTACTTTTGGAGAAAATTCAAAACATTCATTATTCAATAGAGCCCAATAGCAAAAATCAGGTTTTGAATGAAGAATCACATTTCTTGGTAGAATCATGCAGGATTGAAATTTTTGATGGTTTTTTACTCCTCTCAACAGCCCAAACAAGTTTCTAAAAGGATGAGTTTGCAACTACTTTACTTTTGGAGAAAATTCAAAACATTCATTATTCAATAGGGCCCAAACTATCAAAAACCAGCGGTTTGAATGAACACACATTTCTTGGTAGAATCATGCAGGACTGAAATTTTTGATGTTTTTCTACTCCTCTCATGAGCCCAAACAAGTCTCTAAAAGCATGAGTTTGCAACTACTTTACTTTTGGAGAAAATTCAAAACATTCATTATTCAATAGAGCCCAATAGCAAAAATCAGGTTTTGAATGAAGAATCACATTTCTTGGTAGAAGCATGCAGGATTGAAATTTTTGATGGTTTTTTACTCCTCTCAACAGCCCAAACAAGTTTCTAAAAGGATGAGTTTGCAACTACTTTACTTTTGGAGAAAATTCAAAACATTCATTATTCAATAGGGCCCAAACTATCAAAAACCAGCGGTTTCAATGAACACACATTTCTTGGTAGAATCATGCAGGACTGAAGTTTTTGATGTTTTTCTACTCCTCTCATGAGCCCAAACAAGTCTCTAAAAGCATGAGTTTGCAACTACTTTACTTTTGGAGAAAATTCAAAACATTCATTATTCAATAGAGCCCAATAGCAAAAATCAGGTTTTGAATGAAGAATCACATTTCTTGGTAGAATCATGCAGGATTGAAATTTTTGATGGTTTTTTACTCCTCTCAACAGCCCAAACAAGTTTCTAAAAGGATGAGTTTGCAACTACTTTACTTTTGGAGAAAATTCAAAACATTCATTATTCAATAGGGCCCAAACTATCAAAAACCAGCGGTTTCAATGAACACACATTTCTTGGAAGAATCATGCAGGACTGAAATTTTTGATGTTTTTCTACTCCTCTCATGAGCCCAAACAAGTCTCTAAAAGCATGAGTTTGCAACTACTTTACTTTTGGAGAAAATTCAAAACATTCATTATTCAATAGAGCCCAATAGCAAAAATCAGGTTTTGAATGAAGAATCACATTTCTTGGTAGAATCATGCAGGATTGAAATTTTGATGGTTTTTTACTCCTCTCAACAGCCCAAACAAGTTTCTAAAAGGATGAGTTTGCAACTACTTTACTTTTGGAGAAAATTCAAAACATTCATTATTCAATAGGGCCCAAACTATCAAAAACCAGCGGTTTCAATGAACACACATTTCTTGGAAGAATCATGCAGGACTGAAATTTTTGATGTTTTTCTACTCCTCTCATGAGCCCAAACAAGTCTCTAAAAGCATGAGTTTGCAACTACTTTACTTTTGGAGAAAATTCAAAACATTCATTATTCAATAGAGCCCAATAGCAAAAATCAGGTTTTGAATGAAGAATCACATTTCTTGGTAGAATCATGCAGGATTGAAATTTTTGATGTTTTTTACTCCTCTCAACAGCCCAAACAAGTTTCTAAAAGGATGAGTTTGCAACTACTTTACTTTCGGAGAAAATTCAAAACATTCATTATTCAATAGGGCCCAAACTATCAAAAACCAGCGGTTTCAATGAACACACATTTCTTGGTAGAATCATGCAGGACTGAAATTTTTGATGTTTTTCTACTCCTCTCATGAGCCCAAACAAGTTTCTAAAAGCATGAGTTTGCAACTACTTTACTTTTGGAGAAAATTCAAAACATTCATTATTCAATAGAGCCCAATAGCAAAAATCAGGTTTTGAATGAAGAATCACAGTTCTTGGTAGAATCATGCAGGATTGAAATTTTTGATGGTTTTTTACTCCTCTCAACAGCCCAAACAAGTTTCTAAAAGGATGAGTTTGCAACTACTTTACTTTTGGAGAAAATTCAAAACATTCATTATTCAATAGGGCCCAAACTATCAAAAACCAGCGGTTTCAATGAACACACATTTCTTGGTAGAATCATGCAGGACTGAAATTTTTGATGTTTTTCTACTCCTCTCATAAGCCCAAACAAGTCTCTAAAAGCATGAGTTTGCAACTACTTTACTTTTGGAGAAAATTCAAAACATTCATTATTCAATAGAGCCCAATAGCAAAAATCAGGTTTTGAATGAAGAATCACATTTCTTGGTAAAATCATGCAGGATTGAAATTTTTGATGGTTTTTTACTCCTCTCAACAGCCCAAACAAGTTTCTAAAAGGATGAGTTTGCAACTACTTTACTTTTGGAGAAAATTCAAAACATTCATTATTCAATAGGGCCCAAACTATCAAAAAACAGCGGTTTCAATGAACACACATTTCTTGGTAGAATCATGCAGGACTCAAATTTTTGATGTTTTTCTACTCCTCTCATGAGCCCAAACAAGTTTCTAAAAGCATGAGTTTGCAACTACTTTACTTTTGGAGAAAATTCAAAACATTCACTATTCAATAGAGCCCAATAGCAAAAATCAGGTTTTGAATGAAGAATCACATTTCTTGGTAAAATCATGCAGGATTGAAATTTTTGATGGTTTTTTACTCCTCTCAACAGCCCAAACAAGTTTCTAAAAGGATGAGTTTGCAACTACTTTACTTTTGGAGAAAATTCAAAACATTCATTATTCAATAGGGCCCAAACTATCAAAAACCAGCGGTTTCAATGAACACACATTTCTTGGTAGAATCATGCAGGACTGAAATTTTTGATGTTTTTCTACTCTCATGAGCCCAAACAAGTCTCTAAAAGCATGAGTTTGCAACTACTTTACTTTTGGAGAAAATTCAAAACATTCATTATTCAATAGAGCCCAATAGCAAAAATCAGGTTTTGAATGAAGAATCACATTTCTTGGTAGAATCATGCAGGATTGAAATTTTTGATGGTTTTTTACTCCTCTCAACAGCCCAAACAAGTTTCTAAAAGGATGAGTTTGCTACTACTTTACTTTTGGAGAAAATTCAAAACATTCATTATTCAATAGGGCCCAAACTATCAAAAACCAGCGGTTTGAATGAACACACATTTCTTGGTAGAATCATGCAGGACTGAAATTTTTGATGTTTTTCTACTCCTCTCATGAGCCCAAACAAGTCTCTAAAAGCATGAGTTTGCAACTACTTTACTTTTGGAGAAAATTCAAAACATTCATTATTCAAAAGAGCCCAATAGCAAAAATCAGGTTTTGAATGAAGAATCACATTTCTTGGTAGAAGCATGCAGGATTGAAATTTTTGATGGTTTTTTACTCCTCTCAACAGCCCAAACAAGTTTCTAAAAGGATGAGTTTGCAACTACTTTACTTTTGGAGAAAATTCAAAACATTCATTATTCAATAGGGCCCAAACTATCAAAAACCAGCGGTTTCAATGAACACACATTTCTTGGTAGAATCATGCAGGACTGAAGTTTTTGATGTTTTTCTACTCCTCTCATGAGCCCAAACAAGTCTCTAAAAGCATGAGTTTGCAACTACTTTACTTTTGGAGAAAATTCAAAACATTCATTATTCAATAGAGCCCAATAGCAAAAATCAGGTTTTGAATGAAGAATCACATTTCTTGGTAGAATGATGCAGGATTGAAATTTTTGATGGTTTTTTACTCCTCTCTACAGCCCAAACAAGTTTCTAAAAGGATGAGTTTGCAACTGCTTTACTTTTGGAGAAAATTCAAAACATTCATTATTCAATAGGGCCCAAACTATCAAAAACCAGCGGTTTGAATGAACACACATTTCTTGGTAGAATCATGCAGGACTCAAATTTTTGATGTTTTTCTACTCCTCTCATGAGCCCAAACAAGTCTCTAAAAGCATGAGTTTGCAACTACTTTACTTTTGGAGAAAATTCAAAACATTCATTATTCAATAGAGCCCAATAGCAAAAATCAGGTTTTGAATGAAGAATCACATTTCTTGGTAGAATCATGCAGGATTGAAATTTTTGATGGTTTTTTACTCCTCTCAACAGCCCAAACAAGTTTCTAAAAGGATGAGTTTGCAACTACTTTACTTTCGGAGAAAATTCAAAACATTCATTATTCAATAGGGCCCAAACTATCAAAAACCAGCGGTTTCAATGAACACACATTTCTTGGTAGAATCATGCAGGACTGAAATTTTTGATGTTTTTCTACTCCTCTCATGAGCCCAAACAAGTTTCTAAAAGCATGAGTTTGCAACTACTTTACTTTTGGAGAAAATTCAAAACATTCACTATTCAATAGAGCCCAATAGCAAAAATCAGGTTTTGAATGAAGAATCACATTTCTTGGTAAAATCATGCAGGATTGAAATTTTTGATGGTTTTTTACTCCTCTCAACAGCCCAAACAAGTTTCTAAAAGGATGAGTTTGCAACTACTTTACTTTTGGAGAAAATTCAAAACATTCATTATTCAATAGGGCCCAAACTATCAAAAACCAGCGGTTTCAATGAACACACATTTCTTGGTAGAATCATGCAGGACTGAAATTTTTGATGTTTTTCTACTCCTCTCATGAGCCCAAACAAGTCTCTAAAAGCATGAGTTTGCAACTACTTTACTTTTGGAGAAAATTCAAAACATTCATTATTCAATAGAGCCCAATAGCAAAAATCAGGTTTTGAATGAAGAATCACATTTCTTGGTAGAATCATGCAGGATTGAAATTTTTGATGGTTTTTTACTCCTCTCAACAGCCCAAACAAGTTTCTAAAAGGATGAGTTTGCAACTACTTTACTTTTGGAGAAAATTCAAAACATTCATTATTCAATAGGGCCCAAACTATCAAAAACCAGCGGTTTGAATGAACACACATTTCTTGGAAGAATCATGCAGGACTGAAATTTTTGATGTTTTTCTACTCCTCTCATGAGCCCAAACAAGTCTCTAAAAGCATGAGTTTGCAACTACTTTACTTTTGGAGAAAATTCAAAACATTCATTATTCAATAGAGCCCAATAGCAAAAATCAGGTTTTGAATGAAGAATCACATTTCTTGGTTAGAAGCATGCAGGATTGAAATTTTTGATGGTTTTTTACTCCTCTCAACAGCCCAAACAAGTTTCTAAAAGGATGAGTTTGCAACTACTTTACTTTTGGAGAAAATTCAAAACATTCATTATTCAATAGGGCCCAAACTATCAAAAACCAGCGGTTTCAATGAACACACATTTCTTGGTAGAATCATGCAGGACTGAAGTTTTTGATGTTTTTCTACTCCTCTCATGAGCCCAAACAAGTCTCTAAAAGCATGAGTTTGCAACTACTTTACTTTTGGAGAAAATTCAAAACATTCATTATTCAATAGAGCCCAATAGCAAAAATCAGGTTTTGAATGAAGAATCACATTTCTTGGTAGAATCATGCAGGATTGAAATTTTTGATGGTTTTTTACTCCTCTCAACAGCCCAAACAAGTTTCTAAAAGGATGAGTTTGCAACTACTTTACTTTTGGAGAAAATTCAAAACATTCATTATTCAATAGGGCCCAAACTATCAAAAACCAGCGGTTTCAATGAACACACATTTCTTGGAAGAATCATGCAGGACTGAAATTTTTGATGTTTTTCTACTCCTCTCATGATCCCAAACAAGTCTCTAAAAGCATGAGTTTGCAACTACTTTACTTTTGGAGAAAATTCAAAACATTCATTATTCAATAGAGCCCAATAGCAAAAATCAGGTTTTGAATGAAGAATCACATTTCTTGGTAGAATCATGCAGGATTGAAATTTTGATGGTTTTTTACTCCTCTCAACAGCCCAAACAAGTTTCTAAAAGGATGAGTTTGCAACTACTTTACTTTTGGAGAAAATTCAAAACATTCATTATTCAATAGGGCCCAAACTATCAAAAACCAGCGGTTTCAATGAACACACATTTCTTGGAAGAATCATGCAGGACTGAAATTTTTGATGTTTTTCTACTCCTATCATGAGCCCAAACAAGTCTCTAAAAGCATGAGTTTGCAACTACTTTACTTTTGGAGAAAATTCAAAACATTCATTATTCAATAGAGCCCAATAGCAAAAATCAGGTTTTGAATGAAGAATCACATTTCTTGGTAGAATCATGCAGGATTGAAATTTTGATGGTTTTTTACTCCTCTCAACAGCCCAAACAAGTTTCTAAAAGGATGAGTTTGCAACTACTTTACTTTTGGAGAAAATTCAAAACATTCATTATTCAATAGGGCCCAAACTATCAAAAACCAGCGGTTTCAATGAACACACATTTCTTGGAAGAATCATGCAGGACTGAAATTTTTGATGTTTTTCTACTCCTCTCATGAGCCCAAACAAGTCTCTAAAAGCATGAGTTTGCAACTACTTTACTTTTGGAGAAAATTCAAAACATTCATTATTCAATAGAGCCCAATAGCAAAAATCAGGTTTTGAATGAAGAATCACATTTCTTGGTAGAATCATGCAGGATTGAAATTTTTGATGGTTTTTTACTCCTCTCAACAGCCCAAACAAGTTTCTAAAAGGATGAGTTTGCAACTACTTTACTTTCGGAGAAAATTCAAAACATTCATTATTCAATAGGGCCCAAACTATCAAAAACCAGCGGTTTCAATGAACACACATTTCTTGGTAGAATCATGCAGGACTGAAATTTTTGATGTTTTTCTACTCCTCTCATGAGCCCAAACAAGTTTCTAAAAGCATGAGTTTGCAACTACTGTACTTTTGGAGAAAATTCAAAACATTCATTATTCAATAGAGCCCAATAGCAAAAATCAGGTTTTGAATGAAGAATCACAGTTCTTGGTAGAATCATGCAGGATTGAAATTTTTGATGGTTTTTTACTCCTCTCAACAGCCCAAACAAGTTTCTAAAAGGATGAGTTTGCAACTACTTTACTTTTGGAGAAAATTCAAAACATTCATTATTCAATAGAGCCCAATAGCAAAAATCAGGTTTTGAATGAAGAATCACATTTCTTGGTAGAATCATGCAGGATTGAAATTTTTGATGGTTTTTTACTCCTCTCAACAGCCCAAACAAGTTTCTAAAAGGATGAGTTTGCAACTACTTTACTTTTGGAGAAAATTCAAAACATTCATTATTCAATAGGGCCCAAACTATCAAAAACCAGCGGTTTCAATGAACACACATTTCTTGGTAGAATCATGCAGGACTGAAATTTTTGATGTTTTTCTACTCCTCTCATAAGCCCAAACAAGTCTCTAAAAGCATGAGTTTGCAACTACTTTACTTTTGGAGAAAATTCAAAACATTCATTATTCAATAGAGCCCAATAGCAAAAATCAGGTTTTGAATGAAGAATCACATTTCTTGGTAAAATCATGCAGGATTGAAATTTTTGATGGTTTTTTACTCCTCTCAACAGCCCAAACAAGTTTCTAAAAGGATGAGTTTGCAACTACTTTACTTTTGGAGAAAATTCAAAACATTCATTATTCAATAGGGCCCAAACTATCAAAAAACAGCGGTTTCAATGAACACACATTTCTTGGTAGAATCATGCAGGACTGAAATTTTTGATGTTTTTCTACTCCTCTCATGAGCCCAAACAAGTTTC
The DNA here is from genome assembly GCF_039654945.1 of Dendrobates tinctorius. Taxonomy (NCBI): domain Eukaryota; kingdom Metazoa; phylum Chordata; class Amphibia; order Anura; family Dendrobatidae; genus Dendrobates; species Dendrobates tinctorius. The sequence goes on along the minus strand of NW_027362006.1, from coordinate 587,001 downwards.
TAAAAGCATGAGTTTGCAACTACTTTACTTTTGGAGAAAATTCAAAACATTCACTATTCAATAGAGCCCAATAGCAAAAATCAGGTTTTGAATGAAGAATCACATTTCTTGGTAAAATCATGCAGGATTGAAATTTTTGATGGTTTTTTACTCCTCTCAACAGCCCAAACAAGTTTCTAAAAGGATGAGTTTGCAACTACTTTACTTTTGGAGAAAATTCAAAACATTCATTATTCAATAGGGCCCAAACTATCAAAAACCAGCGGTTTCAATGAACACACATTTCTTGGTAGAATCATGCAGGACTGAAGTTTTTGATGTTTTTCTACTCCTCTCATGAGCCCAAACAAGTCTCTAAAAGCATGAGTTTGCAACTACTTTACTTTTGGAGAAAATTCAAAACATTCATTATTCAATAGAGCCCAATAGCAAAAATCAGGTTTTGAATGAAGAATCACATTTCTTGGTAGAATCATGCAGGATTGAAATTTTTGATGGTTTTTTACTCCTCTCAACAGCCCAAACAAGTTTCTAAAAGGATGAGTTTGCAACTACTTTACTTTTGGAGAAAATTCAAAACATTCATTATTCAATAGGGCCCAAACTATCAAAAACCAGCGGTTTCAATGAACACACATTTCTTGGAAGAATCATGCAGGACTGAAATTTTTGATGTTTTTCTACTCCTCTCATGAGCCCAAACAAGTCTCTAAAAGCATGAGTTTGCAACTACTTTACTTTTGGAGAAAATTCAAAACATTCATTATTCAATAGAGCCCAATAGCAAAAATCAGGTTTTGAATGAAGAATCACATTTCTTGGTAGAATCATGCAGGATTGAAATTTTGATGGTTTTTTACTCCTCTCAACAGCCCAAACAAGTTTCTAAAAGGATGAGTTTGCAACTACTTTACTTTTGGAGAAAATTCAAAACATTCATTATTCAATAGGGCCCAAACTATCAAAAACCAGCGGTTTCAATGAACACACATTTCTTGGAAGAATCATGCAGGACTGAAATTTTTGATGTTTTTCTACTCCTCTCATGAGCCCAAACAAGTCTCTAAAAGCATGAGTTTGCAACTACTTTACTTTTGGAGAAAATTCAAAACATTCATTATTCAATAGAGCCCAATAGCAAAAATCAGGTTTTGAATGAAGAATCACATTTCTTGGTAGAATCATGCAGGATTGAAATTTTTGATGGTTTTTTACTCCTCTCAACAGCCCAAACAAGTTTCTAAAAGGATGAGTTTGCAACTACTTTACTTTCGGAGAAAATTCAAAACATTCATTATTCAATAGGGCCCAAACTATCAAAAACCAGCGGTTTCAATGAACACACATTTCTTGGTAGAATCATGCAGGACTGAAATTTTTGATGTTTTTCTACTCCTCTCATGAGCCCAAACAAGTTTCTAAAAGCATGAGTTTGCAACTACTTTACTTTTGGAGAAAATTCAAAACATTCATTATTCAATAGAGCCCAATAGCAAAAATCAGGTTTTGAATGAAGAATCACAGTTCTTGGTAGAATCATGCAGGATTGAAATTTTTGATGGTTTTTTACTCCTCTCAACAGCCCAAACAAGTTTCTAAAAGGATGAGTTTGCAACTACTTTACTTTTGGAGAAAATTCAAAACATTCATTATTCAATAGGGCCCAAACTATCAAAAACCAGCGGTTTCAATGAACACACATTTCTTGGTAGAATCATGCAGGACTGAAATTTTTGATGTTTTTCTACTCCTCTCATAAGCCCAAACAAGTCTCTAAAAGCATGAGTTTGCAACTACTTTACTTTTGGAGAAAATTCAAAACATTCATTATTCAATAGAGCCCAATAGCAAAAATCAGGTTTTGAATGAAGAATCACATTTCTTGGTAAAATCATGCAGGATTGAAATTTTTGATGGTTTTTTACTCCTCTCAACAGCCCAAACAAGTTTCTAAAAGGATGAGTTTGCAACTACTTTACTTTTGGAGAAAATTCAAAACATTCATTATTCAATAGGGCCCAAACTATCAAAAAACAGCGGTTTCAATGAACACACATTTCTTGGTAGAATCATGCAGGACTCAAATTTTTGATGTTTTTCTACTCCTCTCATGAGCCCAAACAAGTTTCTAAAAGCATGAGTTTGCAACTACTTTACTTTTGGAGAAAATTCAAAACATTCACTATTCAATAGAGCCCAATAGCAAAAATCAGGTTTTGAATGAAGAATCACATTTCTTGGTAAAATCATGCAGGATTGAAATTTTTGATGGTTTTTTACTCCTCTCAACAGCCCAAACAAGTTTCTAAAAGGATGAGTTTGCAACTACTTTACTTTTGGAGAAAATTCAAAACATTCATTATTCAATAGGGCCCAAACTATCAAAAACCAGCGGTTTCAATGAACACACATTTCTTGGTAGAATCATGCAGGACTGAAATTTTTGATGTTTTTCTACTCTCATGAGCCCAAACAAGTCTCTAAAAGCATGAGTTTGCAACTACTTTACTTTTGGAGAAAATTCAAAACATTCATTATTCAATAGAGCCCAATAGCAAAAATCAGGTTTTGAATGAAGAATCACATTTCTTGGTAGAATCATGCAGGATTGAAATTTTTGATGGTTTTTTACTCCTCTCAACAGCCCAAACAAGTTTCTAAAAGGATGAGTTTGCTACTACTTTACTTTTGGAGAAAATTCAAAACATTCATTATTCAATAGGGCCCAAACTATCAAAAACCAGCGGTTTGAATGAACACACATTTCTTGGTAGAATCATGCAGGACTGAAATTTTTGATGTTTTTCTACTCCTCTCATGAGCCCAAACAAGTCTCTAAAAGCATGAGTTTGCAACTACTTTACTTTTGGAGAAAATTCAAACATTCATTATTCAAAAGAGCCCAATAGCAAAAAATCAGGTTTTGAATGAAGAATCACATTTCTTGGTAGAAGCATGCAGGATTGAAATTTTTGATGGTTTTTTACTCCTCTCAACAGCCCAAACAAGTTTCTAAAAGGATGAGTTTGCAACTACTTTACTTTTGGAGAAAATTCAAAACATTCATTATTCAATAGGGCCCAAACTATCAAAAACCAGCGGTTTCAATGAACACACATTTCTTGGTAGAATCATGCAGGACTGAAGTTTTTGATGTTTTTCTACTCCTCTCATGAGCCCAAACAAGTCTCTAAAAGCATGAGTTTGCAACTACTTTACTTTTGGAGAAAATTCAAAACATTCATTATTCAATAGAGCCCAATAGCAAAAATCAGGTTTTGAATGAAGAATCACATTTCTTGGTAGAATGATGCAGGATTGAAATTTTTGATGGTTTTTTACTCCTCTCTACAGCCCAAACAAGTTTCTAAAAGGATGAGTTTGCAACTGCTTTACTTTTGGAGAAAATTCAAACATTCATTATTCAATAGGGCCCAAACTATCAAAACCAGCGGTTTGAATGAACACACATTTCTTGGTAGAATCATGCAGGACTCAAATTTTTGATGTTTTTCTACTCCTCTCATGAGCCCAAACAAGTCTCTAAAAGCATGAGTTTGCAACTACTTTACTTTTGGAGAAAATTCAAAACATTCATTATTCAATAGAGCCCAATAGCAAAAATCAGGTTTTGAATGAAGAATCACATTTCTTGGTAGAATCATGCAGGATTGAAATTTTTGATGGTTTTTTACTCCTCTCAACAGCCCAAACAAGTTTCTAAAAGGATGAGTTTGCAACTACTTTACTTTCGGAGAAAATTCAAAACATTCATTATTCAATAGGGCCCAAACTATCAAAAACCAGCGGTTTCAATGAACACACATTTCTTGGTAGAATCATGCAGGACTGAAATTTTTGATGTTTTTCTACTCCTCTCATGAGCCCAAACAAGTTTCTAAAAGCATGAGTTTGCAACTACTTTACTTTTGGAGAAAATTCAAACATTCACTATTCAATAGAGCCCAATAGCAAAAATCAGGTTTTGAATGAAGAATCACATTTCTTGGTAAAATCATGCAGGATTGAAATATTTGATGGTTTTTTACTCCTCTCAACAGCCCAAACAAGTTTCTAAAAGGATGAGTTTGCAACTACTTTACTTTGGAGAAAATTCAAAACATTCATTATTCAATAGGGCCCAAACTATCAAAAACCAGCGGTTTTCAATGAACACACATTTCTTGGTAGAATCATGCAGGACTGAAATTTTTGATGTTTTTCTACTCCTCTCATGAGCCCAAACAAGTCTCTAAAAGCATGAGTTTGCAACTACTTTACTTTTGGAGAAAATTCAAAACATTCATTATTCAATAGAGCCCAATAGCAAAAATCAGGTTTTGAATGAAGAATCACATTTCTTGGTAGAATCATGCAGGATTGAAATTTTTGATGGTTTTTTACTCCTCTCAACAGCCCAAACAAGTTTCTAAAAGGATGAGTTTGCAACTACTTTACTTTTGGAGAAAATTCAAAACATTCATTATTCAATAGGGCCCAAACTATCAAAAACCAGCGGTTTGAATGAACACACATTTCTTGGTAGAATCATGCAGGACTGAAATTTTTGATGTTTTTCTACTCCTCTCATGAGCCCAAACAAGTCTCTAAAAGCATGAGTTTGCAACTACTTTACTTTTGGAGAAAATTCAAAACATTCATTATTCAATAGAGCCCAATAGCAAAAATCAGGTTTTGAATGAAGAATCACATTTCTTGGTAGAAGCATGCAGGATTGAAATTTTTGATGGTTTTTTACTCCTCTCAACAGCCCAAACAAGTTTCTAAAAGGATGAGTTTGCAACTACTTTACTTTTGGAGAAAATTCAAAACATTCATTATTCAATAGGGCCCTAAACTATCAAAAACCAGCGGTTTCAATGAACACACATTTCTTGGTAGAATCATGCAGGACTGAAGTTTTTGATGTTTTTCTACTCCTCTCATGAGCCCAAACAAGTCTCTAAAAGCATGAGTTTGCAACTACTTTACTTTTGGAGAAAATTCAAAACATTCATTATTCAATAGAGCCCAATAGCAAAAATCAGGTTTTGAATGAAGAATCACATTTCTTGTTAGAATCATGCAGGATTGAAATTTTTGATGGTTTTTTACTCCTCTCAACAGCCCAAACAAGTTTCTAAAAGGATGAGTTTGCAACTACTTTACTTTTGGAGAAAATTCAAAACATTCATTATTCAATAGGGCCCAAACTATCAAAAACCAGCGGTTTCAATGAACACACAATTTCTTGGAAGAATCATGCAGGACTGAAATTTTTGATGTTTTTCTACTCCTCTCATGATCCCAAACAAGTCTCTAAAAGCATGAGTTTGCAACTACTTTACTTTTGGAGAAAATTCAAAACATTCATTATTTCAATAGAGCCCAATAGCAAAAATCAGGTTTTGAATGAAGAATCACATTTCTTGGTAGAATCATGCAGGATTGAAATTTTGATGGTTTTTTACTCCTCTCAACAGCCCAAACAAGTTTCTAAAAGGATGAGTTTGCAACTACTTTACTTTTGGAGAAAATTCAAAACATTCATTATTCAATAGGGCCCAAACTATCAAAACCAGCGGTTTCAATGAACACACATTTCTTGGAAGAATCATGCAGGACTGAAATTTTTGAAGTTTTTCTACTCCTATCATGAGCCCAAACAAGTCTCTAAAAGCATGAGTTTGCAAACTACTTTACTTTTGGAGAAAATTCAAAACATTCATTATTCAATAGAGCCCAATAGCAAAAATCAGGTTTTGAATGAAGAATCACATTTCTTGGTAGAATCATGCAGGATTGAAATTTTGATGGTTTTTTACTCCTCTCAACAGCCCAAACAAGTTTCTAAAAGGATGAGTTTGCAACTACTTTACTTTTGGAGAAAATTCAAAACATTCATTATTCAATAGGGCCCAAACTATCAAAAACCAGCGGTTTCAATGAACACACATTTCTTGGAAGAATCATGCAGGACTGAAATTTTTGATGTTTTTCTACTCCTCTCATGAGCCCAAACAAGTCTCTAAAAGCATGAGTTTGCAACTACTTTACTTTTGGAGAAAATTCAAAACATTCATTATTCAATAGAGCCCAATAGCAAAAATCAGGTTTTGAATGAAGAATCACATTTCTTGGTAGAATCATGCAGGATTGAAATTTTTGATGGTTTTTTACTCCTCTCAACAGCCCAAACAAGTTTCTAAAAGGATGAGTTTGCAACTACTTTACTTTCGGAGAAAATTCAAAACATTCATTATTCAATAGGGCCCAAACTATCAAAAACCAGCGGTTTCAATGAACACACATTTCTTGGTAGAATCATGCAGGACTGAAATTTTTGATGTTTTTCTACTCCTCTCATGAGCCCAAACAAGTTTCTAAAAGCATGAGTTTGCAACTACTTTACTTTTGGAGAAAATTCAAAACATTCATTATTCAATAGAGCCCAATAGCAAAAATCAGGTTTTGAATGAAGAATCACAGTTCTTGGTAGAATCATGCAGGATTGAAATTTTTGATGGTTTTTTACTCCTCTCAACAGCCCAAACAAGTTTCTAAAAGGATGAGTTTGCAACTACTTTACTTTTGGAGAAAATTCAAAACATTCATTATTCAATAGAGCCCAATAGCAAAAATCAGGTTTTGAATGAAGAATCACATTTCTTGGTAGAATCATGCAGGATTGAAATTTTTGATGGTTTTTTACTCCTCTCAACAGCCCAAACAAGTTTCTAAAAGGATGAGTTTGCAACTACTTTACTTTTGGAGAAAATTCAAAACATTCATTATTCAATAGGGCCCAAACTATCAAAAACCAGCGGTTTCAATGAACACACATTTCTTGGTAGAATCATGCAGGACTGAAATTTTTGATGTTTTTCTACTCCTCTCATAAGCCCAAACAAGTCTCTAAAAGCATGAGTTTGCAACTACTTTACTTTTGGAGAAAATTCAAAACATTCATTATTCAATAGAGCCCAATAGCAAAAATCAGGTTTTGAATGAAGAATCACATTTCTTGGTAAAATCATGCAGGATTGAAATTTTTGATGGTTTTTTACTCCTCTCAACAGCCCAAACAAGTTTCTAAAAGGATGAGTTTGCAACTACTTTACTTTTGGAGAAAATTCAAAACATTCATTATTCAATAGGGCCCAAACTATCAAAAAACAGCGGTTTCAATGAACACACATTTCTTGGTAGAATCATGCAGGACTGAAATTTTTGATGTTTTTCTACTCCTCTCATGAGCCCAAACAAGTTTCTAAAAGCATGAGTTTGCAACTACTTTACTTTTGGAGAAAATTCAAAACATTCACTATTCAATAGAGCCCAATAGCAAAAATCAGGTTTTGAATGAAGAATCACATTTCTTGGTAAAATCATGCAGGATTGAAATTTTTGATGGTTTTTTACTCCTCTCAACAGCCCAAACAAGTTTCTAAAAGGATGAGTTTGCAACTACTTTACTTTTGGAGAAAATTCAAAACATTCATTATTCAATAGGGCCCAAACTATCAAAAACCAGCGGTTTCAATGAACACACATTTCTTGGTAGAATCATGCAGGACTGAAATTTTTGATGTTTTTCTACTCCTCTCATGAGCCCAAACAAGTCTCTAAAAGCATGAGTTTGCAACTACTTTACTTTTGGAGAAAATTCAAAACATTCATTATTCAATAGAGCCCAATAGCAAAAATCAGGTTTTGAATGAAGAATCACATTTCTTGGTAGAATCATGCAGGATTGAAATTTTTGATGGTTTTTTACTCCTCTCAACAGCCCAAACAAGTTTCTAAAAGGATGAGTTTGCAACTACTTTACTTTTGGAGAAAATTCAAAACATTCATTATTCAATAGGGCCCAAACTATCAAAAACCAGCGGTTTGAATGAACACACATTTCTTGGTAGAATCATGCAGGACTGAAATTTTTGATGTTTTTCTACTCCTCTCATGAGCCCAAACAAGTCTCTAAAAGCATGAGTTTGCAACTACTTTACTTTTGGAGAAAATTCAAAACATTCATTATTCAATAGAGCCCAATAGCAAAAATCAGGTTTTGAATGAAGAATCACATTTCTTGGTAGAAGCATGCAGGATTGAAATTTTTGATGGTTTTTTACTCCTCTCAACAGCCCAAACAAGTTTCTAAAAGGATGAGTTTGCAACTACTTTACTTTTGGAGAAAATTCAAAACATTCATTATTCAATAGGGCCCAAACTATCAAAAACCAGCGGTTTCAATGAACACACATTTCTTGGTAGAATCATGCAGGACTGAAGTTTTTGATGTTTTTCTACTCCTCTCATGAGCCCAAACAAGTCTCTAAAAGCATGAGTTTGCAACTACTTTACTTTTGGAGAAAATTCAAAACATTCATTATTCAATAGAGCCCAATAGCAAAAATCAGGTTTTGAATGAAGAATCACATTTCTTGGTAGAATGATGCAGGATTGAAATTTTTGATGGTTTTTTACTCCTCTCTACAGCCCAAACAAGTTTCTAAAAGGATGAGTTTGCAACTGCTTTACTTTTGGAGAAAATTCAAAACATTCATTATTCAATAGGGCCCAAACTATCAAAAACCAGCGGTTTGAATGAACACACATTTCTTGGTAGAATCATGCAGGACTCAAATTTTTGATGTTTTTCTACTCCTCTCATGAGCCCAAACAAGTCTCTAAAAGCATGAGTTTGCAACTACTTTACTTTTGGAGAAAATTCAAAACATTCATTATTCAATAGAGCCCAATAGCAAAAATCAGGTTTTGAATGAAGAATCACATTTCTTGGTAGAATCATGCAGGATTGAAATTTTTGATGGTTTTTTACTCCTCTCAACAGCCCAAACAAGTTTCTAAAAGGATGAGTTTGCAACTACTTTACTTTCGGAGAAAATTCAAAACATTCATTATTCAATAGGGCCCAAACTATCAAAAACCAGCGGTTTCAATGAACACACATTTCTTGGTAGAATCATGCAGGACTGAAATTTTTGATGTTTTTCTACTCCTCTCATGAGCCCAAACAAGTCTCTAAAAGCATGAGTTTGCAACTACTTTACTTTTGGAGAAAATTCAAAACATTCATTATTCAATAGAGCCCAATAGCAAAAATCAGGTTTTGAATGAAGAATCACATTTCTTGGTAGAATCATGCAGGATTGAAATTTTTGATGGTTTTTTACTCCTCTCAACAGCCCAAACAAGTTTCTAAAAGGATGAGTTTGCAACTGCTTTACTTTTGGAGAAAATTCAAAACATTCATTATTCAATAGGGCCCAAACTATCAAAAACCAGCGGTTTCAATGAACACACATTTCTTGGTAGAATCATGCAGGACTGAAATTTTTGATGTTTTTCTACTCCTCTCATGAGCCCAAACAAGTCTCTAAAAGCATGAGTTTGCAACTACTTTACTTTTGGAGAAAATTCAAAACATTCATTATTCAATAGAGCCCAATAGCAAAAATCAGGTTTTGAATGAAGAATCACATTTCTTGGTAGAATCATGCAGGATTGAAATTTTTGATGGTTTTTTACTCCTCTCTACAGCCCAAACAAGTTTCTAAAAGGATGAGTTTGCAACTGCTTTACTTTTGGAGAAAATTCAAAACATTCATTATTCAATAGGGCACAAACTATCAAAAACCAGCGGTTTGAATGAACACACATTTCTTGGTAGAATCATGCAGGACTGAAATTTTTGATGTTTTTCTACTCCTCTCATGAGCCCAAACAAGTCTCTAAAAGCATGAGTTTGCAACTACTTTACTTTTGGAGAAAATTCAAAACATTCATTATTCAATAGAGCCCAATAGCAAAAATCAGGTTTTGAATGAAGAATCACATTTCTTGGTAGAAGCATGCAGGATTGAAATTTTTGATGGTTTTTTACTCCTCTCAACAGCCCAAACAAGTTTCTAAAAGGATGAGTTTGCAACTACTTTACTTTTGGAGAAAATTCAAAACATTCATTATTCAATAGGGCCCAAACTATCAAAAACCAGCGGTTTCAATGAACACACATTTCTTGGTAGAATCATGCAGGACTGAAGTTTTTGATGTTTTTCTACTCCTCTCATGAGCCCAAACAAGTCTCTAAAAGCATGAGTTTGCAACTACTTTACTTTTGGAGAAAATTCAAAACATTCATTATTCAATAGAGCCCAATAGCAAAAATCAGGTTTTGAATGAAGAATCACATTTCTTGGTAGAATGATGCAGGATTGAAATTTCTGATGGTTTTTTACTCCTCTCTACAGCCCAAACAAGTTTCTAAAAGGATGAGTTTGCAACTGCTTTACTTTTGGAGAAAATTCAAAACATTCATTATTCAATAGGGCCCAAACTATCAAAAACCAGCGGTTTGAATGAACACACATTTCTTGGTAGAATCATGCAGGACTGAAATTTTTGATGTTTTTCTACTCCTCTCATGAGCCCAAACAAGTCTCTAAAAGCATGAGTTTGCAACTACTTTACTTTTGGAGAAAATTCAAAACATTCATTATTCAATAGAGCCCAATAGCAAAAATCAGGTTTTGAATGAAGAATCACATTTCTTGGTAGAAGCATGCAGGATTGAAATTTTTGATGGTTTTTTACTCCTCTCAACAGCCCAAACAAGTTTCTAAAAGGATGAGTTTGCAACTACTTTACTTTTGGAGAAAATTCAAAACATTCATTATTCAATAGGGCCCAAACTATCAAAAACCAGCGGTTTCAATGAACACACATTTCTTGGTAGAATCATGCAGGACTGAAGTTTTTGATGTTTTTCTACTCCTCTCATGAGCCCAAACAAGTCTCTAAAAGCATGAGTTTGCAACTACTTTACTTTTGGAGAAAATTCAAAACATTCATTATTCAATAGAGCCCAATAGCAAAAATCAGGTTTTGAATGAAGAATCACATTTCTTGGTAGAATCATGCAGGATTGAAATTTTTGATGGTTTTTTACTCCTCTCAACAGCCCAAACAAGTTTCTAAAAGGATGAGTTTGCAACTACTTTACTTTTGGAGAAAATTCAAAACATTCATTATTCAATAGGGCCCAAACTATCAAAAACCAGCGGTTTCAATGAACACACATTTCTTGGAAGAATCATGCAGGACTGAAATTTTTGATGTTTTTCTACTCCTCTCATGATCCCAAACAAGTCTCTAAAAGCATGAGTTTGCAACTACTTTACTTTTGGAGAAAATTCAAAACATTCATTATTCAATAGAGCCCAATAGCAAAAATCAGGTTTTGAATGAAGAATCACATTTCTTGGTAGAATCATGCAGGATTGAAATTTTGATGGTTTTTTACTCCTCTCAACAGCCCAAACAAGTTTCTAAAAGGATGAGTTTGCAACTACTTTACTTTTGGAGAAAATTCAAAACATTCATTATTCAATAGGGCCCAAACTATCAAAAACCAGCGGTTTCAATGAACACACATTTCTTGGAAGAATCATGCAGGACTGAAATTTTTGATGTTTTTCTACTCCTATCATGAGCCCAAACAAGTCTCTAAAAGCATGAGTTTGCAACTACTTTACTTTTGGAGAAAATTCAAAACATTCATTATTCAATAGAGCCCAATAGCAAAAATCAGGTTTTGAATGAAGAATCACATTTCTTGGTAGAATCATGCAGGATTGAAATTTTGATGGTTTTTTACTCCTCTCAACAGCCCAAACAAGTTTCTAAAAGGATGAGTTTGCAACTACTTTACTTTTGGAGAAAATTCAAAACATTCATTATTCAATAGGGCCCAAACTATCAAAAACCAGCGGTTTCAATGAACACACATTTCTTGGAAGAATCATGCAGGACTGAAATTTTTGATGTTTTTCTACTCCTCTCATGAGCCCAAACAAGTCTCTAAAAGCATGAGTTTGCAACTACTTTACTTTTGGAGAAAATTCAAAACATTCATTATTCAATAGAGCCCAATAGCAAAAATCAGGTTTTGAATGAAGAATCACATTTCTTGGTAGAATCATGCAGGATTGAAATTTTTGATGGTTTTTTACTCCTCTCAACAGCCCAAACAAGTTTCTAAAAGGATGAGTTTGCAACTACTTTACTTTCGGAGAAAATTCAAAACATTCATTATTCAATAGGGCCCAAACTATCAAAAACCAGCGGTTTCAATGAACACACATTTCTTGGTAGAATCATGCAGGACTGAAATTTTTGATGTTTTTCTACTCCTCTCATGAGCCCAAACAAGTTTCTAAAAGCATGAGTTTGCAACTACTTTACTTTTGGAGAAAATTCAAAACATTCATTATTCAATAGAGCCCAATAGCAAAAATCAGGTTTTGAATGAAGAATCACAGTTCTTGGTAGAATCATGCAGGATTGAAATTTTTGATGGTTTTTTACTCCTCTCAACAGCCCAAACAAGTTTCTAAAAGGATGAGTTTGCAACTACTTTACTTTTGGAGAAAATTCAAAACATTCATTATTCAATAGAGCCCAATAGCAAAAATCAGGTTTTGAATGAAGAATCACATTTCTTGGTAGAATCATGCAGGATTGAAATTTTTGATGGTTTTTTACTCCTCTAAACAGCCCAAACAAGTTTCTAAAAGGATGAGTTTGCAACTACTTTACTTTTGGAGAAAATTCAAAACATTCATTATTCAATAGGGCCCAAACTATCAAAAACCAGCGGTTTCAATGAACACACATTTCTTGGTAGAATCATGCAGGACTGAAATTTTTGATGTTTTTCTACTCCTCTCATAAGCCCAAACAAGTCTCTAAAAGCATGAGTTTGCAACTACTTTACTTTTGGAGAAAATTCAAAACATTCATTATTCAATAGAGCCCAATAGCAAAAATCAGGTTTTGAATGAAGAATCACATTTCTTGGTAAAATCATGCAGGATTGAAATTTTTGATGGTTTTTTACTCCTCTCAACAGCCCAAACAAGTTTCTAAAAGGATGAGTTTGCAACTACTTTACTTTTGGAGAAAATTCAAAACATTCATTATTCAATAGGGCCCAAACTATCAAAAAACAGCGGTTTCAATGAACACACATTTCTTGGTAGAATCATGCAGGACTGAAATTTTTGATGTTTTTCTACTCCTCTCATGAGCCCAAACAAGTTTCTAAAAGCATGAGTTTGCAACTACTTTACTTTTGGAGAAAATTCAAAACATTCACTATTCAATAGAGCCCAATAGCAAAAATCAGGTTTTGAATGAAGAATCACATTTCTTGGTAAAATCATGCAGGATTGAAATTTTTGATGGTTTTTTACTCCTCTCAACAGCCCAAACAAGTTTCTAAAAGGATGAGTTTGCAACTACTTTACTTTTGGAGAAAATTCAAAACATTCATTATTCAATAGGGCCCAAACTATCAAAAACCAGCGGTTTCAATGAACACACATTTCTTGGTAGAATCATGCAGGACTGAAATTTTTGATGTTTTTCTACTCCTCTCATGAGCCCAAACAAGTCTCTAAAAGCATGAGTTTGCAACTACTTTACTTTTGGAGAAAATTCAAAACATTCATTATTCAATAGAGCCCAATAGCAAAAATCAGGTTTTGAATGAAGAATCACATTTCTTGGTAGAATCATGCAGGATTGAAATTTTTGATGGTTTTTTACTCCTCTCAACAGCCCAAACAAGTTTCTAAAAGGATGAGTTTGCAACTACTTTACTTTTGGAGAAAATTCAAAACATTCATTATTCAATAGGGCCCAAACTATCAAAAACCAGCGGTTTGAATGAACACACATTTCTTGGTAGAATCATGCAGGACTGAAATTTTTGATGTTTTTCTACTCCTCTCATGAGCCCAAACAAGTCTCTAAAAGCATGAGTTTGCAACTACTTTACTTTTGGAGAAAATTCAAAACATTCATTATTCAATAGAGCCCAATAGCAAAAATCAGGTTTTGAATGAAGAATCACATTTCTTGGTAGAAGCATGCAGGATTGAAATTTTTGATGGTTTTTTACTCCTCTCAACAGCCCAAACAAGTTTCTAAAAGGATGAGTTTGCAACTACTTTACTTTTGGAGAAAATTCAAAACATTCATTATTCAATAGGGCCCAAACTATCAAAAACCAGCGGTTTCAATGAACACACATTTCTTGGTAGAATCATGCAGGACTGAAGTTTTTGATGTTTTTCTACTCCTCTCATGAGCCCAAACAAGTCTCTAAAAGCATGAGTTTGCAACTACTTTACTTTTGGAGAAAATTCAAAACATTCATTATTCAATAGAGCCCAATAGCAAAAATCAGGTTTTGAATGAAGAATCACATTTCTTGGTAGAATGATGCAGGATTGAAATTTTTGATGGTTTTTTACTCCTCTCTACAGCCCAAACAAGTTTCTAAAAGGATGAGTTTGCAACTGCTTTACTTTTGGAGAAAATTCAAAACATTCATTATTCAATAGGGCCCAAACTATCAAAAACCAGCGGTTTGAATGAACACACATTTCTTGGTAGAATCATGCAGGACTCAAATTTTTGATGTTTTTCTACTCCTCTCATGAGCCCAAACAAGTCTCTAAAAGCATGAGTTTGCAACTACTTTACTTTTGGAGAAAATTCAAAACATTCATTATTCAATAGAGCCCAATAGCAAAAATCAGGTTTTGAATGAAGAATCACATTTCTTGGTAGAATCATGCAGGATTGAAATTTTTGATGGTTTTTTACTCCTCTCAACAGCCCAAACAAGTTTCTAAAAGGATGAGTTTGCAACTACTTTACTTTCGGAGAAAATTCAAAACATTCATTATTCAATAGGGCCCAAACTATCAAAAACCAGCGGTTTCAATGAACACACATTTCTTGGTAGAATCATGCAGGACTGAAATTTTTGATGTTTTTCTACTCCTCTCATGAGCCCAAACAAGTCTCTAAAAGCATGAGTTTGCAACTACTTTACTTTTGGAGAAAATTCAAAACATTCATTATTCAATAGAGCCCAATAGCAAAAATCAGGTTTTGAATGAAGAATCACATTTCTTGGTAGAATCATGCAGGATTGAAATTTTTGATGGTTTTTTACTCCTCTAAACAGCCCAAACAAGTTTCTAAAAGGATGAGTTTGCAACTGCTTTACTTTTGGAGAAAATTCAAAACATTCATTATTCAATAGGGCCCAAACTATCAAAAACCAGCGGTTTCAATGAACACACATTTCTTGGTAGAATCATGCAGGACTGAAATTTTTGATGTTTTTCTACTCCTCTCATGAGCCCAAACAAGTCTCTAAAAGCATGAGTTTGCAACTACTTTACTTTTGGAGAAAATTCAAAACATTCATTATTCAATAGAGCCCAATAGCAAAAATCAGGTTTTGAATGAAGAATCACATTTCTTGGTAGAATCATGCAGGATTGAAATTTTTGATGGTTTTTTACTCCTCTCTACAGCCCAAACAAGTTTCTAAAAGGATGAGTTTGCAACTGCTTTACTTTTGGAGAAAATTCAAAACATTCATTATTCAATAGGGCACAAACTATCAAAAACCAGCGGTTTGAATGAACACACATTTCTTGGTAGAATCATGCAGGACTGAAATTTTTGATGTTTTTCTACTCCTCTCATGAGCCCAAACAAGTCTCTAAAAGCATGAGTTTGCAACTACTTTACTTTTGGAGAAAATTCAAAACATTCATTATTCAATAGAGCCCAATAGCAAAAATCAGGTTTTGAATGAAGAATCACATTTCTTGGTAGAAGCATGCAGGATTGAAATTTTTGATGGTTTTTTACTCCTCTCAACAGCCCAAACAAGTTTCTAAAAGGATGAGTTTGCAACTACTTTACTTTTGGAGAAAATTCAAAACATTCATTATTCAATAGAGCCCAATAGCAAAAATCAGGTTTTGAATGAAGAATCACATTTCTTGGTAGAATCATGCAGGATTGAAATTTTTGATGGTTTTTTACTCCTCTCAACAGCCCAAACAAGTTTCTAAAAGGATGAGTTTGCAACTACTTTACTTTTGGAGAAAATTCAAAACATTCATTATTCAATAGGGCCCAAACTATCAAAAACCAGCGGTTTCAATGAACACACATTTCTTGGTAGAATCATGCAGGACTGAAATTTTTGATGTTTTTCTACTCCTCTCATAAGCCCAAACAAGTCTCTAAAAGCATGAGTTTGCAACTACTTTACTTTTGGAGAAAATTCAAAACATTCATTATTCAATAGAGCCCAATAGCAAAAATCAGGTTTTGAATGAAGAATCACATTTCTTGGTAAAATCATGCAGGATTGAAATTTTTGATGGTTTTTTACTCCTCTCAACAGCCCAAACAAGTTTCTAAAAGGATGAGTTTGCAACTACTTTACTTTTGGAGAAAATTCAAAACATTCATTATTCAATAGGGCCCAAACTATCAAAAAACAGCGGTTTCAATGAACACACATTTCTTGGTAGAATCATGCAGGACTGAAATTTTTGATGTTTTTCTACTCCTCTCATGAGCCCAAACAAGTTTCTAAAAGCATGAGTTTGCAACTACTTTACTTTTGGAGAAAATTCAAAACATTCACTATTCAATAGAGCCCAATAGCAAAAATCAGGTTTTGAATGAAGAATCACATTTCTTGGTAAAATCATGCAGGATTGAAATTTTTGATGGTTTTTTACTCCTCTCAACAGCCCAAACAAGTTTCTAAAAGGATGAGTTTGCAACTACTTTACTTTTGGAGAAAATTCAAAACATTCATTATTCAATAGGGCCCAAACTATCAAAAACCAGCGGTTTCAATGAACACACATTTCTTGGTAGAATCATGCAGGACTGAAATTTTTGATGTTTTTCTACTCCTCTCATGAGCCCAAACAAGTCTCTAAAAGCATGAGTTTGCAACTACTTTACTTTTGGAGAAAATTCAAAACATTCATTATTCAATAGAGCACAATAGCAAAAATCAGGTTTTGAATGAAGAATCACATTTCTTGGTAGAATCATGCAGGATTGAAATTTTTGATGGTTTTTTACTCCTCTCAACAGCCCAAACAAGTTTCTAAAAGGATGAGTTTGCAACTACTTTACTTTTGGAGAAAATTCAAAACATTCATTATTCAATAGGGCCCAAACTATCAAAAACCAGCGGTTTCAATGAACACACATTTCTTGGTAGAATCATGCAGGACTGAAATTTTTGATGTTTTTCTACTCCTCTCATGAGCCCAAACAAGTCTCTAAAAGCATGAGTTTGCAACTACTTTACTTTTGGAGAAAATTCAAAACATTCACTTTTCAATAGAGCCCAATAGCAAAAATCAAGTTTTGAATGAAGAATCACATTTCTTGGTAGAATCATGCAGGATTGAAATTTTTGATGGTTTTTTACTCCTCTCAACAGCCCAAACAAGTTTCTAAAAGGATGAGTTTGCAACTACTTTACTTTTGGAGAAAATTCAAAACATTCATTATTCAATAGGGCCCAAACTATCAAAAACCAGCGGTTTCAATGAACACACATTTCTTGGTAGAATCATGCAGGACTGAAATTTTTGATGTTTTTCTACTCCTCTCATGAGCCCAAACAAGTCTCTAAAAGCATGAGTTTGCAACTACTTTACTTTTGGAGAAAATTCAAAACATTCATTATTCAATAGAGCCCAATAGCAAAAATCAGGTTTTGAATGAAGAATCACATTTCTTGGTAGAATCATGCAGGATTGAAATTTTTGATGGTTTTTTACTCCTCTCAACAGCCCAAACAAGTTTCTAAAAGGATGAGTTTGCAACTACTTTACTTTTGGAGAAAATTCAAAACATTCATTATTCAATAGGGCCCAAACTATCAAAAACCAGCGGTTTCAATGAACACACATTTCTTGGTAGAATCATGCAGGACTGAAATTTTTGATGTTTTTCTACTCCTCTCATGAGCCCAAACAAGTCTCTAAAAGCATGAGTTTGCAACTACTTTACTTTTGGAGAAAATTCAAAACATTCATTATTCAATAGAGCCCAATAGCAAAAATCAGGTTTTGAATGAAGAATCACAGTTCTTGGTAGAATCATGCAGGATTGAAATTTTTGATGGTTTTTTACTCCTCTCAACAGCCCAAACAAGTTTCTAAAAGGATGAGTTTGCAACTACTTTACTTTTGGAGAAAATTCAAAACATTCATTATTCAATAGGACCCAAACTATCAAAAACCAGCGGTTTCAATGAACACACATTTCTTGGAAGAATCATGCAGGGCTGAAATTTTTGATGTTTTTCTACTCCTCTCATGAGCCCAAACAAGTTTCTAAAAGCATGAGTTTGCAACTACTTTACTTTTGGAGAAAATTCAAAACATTCATTATTCAATAGAGCCCAATAGCAAAAATCAGGTTTTGAATGAAGAATCACATTTCTTGGTAGAATCATGCAGGATTGAAATTTTTGATGGTTTTTTACTCCTCTCAACAGCCCAAACAAGTTTCTAAAAGGATGAGTTTGCAACTACTTTACTTTTGGAGAAAATTCAAAACATTCATTATTCAATAGGGCCCAAACTATCAAAAACCAGCGGTTTCAATGAACACACATTTCTTGGTAGAATCATGCAGGACTGAAATTTTTGATGTTTTTCTACTCCTCTCATGAGCCCAAACAAGTCTCTAAAAGCATGAGTTTGCAACTACTTTACTTTTGGAGAAAATTCAAAACATTCATTATTCAATAGAGCCCAATAGCAAAAATCAGGTTTTGAATGAAGAATCACATTTCTTGGTAAAATCATGCAGGATTGAAATTTTTGATGTTTTTTTACTCCTCTCAACAACCCAAACAAGTTTCTAAAAGGATGAGTTTGCAACTACTTTACTTTTGGAGAAAATTCAAAACATTCATTATTCAATAGGGCCCAAACTATCAAAAACCAGCGGTTTCAATGAACACACATTTCTTGGTAGAATCATGCAGGACTGAAATTTTTGATGTTTTTCTACTCCTCTCATGAGCCCAAACAAGTCTCTAAAAGCATGAGTTTGCAACTACTTTACTTTTGGAGAAAATTCAAAACATTCATTATTCAATAGAGCCCAATAGCAAAAATCAGGTTTTGAATGAAGAATCACATTTCTTGGTAGAATCATGCAGGATTGAAATTTTTGATGGTTTTTTACTCCTCTCAACAGCCCAAACAAGTTTCTAAAAGGATGAGTTTGCAACTACTTTACTTTTGGAGAAAATTCAAAACATTCATTATTCAATAGGACCCAAACTATCAAAAACCAGCGGTTTGAATGAACACACATTTCTTGGTAGAATCATGCAGGACTGAAATTTTTGATGTTTTTCTACTCCTCTCATGAGCCCAAACAAGTCTCTAAAAGCATGAGTTTGCAACTACTTTACTTTTGGAGAAAATTCAAAACATTCATTATTCAATAGAGCCCAATAGCAAAAATCAGGTTTTGAATGAAGAATCACATTTCTTGGTAGAAGCATGCAGGATTGAAATTTTTGATGGTTTTTTACTCCTCTCAACAGCCCAAACAAGTTTCTAAAAGGATGAGTTTGCAACTACTTTACTTTTGGAGAAAATTCAAAACATTCATTATTCAATAGGGCCCAAACTATCAAAAACCAGCGGTTTCAATGAACACACATTTCTTGGTAGAATCATGCAGGACTGAAGTTTTTGATGTTTTTCTACTCCTCTCATGAGCCCAAACAAGTCTCTAAAAGCATGAGTTTGCAACTACTTTACTTTTGGAGAAAATTCAAAACATTCATTATTCAATAGAGCCCAATAGCAAAAATCAGGTTTTGAATGAAGAATCACAGTTCTTGGTAGAATCATGCAGGATTGAAATTTTTGATGGTTTTTTACTCCTCTCAACAGCCCAAACAAGTTTCTAAAAGGATGAGTTTGCAACTACTTTACTTTTGGAGAAAATTCAAAACATTCATTATTCAATAGAGCCCAATAGCAAAAATCAGGTTTTGAATGAAGAATCACATTTCTTGGTAGAATCATGCAGGATTGAAATTTTTGATGGTTTTTTACTCCTCTCAACAGCCCAAACAAGTTTCTAAAAGGATGAGTTTGCAACTACTTTACTTTTGGAGAAAATTCAAAACATTCATTATTCAATAGGGCCCAAACTATCAAAAACCAGCGGTTTCAATGAACACACATTTCTTGGTAGAATCATGCAGGACTGAAATTTTTGATGTTTTTCTACTCCTCTCATAAGCCCAAACAAGTCTCTAAAAGCATGAGTTTGCAACTACTTTACTTTTGGAGAAAATTCAAAACATTCATTATTCAATAGAGCCCAATAGCAAAAATCAGGTTTTGAATGAAGAATCACATTTCTTGGTAAAATCATGCAGGATTGAAATTTTTGATGGTTTTTTACTCCTCTCAACAGCCCAAACAAGTTTCTAAAAGGATGAGTTTGCAACTACTTTACTTTTGGAGAAAATTCAAAACATTCATTATTCAATAGGGCCCAAACTATCAAAAAACAGCGGTTTCAATGAACACACATTTCTTGGTAGAATCATGCAGGACTGAAATTTTTGATGTTTTTCTACTCCTCTCATGAGCCCAAACAAATTTCTAAAAGCATGAGTTTGCAACTACTTTACTTTTGGAGAAAATTCAAAACATTCACTATTCAATAGAGCCCAATAGCAAAAATCAGGTTTTGAATGAAGAATCACATTTCTTGGTAAAATCATGCAGGATTGAAATTTTTGATGGTTTTTTACTCCTCTCAACAGCCCAAACAAGTTTCTAAAAGGATGAGTTTGCAACTACTTTACTTTTGGAGAAAATTCAAAACATTCATTATTCAATAGGGCCCAAACTATCAAAAACCAGCGGTTTCAATGAACACACATTTCTTGGTAGAATCATGCAGGACTGAAATTTTTGATGTTTTTCTACTCCTCTCATGAGCCCAAACAAGTCTCTAAAAGCATGAGTTTGCAACTACTTTACTTTTGGAGAAAATTCAAAACATTCATTATTCAATAGAGCCCAATAGCAAAAATCAGGTTTTGAATGAAGAATCACATTTCTTGGTAGAATCATGCAGGATTGAAATTTTTGATGGTTTTTTACTCCTCTCAACAGCCCAAACAAGTTTCTAAAAGGATGAGTTTGCAACTACTTTACTTTTGGAGAAAATTCAAAACATTCATTATTCAATAGGGCCCAAACTATCAAAAACCAGCGGTTTGAATGAACACACATTTCTTGGTAGAATCATGCAGGACTGAAATTTTTGATGTTTTTCTACTCCTCTCATGAGCCCAAACAAGTCTCTAAAAGCATGAGTTTGCAACTACTTTACTTTTGGAGAAAATTCAAAACATTCATTATTCAATAGAGCCCAATAGCAAAAATCAGGTTTTGAATGAAGAATCACATTTCTTGGTAGAAGCATGCAGGATTGAAATTTTTGATGGTTTTTTACTCCTCTCAACAGCCCAAACAAGTTTCTAAAAGGATGAGTTTGCAACTACTTTACTTTTGGAGAAAATTCAAAACATTCATTATTCAATAGGGCCCAAACTATCAAAAACCAGCGGTTTCAATGAACACACATTTCTTGGTAGAATCATGCAGGACTGAAGTTTTTGATGTTTTTCTACTCCTCTCATGAGCCCAAACAAGTCTCTAAAAGCATGAGTTTGCAACTACTTTACTTTTGGAGAAAATTCAAAACATTCATTATTCAATAGAGCCCAATAGCAAAAATCAGGTTTTGAATGAAGAATCACATTTCTTGGTAGAATGATGCAGGATTGAAATTTTTGATGGTTTTTTACTCCTCTCTACAGCCCAAACAAGTTTCTAAAAGGATGAGTTTGCAACTGCTTTACTTTTGGAGAAAATTCAAAACATTCATTATTCAATAGGGCCCAAACTATCAAAAACCAGCGGTTTGAATGAACACACATTTCTTGGTAGAATCATGCAGGACTCAAATTTTTGATGTTTTTCTACTCCTCTCATGAGCCCAAACAAGTCTCTAAAAGCATGAGTTTGCAACTACTTTACTTTTGGAGAAAATTCAAAACATTCATTATTCAATAGAGCCCAATAGCAAAAATCAGGTTTTGAATGAAGAATCACATTTCTTGGTAGAATCATGCAGGATTGAAATTTTTGATGGTTTTTTACTCCTCTCAACAGCCCAAACAAGTTTCTAAAAGGATGAGTTTGCAACTACTTTACTTTCGGAGAAAATTCAAAACATTCATTATTCAATAGGGCCCAAACTATCAAAAACCAGCGGTTTCAATGAACACACATTTCTTGGTAGAATCATGCAGGACTGAAATTTTTGATGTTTTTCTACTCCTCTCATGAGCCCAAACAAGTCTCTAAAAGCATGAGTTTGCAACTACTTTACTTTTGGAGAAAATTCAAAACATTCATTATTCAATAGAGCCCAATAGCAAAAATCAGGTTTTGAATGAAGAATCACATTTCTTGGTAGAATCATGCAGGATTGAAATTTTTGATGGTTTTTTACTCCTCTCAACAGCCCAAACAAGTTTCTAAAAGGATGAGTTTGCAACTGCTTTACTTTTGGAGAAAATTCAAAACATTCATTATTCAATAGGGCCCAAACTATCAAAAACCAGCGGTTTCAATGAACACACATTTCTTGGTAGAATCATGCAGGACTGAAATTTTTGATGTTTTTCTACTCCTCTCATGAGCCCAAACAAGTCTCTAAAAGCATGAGTTTGCAACTACTTTACTTTTGGAGAAAATTCAAAACATTCATTATTCAATAGAGCCCAATAGCAAAAATCAGGTTTTGAATGAAGAATCACATTTCTTGGTAGAATCATGCAGGATTGAAATTTTTGATGGTTTTTTACTCCTCTCTACAGCCCAAACAAGTTTCTAAAAGGATGAGTTTGCAACTGCTTTACTTTTGGAGAAAATTCAAAACATTCATTATTCAATAGGGCACAAACTATCAAAAACCAGCGGTTTGAATGAACACACATTTCTTGGTAGAATCATGCAGGACTGAAATTTTTGATGTTTTTCTACTCCTCTCATGAGCCCAAACAAGTCTCTAAAAGCATGAGTTTGCAACTACTTTACTTTTGGAGAAAATTCAAAACATTCATTATTCAATAGAGCCCAATAGCAAAAATCAGGTTTTGAATGAAGAATCACATTTCTTGGTAGAAGCATGCAGGATTGAAATTTTTGATGGTTTTTTACTCCTCTCAACAGCCCAAACAAGTTTCTAAAAGGATGAGTTTGCAACTACTTTACTTTTGGAGAAAATTCAAAACATTCATTATTCAATAGGGCCCAAACTATCAAAAACCAGCGGTTTCAATGAACACACATTTCTTGGTAGAATCATGCAGGACTGAAGTTTTTGATGTTTTTCTACTCCTCTCATGAGCCCAAACAAGTCTCTAAAAGCATGAGTTTGCAACTACTTTACTTTTGGAGAAAATTCAAAACATTCATTATTCAATAGAGCCCAATAGCAAAAATCAGGTTTTGAATGAAGAATCACATTTCTTGGTAGAATGATGCAGGATTGAAATTTTTGATGGTTTTTTACTCCTCTCTACAGCCCAAACAAGTTTCTAAAAGGATGAGTTTGCAACTGCTTTACTTTTGGAGAAAATTCAAAACATTCATTATTCAATAGGGCCCAAACTATCAAAAACCAGCGGTTTGAATGAACACACATTTCTTGGTAGAATCATGCAGGACTCAAATTTTTGATGTTTTTCTACTCCTCTCATGAGCCCAAACAAGTCTCTAAAAGCATGAGTTTGCAACTACTTTACTTTTGGAGAAAATTCAAAACATTCATTATTCATTAGAGCCCAATAGCAAAAATTAGGTTTTGAATGAAGAATCACATTTCTTGGTAGAATCATGCAGGATTGAAATTTTTGATGGTTTTTTACTCCTCTCAACAGCCCAAACAAGTTTCTAAAAGGATGAGTTTGCAACTACTTTACTTTTGGAGAAAATTCAAAACATTCATTATTCAATAGAGCCCAATAGCAAAAATCAGGTTTTGAATGAAGAATCACATTTCTTGGTAGAATCATGCAGGATTGAAATTTTTGATGGTTTTTTACTCCTCTCAACAGCCCAAACAAGTTTCTAAAAGGATGAGTTTGCAACTACTTTACTTTTGGAGAAAATTCAAAACATTCATTATTCAATAGGGCCCAAACTATCAAAAACCAGCGGTTTCAATGAACACACATTTCTTGGTAGAATCATGCAGGACTGAAATTTTTGATGTTTTTCTACTCCTCTCATAAGCCCAAACAAGTCTCTAAAAGCATGAGTTTGCAACTACTTTACTTTTGGAGAAAATTCAAAACATTCATTATTCAATAGAGCCCAATAGCAAAAATCAGGTTTTGAATGAAGAATCACATTTCTTGGTAAAATCATGCAGGATTGAAATTTTTGATGGTTTTTTACTCCTCTCAACAGCCCAAACAAGTTTCTAAAAGGATGAGTTTGCAACTACTTTACTTTTGGAGAAAATTCAAAACATTTATTATTCAATAGGGCCCAAACTATCAAAAAACAGCGGTTTCAATGAACACACATTTCTTGGTAGAATCATGCAGGACTGAAATTTTTGATGTTTTTCTACTCCTCTCATGAGCCCAAACAAGTTTCTAAAAGCATGAGTTTGCAACTACTTTACTTTTGGAGAAAATTCAAAACATTCACTATTCAATAGAGCCCAATAGCAAAAATCAGGTTTTGAATGAAGAATCACATTTCTTGGTAAAATCATGCAGGATTGAAATTTTTGATGGTTTTTTACTCCTCTCAACAGCCCAAACAAGTTTCTAAAAGGATGAGTTTGCAACTACTTTACTTTTGGAGAAAATTCAAAACATTCATTATTCAATAGGGCCCAAACTATCAAAAACCAGCGGTTTCAATGAACACACATTTCTTGGTAGAATCATGCAGGACTGAAATTTTTGATGTTTTTCTACTCCTCTCATGAGCCCAAACAAGTCTCTAAAAGCATGAGTTTGCAACTACTTTACTTTTGGAGAAAATTCAAAACATTCATTATTCAATAGAGCACAATAGCAAAAATCAGGTTTTGAATGAAGAATCACATTTCTTGGTAGAATCATGCAGGATTGAAATTTTTGATGGTTTTTTACTCCTCTCAACAGCCCAAACAAGTTTCTAAAAGGATGAGTTTGCAACTACTTTACTTTTGGAGAAAATTCAAAACATTCATTATTCAATAGGGCCCAAACTATCAAAAACCAGCGGTTTCAATGAACACACATTTCTTGGTAGAATCATGCAGGACTGAAATTTTTGATGTTTTTCTACTCCTCTCATGAGCCCAAACAAGTCTCTAAAAGCATGAGTTTGCAACTACTTT
Source organism: Dendrobates tinctorius (assembly GCF_039654945.1). Classification (NCBI taxonomy): domain Eukaryota; kingdom Metazoa; phylum Chordata; class Amphibia; order Anura; family Dendrobatidae; genus Dendrobates; species Dendrobates tinctorius. Next base: position 561,603 of record NW_027362006.1, on the reverse strand, counting down.
ACTTTTGGAGAAAATTCAAAACATTCACTTTTCAATAGAGCCCAATAGCAAAAATCAAGTTTTGAATGAAGAATCACATTTCTTGGTAGAATCATGCAGGATTGAAATTTTTGATGGTTTTTTACTCCTCTCAACAGCCCAAACAAGTTTCTAAAAGGATGAGTTTGCAACTACTTTACTTTTGGAGAAAATTCAAAACATTCATTATTCAATAGGGCCCAAACTATCAAAAACCAGCGGTTTCAATGAACACACATTTCTTGGTAGAATCATGCAGGACTGAAATTTTTGATGTTTTTCTACTCCTCTCATGAGCCCAAACAAGTCTCTAAAAGCATGAGTTTGCAACTACTTTACTTTTGGAGAAAATTCAAAACATTCATTATTCAATAGAGCCCAATAGCAAAAATCAGGTTTTGAATGAAGAATCACATTTCTTGGTAGAAGCATGCAGGATTGAAATTTTTGATGGTTTTTTACTCCTCTCAACAGCCCAAACAAGTTTCTAAAAGGATGAGTTTGCAACTACTTTACTTTTGGAGAAAATTCAAAACATTCATTATTCAATAGGGCCCAAACTATCAAAAACCAGCGGTTTCAATGAACACACATTTCTTGGTAGAATCATGCAGGACTGAAGTTTTTGATGTTTTTCTACTCCTCTCATGAGCCCAAACAAGTCTCTAAAAGCATGAGTTTGCAACTACTTTACTTTTGGAGAAAATTCAAAACATTCATTATTCAATAGAGCCCAATAGCAAAAATCAGGTTTTGAATGAAGAATCACATTTCTTGGTAGAATCATGCAGGATTGAAATTTTTGATGGTTTTTTACTCCTCTCAACAGCCCAAACAAGTTTCTAAAAGGATGAGTTTGCAACTACTTTACTTTTGGAGAAAATTCAAAACATTCATTATTCAATAGGGCCCAAACTATCAAAAACCAGCGGTTTCAATGAACACACATTTCTTGGTAGAATCATGCAGGACTGAAATTTTTGATGTTTTTCTACTCCTCTCATGAGCCCAAACAAGTCTCTAAAAGCATGAGTTTGCAACTACTTTACTTTTGGAGAAAATTCAAAACATTCATTATTCAATAGAGCCCAATAGCCAAAATCAGGTTTTGAATGAAGAATCACAGTTCTTGGTAGAATCATGCAGGATTGAAATTTTTGATGGTTTTTTACTCCTCTCAACAGCCCAAACAAGTTTCTAAAAGGATGAGTTTGCAACTACTTTACTTTTGGAGAAAATTCAAAACATTCATTATTCAATAGGGCCCAAACTATCAAAAACCAGCGGTTTCAATGAACACACATTTCTTGGAAGAATCATGCAGGGCTGAAATTTTTGATGTTTTTCTACTCCTCTCATGAGCCCAAACAAGTTTCTAAAAGCATGAGTTTGCAACTACTTTACTTTTGGAGAAAATTCAAAACATTCATTATTCAATAGAGCCCAATAGCAAAAATCAGGTTTTGAATGAAGAATCACAGTTCTTGGTAGAATCATGCAGGATTGAAATTTTTGATGGTTTTTTACTCCTCTCAACAGCCCAAACAAGTTTCTAAAAGGATGAGTTTGCAACTACTTTACTTTTGGAGAAAATTCAAAACATTCATTATTCAATAGAGCCCAATAGCAAAAATCAGGTTTTGAATGAAGAATCACATTTCTTGGTAGAATCATGCAGGATTGAAATTTTTGATGGTTTTTTACTCCTCTCAACAGCCCAAACAAGTTTCTAAAAGGATGAGTTTGCAACTACTTTACTTTTGGAGAAAATTCAAAACATTCATTATTCAATAGGGCCCAAACTATCAAAAACCAGCGGTTTCAATGAACACACATTTCTTGGTAGAATCATGCAGGACTGAAATTTTTGATGTTTTTCTACTCCTCTCATGAGCCCAAACAAGTCTCTAAAAGCATGAGTTTGCAACTACTTTACTTTTGGAGAAAATTCAAAACATTCATTATTCAATAGAGCCCAATAGCAAAAATCAGGTTTTGAATGAAGAATCACATTTCTTGGTAAAATCATGCAGGATTGAAATTTTTGATGGTTTTTTACTCCTCTCAACAACCCAAACAAGTTTCTAAAAGGATGAGTTTGCAACTACTTTACTTTTGGAGAAAATTCAAAACATTCATTATTCAATAGGGCCCAAACTATCAAAAACCAGCGGTTTCAATGAACACACATTTCTTGGTAGAATCATGCAGGACTGAAATTTTTGATGTTTTTCTACTCCTCTCATGAGCCCAAACAAGTCTCTAAAAGCATGAGTTTGCAACTACTTTACTTTTGGAGAAAATTCAAAACATTCATTATTCAATAGAGCCCAATAGCAAAAATCAGGTTTTGAATGAAGAATCACATTTCTTGGTAGAATCATGCAGGATTGAAATTTTTGATGGTTTTTTACTCCTCTCAACAGCCCAAACAAGTTTCTAAAAGGATGAGTTTGCAACTACTTTACTTTTGGAGAAAATTCAAAACATTCATTATTCAATAGGGCCCAAACTATCAAAAACCAGCGGTTTGAATGAACACACATTTCTTGGTAGAATCATGCAGGACTGAAATTTTTGATGTTTTTCTACTCCTCTCATGAGCCCAAACAAGTCTCTAAAAGCATGAGTTTGCAACTACTTTACTTTTGGAGAAAATTCAAAACATTCATTATTCAATAGAGCCCAATAGCAAAAATCAGGTTTTGAATGAAGAATCACATTTCTTGGTAGAAGCATGCAGGATTGAAATTTTTGATGGTTTTTTACTCCTCTCAACAGCCCAAACAAGTTTCTAAAAGGATGAGTTTGCAACTACTTTACTTTTGGAGAAAATTCAAAACATTCATTATTCAATAGGGCCCAAACTATCAAAAACCAGCGGTTTCAATGAACACACATTTCTTGGTAGAATCATGCAGGACTGAAGTTTTTGATGTTTTTCTACTCCTCTCATGAGCCCAAACAAGTCTCTAAAAGCATGAGTTTGCAACTACTTTACTTTTGGAGAAAATTCAAAACATTCATTATTCAATAGAGCCCAATAGCAAAAATCAGGTTTTGAATGAAGAATCACATTTCTTGGTAGAATGATGCAGGATTGAAATTTCTGATGGTTTTTTACTCCTCTCTACAGCCCAAACAAGTTTCTAAAAGGATGAGTTTGCAACTGCTTTACTTTTGGAGAAAATTCAAAACATTCATTATTCAATAGGGCCCAAACTATCAAAAACCAGCGGTTTGAATGAACACACATTTCTTGGTAGAATCATGCAGGACTGAAATTTTTGATGTTTTTCTACTCCTCTCATGAGCCCAAACAAGTCTCTAAAAGCATGAGTTTGCAACTACTTTACTTTTGGAGAAAATTCAAAACATTCATTATTCAATAGAGCCCAATAGCAAAAATCAGGTTTTGAATGAAGAATCACATTTCTTGGTAGAAGCATGCAGGATTGAAATTTTTGATGGTTTTTTACTCCTCTCAACAGCCCAAACAAGTTTCTAAAAGGATGAGTTTGCAACTACTTTACTTTTGGAGAAAATTCAAAACATTCATTATTCAATAGGGCCCAAACTATCAAAAACCAGCGGTTTCAATGAACACACATTTCTTGGTAGAATCATGCAGGACTGAAGTTTTTGATGTTTTTCTACTCCTCTCATGAGCCCAAACAAGTCTCTAAAAGCATGAGTTTGCAACTACTTTACTTTTGGAGAAAATTCAAAACATTCATTATTCAATAGAGCCCAATAGCAAAAATCAGGTTTTGAATGAAGAATCACATTTCTTGGTAGAATCATGCAGGATTGAAATTTTTGATGGTTTTTTACTCCTCTCAACAGCCCAAACAAGTTTCTAAAAGGATGAGTTTGCAACTACTTTACTTTTGGAGAAAATTCAAAACATTCATTATTCAATAGGGCCCAAACTATCAAAAACCAGCGGTTTCAATGAACACACATTTCTTGGAAGAATCATGCAGGACTGAAATTTTTGATGTTTTTCTACTCCTCTCATGATCCCAAACAAGTCTCTAAAAGCATGAGTTTGCAACTACTTTACTTTTGGAGAAAATTCAAAACATTCATTATTCAATAGAGCCCAATAGCAAAAATCAGGTTTTGAATGAAGAATCACATTTCTTGGTAGAATCATGCAGGATTGAAATTTTGATGGTTTTTTACTCCTCTCAACAGCCCAAACAAGTTTCTAAAAGGATGAGTTTGCAACTACTTTACTTTTGGAGAAAATTCAAAACATTCATTATTCAATAGGGCCCAAACTATCAAAAACCAGCGGTTTCAATGAACACACATTTCTTGGAAGAATCATGCAGGACTGAAATTTTTGATGTTTTTCTACTCCTATCATGAGCCCAAACAAGTCTCTAAAAGCATGAGTTTGCAACTACTTTACTTTTGGAGAAAATTCAAAACATTCATTATTCAATAGAGCCCAATAGCAAAAATCAGGTTTTGAATGAAGAATCACATTTCTTGGTAGAATCATGCAGGATTGAAATTTTGATGGTTTTTTACTCCTCTCAACAGCCCAAACAAGTTTCTAAAAGGATGAGTTTGCAACTACTTTACTTTTGGAGAAAATTCAAAACATTCATTATTCAATAGGGCCCAAACTATCAAAAACCAGCGGTTTCAATGAACACACATTTCTTGGAAGAATCATGCAGGACTGAAATTTTTGATGTTTTTCTACTCCTCTCATGAGCCCAAACAAGTCTCTAAAAGCATGAGTTTGCAACTACTTTACTTTTGGAGAAAATTCAAAACATTCATTATTCAATAGAGCCCAATAGCAAAAATCAGGTTTTGAATGAAGAATCACATTTCTTGGTAGAATCATGCAGGATTGAAATTTTTGATGGTTTTTTACTCCTCTCAACAGCCCAAACAAGTTTCTAAAAGGATGAGTTTGCAACTACTTTACTTTCGGAGAAAATTCAAAACATTCATTATTCAATAGGGCCCAAACTATCAAAAACCAGCGGTTTCAATGAACACACATTTCTTGGTAGAATCATGCAGGACTGAAATTTTTGATGTTTTTCTACTCCTCTCATGAGCCCAAACAAGTTTCTAAAAGCATGAGTTTGCAACTACTTTACTTTTGGAGAAAATTCAAAACATTCATTATTCAATAGAGCCCAATAGCAAAAATCAGGTTTTGAATGAAGAATCACAGTTCTTGGTAGAATCATGCAGGATTGAAATTTTTGATGGTTTTTTACTCCTCTCAACAGCCCAAACAAGTTTCTAAAAGGATGAGTTTGCAACTACTTTACTTTTGGAGAAAATTCAAAACATTCATTATTCAATAGAGCCCAATAGCAAAAATCAGGTTTTGAATGAAGAATCACATTTCTTGGTAGAATCATGCAGGATTGAAATTTTTGATGGTTTTTTACTCCTCTAAACAGCCCAAACAAGTTTCTAAAAGGATGAGTTTGCAACTACTTTACTTTTGGAGAAAATTCAAAACATTCATTATTCAATAGGGCCCAAACTATCAAAAACCAGCGGTTTCAATGAACACACATTTCTTGGTAGAATCATGCAGGACTGAAATTTTTGATGTTTTTCTACTCCTCTCATAAGCCCAAACAAGTCTCTAAAAGCATGAGTTTGCAACTACTTTACTTTTGGAGAAAATTCAAAACATTCATTATTCAATAGAGCCCAATAGCAAAAATCAGGTTTTGAATGAAGAATCACATTTCTTGGTAAAATCATGCAGGATTGAAATTTTTGATGGTTTTTTACTCCTCTCAACAGCCCAAACAAGTTTCTAAAAGGATGAGTTTGCAACTACTTTACTTTTGGAGAAAATTCAAAACATTCATTATTCAATAGGGCCCAAACTATCAAAAAACAGCGGTTTCAATGAACACACATTTCTTGGTAGAATCATGCAGGACTGAAATTTTTGATGTTTTTCTACTCCTCTCATGAGCCCAAACAAGTTTCTAAAAGCATGAGTTTGCAACTACTTTACTTTTGGAGAAAATTCAAAACATTCACTATTCAATAGAGCCCAATAGCAAAAATCAGGTTTTGAATGAAGAATCACATTTCTTGGTAAAATCATGCAGGATTGAAATTTTTGATGGTTTTTTACTCCTCTCAACAGCCCAAACAAGTTTCTAAAAGGATGAGTTTGCAACTACTTTACTTTTGGAGAAAATTCAAAACATTCATTATTCAATAGGGCCCAAACTATCAAAAACCAGCGGTTTCAATGAACACACATTTCTTGGTAGAATCATGCAGGACTGAAATTTTTGATGTTTTTCTACTCCTCTCATGAGCCCAAACAAGTCTCTAAAAGCATGAGTTTGCAACTACTTTACTTTTGGAGAAAATTCAAAACATTCATTATTCAATAGAGCCCAATAGCAAAAATCAGGTTTTGAATGAAGAATCACATTTCTTGGTAGAATCATGCAGGATTGAAATTTTTGATGGTTTTTTACTCCTCTCAACAGCCCAAACAAGTTTCTAAAAGGATGAGTTTGCAACTACTTTACTTTTGGAGAAAATTCAAAACATTCATTATTCAATAGGGCCCAAACTATCAAAAACCAGCGGTTTGAATGAACACACATTTCTTGGTAGAATCATGCAGGACTGAAATTTTTGATGTTTTTCTACTCCTCTCATGAGCCCAAACAAGTCTCTAAAAGCATGAGTTTGCAACTACTTTACTTTTGGAGAAAATTCAAAACATTCATTATTCAATAGAGCCCAATAGCAAAAATCAGGTTTTGAATGAAGAATCACATTTCTTGGTAGAAGCATGCAGGATTGAAATTTTTGATGGTTTTTTACTCCTCTCAACAGCCCAAACAAGTTTCTAAAAGGATGAGTTTGCAACTACTTTACTTTTGGAGAAAATTCAAAACATTCATTATTCAATAGGGCCCAAACTATCAAAAACCAGCGGTTTCAATGAACACACATTTCTTGGTAGAATCATGCAGGACTGAAGTTTTTGATGTTTTTCTACTCCTCTCATGAGCCCAAACAAGTCTCTAAAAGCATGAGTTTGCAACTACTTTACTTTTGGAGAAAATTCAAAACATTCATTATTCAATAGAGCCCAATAGCAAAAATCAGGTTTTGAATGAAGAATCACATTTCTTGGTAGAATGATGCAGGATTGAAATTTTTGATGGTTTTTTACTCCTCTCTACAGCCCAAACAAGTTTCTAAAAGGATGAGTTTGCAACTGCTTTACTTTTGGAGAAAATTCAAAACATTCATTATTCAATAGGGCCCAAACTATCAAAAACCAGCGGTTTGAATGAACACACATTTCTTGGTAGAATCATGCAGGACTCAAATTTTTGATGTTTTTCTACTCCTCTCATGAGCCCAAACAAGTCTCTAAAAGCATGAGTTTGCAACTACTTTACTTTTGGAGAAAATTCAAAACATTCATTATTCAATAGAGCCCAATAGCAAAAATCAGGTTTTGAATGAAGAATCACATTTCTTGGTAGAATCATGCAGGATTGAAATTTTTGATGGTTTTTTACTCCTCTCAACAGCCCAAACAAGTTTCTAAAAGGATGAGTTTGCAACTACTTTACTTTCGGAGAAAATTCAAAACATTCATTATTCAATAGGGCCCAAACTATCAAAAACCAGCGGTTTCAATGAACACACATTTCTTGGTAGAATCATGCAGGACTGAAATTTTTGATGTTTTTCTACTCCTCTCATGAGCCCAAACAAGTCTCTAAAAGCATGAGTTTGCAACTACTTTACTTTTGGAGAAAATTCAAAACATTCATTATTCAATAGAGCCCAATAGCAAAAATCAGGTTTTGAATGAAGAATCACATTTCTTGGTAGAATCATGCAGGATTGAAATTTTTGATGGTTTTTTACTCCTCTAAACAGCCCAAACAAGTTTCTAAAAGGATGAGTTTGCAACTGCTTTACTTTTGGAGAAAATTCAAAACATTCATTATTCAATAGGGCCCAAACTATCAAAAACCAGCGGTTTCAATGAACACACATTTCTTGGTAGAATCATGCAGGACTGAAATTTTTGATGTTTTTCTACTCCTCTCATGAGCCCAAACAAGTCTCTAAAAGCATGAGTTTGCAACTACTTTACTTTTGGAGAAAATTCAAAACATTCATTATTCAATAGAGCCCAATAGCAAAAATCAGGTTTTGAATGAAGAATCACATTTCTTGGTAGAATCATGCAGGATTGAAATTTTTGATGGTTTTTTACTCCTCTCTACAGCCCAAACAAGTTTCTAAAAGGATGAGTTTGCAACTGCTTTACTTTTGGAGAAAATTCAAAACATTCATTATTCAATAGGGCACAAACTATCAAAAACCAGCGGTTTGAATGAACACACATTTCTTGGTAGAATCATGCAGGACTGAAATTTTTGATGTTTTTCTACTCCTCTCATGAGCCCAAACAAGTCTCTAAAAGCATGAGTTTGCAACTACTTTACTTTTGGAGAAAATTCAAAACATTCATTATTCAATAGAGCCCAATAGCAAAAATCAGGTTTTGAATGAAGAATCACATTTCTTGGTAGAAGCATGCAGGATTGAAATTTTTGATGGTTTTTTACTCCTCTCAACAGCCCAAACAAGTTTCTAAAAGGATGAGTTTGCAACTACTTTACTTTTGGAGAAAATTCAAAACATTCATTATTCAATAGAGCCCAATAGCAAAAATCAGGTTTTGAATGAAGAATCACATTTCTTGGTAGAATCATGCAGGATTGAAATTTTTGATGGTTTTTTACTCCTCTCAACAGCCCAAACAAGTTTCTAAAAGGATGAGTTTGCAACTACTTTACTTTTGGAGAAAATTCAAAACATTCATTATTCAATAGGGCCCAAACTATCAAAAACCAGCGGTTTCAATGAACACACATTTCTTGGTAGAATCATGCAGGACTGAAATTTTTGATGTTTTTCTACTCCTCTCATAAGCCCAAACAAGTCTCTAAAAGCATGAGTTTGCAACTACTTTACTTTTGGAGAAAATTCAAAACATTCATTATTCAATAGAGCCCAATAGCAAAAATCAGGTTTTGAATGAAGAATCACATTTCTTGGTAAAATCATGCAGGATTGAAATTTTTGATGGTTTTTTACTCCTCTCAACAGCCCAAACAAGTTTCTAAAAGGATGAGTTTGCAACTACTTTACTTTTGGAGAAAATTCAAAACATTCATTATTCAATAGGGCCCAAACTATCAAAAAACAGCGGTTTCAATGAACACACATTTCTTGGTAGAATCATGCAGGACTGAAATTTTTGATGTTTTTCTACTCCTCTCATGAGCCCAAACAAGTTTCTAAAAGCATGAGTTTGCAACTACTTTACTTTTGGAGAAAATTCAAAACATTCACTATTCAATAGAGCCCAATAGCAAAAATCAGGTTTTGAATGAAGAATCACATTTCTTGGTAAAATCATGCAGGATTGAAATTTTTGATGGTTTTTTACTCCTCTCAACAGCCCAAACAAGTTTCTAAAAGGATGAGTTTGCAACTACTTTACTTTTGGAGAAAATTCAAAACATTCATTATTCAATAGGGCCCAAACTATCAAAAACCAGCGGTTTCAATGAACACACATTTCTTGGTAGAATCATGCAGGACTGAAATTTTTGATGTTTTTCTACTCCTCTCATGAGCCCAAACAAGTCTCTAAAAGCATGAGTTTGCAACTACTTTACTTTTGGAGAAAATTCAAAACATTCATTATTCAATAGAGCACAATAGCAAAAATCAGGTTTTGAATGAAGAATCACATTTCTTGGTAGAATCATGCAGGATTGAAATTTTTGATGGTTTTTTACTCCTCTCAACAGCCCAAACAAGTTTCTAAAAGGATGAGTTTGCAACTACTTTACTTTTGGAGAAAATTCAAAACATTCATTATTCAATAGGGCCCAAACTATCAAAAACCAGCGGTTTCAATGAACACACATTTCTTGGTAGAATCATGCAGGACTGAAATTTTTGATGTTTTTCTACTCCTCTCATGAGCCCAAACAAGTCTCTAAAAGCATGAGTTTGCAACTACTTTACTTTTGGAGAAAATTCAAAACATTCACTTTTCAATAGAGCCCAATAGCAAAAATCAAGTTTTGAATGAAGAATCACATTTCTTGGTAGAATCATGCAGGATTGAAATTTTTGATGGTTTTTTACTCCTCTCAACAGCCCAAACAAGTTTCTAAAAGGATGAGTTTGCAACTACTTTACTTTTGGAGAAAATTCAAAACATTCATTATTCAATAGGGCCCAAACTATCAAAAACCAGCGGTTTCAATGAACACACATTTCTTGGTAGAATCATGCAGGACTGAAATTTTTGATGTTTTTCTACTCCTCTCATGAGCCCAAACAAGTCTCTAAAAGCATGAGTTTGCAACTACTTTACTTTTGGAGAAAATTCAAAACATTCATTATTCAATAGAGCCCAATAGCAAAAATCAGGTTTTGAATGAAGAATCACATTTCTTGGTAGAATCATGCAGGATTGAAATTTTTGATGGTTTTTTACTCCTCTCAACAGCCCAAACAAGTTTCTAAAAGGATGAGTTTGCAACTACTTTACTTTTGGAGAAAATTCAAAACATTCATTATTCAATAGGGCCCAAACTATCAAAAACCAGCGGTTTCAATGAACACACATTTCTTGGTAGAATCATGCAGGACTGAAATTTTTGATGTTTTTCTACTCCTCTCATGAGCCCAAACAAGTCTCTAAAAGCATGAGTTTGCAACTACTTTACTTTTGGAGAAAATTCAAAACATTCATTATTCAATAGAGCCCAATAGCAAAAATCAGGTTTTGAATGAAGAATCACAGTTCTTGGTAGAATCATGCAGGATTGAAATTTTTGATGGTTTTTTACTCCTCTCAACAGCCCAAACAAGTTTCTAAAAGGATGAGTTTGCAACTACTTTACTTTTGGAGAAAATTCAAAACATTCATTATTCAATAGGACCCAAACTATCAAAAACCAGCGGTTTCAATGAACACACATTTCTTGGAAGAATCATGCAGGGCTGAAATTTTTGATGTTTTTCTACTCCTCTCATGAGCCCAAACAAGTTTCTAAAAGCATGAGTTTGCAACTACTTTACTTTTGGAGAAAATTCAAAACATTCATTATTCAATAGAGCCCAATAGCAAAAATCAGGTTTTGAATGAAGAATCACATTTCTTGGTAGAATCATGCAGGATTGAAATTTTTGATGGTTTTTTACTCCTCTCAACAGCCCAAACAAGTTTCTAAAAGGATGAGTTTGCAACTACTTTACTTTTGGAGAAAATTCAAAACATTCATTATTCAATAGGGCCCAAACTATCAAAAACCAGCGGTTTCAATGAACACACATTTCTTGGTAGAATCATGCAGGACTGAAATTTTTGATGTTTTTCTACTCCTCTCATGAGCCCAAACAAGTCTCTAAAAGCATGAGTTTGCAACTACTTTACTTTTGGAGAAAATTCAAAACATTCATTATTCAATAGAGCCCAATAGCAAAAATCAGGTTTTGAATGAAGAATCACATTTCTTGGTAAAATCATGCAGGATTGAAATTTTTGATGTTTTTTTACTCCTCTCAACAACCCAAACAAGTTTCTAAAAGGATGAGTTTGCAACTACTTTACTTTTGGAGAAAATTCAAAACATTCATTATTCAATAGGGCCCAAACTATCAAAAACCAGCGGTTTCAATGAACACACATTTCTTGGTAGAATCATGCAGGACTGAAATTTTTGATGTTTTTCTACTCCTCTCATGAGCCCAAACAAGTCTCTAAAAGCATGAGTTTGCAACTACTTTACTTTTGGAGAAAATTCAAAACATTCATTATTCAATAGAGCCCAATAGCAAAAATCAGGTTTTGAATGAAGAATCACATTTCTTGGTAGAATCATGCAGGATTGAAATTTTTGATGGTTTTTTACTCCTCTCAACAGCCCAAACAAGTTTCTAAAAGGATGAGTTTGCAACTACTTTACTTTTGGAGAAAATTCAAAACATTCATTATTCAATAGGACCCAAACTATCAAAAACCAGCGGTTTGAATGAACACACATTTCTTGGTAGAATCATGCAGGACTGAAATTTTTGATGTTTTTCTACTCCTCTCATGAGCCCAAACAAGTCTCTAAAAGCATGAGTTTGCAACTACTTTACTTTTGGAGAAAATTCAAAACATTCATTATTCAATAGAGCCCAATAGCAAAAATCAGGTTTTGAATGAAGAATCACATTTCTTGGTAGAAGCATGCAGGATTGAAATTTTTGATGGTTTTTTACTCCTCTCAACAGCCCAAACAAGTTTCTAAAAGGATGAGTTTGCAACTACTTTACTTTTGGAGAAAATTCAAAACATTCATTATTCAATAGGGCCCAAACTATCAAAAACCAGCGGTTTCAATGAACACACATTTCTTGGTAGAATCATGCAGGACTGAAGTTTTTGATGTTTTTCTACTCCTCTCATGAGCCCAAACAAGTCTCTAAAAGCATGAGTTTGCAACTACTTTACTTTTGGAGAAAATTCAAAACATTCATTATTCAATAGAGCCCAATAGCAAAAATCAGGTTTTGAATGAAGAATCACAGTTCTTGGTAGAATCATGCAGGATTGAAATTTTTGATGGTTTTTTACTCCTCTCAACAGCCCAAACAAGTTTCTAAAAGGATGAGTTTGCAACTACTTTACTTTTGGAGAAAATTCAAAACATTCATTATTCAATAGAGCCCAATAGCAAAAATCAGGTTTTGAATGAAGAATCACATTTCTTGGTAGAATCATGCAGGATTGAAATTTTTGATGGTTTTTTACTCCTCTCAACAGCCCAAACAAGTTTCTAAAAGGATGAGTTTGCAACTACTTTACTTTTGGAGAAAATTCAAAACATTCATTATTCAATAGGGCCCAAACTATCAAAAACCAGCGGTTTCAATGAACACACATTTCTTGGTAGAATCATGCAGGACTGAAATTTTTGATGTTTTTCTACTCCTCTCATAAGCCCAAACAAGTCTCTAAAAGCATGAGTTTGCAACTACTTTACTTTTGGAGAAAATTCAAAACATTCATTATTCAATAGAGCCCAATAGCAAAAATCAGGTTTTGAATGAAGAATCACATTTCTTGGTAAAATCATGCAGGATTGAAATTTTTGATGGTTTTTTACTCCTCTCAACAGCCCAAACAAGTTTCTAAAAGGATGAGTTTGCAACTACTTTACTTTTGGAGAAAATTCAAAACATTCATTATTCAATAGGGCCCAAACTATCAAAAAACAGCGGTTTCAATGAACACACATTTCTTGGTAGAATCATGCAGGACTGAAATTTTTGATGTTTTTCTACTCCTCTCATGAGCCCAAACAAATTTCTAAAAGCATGAGTTTGCAACTACTTTACTTTTGGAGAAAATTCAAAACATTCACTATTCAATAGAGCCCAATAGCAAAAATCAGGTTTTGAATGAAGAATCACATTTCTTGGTAAAATCATGCAGGATTGAAATTTTTGATGGTTTTTTACTCCTCTCAACAGCCCAAACAAGTTTCTAAAAGGATGAGTTTGCAACTACTTTACTTTTGGAGAAAATTCAAAACATTCATTATTCAATAGGGCCCAAACTATCAAAAACCAGCGGTTTCAATGAACACACATTTCTTGGTAGAATCATGCAGGACTGAAATTTTTGATGTTTTTCTACTCCTCTCATGAGCCCAAACAAGTCTCTAAAAGCATGAGTTTGCAACTACTTTACTTTTGGAGAAAATTCAAAACATTCATTATTCAATAGAGCCCAATAGCAAAAATCAGGTTTTGAATGAAGAATCACATTTCTTGGTAGAATCATGCAGGATTGAAATTTTTGATGGTTTTTTACTCCTCTCAACAGCCCAAACAAGTTTCTAAAAGGATGAGTTTGCAACTACTTTACTTTTGGAGAAAATTCAAAACATTCATTATTCAATAGGGCCCAAACTATCAAAAACCAGCGGTTTGAATGAACACACATTTCTTGGTAGAATCATGCAGGACTGAAATTTTTGATGTTTTTCTACTCCTCTCATGAGCCCAAACAAGTCTCTAAAAGCATGAGTTTGCAACTACTTTACTTTTGGAGAAAATTCAAAACATTCATTATTCAATAGAGCCCAATAGCAAAAATCAGGTTTTGAATGAAGAATCACATTTCTTGGTAGAAGCATGCAGGATTGAAATTTTTGATGGTTTTTTACTCCTCTCAACAGCCCAAACAAGTTTCTAAAAGGATGAGTTTGCAACTACTTTACTTTTGGAGAAAATTCAAAACATTCATTATTCAATAGGGCCCAAACTATCAAAAACCAGCGGTTTCAATGAACACACATTTCTTGGTAGAATCATGCAGGACTGAAGTTTTTGATGTTTTTCTACTCCTCTCATGAGCCCAAACAAGTCTCTAAAAGCATGAGTTTGCAACTACTTTACTTTTGGAGAAAATTCAAAACATTCATTATTCAATAGAGCCCAATAGCAAAAATCAGGTTTTGAATGAAGAATCACATTTCTTGGTAGAATGATGCAGGATTGAAATTTTTGATGGTTTTTTACTCCTCTCTACAGCCCAAACAAGTTTCTAAAAGGATGAGTTTGCAACTGCTTTACTTTTGGAGAAAATTCAAAACATTCATTATTCAATAGGGCCCAAACTATCAAAAACCAGCGGTTTGAATGAACACACATTTCTTGGTAGAATCATGCAGGACTCAAATTTTTGATGTTTTTCTACTCCTCTCATGAGCCCAAACAAGTCTCTAAAAGCATGAGTTTGCAACTACTTTACTTTTGGAGAAAATTCAAAACATTCATTATTCAATAGAGCCCAATAGCAAAAATCAGGTTTTGAATGAAGAATCACATTTCTTGGTAGAATCATGCAGGATTGAAATTTTTGATGGTTTTTTACTCCTCTCAACAGCCCAAACAAGTTTCTAAAAGGATGAGTTTGCAACTACTTTACTTTCGGAGAAAATTCAAAACATTCATTATTCAATAGGGCCCAAACTATCAAAAACCAGCGGTTTCAATGAACACACATTTCTTGGTAGAATCATGCAGGACTGAAATTTTTGATGTTTTTCTACTCCTCTCATGAGCCCAAACAAGTCTCTAAAAGCATGAGTTTGCAACTACTTTACTTTTGGAGAAAATTCAAAACATTCATTATTCAATAGAGCCCAATAGCAAAAATCAGGTTTTGAATGAAGAATCACATTTCTTGGTAGAATCATGCAGGATTGAAATTTTTGATGGTTTTTTACTCCTCTCAACAGCCCAAACAAGTTTCTAAAAGGATGAGTTTGCAACTGCTTTACTTTTGGAGAAAATTCAAAACATTCATTATTCAATAGGGCCCAAACTATCAAAAACCAGCGGTTTCAATGAACACACATTTCTTGGTAGAATCATGCAGGACTGAAATTTTTGATGTTTTTCTACTCCTCTCATGAGCCCAAACAAGTCTCTAAAAGCATGAGTTTGCAACTACTTTACTTTTGGAGAAAATTCAAAACATTCATTATTCAATAGAGCCCAATAGCAAAAATCAGGTTTTGAATGAAGAATCACATTTCTTGGTAGAATCATGCAGGATTGAAATTTTTGATGGTTTTTTACTCCTCTCTACAGCCCAAACAAGTTTCTAAAAGGATGAGTTTGCAACTGCTTTACTTTTGGAGAAAATTCAAAACATTCATTATTCAATAGGGCACAAACTATCAAAAACCAGCGGTTTGAATGAACACACATTTCTTGGTAGAATCATGCAGGACTGAAATTTTTGATGTTTTTCTACTCCTCTCATGAGCCCAAACAAGTCTCTAAAAGCATGAGTTTGCAACTACTTTACTTTTGGAGAAAATTCAAAACATTCATTATTCAATAGAGCCCAATAGCAAAAATCAGGTTTTGAATGAAGAATCACATTTCTTGGTAGAAGCATGCAGGATTGAAATTTTTGATGGTTTTTTACTCCTCTCAACAGCCCAAACAAGTTTCTAAAAGGATGAGTTTGCAACTACTTTACTTTTGGAGAAAATTCAAAACATTCATTATTCAATAGGGCCCAAACTATCAAAAACCAGCGGTTTCAATGAACACACATTTCTTGGTAGAATCATGCAGGACTGAAGTTTTTGATGTTTTTCTACTCCTCTCATGAGCCCAAACAAGTCTCTAAAAGCATGAGTTTGCAACTACTTTACTTTTGGAGAAAATTCAAAACATTCATTATTCAATAGAGCCCAATAGCAAAAATCAGGTTTTGAATGAAGAATCACATTTCTTGGTAGAATGATGCAGGATTGAAATTTTTGATGGTTTTTTACTCCTCTCTACAGCCCAAACAAGTTTCTAAAAGGATGAGTTTGCAACTGCTTTACTTTTGGAGAAAATTCAAAACATTCATTATTCAATAGGGCCCAAACTATCAAAAACCAGCGGTTTGAATGAACACACATTTCTTGGTAGAATCATGCAGGACTCAAATTTTTGATGTTTTTCTACTCCTCTCATGAGCCCAAACAAGTCTCTAAAAGCATGAGTTTGCAACTACTTTACTTTTGGAGAAAATTCAAAACATTCATTATTCATTAGAGCCCAATAGCAAAAATTAGGTTTTGAATGAAGAATCACATTTCTTGGTAGAATCATGCAGGATTGAAATTTTTGATGGTTTTTTACTCCTCTCAACAGCCCAAACAAGTTTCTAAAAGGATGAGTTTGCAACTACTTTACTTTTGGAGAAAATTCAAAACATTCATTATTCAATAGAGCCCAATAGCAAAAATCAGGTTTTGAATGAAGAATCACATTTCTTGGTAGAATCATGCAGGATTGAAATTTTTGATGGTTTTTTACTCCTCTCAACAGCCCAAACAAGTTTCTAAAAGGATGAGTTTGCAACTACTTTACTTTTGGAGAAAATTCAAAACATTCATTATTCAATAGGGCCCAAACTATCAAAAACCAGCGGTTTCAATGAACACACATTTCTTGGTAGAATCATGCAGGACTGAAATTTTTGATGTTTTTCTACTCCTCTCATAAGCCCAAACAAGTCTCTAAAAGCATGAGTTTGCAACTACTTTACTTTTGGAGAAAATTCAAAACATTCATTATTCAATAGAGCCCAATAGCAAAAATCAGGTTTTGAATGAAGAATCACATTTCTTGGTAAAATCATGCAGGATTGAAATTTTTGATGGTTTTTTACTCCTCTCAACAGCCCAAACAAGTTTCTAAAAGGATGAGTTTGCAACTACTTTACTTTTGGAGAAAATTCAAAACATTTATTATTCAATAGGGCCCAAACTATCAAAAAACAGCGGTTTCAATGAACACACATTTCTTGGTAGAATCATGCAGGACTGAAATTTTTGATGTTTTTCTACTCCTCTCATGAGCCCAAACAAGTTTCTAAAAGCATGAGTTTGCAACTACTTTACTTTTGGAGAAAATTCAAAACATTCACTATTCAATAGAGCCCAATAGCAAAAATCAGGTTTTGAATGAAGAATCACATTTCTTGGTAAAATCATGCAGGATTGAAATTTTTGATGGTTTTTTACTCCTCTCAACAGCCCAAACAAGTTTCTAAAAGGATGAGTTTGCAACTACTTTACTTTTGGAGAAAATTCAAAACATTCATTATTCAATAGGGCCCAAACTATCAAAAACCAGCGGTTTCAATGAACACACATTTCTTGGTAGAATCATGCAGGACTGAAATTTTTGATGTTTTTCTACTCCTCTCATGAGCCCAAACAAGTCTCTAAAAGCATGAGTTTGCAACTACTTTACTTTTGGAGAAAATTCAAAACATTCATTATTCAATAGAGCACAATAGCAAAAATCAGGTTTTGAATGAAGAATCACATTTCTTGGTAGAATCATGCAGGATTGAAATTTTTGATGGTTTTTTACTCCTCTCAACAGCCCAAACAAGTTTCTAAAAGGATGAGTTTGCAACTACTTTACTTTTGGAGAAAATTCAAAACATTCATTATTCAATAGGGCCCAAACTATCAAAAACCAGCGGTTTCAATGAACACACATTTCTTGGTAGAATCATGCAGGACTGAAATTTTTGATGTTTTTCTACTCCTCTCATGAGCCCAAACAAGTCTCTAAAAGCATGAGTTTGCAACTACTTTACTTTTGGAGAAAATTCAAAACATTCACTTTTCAATAGAGCCCAATAGCAAAAATCAAGTTTTGAATGAAGAATCACATTTCTTGGTAGAATCATGCAGGATTGAAATTTTTGATGGTTTTTTACTCCTCTCAACAGCCCAAACAAGTTTCTAAAAGGATGAGTTTGCAACTACTTTACTTTTGGAGAAAATTCAAAACATTCATTATTCAATAGGGCCCAAACTATCAAAAACCAGCGGTTTCAATGAACACACATTTCTTGGTAGAATCATGCAGGACTGAAATTTTTGATGTTTTTCTACTCCTCTCATGAGCCCAAACAAGTCTCTAAAAGCATGAGTTTGCAACTACTTTACTTTTGGAGAAAATTCAAAACATTCATTATTCAATAGAGCCCAATAGCAAAAATCAGGTTTTGAATGAAGAATCACATTTCTTGGTAGAAGCATGCAGGATTGAAATTTTTGATGGTTTTTTACTCCTCTCAACAGCCCAAACAAGTTTCTAAAAGGATGAGTTTGCAACTACTTTACTTTTGGAGAAAATTCAAAACATTCATTATTCAATAGGGCCCAAACTATCAAAAACCAGCGGTTTCAATGAACACACATTTCTTGGTAGAATCATGCAGGACTGAAGTTTTTGATGTTTTTCTACTCCTCTCATGAGCCCAAACAAGTCTCTAAAAGCATGAGTTTGCAACTACTTTACTTTTGGAGAAAATTCAAAACATTCATTATTCAATAGAGCCCAATAGCAAAAATCAGGTTTTGAATGAAGAATCACATTTCTTGGTAGAATCATGCAGGATTGAAATTTTTGATGGTTTTTTACTCCTCTCAACAGCCCAAACAAGTTTCTAAAAGGATGAGTTTGCAACTACTTTACTTTTGGAGAAAATTCAAAACATTCATTATTCAATAGGGCCCAAACTATCAAAAACCAGCGGTTTCAATGAACACACATTTCTTGGTAGAATCATGCAGGACTGAAATTTTTGATGTTTTTCTACTCCTCTCATGAGCCCAAACAAGTCTCTAAAAGCATGAGTTTGCAACTACTTTACTTTTGGAGAAAATTCAAAACATTCATTATTCAATAGAGCCCAATAGCCAAAATCAGGTTTTGAATGAAGAATCACAGTTCTTGGTAGAATCATGCAGGATTGAAATTTTTGATGGTTTTTTACTCCTCTCAACAGCCCAAACAAGTTTCTAAAAGGATGAGTTTGCAACTACTTTACTTTTGGAGAAAATTCAAAACATTCATTATTCAATAGGGCCCAAACTATCAAAAACCAGCGGTTTCAATGAACACACATTTCTTGGAAGAATCATGCAGGGCTGAAATTTTTGATGTTTTTCTACTCCTCTCATGAGCCCAAACAAGTTTCTAAAAGCATGAGTTTGCAACTACTTTACTTTTGGAGAAAATTCAAAACATTCATTATTCAATAGAGCCCAATAGCAAAAATCAGGTTTTGAATGAAGAATCACAGTTCTTGGTAGAATCATGCAGGATTGAAATTTTTGATGGTTTTTTACTCCTCTCAACAGCCCAAACAAGTTTCTAAAAGGATGAGTTTGCAACTACTTTACTTTTGGAGAAAATTCAAAACATTCATTATTCAATAGAGCCCAATAGCAAAAATCAGGTTTTGAATGAAGAATCACATTTCTTGGTAGAATCATGCAGGATTGAAATTTTTGATGGTTTTTTACTCCTCTCAACAGCCCAAACAAGTTTCTAAAAGGATGAGTTTGCAACTACTTTACTTTTGGAGAAAATTCAAAACATTCATTATTCAATAGGGCCCAAACTATCAAAAACCAGCGGTTTCAATGAACACACATTTCTTGGTAGAATCATGCAGGACTGAAATTTTTGATGTTTTTCTACTCCTCTCATGAGCCCAAACAAGTCTCTAAAAGCATGAGTTTGCAACTACTTTACTTTTGGAGAAAATTCAAAACATTCATTATTCAATAGAGCCCAATAGCAAAAATCAGGTTTTGAATGAAGAATCACATTTCTTGGTAAAATCATGCAGGATTGAAATTTTTGATGGTTTTTTACTCCTCTCAACAACCCAAACAAGTTTCTAAAAGGATGAGTTTGCAACTACTTTACTTTTGGAGAAAATTCAAAACATTCATTATTCAATAGGGCCCAAACTATCAAAAACCAGCGGTTTCAATGAACACACATTTCTTGGTAGAATCATGCAGGACTGAAATTTTTGATGTTTTTCTACTCCTCTCATGAGCCCAAACAAGTCTCTAAAAGCATGAGTTTGCAACTACTTTACTTTTGGAGAAAATTCAAAACATTCATTATTCAATAGAGCCCAATAGCAAAAATCAGGTTTTGAATGAAGAATCACATTTCTTGGTAGAATCATGCAGGATTGAAATTTTTGATGGTTTTTTACTCCTCTCAACAGCCCAAACAAGTTTCTAAAAGGATGAGTTTGCAACTACTTTACTTTTGGAGAAAATTCAAAACATTCATTATTCAATAGGGCCCAAACTATCAAAAACCAGCGGTTTGAATGAACACACATTTCTTGGTAGAATCATGCAGGACTGAAATTTTTGATGTTTTTCTACTCCTCTCATGAGCCCAAACAAGTCTCTAAAAGCATGAGTTTGCAACTACTTTACTTTTGGAGAAAATTCAAAACATTCATTATTCAATAGAGCCCAATAGCAAAAATCAGGTTTTGAATGAAGAATCACATTTCTTGGTAGAAGCATGCAGGATTGAAATTTTTGATGGTTTTTTACTCCTCTCAACAGCCCAAACAAGTTTCTAAAAGGATGAGTTTGCAACTACTTTACTTTTGGAGAAAATTCAAAACATTCATTATTCAATAGGGCCCAAACTATCAAAAACCAGCGGTTTCAATGAACACACATTTCTTGGTAGAATCATGCAGGACTGAAGTTTTTGATGTTTTTCTACTCCTCTCATGAGCCCAAACAAGTCTCTAAAAGCATGAGTTTGCAACTACTTTACTTTTGGAGAAAATTCAAAACATTCATTATTCAATAGAGCCCAATAGCAAAAATCAGGTTTTGAATGAAGAATCACATTTCTTGGTAGAATGATGCAGGATTGAAATTTTTGATGGTTTTTTACTCCTCTCTACAGCCCAAACAAGTTTCTAAAAGGATGAGTTTGCAACTGCTTTACTTTTGGAGAAAATTCAAAACATTCATTATTCAATAGGGCCCAAACTATCAAAAACCAGCGGTTTGAATGAACACACATTTCTTGGTAGAATCATGCAGGACTCAAATTTTTGATGTTTTTCTACTCCTCTCATGAGCCCAAACAAGTCTCTAAAAGCATGAGTTTGCAACTACTTTACTTTTGGAGAAAATTCAAAACATTCATTATTCAATAGAGCCCAATAGCAAAAATCAGGTTTTGAATGAAGAATCACATTTCTTGGTAGAATCATGCAGGATTGAAATTTTTGATGGTTTTTTACTCCTCTCTACAGCCCAAACAAGTTTCTAAAAGGATGAGTTTGCAACTGCTTTACTTTTGGAGAAAATTCAAAACATTCATTATTCAATAGGGCACAAACTATCAAAAACCAGCGGTTTCAATGAACACACATTTCTTGGTAGAATCATGCAGGACTCAAATTTTTGATGTTTTTCTACTCCTCTCATGAGCCCAAACAAGTTTCTAAAAGCATGAGTTTGCAACTACTTTACTTTTGGAGAAAATTCAAAACATTCATTATTCAATAGAGCCCAATAGCAAAATTCAGGTTTTGAATGAAGAATCACATTTCTTGGTAGAATCATGCAGGATTGAAATTTTTGATGGTTTGTTACTCCTCTCAACAGCCCAAACAAGTTTCTAAAAGGATGAGTTTGCAACTACTTTACTTTTGGAGAAAATTCAAAACATTCATTATTCAATAGGGCCCAAACTATCAAAAACCAGCGGTTTCAATGAACACACATTTCTTGGTAGAATCATGCAGGACTGAAATTTTTGATGTTTTTCTACTCCTCTCATGAGCCCAAACAAGTCTGTAAAAGCATGAGTTTGCAACTACTTTACTTTTGGAGAAAATTCAAAACATTCATTATTCAATAGAGCCCAATAGCAAAAATCAGGTTTTGAATGAAGAATCACATTTCTTGGTAGAATCATGCAGGATTGAAATTTTTGATGGTTTTTTACTCCTCTCAACAGCCCAAACAAGTTTCTAAAAGGATGAGTTTGCAACTACTTTACTTTTGGAGAAAATTCAAAACATTCATTATTCAATAGGGCCCAAACTATCAAAAACCAGCGGTTTCAATGAACACACATTTCTTGGTAGAATCATGCAGGACTGAAATTTTTGATGTTTTTCTACTCCTCTCATGAGCCCAAACAAGTCTCTAAAAGCATGAGTTTGCAACTACTTTACTTTTGGAGAAAATTCAAAACATTCATTATTCAATAGAGCCCAATAGCAAAAATCAGGTTTTGAATGAAGAATCACATTTCTTGGTAAAATCATGCAGGATTGAAATTTTTGATGGTTTTTTACTCCTCTCAACAACCCAAACAAGTTTCTAAAAGGATGAGTTTGCAACTACTTTACTTTTGGAGAAAATTCAAAACATTCATTATTCAATAGGGCCCAAACTATCAAAAACCAGCGGTTTCAATGAACACACATTTCTTGGTAGAATCATGCAGGACTGAAATTTTTGATGTTTTTCTACTCCTCTCATGAGCCCAAACAAGTCTCTAAAAGCATGAGTTTGCAACTACTTTACTTTTGGAGAAAATTCAAAACATTCATTATTCAATAGAGCCCAATAGCAAAAATCAGGTTTTGAATGAAGAATCACATTTCTTGGTAGAATGATGCAGGATTGAAATTTTTGATGGTTTTTTTACTCCTCTCTACAGCCCAAACAAGTTTCTAAAAGGATGAGTTTGCAACTGCTTTACTTTTGGAGAAAATTCAAAACATTCATTATTCAAAAGGGCCCAAACTATCAAAAACCAGCGTTTTGAATGAACACACATTTCTTGGTAGAATCATGCAGGACTCAAATTTTTGATGTTTTTCTACTCCTCTCATGAGCCCAAACAAGTCTCTAAAAGCATGAGTTTGCAACTACTTTACTTTTGGAGAAAATTCAAAACATTCATTATTCAATAGAGCCCAATAGCAAAAATCAGGTTTTGAATGAAGAATAACATTTCTTGGTAGAATCATGCAGGATTGAAATTTTTGATGGTTTTTTACTCCTCTCAACAGCCCAAACAAGTTTCTAAAAGGATGAGTTTGCAACTACTTTACTTTTGGAGAAAATTCAAAACATTCATTATTCAATAGGGCCCAAACTATCAAAAACCAACGGTTTCAATGAACACACATTTCTTGGTAGAATCATGCAGGACTGAAATTTTTGATGTTTTTCTACTCCTCTCATGAGCCCAAACAAGTCTCTAAAAGCATGAGTTTGCAACTACTTTACTTTTGGAGAAAATTCAAAACATTCATTATTCAATAGAGCCCAATAGCAAAAATCAGGTTTTGAATGAAGAATCACATTTCTTGGTAGAATCATGCAGGATTGAAATTTTTGATGGTTTTTTACTCCTCTCAACAGCCCAAACAAGTTTCTAAAAGGATGAGTTTGCAACTACTTTACTTTTGGAGAAAATTCAAAACATTCATTATTCAATAGGGCCCAAACTATCAAAAACCAGCGGTTTCAATGAACACACATTTCTTGGAAGAATCATGCAGGACTGAAATTTTTGATGTTTTTCTACTCCTCTCATGAGCCCAAACAAGTCTCTAAAAGCATGAGTTTGCAACTACTTTACTTTTGGAGAAAATTCAAAACATTCATTATTCAATAGAGCCCAATAGCAAAAATCAGGTTTTGAATGAAGAATCACATTTCTTGGTAGAATCATGCAGGATTGAAATTTTTGATGGTTTTTTACTCCTCTCAACAGCCCAAACAATTTTCTAAAAGGATGAGTTTGCAACTACTTTACTTTCGGAGAAAATTCAAAACATTCATTATTCAATAGGGCCCAAACTATCAAAAACCAGCGGTTTCAATGAACACACATTTCTTGGAAGAATCATGCAGGACTGAAATTTTTGATGTTTTTCTACTCCTCTCATGAGCCCAAACAAGTCTCTAAAAGCATGAGTTTGCAACTACTTTACTTTTGGAGAAAATTCAAAACATTCATTATTCAATAGAGCCCAATAGCAAAAATCAGGTTTTGAATGAAGAATCACATTTCTTGGTAGAATCATGCAGGATTGAAATTTTTGATGGTTTTTTACTCCTCTCAACAGCCCAAACAAGTTTCTAAAAGGATGAGTTTGCAACTACTTTACTTTCGGAGAAAATTCAAAACATTCATTATTCAATAGGGCCCAAACTATCAAAAACCAGCGGTTTCAATGAACACACATTTCTTGGTAAAATCATGCAGGACTGAAATTTTTGATGTTTTTCTACTCCTCTCATGAGCCCAAACAAGTCTCTAAAAGCATGAGTTTGCAACTACTTTACTTTTGGAGAAAATTCAAAACATTCATTATTCAATAGAGCCCAATAGCAAAAATCAGGTTTTGAATGAAGAATCACATTTCTTGGTAGAATCATGCAGGATTGAAATTTTTGATGTTTTTTACTCCTCTCAACAGCCCAAACAAGTTTCTAAAAGGATGAGTTTGCAACTGCTTTACTTTTGGAGAAAATTCAAAACATTCATTATTCAATAGGGCCCAAACTATCAAAAACCAGCGGTTTCAATGAACACACATTTCTTGGTAGAATCATGCAGGACTGAAATTTTTGATGTTTTTCTACTGCTCTCATGAGCCCAAACAAGTCTCTAAAAGCATGAGTTTGCAACTACTTTACTTTTGGAGAAAATTCAAAACATTCATTATTCAATAGAGCCCAATAGCAAAAATCAGGTTTTGAATGAAGAATCACATTTCTTGGTAGAATCATGCAGGATTGAAATTTTTGATGGTTTTTTACTCCTCTCTACAGCCCAAACAAGTTTCTAAAAGGATGAGTTTGCAACTGCTTTACTTTTGGAGAAAATTCAAAACATTCATTATTCAATAGGGCCCAAACTATCAAAAACCAGCGGTTTGAATGAACACACATTTCTTGGTAGAATCATGCAGGACTCAAATATTTGATGTTTTTCTACTCCTCTCATGAGCCCAAACAAGTTTCTAAAAGCATGAGTTTGCAACTACTTTACTTTTGGAGAAAATTCAAAACATTCATTATTCAATAGAGCCCAATAGCAAAATTCAGGTTTTGAATGAAGAATCACATTTCTTGGTAGAATCATGCAGGATTGAAATTTTTGATGGTTTTTTACTCCTCTCAACAGCCCAAACAAGTTTCTAAAAGGATGAGTTTGCAACTACTTTACTTTTGGAGAAAATTCAAAACATTCATTATTCAATAGGGCCCAAACTATCAAAAACCAGCGGTTTCAATGAACACACATTTCTTGGTAGAATCATGCAGGACTGAAATTTTTGATGTTTTTCTACTCCTCTCATGAGCCCAAACAAGTCTCTAAAAGCATGAGTTTGCAACTACTTTACTTTTGGAGAAAATTCAAAACATTCATTATTCAATAGAGCCCAATAGCAAAAATCAGGTTTTGAATGAAGAATCACATTTCTTGGTAGAATCATGCAGGATTGAAATTTTTGATGGTTTTTTACTCCTCTCAACAGCCCAAACAAGTTTCTAAAAGGATGAGTTTGCAACTACTTTACTTTTGGAGAAAATTCAAAACATTCATTATTCAATGGGGCCCAAACTATCAAAAAACAGCGGTTTCAATGAACACACATTTCTTGGAAGAATCATGCAGGGCTGAAATTTTTGATGTTTTTCTACTCCTCTCATGAGCCCAAACAAGTTTCTAAAAGCATGAGTTTGCAACTACTTTACTTTTGGAGAAAATTCAAAACATTCATTATTCAATAGAGCCCAATAGCAAAAATCAGGTTTTGAATGAAGAATCACAGTTCTTGGTAGAATCATGCAGGATTGAAATTTTTGATGGTTTTTTACTCCTCTCAACAGCCCAAACAAGTTTCTAAAAGGATGAGTTTGCAACTACTTTACTTTTGGAGAAAATTCAAAACATTCATTATTCAATAGGGCCCAAACTATCAAAAACCAGCGGTTTCAAAGAACACACATTTCTTGGTAGAATCATGCAGGACTGAAATTTTTGATGTTTTTCTACTCCTCTCATGAGCCCAAACAAGTCTCTAAAAGCATGAGTTTGCAACTACTTTACTTTTGGAGAAAATTCAAAACATTCATTATTCAATAGAGCCCAATAGCAAAAATCAGGTTTTGAATGAAGAATCACATTTCTTGGTAAAATCATGCAGGATTGAAATTTTTGATGGTTTTTTACTCCTCTCAACAACCCAAACAAGTTTCTAAAAGGATGAGTTTGCAACTACTTTACTTTTGGAGAAAATTCAAAACATTCATTATTCAATAGGGCCCAAACTATCAAAAACCAGCGGTTTCAATGAACACACATTTCTTGGTAGAATCATGCAGGACTGAAATTTTTGATGTTTTTCTACTCCTCTCATGAGCCCAAACAAGTCTCTAAAAGCATGAGTTTGCAACTACTTTACTTTTGGAGAAAATTCAAAACATTCATTATTCAATAGAGCCCAATAGCAAAAATCAGGTTTTGAATGAAGAATCACATATCTTGGTAGAATCATGCAGGATTGAAATTTTTGATGGTTTTTTACTCCTCTCAACAGCCCAAACAAGTTTCTAAAAGGATGAGTTTGCAACTACTTTACTTTTGGAGAAAATTCAAAACATTCATTATTCAATAGGGCCCAAACTATCAAAAACCAGCGGTTTGAATGAACACACATTTCTTGGTAGAATCATGCAGGACTGAAATTTTTGATGTTTTTCTACTCCTCTCATGAGCCCAAACAAGTCTCTAAAAGCATGAGTTTGCAACTACTTTACTTTTGGAGAAAATTCAAAACATTCATTATTCAATAGAGCCCAATAGCAAAAATCAGGTTTTGAATGAAGAATCACATTTCTTGGTAGAAGCATGCAGGATTGAAATTTTTGATGGTTTTTTACTCCTCTCAACAGCCCAAACAAGTTTCTAAAAGGATGAGTTTGCAACTGCTTTACTTTTGGAGAAAATTCAAAACATTCATTATTCAATAGGGCCCAAACTATCAAAAACCAGCGGTTTGAATGAACACACATTTCTTGGTAGAATCATGCAGGACTCAAATTTTTGATGTTTTTCTACTCCTCTCATGAGCCCAAACAAGTCTCTAAAAGCATGAGTTTGCAACTACTTTACTTTTGGAGAAAATTCAAAACATTCATTATTCAATAGAGCCCAATAGCAAAAATCAGGTTTTGAATGAAGAATCACATTTCTTGGTAGAATCATGCAGGATTGAAATTTTTGATGGTTTTTTACTCCTCTCAACAGCCCAAACAAGTTTCTAAAAGGATGAGTTTGCAACTACTTTACTTTTGGAGAAAATTCAAAACATTCATTATTCAATAGAGCCCAATAGCAAAAATCAGGTTTTGAATGAAGAATCACATTTCTTGGTAGAATCATGCAGGATTGAAATTTTTGATGGTTTTTTACTCCTCTCAACAGCCCAAACAAGTTTCTAAAAGGATGAGTTTGCAACTACTTTACTTTTGGAGAAAATTCAAAACATTCATTATTCAATAGGGCCCAAACTATCAAAAACCAGCGGTTTCAATGAACACACATTTCTTGGTAGAATCATGCAGGACTGAAATTTTTGATGTTTTTCTACTCCTCTCATAAGCCCAAACAAGTCTCTAAAAGCATGAGTTTGCAACTACTTTACTTTTGGAGAAAATTCAAAACATTTATTATTCAATAGAGCCCAATAGCAAAAATCAGGTTTTGAATGAAGAATCACATTTCTTGGTAAAATCATGCAGGATTGAAATTTTTGATGGTTTTTTACTCCTCTCAACAGCCCAAACAAGTTTCTAAAAGGATGAGTTTGCAACTACTTTACTTTTGGAGAAAATTCAAAACATTCATTATTGAATAGGGCCCAAACTATCAAAAACCAGCGGTTTCAATGAACACACATTTCTTGGTAGAATCATGCAGGACTGAAATTTTTGATGTTTTTCTACTCCTCTCATGAGCCCAAACAAGTCTCTAAAAGCATGAGTTTGCAACTACTTTACTTTTGGAGAAAATTCAAAACATTCATTATTCAATAGAGCCCAATAGCAAAAATCAGGTTTTGAATGAAGAATCACATTTCTTGGTAGAATCATGCAGGATTGAAATTTTTGATGGTTTTTTACTCCTCTCAACAGCCCAAACAAGTTTCTAAAAGGATGAGTTTGCAACTACTTTACTTTTGGAGAAAATTCAAAACATTCATTATTCAATAGGGCCCAAACTATCAAAAACCAGCGGTTTGAATGAACACACATTTCTTGGTAGAATCATGCAGGACTGAAATTTTTGATGTTTTTCTACTCCTCTCATGAGCCCAAACAAGTCTCTAAAAGCATGAGTTTGCAACTACTTTACTTTTGGAGAAAATTCAAAACATTCATTATTCAATAGAGCCCAATAGCAAAAATCAGGTTTTGAATGAAGAATCACATTTCTTGGTAGAAGCATGCAGGATTGAAATTTTTGATGGTTTTTTACTCCTCTCAACAGCCCAAACAAGTTTCTAAAAGGATGAGTTTGCAACTACTTTACTTTTGGAGAAAATTCAAAACATTCATTATTGAATAGGGCCCAAACTATCAAAAACCAGCGGTTTCAATGAACACACATTTCTTGGTAGAATCATGCAGGACTGAAATTTTTGATGTTTTTCTACTCCTCTCATGAGCCCAAACAAGTCTCTAAAAGCATGAGTTTGCAACTACTTTACTTTTGGAGAAAATTCAAAACATTCATTATTCAATAGAGCCCAATAGCAAAAATCAGGTTTTGAATGAAGAATCACATTTCTTGGTAGAATCATGCAGGATTGAAATTTTTGATGGTTTTTTACTCCTCTCAACAGCCCAAACAAGTTTCTAAAAGGATGAGTTTGCAACTACTTTACTTTTGGAGAAAATTCAAAACATTCATTATTCAATAGGGCCCAAACTATCAAAAACCAGCGGTTTGAATGAACACACATTTCTTGGTAGAATCATGCAGGACTGAAATTTTTGATGTTTTTCTACTCCTCTCATGAGCCCAAACAAGTCTCTAAAAGCATGAGTTTGCAACTACTTTACTTTTGGAGAAAATTCAAAACATTCATTATTCAATAGAGCCCAATAGCAAAAATCAGGTTTTGAATGAAGAATCACATTTCTTGGTAGAAGCATGCAGGATTGAAATTTTTGATGGTTTTTTACTCCTCTCAACAGCCCAAACAAGTTTCTAAAAGGATGAGTTTGCAACTACTTTACTTTTGGAGAAAATTCAAAACATTCATTATTCAATAGGGCCCAAACTATCAAAAACCAGCGGTTTCAATGAACACACATTTCTTGGTAGAATCATGCAGGACTGAAATTTTTGATGTTTTTCTACTCCTCTCATGAGCCCAAACAAGTCTCTAAAAGCATGAGTTTGCAACTACTTTACTTTTGGAGAAAATTCAAAACATTCATTATTCAATAGAGCCCAATAGCAAAAATCAGGTTTTGAATGAAGAATCACATTTCTTGGTAGAATCATGCAGGATTGAAATTTTTGATGGTTTTTTACTCCTCTCAACAGCCCAAACAAGTTTCTAAAAGGATGCGTTTGCAACTACTTTACTTTTGGAGAAAATTCAAAACATTCATTATTCAATAGGGCCCAAACTATCAAAAACCAGCGGTTTGAATGAACACACATTTCTTGGTAGAATCATGCAGGACTGAAATTTTTGATGTTTTTCTACTCCTCTCATGAGCCCAAACAAGTCTCTAAAAGCATGAGTTTGCAACTACTTTACTTTTGGAGAAAATTCAAAACATTCATTATTCAATAGAGCCCAATAGCAAAAATCAGGTTTTGAATGAAGAATCACATTTCTTGGTAGAATCATGCAGGATTGAAATTTTTGATGGTTTTTTACTCCTCTCAACAGCCCAAACAAGTTTCTAAAAGGATGAGTTTGCAACTACTTTACTTTTGGAGAAAATTCAAAACATTCATTATTCAATAGGGCCCAAACTATCAAAAACCAGCGGTTTGAATGAACACACATTTCTTGGTAGAATCATGCAGGACTGAAATTTTTGATGTTTTTCTACTCCTCTCATGAGCCCAAACAAGTCTCTAAAAGCATGAGTTTGCAACTACTTTACTTTTGGAGAAAATTCAAAACATTCATTATTCAATAGAGCCCAATAGCAAAAATCAGGTTTTGAATGAAGAATCACATTTCTTGGTAGAATCATGCAGGATTGAAATTTTTGATGGTTTTTTACTCCTCTCAACAGCCCAAACAAGTTTCTAAAAGGATGAGTTTGCAACTACTTTACTTTTGGAGAAAATTCAAAACATTCATTATTCAATAGGGCCCAAACTATCAAAAACCAGCGGTTTGAATGAACACACATTTCTTGGTAGAATCATGCAGGACTGAAATTTTTGATGTTTTTCTACTCCTCTCATGAGCCCAAACAAGTCTCTAAAAGCATGAGTTTGCAACTACTTTACTTTTGGAGAAAATTCAAAACATTCATTATTCAATAGAGCCCAATAGCAAAAATCAGGTTTTGAATGAAGAATCACATTTCTTGGTAGAAGCATGCAGGATTGAAATTTTTGATGGTTTTTTACTCCTCTCAACAGCCCAAACAAGTTTCTAAAAGGATGAGTTTGCAACTACTTTACTTTTGGAGAAAATTCAAAACATTCATTATTCAATAGGGCCCAAACTATCAAAAACCAGCGGTTTCAATGAACACACATTTCTTGGTAGAATCATGCAGGACTGAAATTTTTGATGTTTTTCTACTCCTCTCATGAGCCCAAACAAGTCTCTAAAAGCATGAGTTTGCAACTACTTTACTTTTGGAGAAAATTCAAAACATTCATTATTCAATAGAGCCCAATAGCAAAAATCAGGTTTTGAATGAAGAATCACATTTCTTGGTAGAATCATGCAGGATTGAAATTTTTGATGGTTTTTTACTCCTCTCAACAGCCCAAACAAGTTTCTAAAAGGATGCGTTTGCAACTACTTTACTTTTGGAGAAAATTCAAAACATTCATTATTCAATAGGGCCCAAACTATCAAAAACCAGCGGTTTGAATGAACACACATTTCTTGGTAGAATCATGCAGGACTGAAATTTTTGATGTTTTTCTACTCCTCTCATGAGCCCAAACAAGTCTCTAAAAGCATGAGTTTGCAACTACTTTACTTTTGGAGAAAATTCAAAACATTCATTATTCAATAGAGCCCAATAGCAAAAATCAGGTTTTGAATGAAGAATCACATTTCTTGGTAGAAGCATGCAGGATTGAAATTTTTGATGGTTTTTTACTCCTCTCAACAGCCCAAACAAGTTTCTAAAAGGATGAGTTTGCAACTACTTTACTTTTGGAGAAAATTCAAAACATTCATTATTCAATAGGGCCCAAACTATCAAAAACCAGCGGTTTCAATGAACACACATTTCTTGGTAGAATCATGCAGGACTGAAGTTTTTGATGTTTTTCTACTCCTCTCATGAGCCCAAACAAGTCTCTAAAAGCATGAGTTTGCAACTACTTTACTTTTGGAGAAAATTCAAAACATTCATTATTCAATAGAGCCCAATAGCAAAAATCAGGTTTTGAATGAAGAATCACATTTCTTGGTAGAATGATGCAGGATTGAAATTTTTGATGGTTTTTTACTCCTCTCTACAGCCCAAACAAGTTTCTAAAAGGATGAGTTTGCAACTGCTTTACTTTTGGAGAAAATTCAAAACATTCATTATTCAATAGGGCCCAAACTATCAAAAACCAGCGGTTTGAATGAACACACATTTCTTGGTAGAATCATGCAGGACTCAAATTTTTGATGTTTTTCTACTCCTCTCATGAGCCCAAACAAGTCTCTAAAAGCATGAGTTTGCAACTACTTTACTTTTGGAGAAAATTCAAAACATTCATTATTCAATAGAGCCCAATAGCAAAAATCAGGTTTTGAATGAAGAATCACATTTCTTGGTAGAATCATGCAGGATTGAAATTTTTGATGGTTTTTTACTCCTCTCAACAGCCCAAACAAGTTTCTAAAAGGATGAGTTTGCAACTACTTTACTTTTGGAGAAAATTCAAAACATTCATTATTCAATAGGGCCCAAACTATCAAAAACCAGCGGTTTCAATGAACACACATTTCTTGGTAGAATCATGCAGGACTGAAATTTTTGATGTTTTTCTACTCCTCTCATGAGCCCAAACAAGTCTCTAAGAGCATGAGTTTGCAACTACTTTACTTTTGGAGAAAATTCAAAACATTCATTATTCAATAGAGCCCAATAGCAAAAATCAGGTTTTGAATGAAGAATCACATTTCTTGGTAGAATCATGCAGGATTGAAATTTTTGATGGTTTTTTACTCCTCTCAACAGCCCAAACAAGTTTCTAAAAGGATGAGTTTGCAACTACTTTACTTTTGGAGAAAATTCAAAACATTCATTATTCAATAGGGCCCAAACTATCAAAAACCAGCGGTTTCAATGAACACACATTTCTTGGAAGAATCATGCAGGACTGAAATTTTTGATGTTTTTCTACTCCTCTCATGAGCCCAAACCAGTCTCTAAAAGCATGAGTTTGCAACTACTTTACTTTTGGAGAAAATTCAAAACATTCATTATTCAATAGAGCCCAATAGCAAAAATCAGGTTTTGAATGAAGAATCACATTTCTTGGTAGAATCATGCAGGATTGAAATTTTTGATGGTTTTTTACTCCTCTCAACAGCACAAACAAGTTTCTAAAAGGATGAGTTTGCAACTACTTTACTTTTGGAGAAAATTCAAAACATTCATTATTCAATAGGGCCCAAACTATCAAAAACCAGCGGTTTCAATGAACACACATTTCTTGGAAGAATCATGCAGGACTGAAATTTTTGATGTTTTTCTACTCCTCTCATGAGCCCAAACAAGTCTCTAAAAGCATGAGTTTGCAACTACTTTACTTTTGGAGAAAATTCAAAACATTCATTATTCAATAGAGCCCAATAGCAAAAATCAGGTTTTGAATGAAGAATCACATTTCTTGGTAGAATCATGCAGGATTGAAATTTTTGATGGTTTTTTACTCCTCTCAACAGCCCAAACAAGTTTCTAAAAGGATGAGTTTGCAACTACTTTACTTTCGGAGAAAATTCAAAACATTCATTATTCAATAGGGCCCAAACTATCAAAAACCAGCGGTTTCAATGAACACACATTTCTTGGTAGAATCATGCAGGACTGAAATTTTTGATGTTTTTCTACTCCTCTCATGAGCCCAAACAAGTCTCTAAAAGCATGAGTTTGCAACTACTTTACTTTTGGAGAAAATTCAAAACATTCATTATTCAATAGAGCCCAATAGCAAAAATCAGGTTTTGAATGAAGAATCACATTTCTTGGTAGAATCATGCAGGATTGAAATTTTTGATGGTTTTTTACTCCTCTCAACAGCCCAAACAAGTTTCTAAAAGGATGAGTTTGCAACTGCTTTACTTTTGGAGAAAATTCAAATCATTCATTATTCAATAGGGCCCAAACTATCAAAAACCAGCGGTTTCAATGAACACACATTTCTTGGTAGAATCATGCAGGACTGAAATTTTTGATGTTTTTCTACTCCTCTCATGAGCCCAAACAAGTCTCTAAAAGCATGAGTTTGCAACTACTTTACTTTTGGAGAAAATTCAAAACATTCATTATTCAATAGAGCCCAATAGCAAAAATCAGGTTTTGAATGAAGAATCACATTTCTTGGTAGAATCATGCAGGATTGAAATTTTTGATGGTTTTTTACTCCTCTCTACAGCCCAAACAAGTTTCTAAAAGGATGAGTTTGCAACTGCTTTACTTTTGGAGAAAATTCAAAACATTCATTATTCAATAGGGCCCAAACTATCAAAAACCAGCGGTTTGAATGAACACACATTTCTTGGTAGAATCATGCAGGACTCAAATTTTTGATGTTTTTCTACTCCTCTCATGAGCCCAAACAAGTTTCTAAAAGCATGAGTTTGCAACTACTTTACTTTTGGAGAAAATTCAAAACATTCATTATTCAATAGAGCCCAATAGCAAAAATCAGGTTTTGAATGAAGAATCACATTTCTTGGTAGAATCATGCAGGATTGAAATTTTTGATGGTTTTTTACTCCTCTCAACAGCCCAAACAAGTTTCTAAAAGGATGAGTTTGCAACTACTTTACTTTTGGAGAAAATTCAAAACATTCATTATTCAATAGGGCCCAAACTATCAAAAACCAGCGGTTTCAATGAACACACATTTCTTGGTAGAATCATGCAGGACTGAAATTTTTGATGTTTTTCTACTCCTCTCATGAGCCCAAACAAGTCTCTAAAAGCATGAGTTTGCAACTACTTTACTTTTGGAGAAAATTCAAAACATTCATTATTCAATAGAGCCCAATAGCAAAAATCAGGTTTTGAATGAAGAATCACAGTTCTTGGTAGAATCATGCAGGATTGAAATTTTTGATGGTTTTTTACTCCTCTCAACAGCCCAAACAAGTTTCTAAAAGGATGAGTTTGCAACTACTTTACTTTTGGAGAAAATTCAAAACATTCATTATTCAATAGGGCCCAAACTATCAAAAACCAGCGGTTTCAATGAACACACATTTCTTGGAAGAATCATGCAGGGCTGAAATTTTTGATGTTTTTCTACTCCTCTCATGAGCCCAAACAAGTTTCTAAAAGCATGAGTTTGCAACTACTTTACTTTTGGAGAAAATTCAAAACATTCATTATTCAATAGAGCCCAATAGCAAAAATCAGGTTTTGAATGAAGAATCACAGTTCTTGGTAGAATCATGCAGGATTGAAATTTTTGATGGTTTTTTACTCCTCTCAACAGCCCAAACAAGTTTCTAAAAGGATGAGTTTGCAACTACTTTACTTTTGGAGAAAATTCAAAACATTCATTATTCAATAGAGCCCAATAGCAAAAATCAGGTTTTGAATGAAGAATCACATTTCTTGGTAGAATCATGCAGGATTGAAATTTTTGATGGTTTTTTACTCCTCTCAACAGCCCAAACAAGTTTCTAAAAGGATGAGTTTGCAACTACTTTACTTTTGGAGAAAATTCAAAACATTCATTATTCAATAGGGCCCAAACTATCAAAAACCAGCGGTTTCAATGAACACACATTTCTTGGTAGAATCATGCAGGACTGAAATTTTTGATGTTTTTCTACTCCTCTCATGAGCCCAAACAAGTCTCTAAAAGCATGAGTTTGCAACTACTTTACTTTTGGAGAAAATTCAAAACATTCATTATTCAATAGAGCCCAATAGCAAAAATCAGGTTTTGAATGAAGAATCACATTTCTTGGTAAAATCATGCAGGATTGAAATTTTTGATGGTTTTTTACTCCTCTCAACAACCCAAACAAGTTTCTAAAAGGATGAGTTTGCAACTACTTTACTTTTGGAGAAAATTCAAAACATTCATTATTCAATAGGGCCCAAACTATCAAAAACCAGCGGTTTCAATGAACACACATTTCTTGGTAGAATCATGCAGGACTGAAATTTTTGATGTTTTTCTACTCCTCTCATGAGCCCAAACAAGTTTCTAAAAGCATGAGTTTGCAACTACTTTACTTTTGGAGAAAATTCAAAACATTCACTATTCAATAGAGCCCAATAGCAAAAATCAGGTTTTGAATGAAGAATCACATTTCTTGGTAAAATCATGGAGGATTGAAATTTTTGATGGTTTTTTACTCCTCTCAACAGCCCAAACAAGTTTCTAAAAGGATGAGTTTGCAACTACTTTACTTTTGGAGAAAATTCAAAACATTCATTATTCAATAGGGCCCAAACTATCAAAAACCAGCGGTTTCAATGAACACACATTTCTTGGTAGAATCATGCAGGACTGAAATTTTTGATGTTTTTCTACTCCTCTCATGAGCCCAAACAAGTCTCTAAAAGCATGAGTTTGCAACTACTTTACTTTTGGAGAAAATTCAAAACATTCATTATTCAATAGAGCCCAATAGCAAAAATCAGGTTTTGAATGAAGAATCACAGTTCTTGGTAGAATCATGCAGGATTGAAATTTTTGATGGTTTTTTACTCCTCTCAACAGCCCAAACAAGTTTCTAAAAGGATGAGTTTGCAACTACTTTACTTTTGGAGAAAATTCAAAACATTCATTATTCAATAGAGCCCAATAGCAAAAATCAGGTTTTGAATGAAGAATCACATTTCTTGGTAGAATCATGCAGGATTGAAATTTTTGATGGTTTTTTACTCCTCTCAACAGCCCAAACAAGTTTCTAAAAGGATGAGTTTGCAACTACTTTACTTTTGGAGAAAATTCAAAACATTCATTATTCAATAGGGCCCAAACTATCAAAAACCAGCGGTTTCAATGAACACACATTTCTTGGTAGAATCATGCAGGACTGAAATTTTTGATGTTTTTCTACTCCTCTCATAAGCCCAAACAAGTCTCTAAAAGCATGAGTTTGCAACTACTTTACTTTTGGAGAAAATTCAAAACATTCACTATTCAATAGAGCCCAATAGCAAAAATCAGGTTTTGAATGAAGAATCACATTTCTTGGTAAAATCATGCAGGATTGAAATTTTTGATGGTTTTTTACTCCTCTCAACAGCCCAAACAAGTTTCTAAAAGGATGAGTTTGCAACTACTTTACTTTTGGAGAAAATTCAAAACATTCATTATTCAATAGGGCCCAAACTATCAAAAACCAGCGGTTTCAATGAACACACATTTCTTGGTAGAATCATGCAGGACTGAAGTTTTTGATGTTTTTCTACTCCTCTCATGAGCCCAAACAAGTCTCTAAAAGCATGAGTTTGCAACTACTTTACTTTTGGAGAAAATTCAAAACATTCATTATTCAATAGAGCCCAATAGCAAAAATCAGGTTTTGAATGAAGAATCACATTTCTTGGTAGAATGATGCAGGATTGAAATTTTTGATGGTTTTTTACTCCTCTCTACAGCCCAAACAAGTTTCTAAAAGGATGAGTTTGCAACTGCTTTACTTTTGGAGAAAATTCAAAACATTCATTATTCAATAGGGCCCAAACTATCAAAAACCAGCGGTTTGAATGAACACACATTTCTTGGTAGAATCATGCAGGACTCAAATTTTTGATGTTTTTCTACTCCTCTCATGAGCCCAAACAAGTCTCTAAAAGCATGAGTTTGCAACTACTTTACTTTTGGAGAAAATTCAAAACATTCATTATTCAATAGAGCCCAATAGCAAAAATCAGGTTTTGAATGAAGAATCACATTTCTTGGTAGAATCATGCAGGATTGAAATTTTTGATGGTTTTTTACTCCTCTCAACAGCCCAAACAAGTTTCTAAAAGGATGAGTTTGCAACTACTTTACTTTTGGAGAAAATTCAAAACATTCATTATTCAATAGGGCCCAAACTATCAAAAACCAGCGGTTTCAATGAACACACATTTCTTGGTAGAATCATGCAGGACTGAAATTTTTGATGTTTTTCTACTCCTCTCATGAGCCCAAACAAGTCTCTAAAAGCATGAGTTTGCAACTACTTTACTTTTGGAGAAAATTCAAAACATTCATTATTCAATAGAGCCCAATAGCAAAAATCAGGTTTTGAATGAAGAATCACATTTCTTGGTAGAATCATGCAGGATTGAAATTTTTGATGGTTTTTTACTCCTCTCAACAGCCCAAACAAGTTTCTAAAAGGATGAGTTTGCAACTACTTTACTTTTGGAGAAAATTCAAAACATTCATTATTCAATAGGGCCCAAACTATCAAAAACCAGCGGTTTCAATGAACACACATTTCTTGGAAGAATCATGCAGGACTGAAATTTTTGATGTTTTTCTACTCCTCTCATGAGCCCAAACAAGTCTCTAAAAGCATGAGTTTGCAACTACTTTACTTTTGGAGAAAATTCAAAACATTCATTATTCAATAGAGCCCAATAGCAAAAATCAGGTTTTGAATGAAGAATCACAGTTCTTGGTAGAATCATGCAGGATTGAAATTTTTGATGGTTTTTTACTCCTCTCAACAGCCCAAACAAGTTTCTAAAAGGATGAGTTTGCAACTACTTTACTTTTGGAGAAAATTCAAAACATTCATTATTCAATAGGGCCCAAACTATCAAAAACCAGCGGTTTCAATGAACACACATTTCTTGGAAGAATCATGCAGGACTGAAATTTTTGATGTTTTTCTACTCCTCTCATGAGCCCAAACAAGTCTCTAAAAGCATGAGTTTGCAACTACTTTACTTTTGGAGAAAATTCAAAACATTCATTATTCAATAGAGCCCAATAGCAAAAATCAGGTTTTGAATGAAGAATCACATTTCTTGGTAGAATCATGCAGGATTGAAATTTTTGATGGTTTTTTACTCCTCTCAACAGCCCAAACAAGTTTCTAAAAGGATGAGTTTGCAACTACTTTACTTTTGGAGAAAATTCAAAACATTCATTATTCAATAGGGCCCAAACTATCAAAAACCAGCGGTTTCAATGAACACACATTTCTTGGAAGAATCATGCAGGACTGAAATTTTTGATGTTTTTCTACTCCTCTCATGAGCCCAAACAAGTCTCTAAAAGCATGAGTTTGCAACTACTTTACTTTTGGAGAAAATTCAAAACATTCATTATTCAATAGAGCCCAATAGCAAAAATCAGGTTTTGAATGAAGAATCACATTTCTTGGTAGAATCATGCAGGATTGAAATTTTTGATGGTTTTTTACTCCTCTCTACAGCCCAAACAAGTTTCTAAAAGGATGAGTTTGCAACTACTTTACTTTTGGAGAAAATTCAAAACATTCATTATTCAATAGGGCCCAAACTATCAAAAACCAGCGGTTTCAATGAACACACATTTCTTGGTAGAATCATGCAGGACTGAAATTTTTGATGTTTTTCTACTCCTCTCATAAGCCCAAACAAGTCTCTAAAAGCATGAGTTTGCAACTACTTTACTTTTGGAGAAAATTCAAAACATTCACTATTCAATAGAGCCCAATAGCAAAAATCAGGTTTTGAATGAAGAATCACATTTCTTGGTAAAATCATGCAGGATTGAAATTTTTGATGGTTTTTTACTCCTCTCAACAGCCCAAACAAGTTTCTAAAAGGATGAGTTTGCAACTACTTTACTTTTGGAGAAAATTCAAAACATTCATTATTCAATAGGGCCCAAACTATCAAAAACCAGCGGTTTCAATGAACACACATTTCTTGGTAGAATCATGCAGGACTGAAGTTTTTGATGTTTTTCTACTCCTCTCATGAGCCCAAACAAGTCTCTAAAAGCATGAGTTTGCAACTACTTTACTTTTGGAGAAAATTCAAAACATTCATTATTCAATAGAGCCCAATAGCAAAAATCAGGTTTTGAATGAAGAATCACATTTCTTGGTAGAATGATGCAGGATTGAAATTTTTGATGGTTTTTTACTCCTCTCTACAGCCCAAACAAGTTTCTAAAAGGATGAGTTTGCAACTGCTTTACTTTTGGAGAAAATTCAAAACATTCATTATTCAATAGGGCCCAAACTATCAAAAACCAGCGGTTTGAATGAACACACATTTCTTGGTAGAATCATGCAGGACTCAAATTTTTGATGTTTTTCTACTCCTCTCATGAGCCCAAACACGTCTCTAAAAGCATGAGTTTGCAACTACTTTACTTTTGGAGAAAATTCAAAACATTCATTATTCAATAGAGCCCAATAGCAAAAATCAGGTTTTGAATGAAGAATCACATTTCTTGGTAGAATCATGCAGGATTGAAATTTTTGATGGTTTTTTACTCCTCTCAACAGCCCAAACAAGTTTCTAAAAGGATGAGTTTGCAACTACTTTACTTTTGGAGAAAATTCAAAACATTCATTATTCAATAGGGCCCAAACTATCAAAAACCAGCGGTTTCAATGAACACACATTTCTTGGTAGAATCATGCAGGACTGAAATTTTTGATGTTTTTCTACTCCTCTCATGAGCCCAAACAAGTCTCTAAAAGCATGAGTTTGCAACTACTTTACTTTTGGAGAAAATTCAAAACATTCATTATTCAATAGAGCCCAATAGCAAAAATCAGGTTTTGAATGAAGAATCACATTTCTTGGTAGAATCATGCAGGATTGAAATTTTTGATGGTTTTTTACTCCTCTCAACAGCCCAAACAAGTTTCTAAAAGGATGAGTTTGCAACTACTTTACTTTTGGAGAAAATTCAAAACATTCATTATTCAATAGGGCCCAAACTATCAAAAACCAGCGGTTTCAATGAACACACATTTCTTGGAAGAATCATGCAGGACTGAAATTTTTGATGTTTTTCTACTCCTCTCATGAGCCCAAACAAGTCTCTAAAAGCATGAGTTTGCAACTACTTTACTTTTGGAGAAAATTCAAAACATTCATTATTCAATAGAGCCCAATAGCAAAAATCAGGTTTTGAATGAAGAATCACAGTTCTTGGTAGAATCATGCAGGATTGAAATTTTTGATGGTTTTTTACTCCTCTCAACAGCCCAAACAAGTTTCTAAAAGGATGAGTTTGCAACTACTTTACTTTTGGAGAAAATTCAAAACATTCATTATTCAATAGGGCCCAAACTATCAAAAACCAGCGGTTTCAATGAACACACATTTCTTGGAAGAATCATGCAGGACTGAAATTTTTGATGTTTTTCTACTCCTCTCATGAGCCCAAACAAGTCTCTAAAAGCATGAGTTTGCAACTACTTTACTTTTGGAGAAAATTCAAAACATTCATTATTCAATAGAGCCCAATAGCAAAAATCAGGTTTTGAATGAAGAATCACATTTCTTGGTAGAATCATGCAGGATTGAAATTTTTGATGGTTTTTTACTCCTCTCAACAGCCCAAACAAGTTTCTAAAAGGATGAGTTTGCAACTACTTTACTTTTGGAGAAAATTCAAAACATTCATTATTCAATAGGGCCCAAACTATCAAAAACCAGCGGTTTCAATGAACACACATTTCTTGGAAGAATCATGCAGGACTGAAATTTTTGATGTTTTTCTACTCCTCTCATGAGCCCAAACAAGTCTCTAAAAGCATGAGTTTGCAACTACTTTACTTTTGGAGAAAATTCAAAACATTCATTATTCAATAGAGCCCAATAGCAAAAATCAGGTTTTGAATGAAGAATCACATTTCTTGGTAGAATGATGCAGGATTGAAATTTTTGATGGTTTTTTACTCCTCTCTACAGCCCAAACAAGTTTCTAAAAGGATGAGTTTGCAACTGCTTTACTTTTGGAGAAAATTCAAAACATTCATTATTCAATAGGGCCCAAACTATCAAAAACCAGCGGTTTGAATGAACACACATTTCTTGGTAGAATCATGCAGGACTCAAATTTTTGATGTTTTTCTACTCCTCTCATGAGCCCAAACAAGTCTCTAAAAGCATGAGTTTGCAACTACTTTACTTTTGGAGAAAATTCAAAACATTCATTATTCAATAGAGCCCAATAGCAAAAATCAGGTTTTGAATGAAGAATCACATTTCTTGGTAGAATCATGCAGGATTGAAATTTTTGATGGTTTTTTACTCCTCTCTACAGCCCAAACAAGTTTCTAAAAGGATGAGTTTGCAACTGCTTTACTTTTGGAGAAAATTCAAAACATTCATTATTCAATAGGGCACAAACTATCAAAAACCAGCGGTTTCAATGAACACACATTTCTTGGTAGAATCATGCAGGACTCAAATTTTTGATGTTTTTCTACTCCTCTCATGAGCCCAAACAAGTTTCTAAAAGCATGAGTTTGCAACTACTTTACTTTTGGAGAAAATTCAAAACATTCATTATTCAATAGAGCCCAATAGCAAAATTCAGGTTTTGAATGAAGAATCACATTTCTTGGTAGAATCATGCAGGATTGAAATTTTTGATGGTTTTTTACTCCTCTCAACAGCCCAAACAAGTTTCTAAAAGGATGAGTTTGCAACTACTTTACTTTTGGAGAAAATTCAAAACATTCATTATTCAATAGGGCCCAAACTATCAAAAACCAGCGGTTTCAATGAACACACATTTCTTGGTAGAATCATGCAGGACTGAAATTTTTGATGTTTTTCTACTCCTCTCATGAGCCCAAACAAGTCTGTAAAAGCATGAGTTTGCAACTACTTTACTTTTGGAGAAAATTCAAAACATTCATTATTCAATAGAGCCCAATAGCAAAAATCAGGTTTTGAATGAAGAATCACATTTCTTGGTAGAATCATGCAGGATTGAAATTTTTGATGGTTTTTTACTCCTCTCAACAGCCCAAACAAGTTTCTAAAAGGATGAGTTTGCAACTACTTTACTTTTGGAGAAAATTCAAAACATTCATTATTCAATAGGGCCCAAACTATCAAAAACCAGCGGTTTCAATGAACACACATTTCTTGGTAGAATCATGCAGGACTGAAATTTTTGATGTTTTTCTACTCCTCTCATGAGCCCAAACAAGTCTCTAAAAGCATGAGTTTGCAACTACTTTACTTTTGGAGAAAATTCAAAACATTCATTATTCAATAGAGCCCAATAGCAAAAATCAGGTTTTGAATGAAGAATCACATTTCTTGGTAAAATCATGCAGGATTGAAATTTTTGATGGTTTTTTACTCCTCTCAACAACCCAAACAAGTTTCTAAAAGGATGAGTTTGCAACTACTTTACTTTTGGAGAAAATTCAAAACATTCATTATTCAATAGGGCCCAAACTATCAAAAACCAGCGGTTTCAATGAACACACATTTCTTGGTAGAATCATGCAGGACTGAAATTTTTGATGTTTTTCTACTCCTCTCATGAGCCCAAACAAGTCTCTAAAAGCATGAGTTTGCAACTACTTTACTTTTGGAGAAAATTCAAAACATTCATTATTCAATAGAGCCCAATAGCAAAAATCAGGTTTTGAATGAAGAATCACATTTCTTGGTAGAATGATGCAGGATTGAAATTTTTGATGGTTTTTTTACTCCTCTCTACAGCCCAAACAAGTTTCTAAAAGGATGAGTTTGCAACTGCTTTACTTTTGGAGAAAATTCAAAACATTCATTATTCAAAAGGGCCCAAACTATCAAAAACCAGCGTTTTGAATGAACACACATTTCTTGGTAGAATCATGCAGGACTCAAATTTTTGATGTTTTTCTACTCCTCTCATGAGCCCAAACAAGTCTCTAAAAGCATGAGTTTGCAACTACTTTACTTTTGGAGAAAATTCAAAACATTCATTATTCAATAGAGCCCAATAGCAAAAATCAGGTTTTGAATGAAGAATAACATTTCTTGGTAGAATCATGCAGGATTGAAATTTTTGATGGTTTTTTACTCCTCTCAACAGCCCAAACAAGTTTCTAAAAGGATGAGTTTGCAACTACTTTACTTTTGGAGAAAATTCAAAACATTCATTATTCAATAGGGCCCAAACTATCAAAAACCAGCGGTTTCAATGAACACACATTTCTTGGTAGAATCATGCAGGACTGAAATTTTTGATGTTTTTCTACTCCTCTCATGAGCCCAAACAAGTCTCTAAAAGCATGAGTTTGCAACTACTTTACTTTTGGAGAAAATTCAAAACATTCATTATTCAATAGAGCCCAATAGCAAAAATCAGGTTTTGAATGAAGAATCACATTTCTTGGTAGAATCATGCAGGATTGAAATTTTTGATGGTTTTTTACTCCTCTCAACAGCCCAAACAAGTTTCTAAAAGGATGAGTTTGCAACTACTTTACTTTTGGAGAAAATTCAAAACATTCATTATTCAATAGGGCCCAAACTATCAAAAACCAGCGGTTTCAATGAACACACATTTCTTGGAAGAATCATGCAGGACTGAAATTTTTGATGTTTTTCTACTCCTCTCATGAGCCCAAACAAGTCTCTAAAAGCATGAGTTTGCAACTACTTTACTTTTGGAGAAAATTCAAAACATTCATTATTCAATAGAGCCCAATAGCAAAAATCAGGTTTTGAATGAAGAATCACATTTCTTGGTAGAATCATGCAGGATTGAAATTTTTGATGGTTTTTTACTCCTCTCAACAGCCCAAACAAGTTTCTAAAAGGATGAGTTTGCAACTACTTTACTTTTGGAGAAAATTCAAAACATTCATTATTCAATAGGGCCCAAACTATCAAAAACCAGCGGTTTCAATGAACACACATTTCTTGGAAGAATCATGCAGGACTGAAATTTTTGATGTTTTTCTACTCCTCTCATGAGCCCAAACAAGTCTCTAAAAGCATGAGTTTGCAACTACTTTACTTTTGGAGAAAATTCAAA
The DNA here is from genome assembly GCF_039654945.1 of Dendrobates tinctorius. Classification (NCBI taxonomy): domain Eukaryota; kingdom Metazoa; phylum Chordata; class Amphibia; order Anura; family Dendrobatidae; genus Dendrobates; species Dendrobates tinctorius. The sequence goes on along the minus strand of NW_027362006.1, from coordinate 516,681 downwards.
ACATTCATTATTCAATAGAGCCCAATAGCAAAAATCAGGTTTTGAATGAAGAATCACATTTCTTGGTAGAATCATGCAGGATTGAAATTTTTGATGGTTTTTTACTCCTCTCAACAGCCCAAACAAGTTTCTAAAAGGATGAGTTTGCAACTACTTTACTTTCGGAGAAAATTCAAAACATTCATTATTCAATAGGGCCCAAACTATCAAAAACCAGCGGTTTCAATGAACACACATTTCTTGGTAAAATCATGCAGGACTGAAATTTTTGATGTTTTTCTACTCCTCTCATGAGCCCAAACAAGTCTCTAAAAGCATGAGTTTGCAACTACTTTACTTTTGGAGAAAATTCAAAACATTCATTATTCAATAGAGCCCAATAGCAAAAATCAGGTTTTGAATGAAGAATCACATTTCTTGGTAGAATCATGCAGGATTGAAATTTTTGATGTTTTTTACTCCTCTCAACAGCCCAAACAAGTTTCTAAAAGGATGAGTTTGCAACTGCTTTACTTTTGGAGAAAATTCAAAACATTCATTATTCAATAGGGCCCAAACTATCAAAAACCAGCGGTTTCAATGAACACACATTTCTTGGTAGAATCATGCAGGACTGAAATTTTTGATGTTTTTCTACTGCTCTCATGAGCCCAAACAAGTCTCTAAAAGCATGAGTTTGCAACTACTTTACTTTTGGAGAAAATTCAAAACATTCATTATTCAATAGAGCCCAATAGCAAAAATCAGGTTTTGAATGAAGAATCACATTTCTTGGTAGAATCATGCAGGATTGAAATTTTTGATGGTTTTTTACTCCTCTCTACAGCCCAAACAAGTTTCTAAAAGGATGAGTTTGCAACTGCTTTACTTTTGGAGAAAATTCAAAACATTCATTATTCAATAGGGCCCAAACTATCAAAAACCAGCGGTTTGAATGAACACACATTTCTTGGTAGAATCATGCAGGACTCAAATTTTTGATGTTTTTCTACTCCTCTCATGAGCCCAAACAAGTCTCTAAAAGCATGAGTTTGCAACTACTTTACTTTTGGAGAAAATTCAAAACATTCATTATTCAATAGAGCCCAATAGCAAAAATCAGGTTTTGAATGAAGAATCACATTTCTTGGTAGAATCATGCAGGATTGAAATTTTTGATGGTTTTTTACTCCTCTCAACAGCCCAAACAAGTTTCTAAAAGGATGAGTTTGCAACTACTTTACTTTCGGAGAAAATTCAAAACATTCATTATTCAATAGGGCCCAAACTATCAAAAACCAGCGGTTTCAATGAACACACATTTCTTGGTAGAATCATGCAGGACTGAAATTTTTGATGTTTTTCTACTCCTCTCATGAGCCCAAACAAGTCTCTAAAAGCATGAGTTTGCAACTACTTTACTTTTGGAGAAAATTCAAAACATTCATTATTCAATAGAGCCCAATAGCAAAAATCAGGTTTTGAATGAAGAATCACATTTCTTGGTAGAATCATGCAGGATTGAAATTTTTGATGGTTTTTTACTCCTCTCAACAGCCCAAACAAGTTTCTAAAAGGATGAGTTTGCAACTGCTTTACTTTTGGAGAAAATTCAAAACATTCATTATTCAATAGGGCCCAAACTATCAAAAACCAGCGGTTTCAATGAACACACATTTCTTGGTAGAATCATGCAGGACTGAAATTTTTGATGTTTTTCTACTCCTCTCATGAGCCCAAACAAGTCTCTAAAAGCATGAGTTTGCAACTACTTTACTTTTGGAGAAAATTCAAAACATTCATTATTCAATAGAGCCCAATAGCAAAAATCAGGTTTTGAATGAAGAATCACATTTCTTGGTAGAATCATGCAGGATTGAAATTTTTGATGGTTTTTTACTCCTCTCTACAGCCCAAACAAGTTTCTAAAAGGATGAGTTTGCAACTGCTTTACTTTTGGAGAAAATTCAAAACATTCATTATTCAATAGGGCACAAACTATCAAAAACCAGCGGTTTGAATGAACACACATTTCTTGGTAGAATCATGCAGGACTGAAATTTTTGATGTTTTTCTACTCCTCTCATGAGCCCAAACAAGTCTCTAAAAGCATGAGTTTGCAACTACTTTACTTTTGGAGAAAATTCAAAACATTCATTATTCAATAGAGCCCAATAGCAAAAATCAGGTTTTGAATGAAGAATCACATTTCTTGGTAGAAGCATGCAGGATTGAAATTTTTGATGGTTTTTTACTCCTCTCAACAGCCCAAACAAGTTTCTAAAAGGATGAGTTTGCAACTACTTTACTTTTGGAGAAAATTCAAAACATTCATTATTCAATAGGGCCCAAACTATCAAAAACCAGCGGTTTCAATGAACACACATTTCTTGGTAGAATCATGCAGGACTGAAGTTTTTGATGTTTTTCTACTCCTCTCATGAGCCCAAACAAGTCTCTAAAAGCATGAGTTTGCAACTACTTTACTTTTGGAGAAAATTCAAAACATTCATTATTCAATAGAGCTCAATAGCAAAAATCAGGTTTTGAATGAAGAATCACATTTCTTGGTAGAATGATGCAGGATTGAAATTTTTGATGGTTTTTTACTCCTCTCTACAGCCCAAACAAGTTTCTAAAAGGATGAGTTTGCAACTGCTTTACTTTTGGAGAAAATTCAAAACATTCATTATTCAATAGGGCCCAAACTATCAAAAACCAGCGGTTTGAATGAACACACATTTCTTGGTAGAATCATGCAGGACTCAAATTTTTGATGTTTTTCTACTCCTCTCATGAGCCCAAACAAGTCTCTAAAAGCATGAGTTTGCAACTACTTTACTTTTGGAGAAAATTCAAAACATTCATTATTCATTAGAGCCCAATAGCAAAAATTAGGTTTTGAATGAAGAATCACATTTCTTGGTAGAATCATGCAGGATTGAAATTTTTGATGGTTTTTTACTCCTCTCAACAGCCCAAACAAGTTTCTAAAAGGATGAGTTTGCAACTACTTTACTTTTGGAGAAAATTCAAAACATTCATTATTCAATAGAGCCCAATAGCAAAAATCAGGTTTTGAATGAAGAATCACATTTCTTGGTAGAATCATGCAGGATTGAAATTTTTGATGGTTTTTTACTCCTCTCAACAGCCCAAACAAGTTTCTAAAAGGATGAGTTTGCAACTACTTTACTTTTGGAGAAAATTCAAAACATTCATTATTCAATAGGGCCCAAACTATCAAAAACCAGCGGTTTCAATGAACACACATTTCTTGGTAGAATCATGCAGGACTGAAATTTTTGATGTTTTTCTACTCCTCTCATAAGCCCAAACAAGTCTCTAAAAGCATGAGTTTGCAACTACTTTACTTTTGGAGAAAATTCAAAACATTCATTATTCAATAGAGCCCAATAGCAAAAATCAGGTTTTGAATGAAGAATCACATTTCTTGGTAAAATCATGCAGGATTGAAATTTTTGATGGTTTTTTACTCCTCTCAACAGCCCAAACAAGTTTCTAAAAGGATGAGTTTGCAACTACTTTACTTTTGGAGAAAATTCAAAACATTTATTATTCAATAGGGCCCAAACTATCAAAAAACAGCGGTTTCAATGAACACACATTTCTTGGTAGAATCATGCAGGACTGAAATTTTTGATGTTTTTCTACTCCTCTCATGAGCCCAAACAAGTTTCTAAAAGCATGAGTTTGCAACTACTTTACTTTTGGAGAAAATTCAAAACATTCACTATTCAATAGAGCCCAATAGCAAAAATCAGGTTTTGAATGAAGAATCACATTTCTTGGTAAAATCATGCAGGATTGAAATTTTTGATGGTTTTTTACTCCTCTCAACAGCCCAAACAAGTTTCTAAAAGGATGAGTTTGCAACTACTTTACTTTTGGAGAAAATTCAAAACATTCATTATTCAATAGGGCCCAAACTATCAAAAACCAGCGGTTTCAATGAACACACATTTCTTGGTAGAATCATGCAGGACTGAAATTTTTGATGTTTTTCTACTCCTCTCATGAGCCCAAACAAGTCTCTAAAAGCATGAGTTTGCAACTACTTTACTTTTGGAGAAAATTCAAAACATTCATTATTCAATAGAGCACAATAGCAAAAATCAGGTTTTGAATGAAGAATCACATTTCTTGGTAGAATCATGCAGGATTGAAATTTTTGATGGTTTTTTACTCCTCTCAACAGCCCAAACAAGTTTCTAAAAGGATGAGTTTGCAACTACTTTACTTTTGGAGAAAATTCAAAACATTCATTATTCAATAGGGCCCAAACTATCAAAAACCAGCGGTTTCAATGAACACACATTTCTTGGTAGAATCATGCAGGACTGAAATTTTTGATGTTTTTCTACTCCTCTCATGAGCCCAAACAAGTCTCTAAAAGCATGAGTTTGCAACTACTTTACTTTTGGAGAAAATTCAAAACATTCACTTTTCAATAGAGCCCAATAGCAAAAATCAAGTTTTGAATGAAGAATCACATTTCTTGGTAGAATCATGCAGGATTGAAATTTTTGATGGTTTTTTACTCCTCTCAACAGCCCAAACAAGTTTCTAAAAGGATGAGTTTGCAACTACTTTACTTTTGGAGAAAATTCAAAACATTCATTATTCAATAGGGCCCAAACTATCAAAAACCAGCGGTTTCAATGAACACACATTTCTTGGTAGAATCATGCAGGACTGAAATTTTTGATGTTTTTCTACTCCTCTCATGAGCCCAAACAAGTCTCTAAAAGCATGAGTTTGCAACTACTTTACTTTTGGAGAAAATTCAAAACATTCATTATTCAATAGAGCCCAATAGCAAAAATCAGGTTTTGAATGAAGAATCACATTTCTTGGTAGAATCATGCAGGATTGAAATTTTTGATGGTTTTTTACTCCTCTCAACAGCCCAAACAAGTTTCTAAAAGGATGAGTTTGCAACTACTTTACTTTTGGAGAAAATTCAAAACATTCATTATTCAATAGGGCCCAAACTATCAAAAACCAGCGGTTTCAATGAACACACATTTCTTGGTAGAATCATGCAGGACTGAAATTTTTGATGTTTTTCTACTCCTCTCATGAGCCCAAACAAGTCTCTAAAAGCATGAGTTTGCAACTACTTTACTTTTGGAGAAAATTCAAAACATTCATTATTCAATAGAGCCCAATAGCAAAAATCAGGTTTTGAATGAAGAATCACAGTTCTTGGTAGAATCATGCAGGATTGAAATTTTTGATGGTTTTTTACTCCTCTCAACAGCCCAAACAAGTTTCTAAAAGGATGAGTTTGCAACTACTTTACTTTTGGAGAAAATTCAAAACATTCATTATTCAATAGGACCCAAACTATCAAAAACCAGCGGTTTCAATGAACACACATTTCTTGGAAGAATCATGCAGGGCTGAAATTTTTGATGTTTTTCTACTCCTCTCATGAGCCCAAACAAGTTTCTAAAAGCATGAGTTTGCAACTACTTTACTTTTGGAGAAAATTCAAAACATTCATTATTCAATAGAGCCCAATAGCAAAAATCAGGTTTTGAATGAAGAATCACATTTCTTGGTAGAATCATGCAGGATTGAAATTTTTGATGGTTTTTTACTCCTCTCAACAGCCCAAACAAGTTTCTAAAAGGATGAGTTTGCAACTACTTTACTTTTGGAGAAAATTCAAAACATTCATTATTCAATAGGGCCCAAACTATCAAAAACCAGCGGTTTCAATGAACACACATTTCTTGGTAGAATCATGCAGGACTGAAATTTTTGATGTTTTTCTACTCCTCTCATGAGCCCAAACAAGTCTCTAAAAGCATGAGTTTGCAACTACTTTACTTTTGGAGAAAATTCAAAACATTCATTATTCAATAGAGCCCAATAGCAAAAATCAGGTTTTGAATGAAGAATCACATTTCTTGGTAAAATCATGCAGGATTGAAATTTTTGATGTTTTTTTACTCCTCTCAACAACCCAAACAAGTTTCTAAAAGGATGAGTTTGCAACTACTTTACTTTTGGAGAAAATTCAAAACATTCATTATTCAATAGGGCCCAAACTATCAAAAACCAGCGGTTTCAATGAACACACATTTCTTGGTAGAATCATGCAGGACTGAAATTTTTGATGTTTTTCTACTCCTCTCATGAGCCCAAACAAGTCTCTAAAAGCATGAGTTTGCAACTACTTTACTTTTGGAGAAAATTCAAAACATTCATTATTCAATAGAGCCCAATAGCAAAAATCAGGTTTTGAATGAAGAATCACATTTCTTGGTAGAATCATGCAGGATTGAAATTTTTGATGGTTTTTTACTCCTCTCAACAGCCCAAACAAGTTTCTAAAAGGATGAGTTTGCAACTACTTTACTTTTGGAGAAAATTCAAAACATTCATTATTCAATAGGACCCAAACTATCAAAAACCAGCGGTTTGAATGAACACACATTTCTTGGTAGAATCATGCAGGACTGAAATTTTTGATGTTTTTCTACTCCTCTCATGAGCCCAAACAAGTCTCTAAAAGCATGAGTTTGCAACTACTTTACTTTTGGAGAAAATTCAAAACATTCATTATTCAATAGAGCCCAATAGCAAAAATCAGGTTTTGAATGAAGAATCACATTTCTTGGTAGAAGCATGCAGGATTGAAATTTTTGATGGTTTTTTACTCCTCTCAACAGCCCAAACAAGTTTCTAAAAGGATGAGTTTGCAACTACTTTACTTTTGGAGAAAATTCAAAACATTCATTATTCAATAGGGCCCAAACTATCAAAAACCAGCGGTTTCAATGAACACACATTTCTTGGTAGAATCATGCAGGACTGAAGTTTTTGATGTTTTTCTACTCCTCTCATGAGCCCAAACAAGTCTCTAAAAGCATGAGTTTGCAACTACTTTACTTTTGGAGAAAATTCAAAACATTCATTATTCAATAGAGCCCAATAGCAAAAATCAGGTTTTGAATGAAGAATCACATTTCTTGGTAGAATCATGCAGGATTGAAATTTTTGATGGTTTTTTACTCCTCTCAACAGCCCAAACAAGTTTCTAAAAGGATGAGTTTGCAACTACTTTACTTTTGGAGAAAATTCAAAACATTCATTATTCAATAGGGCCCAAACTATCAAAAACCAGCGGTTTCAATGAACACACATTTCTTGGTAGAATCATGCAGGACTGAAATTTTTGATGTTTTTCTACTCCTCTCATGAGCCCAAACAAGTCTCTAAAAGCATGAGTTTGCAACTACTTTACTTTTGGAGAAAATTCAAAACATTCATTATTCAATAGAGCCCAATAGCCAAAATCAGGTTTTGAATGAAGAATCACAGTTCTTGGTAGAATCATGCAGGATTGAAATTTTTGATGGTTTTTTACTCCTCTCAACAGCCCAAACAAGTTTCTAAAAGGATGAGTTTGCAACTACTTTACTTTTGGAGAAAATTCAAAACATTCATTATTCAATAGGGCCCAAACTATCAAAAACCAGCGGTTTCAATGAACACACATTTCTTGGAAGAATCATGCAGGGCTGAAATTTTTGATGTTTTTCTACTCCTCTCATGAGCCCAAACAAGTTTCTAAAAGCATGAGTTTGCAACTACTTTACTTTTGGAGAAAATTCAAAACATTCATTATTCAATAGAGCCCAATAGCAAAAATCAGGTTTTGAATGAAGAATCACAGTTCTTGGTAGAATCATGCAGGATTGAAATTTTTGATGGTTTTTTACTCCTCTCAACAGCCCAAACAAGTTTCTAAAAGGATGAGTTTGCAACTACTTTACTTTTGGAGAAAATTCAAAACATTCATTATTCAATAGAGCCCAATAGCAAAAATCAGGTTTTGAATGAAGAATCACATTTCTTGGTAGAATCATGCAGGATTGAAATTTTTGATGGTTTTTTACTCCTCTCAACAGCCCAAACAAGTTTCTAAAAGGATGAGTTTGCAACTACTTTACTTTTGGAGAAAATTCAAAACATTCATTATTCAATAGGGCCCAAACTATCAAAAACCAGCGGTTTCAATGAACACACATTTCTTGGTAGAATCATGCAGGACTGAAATTTTTGATGTTTTTCTACTCCTCTCATGAGCCCAAACAAGTCTCTAAAAGCATGAGTTTGCAACTACTTTACTTTTGGAGAAAATTCAAAACATTCATTATTCAATAGAGCCCAATAGCAAAAATCAGGTTTTGAATGAAGAATCACATTTCTTGGTAAAATCATGCAGGATTGAAATTTTTGATGGTTTTTTACTCCTCTCAACAACCCAAACAAGTTTCTAAAAGGATGAGTTTGCAACTACTTTACTTTTGGAGAAAATTCAAAACATTCATTATTCAATAGGGCCCAAACTATCAAAAACCAGCGGTTTCAATGAACACACATTTCTTGGTAGAATCATGCAGGACTGAAATTTTTGATGTTTTTCTACTCCTCTCATGAGCCCAAACAAGTCTCTAAAAGCATGAGTTTGCAACTACTTTACTTTTGGAGAAAATTCAAAACATTCATTATTCAATAGAGCCCAATAGCAAAAATCAGGTTTTGAATGAAGAATCACATTTCTTGGTAGAATCATGCAGGATTGAAATTTTTGATGGTTTTTTACTCCTCTCAACAGCCCAAACAAGTTTCTAAAAGGATGAGTTTGCAACTACTTTACTTTTGGAGAAAATTCAAAACATTCATTATTCAATAGGGCCCAAACTATCAAAAACCAGCGGTTTGAATGAACACACATTTCTTGGTAGAATCATGCAGGACTGAAATTTTTGATGTTTTTCTACTCCTCTCATGAGCCCAAACAAGTCTCTAAAAGCATGAGTTTGCAACTACTTTACTTTTGGAGAAAATTCAAAACATTCATTATTCAATAGAGCCCAATAGCAAAAATCAGGTTTTGAATGAAGAATCACATTTCTTGGTAGAAGCATGCAGGATTGAAATTTTTGATGGTTTTTTACTCCTCTCAACAGCCCAAACAAGTTTCTAAAAGGATGAGTTTGCAACTACTTTACTTTTGGAGAAAATTCAAAACATTCATTATTCAATAGGGCCCAAACTATCAAAAACCAGCGGTTTCAATGAACACACATTTCTTGGTAGAATCATGCAGGACTGAAGTTTTTGATGTTTTTCTACTCCTCTCATGAGCCCAAACAAGTCTCTAAAAGCATGAGTTTGCAACTACTTTACTTTTGGAGAAAATTCAAAACATTCATTATTCAATAGAGCCCAATAGCAAAAATCAGGTTTTGAATGAAGAATCACATTTCTTGGTAGAATGATGCAGGATTGAAATTTTTGATGGTTTTTTACTCCTCTCTACAGCCCAAACAAGTTTCTAAAAGGATGAGTTTGCAACTGCTTTACTTTTGGAGAAAATTCAAAACATTCATTATTCAATAGGGCCCAAACTATCAAAAACCAGCGGTTTGAATGAACACACATTTCTTGGTAGAATCATGCAGGACTCAAATTTTTGATGTTTTTCTACTCCTCTCATGAGCCCAAACAAGTCTCTAAAAGCATGAGTTTGCAACTACTTTACTTTTGGAGAAAATTCAAAACATTCATTATTCAATAGAGCCCAATAGCAAAAATCAGGTTTTGAATGAAGAATCACATTTCTTGGTAGAATCATGCAGGATTGAAATTTTTGATGGTTTTTTACTCCTCTCTACAGCCCAAACAAGTTTCTAAAAGGATGAGTTTGCAACTGCTTTACTTTTGGAGAAAATTCAAAACATTCATTATTCAATAGGGCACAAACTATCAAAAACCAGCGGTTTCAATGAACACACATTTCTTGGTAGAATCATGCAGGACTCAAATTTTTGATGTTTTTCTACTCCTCTCATGAGCCCAAACAAGTTTCTAAAAGCATGAGTTTGCAACTACTTTACTTTTGGAGAAAATTCAAAACATTCATTATTCAATAGAGCCCAATAGCAAAATTCAGGTTTTGAATGAAGAATCACATTTCTTGGTAGAATCATGCAGGATTGAAATTTTTGATGGTTTTTTACTCCTCTCAACAGCCCAAACAAGTTTCTAAAAGGATGAGTTTGCAACTACTTTACTTTTGGAGAAAATTCAAAACATTCATTATTCAATAGGGCCCAAACTATCAAAAACCAGCGGTTTCAATGAACACACATTTCTTGGTAGAATCATGCAGGACTGAAATTTTTGATGTTTTTCTACTCCTCTCATGAGCCCAAACAAGTCTGTAAAAGCATGAGTTTGCAACTACTTTACTTTTGGAGAAAATTCAAAACATTCATTATTCAATAGAGCCCAATAGCAAAAATCAGGTTTTGAATGAAGAATCACATTTCTTGGTAGAATCATGCAGGATTGAAATTTTTGATGGTTTTTTACTCCTCTCAACAGCCCAAACAAGTTTCTAAAAGGATGAGTTTGCAACTACTTTACTTTTGGAGAAAATTCAAAACATTCATTATTCAATAGGGCCCAAACTATCAAAAACCAGCGGTTTCAATGAACACACATTTCTTGGTAGAATCATGCAGGACTGAAATTTTTGATGTTTTTCTACTCCTCTCATGAGCCCAAACAAGTCTCTAAAAGCATGAGTTTGCAACTACTTTACTTTTGGAGAAAATTCAAAACATTCATTATTCAATAGAGCCCAATAGCAAAAATCAGGTTTTGAATGAAGAATCACATTTCTTGGTAAAATCATGCAGGATTGAAATTTTTGATGGTTTTTTACTCCTCTCAACAACCCAAACAAGTTTCTAAAAGGATGAGTTTGCAACTACTTTACTTTTGGAGAAAATTCAAAACATTCATTATTCAATAGGGCCCAAACTATCAAAAACCAGCGGTTTCAATGAACACACATTTCTTGGTAGAATCATGCAGGACTGAAATTTTTGATGTTTTTCTACTCCTCTCATGAGCCCAAACAAGTCTCTAAAAGCATGAGTTTGCAACTACTTTACTTTTGGAGAAAATTCAAAACATTCATTATTCAATAGAGCCCAATAGCAAAAATCAGGTTTTGAATGAAGAATCACATTTCTTGGTAGAATGATGCAGGATTGAAATTTTTGATGGTTTTTTTACTCCTCTCTACAGCCCAAACAAGTTTCTAAAAGGATGAGTTTGCAACTGCTTTACTTTTGGAGAAAATTCAAAACATTCATTATTCAAAAGGGCCCAAACTATCAAAAACCAGCGTTTTGAATGAACACACATTTCTTGGTAGAATCATGCAGGACTCAAATTTTTGATGTTTTTCTACTCCTCTCATGAGCCCAAACAAGTCTCTAAAAGCATGAGTTTGCAACTACTTTACTTTTGGAGAAAATTCAAAACATTCATTATTCAATAGAGCCCAATAGCAAAAATCAGGTTTTGAATGAAGAATAACATTTCTTGGTAGAATCATGCAGGATTGAAATTTTTGATGGTTTTTTACTCCTCTCAACAGCCCAAACAAGTTTCTAAAAGGATGAGTTTGCAACTACTTTACTTTTGGAGAAAATTCAAAACATTCATTATTCAATAGGGCCCAAACTATCAAAAACCAACGGTTTCAATGAACACACATTTCTTGGTAGAATCATGCAGGACTGAAATTTTTGATGTTTTTCTACTCCTCTCATGAGCCCAAACAAGTCTCTAAAAGCATGAGTTTGCAACTACTTTACTTTTGGAGAAAATTCAAAACATTCATTATTCAATAGAGCCCAATAGCAAAAATCAGGTTTTGAATGAAGAATCACATTTCTTGGTAGAATCATGCAGGATTGAAATTTTTGATGGTTTTTTACTCCTCTCAACAGCCCAAACAAGTTTCTAAAAGGATGAGTTTGCAACTACTTTACTTTTGGAGAAAATTCAAAACATTCATTATTCAATAGGGCCCAAACTATCAAAAACCAGCGGTTTCAATGAACACACATTTCTTGGAAGAATCATGCAGGACTGAAATTTTTGATGTTTTTCTACTCCTCTCATGAGCCCAAACAAGTCTCTAAAAGCATGAGTTTGCAACTACTTTACTTTTGGAGAAAATTCAAAACATTCATTATTCAATAGAGCCCAATAGCAAAAATCAGGTTTTGAATGAAGAATCACATTTCTTGGTAGAATCATGCAGGATTGAAATTTTTGATGGTTTTTTACTCCTCTCAACAGCCCAAACAATTTTCTAAAAGGATGAGTTTGCAACTACTTTACTTTTGGAGAAAATTCAAAACATTCATTATTCAATAGGGCCCAAACTATCAAAAACCAGCGGTTTCAATGAACACACATTTCTTGGAAGAATCATGCAGGACTGAAATTTTTGATGTTTTTCTACTCCTCTCATGAGCCCAAACAAGTCTCTAAAAGCATGAGTTTGCAACTACTTTACTTTTGGAGAAAATTCAAAACATTCATTATTCAATAGAGCCCAATAGCAAAAATCAGGTTTTGAATGAAGAATCACATTTCTTGGTAGAATCATGCAGGATTGAAATTTTTGATGGTTTTTTACTCCTCTCAACAGCCCAAACAAGTTTCTAAAAGGATGAGTTTGCAACTACTTTACTTTCGGAGAAAATTCAAAACATTCATTATTCAATAGGGCCCAAACTATCAAAAACCAGCGGTTTCAATGAACACACATTTCTTGGTAAAATCATGCAGGACTGAAATTTTTGATGTTTTTCTACTCCTCTCATGAGCCCAAACAAGTCTCTAAAAGCATGAGTTTGCAACTACTTTACTTTTGGAGAAAATTCAAAACATTCATTATTCAATAGAGCCCAATAGCAAAAATCAGGTTTTGAATGAAGAATCACATTTCTTGGTAGAATCATGCAGGATTGAAATTTTTGATGTTTTTTACTCCTCTCAACAGCCCAAACAAGTTTCTAAAAGGATGAGTTTGCAACTGCTTTACTTTTGGAGAAAATTCAAAACATTCATTATTCAATAGGGCCCAAACTATCAAAAACCAGCGGTTTCAATGAACACACATTTCTTGGTAGAATCATGCAGGACTGAAATTTTTGATGTTTTTCTACTGCTCTCATGAGCCCAAACAAGTCTCTAAAAGCATGAGTTTGCAACTACTTTACTTTTGGAGAAAATTCAAAACATTCATTATTCAATAGAGCCCAATAGCAAAAATCAGGTTTTGAATGAAGAATCACATTTCTTGGTAGAATCATGCAGGATTGAAATTTTTGATGGTTTTTTACTCCTCTCTACAGCCCAAACAAGTTTCTAAAAGGATGAGTTTGCAACTGCTTTACTTTTGGAGAAAATTCAAAACATTCATTATTCAATAGGGCCCAAACTATCAAAAACCAGCGGTTTGAATGAACACACATTTCTTGGTAGAATCATGCAGGACTCAAATTTTTGATGTTTTTCTACTCCTCTCATGAGCCCAAACAAGTTTCTAAAAGCATGAGTTTGCAACTACTTTACTTTTGGAGAAAATTCAAAACATTCATTATTCAATAGAGCCCAATAGCAAAATTCAGGTTTTGAATGAAGAATCACATTTCTTGGTAGAATCATGCAGGATTGAAATTTTTGATGGTTTTTTACTCCTCTCAACAGCCCAAACAAGTTTCTAAAAGGATGAGTTTGCAACTACTTTACTTTTGGAGAAAATTCAAAACATTCATTATTCAATAGGGCCCAAACTATCAAAAACCAGCGGTTTCAATGAACACACATTTCTTGGTAGAATCATGCAGGACTGAAATTTTTGATGTTTTTCTACTCCTCTCATGAGCCCAAACAAGTCTCTAAAAGCATGAGTTTGCAACTACTTTACTTTTGGAGAAAATTCAAAACATTCATTATTCAATAGAGCCCAATAGCAAAAATCAGGTTTTGAATGAAGAATCACATTTCTTGGTAGAATCATGCAGGATTGAAATTTTTGATGGTTTTTTACTCCTCTCAACAGCCCAAACAAGTTTCTAAAAGGATGAGTTTGCAACTACTTTACTTTTGGAGAAAATTCAAAACATTCATTATTCAATGGGGCCCAAACTATCAAAAAACAGCGGTTTCAATGAACACACATTTCTTGGAAGAATCATGCAGGGCTGAAATTTTTGATGTTTTTCTACTCCTCTCATGAGCCCAAACAAGTTTCTAAAAGCATGAGTTTGCAACTACTTTACTTTTGGAGAAAATTCAAAACATTCATTATTCAATAGAGCCCAATAGCAAAAAACAGGTTTTGAATGAAGAATCACAGTTCTTGGTAGAATCATGCAGGATTGAAATTTTTGATGGTTTTTTACTCCTCTCAACAGCCCAAACAAGTTTCTAAAAGGATGAGTTTGCAACTACTTTACTTTTGGAGAAAATTCAAAACATTCATTATTCAATAGGGCCCAAACTATCAAAAACCAGCGGTTTCAAAGAACACACATTTCTTGGTAGAATCATGCAGGACTGAAATTTTTGATGTTTTTCTACTCCTCTCATGAGCCCAAACAAGTCTCTAAAAGCATGAGTTTGCAACTACTTTACTTTTGGAGAAAATTCAAAACATTCATTATTCAATAGAGCCCAATAGCAAAAATCAGGTTTTGAATGAAGAATCACATTTCTTGGTAAAATCATGCAGGATTGAAATTTTTGATGGTTTTTTACTCCTCTCAACAACCCAAACAAGTTTCTAAAAGGATGAGTTTGCAACTACTTTACTTTTGGAGAAAATTCAAAACATTCATTATTCAATAGGGCCCAAACTATCAAAAACCAGCGGTTTCAATGAACACACATTTCTTGGTAGAATCATGCAGGACTGAAATTTTTGATGTTTTTCTACTCCTCTCATGAGCCCAAACAAGTCTCTAAAAGCATGAGTTTGCAACTACTTTACTTTTGGAGAAAATTCAAAACATTCATTATTCAATAGAGCCCAATAGCAAAAATCAGGTTTTGAATGAAGAATCACATATCTTGGTAGAATCATGCAGGATTGAAATTTTTGATGGTTTTTTACTCCTCTCAACAGCCCAAACAAGTTTCTAAAAGGATGAGTTTGCAACTACTTTACTTTTGGAGAAAATTCAAAACATTCATTATTCAATAGGGCCCAAACTATCAAAAACCAGCGGTTTGAATGAACACACATTTCTTGGTAGAATCATGCAGGACTGAAATTTTTGATGTTTTTCTACTCCTCTCATGAGCCCAAACAAGTCTCTAAAAGCATGAGTTTGCAACTACTTTACTTTTGGAGAAAATTCAAAACATTCATTATTCAATAGAGCCCAATAGCAAAAATCAGGTTTTGAATGAAGAATCACATTTCTTGGTAGAAGCATGCAGGATTGAAATTTTTGATGGTTTTTTACTCCTCTCAACAGCCCAAACAAGTTTCTAAAAGGATGAGTTTGCAACTGCTTTACTTTTGGAGAAAATTCAAAACATTCATTATTCAATAGGGCCCAAACTATCAAAAACCAGCGGTTTGAATGAACACACATTTCTTGGTAGAATCATGCAGGACTCAAATTTTTGATGTTTTTCTACTCCTCTCATGAGCCCAAACAAGTCTCTAAAAGCATGAGTTTGCAACTACTTTACTTTTGGAGAAAATTCAAAACATTCATTATTCAATAGAGCCCAATAGCAAAAATCAGGTTTTGAATGAAGAATCACATTTCTTGGTAGAATCATGCAGGATTGAAATTTTTGATGGTTTTTTACTCCTCTCAACAGCCCAAACAAGTTTCTAAAAGGATGAGTTTGCAACTACTTTACTTTTGGAGAAAATTCAAAACATTCATTATTCAATAGAGCCCAATAGCAAAAATCAGGTTTTGAATGAAGAATCACATTTCTTGGTAGAATCATGCAGGATTGAAATTTTTGATGGTTTTTTACTCCTCTCAACAGCCCAAACAAGTTTCTAAAAGGATGAGTTTGCAACTACTTTACTTTTGGAGAAAATTCAAAACATTCATTATTCAATAGGGCCCAAACTATCAAAAACCAGCGGTTTCAATGAACACACATTTCTTGGTAGAATCATGCAGGACTGAAATTTTTGATGTTTTTCTACTCCTCTCATAAGCCCAAACAAGTCTCTAAAAGCATGAGTTTGCAACTACTTTACTTTTGGAGAAAATTCAAAACATTTATTATTCAATAGAGCCCAATAGCAAAAATCAGGTTTTGAATGAAGAATCACATTTCTTGGTAAAATCATGCAGGATTGAAATTTTTGATGGTTTTTTACTCCTCTCAACAGCCCAAACAAGTTTCTAAAAGGATGAGTTTGCAACTACTTTACTTTTGGAGAAAATTCAAAACATTCATTATTGAATAGGGCCCAAACTATCAAAAACCAGCGGTTTCAATGAACACACATTTCTTGGTAGAATCATGCAGGACTGAAATTTTTGATGTTTTTCTACTCCTCTCATGAGCCCAAACAAGTCTCTAAAAGCATGAGTTTGCAACTACTTTACTTTTGGAGAAAATTCAAAACATTCATTATTCAATAGAGCCCAATAGCAAAAATCAGGTTTTGA
This sequence comes from Dendrobates tinctorius, assembly GCF_039654945.1. Lineage (NCBI taxonomy): Eukaryota > Metazoa > Chordata > Amphibia > Anura > Dendrobatidae > Dendrobates > Dendrobates tinctorius. The sequence continues at coordinate 500,131 of NW_027362006.1, read as the reverse complement.
ATGAAGAATCACATTTCTTGGTAGAATCATGCAGGATTGAAATTTTTGATGGTTTTTTACTCCTCTCAACAGCCCAAACAAGTTTCTAAAAGGATGAGTTTGCAACTACTTTACTTTTGGAGAAAATTCAAAACATTCATTATTCAATAGGGCCCAAACTATCAAAAACCAGCGGTTTGAATGAACACACATTTCTTGGTAGAATCATGCAGGACTGAAATTTTTGATGTTTTTCTACTCCTCTCATGAGCCCAAACAAGTCTCTAAAAGCATGAGTTTGCAACTACTTTACTTTTGGAGAAAATTCAAAACATTCATTATTCAATAGAGCCCAATAGCAAAAATCAGGTTTTGAATGAAGAATCACATTTCTTGGTAGAAGCATGCAGGATTGAAATTTTTGATGGTTTTTTACTCCTCTCAACAGCCCAAACAAGTTTCTAAAAGGATGAGTTTGCAACTACTTTACTTTTGGAGAAAATTCAAAACATTCATTATTCAATAGGGCCCAAACTATCAAAAACCAGCGGTTTCAATGAACACACATTTCTTGGTAGAATCATGCAGGACTGAAATTTTTGATGTTTTTCTACTCCTCTCATGAGCCCAAACAAGTCTCTAAAAGCATGAGTTTGCAACTACTTTACTTTTGGAGAAAATTCAAAACATTCATTATTCAATAGAGCCCAATAGCAAAAATCAGGTTTTGAATGAAGAATCACATTTCTTGGTAGAATCATGCAGGATTGAAATTTTTGATGGTTTTTTACTCCTCTCAACAGCCCAAACAAGTTTCTAAAAGGATGCGTTTGCAACTACTTTACTTTTGGAGAAAATTCAAAACATTCATTATTCAATAGGGCCCAAACTATCAAAAACCAGCGGTTTGAATGAACACACATTTCTTGGTAGAATCATGCAGGACTGAAATTTTTGATGTTTTTCTACTCCTCTCATGAGCCCAAACAAGTCTCTAAAAGCATGAGTTTGCAACTACTTTACTTTTGGAGAAAATTCAAAACATTCATTATTCAATAGAGCCCAATAGCAAAAATCAGGTTTTGAATGAAGAATCACATTTCTTGGTAGAAGCATGCAGGATTGAAATTTTTGATGGTTTTTTACTCCTCTCAACAGCCCAAACAAGTTTCTAAAAGGATGAGTTTGCAACTACTTTACTTTTGGAGAAAATTCAAAACATTCATTATTCAATAGGGCCCAAACTATCAAAAACCAGCGGTTTCAATGAACACACATTTCTTGGTAGAATCATGCAGGACTGAAGTTTTTGATGTTTTTCTACTCCTCTCATGAGCCCAAACAAGTCTCTAAAAGCATGAGTTTGCAACTACTTTACTTTTGGAGAAAATTCAAAACATTCATTATTCAATAGAGCCCAATAGCAAAAATCAGGTTTTGAATGAAGAATCACATTTCTTGGTAGAATGATGCAGGATTGAAATTTTTGATGGTTTTTTACTCCTCTCTACAGCCCAAACAAGTTTCTAAAAGGATGAGTTTGCAACTGCTTTACTTTTGGAGAAAATTCAAAACATTCATTATTCAATAGGGCCCAAACTATCAAAAACCAGCGGTTTGAATGAACACACATTTCTTGGTAGAATCATGCAGGACTCAAATTTTTGATGTTTTTCTACTCCTCTCATGAGCCCAAACAAGTCTCTAAAAGCATGAGTTTGCAACTACTTTACTTTTGGAGAAAATTCAAAACATTCATTATTCAATAGAGCCCAATAGCAAAAATCAGGTTTTGAATGAAGAATCACATTTCTTGGTAGAATCATGCAGGATTGAAATTTTTGATGGTTTTTTACTCCTCTCAACAGCCCAAACAAGTTTCTAAAAGGATGAGTTTGCAACTACTTTACTTTTGGAGAAAATTCAAAACATTCATTATTCAATAGGGCCCAAACTATCAAAAACCAGCGGTTTCAATGAACACACATTTCTTGGTAGAATCATGCAGGACTGAAATTTTTGATGTTTTTCTACTCCTCTCATGAGCCCAAACAAGTCTCTAAAAGCATGAGTTTGCAACTACTTTACTTTTGGAGAAAATTCAAAACATTCATTATTCAATAGAGCCCAATAGCAAAAATCAGGTTTTGAATGAAGAATCACATTTCTTGGTAGAATCATGCAGGATTGAAATTTTTGATGGTTTTTTACTCCTCTCAACAGCCCAAACAAGTTTCTAAAAGGATGAGTTTGCAACTACTTTACTTTTGGAGAAAATTCAAAACATTCATTATTCAATAGGGCCCAAACTATCAAAAACCAGCGGTTTCAATGAACACACATTTCTTGGAAGAATCATGCAGGACTGAAATTTTTGATGTTTTTCTACTCCTCTCATGAGCCCAAACAAGTCTCTAAAAGCATGAGTTTGCAACTACTTTACTTTTGGAGAAAATTCAAAACATTCATTATTCAATAGAGCCCAATAGCAAAAATCAGGTTTTGAATGAAGAATCACAGTTCTTGGTAGAATCATGCAGGATTGAAATTTTTGATGGTTTTTTACTCCTCTCAACAGCCCAAACAAGTTTCTAAAAGGATGAGTTTGCAACTACTTTACTTTTGGAGAAAATTCAAAACATTCATTATTCAATAGGGCCCAAACTATCAAAAACCAGCGGTTTCAATGAACACACATTTCTTGGAAGAATCATGCAGGACTGAAATTTTTGATGTTTTTCTACTCCTCTCATGAGCCCAAACAAGTCTCTAAAAGCATGAGTTTGCAACTACTTTACTTTTGGAGAAAATTCAAAACATTCATTATTCAATAGAGCCCAATAGCAAAAATCAGGTTTTGAATGAAGAATCACATTTCTTGGTAGAATCATGCAGGATTGAAATTTTTGATGGTTTTTTACTCCTCTCAACAGCCCAAACAAGTTTCTAAAAGGATGAGTTTGCAACTACTTTACTTTTGGAGAAAATTCAAAACATTCATTATTCAATAGGGCCCAAACTATCAAAAACCAGCGGTTTCAATGAACACACATTTCTTGGAAGAATCATGCAGGACTGAAATTTTTGATGTTTTTCTACTCCTCTCATGAGCCCAAACAAGTCTCTAAAAGCATGAGTTTGCAACTACTTTACTTTTGGAGAAAATTCAAAACATTCATTATTCAATAGAGCCCAATAGCAAAAATCAGGTTTTGAATGAAGAATCACATTTCTTGGTAGAATGATGCAGGATTGAAATTTTTGATGGTTTTTTACTCCTCTCTACAGCCCAAACAAGTTTCTAAAAGGATGAGTTTGCAACTGCTTTACTTTTGGAGAAAATTCAAAACATTCATTATTCAATAGGGCCCAAACTATCAAAAACCAGCGGTTTGAATGAACACACATTTCTTGGTAGAATCATGCAGGACTCAAATTTTTGATGTTTTTCTACTCCTCTCATGAGCCCAAACAAGTCTCTAAAAGCATGAGTTTGCAACTACTTTACTTTTGGAGAAAATTCAAAACATTCATTATTCAATAGAGCCCAATAGCAAAAATCAGGTTTTGAATGAAGAATCACATTTCTTGGTAGAATCATGCAGGATTGAAATTTTTGATGGTTTTTTACTCCTCTCTACAGCCCAAACAAGTTTCTAAAAGGATGAGTTTGCAACTGCTTTACTTTTGGAGAAAATTCAAAACATTCATTATTCAATAGGGCCCAAACTATCAAAAACCAGCGGTTTCAATGAACACACATTTCTTGGAAGAATCATGCAGGACTGAAATTTTTGATGTTTTTCTACTCCTCTCATGAGCCCAAACAAGTCTCTAAAAGCATGAGTTTGCAACTACTTTACTTTTGGAGAAAATTCAAAACATTCATTATTCAATAGAGCCCAATAGCAAAAATCAGGTTTTGAATGAAGAATCACAGTTCTTGGTAGAATCATGCAGGATTGAAATTTTTGATGGTTTTTTACTCCTCTCAACAGCCCAAACAAGTTTCTAAAAGGATGAGTTTGCAACTACTTTACTTTTGGAGAAAATTCAAAACATTCATTATTCAATAGGGCCCAAACTATCAAAAACCAGCGGTTTCAATGAACACACATTTCTTGGAAGAATCATGCAGGACTGAAATTTTTGATGTTTTTCTACTCCTCTCATGAGCCCAAACAAGTCTCTAAAAGCATGAGTTTGCAACTACTTTACTTTTGGAGAAAATTCAAAACATTCATTATTCAATAGAGCCCAATAGCAAAAATCAGGTTTTGAATGAAGAATCACATTTCTTGGTAGAATCATGCAGGATTGAAATTTTTGATGGTTTTTTACTCCTCTCAACAGCCCAAACAAGTTTCTAAAAGGATGAGTTTGCAACTACTTTACTTTTGGAGAAAATTCAAAACATTCATTATTCAATAGGGCCCAAACTATCAAAAACCAGCGGTTTCAATGAACACACATTTCTTGGAAGAATCATGCAGGACTGAAATTTTTGATGTTTTTCTACTCCTCTCATGAGCCCAAACAAGTCTCTAAAAGCATGAGTTTGCAACTACTTTACTTTTGGAGAAAATTCAAAACATTCATTATTCAATAGAGCCCAATAGCAAAAATCAGGTTTTGAATGAAGAATCACATTTCTTGGTAGAATGATGCAGGATTGAAATTTTTGATGGTTTTTTACTCCTCTCTACAGCCCAAACAAGTTTCTAAAAGGATGAGTTTGCAACTGCTTTACTTTTGGAGAAAATTCAAAACATTCATTATTCAATAGGGCCCAAACTATCAAAAACCAGCGGTTTGAATGAACACACATTTCTTGGTAGAATCATGCAGGACTCAAATTTTTGATGTTTTTCTACTCCTCTCATGAGCCCAAACAAGTCTCTAAAAGCATGAGTTTGCAACTACTTTACTTTTGGAGAAAATTCAAAACATTCATTATTCAATAGAGCCCAATAGCAAAAATCAGGTTTTGAATGAAGAATCACATTTCTTGGTAGAATCATGCAGGATTGAAATTTTTGATGGTTTTTTACTCCTCTCTACAGCCCAAACAAGTTTCTAAAAGGATGAGTTTGCAACTGCTTTACTTTTGGAGAAAATTCAAAACATTCATTATTCAATAGGGCACAAACTATCAAAAACCAGCGGTTTCAATGAACACACATTTCTTGGTAGAATCATGCAGGACTCAAATTTTTGATGTTTTTCTACTCCTCTCATGAGCCCAAACAAGTTTCTAAAAGCATGAGTTTGCAACTACTTTACTTTTGGAGAAAATTCAAAACATTCATTATTCAATAGAGCCCAATAGCAAAATTCAGGTTTTGAATGAAGAATCACATTTCTTGGTAGAATCATGCAGGATTGAAATTTTTGATGGTTTTTTACTCCTCTCAACAGCCCAAACAAGTTTCTAAAAGGATGAGTTTGCAACTACTTTACTTTTGGAGAAAATTCAAAACATTCATTATTCAATAGGGCCCAAACTATCAAAAACCAGCGGTTTCAATGAACACACATTTCTTGGTAGAATCATGCAGGACTGAAATTTTTGATGTTTTTCTACTCCTCTCATGAGCCCAAACAAGTCTGTAAAAGCATGAGTTTGCAACTACTTTACTTTTGGAGAAAATTCAAAACATTCATTATTCAATAGAGCCCAATAGCAAAAATCAGGTTTTGAATGAAGAATCACATTTCTTGGTAGAATCATGCAGGATTGAAATTTTTGATGGTTTTTTACTCCTCTCAACAGCCCAAACAAGTTTCTAAAAGGATGAGTTTGCAACTACTTTACTTTTGGAGAAAATTCAAAACATTCATTATTCAATAGGGCCCAAACTATCAAAAACCAGCGGTTTCAATGAACACACATTTCTTGGTAGAATCATGCAGGACTGAAATTTTTGATGTTTTTCTACTCCTCTCATGAGCCCAAACAAGTCTCTAAAAGCATGAGTTTGCAACTACTTTACTTTTGGAGAAAATTCAAAACATTCATTATTCAATAGAGCCCAATAGCAAAAATCAGGTTTTGAATGAAGAATCACATTTCTTGGTAAAATCATGCAGGATTGAAATTTTTGATGGTTTTTTACTCCTCTCAACAACCCAAACAAGTTTCTAAAAGGATGAGTTTGCAACTACTTTACTTTTGGAGAAAATTCAAAACATTCATTATTCAATAGGGCCCAAACTATCAAAAACCAGCGGTTTCAATGAACACACATTTCTTGGTAGAATCATGCAGGACTGAAATTTTTGATGTTTTTCTACTCCTCTCATGAGCCCAAACAAGTCTCTAAAAGCATGAGTTTGCAACTACTTTACTTTTGGAGAAAATTCAAAACATTCATTATTCAATAGAGCCCAATAGCAAAAATCAGGTTTTGAATGAAGAATCACATTTCTTGGTAGAATGATGCAGGATTGAAATTTTTGATGGTTTTTTTACTCCTCTCTACAGCCCAAACAAGTTTCTAAAAGGATGAGTTTGCAACTGCTTTACTTTTGGAGAAAATTCAAAACATTCATTATTCAAAAGGGCCCAAACTATCAAAAACCAGCGTTTTGAATGAACACACATTTCTTGGTAGAATCATGCAGGACTCAAATTTTTGATGTTTTTCTACTCCTCTCATGAGCCCAAACAAGTCTCTAAAAGCATGAGTTTGCAACTACTTTACTTTTGGAGAAAATTCAAAACATTCATTATTCAATAGAGCCCAATAGCAAAAATCAGGTTTTGAATGAAGAATAACATTTCTTGGTAGAATCATGCAGGATTGAAATTTTTGATGGTTTTTTACTCCTCTCAACAGCCCAAACAAGTTTCTAAAAGGATGAGTTTGCAACTACTTTACTTTTGGAGAAAATTCAAAACATTCATTATTCAATAGGGCCCAAACTATCAAAAACCAGCGGTTTCAATGAACACACATTTCTTGGTAGAATCATGCAGGACTGAAATTTTTGATGTTTTTCTACTCCTCTCATGAGCCCAAACAAGTCTCTAAAAGCATGAGTTTGCAACTACTTTACTTTTGGAGAAAATTCAAAACATTCATTATTCAATAGAGCCCAATAGCAAAAATCAGGTTTTGAATGAAGAATCACATTTCTTGGTAGAATCATGCAGGATTGAAATTTTTGATGGTTTTTTACTCCTCTCAACAGCCCAAACAAGTTTCTAAAAGGATGAGTTTGCAACTACTTTACTTTTGGAGAAAATTCAAAACATTCATTATTCAATAGGGCCCAAACTATCAAAAACCAGCGGTTTCAATGAACACACATTTCTTGGAAGAATCATGCAGGACTGAAATTTTTGATGTTTTTCTACTCCTCTCATGAGCCCAAACAAGTCTCTAAAAGCATGAGTTTGCAACTACTTTACTTTTGGAGAAAATTCAAAACATTCATTATTCAATAGAGCCCAATAGCAAAAATCAGGTTTTGAATGAAGAATCACATTTCTTGGTAGAATCATGCAGGATTGAAATTTTTGATGGTTTTTTACTCCTCTCAACAGCCCAAACAAGTTTCTAAAAGGATGAGTTTGCAACTACTTTACTTTTGGAGAAAATTCAAAACATTCATTATTCAATAGGGCCCAAACTATCAAAAACCAGCGGTTTCAATGAACACACATTTCTTGGAAGAATCATGCAGGACTGAAATTTTTGATGTTTTTCTACTCCTCTCATGAGCCCAAACAAGTCTCTAAAAGCATGAGTTTGCAACTACTTTACTTTTGGAGAAAATTCAAAACATTCATTATTCAATAGAGCCCAATAGCAAAAATCAGGTTTTGAATGAAGAATCACATTTCTTGGTAGAATCATGCAGGATTGAAATTTTTGATGGTTTTTTACTCCTCTCAACAGCCCAAACAAGTTTCTAAAAGGATGAGTTTGCAACTACTTTACTTTCGGAGAAAATTCAAAACATTCATTATTCAATAGGGCCCAAACTATCAAAAACCAGCGGTTTCAATGAACACACATTTCTTGGTAAAATCATGCAGGACTGAAATTTTTGATGTTTTTCTACTCCTCTCATGAGCCCAAACAAGTCTCTAAAAGCATGAGTTTGCAACTACTTTACTTTTGGAGAAAATTCAAAACATTCATTATTCAATAGAGCCCAATAGCAAAAATCAGGTTTTGAATGAAGAATCACATTTCTTGGTAGAATCATGCAGGATTGAAATTTTTGATGTTTTTTACTCCTCTCAACAGCCCAAACAAGTTTCTAAAAGGATGAGTTTGCAACTGCTTTACTTTTGGAGAAAATTCAAAACATTCATTATTCAATAGGGCCCAAACTATCAAAAACCAGCGGTTTCAATGAACACACATTTCTTGGTAGAATCATGCAGGACTGAAATTTTTGATGTTTTTCTACTGCTCTCATGAGCCCAAACAAGTCTCTAAAAGCATGAGTTTGCAACTACTTTACTTTTGGAGAAAATTCAAAACATTCATTATTCAATAGAGCCCAATAGCAAAAATCAGGTTTTGAATGAAGAATCACATTTCTTGGTAGAATCATGCAGGATTGAAATTTTTGATGGTTTTTTACTCCTCTCTACAGCCCAAACAAGTTTCTAAAAGGATGAGTTTGCAACTGCTTTACTTTTGGAGAAAATTCAAAACATTCATTATTCAATAGGGCCCAAACTATCAAAAACCAGCGGTTTGAATGAACACACATTTCTTGGTAGAATCATGCAGGACTCAAATTTTTGATGTTTTTCTACTCCTCTCATGAGCCCAAACAAGTTTCTAAAAGCATGAGTTTGCAACTACTTTACTTTTGGAGAAAATTCAAAACATTCATTATTCAATAGAGCCCAATAGCAAAATTCAGGTTTTGAATGAAGAATCACATTTCTTGGTAGAATCATGCAGGATTGAAATTTTTGATGGTTTTTTACTCCTCTCAACAGCCCAAACAAGTTTCTAAAAGGATGAGTTTGCAACTACTTTACTTTTGGAGAAAATTCAAAACATTTATTATTCAATAGGGCCCAAACTATCAAAAACCAGCGGTTTCAATGAACACACATTTCTTGGTAGAATCATGCAGGACTGAAATTTTTGATGTTTTTCTACTCCTCTCATGAGCCCAAACAAGTCTCTAAAAGCATGAGTTTGCAACTACTTTACTTTTGGAGAAAATTCAAAACATTCATTATTCAATAGAGCCCAATAGCAAAAATCAGGTTTTGAATGAAGAATCACATTTCTTGGTAGAATCATGCAGGATTGAAATTTTTGATGGTTTTTTACTCCTCTCAACAGCCCAAACAAGTTTCTAAAAGGATGAGTTTGCAACTACTTTACTTTTGGAGAAAATTCAAAACATTCATTATTCAATGGGGCCCAAACTATCAAAAAACAGCGGTTTCAATGAACACACATTTCTTGGAAGAATCATGCAGGGCTGAAATTTTTGATGTTTTTCTACTCCTCTCATGAGCCCAAACAAGTTTCTAAAAGCATGAGTTTGCAACTACTTTACTTTTGGAGAAAATTCAAAACATTCATTATTCAATAGAGCCCAATAGCAAAAATCAGGTTTTGAATGAAGAATCACAGTTCTTGGTAGAATCATGCAGGATTGAAATTTTTGATGGTTTTTTACTCCTCTCAACAGCCCAAACAAGTTTCTAAAAGGATGAGTTTGCAACTACTTTACTTTTGGAGAAAATTCAAAACATTCATTATTCAATAGGGCCCAAACTATCAAAAACCAGCGGTTTCAAAGAACACACATTTCTTGGTAGAATCATGCAGGACTGAAATTTTTGATGTTTTTCTACTCCTCTCATGAGCCCAAACAAGTCTCTAAAAGCATGAGTTTGCAACTACTTTACTTTTGGAGAAAATTCAAAACATTCATTATTCAATAGAGCCCAATAGCAAAAATCAGGTTTTGAATGAAGAATCACATTTCTTGGTAAAATCATGCAGGATTGAAATTTTTGATGGTTTTTTACTCCTCTCAACAACCCAAACAAGTTTCTAAAAGGATGAGTTTGCAACTACTTTACTTTTGGAGAAAATTCAAAACATTCATTATTCAATAGGGCCCAAACTATCAAAAACCAGCGGTTTCAATGAACACACATTTCTTGGTAGAATCATGCAGGACTGAAATTTTTGATGTTTTTCTACTCCTCTCATGAGCCCAAACAAGTCTCTAAAAGCATGAGTTTGCAACTACTTTACTTTTGGAGAAAATTCAAAACATTCATTATTCAATAGAGCCCAATAGCAAAAATCAGGTTTTGAATGAAGAATCACATATCTTGGTAGAATCATGCAGGATTGAAATTTTTGATGGTTTTTTACTCCTCTCAACAGCCCAAACAAGTTTCTAAAAGGATGAGTTTGCAACTACTTTACTTTTGGAGAAAATTCAAAACATTCATTATTCAATAGGGCCCAAACTATCAAAAACCAGCGGTTTGAATGAACACACATTTCTTGGTAGAATCATGCAGGACTGAAATTTTTGATGTTTTTCTACTCCTCTCATGAGCCCAAACAAGTCTCTAAAAGCATGAGTTTGCAACTACTTTACTTTTGGAGAAAATTCAAAACATTCATTATTCAATAGAGCCCAATAGCAAAAATCAGGTTTTGAATGAAGAATCACATTTCTTGGTAGAAGCATGCAGGATTGAAATTTTTGATGGTTTTTTACTCCTCTCAACAGCCCAAACAAGTTTCTAAAAGGATGAGTTTGCAACTGCTTTACTTTTGGAGAAAATTCAAAACATTCATTATTCAATAGGGCCCAAACTATCAAAAACCAGCGGTTTGAATGAACACACATTTCTTGGTAGAATCATGCAGGACTCAAATTTTTGATGTTTTTCTACTCCTCTCATGAGCCCAAACAAGTCTCTAAAAGCATGAGTTTGCAACTACTTTACTTTTGGAGAAAATTCAAAACATTCATTATTCAATAGAGCCCAATAGCAAAAATCAGGTTTTGAATGAAGAATCACATTTCTTGGTAGAATCATGCAGGATTGAAATTTTTGATGGTTTTTTACTCCTCTCAACAGCCCAAACAAGTTTCTAAAAGGATGAGTTTGCAACTACTTTACTTTTGGAGAAAATTCAAAACATTCATTATTCAATAGAGCCCAATAGCAAAAATCAGGTTTTGAATGAAGAATCACATTTCTTGGTAGAATCATGCAGGATTGAAATTTTTGATGGTTTTTTACTCCTCTCAACAGCCCAAACAAGTTTCTAAAAGGATGAGTTTGCAACTACTTTACTTTTGGAGAAAATTCAAAACATTCATTATTCAATAGGGCCCAAACTATCAAAAACCAGCGGTTTCAATGAACACACATTTCTTGGTAGAATCATGCAGGACTGAAATTTTTGATGTTTTTCTACTCCTCTCATAAGCCCAAACAAGTCTCTAAAAGCATGAGTTTGCAACTACTTTACTTTTGGAGAAAATTCAAAACATTTATTATTCAATAGAGCCCAATAGCAAAAATCAGGTTTTGAATGAAGAATCACATTTCTTGGTAAAATCATGCAGGATTGAAATTTTTGATGGTTTTTTACTCCTCTCAACAGCCCAAACAAGTTTCTAAAAGGATGAGTTTGCAACTACTTTACTTTTGGAGAAAATTCAAAACATTCATTATTGAATAGGGCCCAAACTATCAAAAACCAGCGGTTTGAATGAACACACATTTCTTGGTAGAATCATGCAGGACTGAAATTTTTGATGTTTTTCTACTCCTCTCATGAGCCCAAACAAGTCTCTAAAAGCATGAGTTTGCAACTACTTTACTTTTGGAGAAAATTCAAAACATTCATTATTCAATAGAGCCCAATAGCAAAAATCAGGTTTTGAATGAAGAATCACATTTCTTGGTAGAAGCATGCAGGATTGAAATTTTTGATGGTTTTTTACTCCTCTCAACAGCCCAAACAAGTTTCTAAAAGGATGAGTTTGCAACTACTTTACTTTTGGAGAAAATTCAAAACATTCATTATTCAATAGGGCCCAAACTATCAAAAACCAGCGGTTTCAATGAACACACATTTCTTGGTAGAATCATGCAGGACTGAAATTTTTGATGTTTTTCTACTCCTCTCATGAGCCCAAACAAGTCTCTAAAAGCATGAGTTTGCAACTACTTTACTTTTGGAGAAAATTCAAAACATTCATTATTCAATAGAGCCCAATAGCAAAAATCAGGTTTTGAATGAAGAATCACATTTCTTGGTAGAATCATGCAGGATTGAAATTTTTGATGGTTTTTTACTCCTCTCAACAGCCCAAACAAGTTTCTAAAAGGATGCGTTTGCAACTACTTTACTTTTGGAGAAAATTCAAAACATTCATTATTCAATAGGGCCCAAACTATCAAAAACCAGCGGTTTGAATGAACACACATTTCTTGGTAGAATCATGCAGGACTGAAATTTTTGATGTTTTTCTACTCCTCTCATGAGCCCAAACAAGTCTCTAAAAGCATGAGTTTGCAACTACTTTACTTTTGGAGAAAATTCAAAACATTCATTATTCAATAGAGCCCAATAGCAAAAATCAGGTTTTGAATGAAGAATCACATTTCTTGGTAGAAGCATGCAGGATTGAAATTTTTGATGGTTTTTTACTCCTCTCAACAGCCCAAACAAGTTTCTAAAAGGATGAGTTTGCAACTACTTTACTTTTGGAGAAAATTCAAAACATTCATTATTCAATAGGGCCCAAACTATCAAAAACCAGCGGTTTCAATGAACACACATTTCTTGGTAGAATCATGCAGGACTGAAGTTTTTGATGTTTTTCTACTCCTCTCATGAGCCCAAACAAGTCTCTAAAAGCATGAGTTTGCAACTACTTTACTTTTGGAGAAAATTCAAAACATTCATTATTCAATAGAGCCCAATAGCAAAAATCAGGTTTTGAATGAAGAATCACATTTCTTGGTAGAATGATGCAGGATTGAAATTTTTGATGGTTTTTTACTCCTCTCTACAGCCCAAACAAGTTTCTAAAAGGATGAGTTTGCAACTGCTTTACTTTTGGAGAAAATTCAAAACATTCATTATTCAATAGGGCCCAAACTATCAAAAACCAGCGGTTTGAATGAACACACATTTCTTGGTAGAATCATGCAGGACTCAAATTTTTGATGTTTTTCTACTCCTCTCATGAGCCCAAACAAGTCTCTAAAAGCATGAGTTTGCAACTACTTTACTTTTGGAGAAAATTCAAAACATTCATTATTCAATAGAGCCCAATAGCAAAAATCAGGTTTTGAATGAAGAATCACATTTCTTGGTAGAATCATGCAGGATTGAAATTTTTGATGGTTTTTTACTCCTCTCAACAGCCCAAACAAGTTTCTAAAAGGATGAGTTTGCAACTACTTTACTTTTGGAGAAAATTCAAAACATTCATTATTCAATAGGGCCCAAACTATCAAAAACCAGCGGTTTCAATGAACACACATTTCTTGGTAGAATCATGCAGGACTGAAATTTTTGATGTTTTTCTACTCCTCTCATGAGCCCAAACAAGTCTCTAAAAGCATGAGTTTGCAACTACTTTACTTTTGGAGAAAATTCAAAACATTCATTATTCAATAGAGCCCAATAGCAAAAATCAGGTTTTGAATGAAGAATCACATTTCTTGGTAGAATCATGCAGGATTGAAATTTTTGATGGTTTTTTACTCCTCTCAACAGCCCAAACAAGTTTCTAAAAGGATGAGTTTGCAACTACTTTACTTTTGGAGAAAATTCAAAACATTCATTATTCAATAGGGCCCAAACTATCAAAAACCAGCGGTTTCAATGAACACACATTTCTTGGAAGAATCATGCAGGACTGAAATTTTTGATGTTTTTCTACTCCTCTCATGAGCCCAAACAAGTCTCTAAAAGCATGAGTTTGCAACTACTTTACTTTTGGAGAAAATTCAAAACATTCATTATTCAATAGAGCCCAATAGCAAAAATCAGGTTTTGAATGAAGAATCACATTTCTTGGTAGAATCATGCAGGATTGAAATTTTTGATGGTTTTTTACTCCTCTCAACAGCACAAACAAGTTTCTAAAAGGATGAGTTTGCAACTACTTTACTTTTGGAGAAAATTCAAAACATTCATTATTCAATAGGGCCCAAACTATCAAAAACCAGCGGTTTCAATGAACACACATTTCTTGGAAGAATCATGCAGGACTGAAATTTTTGATGTTTTTCTACTCCTCTCATGAGCCCAAACAAGTCTCTAAAAGCATGAGTTTGCAACTACTTTACTTTTGGAGAAAATTCAAAACATTCATTATTCAATAGAGCCCAATAGCAAAAATCAGGTTTTGAATGAAGAATCACATTTCTTGGTAGAATCATGCAGGATTGAAATTTTTGATGGTTTTTTACTCCTCTCAACAGCCCAAACAAGTTTCTAAAAGGATGAGTTTGCAACTACTTTACTTTCGGAGAAAATTCAAAACATTCATTATTCAATAGGGCCCAAACTATCAAAAACCAGCGGTTTCAATGAACACACATTTCTTGGTAGAATCATGCAGGACTGAAATTTTTGATGTTTTTCTACTCCTCTCATGAGCCCAAACAAGTCTCTAAAAGCATGAGTTTGCAACTACTTTACTTTTGGAGAAAATTCAAAACATTCATTATTCAATAGAGCCCAATAGCAAAAATCAGGTTTTGAATGAAGAATCACATTTCTTGGTAGAATCATGCAGGATTGAAATTTTTGATGGTTTTTTACTCCTCTCAACAGCCCAAACAAGTTTCTAAAAGGATGAGTTTGCAACTGCTTTACTTTTGGAGAAAATTCAAATCATTCATTATTCAATAGGGCCCAAACTATCAAAAACCAGCGGTTTCAATGAACACACATTTCTTGGTAGAATCATGCAGGACTGAAATTTTTGATGTTTTTCTACTCCTCTCATGAGCCCAAACAAGTCTCTAAAAGCATGAGTTTGCAACTACTTTACTTTTGGAGAAAATTCAAAACATTCATTATTCAATAGAGCCCAATAGCAAAAATCAGGTTTTGAATGAAGAATCACATTTCTTGGTAGAATCATGCAGGATTGAAATTTTTGATGGTTTTTTACTCCTCTCTACAGCCCAAACAAGTTTCTAAAAGGATGAGTTTGCAACTGCTTTACTTTTGGAGAAAATTCAAAACATTCATTATTCAATAGGGCCCAAACTATCAAAAACCAGCGGTTTGAATGAACACACATTTCTTGGTAGAATCATGCAGGACTCAAATTTTTGATGTTTTTCTACTCCTCTCATGAGCCCAAACAAGTTTCTAAAAGCATGAGTTTGCAACTACTTTACTTTTGGAGAAAATTCAAAACATTCATTATTCAATAGAGCCCAATAGCAAAAATCAGGTTTTGAATGAAGAATCACATTTCTTGGTAGAATCATGCAGGATTGAAATTTTTGATGGTTTTTTACTCCTCTCAACAGCCCAAACAAGTTTCTAAAAGGATGAGTTTGCAACTACTTTACTTTTGGAGAAAATTCAAAACATTCATTATTCAATAGGGCCCAAACTATCAAAAACCAGCGGTTTCAATGAACACACATTTCTTGGTAGAATCATGCAGGACTGAAATTTTTGATGTTTTTCTACTCCTCTCATGAGCCCAAACAAGTCTCTAAAAGCATGAGTTTGCAACTACTTTACTTTTGGAGAAAATTCAAAACATTCATTATTCAATAGAGCCCAATAGCAAAAATCAGGTTTTGAATGAAGAATCACAGTTCTTGGTAGAATCATGCAGGATTGAAATTTTTGATGGTTTTTTACTCCTCTCAACAGCCCAAACAAGTTTCTAAAAGGATGAGTTTGCAACTACTTTACTTTTGGAGAAAATTCAAAACATTCATTATTCAATAGGGCCCAAACTATCAAAAACCAGCGGTTTCAATGAACACACATTTCTTGGAAGAATCATGCAGGGCTGAAATTTTTGATGTTTTTCTACTCCTCTCATGAGCCCAAACAAGTTTCTAAAAGCATGAGTTTGCAACTACTTTACTTTTGGAGAAAATTCAAAACATTCATTATTCAATAGAGCCCAATAGCAAAAATCAGGTTTTGAATGAAGAATCACAGTTCTTGGTAGAATCATGCAGGATTGAAATTTTTGATGGTTTTTTACTCCTCTCAACAGCCCAAACAAGTTTCTAAAAGGATGAGTTTGCAACTACTTTACTTTCGGAGAAAATTCAAAACATTCATTATTCAATAGAGCCCAATAGCAAAAATCAGGTTTTGAATGAAGAATCACATTTCTTGGTAGAATCATGCAGGATTGAAATTTTTGATGGTTTTTTACTCCTCTCAACAGCCCAAACAAGTTTCTAAAAGGATGAGTTTGCAACTACTTTACTTTTGGAGAAAATTCAAAACATTCATTATTCAATAGGGCCCAAACTATCAAAAACCAGCGGTTTCAATGAACACACATTTCTTGGTAGAATCATGCAGGACTGAAATTTTTGATGTTTTTCTACTCCTCTCATGAGCCCAAACAAGTCTCTAAAAGCATGAGTTTGCAACTACTTTACTTTTGGAGAAAATTCAAAACATTCATTATTCAATAGAGCCCAATAGCAAAAATCAGGTTTTGAATGAAGAATCACATTTCTTGGTAGAATCATGCAGGATTGAAATTTTTGATGGTTTTTTACTCCTCTCAACAGCCCAAACAAGTTTCTAAAAGGATGAGTTTGCAACTACTTTACTTTTGGAGAAAATTCAAAACATTCATTATTCAATAGGGCCCAAACTATCAAAAACCAGCGGTTTCAATGAACACACATTTCTTGGAAGAATCATGCAGGACTGAAATTTTTGATGTTTTTCTACTCCTCTCATGAGCCCAAACAAGTCTCTAAAAGCATGAGTTTGCAACTACTTTACTTTTGGAGAAAATTCAAAACATTCATTATTCAATAGAGCCCAATAGCAAAAATCAGGTTTTGAATGAAGAATCACAGTTCTTGGTAGAATCATGCAGGATTGAAATTTTTGATGGTTTTTTACTCCTCTCAACAGCCCAAACAAGTTTCTAAAAGGATGAGTTTGCAACTACTTTACTTTTGGAGAAAATTCAAAACATTCATTATTCAATAGGGCCCAAACTATCAAAAACCAGCGGTTTCAATGAACACACATTTCTTGGAAGAATCATGCAGGACTGAAATTTTTGATGTTTTTCTACTCCTCTCATGAGCCCAAACAAGTCTCTAAAAGCATGAGTTTGCAACTACTTTACTTTTGGAGAAAATTCAAAACATTCATTATTCAATAGAGCCCAATAGCAAAAATCAGGTTTTGAATGAAGAATCACATTTCTTGGTAGAATCATGCAGGATTGAAATTTTTGATGGTTTTTTACTCCTCTCAACAGCCCAAACAAGTTTCTAAAAGGATGAGTTTGCAACTACTTTACTTTTGGAGAAAATTCAAAACATTCATTATTCAATAGGGCCCAAACTATCAAAAACCAGCGGTTTCAATGAACACACATTTCTTGGAAGAATCATGCAGGACTGAAATTTTTGATGTTTTTCTACTCCTCTCATGAGCCCAAACAAGTCTCTAAAAGCATGAGTTTGCAACTACTTTACTTTTGGAGAAAATTCAAAACATTCATTATTCAATAGAGCCCAATAGCAAAAATCAGGTTTTGAATGAAGAATCACATTTCTTGGTAGAATCATGCAGGATTGAAATTTTTGATGGTTTTTTACTCCTCTCAACAGCCCAAACAAGTTTCTAAAAGGATGAGTTTGCAACTACTTTACTTTTGGAGAAAATTCAAAACATTCATTATTCAATAGGGCCCAAACTATCAAAAACCAGCGGTTTCAATGAACACACATTTCTTGGAAGAATCATGCAGGACTGAAATTTTTGATGTTTTTCTACTCCTCTCATGAGCCCAAACAAGTCTCTAAAAGCATGAGTTTGCAACTACTTTACTTTTGGAGAAAATTCAAAACATTCATTATTCAATAGAGCCCAATAGCAAAAATCAGGTTTTGAATGAAGAATCACATTTCTTGGTAGAATCATGCAGGATTGAAATTTTTGATGGTTTTTTACTCCTCTCAACAGCCCAAACAAGTTTCTAAAAGGATGAGTTTGCAACTACTTTACTTTCGGAGAAAATTCAAAACATTCATTATTCAATAGGGCCCAAACTATCAAAAACCAGCGGTTTCAATGAACACACATTTCTTGGTAAAATCATGCAGGACTGAAATTTTTGATGTTTTTCTACTCCTCTCATGAGCCCAAACAAGTCTCTAAAAGCATGAGTTTGCAACTACTTTACTTTTGGAGAAAATTCAAAACATTCATTATTCAATAGAGCCCAATAGCAAAAATCAGGTTTTGAATGAAGAATCACATTTCTTGGTAGAATCATGCAGGATTGAAATTTTTGATGTTTTTTACTCCTCTCAACAGCCCAAACAAGTTTCTAAAAGGATGAGTTTGCAACTGCTTTACTTTTGGAGAAAATTCAAAACATTCATTATTCAATAGGGCCCAAACTATCAAAAACCAGCGGTTTCAATGAACACACATTTCTTGGTAGAATCATGCAGGACTGAAATTTTTGATGTTTTTCTACTCCTCTCATGAGCCCAAACAAGTCTCTAAAAGCATGAGTTTGCAACTACTTTACTTTTGGAGAAAATTCAAAACATTCATTATTCAATAGAGCCCAATAGCAAAAATCAGGTTTTGAATGAAGAATCACATTTCTTGGTAGAATCATGCAGGATTGAAATTTTTGATGGTTTTTTACTCCTCTCTACAGCCCAAACAAGTTTCTAAAAGGATGAGTTTGCAACTGCTTTACTTTTGGAGAAAATTCAAAACATTCATTATTCAATAGGGCCCAAACTATCAAAAACCAGCGGTTTGAATGAACACACATTTCTTGGTAGAATCATGCAGGACTCAAATTTTTGATGTTTTTCTACTCCTCTCATGAGCCCAAACAAGTTTCTAAAAGCATGAGTTTGCAACTACTTTACTTTTGGAGAAAATTCAAAACATTCATTATTCAATAGAGCCCAATAGCAAAAATCAGGTTTTGAATGAAGAATCACATTTCTTGGTAGAATCATGCAGGATTGAAATTTTTGATGGTTTTTTACTCCTCTCAACAGCCCAAACAAGTTTCTAAAAGGATGAGTTTGCAACTACTTTACTTTTGGAGAAAATTCAAAACATTCATTATTCAATAGGGCCCAAACTATCAAAAACCAGCGGTTTCAATGAACACACATTTCTTGGTAGAATCATGCAGGACTGAAATTTTTGATGTTTTTCTACTCCTCTCATGAGCCCAAACAAGTCTCTAAAAGCATGAGTTTGCAACTACTTTACTTTTGGAGAAAATTCAAAACATTCATTATTCAATAGAGCCCAATAGCAAAAATCAGGTTTTGAATGAAGAATCACAGTTCTTGGTAGAATCATGCAGGATTGAAATTTTTGATGGTTTTTTACTCCTCTCAACAGCCCAAACAAGTTTCTAAAAGGATGAGTTTGCAACTACTTTACTTTTGGAGAAAATTCAAAACATTCATTATTCAATAGGGCCCAAACTATCAAAAACCAGCGGTTTCAATGAACACACATTTCTTGGAAGAATCATGCAGGGCTGAAATTTTTGATGTTTTTCTACTCCTCTCATGAGCCCAAACAAGTTTCTAAAAGCATGAGTTTGCAACTACTTTACTTTTGGAGAAAATTCAAAACATTCATTATTCAATAGAGCCCAATAGCAAAAATCAGGTTTTGAATGAAGAATCACAGTTCTTGGTAGAATCATGCAGGATTGAAATTTTTGATGGTTGTTTACTCCTCTCAACAGCCCAAACAAGTTTCTAAAAGGATGAGTTTGCAACTACTTTACTTTTGGAGAAAATTCAAAACATTCATTATTCAATAGAGCCCAATAGCAAAAATCAGGTTTTGAATGAAGAATCACATTTCTTGGTAGAATCATGCAGGATTGAAATTTTTGATGGTTTTTTACTCCTCTCAACAGCCCAAACAAGTTTCTAAAAGGATGAGTTTGCAACTACTTTACTTTTGGAGAAAATTCAAAACATTCATTATTCAATAGGGCCCAAACTATCAAAAACCAGCGGTTTCAATGAACACACATTTCTTGGTAGAATCATGCAGGACTGAAATTTTTGATGTTTTTCTACTCCTCTCATGAGCCCAAACAAGTCTCTAAAAGCATGAGTTTGCAACTACTTTACTTTTGGAGAAAATTCAAAACATTCATTATTCAATAGAGCCCAATAGCAAAAATCAGGTTTTGAATGAAGAATCACATTTCTTGGTAAAATCATGCAGGATTGAAATTTTTGATGGTTTTTTACTCCTCTCAACAACCCAAACAAGTTTCTAAAAGGATGAGTTTGCAACTACTTTACTTTTGGAGAAAATTCAAAACATTCATTATTCAATAGGGCCCAAACTATCAAAAACCAGCGGTTTCAATGAACACACATTTCTTGGTAGATTCATGCAGGACTGAAATTTTTGATGTTTTTCTACTCCTCTCATGAGCCCAAACAAGTTTCTAAAAGCATGAGTTTGCAACTACTTTACTTTTGGAGAAAATTCAAAACATTCACTATTCAATAGAGCCCAATAGCAAAAATCAGGTTTTGAATGAAGAATCACATTTCTTGGTAAAATCATACAGGATTGAAATTTTTGATGGTTTTTTACTCCTCTCAACAGCCCAAACAAGTTTCTAAAAGGATGAGTTTGCAACTACTTTACTTTTGGAGAAAATTCAAAACATTCATTATTCAATAGGGCCCAAACTATCAAAAACCAGCGGTTTCAATGAACACACATTTCTTGGTAGAATCATGCAGGACTGAAATTTTTGATGTTTTTCTACTCCTCTCATGAGCCCAAACAAGTCTCTAAAAGCATGAGTTTGCAACTACTTTACTTTTGGAGAAAATTCAAAACATTCATTATTCAATAGAGCCCAATAGCAAAAATCAGGTTTTGAATGAAGAATCACAGTTCTTGGTAGAATCATGCAGGATTGAAATTTTTGATGGTTTTTTACTCCTCTCAACAGCCCAAACAAGTTTCTAAAAGGATGAGTTTGCAACTACTTTACTTTTGGAGAAAATTCAAAACATTCATTATTCAATAGGGCCCAAACTATCAAAAACCAGCGGTTTCAATGAACACACATTTCTTGGTAGAATCATGCAGGACTGAAGTTTTTGATGTTTTTCTACTCCTCTCATGAGCCCAAACAAGTCTCTAAAAGCATGAGTTTGCAACTACTTTACTTTTGGAGAAAATTCAAAACATTCATTATTCAATAGAGCCCAATAGCAAAAATCAGGTTTTGAATGAAGAATCACATTTCTTGGTAGAATGATGCAGGATTGAAATTTTTGATGGTTTTTTACTCCTCTCTACAGCCCAAACAAGTTTCTAAAAGGATGAGTTTGCAACTGCTTTACTTTTGGAGAAAATTCAAAACATTCATTATTCAATAGGGCCCAAACTATCAAAAACCAGCGGTTTCAATGAACACACATTTCTTGGTAGAATCATGCAGGACTCAAATTTTTGATGTTTTTCTACTCCTCTCATGAGCCCAAACAAGTCTCTAAAAGCATGAGTTTGCAACTACTTTACTTTTGGAGAAAATTCAAAACATTCATTATTCAATAGAGCCCAATAGCAAAAATCAGGTTTTGAATGAAGAATCACATTTCTTGGTAGAATCATGCAGGATTGAAATTTTTGATGGTTTTTTACTCCTCTCAACAGCCCAAACAAGTTTCTAAAAGGATGAGTTTGCAACTACTTTACTTTTGGAGAAAATTCAAAACATTCATTATTCAATAGGGCCCAAACTATCAAAAACCAGCGGTTTCAATGAACACACATTTCTTGGTAGAATCATGCAGGACTGAAATTTTTGATGTTTTTCTACTCCTCTCATGAGCCCAAACAAGTCTCTAAAAGCATGAGTTTGCAACTACTTTACTTTTGGAGAAAATTCAAAACATTCATTATTCAATAGAGCCCAATAGCAAAAATCAGGTTTTGAATGAAGAATCACATTTCTTGGTAGAATCATGCAGGATTGAAATTTTTGATGGTTTTTTACTCCTCTCAACAGCCCAAACAAGTTTCTAAAAGGATGAGTTTGCAACTACTTTACTTTTGGAGAAAATTCAAAACATTCATTATTCAATAGGGCCCAAACTATCAAAAACCAGCGGTTTCAATGAACACACATTTCTTGGAAGAATCATGCAGGACTGAAATTTTTGATGTTTTTCTACTCCTCTCATGAGCCCAAACAAGTCTCTAAAAGCATGAGTTTGCAACTACTTTACTTTTGGAGAAAATTCAAAACATTCATTATTCAATAGAGCCCAATAGCAAAAATCAGGTTTTGAATGAAGAATCACATTTCTTGGTAGAATCATGCAGGATTGAAATTTTTGATGGTTTTTTACTCCTCTCAACAGCACAAACAAGTTTCTAAAAGGATGAGTTTGCAACTACTTTACTTTTGGAGAAAATTCAAAACATTCATTATTCAATAGGGCCCAAACTATCAAAAACCAGCGGTTTCAATGAACACACATTTCTTGGAAGAATCATGCAGGACTGAAATTTTTGATGTTTTTCTACTCCTCTCATGAGCCCAAACAAGTCTCTAAAAGCATGAGTTTGCAACTACTTTACTTTTGGAGAAAATTCAAAACATTCATTATTCAATAGAGCCCAATAGCAAAAATCAGGTTTTGAATGAAGAATCACATTTCTTGGTAGAATCATGCAGGATTGAAATTTTTGATGGTTTTTTACTCCTCTCAACAGCCCAAACAAGTTTCTAAAAGGATGAGTTTGCAACTACTTTACTTTCGGAGAAAATTCAAAACATTCATTATTCAATAGGGCCCAAACTATCAAAAACCAGCGGTTTCAATGAACACACATTTCTTGGTAGAATCATGCAGGACTGAAATTTTTGATGTTTTTCTACTCCTCTCATGAGCCCAAACAAGTCTCTAAAAGCATGAGTTTGCAACTACTTTACTTTTGGAGAAAATTCAAAACATTCATTATTCAATAGAGCCCAATAGCAAAAATCAGGTTTTGAATGAAGAATCACATTTCTTGGTAGAATCATGCAGGATTGAAATTTTTGATGGTTTTTTACTCCTCTCAACAGCCCAAACAAGTTTCTAAAAGGATGAGTTTGCAACTGCTTTACTTTTGGAGAAAATTCAAATCATTCATTATTCAATAGGGCCCAAACTATCAAAAACCAGCGGTTTCAATGAACACACATTTCTTGGTAGAATCATGCAGGACTGAAATTTTTGATGTTTTTCTACTCCTCTCATGAGCCCAAACAAGTCTCTAAAAGCATGAGTTTGCAACTACTTTACTTTTGGAGAAAATTCAAAACATTCATTATTCAATAGAGCCCAATAGCAAAAATCAGGTTTTGAATGAAGAATCACATTTCTTGGTAGAATCATGCAGGATTGAAATTTTTGATGGTTTTTTACTCCTCTCAACAGCCCAAACAAGTTTCTAAAAGGATGAGTTTGCAACTACTTTACTTTTGGAGAAAATTCAAAACATTCATTATTCAATAGGGCCCAAACTATCAAAAACCAGCGGTTTCAATGAACACACATTTCTTGGTAGAATCATGCAGGACTGAAATTTTTGATGTTTTTCTACTCCTCTCATGAGCCCAAACAAGTCTCTAAAAGCATGAGTTTGCAACTACTTTACTTTTGGAGAAAATTCAAAACATTCATTATTCAATAGAGCCCAATAGCAAAAATCAGGTTTTGAATGAAGAATCACAGTTCTTGGTAGAATCATGCAGGATTGAAATTTTTGATGGTTTTTTACTCCTCTCAACAGCCCAAACAAGTTTCTAAAAGGATGAGTTTGCAACTACTTTACTTTTGGAGAAAATTCAAAACATTCATTATTCAATAGGCCCCAAACTATCAAAAACCAGCGGTTTCAATGAACACACATTTCTTGGAAGAATCATGCAGGGCTGAAATTTTTGATGTTTTTCTACTCCTCTCATGAGCCCAAACAAGTTTCTAAAAGCATGAGTTTGCAACTACTTTACTTTTGGAGAAAATTCAAAACATTCATTATTCAATAGAGCCCAATAGCAAAAATCAGGTTTTGAATGAAGAATCACAGTTCTTGGTAGAATCATGCAGGATTGAAATTTTTGATGGTTTTTTACTCCTCTCAACAGCCCAAACAAGTTTCTAAAAGGATGAGTTTGCAACTACTTTACTTTTGGAGAAAATTCAAAACATTCATTATTCAATAGAGCCCAATAGCAAAAATCAGGTTTTGAATGAAGAATCACATTTCTTGGTAGAATCATGCAGGATTGAAATTTTTGATGGTTTTTTACTCCTCTCAACAGCCCAAACAAGTTTCTAAAAGGATGAGTTTGCAACTACTTTACTTTTGGAGAAAATTCAAAACATTCATTATTCAATAGGGCCCAAACTATCAAAAACCAGCGGTTTCAATGAACACACATTTCTTGGTAGAATCATGCAGGACTGAAATTTTTGATGTTTTTCTACTCCTCTCATGAGCCCAAACAAGTCTCTAAAAGCATGAGTTTGCAACTACTTTACTTTTGGAGAAAATTCAAAACATTCATTATTCAATAGAGCCCAATAGCAAAAATCAGGTTTTGAATGAAGAATCACATTTCTTGGTAAAATCATGCAGGATTGAAATTTTTGATGGTTTTTTACTCCTCTCAACAACCCAAACAAGTTTCTAAAAGGATGAGTTTGCAACTACTTTACTTTTGGAGAAAATTCAAAACATTCATTATTCAATAGGGCCCAAACTATCAAAAACCAGCGGTTTCAATGAACACACATTTCTTGGTAGAATCATGCAGGACTGAAATTTTTGATGTTTTTCTACTCCTCTCATGAGCCCAAACAAGTTTCTAAAAGCATGAGTTTGCAACTACTTTACTTTTGGAGAAAATTCAAAACATTCACTATTCAATAGAGCCCAATAGCAAAAATCAGGTTTTGAATGAAGAATCACATTTCTTGGTAAAATCATGGAGGATTGAAATTTTTGATGGTTTTTTACTCCTCTCAACAGCCCAAACAAGTTTCTAAAAGGATGAGTTTGCAACTACTTTACTTTTGGAGAAAATTCAAAACATTCATTATTCAATAGGGCCCAAACTATCAAAAACCAGCGGTTTCAATGAACACACATTTCTTGGTAGAATCATGCAGGACTGAAATTTTTGATGTTTTTCTACTCCTCTCATGAGCCCAAACAAGTCTCTAAAAGCATGAGTTTGCAACTACTTTACTTTTGGAGAAAATTCAAAACATTCATTATTCAATAGAGCCCAATAGCAAAAATCAGGTTTTGAATGAAGAATCACAGTTCTTGGTAGAATCATGCAGGATTGAAATTTTTGATGGTTTTTTACTCCTCTCAACAGCCCAAACAAGTTTCTAAAAGGATGAGTTTGCAACTACTTTACTTTTGGAGAACATTCAAAACATTCATTATTCAATAGAGCCCAATAGCAAAAATCAGGTTTTGAATGAAGAATCACATTTCTTGGTAGAATCATGCAGGATTGAAATTTTTGATGGTTTTTTACTCCTCTCAACAGCCCAAACAAGTTTCTAAAAGGATGAGTTTGCAACTACTTTACTTTTGGAGAAAATTCAAAACATTCATTATTCAATAGGGCCCAAACTATCAAAAACCAGCGGTTTCAATGAACACACATTTCTTGGTAGAATCATGCAGGACTGAAATTTTTGATGTTTTTCTACTCCTCTCATAAGCCCAAACAAGTCTCTAAAAGCATGAGTTTGCAACTACTTTACTTTTGGAGAAAATTCAAAACATTCACTATTCAATAGAGCCCAATAGCAAAAATCAGGTTTTGAATGAAGAATCACATTTCTTGGTAAAATCATGCAGGATTGAAATTTTTGATGGTTTTTTACTCCTCTCAACAGCCCAAACAAGTTTCTAAAAGGATGAGTTTGCAACTACTTTACTTTTGGAGAAAATTCAAAACATTCATTATTCAATAGGGCCCAAACTATCAAAAACCAGCGGTTTCAATGAACACACATTTCTTGGTAGAATCATGCAGGACTGAAGTTTTTGATGTTTTTCTACTCCTCTCATGAGCCCAAACAAGTCTCTAAAAGCATGAGTTTGCAACTACTTTACTTTTGGAGAAAATTCAAAACATTCATTATTCAATAGAGCCCAATAGCAAAAATCAGGTTTTGAATGAAGAATCACATTTCTTGGTAGAATGATGCAGGATTGAAATTTTTGATGGTTTTTTACTCCTCTCTACAGCCCAAACAAGTTTCTAAAAGGATGAGTTTGCAACTGCTTTACTTTTGGAGAAAATTCAAAACATTCATTATTCAATAGGGCCCAAACTATCAAAAACCAGCGGTTTGAATGAACACACATTTCTTGGTAGAATCATGCAGGACTCAAATTTTTGATGTTTTTCTACTCCTCTCATGAGCCCAAACAAGTCTCTAAAAGCATGAGTTTGCAACTACTTTACTTTTGGAGAAAATTCAAAACATTCATTATTCAATAGAGCCCAATAGCAAAAATCAGGTTTTGAATGAAGAATCACATTTCTTGGTAGAATCATGCAGGATTGAAATTTTTGATGGTTTTTTACTCCTCTCAACAGCCCAAACAAGTTTCTAAAAGGATGAGTTTGCAACTACTTTACTTTTGGAGAAAATTCAAAACATTCATTATTCAATAGGGCCCAAACTATCAAAAACCAGCGGTTTCAATGAACACACATTTCTTGGTAGAATCATGCAGGACTGAAATTTTTGATGTTTTTCTACTCCTCTCATGAGCCCAAACAAGTCTCTAAAAGCATGAGTTTGCAACTACTTTACTTTTGGAGAAAATTCAAAACATTCATTATTCAATAGAGCCCAATAGCAAAAATCAGGTTTTGAATGAAGAATCACATTTCTTGGTAGAATCATGCAGGATTGAAATTTTTGATGGTTTTTTACTCCTCTCAACAGCCCAAACAAGTTTCTAAAAGGATGAGTTTGCAACTACTTTACTTTTGGAGAAAATTCAAAACATTCATTATTCAATAGGGCCCAAACTATCAAAAACCAGCGGTTTCAATGAACACACATTTCTTGGAAGAATCATGCAGGACTGAAATTTTTGATGTTTTTCTACTCCTCTCATGAGCCCAAACAAGTCTCTAAAAGCATGAGTTTGCAACTACTTTACTTTTGGAGAAAATTCAAAACATTCATTATTCAATAGAGCCCAATAGCAAAAATCAGGTTTTGAATGAAGAATCACAGTTCTTGGTAGAATCATGCAGGATTGAAATTTTTGATGGTTTTTTACTCCTCTCAACAGCCCAAACAAGTTTCTAAAAGGATGAGTTTGCAACTACTTTACTTTTGGAGAAAATTCAAAACATTCATTATTCAATAGGGCCCAAACTATCAAAAACCAGCGGTTTCAATGAACACACATTTCTTGGAAGAATCATGCAGGACTGAAATTTTTGATGTTTTTCTACTCCTCTCATGAGCCCAAACAAGTCTCTAAAAGCATGAGTTTGCAACTACTTTACTTTTGGAGAAAATTCAAAACATTCATTATTCAATAGAGCCCAATAGCAAAAATCAGGTTTTGAATGAAGAATCACATTTCTTGGTAGAATCATGCAGGATTGAAATTTTTGATGGTTTTTTACTCCTCTCAACAGCCCAAACAAGTTTCTAAAAGGATGAGTTTGCAACTACTTTACTTTTGGAGAAAATTCAAAACATTCATTATTCAATAGGGCCCAAACTATCAAAAACCAGCGGTTTCAATGAACACACATTTCTTGGAAGAATCATGCAGGACTGAAATTTTTGATGTTTTTCTACTCCTCTCATGAGCCCAAACAAGTCTCTAAAAGCATGAGTTTGCAACTACTTTACTTTTGGAGAAAATTCAAAACATTCATTATTCAATAGAGCCCAATAGCAAAAATCAGGTTTTGAATGAAGAATCACATTTCTTGGTAGAATCATGCAGGATTGAAATTTTTGATGGTTTTTTACTCCTCTCAACAGCCCAAACAAGTTTCTAAAAGGATGAGTTTGCAACTACTTTACTTTTGGAGAAAATTCAAAACATTCATTATTCAATAGGGCCCAAACTATCAAAAACCAGCGGTTTCAATGAACACACATTTCTTGGAAGAATCATGCAGGACTGAAATTTTTGATGTTTTTCTACTCCTCTCATGAGCCCAAACAAGTCTCTAAAAGCATGAGTTTGCAACTACTTTACTTTTGGAGAAAATTCAAAACATTCATTATTCAATAGAGCCCAATAGCAAAAATCAGGTTTTGAATGAAGAATCACATTTCTTGGTAGAATCATGCAGGATTGAAATTTTTGATGGTTTTTTACTCCTCTCAACAGCCCAAACAAGTTTCTAAAAGGATGAGTTTGCAACTACTTTACTTTCGGAGAAAATTCAAAACATTCATTATTCAATAGGGCCCAAACTATCAAAAACCAGCGGTTTCAATGAACACACATTTCTTGGTAAAATCATGCAGGACTGAAATTTTTGATGTTTTTCTACTCCTCTCATGAGCCCAAACAAGTCTCTAAAAGCATGAGTTTGCAACTACTTTACTTTTGGAGAAAATTCAAAACATTCATTATTCAATAGAGCCCAATAGCAAAAATCAGGTTTTGAATGAAGAATCACATTTCTTGGTAGAATGATGCAGGATTGAAATTTTTGATGGTTTTTTACTCCTCTCTACAGCCCAAACAAGTTTCTAAAAGGATGAGTTTGCAACTGCTTTACTTTTGGAGAAAATTCAAAACATTCATTATTCAATAGGGCCCAAACTATCAAAAACCAGCGGTTTGAATGAACACACATTTCTTGGTAGAATCATGCAGGACTCAAATTTTTGATGTTTTTCTACTCCTCTCATGAGCCCAAACAAGTCTCTAAAAGCATGAGTTTGCAACTACTTTACTTTTGGAGAAAATTCAAAACATTCATTATTCAATAGAGCCCAATAGCAAAAATCAGGTTTTGAATGAAGAATCACATTTCTTGGTAGAATCATGCAGGATTGAAATTTTTGATGGTTTTTTACTCCTCTCAACAGCCCAAACAAGTTTCTAAAAGGATGAGTTTGCAACTACTTTACTTTTGGAGAAAATTCAAAACATTCATTATTCAATAGGGCCCAAACTATCAAAAACCAGCGGTTTCAATGAACACACATTTCTTGGTAGAATCATGCAGGACTGAAATTTTTGATGTTTTTCTACTCCTCTCATGAGCCCAAACAAGTCTCTAAAAGCATGAGTTTGCAACTACTTTACTTTTGGAGAAAATTCAAAACATTCATTATTCAATAGAGCCCAATAGCAAAAATCAGGTTTTGAATGAAGAATCACATTTCTTGGTAGAATCATGCAGGATTGAAATTTTTGATGGTTTTTTACTCCTCTCAACAGCCCAAACAAGTTTCTAAAAGGATGAGTTTGCAACTACTTTACTTTTGGAGAAAATTCAAAACATTCATTATTCAATAGGGCCCAAACTATCAAAAACCAGCGGTTTCAATGAACACACATTTCTTGGAAGAATCATGCAGGACTGAAATTTTTGATGTTTTTCTACTCCTCTCATGAGCCCAAACAAGTCTCTAAAAGCATGAGTTTGCAACTACTTTACTTTTGGAGAAAATTCAAAACATTCATTATTCAATAGAGCCCAATAGCAAAAATCAGGTTTTGAATGAAGAATCACAGTTCTTGGTAGAATCATGCAGGATTGAAATTTTTGATGGTTTTTTACTCCTCTCAACAGCCCAAACAAGTTTCTAAAAGGATGAGTTTGCAACTACTTTACTTTTGGAGAAAATTCAAAACATTCATTATTCAATAGGGCCCAAACTATCAAAAACCAGCGGTTTCAATGAACACACATTTCTTGGAAGAATCATGCAGGACTGAAATTTTTGATGTTTTTCTACTCCTCTCATGAGCCCAAACAAGTCTCTAAAAGCATGAGTTTGCAACTACTTTACTTTTGGAGAAAATTCAAAACATTCATTATTCAATAGAGCCCAATAGCAAAAATCAGGTTTTGAATGAAGAATCACATTTCTTGGTAGAATCATGCAGGATTGAAATTTTTGATGGTTTTTTACTCCTCTCAACAGCCCAAACAAGTTTCTAAAAGGATGAGTTTGCAACTACTTTACTTTTGGAGAAAATTCAAAACATTCATTATTCAATAGGGCCCAAACTATCAAAAACCAGCGGTTTCAATGAACACACATTTCTTGGAAGAATCATGCAGGACTGAAATTTTTGATGTTTTTCTACTCCTCTCATGAGCCCAAACAAGTCTCTAAAAGCATGAGTTTGCAACTACTTTACTTTTGGAGAAAATTCAAAACATTCATTATTCAATAGAGCCCAATAGCAAAAATCAGGTTTTGAATGAAGAATCACATTTCTTGGTAGAATCATGCAGGATTGAAATTTTTGATGGTTTTTTACTCCTCTCAACAGCCCAAACAAGTTTCTAAAAGGATGAGTTTGCAACTACTTTACTTTTGGAGAAAATTCAAAACATTCATTATTCAATAGGGCCCAAACTATCAAAAACCAGCGGTTTCAATGAACACACATTTCTTGGAAGAATCATGCAGGACTGAAATTTTTGATGTTTTTCTACTCCTCTCATGAGCCCAAACAAGTCTCTAAAAGCATGAGTTTGCAACTACTTTACTTTTGGAGAAAATTCAAAACATTCATTATTCAATAGAGCCCAATAGCAAAAATCAGGTTTTGAATGAAGAATCACATTTCTTGGTAGAATCATGCAGGATTGAAATTTTTGATGGTTTTTTACTCCTCTCAACAGCCCAAACAAGTTTCTAAAAGGATGAGTTTGCAACTACTTTACTTTCGGAGAAAATTCAAAACATTCATTATTCAATAGGGCCCAAACTATCAAAAACCAGCGGTTTCAATGAACACACATTTCTTGGTAAAATCATGCAGGACTGAAATTTTTGATGTTTTTCTACTCCTCTCATGAGCCCAAACAAGTCTCTAAAAGCATGAGTTTGCAACTACTTTACTTTTGGAGAAAATTCAAAACATTCATTATTCAATAGAGCCCAATAGCAAAAATCAGGTTTTGAATGAAGAATCACATTTCTTGGTAGAATCATGCAGGATTGAAATTTTTGATGTTTTTTACTCCTCTCAACAGCCCAAACAAGTTTCTAAAAGGATGAGTTTGCAACTGCTTTACTTTTGGAGAAAATTCAAAACATTCATTATTCAATAGGGCCCAAACTATCAAAAACCAGCGGTTTCAATGAACACACATTTCTTGGTAGAATCATGCAGGACTGAAATTTTTGATGTTTTTCTACTCCTCTCATGAGCCCAAACAAGTCTCTAAAAGCATGAGTTTGCAACTACTTTACTTTTGGAGAAAATTCAAAACATTCATTATTCAATAGAGCCCAATAGCAAAAATCAGGTTTTGAATGAAGAATCACATTTCTTGGTAGAATCATGCAGGATTGAAATTTTTGATGGTTTTTTACTCCTCTCTACAGCCCAAACAAGTTTCTAAAAGGATGAGTTTGCAACTGCTTTACTTTTGGAGAAAATTCAAAACATTCATTATTCAATAGGGCCCAAACTATCAAAAACCAGCGGTTTGAATGAACACACATTTCTTGGTAGAATCATGCAGGACTCAAATTTTTGATGTTTTTCTACTCCTCTCATGAGCCCAAACAAGTTTCTAAAAGCATGAGTTTGCAACTACTTTACTTTTGGAGAAAATTCAAAACATTCATTATTCAATAGAGCCCAATAGCAAAAATCAGGTTTTGAATGAAGAATCACATTTCTTGGTAGAATCATGCAGGATTGAAATTTTTGATGGTTTTTTACTCCTCTCAACAGCCCAAACAAGTTTCTAAAAGGATGAGTTTGCAACTACTTTACTTTTGGAGAAAATTCAAAACATTCATTATTCAATAGGGCCCAAACTATCAAAAACCAGCGGTTTCAATGAACACACATTTCTTGGTAGAATCATGCAGGACTGAAATTTTTGATGTTTTTCTACTCCTCTCATGAGCCCAAACAAGTCTCTAAAAGCATGAGTTTGCAACTACTTTACTTTTGGAGAAAATTCAAAACATTCATTATTCAATAGAGCCCAATAGCAAAAATCAGGTTTTGAATGAAGAATCACAGTTCTTGGTAGAATCATGCAGGATTGAAATTTTTGATGGTTTTTTACTCCTCTCAACAGCCCAAACAAGTTTCTAAAAGGATGAGTTTGCAACTACTTTACTTTTGGAGAAAATTCAAAACATTCATTATTCAATAGGGCCCAAACTATCAAAAACCAGCGGTTTCAATGAACACACATTTCTTGGAAGAATCATGCAGGGCTGAAATTTTTGATGTTTTTCTACTCCTCTCATGAGCCCAAACAAGTTTCTAAAAGCATGAGTTTGCAACTACTTTACTTTTGGAGAAAATTCAAAACATTCATTATTCAATAGAGCCCAATAGCAAAAATCAGGTTTTGAATGAAGAATCACAGTTCTTGGTAGAATCATGCAGGATTGAAATTTTTGATGGTTGTTTACTCCTCTCAACAGCCCAAACAAGTTTCTAAAAGGATGAGTTTGCAACTACTTTACTTTTGGAGAAAATTCAAAACATTCATTATTCAATAGAGCCCAATAGCAAAAATCAGGTTTTGAATGAAGAATCACATTTCTTGGTAGAATCATGCAGGATTGAAATTTTTGATGGTTTTTTACTCCTCTCAACAGCCCAAACAAGTTTCTAAAAGGATGAGTTTGCAACTACTTTACTTTTGGAGAAAATTCAAAACATTCATTATTCAATAGGGCCCAAACTATCAAAAACCAGCGGTTTCAATGAACACACATTTCTTGGTAGAATCATGCAGGACTGAAATTTTTGATGTTTTTCTACTCCTCTCATGAGCCCAAACAAGTCTCTAAAAGCATGAGTTTGCAACTACTTTACTTTTGGAGAAAATTCAAAACATTCATTATTCAATAGAGCCCAATAGCAAAAATCAGGTTTTGAATGAAGAATCACATTTCTTGGTAAAATCATGCAGGATTGAAATTTTTGATGGTTTTTTACTCCTCTCAACAACCCAAACAAGTTTCTAAAAGGATGAGTTTGCAACTACTTTACTTTTGGAGAAAATTCAAAACATTCATTATTCAATAGGGCCCAAACTATCAAAAACCAGCGGTTTCAATGAACACACATTTCTTGGTAGATTCATGCAGGACTGAAATTTTTGATGTTTTTCTACTCCTCTCATGAGCCCAAACAAGTTTCTAAAAGCATGAGTTTGCAACTACTTTACTTTTGGAGAAAATTCAAAACATTCACTATTCAATAGAGCCCAATAGCAAAAATCAGGTTTTGAATGAAGAATCACATTTCTTGGTAAAATCATACAGGATTGAAATTTTTGATGGTTTTTTACTCCTCTCAACAGCCCAAACAAGTTTCTAAAAGGATGAGTGTGCAACTACTTTACTTTTGGAGAAAATTCAAAACATTCATTATTCAATAGGGCCCAAACTATCAAAAACCAGCGGTTTCAATGAACACACATTTCTTGGTAGAATCATGCAGGACTGAAATTTTTGATGTTTTTCTACTCCTCTCATGAGCCCAAACAAGTCTCTAAAAGCATGAGTTTGCAACTACTTTACTTTTGGAGAAAATTCAAAACATTCATTATTCAATAGAGCCCAATAGCAAAAATCAGGTTTTGAATGAAGAATCACAGTTCTTGGTAGAATCATGCAGGATTGAAATTTTTGATGGTTTTTTACTCCTCTCAACAGCCCAAACAAGTTTCTAAAAGGATGAGTTTGCAACTACTTTACTTTTGGAGAAAATTCAAAACATTC
The DNA here is from genome assembly GCF_039654945.1 of Dendrobates tinctorius. Lineage (NCBI taxonomy): Eukaryota > Metazoa > Chordata > Amphibia > Anura > Dendrobatidae > Dendrobates > Dendrobates tinctorius. The sequence goes on along the minus strand of NW_027362006.1, from coordinate 465,918 downwards.
ATTATTCAATAGGGCCCAAACTATCAAAAACCAGCGGTTTCAATGAACACACATTTCTTGGTAGAATCATGCAGGACTGAAGTTTTTGATGTTTTTCTACTCCTCTCATGAGCCCAAACAAGTCTCTAAAAGCATGAGTTTGCAACTACTTTACTTTTGGAGAAAATTCAAAACATTCATTATTCAATAGAGCCCAATAGCAAAAATCAGGTTTTGAATGAAGAATCACATTTCTTGGTAGAATGATGCAGGATTGAAATTTTTGATGGTTTTTTACTCCTCTCTACAGCCCAAACAAGTTTCTAAAAGGATGAGTTTGCAACTGCTTTACTTTTGGAGAAAATTCAAAACATTCATTATTCAATAGGGCCCAAACTATCAAAAACCAGCGGTTTCAATGAACACACATTTCTTGGTAGAATCATGCAGGACTCAAATTTTTGATGTTTTTCTACTCCTCTCATGAGCCCAAACAAGTCTCTAAAAGCATGAGTTTGCAACTACTTTACTTTTGGAGAAAATTCAAAACATTCATTATTCAATAGAGCCCAATAGCAAAAATCAGGTTTTGAATGAAGAATCACATTTCTTGGTAGAATCATGCAGGATTGAAATTTTTGATGGTTTTTTACTCCTCTCAACAGCCCAAACAAGTTTCTAAAAGGATGAGTTTGCAACTACTTTACTTTTGGAGAAAATTCAAAACATTCATTATTCAATAGGGCCCAAACTATCAAAAACCAGCGGTTTCAATGAACACACAATTCTTGGTAGAATCATGCAGGACTGAAATTTTTGATGTTTTTCTACTCCTCTCATGAGCCCAAACAAGTCTCTAAAAGCATGAGTTTGCAACTACTTTACTTTTGGAGAAAATTCAAAACATTCATTATTCAATAGAGCCCAATAGCAAAAATCAGGTTTTGAATGAAGAATCACATTTCTTGGTAGAATCATGCAGGATTGAAATTTTTGATGGTTTTTTACTCCTCTCAACAGCCCAAACAAGTTTCTAAAAGGATGAGTTTGCAACTACTTTACTTTTGGAGAAAATTCAAAACATTCATTATTCAATAGAGCCCAATAGCAAAAATCAGGTTTTGAATGAAGAATCACATTTCTTGGTAGAATCATGCAGGATTGAAATTTTTGATGGTTTTTTACTCCTCTCAACAGCCCAAACAAGTTTCTAAAAGGATGAGTTTGCAACTACTTTACTTTTGGAGAAAATTCAAAACATTCATTATTCAATAGGGCCCAAACTATCAAAAACCAGCGGTTTCAATGAACACACATTTCTTGGTAGAATCATGCAGGACTGAAATTTTTGATGTTTTTCTACTCCTCTCATGAGCCCAAACAAGTCTCTAAAAGCATGAGTTTGCAACTACTTTACTTTTGGAGAAAATTCAAAACATTCATTATTCAATAGAGCCCAATAGCAAAAATCAGGTTTTGAATGAAGAATCACATTTCTTGGTAAAATCATGCAGGATTGAAATTTTTGATGGTTTTTTACTCCTCTCAACAACCCAAACAAGTTTCTAAAAGGATGAGTTTGCAACTACTTTACTTTTGGAGAAAATTCAAAACATTCATTATTCAATAGGGCCCAAACTATCAAAAACCAGCGGTTTCAATGAACACACATTTCTTGGTAGAATCATGCAGGACTGAAATTTTTGATGTTTTTCTACTCCTCTCATGAGCCCAAACAAGTTTCTAAAAGCATGAGTTTGCAACTACTTTACTTTTGGAGAAAATTCAAAACATTCACTATTCAACAGAGACCAATAGCAAAAATCAGGTTTTGAATGAAGAATCACATTTCTTGGTAAAATCATGCAGGATTGAAATTTTTGATGGTTTTTTACTCCTCTCAACAGCCCAAACAAGTTTCTAAAAGGATGAGTTTGCAACTACTTTACTTTTGGAGAAAATTCAAAACATTCATTATTCAATAGGGCCCAAACTATCAAAAACCAGCGGTTTCAATGAACACACATTTCTTGGTAGAATCATGCAGGACTGAAATTTTTGATGTTTTTCTACTCCTCTCATGAGCCCAAACAAGTCTCTAAAAGCATGAGTTTGCAACTACTTTACTTTTGGAGAAAATTCAAAACATTCATTATTCAATAGAGCCCAATAGCAAAAATCAGGTTTTGAATGAAGAATCACAGTTCTTGGTAGAATCATGCAGGATTGAAATTTTTGATGGTTTTTTACTCCTCTCAACAGCCCAAACAAGTTTCTAAAAGGATGAGTTTGCAACTACTTTACTTTTGGAGAAAATTCAAAACATTCATTATTCAATAGGGCCCAAACTATCAAAAACCAGCGGTTTCAATGAACACACATTTCTTGGAAGAATCATGCAGGGCTGAAATTTTTGATGTTTTTCTACTCCTCTCATGAGCCCAAACAAGTTTCTAAAAGCATGAGTTTGCAACTACTTTACTTTTGGAGAAAATTCAAAACATTCATTATTCAATAGAGCCCAATAGCAAAAATCAGGTTTTGAATGAAGAATCACAGTTCTTGGTAGAATCATGCAGGATTGAAATTTTTGATGGTTTTTTACTCCTCTCAACAGCCCAAACAAGTTTCTAAAAGGATGAGTTTGCAACTACTTTACTTTTGGAGAAAATTCAAAACATTCATTATTCAATAGAGCCCAATAGCAAAAATCAGGTTTTGAATGAAGAATCACATTTCTTGGTAGAATCATGCAGGATTGAAATTTTTGATGGTTTTTTACTCCTCTCAACAGCCCAAACAAGTTTCTAAAAGGATGAGTTTGCAACTACTTTACTTTTGGAGAAAATTCAAAACATTCATTATTCAATAGGGCCCAAACTATCAAAAACCAGCGGTTTCAATGAACACACATTTCTTGGTAGAATCATGCAGGACTGAAATTTTTGATGTTTTTCTACTCCTCTCATGAGCCCAAACAAGTCTCTAAAAGCATGAGTTTGCAACTACTTTACTTTTGGAGAAAATTCAAAACATTCATTATTCAATAGAGCCCAATAGCAAAAATCAGGTTTTGAATGAAGAATCACATTTCTTGGTAAAATCATGCAGGATTGAAATTTTTGATGGTTTTTTACTCCTCTCAACAACCCAAACAAGTTTCTAAAAGGATGAGTTTGCAACTACTTTACTTTTGGAGAAAATTCAAAACATTCATTATTCAATAGGGCCCAAACTATCAAAAACCAGCGGTTTCAATGAACACACATTTCTTGGTAGAATCATGCAGGACTGAAATTTTTGATGTTTTTCTACTCCTCTCATGAGCCCAAACAAGTTTCTAAAAGCATGAGTTTGCAACTACTTTACTTTTGGAGAAAATTCAAAACATTCACTATTCAACAGAGACCAATAGCAAAAATCAGGTTTTGAATGAAGAATCACATTTCTTGGTAAAATCATGCAGGATTGAAATTTTTGATGGTTTTTTACTCCTCTCAACAGCCCAAACAAGTTTCTAAAAGGATGAGTTTGCAACTACTTTACTTTTGGAGAAAATTCAAAACATTCATTATTCAATAGGGCCCAAACTATCAAAAACCAGCGGTTTCAATGAACACACATTTCTTGGTAGAATCATGCAGGACTGAAATTTTTGATGTTTTTCTACTCCTCTCATGAGCCCAAACAAGTCTCTAAAAGCATGAGTTTGCAACTACTTTACTTTTGGAGAAAATTCAAAACATTCATTATTCAATAGAGCCCAATAGCAAAAATCAGGTTTTGAATGAAGAATCACAGTTCTTGGTAGAATCATGCAGGATTGAAATTTTTGATGGTTTTTTACTCCTCTCAACAGCCCAAACAAGTTTCTAAAAGGATGAGTTTGCAACTACTTTACTTTTGGAGAAAATTCAAAACATTCATTATTCAATAGGGCCCAAACTATCAAAAACCAGCGGTTTCAATGAACACACATTTCTTGGTAGAATCATGCAGGACTGAAGTTTTTGATGTTTTTCTACTCCTCTCATGAGCCCAAACAAGTCTCTAAAAGCATGAGTTTGCAACTACTTTACTTTTGGAGAAAATTCAAAACATTCATTATTCAATAGAGCCCAATAGCAAAAATCAGGTTTTGAATGAAGAATCACATTTCTTGGTAGAATGATGCAGGATTGAAATTTTTGATGGTTTTTTATTCCTCTCTACAGCCCAAACAAGTTTCTAAAAGGATGAGTTTGCAACTGCTTTACTTTTGGAGAAAATTCAAAACATTCATTATTCAATAGGGCCCAAACTATCAAAAACCAGCGGTTTGAATGAACACACATTTCTTGGTAGAATCATGCAGGACTCAAATTTTTGATGTTTTTCTACTCCTCTCATGAGCCCAAACAAGTCTCTAAAAGCATGAGTTTGCAACTACTTTACTTTTGGAGAAAATTCAAAACATTCATTATTCAATAGAGCCCAATAGCAAAAATCAGGTTTTGAATGAAGAATCACATTTCTTGGTAGAATCATGCAGGATTGAAATTTTTGATGGTTTTTTACTCCTCTCAACAGCCCAAACAAGTTTCTAAAAGGATGAGTTTGCAACTACTTTACTTTTGGAGAAAATTCAAAACATTCATTATTCAATAGGGCCCAAACTATCAAAAACCAGCGGTTTCAATGAACACACATTTCTTGGTAGAATCATGCAGGACTGAAATTTTTGATGTTTTTCTACTCCTCTCATGAGCCCAAACAAGTCTCTAAAAGCATGAGTTTGCAACTACTTTACTTTTGGAGAAAATTCAAAACATTCATTATTCAATAGAGCCCAATAGCAAAAATCAGGTTTTGAATGAAGAATCACATTTCTTGGTAGAATCATGCAGGATTGAAATTTTTGATGGTTTTTTACTCCTCTCAACAGCCCAAACAAGTTTCTAAAAGGATGAGTTTGCAACTACTTTACTTTTGGAGAAAATTCAAAACATTCATTATTCAATAGGGCCCAAACTATCAAAAACCAGCGGTTTCAATGAACACACATTTCTTGGAAGAATCATGCAGGACTGAAATTTTTGATGTTTTTCTACTCCTCTCATGAGCCCAAACAAGTCTCTAAAAGCATGAGTTTGCAACTACTTTACTTTTGGAGAAAATTCAAAACATTCATTATTCAATAGAGCCCAATAGCAAAAATCAGGTTTTGAATGAAGAATCACATTTCTTGGTAGAATCATGCAGGATTGAAATTTTTGATGGTTTTTTACTCCTCTCAACAGCCCAAACAAGTTTCTAAAAGGATGAGTTTACAACTACTTTACTTTTGGAGAAAATTCAAAACATTCATTATTCAATAGGGCCCAAACTATCAAAAACCAGCGGTTTCAATGAACACACATTTCTTGGAAGAATCATGCAGGACTGAAATTTTTGATGTTTTTCTACTCCTCTCATGAGCCCAAACAAGTCTCTAAAAGCATGAGTTTGCAACTACTTTACTTTTGGAGAAAATTCAAAACATTCATTATTCAATAGAGCCCAATAGCAAAAATCAGGTTTTGAATGAAGAATCACATTTCTTGGTAGAATCATGCAGGATTGAAATTTTTGATGGTTTTTTACTCCTCTCAACAGCCCAAACAAGTTTCTAAAAGGATGAGTTTGCAACTACTTTACTTTCGGAGAAAATTCAAAACATTCATTATTCAATAGGGCCCAAACTATCAAAAACCAGCGGTTTCAATGAACACACATTTCTTGGTAGAATCATGCAGGACTGAAATTTTTGATGTTTTTCTACTCCTCTCATGAGCCCAAACAAGTCTCTAAAAGCATGAGTTTGCAACTACTTTACTTTTGGAGAAAATTCAAAACATTCATTATTCAATAGAGCCCAATAGCAAAAATCAGGTTTTGAATGAAGAATCACATTTCTTGGTAGAATCATGCAGGATTGAAATTTTTGATGGTTTTTTACTCCTCTCTACAGCCCAAACAAGTTTCTAAAAGGATGAGTTTGCAACTGCTTTACTTTTGGAGAAAATTCAAAACATTCATTATTCAATAGGGCCCAAACTATCAAAAACCAGCGGTTTGAATGAACACACATTTCTTGGTAGAATCATGCAGGACTCAAATTTTTGATGTTTTTCTACTCCTCTCATGAGCCCAAACAAGTTTCTAAAAGCATGAGTTTGCAACTACTTTACTTTTGGAGAAAATTCAAAACATTCATTATTCAATAGAGCCCAATAGCAAAAATCAGGTTTTGAATGAAGAATCACATTTCTTGGTAGAATCATGCAGGATTGAAATTTTTGATGGTTTTTTACTCCTCTCAACAGCCCAAACAAGTTTCTAAAAGGATGAGTTTGCAACTACTTTACTTTTGGAGAAAATTCAAAACATTCATTATTCAATAGGGCCCAAACTATCAAAAACCAGCGGTTTCAATGAACACACATTTCTTGGTAGAATCATGCAGGACTGAAATTTTTGATGTTTTTCTACTCCTCTCATGAGCCCAAACAAGTCTCTAAAAGCATGAGTTTGCAACTACTTTACTTTTGGAGAAAATTCAAAACATTCATTATTCAATAGAGCCCAATAGCAAAAATCAGGTTTTGAATGAAGAATCACAGTTCTTGGTAGAATCATGCAGGATTGAAATTTTTGATGGTTTTTTACTCCTCTCAACAGCCCAAACAAGTTTCTAAAAGGATGAGTTTGCAACTACTTTACTTTTGGAGAAAATTCAAAACATTCATTATTCAATAGGGCCCAAACTATCAAAAACCAGCGGTTTCAATGAACACACATTTCTTGGAAGAATCATGCAGGGCTGAAATTTTTGATGTTTTTCTACTCCTCTCATGAGCCCAAACAAGTTTCTAAAAGCATGAGTTTGCAACTACTTTACTTTTGGAGAAAATTCAAAACATTCATTATTCAATAGAGCCCAATAGCAAAAATCAGGTTTTGAATGAAGAATCACAGTTCTTGGTAGAATCATGCAGGATTGAAATTTTTGATGGTTGTTTACTCCTCTCAACAGCCCAAACAAGTTTCTAAAAGGATGAGTTTGCAACTACTTTACTTTTGGAGAAAATTCAAAACATTCATTATTCAATAGAGCCCAATAGCAAAAATCAGGTTTTGAATGAAGAATCACATTTCTTGGTAGAATCATGCAGGATTGAAATTTTTGATGGTTTTTTACTCCTCTCAACAGCCCAAACAAGTTTCTAAAAGGATGAGTTTGCAACTACTTTACTTTTGGAGAAAATTCAAAACATTCATTATTCAATAGGGCCCAAACTATCAAAAACCAGCGGTTTCAATGAACACACATTTCTTGGTAGAATCATGCAGGACTGAAATTTTTGATGTTTTTCTACTCCTCTCATGAGCCCAAACAAGTCTCTAAAAGCATGAGTTTGCAACTACTTTACTTTTGGAGAAAATTCAAAACATTCATTATTCAATAGAGCCCAATAGCAAAAATCAGGTTTTGAATGAAGAATCACATTTCTTGGTAAAATCATGCAGGATTGAAATTTTTGATGGTTTTTTACTCCTCTCAACAACCCAAACAAGTTTCTAAAAGGATGAGTTTGCAACTACTTTACTTTTGGAGAAAATTCAAAACATTCATTATTCAATAGGGCCCAAACTATCAAAAACCAGCGGTTTCAATGAACACACATTTCTTGGTAGATTCATGCAGGACTGAAATTTTTGATGTTTTTCTACTCCTCTCATGAGCCCAAACAAGTTTCTAAAAGCATGAGTTTGCAACTACTTTACTTTTGGAGAAAATTCAAAACATTCACTATTCAATAGAGCCCAATAGCAAAAATCAGGTTTTGAATGAAGAATCACATTTCTTGGTAAAATCATACAGGATTGAAATTTTTGATGGTTTTTTACTCCTCTCAACAGCCCAAACAAGTTTCTAAAAGGATGAGTGTGCAACTACTTTACTTTTGGAGAAAATTCAAAACATTCATTATTCAATAGGGCCCAAACTATCAAAAACCAGCGGTTTCAATGAACACACATTTCTTGGTAGAATCATGCAGGACTGAAATTTTTGATGTTTTTCTACTCCTCTCATGAGCCCAAACAAGTCTCTAAAAGCATGAGTTTGCAACTACTTTACTTTTGGAGAAAATTCAAAACATTCATTATTCAATAGAGCCCAATAGCAAAAATCAGGTTTTGAATGAAGAATCACAGTTCTTGGTAGAATCATGCAGGATTGAAATTTTTGATGGTTTTTTACTCCTCTCAACAGCCCAAACAAGTTTCTAAAAGGATGAGTTTGCAACTACTTTACTTTTGGAGAAAATTCAAAACATTCATTATTCAATAGGGCCCAAACTATCAAAAACCAGCGGTTTCAATGAACACACATTTCTTGGTAGAATCATGCAGGACTGAAGTTTTTGATGTTTTTCTACTCCTCTCATGAGCCCAAACAAGTCTCTAAAAGCATGAGTTTGCAACTACTTTACTTTTGGAGAAAATTCAAAACATTCATTATTCAATAGAGCCCAATAGCAAAAATCAGGTTTTGAATGAAGAATCACATTTCTTGGTAGAATGATGCAGGATTGAAATTTTTGATGGTTTTTTACTCCTCTCTACAGCCCAAACAAGTTTCTAAAAGGATGAGTTTGCAACTGCTTTACTTTTGGAGAAAATTCAAAACATTCATTATTCAATAGGGCCCAAACTATCAAAAACCAGCGGTTTCAATGAACACACATTTCTTGGTAGAATCATGCAGGACTCAAATTTTTGATGTTTTTCTACTCCTCTCATGAGCCCAAACAAGTCTCTAAAAGCATGAGTTTGCAACTACTTTACTTTTGGAGAAAATTCAAAACATTCATTATTCAATAGAGCCCAATAGCAAAAATCAGGTTTTGAATGAAGAATCACATTTCTTGGTAGAATCATGCAGGATTGAAATTTTTGATGGTTTTTTACTCCTCTCAACAGCCCAAACAAGTTTCTAAAAGGATGAGTTTGCAACTACTTTACTTTTGGAGAAAATTCAAAACATTCATTATTCAATAGGGCCCAAACTATCAAAAACCAGCGGTTTCAATGAACACACAATTCTTGGTAGAATCATGCAGGACTGAAATTTTTGATGTTTTTCTACTCCTCTCATGAGCCCAAACAAGTCTCTAAAAGCATGAGTTTGCAACTACTTTACTTTTGGAGAAAATTCAAAACATTCATTATTCAATAGAGCCCAATAGCAAAAATCAGGTTTTGAATGAAGAATCACATTTCTTGGTAGAATCATGCAGGATTGAAATTTTTGATGGTTTTTTACTCCTCTCAACAGCCCAAACAAGTTTCTAAAAGGATGAGTTTGCAACTACTTTACTTTTGGAGAAAATTCAAAACATTCATTATTCAATAGAGCCCAATAGCAAAAATCAGGTTTTGAATGAAGAATCACATTTCTTGGTAGAATCATGCAGGATTGAAATTTTTGATGGTTTTTTACTCCTCTCAACAGCCCAAACAAGTTTCTAAAAGGATGAGTTTGCAACTACTTTACTTTTGGAGAAAATTCAAAACATTCATTATTCAATAGGGCCCAAACTATCAAAAACCAGCGGTTTCAATGAACACACATTTCTTGGTAGAATCATGCAGGACTGAAATTTTTGATGTTTTTCTACTCCTCTCATGAGCCCAAACAAGTCTCTAAAAGCATGAGTTTGCAACTACTTTACTTTTGGAGAAAATTCAAAACATTCATTATTCAATAGAGCCCAATAGCAAAAATCAGGTTTTGAATGAAGAATCACATTTCTTGGTAAAATCATGCAGGATTGAAATTTTTGATGGTTTTTTACTCCTCTCAACAACCCAAACAAGTTTCTAAAAGGATGAGTTTGCAACTACTTTACTTTTGGAGAAAATTCAAAACATTCATTATTCAATAGGGCCCAAACTATCAAAAACCAGCGGTTTCAATGAACACACATTTCTTGGTAGAATCATGCAGGACTGAAATTTTTGATGTTTTTCTACTCCTCTCATGAGCCCAAACAAGTTTCTAAAAGCATGAGTTTGCAACTACTTTACTTTTGGAGAAAATTCAAAACATTCACTATTCAACAGAGACCAATAGCAAAAATCAGGTTTTGAATGAAGAATCACATTTCTTGGTAAAATCATGCAGGATTGAAATTTTTGATGGTTTTTTACTCCTCTCAACAGCCCAAACAAGTTTCTAAAAGGATGAGTTTGCAACTACTTTACTTTTGGAGAAAATTCAAAACATTCATTATTCAATAGGGCCCAAACTATCAAAAACCAGCGGTTTCAATGAACACACATTTCTTGGTAGAATCATGCAGGACTGAAATTTTTGATGTTTTTCTACTCCTCTCATGAGCCCAAACAAGTCTCTAAAAGCATGAGTTTGCAACTACTTTACTTTTGGAGAAAATTCAAAACATTCATTATTCAATAGAGCCCAATAGCAAAAATCAGGTTTTGAATGAAGAATCACAGTTCTTGGTAGAATCATGCAGGATTGAAATTTTTGATGGTTTTTTACTCCTCTCAACAGCCCAAACAAGTTTCTAAAAGGATGAGTTTGCAACTACTTTACTTTTGGAGAAAATTCAAAACATTCATTATTCAATAGGGCCCAAACTATCAAAAACCAGCGGTTTCAATGAACACACATTTCTTGGAAGAATCATGCAGGGCTGAAATTTTTGATGTTTTTCTACTCCTCTCATGAGCCCAAACAAGTTTCTAAAAGCATGAGTTTGCAACTACTTTACTTTTGGAGAAAATTCAAAACATTCATTATTCAATAGAGCCCAATAGCAAAAATCAGGTTTTGAATGAAGAATCACAGTTCTTGGTAGAATCATGCAGGATTGAAATTTTTGATGGTTTTTTACTCCTCTCAACAGCCCAAACAAGTTTCTAAAAGGATGAGTTTGCAACTACTTTACTTTTGGAGAAAATTCAAAACATTCATTATTCAATAGAGCCCAATAGCAAAAATCAGGTTTTGAATGAAGAATCACATTTCTTGGTAGAATCATGCAGGATTGAAATTTTTGATGGTTTTTTACTCCTCTCAACAGCCCAAACAAGTTTCTAAAAGGATGAGTTTGCAACTACTTTACTTTTGGAGAAAATTCAAAACATTCATTATTCAATAGGGCCCAAACTATCAAAAACCAGCGGTTTCAATGAACACACATTTCTTGGTAGAATCATGCAGGACTGAAATTTTTGATGTTTTTCTACTCCTCTCATGAGCCCAAACAAGTCTCTAAAAGCATGAGTTTGCAACTACTTTACTTTTGGAGAAAATTCAAAACATTCATTATTCAATAGAGCCCAATAGCAAAAATCAGGTTTTGAATGAAGAATCACATTTCTTGGTAAAATCATGCAGGATTGAAATTTTTGATGGTTTTTTACTCCTCTCAACAACCCAAACAAGTTTCTAAAAGGATGAGTTTGCAACTACTTTACTTTTGGAGAAAATTCAAAACATTCATTATTCAATAGGGCCCAAACTATCAAAAACCAGCGGTTTCAATGAACACACATTTCTTGGTAGAATCATGCAGGACTGAAATTTTTGATGTTTTTCTACTCCTCTCATGAGCCCAAACAAGTTTCTAAAAGCATGAGTTTGCAACTACTTTACTTTTGGAGAAAATTCAAAACATTCACTATTCAACAGAGACCAATAGCAAAAATCAGGTTTTGAATGAAGAATCACATTTCTTGGTAAAATCATGCAGGATTGAAATTTTTGATGGTTTTTTACTCCTCTCAACAGCCCAAACAAGTTTCTAAAAGGATGAGTTTGCAACTACTTTACTTTTGGAGAAAATTCAAAACATTCATTATTCAATAGGGCCCAAACTATCAAAAACCAGCGGTTTCAATGAACACACATTTCTTGGTAGAATCATGCAGGACTGAAATTTTTGATGTTTTTCTACTCCTCTCATGAGCCCAAACAAGTCTCTAAAAGCATGAGTTTGCAACTACTTTACTTTTGGAGAAAATTCAAAACATTCATTATTCAATAGAGCCCAATAGCAAAAATCAGGTTTTGAATGAAGAATCACAGTTCTTGGTAGAATCATGCAGGATTGAAATTTTTGATGGTTTTTTACTCCTCTCAACAGCCCAAACAAGTTTCTAAAAGGATGAGTTTGCAACTACTTTACTTTTGGAGAAAATTCAAAACATTCATTATTCAATAGGGCCCAAACTATCAAAAACCAGCGGTTTCAATGAACACACATTTCTTGGTAGAATCATGCAGGACTGAAGTTTTTGATGTTTTTCTACTCCTCTCATGAGCCCAAACAAGTCTCTAAAAGCATGAGTTTGCAACTACTTTACTTTTGGAGAAAATTCAAAACATTCATTATTCAATAGAGCCCAATAGCAAAAATCAGGTTTTGAATGAAGAATCACATTTCTTGGTAGAATGATGCAGGATTGAAATTTTTGATGGTTTTTTATTCCTCTCTACAGCCCAAACAAGTTTCTAAAAGGATGAGTTTGCAACTGCTTTACTTTTGGAGAAAATTCAAAACATTCATTATTCAATAGGGCCCAAACTATCAAAAACCAGCGGTTTGAATGAACACACATTTCTTGGTAGAATCATGCAGGACTCAAATTTTTGATGTTTTTCTACTCCTCTCATGAGCCCAAACAAGTCTCTAAAAGCATGAGTTTGCAACTACTTTACTTTTGGAGAAAATTCAAAACATTCATTATTCAATAGAGCCCAATAGCAAAAATCAGGTTTTGAATGAAGAATCACATTTCTTGGTAGAATCATGCAGGATTGAAATTTTTGATGGTTTTTTACTCCTCTCAACAGCCCAAACAAGTTTCTAAAAGGATGAGTTTGCAACTACTTTACTTTTGGAGAAAATTCAAAACATTCATTATTCAATAGGGCCCAAACTATCAAAAACCAGCGGTTTCAATGAACACACATTTCTTGGTAGAATCATGCAGGACTGAAATTTTTGATGTTTTTCTACTCCTCTCATGAGCCCAAACAAGTCTCTAAAAGCATGAGTTTGCAACTACTTTACTTTTGGAGAAAATTCAAAACATTCATTATTCAATAGAGCCCAATAGCAAAAATCAGGTTTTGAATGAAGAATCACATTTCTTGGTAGAATCATGCAGGATTGAAATTTTTGATGGTTTTTTACTCCTCTCAACAGCCCAAACAAGTTTCTAAAAGGATGAGTTTGCAACTACTTTACTTTTGGAGAAAATTCAAAACATTCATTATTCAATAGGGCCCAAACTATCAAAAACCAGCGGTTTCAATGAACACACATTTCTTGGAAGAATCATGCAGGACTGAAATTTTTGATGTTTTTCTACTCCTCTCATGAGCCCAAACAAGTCTCTAAAAGCATGAGTTTGCAACTACTTTACTTTTGGAGAAAATTCAAAACATTCATTATTCAATAGAGCCCAATAGCAAAAATCAGGTTTTGAATGAAGAATCACATTTCTTGGTAGAATCATGCAGGATTGAAATTTTTGATGGTTTTTTACTCCTCTCAACAGCCCAAACAAGTTTCTAAAAGGATGAGTTTACAACTACTTTACTTTTGGAGAAAATTCAAAACATTCATTATTCAATAGGGCCCAAACTATCAAAAACCAGCGGTTTCAATGAACACACATTTCTTGGAAGAATCATGCAGGACTGAAATTTTTGATGTTTTTCTACTCCTCTCATGAGCCCAAACAAGTCTCTAAAAGCATGAGTTTGCAACTACTTTACTTTTGGAGAAAATTCAAAACATTCATTATTCAATAGAGCCCAATAGCAAAAATCAGGTTTTGAATGAAGAATCACATTTCTTGGTAGAATCATGCAGGATTGAAATTTTTGATGGTTTTTTACTCCTCTCAACAGCCCAAACAAGTTTCTAAAAGGATGAGTTTGCAACTACTTTACTTTCGGAGAAAATTCAAAACATTCATTATTCAATAGGGCCCAAACTATCAAAAACCAGCGGTTTCAATGAACACACATTTCTTGGTAGAATCATGCAGGACTGAAATTTTTGATGTTTTTCTACTCCTCTCATGAGCCCAAACAAGTCTCTAAAAGCATGAGTTTGCAACTACTTTACTTTTGGAGAAAATTCAAAACATTCATTATTCAATAGAGCCCAATAGCAAAAATCAGGTTTTGAATGAAGAATCACATTTCTTGGTAGAATCATGCAGGATTGAAATTTTTGATGGTTTTTTACTCCTCTCTACAGCCCAAACAAGTTTCTAAAAGGATGAGTTTGCAACTGCTTTACTTTTGGAGAAAATTCAAAACATTCATTATTCAATAGGGCCCAAACTATCAAAAACCAGCGGTTTGAATGAACACACATTTCTTGGTAGAATCATGCAGGACTCAAATTTTTGATGTTTTTCTACTCCTCTCATGAGCCCAAACAAGTTTCTAAAAGCATGAGTTTGCAACTACTTTACTTTTGGAGAAAATTCAAAACATTCATTATTCAATAGAGCCCAATAGCAAAAATCAGGTTTTGAATGAAGAATCACAGTTCTTGGTAGAATCATGCAGGATTGAAATTTTTGATGGTTTTTTACTCCTCTCAACAGCCCAAACAAGTTTCTAAAAGGATGAGTTTGCAACTACTTTACTTTTGGAGAAAATTCAAAACATTCATTATTCAATAGGGCCCAAACTATCAAAAACCAGCGGTTTCAATGAACACACATTTCTTGGTAGAATCATGCAGGACTGAAGTTTTTGATGTTTTTCTACTCCTCTCATGAGCCCAAACAAGTCTCTAAAAGCATGAGTTTGCAACTACTTTACTTTTGGAGAAAATTCAAAACATTCATTATTCAATAGAGCCCAATAGCAAAAATCAGGTTTTGAATGAAGAATCACATTTCTTGGTAGAATGATGCAGGATTGAAATTTTTGATGGTTTTTTATTCCTCTCTACAGCCCAAACAAGTTTCTAAAAGGATGAGTTTGCAACTGCTTTACTTTTGGAGAAAATTCAAAACATTCATTATTCAATAGGGCC
The DNA here is from genome assembly GCF_039654945.1 of Dendrobates tinctorius. Taxonomy (NCBI): domain Eukaryota; kingdom Metazoa; phylum Chordata; class Amphibia; order Anura; family Dendrobatidae; genus Dendrobates; species Dendrobates tinctorius. The sequence continues at coordinate 450,817 of NW_027362006.1, read as the reverse complement.
CAAACTATCAAAAACCAGCGGTTTGAATGAACACACATTTCTTGGTAGAATCATGCAGGACTCAAATTTTTGATGTTTTTCTACTCCTCTCATGAGCCCAAACAAGTCTCTAAAAGCATGAGTTTGCAACTACTTTACTTTTGGAGAAAATTCAAAACATTCATTATTCAATAGAGCCCAATAGCAAAAATCAGGTTTTGAATGAAGAATCACATTTCTTGGTAGAATCATGCAGGATTGAAATTTTTGATGGTTTTTTACTCCTCTCAACAGCCCAAACAAGTTTCTAAAAGGATGAGTTTGCAACTACTTTACTTTTGGAGAAAATTCAAAACATTCATTATTCAATAGGGCCCAAACTATCAAAAACCAGCGGTTTCAATGAACACACATTTCTTGGTAGAATCATGCAGGACTGAAATTTTTGATGTTTTTCTACTCCTCTCATGAGCCCAAACAAGTCTCTAAAAGCATGAGTTTGCAACTACTTTACTTTTGGAGAAAATTCAAAACATTCATTATTCAATAGAGCCCAATAGCAAAAATCAGGTTTTGAATGAAGAATCACATTTCTTGGTAGAATCATGCAGGATTGAAATTTTTGATGGTTTTTTACTCCTCTCAACAGCCCAAACAAGTTTCTAAAAGGATGAGTTTGCAACTACTTTACTTTTGGAGAAAATTCAAAACATTCATTATTCAATAGGGCCCAAACTATCAAAAACCAGCGGTTTCAATGAACACACATTTCTTGGAAGAATCATGCAGGACTGAAATTTTTGATGTTTTTCTACTCCTCTCATGAGCCCAAACAAGTCTCTAAAAGCATGAGTTTGCAACTACTTTACTTTTGGAGAAAATTCAAAACATTCATTATTCAATAGAGCCCAATAGCAAAAATCAGGTTTTGAATGAAGAATCACATTTCTTGGTAGAATCATGCAGGATTGAAATTTTTGATGGTTTTTTACTCCTCTCAACAGCCCAAACAAGTTTCTAAAAGGATGAGTTTACAACTACTTTACTTTTGGAGAAAATTCAAAACATTCATTATTCAATAGGGCCCAAACTATCAAAAACCAGCGGTTTCAATGAACACACATTTCTTGGAAGAATCATGCAGGACTGAAATTTTTGATGTTTTTCTACTCCTCTCATGAGCCCAAACAAGTCTCTAAAAGCATGAGTTTGCAACTACTTTACTTTTGGAGAAAATTCAAAACATTCATTATTCAATAGAGCCCAATAGCAAAAATCAGGTTTTGAATGAAGAATCACATTTCTTGGTAGAATCATGCAGGATTGAAATTTTTGATGGTTTTTTACTCCTCTCAACAGCCCAAACAAGTTTCTAAAAGGATGAGTTTGCAACTACTTTACTTTCGGAGAAAATTCAAAACATTCATTATTCAATAGGGCCCAAACTATCAAAAACCAGCGGTTTCAATGAACACACATTTCTTGGTAGAATCATGCAGGACTGAAATTTTTGATGTTTTTCTACTCCTCTCATGAGCCCAAACAAGTCTCTAAAAGCATGAGTTTGCAACTACTTTACTTTTGGAGAAAATTCAAAACATTCATTATTCAATAGAGCCCAATAGCAAAAATCAGGTTTTGAATGAAGAATCACATTTCTTGGTAGAATCATGCAGGATTGAAATTTTTGATGGTTTTTTACTCCTCTCTACAGCCCAAACAAGTTTCTAAAAGGATGAGTTTGCAACTGCTTTACTTTTGGAGAAAATTCAAAACATTCATTATTCAATAGGGCCCAAACTATCAAAAACCAGCGGTTTGAATGAACACACATTTCTTGGTAGAATCATGCAGGACTCAAATTTTTGATGTTTTTCTACTCCTCTCATGAGCCCAAACAAGTTTCTAAAAGCATGAGTTTGCAACTACTTTACTTTTGGAGAAAATTCAAAACATTCATTATTCAATAGAGCCCAATAGCAAAAATCAGGTTTTGAATGAAGAATCACATTTCTTGGTAGAATCATGCAGGATTGAAATTTTTGATGGTTTTTTACTCCTCTCAACAGCCCAAACAAGCTTCTAAAAGGATGAGTTTGCAACTACTTTACTTTTGGAGAAAATTCAAAACATTCATTATTCAATAGGGCCCAAACTATCAAAAACCAGCGGTTTCAATGAACACACATTTCTTGGTAGAATCATGCAGGACTGAAATTTTTGATGTTTTTCTACTCCTCTCATGAGCCCAAACAAGTTTCTAAAAGCATGAGTTTGCAACTACTTTACTTTTGGAGAAAATTCAAAACATTCATTATTCAATAGGGCCCAAACTATCAAAAACCAGCGGTTTCAATGAACACACATTTCTTGGTAGAATCATGCAGGACTGAAATTTTTGATGTTTTTCTACTCCTCTCATGAGCCCAAACAAGTTTCTAAAAGGATGAGTTTGCAACTACTTTACTTTTGGAGAAAATTCAAAACATTCATTATTCAATAGGGCCCAAACTATCAAAAACCAGCGGTTTCAATGAACACACATTTCTTGGAAGAATCATGCAGGGCTGAAATTTTTGATGTTTTTCTACTCCTCTCATGAGCCCAAACAAGTTTCTAAAAGCATGAGTTTGCAACTACTTTACTTTTGGAGAAAATTCAAAACATTCATTATTCAATAGAGCCCAATAGCAAAAATCAGGTTTTGAATGAAGAATCACAGTTCTTGGTAGAATCATGCAGGATTGAAATTTTTGATGGTTTTTTACTCCTCTCAACAGCCCAAACAAGTTTCTAAAAGGATGAGTTTGCAACTACTTTACTTTTGGAGAAAATTCAAAACATTCATTATTCAATAGAGCCCAATAGCAAAAATCAGGTTTTGAATGAAGAATCACATTTCTTGGTAGAATCATGCAGGATTGAAATTTTTGATGGTTTTTTACTCCTCTCAACAGCCCAAACAAGTTTCTAAAAGGATGAGTTTGCAACTACTTTACTTTTGGAGAAAATTCAAAACATTCATTATTCAATAGGGCCCAAACTATCAAAAACCAGCGGTTTCAATGAACACACATTTCTTGGTAGAATCATGCAGGACTGAAGTTTTTGATGTTTTTCTACTCCTCTCATGAGCCCAAACAAGTCTCTAAAAGCATGAGTTTGCAACTACTTTACTTTTGGAGAAAATTCAAAACATTCATTATTCAATAGAGCCCAATAGCAAAAATCAGGTTTTGAATGAAGAATCACATTTCTTGGTAGAATCATGCAGGATTGAAATTTTTGATGGTTTTTTACTCCTCTCAACAGCCCAAACAAGTTTCTAAAAGGATGAGTTTGCAACTACTTTACTTTTGGAGAAAATTCAAAACATTCATTATTCAATAGGGCCCAAACTATCAAAAACCAGCGGTTTCAATGAACACACATTTCTTGGTAGAATCATGCAGGACTGAAGTTTTTGATGTTTTTCTACTCCTCTCATGAGCCCAAACAAGTCTCTAAAAGCATGAGTTTGCAACTACTTTACTTTTGGAGAAAATTCAAAACATTCATTATTCAATAGAGCCCAATAGCAAAAATCAGGTTTTGAATGAAGAATCACATTTCTTGGTAGAATCATGCAGGATTGAAATTTTTGATGGTTTTTTACTCCTCTCTACAGCCCAAACAAGTTTCTAAAAGGATGAGTTTGCAACTGCTTTACTTTTGGAGAAAATTCAAAACATTCATTATTCAATAGGGCCCAAACTATCAAAAACCAGCGGTTTGAATGAACACACATTTCTTGGTAGAATCATGCAGGACTCAAATTTTTGATGTTTTTCTACTCCTCTCATGAGCCCAAACAAGTTTCTAAAAGCATGAGTTTGCAACTACTTTAATTTTGGAGAAAATTCAAAACATTCATTATTCAATAGAGCCCAATAGCAAAAATCAGGTTTTGAATGAAGAATCACATTTCTTGGTAAAATCATGCAGGATTGAAATTTTTGATGGTTTTTTACTCCTCTCAACAGCCCAAACAAGTTTCTAAAAGGATGAGTTTGCAACTACTTTACTTTTGGAGAAAATTCAAAACATTCATTATTCAATAGGGCCCAAACTATCAAAAACCAGCGGTTTCAATGAACACACATTTCTTGGTAGAATCATGCAGGACTGAAATTTTTGATGTTTTTCTACTCCTCTCATGAGCCCAAACAAGTCTCTAAAAGCATGAGTTTGCAACTACTTTACTTTTGGAGAAAATTCAAAACATTCATTATTCAATAGAGCCCAATAGCAAAAATCAGGTTTTGAATGAAGAATCACATTTCTTGGTAAAATCATGCAGGATTGAAATTTTTGATGGTTTTTTACTCCTCTCAACAGCCCAAACAAGTTTCTAAAAGGATGAGTTTGCAACTACTTTACTTTTGGAGAAAATTCAAAACATTCATTATTCAATAGGGCCCAAACTATCAAAAACCAGCGGTTTCAATGAACTCACATTTCTTGGTAGAATCATGCAGGACTGAAATTTTTGATGTTTTTCTACTCCTCTCATGAGCCCAAACAAGTCTCTAAAAGCATGAGTTTGCAACTACTTTACTTTTGGAGAAAATTCAAAACATTCATTATTCAATAGAGCCCAATAGCAAAAATCAGGTTTTGAATGAAGAATCACAGTTCTTGGTAGAATCATGCAGGATTGAAATTTTTGATGGTTTTTTACTCCTCTCAACAGCCCAAACAAGTTTCTAAAAGGATGAGTTTGCAACTACTTTACTTTTGGAGCAAATTCAAAACATTCATTATTCAATAGGGCCCAAACTATCAAAAACCAGCGGTTTCAATGAACACACATTTCTTGGAAGAATCATGCAGGGCTGAAATTTTTGATGTTTTTCTACTCCTCTCATGAGCCCAAACAAGTTTCTAAAAGCATGAGTTTGCAACTACTTTACTTTTGGAGAAAATTCAAAACATTCATTATTCAATAGAGCCCAATAGCAAAAATCAGGTTTTGAATGAAGAATCACAGTTCTTGGTAGAATCATGCAGGATTGAAATTTTTGATGGTTGTTTACTCCTCTCAACAGCCCAAACAAGTTTCTAAAAGGATGAGTTTGCAACTACTTTACTTTTGGAGAAAATTCAAAACATTCATTATTCAATAGAGCCCAATAGCAAAAATCAGGTTTTGAATGAAGAATCACATTTCTTGGTAGAATCATGCAGGATTGAAATTTTTGATGGTTTTTTACTCCTCTCAACAGCCCAAACAAGTTTCTAAAAGGATGAGTTTGCAACTACTTTACTTTTGGAGAAAATTCAAAACATTCATTATTCAATAGGGCCCAAACTATCAAAAACCAGCGGTTTCAATGAACACACATTTCTTGGTAGAATCATGCAGGACTGAAATTTTTGATGTTTTTCTACTCCTCTCATGAGCCCAAACAAGTCTCTAAAAGCATGAGTTTGCAACTACTTTACTTTTGGAGAAAATTCAAAACATTCATTATTCAATAGAGCCCAATAGCAAAAATCAGGTTTTGAATGAAGAATCACATTTCTTGGTAAAATCATGCAGGATTGAAATTTTTGATGGTTTTTTACTCCTCTCAACAACCCAAACAAGTTTCTAAAAGGATGAGTTTGCAACTACTTTACTTTTGGAGAAAATTCAAAACATTCATTATTCAATAGGGCCCAAACTATCAAAAACCAGCGGTTTCAATGAACACACATTTCTTGGTAGAATCATGCAGGACTGAAATTTTTGATGTTTTTCTACTCCTCTCATGAGCCCAAACAAGTTTCTAAAAGCATGAGTTTGCAACTACTTTACTTTTGGAGAAAATTCAAAACATTCACTATTCAATAGAGCCCAATAGCAAAAATCAGGTTTTGAATGAAGAATCACATTTCTTGGTAAAATCATGCAGGATTGAAATTTTTGATGGTTTTTTACTCCTCTCAACAGCCCAAACAAGTTTCTAAAAGGATGAGTTTGCAACTACTTTACTTTTGGAGAAAATTCAAAACATTCATTATTCAATAGGGCCCAAACTATCAAAAACCAGCGGTTTCAATGAACACACATTTCTTGGTAGAATCATGCAGGACTGAAATTTTTGATGTTTTTCTACTCCTCTCATGAGCCCAAACAAGTCTCTAAAAGCATGAGTTTGCAACTACTTTACTTTTGGAGAAAATTCAAAACATTCATTATTCAATAGAGCCCAATAGCAAAAATCAGGTTTTGAATGAAGAATCACAGTTCTTGGTAGAATCATGCAGGATTGAAATTTTTGATGGTTTTTTACTCCTCTCAACAGCCCAAACAAGTTTCTAAAAGGATGAGTTTGCAACTACTTTACTTTTGGAGAAAATTCAAAACATTCATTATTCAATAGGGCCCAAACTATCAAAAACCAGCGGTTTCAATGAACACACATTTCTTGGTAGAATCATGCAGGACTGAAGTTTTTGATGTTTTTCTACTCCTCTCATGAGCCCAAACAAGTCTCTAAAAGCATGAGTTTGCAACTACTTTACTTTTGGAGAAAATTCAAAACATTCATTATTCAATAGAGCCCAATAGCAAAAATCAGGTTTTGAATGAAGAATCACATTTCTTGGTAGAATGATGCAGGATTGAAATTTTTGATGGTTTTTTACTCCTCTCTACAGCCCAAACAAGTTTCTAAAAGGATGAGTTTGCAACTGCTTTACTTTTGGAGAAAATTCAAAACATTCATTATTCAATAGGGCCCAAACTATCAAAAACCAGCGGTTTGAATGAACACACATTTCTTGGTAGAATCATGCAGGACTCAAATTTTTGATGTTTTTCTACTCCTCTCATGAGCCCAAACAAGTCTCTAAAAGCATGAGTTTGCAACTACTTTACTTTTGGAGAAAATTCAAAACATTCATTATTCAATAGAGCCCAATAGCAAAAATCAGGTTTTGAATGAAGAATCACATTTCTTGGTAGAATCATGCAGGATTGAAATTTTTGATGGTTTTTTACTCCTCTCAACAGCCCAAACAAGTTTCTAAAAGGATGAGTTTGCAACTACTTTACTTTTGGAGAAAATTCAAAACATTCATTATTCAATAGGGCCCAAACTATCAAAAACCAGCGGTTTCAATGAACACACATTTCTTGGTAGAATCATGCAGGACTGAAATTTTTGATGTTTTTCTACTCCTCTCATGAGCCCAAACAAGTCTCTAAAAGCATGAGTTTGCAACTACTTTACTTTTGGAGAAAATTCAAAACATTCATTATTCAATAGAGCCCAATAGCAAAAAACAGGTTTTGAATGAAGAATCACATTTCTTGGTAGAATCATGCAGGATTGAAATTTTTGATGGTTTTTTACTCCTCTCAAAAGCCCAAACAAGTTTCTAAAAGGATGAGTTTGCAACTACTTTACTTTTGGAGAAAATTCAAAACATTCATTATTCAATAGAGCCCAATAGCAAAAATCAGGTTTTGAATGAAGAATCACAGTTCTTGGTAGAATCATGCAGGATTGAAATTTTTGATGGTTTTTTACTCCTCTCAACAGCCCAAACAAGTTTCTAAAAGGATGAGTTTGCAACTACTTTACTTTTGGAGAAAATTCAAAACATTCATTATTCAATAGGGCCCAAACTATCAAAAACCAGCGGTTTCAATGAACACACATTTCTTGGAAGAATCATGCAGGGCTGAAATTTTTGATGTTTTTCTACTCCTCTCATGAGCCCAAACAAGTTTCTAAAAGCATGAGTTTGCAACTACTTTACTTTTGGAGAAAATTCAAAACATTCATTATTCAATAGAGCCCAATAGCAAAAATCAGGTTTTGAATGAAGAATCACAGTTCTTGGTAGAATCATGCAGGATTGAAATTTTTGATGGTTTTTTACTCCTCTCAACAGCCCAAACAAGTTTCTAAAAGGATGAGTTTGCAACTACTTTACTTTTGGAGAAAATTCAAAACATTCATTATTCAATAGAGCCCAATAGCAAAAATCAGGTTTTGAATGAAGAATCACATTTCTTGGTAGAATCATGCAGGATTGAAATTTTTGATGGTTTTTTACTCCTCTCAACAGCCCAAACAAGTTTCTAAAAGGATGAGTTTGCAACTACTTTACTTTTGGAGAAAATTCAAAACATTCATTATTCAATAGGGCCCAAACTATCAAAAACCAGCGGTTTCAATGAACACACATTTCTTGGTAGAATCATGCAGGACTGAAATTTTTGATGTTTTTCTACTCCTCTCATGAGCCCAAACAAGTCTCTAAAAGCATGAGTTTGCAACTACTTTACTTTTGGAGAAAATTCAAAACATTCATTATTCAATAGAGCCCAATAGCAAAAATCAGGTTTTGAATGAAGAATCACATTTCTTGGTAAAATCATGCAGGATTGAAATTTTTGATGGTTTTTTACTCCTCTCAACAACCCAAACAAGTTTCTAAAAGGATGAGTTTGCAACTACTTTACTTTTGGAGAAAATTCAAAACATTCATTATTCAATAGGGCCCAAACTATCAAAAACTAGCGGTTTCAATGAACACACATTTCTTGGTAGAATCATGCAGGACTGAAATTTTTGATGTTTTTCTACTCCTCTCATGAGCCCAAACAAGTTTCTAAAAGCATGAGTTTGCAACTACTTTACTTTTGGAGAAAATTCAAAACATTCACTATTCAACAGAGACCAATAGCAAAAATCAGGTTTTGAATGAAGAATCACATTTCTTGGTAAAATCATGCAGGATTGAAATTTTTGATGGTTTTTTACTCCTCTCAACAGCCCAAACAAGTTTCTAAAAGGATGAGTTTGCAACTACTTTACTTTTGGAGAAAATTCAAAACATTCATTATTCAATAGGGCCCAAACTATCAAAAACCAGCGGTTTCAATGAACACACATTTCTTGGTAGAATCATGCAGGACTGAAATTTTTGATGTTTTTCTACTCCTCTCATGAGCCCAAACAAGTCTCTAAAAGCATGAGTTTGCAACTACTTTACTTTTGGAGAAAATTCAAAACATTCATTATTCAATAGAGCCCAATAGCAAAAATCAGGTTTTGAATGAAGAATCACAGTTCTTGGTAGAATCATGCAGGATTGAAATTTTTGATGGTTTTTTACTCCTCTCAACAGCCCAAACAAGTTTCTAAAAGGATGAGTTTGCAACTACTTTACTTTTGGAGAAAATTCAAAACATTCATTATTCAATAGGGCCCAAACTATCAAAAACCAGCGGTTTCAATGAACACACATTTCTTGGTAGAATCATGCAGGACTGAAGTTTTTGATGTTTTTCTACTCCTCTCATGAGCCCAAACAAGTCTCTAAAAGCATGAGTTTGCAACTACTTTACTTTTGGAGAAAATTCAAAACATTCATTATTCAATAGAGCCCAATAGCAAAAATCAGGTTTTGAATGAAGAATCACATTTCTTGGTAGAATGATGCAGGATTGAAATTTTTGATGCTTTTTTATTCCTCTCTACAGCCCAAACAAGTTTCTAAAAGGATGAGTTTGCAACTGCTTTACTTTTGGAGAAAATTCAAAACATTCATTATTCAATAGGGCCCAAACTATCAAAAACCAGCGGTTTGAATGAACACACATTTCTTGGTAGAATCATGCAGGACTCAAATTTTTGATGTTTTTCTACTCCTCTCATGAGCCCAAACAAGTCTCTAAAAGCATGAGTTTGCAACTACTTTACTTTTGGAGAAAATTCAAAACATTCATTATTCAATAGAGCCCAATAGCAAAAATCAGGTTTTGAATGAAGAATCACATTTCTTGGTAGAATCATGCAGGATTGAAATTTTTGATGGTTTTTTACTCCTCTCAACAGCCCAAACAAGTTTCTAAAAGGATGAGTTTGCAACTACTTTACTTTTGGAGAAAATTCAAAACATTCATTATTCAATAGGGCCCAAACTATCAAAAACCAGCGGTTTCAATGAACACACATTTCTTGGAAGAATCATGCAGGACTGAAATTTTTGATGTTTTTCTACTCCTCTCATGAGCCCAAACAAGTCTCTAAAAGCATGAGTTTGCAACTACTTTACTTTTGGAGAAAATTCAAAACATTCATTATTCAATAGAGCCCAATAGCAAAAATCAGGTTTTGAATGAAGAATCACATTTCTTGGTAGAATCATGCAGGATTGAAATTTTTGATGGTTTTTTACTCCTCTCAACAGCCCAAACAAGTTTCTAAAAGGATGAGTTTGCAACTACTTTACTTTCGGAGAAAATTCAAAACATTCATTATTCAATAGGGCCCAAACTATCAAAAACCAGCGGTTTCAATGAACACACATTTCTTGGTAGAATCATGCAGGACTGAAATTTTTGATGTTTTTCTACTCCTCTCATGAGCCCAAACAAGTCTCTAAAAGCATGAGTTTGCAACTACTTTACTTTTGGAGAAAATTCAAAACATTCATTATTCAATAGAGCCCAATAGCAAAAATCAGGTTTTGAATGAAGAATCACATTTCTTGGTAGAATCATGCAGGATTGAAATTTTTGATGGTTTTTTACTCCTCTCAACAGCCCAAACAAGTTTCTAAAAGGATGAGTTTGCAACTGCTTTACTTTTGGAGAAAATTCAAATCATTCATTATTCAATAGGGCCCAAACTATCAAAAACCAGCGGTTTCAATGAACACACATTTCTTGGTAGAATCATGCAGGACTGAAATTTTTGATGTTTTTCTACTCCTCTCATGAGCCCAAACAAGTCTCTAAAAGCATGAGTTTGCAACTACTTTACTTTTGGAGAAAATTCAAAACATTCATTATTCAATAGAGCCCAATAGCAAAAATCAGGTTTTGAATGAAGAATCACATTTCTTGGTAGAATCATGCAGGATTGAAATTTTTGATGGTTTTTTACTCCTCTCTACAGCCCAAACAAGTTTCTAAAAGGATGAGTTTGCAACTGCTTTACTTTTGGAGAAAATTCAAAACATTCATTATTCAATAGGGCCCAAACTATCAAAAACCAGCGGTTTGAATGAACACACATTTCTTGGTAGAATCATGCAGGACTCAAATTTTTGATGTTTTTCTACTCCTCTCATGAGCCCAAACAAGTTTCTAAAAGCATGAGTTTGCAACTACTTTACTTTTGGAGAAAATTCAAAACATTCATTATTCAATAGAGCCCAATAGCAAAAATCAGGTTTTGAATGAAGAATCACATTTCTTGGTAGAATCATGCAGGATTGAAATTTTTGATGGTTTTTTACTCCTCTCAACAGCCCAAACAAGCTTCTAAAAGGATGAGTTTGCAACTACTTTACTTTTGGAGAAAATTCAAAACATTCATTATTCAATAGGGCCCAAACTATCAAAAACCAGCGGTTTCAATGAACACACATTTCTTGGTAGAATCATGCAGGACTGAAATTTTTGATGTTTTTCTACTCCTCTCATGAGCCCAAACAAGTCTCTAAAAGCATGAGTTTGCAACTACTTTACTTTTGGAGAAAATTCAAAACATTCATTATTCAATAGAGCCCAATAGCAAAAATCAGGTTTTGAATGAAGAATCACAGTTCTTGGTAGAATCATGCAGGATTGAAATTTTTGATGGTTTTTTACTCCTCTCAACAGCCCAAACAAGTTTCTAAAAGGATGAGTTTGCAACTACTTTACTTTTGGAGAAAATTCAAAACATTCATTATTCAATAGGGCCCAAACTATCAAAAACCAGCGGTTTCAATGAACACACATTTCTTGGTAGAATCATGCAGGACTGAAGTTTTTGATGTTTTTCTACTCCTCTCATGAGCCCAAACAAGTCTCTAAAAGCATGAGTTTGCAACTACTTTACTTTTGGAGAAAATTCAAAACATTCATTATTCAATAGAGCCCAATAGCAAAAATCAGGTTTTGAATGAAGAATCACATTTCTTGGTAGAATGATGCAGGATTGAAATTTTTGATGGTTTTTTACTCCTCTCTACAGCCCAAACAAGTTTCTAAAAGGATGAGTTTGCAACTGCTTTACTTTTGGAGAAAATTCAAAACATTCATTATTCAATAGGGCCCAAACTATCAAAAACCAGCGGTTTGAATGAACACACATTTCTTGGTAGAATCATGCAGGACTCAAATTTTTGATGTTTTTCTACTCCTCTCATGAGCCCAAACAAGTCTCTAAAAGCATGAGTTTGCAAATACTTTACTTTTGGAGAAAATTCAAAACATTCATTATTCAATAGAGCCCAATAGCAAAAATCAGGTTTTGAATGAAGAATCACATTTCTTGGTAGAATCATGCAGGATTGAAATTTTTGATGGTTTTTTACTCCTCTCAACAGCCCAAACAAGTTTCTAAAAGGATGAGTTTGCAACTACTTTACTTTTGGAGAAAATTCAAAACATTCATTATTCAATAGGGCCCAAACTATCAAAAACCAGCGGTTTCAATGAACACACATTTCTTGGTAGAATCATGCAGGACTGAAATTTTTGATGTTTTTCTACTCCTCTCATGAGCCCAAACAAGTCTCTAAAAGCATGAGTTTGCAACTACTTTACTTTTGGAGAAAATTCAAAACATTCATTATTCAATAGAGCCCAATAGCAAAAAACAGGTTTTGAATGAAGAATCACATTTCTTGGTAGAATCATGCAGGATTGAAATTTTTGATGGTTTTTTACTCCTCTCAACAGCCCAAACAAGTTTCTAAAAGGATGAGTTTGCAACTACTTTACTTTTGGAGAAAATTCAAAACATTCATTATTCAATAGAGCCCAATATCAAAAATCAGGTTTTGAATGAAGAATCACAGTTCTTGGTAGAATCATGCAGGATTGAAATTTTTGATGGTTTTTTACTCCTCTCAACAGCCCAAACAAGTTTCTAAAAGGATGAGTTTGCAACTACTTTACTTTTGGAGAAAATTCAAAACATTCATTATTCAATAGGGCCCAAACTATCAAAAACCAGCGGTTTCAATGAACACACATTTCTTGGAAGAATCATGCAGGGCTGAAATTTTTGATGTTTTTCTACTCCTCTCATGAGCCCAAACAAGTTTCTAAAAGCATGAGTTTGCAACTACTTTACTTTTGGAGAAAATTCAAAACATTCATTATTCAATAGAGCCCAAACTATCAAAAACCAGCGGTTTCAATGAACACACATTTCTTGGTAGAATCATGCAGGACTGAAATTTTTGATGTTTTTCTACTCCTCTCATGAGCCCAAACAAGTCTCTAAAAGCATGAGTTTGCAACTACTTTACTTTTGGAGAAAATTCAAAACATTCATTATTCAATAGAGCCCAATAGCAAAAATCAGGTTTTGAATGAAGAATCACATTTCTTGGTAAAATCATGCAGGATTGAAATTTTTGATGGTTTTTTACTCCTCTCAACAACCCAAACAAGTTTCTAAAAGGATGAGTTTGCAACTACTTTACTTTTGGAGAAAATTCAAAACATTCATTATTCAATAGGGCCCAAACTATCAAAAACTAGCGGTTTCAATGAACACACATTTCTTGGTAGAATCATGCAGGACTGAAATTTTTGATGTTTTTCTACTCCTCTCATGAGCCCAAACAAGTTTCTAAAAGCATGAGTTTGCAACTACTTTACTTTTGGAGAAAATTCAAAACATTCACTATTCAACAGAGACCAATAGCAAAAATCAGGTTTTGAATGAAGAATCACATTTCTTGGTAAAATCATGCAGGATTGAAATTTTTGATGGTTTTTTACTCCTCTCAACAGCCCAAACAAGTTTCTAAAAGGATGAGTTTGCAACTACTTTACTTTTGGAGAAAATTCAAAACATTCATTATTCAATAGGGCCCAAACTATCAAAAACCAGCGGTTTCAATGAACACACATTTCTTGGTAGAATCATGCAGGACTGAAATTTTTGATGTTTTTCTACTCCTCTCATGAGCCCAAACAAGTCTCTAAAAGCATGAGTTTGCAACTACTTTACTTTTGGAGAAAATTCAAAACATTCATTATTCAATAGAGCCCAATAGCAAAAATCAGGTTTTGAATGAAGAATCACAGTTCTTGGTAGAATCATGCAGGATTGAAATTTTTGATGGTTTTTTACTCCTCTCAACAGCCCAAACAAGTTTCTAAAAGGATGAGTTTGCAACTACTTTACTTTTGGAGAAAATTCAAAACATTCATTATTCAATAGGGCCCAAACTATCAAAAACCAGCGGTTTCAATGAACACACATTTCTTGGTAGAATCATGCAGGACTGAAGTTTTTGATGTTTTTCTACTCCTCTCATGAGCCCAAACAAGTCTCTAAAAGCATGAGTTTGCAACTACTTTACTTTTGGAGAAAATTCAAAACATTCATTATTCAATAGAGCCCAATAGCAAAAATCAGGTTTTGAATGAAGAATCACATTTCTTGGTAGAATGATGCAGGATTGAAATTTTTGATGGTTTTTTATTCCTCTCTACAGCCCAAACAAGTTTCTAAAAGGATGAGTTTGCAACTGCTTTACTTTTGGAGAAAATTCAAAACATTCATTATTCAATAGGGCCCAAACTATCAAAAACCAGCGGTTTGAATGAACACACATTTCTTGGTAGAATCATGCAGGACTCAAATTTTTGATGTTTTTCTACTCCTCTCATGAGCCCAAACAAGTCTCTAAAAGCATGAGTTTGCAACTACTTTACTTTTGGAGAAAATTCAAAACATTCATTATTCAATAGAGCCCAATAGCAAAAATCAGGTTTTGAATGAAGAATCACATTTCTTGGTAGAATCATGCAGGATTGAAATTTTTGATGGTTTTTTACTCCTCTCAACAGCCCAAACAAGTTTCTAAAAGGATGAGTTTGCAACTACTTTACTTTTGGAGAAAATTCAAAACATTCATTATTCAATAGGGCCCAAACTATCAAAAACCAGCGGTTTCAATGAACACACATTTCTTGGAAGAATCATGCAGGACTGAAATTTTTGATGTTTTTCTACTCCTCTCATGAGCCCAAACAAGTCTCTAAAAGCATGAGTTTGCAACTACTTTACTTTTGGAGAAAATTCAAAACATTCATTATTCAATAGAGCCCAATAGCAAAAATCAGGTTTTGAATGAAGAATCACATTTCTTGGTAGAATCATGCAGGATTGAAATTTTTGATGGTTTTTTACTCCTCTCAACAGCCCAAACAAGTTTCTAAAAGGATGAGTTTGCAACTACTTTACTTTCGGAGAAAATTCAAAACATTCATTATTCAATAGGGCCCAAACTATCAAAAACCAGCGGTTTCAATGAACACACATTTCTTGGTAGAATCATGCAGGACTGAAATTTTTGATGTTTTTCTACTCCTCTCATGAGCCCAAACAAGTCTCTAAAAGCATGAGTTTGCAACTACTTTACTTTTGGAGAAAATTCAAAACATTCATTATTCAATAGAGCCCAATAGCAAAAATCAGGTTTTGAATGAAGAATCACAGTTCTTGGTAGAATCATGCAGGATTGAAATTTTTGATGGTTTTTTACTCCTCTCAACAGCCCAAACAAGTTTCTAAAAGGATGAGTTTGCAACTACTTTACTTTTGGAGAAAATTCAAAACATTCATTATTCAATAGGGCCCAAACTATCAAAAACCAGCGGTTTCAATGAACACACATTTCTTGGTAGAATCATGCAGGACTGAAGTTTTTGATGTTTTTCTACTCCTCTCATGAGCCCAAACAAGTCTCTAAAAGCATGAGTTTGCAACTACTTTACTTTTGGAGAAAATTCAAAACATTCATTATTCAATAGAGCCCAATAGCAAAAATCAGGTTTTGAATGAAGAATCACATTTCTTGGTAGAATGATGCAGGATTGAAATTTTTGATGGTTTTTTACTCCTCTCTACAGCCCAAACAAGTTTCTAAAAGGATGAGTTTGCAACTGCTTTACTTTTGGAGAAAATTCAAAACATTCATTATTCAATAGGGCCCAAACTATCAAAAACCAGCGGTTTGAATGAACACACATTTCTTGGTAGAATCATGCAGGACTCAAATTTTTGATGTTTTTCTACTCCTCTCATGAGCCCAAACAAGTCTCTAAAAGCATGAGTTTGCAACTACTTTACTTTTGGAGAAAATTCAAAACATTCATTATTCAATAGAGCCCAATAGCAAAAATCAGGTTTTGAATGAAGAATCACATTTCTTGGTAGAATCATGCAGGATTGAAATTTTTGATGGTTTTTTACTCCTCTCAACAGCCCAAACAAGTTTCTAAAAGGATGAGTTTGCAACTACTTTACTTTTGGAGAAAATTCAAAACATTCATTATTCAATAGGGCCCAAACTATCAAAAACCAGCGGTTTCAATGAACACACATTTCTTGGTAGAATCATGCAGGACTGAAATTTTTGATGTTTTTCTACTCCTCTCATGAGCCCAAACAAGTCTCTAAAAGCATGAGTTTGCAACTACTTTACTTTTGGAGAAAATTCAAAACATTCATTATTCAATAGAGCCCAATAGCAAAAAACAGGTTTTGAATGAAGAATCACATTTCTTGGTAGAATCATGCAGGATTGAAATTTTTGATGGTTTTTTACTCCTCTCAACAGCCCAAACAAGTTTCTAAAAGGATGAGTTTGCAACTACTTTACTTTTGGAGAAAATTCAAAACATTCATTATTCAATAGAGCCCAATATCAAAAATCAGGTTTTGAATGAAGAATCACAGTTCTTGGTAGAATCATGCAGGATTGAAATTTTTGATGGTTTTTTACTCCTCTCAACAGCCCAAACAAGTTTCTAAAAGGATGAGTTTGCAACTACTTTACTTTTGGAGAAAATTCAAAACATTCATTATTCAATAGGGCCCAAACTATCAAAAACCAGCGGTTTCAATGAACACACATTTCTTGGAAGAATCATGCAGGGCTGAAATTTTTGATGTTTTTCTACTCCTCTCATGAGCCCAAACAAGTTTCTAAAAGCATGAGTTTGCAACTACTTTACTTTTGGAGAAAATTCAAAACATTCATTATTCAATAGAGCCCAATAGCAAAAATCAGGTTTTGAATGAAGAATCACAGTTCTTGGTAGAATCATGCAGGATTGAAATTTTTGATGGTTTTTTACTCCTCTCAACAGCCCAAACAAGTTTCTAAAAGGATGAGTTTGCAACTACTTTACTTTTGGAGAAAATTCAAAACATTCATTATTCAATAGAGCCCAATAGCAAAAATCAGGTTTTGAATGAAGAATCACATTTCTTGGTAGAATCATGCAGGATTGAAATTTTTGATGGTTTTTTACTCCTCTCAACAGCCCAAACAAGTTTCTAAAAGGATGAGTTTGCAACTACTTTACTTTTGGAGAAAATTCAAAACATTCATTATTCAATAGGGCCCAAACTATCAAAAACCAGCGGTTTCAATGAACACACATTTCTTGGTAGAATCATGCAGGACTGAAATTTTTGATGTTTTTCTACTCCTCTCATGAGCCCAAACAAGTCTCTAAAAGCATGAGTTTGCAACTACTTTACTTTTGGAGAAAATTCAAAACATTCATTATTCAATAGAGCCCAATAGCAAAAATCAGGTTTTGAATGAAGAATCACATTTCTTGGTAAAATCATGCAGGATTGAAATTTTTGATGGTTTTTTACTCCTCTCAACAACCCAAACAAGTTTCTAAAAGGATGAGTTTGCAACTACTTTACTTTTGGAGAAAATTCAAAACATTCATTATTCAATAGGGCCCAAACTATCAAAAACCAGCGGTTTCAATGAACACACATTTCTTGGTAGAATCATGCAGGACTGAAATTTTTGATGTTTTTCTACTCCTCTCATGAGCCCAAACAAGTTTCTAAAAGCATGAGTTTGCAACTACTTTACTTTTGGAGAAAATTCAAAACATTCACTATTCAACAGAGACCAATAGCAAAAATCAGGTTTTGAATGAAGAATCACATTTCTTGGTAAAATCATGCAGGATTGAAATTTTTGATGGTTTTTTACTCCTCTCAACAGCCCAAACAAGTTTCTAAAAGGATGAGTTTGCAACTACTTTACTTTTGGAGAAAATTCAAAACATTCATTATTCAATAGGGCCCAAACTATCAAAAACCAGCGGTTTCAATGAACACACATTTCTTGGTAGAATCATGCAGGACTGAAATTTTTGATGTTTTTCTACTCCTCTCATGAGCCCAAACAAGTCTCTAAAAGCATGAGTTTGCAACTACTTTACTTTTGGAGAAAATTCAAAACATTCATTATTCAATAGAGCCCAATAGCAAAAATCAGGTTTTGAATGAAGAATCACAGTTCTTGGTAGAATCATGCAGGATTGAAATTTTTGATGGTTTTTTACTCCTCTCAACAGCCCAAACAAGTTTCTAAAAGGATGAGTTTGCAACTACTTTACTTTTGGAGAAAATTCAAAACATTCATTATTCAATAGGGCCCAAACTATCAAAAACCAGCGGTTTCAATGAACACACATTTCTTGGTAGAATCATGCAGGACTGAAGTTTTTGATGTTTTTCTACTCCTCTCATGAGCCCAAACAAGTCTCTAAAAGCATGAGTTTGCAACTACTTTACTTTTGGAGAAAATTCAAAACATTCATTATTCAATAGAGCCCAATAGCAAAAATCAGGTTTTGAATGAAGAATCACATTTCTTGGTAGAATGATGCAGGATTGAAATTTTTGATGGTTTTTTATTCCTCTCTACAGCCCAAACAAGTTTCTAAAAGGATGAGTTTGCAACTGCTTTACTTTTGGAGAAAATTCAAAACATTCATTATTCAATAGGGCCCAAACTATCAAAAACCAGCGGTTTGAATGAACACACATTTCTTGGTAGAATCATGCAGGACTCAAATTTTTGATGTTTTTCTACTCCTCTCATGAGCCCAAACAAGTCTCTAAAAGCATGAGTTTGCAACTACTTTACTTTTGGAGAAAATTCAAAACATTCATTATTCAATAGAGCCCAATAGCAAAAATCAGGTTTTGAATGAAGAATCACATTTCTTGGTAGAATCATGCAGGATTGAAATTTTTGATGGTTTTTTACTCCTCTCAACAGCCCAAACAAGTTTCTAAAAGGATGAGTTTGCAACTACTTTACTTTTGGAGAAAATTCAAAACATTCATTATTCAATAGGGCCCAAACTATCAAAAACCAGCGGTTTCAATGAACACACATTTCTTGGTAGAATCATGCAGGACTGAAATTTTTGATGTTTTTCTACTCCTCTCATGAGCCCAAACAAGTCTCTAAAAGCATGAGTTTGCAACTACTTTACTTTTGGAGAAAATTCAAAACATTCATTATTCAATAGAGCCCAATAGCAAAAATCAGGTTTTGAATGAAGAATCACATTTCTTGGTAGAATCATGCAGGATTGAAATTTTTGATGGTTTTTTACTCCTCTCAACAGCCCAAACAAGTTTCTAAAAGGATGAGTTTGCAACTACTTTACTTTTGGAGAAAATTCAAAACATTCATTATTCAATAGGGCCCAAACTATCAAAAACCAGCGGTTTCAATGAACACACATTTCTTGGAAGAATCATGCAGGACTGAAATTTTTGATGTTTTTCTACTCCTCTCATGAGCCCAAACAAGTCTCTAAAAGCATGAGTTTGCAACTACTTTACTTTTGGAGAAAATTCAAAACATTCATTATTCAATAGAGCCCAATAGCAAAAATCAGGTTTTGAATGAAGAATCACATTTCTTGGTAGAATCATGCAGGATTGAAATTTTTGATGGTTTTTTACTCCTCTCAACAGCCCAAACAAGTTTCTAAAAGGATGAGTTTGCAACTACTTTACTTTCGGAGAAAATTCAAAACATTCATTATTCAATAGGGCCCAAACTATCAAAAACCAGCGGTTTCAATGAACACACATTTCTTGGTAGAATCATGCAGGACTGAAATTTTTGATGTTTTTCTACTCCTCTCATGAGCCCAAACAAGTCTCTAAAAGCATGAGTTTGCAACTACTTTACTTTTGGAGAAAATTCAAAACATTCATTATTCAATAGAGCCCAATAGCAAAAATCAGGTTTTGAATGAAGAATCACATTTCTTGGTAGAATCATGCAGGATTGAAATTTTTGATGGTTTTTTACTCCTCTCAACAGCCCAAACAAGTTTCTAAAAGGATGAGTTTGCAACTGCTTTACTTTTGGAGAAAATTCAAATCATTCATTATTCAATAGGGCCCAAACTATCAAAAACCAGCGGTTTCAATGAACACACATTTCTTGGTAGAATCATGCAGGACTGAAATTTTTGATGTTTTTCTACTCCTCTCATGAGCCCAAACAAGTCTCTAAAAGCATGAGTTTGCAACTACTTTACTTTTGGAGAAAATTCAAAACATTCATTATTCAATAGAGCCCAATAGCAAAAATCAGGTTTTGAATGAAGAATCACATTTCTTGGTAGAATCATGCAGGATTGAAATTTTTGATGGTTTTTTACTCCTCTCTACAGCCCAAACAAGTTTCTAAAAGGATGAGTTTGCAACTGCTTTACTTTTGGAGAAAATTCAAAACATTCATTATTTAATAGGGCCCAAACTATCAAAAACCAGCGGTTTGAATGAACACACATTTCTTGGTAGAATCATGCAGGACTCAAATTTTTGATGTTTTTCTACTCCTCTCATGAGCCCAAACAAGTTTCTAAAAGCATGAGTTTGCAACTACTTTACTTTTGGAGAAAATTCAAAACATTCATTATTCAATAGAGCCCAATAGCAAAAATCAGGTTTTGAATGAAGAATCACATTTCTTGGTAGAATCATGCAGGATTGAAATTTTTGATGGTTTTTTACTCCTCTCAACAGCCCAAACAAGCTTCTAAAAGGATGAGTTTGCAACTACTTTACTTTTGGAGAAAATTCAAAACATTCATTATTCAATAGGGCCCAAACTATCAAAAACCAGCGGTTTCAATGAACACACATTTCTTGGTAGAATCATGCAGGACTGAAATTTTTGATGTTTTTCTACTCCTCTCATGAGCCCAAACAAGTCTCTAAAAGCATGAGTTTGCAACTACTTTACTTTTGGAGAAAATTCAAAACATTCATTATTCAATAGAGCCCAATAGCAAAAATCAGGTTTTGAATGAAGAATCACAGTTCTTGGTAGAATCATGCAGGATTGAAATTTTTGATGGTTTTTTACTCCTCTCAACAGCCCAAACAAGTTTCTAAAAGGATGAGTTTGCAACTACTTTACTTTTGGAGAAAATTCAAAACATTCATTATTCAATAGGGCCCAAACTATCAAAAACCAGCGGTTTCAATGAACACACATTTCTTGGAAGAATCATGCAGGGCTGAAATTTTTGATGTTTTTCTACTCCTCTCATGAGCCCAAACAAGTTTCTAAAAGCATGAGTTTGCAACTACTTTACTTTTGGAGAAAATTCAAAACATTCATTATTCAATAGAGCCCAATAGCAAAAATCAGGTTTTGAATGAAGAATCACAGTTCTTGGTAGAATCATGCAGGATTGAAATTTTTGATGGTTTTTTACTCCTCTCAACAGCCCAAACAAGTTTCTAAAAGGATGAGTTTGCAACTACTTTACTTTTGGAGAAAATTCAAAACATTCATTATTCAATAGAGCCCAATAGCAAAAATCAGGTTTTGAATGAAGAATCACATTTCTTGGTAGAATCATGCAGGATTGAAATTTTTGATGGTTTTTTACTCCTCTCAACAGCCCAAACAAGTTTCTAAAAGGATGAGTTTGCAACTACTTTACTTTCGGAGAAAATTCAAAACATTCATTATTCAATAGGGCCCAAACTATCAAAAACCAGCGGTTTCAATGAACACACATTTCTTGGTAGAATCATGCAGGACTGAAATTTTTGATGTTTTTCTACTCCTCTCATGAGCCCAAACAAGTCTCTAAAAGCATGAGTTTGCAACTACTTTACTTTTGGAGAAAATTCAAAACATTCATTATTCAATAGAGCCCAATAGCAAAAATCAGGTTTTGAATGAAGAATCACATTTCTTGGTAGAATCATGCAGGATTGAAATTTTTGATGGTTTTTTACTCCTCTCAAGAGCCCAAACAAGTTTCTAAAAGGATGAGTTTGCAACTGCTTTACTTTTGGAGAAAATTCAAAACATTCATTATTCAATAGGGCCCAAACTATCAAAAACCAGCGGTTTCAATGAACACACATTTCTTGGTAGAATCATGCAGGACTGAAATTTTTGATGTTTTTCTACTCCTCTCATGAGCCCAAACAAGTCTCTAAAAGCATGAGTTTGCAACTACTTTACTTTTGGAGAAAATTCAAAACATTCATTATTCAATAGAGCCCAATAGCAAAAATCAGGTTTTGAATGAAGAATCACATTTCTTGGTAGAATCATGCAGGATTGAAATTTTTGATGGTTTTTTACTCCTCTCAACAGCCCAAACAAGTTTCTAAAAGGATGAGTTTGCAACTACTTTACTTTTGGAGAAAATTCAAAACATTCATTATTCAATAGGGCCCAAACTATCAAAAACCAGCGGTTTCAATGAACACACATTTCTTGGTAGAATCATGCAGGACTGAAATTTTTGATGTTTTTCTACTCCTCTCATGAGCCCAAACAAGTCTCTAAAAGCATGAGTTTGCAACTACTTTACTTTTGGAGAAAATTCAAAACATTCATTATTCATTAGAGCCCAATAGCAAAAATCAGGTTTTGAATGAAGAATCACAGTTCTTGGTAGAATCATGCAGGATTGAAATTTTTGATGGTTTTTTACTCCTCTCAACAGCCCAAACAAGTTTCTAAAAGGATGAGTTTGCAACTACTTTACTTTTGGAGAAAATTCAAAACATTCATTATTCAATAGGGCCCAAACTATCAAAAACCAGCGGTTTCAATGAACACACATTTCTTGGAAGAATCATGCAGGGCTGAAATTTTTGATGTTTTTCTACTCCTCTCATGAGCCCAAACAAGTTTCTAAAAGCATGAGTTTGCAACTACTTTACTTTTGGAGAAAATTCAAAACATTCATTATTCAATAGAGCCCAATAGCAAAAATCAGGTTTTGAATGAAGAATCACAGTTCTTGGTAGAATCATGCAGGATTGAAATTTTTGATGGTTTTTTACTCCTCTCAACAGCCCAAACAAGTTTCTAAAAGGATGAGTTTGCAACTACTTTACTTTTGGAGAAAATTCAAAACATTCATTATTCAATAGAGCCCAATAGCAAAAATCAGGTTTTGAATGAAGAATCACATTTCTTGGTAGAATCATGCAGGATTGAAATTTTTGATGGTTTTTTACTCCTCTCAACAGCCCAAACAAGTTTCTAAAAGGATGAGTTTGCAACTACTTTACTTTTGGAGAAAATTCAAAACATTCATTATTCAATAGGGCCCAAACTATCAAAAACCAGCGGTTTCAATGAACACACATTTCTTGGTAGAATCATGCAGGACTGAAATTTTTGATGTTTTTCTACTCCTCTCATGAGCCCAAACAAGTCTCTAAAAGCATGAGTTTGCAACTACTTTACTTTTGGAGAAAATTCAAAACATTCATTATTCAATAGAGCCCAATAGCAAAAATCAGGTTTTGAATGAAGAATCACATTTCTTGGTAAAATCATGCAGGATTGAAATTTTTGATGGTTTTTTACTCCTCTCAACAACCCAAACAAGTTTCTAAAAGGATGAGTTTGCAACTACTTTACTTTTGGAGAAAATTCAAAACATTCATTATTCAATAGGGCCCAAACTATCAAAAACCAGCGGTTTCAATGAACACACATTTCTTGGTAGAATCATGCAGGACTGAAATTTTTGATGTTTTTCTACTCCTCTCATGAGCCCAAACAAGTTTCTAAAAGCATGAGTTTGCAACTACTTTACTTTTGGAGAAAATTCAAAACATTCACTATTCAACAGAGACCAATAGCAAAAATCAGGTTTTGAATGAAGAATCACATTTCTTGGTAAAATCATGCAGGATTGAAATTTTTGATGGTTTTTTACTCCTCTCAACAGCCCAAACAAGTTTCTAAAAGGATGAGTTTGCAACTACTTTACTTTTGGAGAAAATTCAAAACATTCATTATTCAATAGGGCCCAAACTATCAAAAACCAGCGGTTTCAATGAACACACATTTCTTGGTAGAATCATGCAGGACTGAAATTTTTGATGTTTTTCTACTCCTCTCATGAGCCCAAACAAGTCTCTAAAAGCATGAGTTTGCAACTACTTTACTTTTGGAGAAAATTCAAAACATTCATTATTCAATAGAGCCCAATAGCAAAAATCAGGTTTTGAATGAAGAATCACAGTTCTTGGTAGAATCATGCAGGATTGAAATTTTTGATGGTTTTTTACTCCTCTCAACAGCCCAAACAAGTTTCTAAAAGGATGAGTTTGCAACTACTTTACTTTTGGAGAAAATTCAAAACATTCATTATTCAATAGGGCCCAAACTATCAAAAACCAGCGGTTTCAATGAACACACATTTCTTGGTAGAATCATGCAGGACTGAAGTTTTTGATGTTTTTCTACTCCTCTCATGAGCCCAAACAAGTCTCTAAAAGCATGAGTTTGCAACTACTTTACTTTTGGAGAAAATTCAAAACATTCATTATTCAATAGAGCCCAATAGCAAAAATCAGGTTTTGAATGAAGAATCACATTTCTTGGTAGAATGATGCAGGATTGAAATTTTTGATGGTTTTTTATTCCTCTCTACAGCCCAAACAAGTTTCTAAAAGGATGAGTTTGCAACTGCTTTACTTTTGGAGAAAATTCAAAACATTCATTATTCAATAGGGCCCAAACTATCAAAAACCAGCGGTTTGAATGAACACACATTTCTTGGTAGAATCATGCAGGACTCAAATTTTTGATGTTTTTCTACTCCTCTCATGAGCCCAAACAAGTCTCTAAAAGCATGAGTTTGCAACTACTTTACTTTTGGAGAAAATTCAAAACATTCATTATTCAATAGAGCCCAATAGCAAAAATCAGGTTTTGAATGAAGAATCACATTTCTTGGTAGAATCATGCAGGATTGAAATTTTTGATGGTTTTTTACTCCTCTCAACAGCCCAAACAAGTTTCTAAAAGGATGAGTTTGCAACTACTTTACTTTTGGAGAAAATTCAAAACATTCATTATTCAATAGGGCCCAAACTATCAAAAACCAGCGGTTTCAATGAACACACATTTCTTGGTAGAATCATGCAGGACTGAAATTTTTGATGTTTTTCTACTCCTCTCATGAGCCCAAACAAGTCTCTAAAAGCATGAGTTTGCAACTACTTTACTTTTGGAGAAAATTCAAAACATTCATTATTCAATAGAGCCCAATAGCAAAAATCAGGTTTTGAATGACGAATCACATTTCTTGGTAGAATCATGCAGGATTGAAATTTTTGATGGTTTTTTACTCCTCTCAACAGCCCAAACAAGTTTCTAAAAGGATGAGTTTGCAACTACTTTACTTTCGGAGAAAATTCAAAACATTCATTATTCAATAGGGCCCAAACTATCAAAAACCAGCGGTTTCAATGAACACACATTTCTTGGTAGAATCATGCAGGACTGAAATTTTTGATGTTTTTCTACTCCTCTCATGAGCCCAAACAAGTCTCTAAAAGCATGAGTTTGCAACTACTTTACTTTTGGAGAAAATTCAAAACATTCATTATTCAATAGAGCCCAATAGCAAAAATCAGGTTTTGAATGAAGAATCACATTTCTTGGTAGAATCATGCAGGATTGAAATTTTTGATGGTTTTTTACTCCTCTCAACAGCCCAAACAAGTTTCTAAAAGGATGAGTTTGCAACTGCTTTACTTTTGGAGAAAATTCAAATCATTCATTATTCAATAGGGCCCAAACTATCAAAAACCAGCGGTTTCAATGAACACACATTTCTTGGTAGAATCATGCAGGACTGAAATTTTTGATGTTTTTCTACTCCTCTCATGAGCCCAAACAAGTCTCTAAAAGCATGAGTTTGCAACTACTTTACTTTTGGAGAAAATTCAAAACATTCATTATTCAATAGAGCCCAATAGCAAAAATCAGGTTTTGAATGAAGAATCACATTTCTTGGTAGAATCATGCAGGATTGAAATTTTTGATGGTTTTTTACTCCTCTCTACAGCCCAAACAAGTTTCTAAAAGGATGAGTTTGCAACTGCTTTACTTTTGGAGAAAATTCAAAACATTCATTATTCAATAGGGCCCAAACTATCAAAAACCAGCGGTTTGAATGAACACACATTTCTTGGTAGAATCATGCAGGACTCAAATTTTTGATGTTTTTCTACTCCTCTCATGAGCCCAAACAAGTTTCTAAAAGCATGAGTTTGCAACTACTTTACTTTTGGAGAAAATTCAAAACATTCATTATTCAATAGAGCCCAATAGCAAAAATCAGGTTTTGAATGAAGAATCACATTTCTTGGTAGAATCATGCAGGATTGAAATTTTTGATGGTTTTTTACTCCTCTCAACAGCCCAAACAAGCTTCTAAAAGGATGAGTTTGCAACTACTTTACTTTTGGAGAAAATTCAAAACATTCATTATTCAATAGGGCCCAAACTATCAAAAACCAGCGGTTTCAATGAACACACATTTCTTGGTAGAATCATGCAGGACTGAAATTTTTGATGTTTTTCTACTCCTCTCATGAGCCCAAACAAGTCTCTAAAAGCATGAGTTTGCAACTACTTTACTTTTGGAGAAAATTCAAAACATTCATTATTCAATAGAGCCCAATAGCAAAAATCAGGTTTTGAATGAAGAATCACAGTTCTTGGTAGAATCATGCAGGATTGAAATTTTTGATGGTTTTTTACTCCTCTCAACAGCCCAAACAAGTTTCTAAAAGGATGAGTTTGCAACTACTTTACTTTTGGAGAAAATTCAAAACATTCATTATTCAATAGGGCCCAAACTATCAAAAACCAGCGGTTTCAATGAACACACATTTCTTGGAAGAATCATGCAGGGCTGAAATTTTTGATGTTTTTCTACTCCTCTCATGAGCCCAAACAAGTTTCTAAAAGCATGAGTTTGCAACTACTTTACTTTTGGAGAAAATTCAAAACATTCATTATTCAATAGAGCCCAATAGCAAAAATCAGGTTTTGAATGAAGAATCACAGTTCTTGGTAGAATCATGCAGGATTGAAATTTTTGATGGTTTTTTACTCCTCTCAACAGCCCAAACAAGTTTCTAAAAGGATGAGTTTGCAACTACTTTACTTTTGGAGAAAATTCAAAACATTCATTATTCAATAGAGCCCAATAGCAAAAATCAGGTTTTGAATGAAGAATCACATTTCTTGGTAGAATCATGCAGGATTGAAATTTTTGATGGTTTTTTACTCCTCTCAACAGCCCAAACAAGTTTCTAAAAGGATGAGTTTGCAACTACTTTACTTTCGGAGAAAATTCAAAACATTCATTATTCAATAGGGCCCAAACTATCAAAAACCAGCGGTTTCAATGAACACACATTTCTTGGTAGAATCATGCAGGACTGAAATTTTTGATGTTTTTCTACTCCTCTCATGAGCCCAAACAAGTCTCTAAAAGCATGAGTTTGCAACTACTTTACTTTTGGAGAAAATTCAAAACATTCATTATTCAATAGAGCCCAATAGCAAAAATCAGGTTTTGAATGAAGAATCACATTTCTTGGTAGAATCATGCAGGATTGAAATTTTTGATGGTTTTTTACTCCTCTCAACAGCCCAAACAAGTTTCTAAAAGGATGAGTTTGCAACTGCTTTACTTTTGGAGAAAATTCAAAACATTCATTATTCAATAGGGCCCAAACTATCAAAAACCAGCGGTTTCAATGAACACACATTTCTTGGTAGAATCATGCAGGACTGAAATTTTTGATGTTTTTCTACTCCTCTCATGAGCCCAAACAAGTCTCTAAAAGCATGAGTTTGCAACTACTTTACTTTTGGAGAAAATTCAAAACATTCATTATTCAATAGAGCCCAATAGCAAAAATCAGGTTTTGAATGAAGAATCACATTTCTTGGTAGAATCATGCAGGATTGAAATTTTTGATGGTTTTTTACTCCTCTCAACAGCCCAAACAAGTTTCTAAAAGGATGAGTTTGCAACTACTTTACTTTTGGAGAAAATTCAAAACATTCATTATTCAATAGGGCCCAAACTATCAAAAACCAGCGGTTTCAATGAACACACATTTCTTGGTAGAATCATGCAGGACTGAAATTTTTGATGTTTTTCTACTCCTCTCATGAGCCCAAACAAGTCTCTAAAAGCATGAGTTTGCAACTACTTTACTTTTGGAGAAAATTCAAAACATTCATTATTCATTAGAGCCCAATAGCAAAAATCAGGTTTTGAATGAAGAATCACAGTTCTTGGTAGAATCATGCAGGATTGAAATTTTTGATGGTTTTTTACTCCTCTCAACAGCCCAAACAAGTTTCTAAAAGGATGAGTTTGCAACTACTTTACTTTTGGAGAAAATTCAAAACATTCATTATTCAATAGGGCCCAAACTATCAAAAACCAGCGGTTTCAATGAACACACATTTCTTGGAAAAATCATGCAGGGCTGAAATTTTTGATGTTTTTCTACTCCTCTCATGAGCCCAAACAAGTTTCTAAAAGCATGAGTTTGCAACTACTTTACTTTTGGAGAAAATTCAAAACATTCATTATTCAATAGAGCCCAATAGCAAAAATCAGGTTTTGAATGAAGAATCACAGTTCTTGGTAGAATCATGCAGGATTGAAATTTTTGATGGTTTTTTACTCCTCTCAACAGCCCAAACAAGTTTCTAAAAGGATGAGTTTGCAACTACTTTACTTTTGGAGAAAATTCAAAACATTCATTATTCAATAGAGCCCAATAGCAAAAATCAGGTTTTGAATAAAGAATCACATTTCTTGGTAGAATCATGCAGGATTGAAATTTTTGATGGTTTTTTACTCCTCTCAACAGCCCAAACAAGTTTCTAAAAGGATGAGTTTGCAACTACTTTACTTTTGGAGAAAATTCAAAACATTCATTATTCAATAGGGCCCAAACTATCAAAAACCAGCGGTTTCAATGAACACACATTTCTTGGTAGAATCATGCAGGACTGAAATTTTTGATGTTTTTCTACTCCTCTCATGAGCCCAAACAAGTCTCTAAAAGCATGAGTTTGCAACTACTTTACTTTTGGAGAAAATTCAAAACATTCATTATTCAATAGAGCCCAATAGCAAAAATCAGGTTTTGAATGAAGAATCACATTTCTTGGTAAAATCATGCAGGATTGAAATTTTTGATGGTTTTTTACTCCTCTCAACAACCCAAACAAGTTTCTAAAAGGTTGAGTTTGCAACTACTTTACTTTTGGAGAAAATTCAAAACATTCATTATTCAATAGGGCCCAAACTATCAAAAACCAGCGGTTTCAATGAACACACATTTCTTGGTAGAATCATGCAGGACTGAAATTTTTGATGTTTTTCTACTCCTCTCATGAGCCCAAACAAGTTTCTAAAAGCATGAGTTTGCAACTACTTTACTTTTGGAGAAAATTCAAAACATTCACTATTCAATAGAGCCCAATAGCAAAAATCAGGTTTTGAATGAAGAATCACATTTCTTGGTAAAATCATGCAGGATTGAAATTTTTGATGGTTTTTTACTCCTCTCAACAGCCCAAACAAGTTTCTAAAAGGATGAGTTTGCAACTACTTTACTTTTGGAGAAAATTCAAAACATTCATTATTCAATAGGGCCCAAACTATCAAAAACCAGCGGTTTCAATGAACACACATTTCTTGGAAGAATCATGCAGGACTGAAATTTTTGATGTTTTTCTACTCCTCTCATGAGCCCAAACAAGTTTCTAAAAGCATGAGTTTGCAACTACTTTACTTTTGGAGAAAATTCAAAACATTCATTATTCAATAGAGCCCAATAGCAAAAATCAGGTTTTGAATGAAGAATCACAGTTCTTGGTAGAATCATGCAGGATTGAAATTTTTGATGGTTTTTTACTCCTCTCAACAGCCCAAACAAGTTTCTAAAAGGATGAGTTTGCAACTACTTTACTTTTGGAGAAAATTCAAAACATTCATTATTCAATAGGGCCCAAACTATCAAAAACCAGCGGTTTCAATGAACACACATTTCTTGGTAGAATCATGCAGGACTGAAATTTTTGATGTTTTTCTACTCCTCTCATGAGCCCAAACAAGTCTCTAAAAGCATGAGTTTGCAACTACTTTACTTTTGGAGAAAATTCAAAACATTCATTATTCAATAGAGCCCAATAGCAAAAATCAGGTTTTGAATGAAGAATCACATTTCTTGGTAGAATCATGCAGGATTGAAATTTTTGATGGTTTTTTACTCCTCTCAACAGCCCAAACAAGTTTCTAAAAGGATGAGTTTGCAACTGCTTTACTTTTGGAGAAAATTCAAATCATTCATTATTCAATAGGGCCCAAACTATCAAAAATCAGCGGTTTCAATGAACACACATTTCTTGGTAGAATCATGCAGGACTGAAATTTTTGATGTTTTTCTACTCCTCTCATGAGCCCAAACAAGTCTCTAAAAGCATGAGTTTGCAACTACTTTACTTTTGGAGAAAATTCAAAACATTCATTATTCAATAGAGCCCAATAGCAAAAATCAGGTTTTGAATGAAGAATCACATTTCTTGGTAGAATCATGCAGGATTGAAATTTTTGATGGTTTTTTACTCCTCTCTACAGCCCAAACAAGTTTCTAAAAGGATGAGTTTGCAACTGCTTTACTTTTGGAGAAAATTCAAAACATTCATTATTCAATAGGGCCCAAACTATCAAAAACCAGCGGTTTGAATGAACACACATTTCTTGGTAGAATCATGCAGGACTCAAATTTTTGATGTTTTTCTACTCCTCTCATGAGCCCAAACAAGTTTCTAAAAGCATGAGTTTGCAACTACTTTACTTTTGGAGAAAATTCAAAACATTCATTATTCAATAGAGCCCAATAGCAAAAATCAGGTTTTGAATGAAGAATCACATTTCTTGGTAGAATCATGCAGGATTGAAATTTTTGATGGTTTTTTACTCCTCTCAACAGCCCAAACAAGCTTCTAAAAGGATGAGTTTTCAACTACTTTACTTTTGGAGAAAATTCAAAACATTCATTATTCAATAGGGCCCAAACTATCAAAAACCAGCGGTTTCAATGAACACACATTTCTTGGTAGAATCATGCAGGACTGAAATTTTTGATGTTTTTCTACTCCTCTCATGAGCCCAAACAAGTCTCTAAAAGCATGAGTTTGCAACTACTTTACTTTTGGAGAAAATTCAAAACATTCATTATTCAATAGAGCCCAATAGCAAAAATCAGGTTTTGAATGAAGAATCACAGTTCTTGGTAGAATCATGCAGGATTGAAATTTTTGATGGTTTTTTACTCCTCTCAACAGCCCAAACAAGTTTCTAAAAGGATGAGTTTGCAACTACTTTACTTTTGGAGAAAATTCAAAACATTCATTATTCAATAGGGCCCAAACTATCAAAAACCAGCGGTTTCAATGAACACACATTTCTTGGAAGAATCATGCAGGGCTGAAATTTTTGATGTTTTTCTACTCCTCTCATGAGCCCAAACAAGTTTCTAAAAGCATGAGTTTGCAACTACTTTACTTTTGGAGAAAATTCAAAACATTCATTATTCAATAGAGCCCAATAGCAAAAATCAGGTTTTGAATGAAGAATCACAGTTCTTGGTAGAATCATGCAGGATTGAAATTTTTGATGGTTTTTTACTCCTCTCAACAGCCCAAACAAGTTTCTAAAAGGATGAGTTTGCAACTACTTTACTTTTGGAGAAAATTCAAAACATTCATTATTCAATAGAGCCCAATAGCAAAAATCAGGTTTTGAATGAAGAATCACATTTCTTGGTAGAATCATGCAGGATTGAAATTTTTGATGGTTTTTTACTCCTCTCAACAGCCCAAACAAGTTTCTAAAAGGATGAGTTTGCAACTACTTTACTTTCGGAGAAAATTCAAAACATTCATTATTCAATAGGGCCCAAACTATCAAAAACCAGCGGTTTCAATGAACACACATTTCTTGGTAGAATCATGCAGGACTGAAATTTTTGATGTTTTTCTACTCCTCTCATGAGCCCAAACAAGTCTCTAAAAGCATGAGTTTGCAACTACTTTACTTTTGGAGAAAATTCAAAACATTCATTATTCAATAGAGCCCAATAGCAAAAATCAGGTTTTGAATGAAGAATCACATTTCTTGGTAGAATCATGCAGGATTGAAATTTTTGATGGTTTTTTACTCCTCTCAACAGCCCAAACAAGTTTCTAAAAGGATGAGTTTGCAACTGCTTTACTTTTGGAGAAAATTCAAAACATTCATTATTCAATAGGGCCCAAACTATCAAAAACCAGCGGTTTCAATGAACACACATTTCTTGGTAGAATCATGCAGGACTGAAATTTTTGATGTTTTTCTACTCCTCTCATGAGCCCAAACAAGTCTCTAAAAGCATGAGTTTGCAACTACTTTACTTTTGGAGAAAATTCAAAACATTCATTATTCAATAGAGCCCAATAGCAAAAATCAGGTTTTGAATGAAGAATCACATTTCTTGGTAGAATCATGCAGGATTGAAATTTTTGATGGTTTTTTACTCCTCTCAACAGCCCAAACAAGTTTCTAAAAGGATGAGTTTGCAACTACTTTACTTTTGGAGAAAATTCAAAACATTCATTATTCAATAGGGCCCAAACTATCAAAAACCAGCGGTTTCAATGAACACACATTTCTTGGTAGAATCATGCAGGACTGAAATTTTTGATGTTTTTCTACTCCTCTCATGAGCCCAAACAAGTCTCTAAAAGCATGAGTTTGCAACTACTTTACTTTTGGAGAAAATTCAAAACATTCATTATTCATTAGAGCCCAATAGCAAAAATCAGGTTTTGAATGAAGAATCACAGTTCTTGGTAGAATCATGCAGGATTGAAATTTTTGATGGTTTTTTACTCCTCTCAACAGCCCAAACAAGTTTCTAAAAGGATGAGTTTGCAACTACTTTACTTTTGGAGAAAATTCAAAACATTCATTATTCAATAGGGCCCAAACTATCAAAAACCAGCGGTTTCAATGAACACACATTTCTTGGAAAAATCATGCAGGGCTGAAATTTTTGATGTTTTTCTACTCCTCTCATGAGCCCAAACAAGTTTCTAAAAGCATGAGTTTGCAACTACTTTACTTTTGGAGAAAATTCAAAACATTCATTATTCAATAGAGCCCAATAGCAAAAATCAGGTTTTGAATGAAGAATCACAGTTCTTGGTAGAATCATGCAGGATTGAAATTTTTGATGGTTTTTTACTCCTCTCAACAGCCCAAACAAGTTTCTAAAAGGATGAGTTTGCAACTACTTTACTTTTGGAGAAAATTCAAAACATTCATTATTCAATAGAGCCCAATAGCAAAAATCAGGTTTTGAATAAAGAATCACATTTCTTGGTAGAATCATGCAGGATTGAAATTTTTGATGGTTTTTTACTCCTCTCAACAGCCCAAACAAGTTTCTAAAAGGATGAGTTTGCAACTACTTTACTTTTGGAGAAAATTCAAAACATTCATTATTCAATAGGGCCCAAACTATCAAAAACCAGCGGTTTCAATGAACACACATTTCTTGGTAGAATCATGCAGGACTGAAATTTTTGATGTTTTTCTACTCCTCTCATGAGCCCAAACAAGTCTCTAAAAGCATGAGTTTGCAACTACTTTACTTTTGGAGAAAATTCAAAACATTCATTATTCAATAGAGCCCAATAGCAAAAATCAGGTTTTGAATGAAGAATCACATTTCTTGGTAAAATCATGCAGGATTGAAATTTTTGATGGTTTTTTACTCCTCTCAACAACCCAAACAAGTTTCTAAAAGGATGAGTTTGCAACTACTTTACTTTTGGAGAAAATTCAAAACATTCATTATTCAATAGGGCCCAAACTATCAAAAACCAGCGGTTTCAATGAACACACATTTCTTGGTAGAATCATGCAGGACTGAAATTTTTGATGTTTTTCTACTCCTCTCATGAGCCCAAACAAGTTTCTAAAAGCATGAGTTTGCAACTACTTTACTTTTGGAGAAAATTCAAAACATTCACTATTCAATAGAGCCCAATAGCAAAAATCAGGTTTTGAATGAAGAATCACATTTCTTGGTAAAATCATGCAGGATTGAAATTTTTGATGGTTTTTTACTCCTCTCAACAGCCCAAACAAGTTTCTAAAAGGATGAGTTTGCAACTACTTTACTTTTGGAGAAAATTCAAAACATTCATTATTCAATAGGGCCCAAACTATCAAAAACCAGCGGTTTCAATGAACACACATTTCTTGGAAGAATCATGCAGGACTGAAATTTTTGATGTTTTTCTACTCCTCTCATGAGCCCAAACAAGTTTCTAAAAGCATGAGTTTGCAACTACTTTACTTTTGGAGAAAATTCAAAACATTCATTATTCAATAGAGCCCAATAGCAAAAATCAGGTTTTGAATGAAGAATCACAGTTCTTGGTAGAATCATGCAGGATTGAAATTTTTGATGGTTTTTTACTCCTCTCAACAGCCCAAACAAGTTTCTAAAAGGATGAGTTTGCAACTACTTTACTTTTGGAGAAAATTCAAAACATTCATTATTCAATAGGGCCCAAACTATCAAAAACCAGCGGTTTCAATGAACACACATTTCTTGGTAGAATCATGCAGGACTGAAATTTTTGATGTTTTTCTACTCCTCTCATGAGCCCAAACAAGTCTCTAAAAGCATGAGTTTGCAACTACTTTACTTTTGGAGAAAATTCAAAACATTCATTATTCAATAGAGCCCAATAGCAAAAATCAGGTTTTGAATGAAGAATCACATTTCTTGGTAGAATCATGCAGGATTGAAATTTTTGATGGTTTTTTACTCCTCTCAACAGCCCAAACAAGTTTCTAAAAGGATGAGTTTGCAACTGCTTTACTTTTGGAGAAAATTCAAAACATTCATTATTCAATAGGGCCCAAACTATCAAAAACCAGCGGTTTCAATGAACACACATTTCTTGGTAGAATCATGCAGGACTGAAATTTTTGATGTTTTTCTACTCCTCTCATGAGCCCAAACAAGTCTCTAAAAGCATGAGTTTGCAACTACTTTACTTTTGGAGAAAATTCAAAACATTCATTATTCAATAGAGCCCAATAGCAAAAATCAGGTTTTGAATGAAGAATCACATTTCTTGGTAGAATCATGCAGGATTGAAATTTTTGATGGTTTTTTACTCCTCTCAACAGCCCAAACAAGTTTCTAAAAGGATGAGTTTGCAACTACTTTACTTTTGGAGAAAATTCAAAACATTCATTATTCAATAGGGCCCAAACTATCAAAAACCAGCGGTTTCAATGAACACACATTTCTTGGTAGAATCATGCAGGACTGAAATTTTTGATGTTTTTCTACTCCTCTCATGAGCCCAAACAAGTCTCTAAAAGCATGAGTTTGCAACTACTTTACTTTTGGAGAAAATTCAAAACATTCATTATTCAATAGAGCCCAATAGCAAAAATCAGGTTTTGAATGAAGAATCACAGTTCTTGGTAGAATCATGCAGGATTGAAATTTTTGATGGTTTTTTACTCCTCTCAACA
This sequence comes from Dendrobates tinctorius, assembly GCF_039654945.1. NCBI lineage: Eukaryota > Metazoa > Chordata > Amphibia > Anura > Dendrobatidae > Dendrobates > Dendrobates tinctorius. The sequence continues at coordinate 415,050 of NW_027362006.1, read as the reverse complement.
GCCCAAACAAGTTTCTAAAAGGATGAGTTTGCAACTACTTTACTTTTGGAGAAAATTCAAAACATTCATTATTCAATAGGGCCCAAACTATCAAAAACCAGCGGTTTCAATGAACACACATTTCTTGGAAGAATCATGCAGGGCTGAAATTTTTGATGTTTTTCTACTCCTCTCATGAGCCCAAACAAGTTTCTAAAAGCATGAGTTTGCAACTACTTTACTTTTGGAGAAAATTCAAAACATTCATTATTCAATAGAGCCCAATAGCAAAAATCAGGTTTTGAATGAAGAATCACAGTTCTTGGTAGAATCATGCAGGATTGAAATTTTTGATGGTTTTTTACTCCTCTCAACAGCCCAAACAAGTTTCTAAAAGGATGAGTTTGCAACTACTTTACTTTTGGAGAAAATTCAAAACATTCATTATTCAATAGGGCCCAAACTATCAAAAACCAGCGGTTTCAATGAACACACATTTCTTGGTAGAATCATGCAGGACTGAAATTTTTGATGTTTTTCTACTCCTCTCATGAGCCCAAACAAGTCTCTAAAAGCATGAGTTTGCAACTACTTTACTTTTGGAGAAAATTCAAAACATTCATTATTCAATAGATCCCAATAGCAAAAATCAGGTTTTGAATGAAGAATCACATTTCTTGGTAGAATGATGCAGGATTGAAATTTTTGATGGTTTTTTACTCCTCTCTACAGCCCAAACAAGTTTCTAAAAGGATGAGTTTGCAACTGCTTTACTTTTGGAGAAAATTCAAAACATTCATTATTCAATAGGGCCCAAACTATCAAAAACCAGCGGTTTGAATGAACACACATTTCTTGGTAGAATCATGCAGGACTGAAATTTTTGATGTTTTTCTACTCCTCTCATGAGCCCAAACAAGTCTCTAAAAGCATGAGTTTGCAACTACTTTACTTTTGGAGAAAATTCAAAACATTCATTATTCAATAGAGCCCAATAGCAAAAATCAGGTTTTGAATGAAGAATCACATTTCTTGGTAAAATCATGCAGGATTGAAATTTTTGATGGTTTTTTACTCCTCTCAACAGCCCAAACAAGTTTCTAAAAGGATGAGTTTGCAACTACTTTACTTTTGGAGAAAATTCAAAACATTCATTATTCAATAGGGCCCAAACTATCAAAAACCAGCGGTTTCAATGAACACACATTTCTTGGTAGAATCATGCAGGACTGAAATTTTTGATGTTTTTCTACTCCTCTCATGAGCCCAAACAAGTCTCTAAAAGCATGAGTTTGCAACTACTTTACTTTTGGAGAAAATTCAAAACATTCATTATTCAATAGAGCCCAATAGCAAAAATCAGGTTTTGAATGAAGAATCACATTTCTTGGTAAAATCATGCAGGATTGAAATTTTTGATGGTTTTTTACTCCTCTCAACAACCCAAACAAGTTTCTAAAAGGATGAGTTTGCAACTACTTTACTTTTGGAGAAAATTCAAAACATTCATTATTCAATAGGGCCCAAACTATCAAAAACCAGCGGTTTCAATGAACACACATTTCTTGTTAGAATCATGCAGGACTGAAATTTTTGATGTTTTTCTACTCCTCTCATGAGCCCAAACAAGTCTCTAAAAGCATGAGTTTGCAACTACTTTACTTTTGGAGAAAATTCAAAACATTCATTATTCAATAGAGCCCAATAGCAAAAATCAGGTTTTGAATGAAGAATCACATTTCTTGGTAGAATCATGCAGGATTGAAATTTTTGATGGTTTTTTACTCCTCTCAACAGCCCAAACAAGTTTCTAAAAGGATGAGTTTGCAACTACTTTACTTTTGGAGAAAATTCAAAACATTCATTATTCAATAGGGCCCAAACTATCAAAAACCAGCGGTTTGAATGAACACACATTTCTTGGTAGAATCATGCAGGACTGAAATTTTTGATGTTTTTCTACTCCTCTCATGAGCCCAAACAAGTCTCTAAAAGCATGAGTTTGCTACAATCACCTATTAATGATTTATTGCACCTGAGGTCATACAAGTATTACTTGGTAGAGTGCATGAGATATAGCTGTCTCCCTATGAGCTTGCGACACTTGGGGCAAAGAATTTCTATTGCTTTATTAAAAAGCTACATTGCTGCTTTATTTGAGACTGTATCTTTAACTTAGTTTGTGATATATAAATAATACTACACTAGGAAGTAACTGGTTATTGTACCAGTCAGTAGTAACTTAATTATTATAATAATTAAGAGTGCGTTGCATATACGAGAATATTTAGGGCACAATATACCCTTTTTTACCTTTGCTTTAGTATACTCTAACCATGGCATCTAATTCAAAATCTAAAATGCCTACTGGTAAAAACCAGAAATCCACAGGTTCTTCCAGTCAAAGAATATACACTGAATCTGTTAATCTACTAAGTCCAATTAAATCTAGATCCCCCCTAAAGAGGGAAGAAAATACCTCAACTAAGAATATGCCTAACAGCTCTTCTATTAAGGCTACTCATAGAGATTCAGGTCACAAAGATACTTCTACCGATCCTTGTCCCTTATCTTTTACATCTTCCCAGGTACTTGATAATAAAGGGACTTCAAAACTCTTTTTACAGGATGAAGAAAGTAAAATGGATTTATCTAAATTCAATAAGAGAAGAGCCCCAGATAGTCAATCTGTTAGACCAGATCCAACATATTTGGATTCTGACACTTCATTTGAGGATTTCTCTCCAAATGACACCCCAGTGAAACAACCCTCTAAAATAGGTTGCCCAGAGATTTCCTCTGTTGAATCTTCAAATCCCCATAATTTTGATTTTAAAACTTTGTTGAAATCTGATAGACAGGTTACTGAGGGTTCGCTCGCTGGTTTCCTTATATCCTTCCAGGAATCTTTCAGTGCAATTAATACGTCTATTAAAGCGGGTTTTGATTCTCATAGGAGGGATATTCAGGAGATCAGTGATAAATTCTCCCAAAGATTTGAATTGAATGAGAAAAGGCTCTCAAAGGTTGAAAATAGGACAGATGATTTAGTACAGCAAAATTCAAACTTGAAAGCTGAACTCTTATCCGTTAGGTCCAAATTAACGGACTTGGAGGATCGGAGTAGGCGAAATAATATCAAGATCAGAGGGATACCCGAAAGTGTAATACAGAAAGACCTTTCAGATTATACTAAAGCTACACTTAAAAAGGCTTTGCCGTCCTTAACTGATCTACAATTGATAATTGATAGAATTCACCGCCTGCCCCGTCCAAAGAACATATCTATGAATAAACCAAGGGACACGATACTTCACTTCCATTTTTTTGAAACTAAAGAATTGATATTAAGATATATTAGAGAGAAAGGCTCTCTCCCTCCCCCCAATGACCACTTAAAATTCTTCTCTGATTTTTCAAAATTAACTATGGAAACTAGGAAGTCATTTAATCAAGCTACTAACGTCCTTAGGGAAATGGGGATTCCTTATAGGTGGGGATTCCCAACAAAGTTACTTGTGTCACATAGGGGCAAGATTGTTCCACTTTTTACTCCAAGGGAGGCCTTGGACTTTATCCGCTCTTTAAAGGAAGGCCCCTCTGACAGAGATAACGGCTGAAGGTGATAAATTCTCGTTGGATCCCTTGTACTACTTACATAAATAACAACATGGAGGGTATTGAATGATAAATATTAGGTTAATAGTTTATTAGGCTTTATGGGATCTTGCCACTTTGGCTTTTTAAGTCCCCAATAAGGAGAGATACCACGTTTGGTGGTTAACCTCCAGGAGGACTCTTTAGGTTTATTGATTTACATTTTTAATTTTAATTTTTTAAACCCTAGTTGGAATAGGTGAGGACAATTTCAAAGAAGGCAATTTGGTGATAAAATTGGATAATAGTTAATAAACAGGCAAATAAATAGAACAGCATGAAAATCAAAATTCTCTCACATAATGTTAAAGGATTGAATAGTCCCCATAAGCGATATATAGCTTGGAGAGAATTAAAACGGCTTCATGCGGATATCTCTTGTTTACAAGAGGTTAAATTAATAAAAGATACCCACCCGACTTTTCAGCATAAAGACTTCCCCCACATTTTTAAATCCCTTAATAATAAGAAGAGTGCAGGAGTAATAACCATCATTAATAAAAACATCCCCTTCCAGTTACTTGATGAACATGTTGATAATCATGGAAGATTCCATATTCTCATATGTAAATTGAACTTTAAACTTTGTACAATCGTTAATATCTATGCCCCTAACAATGGCCAAATCTCTTTCTTTAACAAATTATTGAAGAAGGTGAACGATGTTAAAAGAGGAGACCTGTTATTAATAGGTGATTTCAATCTAGTTCCCGACAGGAATATTGACTCATCATCTTCTGCTACTTCTAAATCGAATCGATCTTTGAACAACTGGATCAGACAGAATGAGATGTATGATGTTTTTAGATGCTTAAATTCCTCATCTAAAGAATTCACATACTACTCAGATACATACAAAACTTCTTCCAGAATAGATTTATTTTTGACTGATATCTTTTCTCTTGCCAAATTTAAGAAAATTGAAATTCTGGAAAAATCTTTTTCTGATCATGCCCCTGTATTAGGAATATTCGATTTGGGCCCTCCCACAACAAATACCTTCCTATGGAAGGTTAATCCCACTTTATTAAACACTCAGAAATATAGAGATATCATCAGCGAAACAATTGAAAATTACTTTAAAGAAAATTTAGTGGATAGTATGAGTCCTTTTACCATTTGGAATGCCCACAAAGCCGTTTTGAGAGGGTGTCTCATTCAACTCTCTGCGAGATATAAAAAAGAAAAAAGGGAAAAAATTGCTGATCTTCAATCCCAAATTGCTTTAAAAGAAGAGCAGCAAAATAATTTATTTACCCCATCTCACAATATCCATCTTGAAATTTTGAAGTTAAGACAAAATTTGAGGTCTGAAATTATCTCTGAGTATGACTCTGTTGTCAGGGCATCAAAATATAACTTCTATGCCTCTATTAATAAGCCTACCAAGTACATGACAAATAAACTGAAACAATCCCGTGTGAACAGAAGGATTATTAAAATTACATCCTCTTCGGGAGAAGTGAAACATCACCCTTCTGATATCATGGGAGTCTTTGCGGATTACTTTGAACATCTTTATAATTTAAAGAATGACTCTTCAACTCATACTCCTAACCAAAGGGAAATTGATTCCTTCTTATCTAAACTAACACTTCCACAAGTAGACACTTTGGATTTAACTCTCTTAAACCAACCCTTTACTGTAGAAGAAATTACCAGAACGATTGAAAAGCTTAAATTAAATAAATCCCCTGGCCCAGATGGGTTTACTAATGAATATTTTAAAACATTTTCAAACCTTATATCTCCACATTTAAAATCTCTATTTAATCACGCCTCAAATACTGGATTGTTCCCTAAAGAAATGACCGAAGCAACTATTATACTGATCCCTAAAGATAGTGGGAATTTGGAGGAAGTTAAAAATTATCGCCCAATCTCTCTAATAAACACCGACATTAAAATATATTCGAAAATTTTAGCGGATCGATTGAAGAACCTTTTGCCCCGTCTTATTAAGAATGATCAGGTGGGCTTTGTTAGTGGCAGACAAGTTACAGATGGCACTAGAAGGATTTTGAATCTTTTCAACATAGCTAAATCTAATAATTTCCCATCACTATTTATTTCCCTAGATGCCCAAAAAGCTTTTGATAGAGTGAATTGGGACTATCTTAAATCTACTCTATTGAAATTTGGGTTTGATGATAACTTTATAATTTCTATCTTTGCATTGTACTCAAATACTAATGCCAAAACTTATACAAATAATCACCTTTCTAGAAATTTTGATATCACTAATGGAACAAGACAGGGATGTCCTCTTTCCCCCCTTTTATTTGCCCTCGCAATTGAACCCCTTGCAGAAGTGATAAGACAAAGCACTGACATCTCGGGTTTTAAAACAAAGTCTTATCATCATAAACTAACTTTATTTGCTGATGACCTTATGTTATCAATTACTGACCCTGCTAATTCACTTACTGCTCTTATGAAGATTTTGGATGGTTTTTCTAGAGTTTCCTATTTTAAAATAAACGCTCAAAAATCTAAATTACTGCACTTTAACTTAACCTGTTCTGAAATTGATGCCCTTAAAAAATTAACCAGTTTTTCTTGGGAAGAAATGGAATTAGAGTATCTGGGAATAATCTTCCCTAAGGACTTGAAATCTATCACATCTAGGAATATGGAACATCTTTTTAAAAAGATTTCAAAAGACTTCTCTAGTTATAATAACTGCGATTTGTCATTGATGGGAAGAATTTTAGTAACTAAATCATACATTTTACCAAAAATTCTATTTATATTTAGAAATATTCCTCTTATTATTCCTACTCCTCTTTTGTACAAAGTTCAAAAGTCAATCAACCTTTTTGTTTGGAAAGGACGGAGGCCTAGAATCACTACCAAAATTTTATATAAAAAGAAGGCTAATGGAGGCCTAGCACTTCCGAACATTTTGGCCTATTTTCAAGCATCCCTTATCCTTCAAAGCAAACAATGGTTTTCTGAAGGAACACCCTCTGCTTGGTTAGACCTTGAATCAGAGCAATGTGGGGTCAGTTCCATTTCGGATTTGTTTTTTAAGCATTTGCTCTCGCCTTTGAATGTTGTTCACCATCATCCAGTCTTTCATTCTATACTGGTTATGTGGAGGAGCTTTACACAATTAAAGAAGAAAGTTGATAGACGGAATATTTTGAAAAAATTTCCTTTAAAACTACTATTTAAAATATATAAGTGCCCTATGTCGGAAGAGTGGAAAGAATTTAAAATTAATACAATAGGGGATATATGGGATGGCCAACACCCCTTATCTTTTAACGAGATGAAAAATAAATTCCGTATTCCATTTTCGTATTTTACCCCTTATCTTGTGTTGAAGGATCTCCTGCGGAAGTTTTTGAATAGCAGAGTTTTGAATTCAGATATTATGGCTTCCATGTTTACAAATGTTAACCATAAGTTGTCTTGGAGCCTTAAGAATATCTACTCTCATTATAACGAAGATTTTGAGTTTACCAAAAACGTTTATATTCAAAGATGGGAAAAAGACTTAAATATTAAATTAGATGCAGAACAATGGGAGAAAGCAATAAGACTTTCAAATGCATCTGCTGTTTCGGCGATTCTGCAGGAATCTTTCTTTAAGACATTGACCAGATGGCATTATACCCCGATCAGGATGTCCCATATAGATAGTAAATACTCTTCTTTTTGTTGGAGGAACTGTGGTATGCCAGGCAACTTATACCATATGTTTTGGAGTTGCCCCAAATTGAAGAATTTGTGGAGAGAACTTACGGACCATTTAGACATCCTTTCAGACAAAGCGGTGAATGTTACCCCGCAGATGGCTTTGCTTTCCTTGGGCACCGAGAAAATTAATCCTTCCCTAAGATATGTAATAATACATATTTTCTTGGTGACCAAAAATACAATAGCTTTTTGGTGGCTTAAATCTGATCCACCTCCCTTCGCTGAAATACTTGACAAAGTTCGTACCCATAACTCTATGGAGAAAAGATTTGCGTTTATAAATAAAGCTCTCCATAAATATCACTCCAAGTGGGACATATGGAATTCAAAGTTTTGCTAGTATCGGTTACATTTGCCTGTCTGTTGTTGTTTGCTATATCTAATATAACTATGATTGTTTTGTTTTCTTTTTCTCTATCTAAAGAGAATTGCAGGAACAATGTATAATATTTGTCTTCATCTGTAGTACTTTGAAACAGTTTATTAATGTGTGATGTAACACTGTAGAGTTCTCTACTTTTTTATTTGTCCATGTTTTAACTTTTCCTTTCCTGTTCATGTTAAACTTAAAACTTAATAAAAATATTTAAAAAAAAAAAAAAAAAAAAAAAGCATGAGTTTGCAACTACTTTACTTTTGGAGAAAATTCAAAACATTCATTATTCAATAGAGCCCAATAGCAAAAATCAGGTTTTGAATGAAGAATCACATTTCTTGGTAGAAGCATGCAGGATTGAAATTTTTGATGGTTTTTTACTCCTCTCAACAGCCCAAACAAGATTCTAAAAGGATGAGTTTGCAACTACTTTACTTTTGGAGAAAATTCAAAACATTCATTATTCAATAGGGCCCAAACTATCAAAAACCAGCGGTTTCAATGAACACACATTTCTTGGTAGAATCATGCAGGACTGAAGTTTTTGATGTTTTTCTACTCCTCTCATGAGCCCAAACAAGTCTCTAAAAGCATGAGTTTGCAACTACTTTACTTTTGGAGAAAATTCAAAACATTCATTATTCAATAGAGCCCAATAGCAAAAATCAGGTTTTGAATGAAGAATCACATTTCTTGGTAGAATGATGCAGGATTGAAATTTTTGATGGTTTTTTACTCCTCTCTACAGCCCAAACAAGTTTCTAAAAGGATGAGTTTGCAACTGCTTTACTTTTGGAGAAAATTCAAAACATTCATTATTCAATAGGGCCCAAACTATCAAAAACCAGCGGTTTGAATGAACACACATTTCTTGGTAGAATCATGCAGGACTCAAATTTTTGATGTTTTTCTACTCCTCTCATGAGCCCAAACAAGTCTCTAAAAGCATGAGTTTGCAACTACTTTACTTTTGGAGAAAATTCAAAACATTCATTATTCAATAGAGCCCAATAGCAAAAATCAGGTTTTGAATGAAGAATCACAGTTCTTGGTAGAATCATGCAGGATTGAAATTTTTGATGGTTTTTTACTCCTCTCAACAACCCAAACAAGTTTCTAAAAGGATGAGTTTGCAACTACTTTACTTTTGGAGAAAATTCAAAACATTCATTATTCAATAGGGCCCAAACTATCAAAAACCAGCGGTTTCAATGAACACACATTTCTTGGTAGAATCATGCAGGACTGAAATTTTTGATGTTTTTCTACTCCTCTCATGAGCCCAAACAAGTTTCTAAAAGCATGAGTTTGCAACTACTTTACTTTTGGAGAAAATTCAAAACATTCACTATTCAATAGAGCCCAATAGCAAAAATCAGGTTTTGAATGAAGAATCACATTTCTTGGTAAAATCATGCAGGATTGAAATTTTTGATGGTTTTTTACTCCTCTCAACAGCCCAAACAAGTTTCTAAAAGGATGAGTTTGCAACTACTTTACTTTTGGAGAAAATTCAAAACATTCATTATTCAATAGGGCCCAAACTATCAAAAACCAGCGGTTTCAATGAACACACATTTCTTGGTAGAATCATGCAGGACTGAAATTTTTGATGTTTTTCTACTCCTCTCATGAGCCCAAACAAGTCTCTAAAAGCATGAGTTTGCAACTACTTTACTTTTGGAGAAAATTCAAAACATTCATTATTCAATAGAGCCCAATAGCAAAAATCAGGTTTTGAATGAAGAATCACAGTTCTTGGTAGAATCATGCAGGATTGAAATTTTTGATGGTTTTTTACTCCTCTCAACAGCCCAAACAAGTTTCTAAAAGGATGAGTTTGCAACTACTTTACTTTTGGAGAAAATTCAAAACATTCATTATTCAATAGGGCCCAAACTATCAAAAACCAGCGGTTTCAATGAACACACATTTCTTGGTAGAATCATGCAGGACTGAAGTTTTTGATGTTTTTCTACTCCTCTCATGAGCCCAAACAAGTCTCTAAAAGCATGAGTTTGCAACTACTTTACTTTTGGAGAAAATTCAAAACATTCATTATTCAATAGAGCCCAATAGCAAAAATCAGGTTTTGAATGAAGAATCACATTTCTTGGTAGAATGATGCAGGATTGAAATTTTTGATGGTTTTTTACTCCTCTCTACAGCCCAAACAAGTTTCTAAAAGGATGAGTTTGCAACTGCTTTACTTTTGGAGAAAATTCAAAACATTCATTATTCAATAGGGCCCAAACTATCAAAAACCAGCGGTTTGAATGAACACACATTTCTTGGTAGAATCATGCAGGACTCAAATTTTTGATGTTTTTCTACTCCTCTCATGAGCCCAAACAAGTCTCTAAAAGCATGAGTTTGCAACTACTTTACTTTTGGAGAAAATTCAAAACATTCATTATTCAATAGAGCCCAATAGCAAAAATCAGGTTTTGAATGAAGAATCACATTTCTTGGTAGAATCATGCAGGATTGAAATTTTTGATGGTTTTTTACTCCTCTCAACAGCCCAAACAAGTTTCTAAAAGGATGAGTTTGCAACTACTTTACTTTTGGAGAAAATTCAAAACATTCATTATTCAATAGGGCCCAAACTATCAAAAACCAGCGGTTTCAATGAACACACATTTCTTGGTAGAATCATGCAGGACTGAAATTTTTGATGTTTTTCTACTCCTCTCATGAGCCCAAACAAGTCTCTAAAAGCATGAGTTTGCAACTACTTTACTTTTGGAGAAAATTCAAAACATTCATTATTCAATAGAGCCCAATAGCAAAAAACAGGTTTTGAATGAAGAATCACATTTCTTGGTAGAATCATGCAGGATTGAAATTTTTGATGGTTTTTTACTCCTCTCAACAGCCCAAACAAGTTTCTAAAAGGATGAGTTTGCAACTACTTTACTTTTGGAGAAAATTCAAAACATTCATTATTCAATAGAGCCCAATAGCAAAAATCAGGTTTTGAATGAAGAATCACAGTTCTTGGTAGAATCATGCAGGATTGAAATTTTTGATGGTTTTTTACTCCTCTCAACAGCCCAAACAAGTTTCTAAAAGGATGAGTTTGCAACTACTTTACTTTTGGAGAAAATTCAAAACATTCATTATTCAATAGGGCCCAAACTATCAAAAACCAGCGGTTTCAATGAACACACATTTCTTGGAAGAATCATGCAGGGCTGAAATTTTTGATGTTTTTCTACTCCTCTCATGAGCCCAAACAAGTTTCTAAAAGCATGAGTTTGCAACTACTTTACTTTTGGAGAAAATTCAAAACATTCATTATTCAATAGAGCCCAATAGCAAAAATCAGGTTTTGAATGAAGAATCACAGTTCTTGGTAGAATCATGCAGGATTGAAATTTTTGATGGTTTTTTACTCCTCTCAACAGCCCAAACAAGTTTCTAAAAGGATGAGTTTGCAACTACTTTACTTTTGGAGAAAATTCAAAACATTCATTATTCAATAGAGCCCAATAGCAAAAATCAGGTTTTGAATGAAGAATCACATTTCTTGGTAGAATCATGCAGGATTGAAATTTTTGATGGTTTTTTACTCCTCTCAACAGCCCAAACAAGTTTCTAAAAGGATGAGTTTGCAACTACTTTACTTTTGGAGAAAATTCAAAACATTCATTATTCAATAGGGCCCAAACTATCAAAAACCAGCGGTTTCAATGAACACACATTTCTTGGTAGAATCATGCAGGACTGAAATTTTTGATGTTTTTCTACTCCTCTCATGAGCCCAAACAAGTCTCTAAAAGCATGAGTTTGCAACTACTTTACTTTTGGAGAAAATTCAAAACATTCATTATTCAATAGAGCCCAATAGCAAAAATCAGGTTTTGAATGAAGAATCACATTTCTTGGTAAAATCATGCAGGATTGAAATTTTTGATGGTTTTTTACTCCTCTCAACAACCCAAACAAGTTTCTAAAAGGATGAGTTTGCAACTACTTTACTTTTGGAGAAAATTCAAAACATTCATTATTCAATAGGGCCCAAACTATCAAAAACCAGCGGTTTCAATGAACACACATTTCTTGGTAGAATCATGCAGGACTGAAATTTTTGATGTTTTTCTACTCCTCTCATGAGCCCAAACAAGTTTCTAAAAGCATGAGTTTGCAACTACTTTACTTTTGGAGAAAATTCAAAACATTCACTATTCAACAGAGACCAATAGCAAAAATCAGGTTTTGAATGAAGAATCACATTTCTTGGTAAAATCATGCAGGATTGAAATTTTTGATGGTTTTTTACTCCTCTCAACAGCCCAAACAAGTTTCTAAAAGGATGAGTTTGCAACTACTTTACTTTTGGAGAAAATTCAAAACATTCATTATTCAATAGGGCCCAAACTATCAAAAACCAGCGGTTTCAATGAACACACATTTCTTGGTAGAATCATGCAGGACTGAAATTTTTGATGTTTTTCTACTCCTCTCATGAGCCCAAACAAGTCTCTAAAAGCATGAGTTTGCAACTACTTTACTTTTGGAGAAAATTCAAAACATTCATTATTCAATAGAGCCCAATAGCAAAAATCAGGTTTTGAATGAAGAATCACAGTTCTTGGTAGAATCATGCAGGATTGAAATTTTTGATGGTTTTTTACTCCTCTCAACAGCCCAAACAAGTTTCTAAAAGGATGAGTTTGCAACTACTTTACTTTTGGAGAAAATTCAAAACATTCATTATTCAATAGGGCCCAAACTATCAAAAACCAGCGGTTTCAATGAACACACATTTCTTGGTAGAATCATGCAGGACTGAAGTTTTTGATGTTTTTCTACTCCTCTCATGAGCCCAAACAAGTCTCTAAAAGCATGAGTTTGCAACTACTTTACTTTTGGAGAAAATTCAAAACATTCATTATTCAATAGAGCCCAATAGCAAAAATCAGGTTTTGAATGAAGAATCACATTTCTTGGTAGAATGATGCAGGATTGAAATTTTTGATGGTTTTTTATTCCTCTCTACAGCCCAAACAAGTTTCTAAAAGGATGAGTTTGCAACTGCTTTACTTTTGGAGAAAATTCAAAACATTCATTATTCAATAGGGCCCAAACTATCAAAAACCAGCGGTTTGAATGAACACACATTTCTTGGTAGAATCATGCAGGACTCAAATTTTTGATGTTTTTCTACTCCTCTCATGAGCCCAAACAAGTCTCTAAAAGCATGAGTTTGCAACTACTTTACTTTTGGAGAAAATTCAAAACATTCATTATTCAATAGAGCCCAATAGCAAAAATCAGGTTTTGAATGAAGAATCACATTTCTTGGTAGAATCATGCAGGATTGAAATTTTTGATGGTTTTTTACTCCTCTCAACAGCCCAAACAAGTTTCTAAAAGGATGAGTTTGCAACTACTTTACTTTTGGAGAAAATTCAAAACATTCATTATTCAATAGGGCCCAAACTATCAAAAACCAGCGGTTTCAATGAACACACATTTCTTGGTAGAATCATGCAGGACTGAAATTTTTGATGTTTTTCTACTCCTCTCATGAGCCCAAACAAGTCTCTAAAAGCATGAGTTTGCAACTACTTTACTTTTGGAGAAAATTCAAAACATTCATTATTCAATAGAGCCCAATAGCAAAAATCAGGTTTTGAATGAAGAATCACATTTCTTGGTAGAATCATGCAGGATTGAAATTTTTGATGGTTTTTTACTCCTCTCAACAGCCCAAACAAGTTTCTAAAAGGATGAGTTTGCAACTACTTTACTTTTGGAGAAAATTCAAAACATTCATTATTCAATAGGGCCCAAACTATCAAAAACCAGCGGTTTCAATGAACACACATTTCTTGGAAGAATCATGCAGGACTGAAATTTTTGATGTTTTTCTACTCCTCTCATGAGCCCAAACAAGTCTCTAAAAGCATGAGTTTGCAACTACTTTACTTTTGGAGAAAATTCAAAACATTCATTATTCAATAGAGCCCAATAGCAAAAATCAGGTTTTGAATGAAGAATCACATTTCTTGGTAGAATCATGCAGGATTGAAATTTTTGATGGTTTTTTACTCCTCTCAACAGCCCAAACAAGTTTCTAAAAGGATGAGTTTGCAACTACTTTACTTTCGGAGAAAATTCAAAACATTCATTATTCAATAGGGCCCAAACTATCAAAAACCAGCGGTTTCAATGAACACACATTTCTTGGTAGAATCATGCAGGACTGAAATTTTTGATGTTTTTCTACTCCTCTCATGAGCCCAAACAAGTCTCTAAAAGCATGAGTTTGCAACTACTTTACTTTTGGAGAAAATTCAAAACATTCATTATTCAATAGAGCCCAATAGCAAAAATCAGGTTTTGAATGAAGAATCACATTTCTTGGTAGAATCATGCAGGATTGAAATTTTTGATGGTTTTTTACTCCTCTCAACAGCCCAAACAAGTTTCTAAAAGGATGAGTTTGCAACTGCTTTACTTTTGGAGAAAATTCAAATCATTCATTATTCAATAGGGCCCAAACTATCAAAAACCAGCGGTTTCAATGAACACACATTTCTTGGTAGAATCATGCAGGACTGAAATTTTTGATGTTTTTCTACTCCTCTCATGAGCCCAAACAAGTCTCTAAAAGCATGAGTTTGCAACTACTTTACTTTTGGAGAAAATTCAAAACATTCATTATTCAATAGAGCCCAATAGCAAAAATCAGGTTTTGAATGAAGAATCACATTTCTTGGTAGAATCATGCAGGATTGAAATTTTTGATGGTTTTTTACTCCTCTCTACAGCCCAAACAAGTTTCTAAAAGGATGAGTTTGCAACTGCTTTACTTTTGGAGAAAATTCAAAACATTCATTATTCAACAGGGCCCAAACTATCAAAAACCAGCGGTTTGAATGAACACACATTTCTTGGTAGAATCATGCAGGACTCAAATTTTTGATGTTTTTCTACTCCTCTCATGAGCCCAAACAAGTTTCTAAAAGCATGAGTTTGCAACTACTTTACTTTTGGAGAAAATTCAAAACATTCATTATTCAATAGAGCCCAATAGCAAAAATCAGGTTTTGAATGAAGAATCACATTTCTTGGTAGAATCATGCAGGATTGAAATTTTTGATGGTTTTTTACTCCTCTCAACAGCCCAAACAAGCTTCTAAAAGGATGAGTTTGCAACTACTTTACTTTTGGAGAAAATTCAAAACATTCATTATTCAATAGGGCCCAAACTATCAAAAACCAGCGGTTTCAATGAACACACATTTCTTGGTAGAATCATGCAGGACTGAAATTTTTGATGTTTTTCTACTCCTCTCATGAGCCCAAACAAGTCTCTAAAAGCATGAGTTTGCAACTACTTTACTTTTGGAGAAAATTCAAAACATTCATTATTCAATAGAGCCCAATAGCAAAAATCAGGTTTTGAATGAAGAATCACAGTTCTTGGTAGAATCATGCAGGATTGAAATTTTTGATGGTTTTTTACTCCTCTCAACAGCCCAAACAAGTTTCTAAAAGGATGAGTTTGCAACTACTTTACTTTTGGAGAAAATTCAAAACATTCATTATTCAATAGGGCCCAAACTATCAAAAACCAGCGGTTTGAATGAACACACATTTCTTGGTAGAATCATGCAGGACTCAAATTTTTGATGTTTTTCTACTCCTCTCATGAGCCCAAACAAGTCTCTAAAAGCATGAGTTTGCAACTACTTTACTTTTGGAGAAAATTCAAAACATTCATTATTCAATAGAGCCCAATAGCAAAAATCAGGTTTTGAATGAAGAATCACATTTCTTGGTAGAATCATGCAGGATTGAAATTTTTGATGGTTTTTTACTCCTCTCAACAGCCCAAACAAGTTTCTAAAAGGATGAGTTTGCAACTACTTTACTTTTGGAGAAAATTCAAAACATTCATTATTCAATAGGGCCCAAACTATCAAAAACCAGCGGTTTCAATGAACACACATTTCTTGGTAGAATCATGCAGGACTGAAATTTTTGATGTTTTTCTACTCTCATGAGCCCAAACAAGTCTCTAAAAGCATGAGTTTGCAACTACTTTACTTTTGGAGAAAATTCAAAACATTCATTATTCAATAGAGCCCAATAGCAAAAAACAGGTTTTGAATGAAGAATCACATTTCTTGGTAGAATCATGCAGGATTGAAATTTTTGATGGTTTTTTACTCCTCTCAACAGCCCAAACAAGTTTCTAAAAGGATGAGTTTGCAACTACTTTACTTTTGGAGAAAATTCAAAACATTCATTATTCAATAGAGCCCAATAGCAAAAATCAGGTTTTGAATGAAGAATCACAGTTCTTGGTAGAATCATGCAGGATTGAAATTTTTGATGGTTTTTTACTCCTCTCAACAGCCCAAACAAGTTTCTAAAAGGATGAGTTTGCAACTACTTTACTTTTGGAGAAAATTCAAAACATTCATTATTCAATAGGGCCCAAACTATCAAAAACCAGCGGTTTCAATGAACACACATTTCTTGGAAGAATCATGCAGGGCTGAAATTTTTGATGTTTTTCTACTCCTCTCATGAGCCCAAACAAGTTTCTAAAAGCATGAGTTTGCAACTACTTTACTTATGGAGAAAATTCAAAACATTCATTATTCAATAGAGCCCAATAGCAAAAATCAGGTTTTGAATGAAGAATCACAGTTCTTGGTAGAATCATGCAGGATTGAAATTTTTGATGGTTTTTTACTCCTCTCAACAGCCCAAACAAGTTTCTAAAAGGATGAGTTTGCAACTACTTTACTTTTGGAGAAAATTCAAAACATTCATTATTCAATAGAGCCCAATAGCAAAAATCAGGTTTTGAATGAAGAATCACATTTCTTGGTAGAATCATGCAGGATTGAAATTTTTGATGGTTTTTTACTCCTCTCAACAGCCCAAACAAGTTTCTAAAAGGATGAGTTTGCAACTACTTTACTTTTGGAGAAAATTCAAAACATTCATTATTCAATAGGGCCCAAACTATCAAAAACCAGCGGTTTCAATGAACACACATTTCTTGGTAGAATCATGCAGGACTGAAATTTTTGATGTTTTTCTACTCCTCTCATGAGCCCAAACAAGTCTCTAAAAGCATGAGTTTGCAACTACTTTACTTTTGGAGAAAATTCAAAACATTCATTATTCAATAGAGCCCAATAGCAAAAATCAGGTTTTGAATGAAGAATCACATTTCTTGGTAAAATCATGCAGGATTGAAATTTTTGATGGTTTTTTACTCCTCTCAACAACCCAAACAAGTTTCTAAAAGGATGAGTTTGCAACTACTTTACTTTTGGAGAAAATTCAAAACATTCATTATTCAATAGGGCCCAAACTATCAAAAACCAGCGGTTTCAATGAACACACATTTCTTGGTAGAATCATGCAGGACTGAAATTTTTGATGTTTTTCTACTCCTCTCATGAGCCCAAACAAGTTTCTAAAAGCATGAGTTTGCAACTACTTTACTTTTGGAGAAAATTCAAAACATTCACTATTCAACAGAGACCAATAGCAAAAATCAGGTTTTGAATGAAGAATCACATTTCTTGGTAAAATCATGCAGGATTGAAATTTTTGATGGTTTTTTACTCCTCTCAACAGCCCAAACAAGTTTCTAAAAGGATGAGTTTGCAACTACTTTACTTTTGGAGAAAATTCAAAACATTCATTATTCAATAGGGCCCAAACTATCAAAAACCAGCGGTTTCAATGAACACACATTTCTTGGTAGAATCATGCAGGACTGAAATTTTTGATGTTTTTCTACTCCTCTCATGAGCCCAAACAAGTCTCTAAAAGCATGAGTTTGCAACTACTTTACTTTTGGAGAAAATTCAAAACATTCATTATTCAATAGAGCCCAATAGCAAAAATCAGGTTTTGAATGAAGAATCACAGTTCTTGGTAGAATCATGCAGGATTGAAATTTTTGATGGTTTTTTACTCCTCTCAACAGCCCAAACAAGTTTCTAAAAGGATGAGTTTGCAACTACTTTACTTTTGGAGAAAATTCAAAACATTCATTATTCAATAGGGCCCAAACTATCAAAAACCAGCGGTTTCAATGAACACACATTTCTTGGTAGAATCATGCAGGACTGAAGTTTTTGATGTTTTTCTACTCCTCTCATGAGCCCAAACAAGTCTCTAAAAGCATGAGTTTGCAACTACTTTACTTTTGGAGAAAATTCAAAACATTCATTATTCAATAGAGCCCAATAGCAAAAATCAGGTTTTGAATGAAGAATCACATTTCTTGGTAGAATCATGCAGGATTGAAATTTTTGATGGTTTTTTATTCCTCTCTACAGCCCAAACAAGTTTCTAAAAGGATGAGTTTGCAACTGCTTTACTTTTGGAGAAAATTCAAAACATTCATTATTCAATAGGGCCCAAACTATCAAAAACCAGCGGTTTGAATGAACACACATTTCTTGGTAGAATCATGCAGGACTCAAATTTTTGATGTTTTTCTACTCCTCTCATGAGCCCAAACAAGTCTCTAAAAGCATGAGTTTGCAACTACTTTACTTTTGGAGAAAATTCAAAACATTCATTATTCAATAGAGCCCAATAGCAAAAATCAGGTTTTGAATGAAGAATCACATTTCTTGGTAGAATCATGCAGGATTGAAATTTTTGATGGTTTTTTACTCCTCTCAACAGCCCAAACAAGTTTCTAAAAGGATGAGTTTGCAACTACTTTACTTTTGGAGAAAATTCAAAACATTCATTATTCAATAGGGCCCAAACTATCAAAAACCAGCGGTTTCAATGAACACACATTTCTTGGTAGAATCATGCAGGACTGAAATTTTTGATGTTTTTCTACTCCTCTCATGAGCCCAAACAAGTCTCTAAAAGCATGAGTTTGCAACTACTTTACTTTTGGAGAAAATTCAAAACATTCATTATTCAATAGAGCCCAATAGCAAAAATCAGGTTTTGAATGAAGAATCACATTTCTTGGTAGAATCATGCAGGATTGAAATTTTTGATGGTTTTTTACTCCTCTCAACAGCCCAAACAAGTTTCTAAAAGGATGAGTTTGCAACTACTTTACTTTTGGAGAAAATTCAAAACATTCATTATTCAATAGGGCCCAAACTATCAAAAACCAGCGGTTTCAATGAACACACATTTCTTGGAAGAATCATGCAGGACTGAAATTTTTGATGTTTTTCTACTCCTCTCATGAGCCCAAACAAGTCTCTAAAAGCATGAGTTTGCAACTACTTTACTTTTGGAGAAAATTCAAAACATTCATTATTCAATAGAGCCTAATAGCAAAAATCAGGTTTTGAATGAAGAATCACATTTCTTGGTAGAATCATGCAGGATTGAAAT
The DNA here is from genome assembly GCF_039654945.1 of Dendrobates tinctorius. Taxonomy (NCBI): domain Eukaryota; kingdom Metazoa; phylum Chordata; class Amphibia; order Anura; family Dendrobatidae; genus Dendrobates; species Dendrobates tinctorius. Next base: position 395,969 of record NW_027362006.1, on the reverse strand, counting down.
TTTTGATGGTTTTTTACTCCTCTCAACAGCCCAAACAAGTTTCTAAAAGGATGAGTTTGCAACTACTTTACTTTCGGAGAAAATTCAAAACATTCATTATTCAATAGGGCCCAAACTATCAAAAACCAGCGGTTTCAATGAACACACATTTCTTGGTAGAATCATGCAGGACTGAAATTTTTGATGTTTTTCTACTCCTCTCATGAGCCCAAACAAGTCTCTAAAAGCATGAGTTTGCAACTACTTTACTTTTGGAGAAAATTCAAAACATTCATTATTCAATAGAGCCCAATAGCAAAAATCAGGTTTTGAATGAAGAATCACATTTCTTGGTAGAATCATGCAGGATTGAAATTTTTGATGGTTTTTTACTCCTCTCAACAGCCCAAACAAGTTTCTAAAAGGATGAGTTTGCAACTGCTTTACTTTTGGAGAAAATTCAAATCATTCATTATTCAATAGGGCCCAAACTATCAAAAACCAGCGGTTTCAATGAACACACATTTCTTGGTAGAATCATGCAGGACTGAAATTTTTGATGTTTTTCTACTCCTCTCATGAGCCCAAACAAGTCTCTAAAAGCATGAGTTTGCAACTACTTTACTTTTGGAGAAAATTCAAAACATTCATTATTCAATAGAGCCCAATAGCAAAAATCAGGTTTTGAATGAAGAATCACATTTCTTGGTAGAATCATGCAGGATTGAAATTTTTGATGGTTTTTTACTCCTCTCTACAGCCCAAACAAGTTTCTAAAAGGATGAGTTTGCAACTGCTTTACTTTTGGAGAAAATTCAAAACATTCATTATTCAATAGGGCCCAAACTATCAAAAACCAGCGGTTTGAATGAACACACATTTCTTGGTAGAATCATGCAGGACTCAAATTTTTGATGTTTTTCTACTCCTCTCATGAGCCCAAACAAGTTTCTAAAAGCATGAGTTTGCAACTACTTTACTTTTGGAGAAAATTCAAAACATTCATTATTCAATAGAGCCCAATAGCAAAAATCAGGTTTTGAATGAAGAATCACATTTCTTGGTAGAATCATGCAGGATTGAAATTTTTGATGGTTTTTTACTCCTCTCAACAGCCCAAACAAGCTTCTAAAAGGATGAGTTTGCAACTACTTTACTTTTGGAGAAAATTCAAAACATTCATTATTCAATAGGGCCCAAACTATCAAAAACCAGCGGTTTCAATGAACACACATTTCTTGGTAGAATCATGCAGGACTGAAATTTTTGATGTTTTTCTACTCCTCTCATGAGCCCAAACAAGTCTCTAAAAGCATGAGTTTGCAACTACTTTACTTTTGGAGAAAATTCAAAACATTCATTATTCAATAGAGCCCAATAGCAAAAATCAGGTTTTGAATGAAGAATCACAGTTCTTGGTAGAATCATGCAGGATTGAAATTTTTGATGGTTTTTTACTCCTCTCAACAGCCCAAACAAGTTTCTAAAAGGATGAGTTTGCAACTACTTTACTTTTGGAGAAAATTCAAAACATTCATTATTCAATAGGGCCCAAACTATCAAAAACCAGCGGTTTCAATGAACACACATTTCTTGGTAGAATCATGCAGGACTGAAGTTTTTGATGTTTTTCTACTCCTCTCATGAGCCCAAACAAGTCTCTAAAAGCATGAGTTTGCAACTACTTTACTTTTGGAGAAAATTCAAAACATTCATTATTCAATAGAGCCCAATAGCAAAAATCAGGTTTTGAATGAAGAATCACATTTCTTGGTAGAATGATGCAGGATTGAAATTTTTGATGGTTTTTTACTCCTCTCTACAGCCCAAACAAGTTTCTAAAAGGATGAGTTTGCAACTGCTTTACTTTTGGAGAAAATTCAAAACATTCATTATTCAATAGGGCCCAAACTATCAAAAACCAGCGGTTTGAATGAACACACATTTCTTGGTAGAATCATGCAGGACTCAAATTTTTGATGTTTTTCTACTCCTCTCATGAGCCCAAACAAGTCTCTAAAAGCATGAGTTTGCAACTACTTTACTTTTGGAGAAAATTCAAAACATTCATTATTCAATAGAGCCCAATAGCAAAAATCAGGTTTTGAATGAAGAATCACATTTCTTGGTAGAATCATGCAGGATTGAAATTTTTGATGGTTTTTTACTCCTCTCAACAGCCCAAACAAGTTTCTAAAAGGATGAGTTTGCAACTACTTTACTTTTGGAGAAAATTCAAAACATTCATTATTCAATAGGGCCCAAACTATCAAAAACCAGCGGTTTCAATGAACACACATTTCTTGGTAGAATCATGCAGGACTGAAATTTTTGATGTTTTTCTACTCCTCTCATGAGCCCAAACAAGTCTCTAAAAGCATGAGTTTGCAACTACTTTACTTTTGGAGAAAATTCAAAACATTCATTATTCAATAGAGCCCAATAGCAAAAAACAGGTTTTGAATGAAGAATCACATTTCTTGGTAGAATCATGCAGGATTGAAATTTTTGATGGTTTTTTACTCCTCTCAACAGCCCAAACAAGTTTCTAAAAGGATGAGTTTGCAACTACTTTACTTTTGGAGAAAATTCAAAACATTCATTATTCAATAGAGCCCAATAGCAAAAATCAGGTTTTGAATGAAGAATCACAGTTCTTGGTAGAATCATGCAGGATTGAAATTTTTGATGGTTTTTTACTCCTCTCAACAGCCCAAACAAGTTTCTAAAAGGATGAGTTTGCAACTACTTTACTTTTGGAGAAAATTCAAAACATTCATTATTCAATAGGGCCCAAACTATCAAAAACCAGCGGTTTCAATGAACACACATTTCTTGGAAGAATCATGCAGGGCTGAAATTTTTGATGTTTTTCTACTCCTCTCATGAGCCCAAACAAGTTTCTAAAAGCATGAGTTTGCAACTACTTTACTTTTGGAGAAAATTCAAAACATTCATTATTCAATAGAGCCCAATAGCAAAAATCAGGTTTTGAATGAAGAATCACAGTTCTTGGTAGAATCATGCAGGATTGAAATTTTTGATGGTTTTTTACTCCTCTCAACAGCCCAAACAAGTTTCTAAAAGGATGAGTTTGCAACTACTTTACTTTTGGAGAAAATTCAAAACATTCATTATTCAATAGAGCCCAATAGCAAAAATCAGGTTTTGAATGAAGAATCACATTTCTTGGTAGAATCATGCAGGATTGAAATTTTTGATGGTTTTTTACTCCTCTCAACAGCCCAAACAAGTTTCTAAAAGGATGAGTTTGCAACTACTTTACTTTTGGAGAAAATTCAAAACATTCATTATTCAATAGGGCCCAAACTATCAAAAACCAGCGGTTTCAATGAACACACATTTCTTGGTAGAATCATGCAGGACTGAAATTTTTGATGTTTTTCTACTCCTCTCATGAGCCCAAACAAGTCTCTAAAAGCATGAGTTTGCAACTACTTTACTTTTGGAGAAAATTCAAAACATTCATTATTCAATAGAGCCCAATAGCAAAAATCAGGTGTTGAATGAAGAATCACATTTCTTGGTAAAATCATGCAGGATTGAAATTTTTGATGGTTTTTTACTCCTCTCAACAACCCAAACAAGTTTCTAAAAGGATGAGTTTGCAACTACTTTACTTTTGGAGAAAATTCAAAACATTCATTATTCAATAGGGCCCAAACTATCAAAAACCAGCGGTTTCAATGAACACACATTTCTTGGTAGAATCATGCAGGACTGAAATTTTTGATGTTTTTCTACTCCTCTCATGAGCCCAAACAAGTTTCTAAAAGCATGAGTTTGCAACTACTTTACTTTTGGAGAAAATTCAAAACATTCACTATTCAACAGAGACCAATAGCAAAAATCAGGTTTTGAATGAAGAATCACATTTCTTGGTAAAATCATGCAGGATTGAAATTTTTGATGGTTTTTTACTCCTCTCAACAGCCCAAACAAGTTTCTAAAAGGATGAGTTTGCAACTACTTTACTTTTGGAGAAAATTCAAAACATTCATTATTCAATAGGGCCCAAACTATCAAAAACCAGCGGTTTCAATGAACACACATTTCTTGGTAGAATCATGCAGGACTGAAATTTTTGATGTTTTTCTACTCCTCTCATGAGCCCAAACAAGTCTCTAAAAGCATGAGTTTGCAACTACTTTACTTTTGGAGAAAATTCAAAACATTCATTATTCAATAGAGCCCAATAGCAAAAATCAGGTTTTGAATGAAGAATCACAGTTCTTGGTAGAATCATGCAGGATTGAAATTTTTGATGGTTTTTTACTCCTCTCAACAGCCCAAACAAGTTTCTAAAAGGATGAGTTTGCAACTACTTTACTTTTGGAGAAAATTCAAAACATTCATTATTCAATAGGGCCCAAACTATCAAAAACCAGCGGTTTCAATGAACACACATTTCTTGGTAGAATCATGCAGGACTGAAGTTTTTGATGTTTTTCTACTCCTCTCATGAGCCCAAACAAGTCTCTAAAAGCATGAGTTTGCAACTACTTTACTTTTGGAGAAAATTCAAAACATTCATTATTCAATAGAGCCCAATAGCAAAAATCAGGTTTTGAATGAAGAATCACATTTCTTGGTAGAATGATGCAGGATTGAAATTTTTGATGGTTTTTTATTCCTCTCTACAGCCCAAACAAGTTTCTAAAAGGATGAGTTTGCAACTGCTTTACTTTTGGAGAAAATTCAAAACATTCATTATTCAATAGGGCCCAAACTATCAAAAACCAGCGGTTTGAATGAACACACATTTCTTGGTAGAATCATGCAGGACTCAAATTTTTGATGTTTTTCTACTCCTCTCATGAGCCCAAACAAGTCTCTAAAAGCATGAGTTTGCAACTACTTTACTTTTGGAGAAAATTCAAAACATTCATTATTCAATAGAGCCCAATAGCAAAAATCAGGTTTTGAATGAAGAATCACATTTCTTGGTAGAATCATGCAGGATTGAAATTTTTGATGGTTTTTTACTCCTCTCAACAGCACAAACAAGTTTCTAAAAGGATGAGTTTGCAACTACTTTACTTTTGGAGAAAATTCAAAACATTCATTATTCAATAGGGCCCAAACTATCAAAAACCAGCGGTTTCAATGAACACACATTTCTTGGTAGAATCATGCAGGACTGAAATTTTTGATGGTTTTTTACTCCTCTCAACAGCCCAAACAAGTTTCTAAAAGGATGAGTTTGCAACTACTTTACTTTTGGAGAAAATTCAAAACATTCATTATTCAATAGGGCCCAAACTATCAAAAACCAGCGGTTTCAATGAACACACATTTCTTGGAAGAATCATGCAGGACTGAAATTTTTGATGTTTTTCTACTCCTCTCATGAGCCCAAACAAGTCTCTAAAAGCATGAGTTTGCAACTACTTTACTTTTGGAGAAAATTCAAAACATTCATTATTCAATAGAGCCCAATAGCAAAAATCAGGTTTTGAATGAAGAATCACATTTCTTGGTAGAATCATGCAGGATTGAAATTTTTGATGGTTTTTTACTCCTCTCAACAGCCCAAACAAGTTTCTAAAAGGATGAGTTTGCAACTACTTTACTTTCGGAGAAAATTCAAAACATTCATTATTCAATAGGGCCCAAACTATCAAAAACCAGCGGTTTCAATGAACACACATTTCTTGGTAGAATCATGCAGGACTGAAATTTTTGATGTTTTTCTACTCCTCTCATGAGCCCAAACAAGTCTCTAAAAGCATGAGTTTGCAACTACTTTACTTTTGGAGAAAATTCAAAACATTCATTATTCAATAGAGCCCAATAGCAAAAATCAGGTTTTGAATGAAGAATCACATTTCTTGGTAGAATCATGCAGGATTGAAATTTTTGATGGTTTTTTACTCCTCTCAACAGCCCAAACAAGTTTCTAAAAGGATGAGTTTGCAACTGCTTTACTTTTGGAGAAAATTCAAATCATTCATTATTCAATAGGGCCCAAACTATCAAAAACCAGCGGTTTCAATGAACACACATTTCTTGGTAGAATCATGCAGGACTGAAATTTTTGATGTTTTTCTACTCCTCTCATGAGCCCAAACAAGTCTCTAAAAGCATGAGTTTGCAACTACTTTACTTTTGGAGAAAATTCAAAACATTCATTATTCAATAGAGCCCAATAGCAAAAATCAGGTTTTGAATGAAGAATCACATTTCTTGGTAGAATCATGCAGGATTGAAATTTTTGATGGTTTTTTACTCCTCTCAACAGCCCAAACAAGTTTCTAAAAGGATGAGTTTGCAACTACTTTACTTTTGGAGAAAATTCAAAACATTCATTATTCAATAGGGCCCAAACTATCAAAAACCAGCGGTTTCAATGAACACACATTTCTTGGAAGAATCATGCAGGACTGAAATTTTTGATGTTTTTCTACTCCTCTCATGAGCCCAAACAAGTCTCTAAAAGCATGAGTTTGCAACTACTTTACTTTTGGAGAAAATTCAAAACATTCATTATTCAATAGAGCCCAATAGCAAAAATCAGGTTTTGAATGAAGAATCACATTTCTTGGTAGAATCATGCAGGATTGAAATTTTTGATGGTTTTTTACTCCTCTCAACAGCCCAAACAAGTTTCTAAAAGGATGAGTTTGCAACTACTTTACTTTCGGAGAAAATTCAAAACATTCATTATTCAATAGGGCCCAAACTATCAAAAACCAGCGGTTTCAATGAACACACATTTCTTGGTAGAATCATGCAGGACTGAAATTTTTGATGTTTTTCTACTCCTCTCATGAGCCCAAACAAGTCTCTAAAAGCATGAGTTTGCAACTACTTTACTTTTGGAGAAAATTCAAAACATTCATTATTCAATAGAGCCCAATAGCAAAAATCAGGTTTTGAATGAAGAATCACATTTCTTGGTAGAATCATGCAGGATTGAAATTTTTGATGGTTTTTTACTCCTCTCAACAGCCCAAACAAGTTTCTAAAAGGATGAGTTTGCAACTGCTTTACTTTTGGAGAAAATTCAAATCATTCATTATTCAATAGGGCCCAAACTATCAAAAACCAGCGGTTTCAATGAACACACATTTCTTGGTAGAATCATGCAGGACTGAAATTTTTGATGTTTTTCTACTCCTCTCATGAGCCCAAACAAGTCTCTAAAAGCATGAGTTTGCAACTACTTTACTTTTGGAGAAAATTCAAAACATTCATTATTCAATAGAGCCCAATAGCAAAAATCAGGTTTTGAATGAAGAATCACATTTCTTGGTAGAATCATGCAGGATTGAAATTTTTGATGGTTTTTTACTCCTCTCTACAGCCCAAACAAGTTTCTAAAAGGATGAGTTTGCAACTGCTTTACTTTTGGAGAAAATTCAAAACATTCATTATTCAATAGGGCCCAAACTATCAAAAACCAGCGGTTTGAATGAACACACATTTCTTGGTAGAATCATGCAGGACTCAAATTTTTGATGTTTTTCTACTCCTCTCATGAGCCCAAACAAGTTTCTAAAAGCATGAGTTTGCAACTACTTTACTTTTGGAGAAAATTCAATACATTCATTATTCAATAGAGCCCAATAGCAAAAATCAGGTTTTGAATGAAGAATCACATTTCTTGGTAGAATCATGCAGGATTGAAATTTTTGATGGTTTTTTACTCCTCTCAACAGCCCAAACAAGCTTCTAAAAGGATGAGTTTGCAACTACTTTACTTTTGGAGAAAATTCAAAACATTCATTATTCAATAGGGCCCAAACTATCAAAAACCAGCGGTTTCAATGAACACACATTTCTTGGTAGAATCATGCAGGACTGAAATTTTTGATGTTTTTCTACTCCTCTCATGAGCCCAAACAAGTCTCTAAAAGCATGAGTTTGCAACTACTTTACTTTTGGAGAAAATTCAAAACATTCATTATTCAATAGAGCCCAATAGCAAAAATCAGGTTTTGAATGAAGAATCACAGTTCTTGGTAGAATCATGCAGGATTGAAATTTTTGATGGTTTTTTACTCCTCTCAACAGCCCAAACAAGTTTCTAAAAGGATGAGTTTGCAACTACTTTACTTTTGGAGAAAATTCAAAACATTCATTATTCAATAGGGCCCAAACTATCAAAAACCAGCGGTTTCAATGAACACACATTTCTTGGTAGAATCATGCAGGACTGAAGTTTTTGATGTTTTTCTACTCCTCTCATGAGCCCAAACAAGTCTCTAAAAGCATGAGTTTGCAACTACTTTACTTTTGGAGAAAATTCAAAACATTCATTATTCAATAGAGCCCAATAGCAAAAATCAGGTTTTGAATGAAGAATCACATTTCTTGGTAGAATGATGCAGGATTGAAATTTTTGATGGTTTTTTACTCCTCTCTACAGCCCAAACAAGTTTCTAAAAGGATGAGTTTGCAACTGCTTTACTTTTGGAGAAAATTCAAAACATTCATTATTCAATAGGGCCCAAACTATCAAAAACCAGCGGTTTGAATGAACACACATTTCTTGGTAGAATCATGCAGGACTCAAATTTTTGATGTTTTTCTACTCCTCTCATGAGCCCAAACAAGTCTCTAAAAGCATGAGTTTGCAACTACTTTACTTTTGGAGAAAATTCAAAACATTCATTATTCAATAGAGCCCAATAGCAAAAATCAGGTTTTGAATGAAGAATCACATTTCTTGGTAGAATCATGCAGGATTGAAATTTTTGATGGTTTTTTACTCCTCTCAACAGCCCAAACAAGTTTCTAAAAGGATGAGTTTGCAACTACTTTACTTTTGGAGAAAATTCAAAACATTCATTATTCAATAGGGCCCAAACTATCAAAAACCAGCGGTTTCAATGAACACACATTTCTTGGTAGAATCATGCAGGACTGAAATTTTTGATGTTTTTCTACTCCTCTCATGAGCCCAAACAAGTCTCTAAAAGCATGAGTTTGCAACTACTTTACTTTTGGAGAAAATTCAAAACATTCATTATTCAATAGAGCCCAATAGCAAAAAACAGGTTTTGAATGAAGAATCACATTTCTTGGTAGAATCATGCAGGATTGAAATTTTTGATGGTTTTTTACTCCTCTCAACAGCCCAAACAAGTTTCTAAAAGGATGAGTTTGCAACTACTTTACTTTTGGAGAAAATTCAAAACATTCATTATTCAATAGAGCCCAATAGCAAAAATCAGGTTTTGAATGAAGAATCACAGTTCTTGGTAGAATCATGCAGGATTGAAATTTTTGATGGTTTTTTACTCCTCTCAACAGCCCAAACAAGTTTCTAAAAGGATGAGTTTGCAACTACTTTACTTTTGGAGAAAATTCAAAACATTCATTATTCAATAGGGCCCAAACTATCAAAAACCAGCGGTTTCAATGAACACACATTTCTTGGAAGAATCATGCAGGGCTGAAATTTTTGATGTTTTTCTACTCCTCTCATGAGCCCAAACAAGTTTCTAAAAGCATGAGTTTGCAACTACTTTACTTTTGGAGAAAATTCAAAACATTCATTATTCAATAGAGCCCAATAGCAAAAATCAGGTTTTGAATGAAGAATCACAGTTCTTGGTAGAATCATGCAGGATTGAAATTTTTGATGGTTTTTTACTCCTCTCAACAGCCCAAACAAGTTTCTAAAAGGATGAGTTTGCAACTACTTTACTTTTGGAGAAAATTCAAAACATTCATTATTCAATAGAGCCCAATAGCAAAAATCAGGTTTTGAATGAAGAATCACATTTCTTGGTAGAATCATGCAGGATTGAAATTTTTGATGGTTTTTTACTCCTCTCAACAGCCCAAACAAGTTTCTAAAAGGATGAGTTTGCAACTACTTTACTTTTGGAGAAAATTCAAAACATTCATTATTCAATAGGGCCCAAACTATCAAAAACCAGCGGTTTCAATGAACACACATTTCTTGGTAGAATCATGCAGGACTGAAATTTTTGATGTTTTTCTACTCCTCTCATGAGCCCAAACAAGTCTCTAAAAGCATGAGTTTGCAACTACTTTACTTTTGGAGAAAATTCAAAACATTCATTATTCAATAGAGCCCAATAGCAAAAATCAGGTTTTGAATGAAGAATCACATTTCTTGGTAAAATCATGCAGGATTGAAATTTTTGATGGTTTTTTACTCCTCTCAACAACCCAAACAAGTTTCTAAAAGGATGAGTTTGCAACTACTTTACTTTTGGAGAAAATTCAAAACATTCATTATTCAATAGGGCCCAAACTATCAAAAACCAGCGGTTTCAATGAACACACATTTCTTGGTAGAATCATGCAGGACTGAAATTTTTGATGTTTTTCTACTCCTCTCATGAGCCCAAACAAGTTTCTAAAAGCATGAGTTTGCAACTACTTTACTTTTGGAGAAAATTCAAAACATTCACTATTCAACAGAGACCAATAGCAAAAATCAGGTTTTGAATGAAGAATCACATTTCTTGGTAAAATCATGCAGGATTGAAATTTTTGATGGTTTTTTACTCCTCTCAACAGCCCAAACAAGTTTCTAAAAGGATGAGTTTGCAACTACTTTACTTTTGGAGAAAATTCAAAACATTCATTATTCAATAGGGCCCAAACTATCAAAAACCAGCGGTTTCAATGAACACACATTTCTTGGTAGAATCATGCAGGACTGAAATTTTTGATGTTTTTCTACTCCTCTCATGAGCCCAAACAAGTCTCTAAAAGCATGAGTTTGCAACTACTTTACTTTTGGAGAAAATTCAAAACATTCATTATTCAATAGAGCCCAATAGCAAAAATCAGGTTTTGAATGAAGAATCACAGTTCTTGGTAGAATCATGCAGGATTGAAATTTTTGATGGTTTTTTACTCCTCTCAACAGCCCAAACAAGTTTCTAAAAGGATGAGTTTGCAACTACTTTACTTTTGGAGAAAATTCAAAACATTCATTATTCAATAGGGCCCAAACTATCAAAAACCAGCGGTTTCAATGAACACACATTTCTTGGTAGAATCATGCAGGACTGAAGTTTTTGATGTTTTTCTACTCCTCTCATGAGCCCAAACAAGTCTCTAAAAGCATGAGTTTGCAACTACTTTACTTTTGGAGAAAATTCAAAACATTCATTATTCAATAGAGCCCAATAGCAAAAATCAGGTTTTGAATGAAGAATCACATTTCTTGGTAGAATGATGCAGGATTGAAATTTTTGATGGTTTTTTATTCCTCTCTACAGCCCAAACAAGTTTCTAAAAGGATGAGTTTGCAACTGCTTTACTTTTGGAGAAAATTCAAAACATTCATTATTCAATAGGGCCCAAACTATCAAAAACCAGCGGTTTGAATGAACACACATTTCTTGGTAGAATCATGCAGGACTCAAATTTTTGATGTTTTTCTACTCCTCTCATGAGCCCAAACAAGTCTCTAAAAGCATGAGTTTGCAACTACTTTACTTTTGGAGAAAATTCAAAACATTCATTATTCAATAGAGCCCAATAGCAAAAATCAGGTTTTGAATGAAGAATCACATTTCTTGGTAGAATCATGCAGGATTGAAATTTTTGATGGTTTTTTACTCCTCTCAACAGCCCAAACAAGTTTCTAAAAGGATGAGTTTGCAACTACTTTACTTTTGGAGAAAATTCAAAACATTCATTATTCAATAGGGCCCAAACTATCAAAAACCAGCGGTTTCAATGAACACACATTTCTTGGTAGAATCATGCAGGACTGAAATTTTTGATGTTTTTCTACTCCTCTCATGAGCCCAAACAAGTCTCTAAAAGCATGAGTTTGCAACTACTTTACTTTTGGAGAAAATTCAAAACATTCATTATTCAATAGAGCCCAATAGCAAAAATCAGGTTTTGAATGAAGAATCACATTTCTTGGTAGAATCATGCAGGATTGAAATTTTTGATGGTTTTTTACTCCTCTCAACAGCCCAAACAAGTTTCTAAAAGGATGAGTTTGCAACTACTTTACTTTTGGAGAAAATTCAAAACATTCATTATTCAATAGGGCCCAAACTATCAAAAACCAGCGGTTTCAATGAACACACATTTCTTGGAAGAATCATGCAGGACTGAAATTTTTGATGTTTTTCTACTCCTCTCATGAGCCCAAACAAGTCTCTAAAAGCATGAGTTTGCAACTACTTTACTTTTGGAGAAAATTCAAAACATTCATTATTCAATAGAGCCCAATAGCAAAAATCAGGTTTTGAATGAAGAATCACATTTCTTGGTAGAATCATGCAGGATTGAAATTTTTGATGGTTTTTTACTCCTCTCAACAGCCCAAACAAGTTTCTAAAAGGATGAGTTTGCAACTACTTTACTTTCGGAGAAAATTCAAAACATTCATTATTCAATAGGGCCCAAACTATCAAAAACCAGCGGTTTCAATGAACACACATTTCTTGGTAGAATCATGCAGGACTGAAATTTTTGATGTTTTTCTACTCCTCTCATGAGCCCAAACAAGTCTCTAAAAGCATGAGTTTGCAACTACTTTACTTTTGGAGAAAATTCAAAACATTCATTATTCAATAGAGCCCAATAGCAAAAATCAGGTTTTGAATGAAGAATCACATTTCTTGGTAGAATCATGCAGGATTGAAATTTTTGATGGTTTTTTACTCCTCTCAACAGCCCAAACAAGTTTCTAAAAGGATGAGTTTGCAACTGCTTTACTTTTGGAGAAAATTCAAATCATTCATTATTCAATAGGGCCCAAACTATCAAAAACCAGCGGTTTCAATGAACACACATTTCTTGGTAGAATCATGCAGGACTGAAATTTTTGATGTTTTTCTACTCCTCTCATGAGCCCAAACAAGTCTCTAAAAGCATGAGTTTGCAACTACTTTACTTTTGGAGAAAATTCAAAACATTCATTATTCAATAGAGCCCAATAGCAAAAATCAGGTTTTGAATGAAGAATCACATTTCTTGGTAGAATCATGCAGGATTGAAATTTTTGATGGTTTTTTACTCCTCTCTACAGCCCAAACAAGTTTCTAAAAGGATGAGTTTGCAACTGCTTTACTTTTGGAGAAAATTCAAAACATTCATTATTCAATAGGGCCCAAACTATCAAAAACCAGCGGTTTGAATGAACACACATTTCTTGGTAGAATCATGCAGGACTCAAATTTTTGATGTTTTTCTACTCCTCTCATGAGCCCAAACAAGTTTCTAAAAGCATGAGTTTGCAACTACTTTACTTTTGGAGAAAATTCAAAACATTCATTATTCAATAGAGCCCAATAGCAAAAATCAGGTTTTGAATGAAGAATCACATTTCTTGGTAGAATCATGCAGGATTGAAATTTTTGATGGTTTTTTACTCCTCTCAACAGCCCAAACAAGCTTCTAAAAGGATGAGTTTGCAACTACTTTACTTTTGGAGAAAATTCAAAACATTCATTATTCAATAGGGCCCAAACTATCAAAAACCAGCGGTTTCAATGAACACACATTTCTTGGTAGAATCATGCAGGACTGAAATTTTTGATGTTTTTCTACTCCTCTCATGAGCCCAAACAAGTCTCTAAAAGCATGAGTTTGCAACTACTTTACTTTTGGAGAAAATTCAAAACATTCATTATTCAATAGAGCCCAATAGCAAAAATCAGGTTTTGAATGAAGAATCACAGTTCTTGGTAGAATCATGCAGGATTGAAATTTTTGATGGTTTTTTACTCCTCTCAACAGCCCAAACAAGTTTCTAAAAGGATGAGTTTGCAACTACTTTACTTTTGGAGAAAATTCAAAACATTCATTATTCAATAGGGCCCAAACTATCAAAAACCAGCGGTTTCAATGAACACACATTTCTTGGAAGAATCATGCAGGGCTGAAATTTTTGATGTTTTTCTACTCCTCTCATGAGCCCAAACAAGTTTCTAAAAGCATGAGTTTGCAACTACTTTACTTTTGGAGAAAATTCAAAACATTCATTATTCAATAGAGCCCAATAGCAAAAATCAGGTTTTGAATGAAGAATCACAGTTCTTGGTAGAATCATGCAGGATTGAAATTTTTGATGGTTTTTTACTCCTCTCAACAGCCCAAACAAGTTTCTAAAAGGATGAGTTTGCAACTACTTTACTTTTGGAGAAAATTCAAAACATTCATTATTCAATAGAGCCCAATAGCAAAAATCAGGTTTTGAATGAAGAATCACATTTCTTGGTAGAATCATGCAGGATTGAAATTTTTGATGGTTTTTTACTCCTCTCAACAGCCCAAACAAGTTTCTAAAAGGATGAGTTTGCAACTACTTTACTTTCGGAGAAAATTCAAAACATTCATTATTCAATAGGGCCCAAACTATCAAAAACCAGCGGTTTCAATGAACACACATTTCTTGGTAGAATCATGCAGGACTGAAATTTTTGATGTTTTTCTACTCCTCTCATGAGCCCAAACAAGTCTCTAAAAGCATGAGTTTGCAACTACTTTACTTTTGGAGAAAATTCAAAACATTCATTATTCAATAGAGCCCAATAGCAAAAATCAGGTTTTGAATGAAGAATCACATTTCTTGGTAGAATCATGCAGGATTGAAATTTTTGATGGTTTTTTACTCCTCTCAACAGCCCAAACAAGTTTCTAAAAGGATGAGTTTGCAACTACTTTACTTTCGGAGAAAATTCAAAACATTCATTATTCAATAGGGCCCAAACTATCAAAAACCAGCGGTTTCAATGAACACACATTTCTTGGTAGAATCATGCAGGACTGAAATTTTTGATGTTTTTCTACTCCTCTCATGAGCCCAAACAAGTCTCTAAAAGCATGAGTTTGCAACTACTTTACTTTTGGAGAAAATTCAAAACATTCATTATTCAATAGAGCCCAATAGCAAAAATCAGGTTTTGAATGAAGAATCACATTTCTTGGTAGAATCATGCAGGATTGAAATTTTTGATGGTTTTTTACTCCTCTCAACAGCCCAAACAAGTTTCTAAAAGGATGAGTTTGCAACTGCTTTACTTTTGGAGAAAATTCAAATCATTCATTATTCAATAGGGCCCAAACTATCAAAAACCAGCGGTTTCAATGAACACACATTTCTTGGTAGAATCATGCAGGACTGAAATTTTTGATGTTTTTCTACTCCTCTCATGAGCCCAAACAAGTCTCTAAAAGCATGAGTTTGCAACTACTTTACTTTTGGAGAAAATTCAAAACATTCATTATTCAATAGAGCCCAATAGCAAAAATCAGGTTTTGAATGAAGAATCACATTTCTTGGTAGAATCATGCAGGATTGAAATTTTTGATGGTTTTTTACTCCTCTCTACAGCCCAAACAAGTTTCTAAAAGGATGAGTTTGCAACTGCTTTACTTTTGGAGAAAATTCAAAACATTCATTATTCAATAGGGCCCAAACTATCAAAAACCAGCGGTTTGAATGAACACACATTTCTTGGTAGAATCATGCAGGACTCAAATTTTTGATGTTTTTCTACTCCTCTCATGAGCCCAAACAAGTTTCTAAAAGCATGAGTTTGCAACTACTTTACTTTTGGAGAAAATTCAAAACATTCATTATTCAATAGAGCCCAATAGCAAAAATCAGGTTTTGAATGAAGAATCACATTTCTTGGTAGAATCATGCAGGATTGAAATTTTTGATGGTTTTTTACTCCTCTCAACAGCCCAAACAAGCTTCTAAAAGGATGAGTTTGCAACTACTTTACTTTTGGAGAAAATTCAAAACATTCATTATTCAATAGGGCCCAAACTATCAAAAACCAGCGGTTTCAATGAACACACATTTCTTGGTAGAATCATGCAGGACTGAAATTTTTGATGTTTTTCTACTCCTCTCATGAGCCCAAACAAGTCTCTAAAAGCATGAGTTTGCAACTACTTTACTTTTGGAGAAAATTCAAAACATTCATTATTCAATAGAGCCCAATAGCAAAAATCAGGTTTTGAATGAAGAATCACAGTTCTTGGTAGAATCATGCAGGATTGAAATTTTTGATGGTTTTTTACTCCTCTCAACAGCCCAAACAAGTTTCTAAAAGGATGAGTTTGCAACTACTTTACTTTTGGAGAAAATTCAAAACATTCATTATTCAATAGGGCCCAAACTATCAAAAACCAGCGGTTTCAATGAACACACATTTCTTGGAAGAATCATGCAGGGCTGAAATTTTTGATGTTTTTCTACTCCTCTCATGAGCCCAAACAAGTTTCTAAAAGCATGAGTTTGCAACTACTTTACTTTTGGAGAAAATTCAAAACATTCATTATTCAATAGAGCCCAATAGCAAAAATCAGGTTTTGAATGAAGAATCACAGTTCTTGGTAGAATCATGCAGGATTGAAATTTTTGATGGTTTTTTACTCCTCTCAACAGCCCAAACAAGTTTCTAAAAGGATGAGTTTGCAACTACTTTACTTTTGGAGAAAATTCAAAACATTCATTATTCAATAGAGCCCAATAGCAAAAATCAGGTTTTGAATGAAGAATCACATTTCTTGGTAGAATCATGCAGGATTGAAATTTTTGATGGTTTTTTACTCCTCTCAACAGCCCAAACAAGTTTCTAAAAGGATGAGTTTGCAACTACTTTACTTTCGGAGAAAATTCAAAACATTCATTATTCAATAGGGCCCAAACTATCAAAAACCAGCGGTTTCAATGAACACACATTTCTTGGTAGAATCATGCAGGACTGAAATTTTTGATGTTTTTCTACTCCTCTCATGAGCCCAAACAAGTCTCTAAAAGCATGAGTTTGCAACTACTTTACTTTTGGAGAAAATTCAAAACATTCATTATTCAATAGAGCCCAATAGCAAAAATCAGGTTTTGAATGAAGAATCACATTTCTTGGTAGAATCATGCAGGATTGAAATTTTTGATGGTTTTTTACTCCTCTCAACAGCCCAAACAAGTTTCTAAAAGGATGAGTTTGCAACTGCTTTACTTTTGGAGAAAATTCAAAACATTCATTATTCAATAGGGCCCAAACTATCAAAAACCAGCGGTTTCAATGAACACACATTTCTTGGTAGAATCATGCAGGACTGAAATTTTTGATGTTTTTCTACTCCTCTCATGAGCCCAAACAAGTCTCTAAAAGCATGAGTTTGCAACTACTTTACTTTTGGAGAAAATTCAAAACATTCATTATTCAATAGAGCCCAATAGCAAAAATCAGGTTTTGAATGAAGAATCACATTTCTTGGTAGAATCATGCAGGATTGAAATTTTTGATGGTTTTTTACTCCTCTCAACAGCCCAAACAAGTTTCTAAAAGGATGAGTTTGCAACTACTTTACTTTTGGAGAAAATTCAAAACATTCATTATTCAATAGGGCCCAAACTATCAAAAACCAGCGGTTTCAATGAACACACATTTCTTGGTAGAATCATGCAGGACTGAAATTTTTGATGTTTTTCTACTCCTCTCATGAGCCCAAACAAGTCTCTAAAAGCATGAGTTTGCAACTACTTTACTTTTGGAGAAAATTCAAAACATTCATTATTCAATAGAGCCCAATAGCAAAAATCAGGTTTTGAATGAAGAATCACATTTCTTGGTAAAATCATGCAGGATTGAAATTTTTGATGGTTTTTTACTCCTCTCAACAGCCCAAACAAGTTTCTAAAAGGATGAGTTTGCAACTACTTTACTTTTGGAGAAAATTCAAAACATTCATTATTCAATAGGGCCCAAACTATCAAAAACCAGCGGTTTCAATGAACACACATTTCTTGGAAGAATCATGCAGGACTGAAATTTTTGATGTTTTTCTACTCCTCTCATGAGCCCAAACAAGTTTCTAAAAGCATGAGTTTGCAACTACTTTACTTTTGGAGAAAATTCAAAACATTCATTATTCAATAGAGCCCAATAGCAAAAATCAGGTTTTGAATGAAGAATCACAGTTCTTGGTAGAATCATGCAGGATTGAAATTTTTGATGGTTTTTTACTCCTCTCAACAGCCCAAACAAGTTTCTAAAAGGATGAGTTTGCAACTACTTTACTTTTGGAGAAAATTCAAAACATTCATTATTCAATAGAGCCCAATAGCAAAAATCAGGTTTTGAATGAAGAATCACATTTCTTGGTAGAATCATGCAGTATTGAAATTTTTGATGGTTTTTTACTCCTCTCAACAGCCCAAACAAGTTTCTAAAAGGATGAGTTTGCAACTACTTTACTTTTGGAGAAAATTCAAAACATTCATTATTCAATAGGGCCCAAACTATCAAAAACCAGCGGTTTCAATGAACACACATTTCTTGGTAGAATCATGCAGGACTGAAATTTTTGATGTTTTTCTACTCCTCTCATAAGCCCAAACAAGTCTCTAAAAGCATGAGTTTGCAACTACTTTACTTTTGGAGAAAATTCAAAACATTCATTATTCAATAGAGCCCAATAGCAAAAATCAGGTTTTGAATGAAGAATCACATTTCTTGGTAAAATCATGCAGGATTGAAATTTTTGATGGTTTTTTACTCCTCTCAACAGCCCAAACAAGTTTCTAAAAGGATGAGTTTGCAACTACTTTACTTTTGGAGAAAATTCAAAACATTCATTATTCAATAGGGCCCAAACTATCAAAAACCAGCGGTTTCAATGAACACACATTTCTTGGTAGAATCATGCAGGACTGAAATTTTTGATGTTTTTCTACTCCTCTCATGAGCCCAAACAAGTCTCTAAAAGCATGAGTTTGCAACTACTTTACTTTTGGAGAAAATTCAAAACATTCATTATTCAATAGAGCCCAATAGCAAAAATCAGGTTTTGAATGAAGAATCACATTTCTTGGTAGAATCATGCAGGATTGAAATTTTTGATGGTTTTTTACTCCTCTCAACAGCCCAAACAAGTTTCTAAAAGGATGAGTTTGCAACTGCTTTACTTTTGGAGAAAATTCAAAACATTCATTATTCAATAGGGCCCAAACTATCAAAAACCAGCGGTTTCAATGAACACACATTTCTTGGTAGAATCATGCAGGACTGAAATTTTTGATGTTTTTCTACTCCTCTCATGAGCCCAAACAAGTCTCTAAAAGCATGAGTTTGCAACTACTTTACTTTTGGAGAAAATTCAAAACATTCATTATTCAATAGAGCCCAATAGCAAAAATCAGGTTTTGAATGAAGAATCACATTTCTTGGTAGAATCATGCAGGATTGAAATTTTTGATGGTTTTTTACTCCTCTCAACAGCCCAAACAAGTTTCTAAAAGGATGAGTTTGCAACTACTTTACTTTTGGAGAAAATTCAAAACATTCATTATTCAATAGGGCCCAAACTATCAAAAACCAGCGGTTTCAATGAACACACATTTCTTGGTAGAATCATGCAGGACTGAAATTTTTGATGTTTTTCTACTCCTCTCATGAGCCCAAACAAGTCTCTAAAAGCATGAGTTTGCAACTACTTTACTTTTGGAGAAAATTCAAAACATTCATTATTCAATAGAGCCCAATAGCAAAAATCAGGTTTTGAATGAAGAATCACAGTTCTTGGTAGAATCATGCAGGATTGAAATTTTTGATGGTTTTTTACTCCTCTCAACAGCCCAAACAAGTTTCTAAAAGGATGAGTTTGCAACTACTTTACTTTTGGAGAAAATTCAAAACATTCATTATTCAATAGGGCCCAAACTATCAAAAACCAGCGGTTTCAATGAACACACATTTCTTGGAAGAATCATGCAGGGCTGAAATTTTTGATGTTTTTCTACTCCTCTCATGAGCCCAAACAAGTTTCTAAAAGCATGAGTTTGCAACTACTTTACTTTTGGAGAAAATTCAAAACATTCATTATTCAATAGAGCCCAATAGCAAAAATCAGGTTTTGAATGAAGAATCACAGTTCTTGGTAGAATCATGCAGGATTGAAATTTTTGATGGTTTTTTACTCCTCTCAACAGCCCAAACAAGTTTCTAAAAGGATGAGTTTGCAACTACTTTACTTTTGGAGAAAATTCAAAACATTCATTATTCAATAGGGCCCAAACTATCAAAAACCAGCGGTTTCAATGAACACACATTTCTTGGTAGAATCATGCAGGACTGAAATTTTTGATGTTTTTCTACTCCTCTCATGAGCCCAAACAAGTCTCTAAAAGCATGAGTTTGCAACTACTTTACTTTTGGAGAAAATTCAAAACATTCATTATTCAATAGAGCCCAATAGCAAAAATCAGGTTTTGAATGAAGAATCACATTTCTTGGTAGAATGATGCAGGATTGAAATTTTTGATGGTTTTTTACTCCTCTCTACAGCCCAAACAAGTTTCTAAAAGGATGAGTTTGCAACTGCTTTACTTTTGGAGAAAATTCAAAACATTCATTATTCAATAGGGCCCAAACTATCAAAAACCAGCGGTTTGAATGAACACACATTTCTTGGTAGAATCATGCAGGACTGAAATTTTTGATGTTTTTCTACTCCTCTCATGAGCCCAAACAAGTCTCTAAAAGCATGAGTTTGCAACTACTTTACTTTTGGAGAAAATTCAAAACATTCATTATTCAATAGAGCCCAATAGCAAAAATCAGGTTTTGAATGAAGAATCACATTTCTTGGTAAAATCATGCAGGATTGAAATTTTTGATGGTTTTTTACTCCTCTCAACAGCCCAAACAAGTTTCTAAAAGGATGAGTTTGCAACTACTTTACTTTTGGAGAAAATTCAAAACATTCATTATTCAATAGGGCCCAAACTATCAAAAACCAGCGGTTTCAATGAACACACATTTCTTGGTAGAATCATGCAGGACTGAAATTTTTGATGTTTTTCTACTCCTCTCATGAGCCCAAACAAGTCTCTAAAAGCATGAGTTTGCAACTACTTTACTTTTGGAGAAAATTCAAAACATTCATTATTCAATAGAGCCCAATAGCAAAAATCAGGTTTTGAATGAAGAATCACATTTCTTGGTAAAATCATGCAGGATTGAAATTTTTGATGGTTTTTTACTCCTCTCAACAACCCAAACAAGTTTCTAAAAGGATGAGTTTGCAACTACTTTACTTTTGGAGAAAATTCAAAACATTCATTATTCAATAGGGCCCAAACTATCAAAAACCAGCGGTTTCAATGAACACACATTTCTTGGTAGAATCATGCAGGACTGAAATTTTTGATGTTTTTCTACTCCTCTCATGAGCCCAAACAAGTCTCTAAAAGCATGAGTTTGCAACTACTTTACTTTTGGAGAAAATTCAAAACATTCATTATTCAATAGAGCCCAATAGCAAAAATCAGGTTTTGAATGAAGAATCACATTTCTTGGTAGAATCATGCAGGATTGAAATTTTTGATGGTTTTTTACTCCTCTCAACAGCCCAAACAAGTTTCTAAAAGGATGAGTTTGCAACTACTTTACTTTTGGAGAAAATTCAAAACATTCATTATTCAATAGGGCCCAAACTATCAAAAACCAGCGGTTTGAATGAACACACATTTCTTGGTAGAATCATGCAGGACTGAAATTTTTGATGTTTTTCTACTCCTCTCATGAGCCCAAACAAGTCTCTAAAAGCATGAGTTTGCAACTACTTTACTTTTGGAGAAAATGCAAAACATTCATTATTCAATAGAGCCCAATAGCAAAAATCAGGTTTTGAATGAAGAATCACATTTCTTGGTAGAAGCATGCAGGATTGAAATTTTTGATGGTTTTTTACTCCTCTCAACAGCCCAAACAAGATTCTAAAAGGATGAGTTTGCAACTACTTTACTTTTGGAGAAAATTCAAAACATTCATTATTCAATAGGGCCCAAACTATCAAAAACCAGCGGTTTCAATGAACACACATTTCTTGGTAGAATCATGCAGGACTGAAGTTTTTGATGTTTTTCTACTCCTCTCATGAGCCCAAACAAGTCTCTAAAAGCATGAGTTTGCAACTACTTTACTTTTGGAGAAAATTCAAAACATTCATTATTCAATAGAGCCCAATAGCAAAAATCAGGTTTTGAATGAAGAATCACATTTCTTGGTAGAATGATGCAGGATTGAAATTTTTGATGGTTTTTTACTCCTCTCTACAGCCCAAACAAGTTTCTAAAAGGATGAGTTTGCAACTGCTTTACTTTTGGAGAAAATTCAAAACATTCATTATTCAATAGGGCCCAAACTATCAAAAACCAGCGGTTTGAATGAACACACATTTCTTGGTAGAATCATGCAGGACTCAAATTTTTGATGTTTTTCTACTCCTCTCATGAGCCCAAACAAGTCTCTAAAAGCATGAGTTTGCAACTACTTTACTTTTGGAGAAAATTCAAAACATTCATTATTCAATAGAGCCCAATAGCAAAAATCAGGTTTTGAATGAAGAATCACATTTCTTGGTAGAATCATGCAGGATTGAAATTTTTGATGGTTTTTTACTCCTCTCAACAGCCCAAACAAGTTTCTAAAAGGATGAGTTTGCAACTACTTTACTTTTGGAGAAAATTCAAAACATTCATTATTCAATAGAGCCCAATAGCAAAAATCAGGTTTTGAATGAAGAATCACATTTCTTGGTAGAATCATGCAGGATTGAAATTTTTGATGGTTTTTTACTCCTCTCAACAGCCCAAACAAGTTTCTAAAAGGATGAGTTTGCAACTACTTTACTTTTGGAGAAAATTCAAAACATTCATTATTCAATAGGGCCCAAACTATCAAAAACCAGCGGTTTCAATGAACACACATTTCTTGGTAGAATCATGCAGGACTGAAATTTTTGATGTTTTTCTACTCCTCTCATAAGCCCAAACAAGTCTCTAAAAGCATGAGTTTGCAACTACTTTACTTTTGGAGAAAATTCAAAACATTCATTATTCAATAGAGCCCAATAGCAAAAATCAGGTTTTGAATGAAGAATCACATTTCTTGGTAAAATCATGCAGGATTGAAATTTTTGATGGTTTTTTACTCCTCTCAACAGCCCAAACAAGTTTCTAAAAGGATGAGTTTGCAACTACTTTACTTTTGGAGAAAATTCAAAACATTCATTATTCAATAGGGCCCAAACTATCAAAAAACAGCGGTTTCAATGAACACACATTTCTTGGTAGAATCATGCAGGACTGAAATTTTTGATGTTTTTCTACTCCTCTCATGAGCCCAAACAAGTTTCTAAAAGCATGAGTTTGCAACTACTTTACTTTTGGAGAAAATTCAAAACATTCACTATTCAATAGAGCCCAATAGCAAAAATCAGGTTTTGAATGAAGAATCACATTTCTTGGTAAAATCATGCAGGATTGAAATTTTTGATGGTTTTTTACTCCTCTCAACAGCCCAAACAAGTTTCTAAAAGGATGAGTTTGCAACTACTTTACTTTTGGAGAAAATTCAAAACATTCATTATTCAATAGGGCCCAAACTATCAAAAACCAGCGGTTTCAATGAACACACATTTCTTGGTAGAATCATGCAGGACTGAAATTTTTGATGTTTTTCTACTCCTCTCATGAGCCCAAACAAGTCTCTAAAAGCATGAGTTTGCAACTACTTTACTTTTGGAGAAAATTCAAAACATTCATTATTCAATAGAGCCCAATAGCAAAAATCAGGTTTTGAATGAAGAATCTCATTTCTTGGTAGAATGATGCAGGATTGAAATTTTTGATGGTTTTTTACTCCTCTCTACAGCCCAAACAAGTTTCTAAAAGGATGAGTTTGCAACTGCTTTACTTTTGGAGAAAATTCAAAACATTCATTATTCAATAGGGCCCAAACTATCAAAAACCAGCGGTTTGAATGAACACACATTTCTTGGTAGAATCATGCAGGACTCAAATTTTTGATGTTTTTCTACTCCTCTCATGAGCCCAAACAAGTCTCTAAAAGCATGAGTTTGCAACTACTTTACTTTTGGAGAAAATTCAAAACATTCATTATTCAATAGAGCCCAATAGCAAAAATCAGGTTTTGAATGAAGAATCACATTTCTTGGTAGAATCATGCAGGATTGAAATTTTTGATGGTTTTTTACTCCTCTCAACAGCCCAAACAAGTTTCTAAAAGGATGAGTTTGCAACTACTTTACTTTTGGAGAAAATTCAAAACATTCATTATTCAATAGAGCCCAATAGCAAAAATCAGGTTTTGAATGAAGAATCACATTTCTTGGTAGAATCATGCAGGATTGAAATTTTTGATGTTTTTTTACTCCTCTCAACAGCCCAAACAAGTTTCTAAAAGGATGAGTTTGCAACTACTTTACTTTTGGAGAAAATTCAAAACATTCATTATTCAATAGGGCCCAAACTATCAAAAACCAGCGGTTTCAATGAACACACATTTCTTGGTAGAATCATGCAGGACTGAAATTTTTGATGTTTTTCTACTCCTCTCATAAGCCCAAACAAGTCTCTAAAAGCATGAGTTTGCAACTACTTTACTTTTGGAGAAAATTCAAAACATTCATTATTCAATAGAGCCCAATAGCAAAAATCAGGTTTTGAATGAAGAATCACATTTCTTGGTAAAATCATGCAGGATTGAAATTTTTGATGGTTTTTTACTCCTCTCAACAGCCCAAACAAGATTCTAAAAGGATGAGTTTGCAACTACTTTACTTTTGGAGAAAATTCAAAACATTCATTATTCAATAGGGCCCAAACTATCAAAAACCAGCGGTTTCAATGAACACACATTTCTTGGTAGAATCATGCAGGACTGAAGTTTTTGATGTTTTTCTACTCCTCTCATGAGCCCAAACAAGTCTCTAAAAGCATGAGTTTGCAACTACTTTACTTTTGGAGAAAATTCAAAACATTCATTATTCAATAGAGCCCAATAGCAAAAATCAGGTTTTGAATGAAGAATCACATTTCTTGGTAGAATGATGCAGGATTGAAATTTTTGATGGTTTTTTACTCCTCTCTACAGCCCAAACAAGTTTCTAAAAGGATGAGTTTGCAACTGCTTTACTTTTGGAGAAAATTCAAAACATTCATTATTCAATAGGGCCCAAACTATCAAAAACCAGCGGTTTGAATGAACACACATTTCTTGGTAGAATCATGCAGGACTCAAATTTTTGATGTTTTTCTACTCCTCTCATGAGCCCAAACAAGTCTCTAAAAGCATGAGTTTGCAACTACTTTACTTTTGGAGAAAATTCAAAACATTCATTATTCAATAGAGCCCAATAGCAAAAATCAGGTTTTGAATGAAGAATCACATTTCTTGGTAGAATCATGCAGGATTGAAATTTTTGATGGTTTTTTACTCCTCTCAACAGCCCAAACAAGTTTCTAAAAGGATGAGTTTGCAACTACTTTACTTTTGGAGAAAATTCAAAACATTCATTATTCAATAGAGCCCAATAGCAAAAATCAGGTTTTGAATGAAGAATCACATTTCTTGGTAGAATCATGCAGGATTGAAATTTTTGATGGTTTTTTACTCCTCTCAACAGCCCAAACAAGTTTCTAAAAGGATGAGTTTGCAACTACTTTACTTTTGGAGAAAATTCAAAACATTCATTATTCAATAGGGCCCAAACTATCAAAAACCAGCGGTTTCAATGAACACACATTTCTTGGTAGAATCATGCAGGACTGAAATTTTTGATGTTTTTCTACTCCTCTCATAAGCCCAAACAAGTCTCTAAAAGCATGAGTTTGCAACTACTTTACTTTTGGAGAAAATTCAAAACATTCATTATTCAATAGAGCCCAATAGCAAAAATCAGGTTTTGAATGAAGAATCACATTTCTTGGTAAAATCATGCAGGATTGAAATTTTTGATGGTTTTTTACTCCTCTCAACAGCCCAAACAAGTTTCTAAAAGGATGAGTTTGCAACTACTTTACTTTTGGAGAAAATTCAAAACATTCATTATTCAATAGGGCCCAAACTATCAAAAAACAGCGGTTTCAATGAACACACATTTCTTGGTAGAATCATGCAGGACTGAAATTTTTGATGTTTTTCTACTCCTCTCATGAGCCCAAACAAGTTTCTAAAAGCATGAGTTTGCAACTACTTTACTTTTGGAGAAAATTCAAAACATTCACTATTCAATAGAGCCCAATAGCAAAAATCAGGTTTTGAATGAAGAATCACATTTCTTGGTAAAATCATGCAGGATTGAAATTTTTGATGGTTTTTTACTCCTCTCAACAGCCCAAACAAGTTTCTAAAAGGATGAGTTTGCAACTACTTTACTTTTGGAGAAAATTCAAAACATTCATTATTCAATAGGGCCCAAACTATCAAAAACCAGCGGTTTCAATGAACACACATTTCTTGGTAGAATCATGCAGGACTGAAATTTTTGATGTTTTTCTACTCCTCTCATGAGCCCAAACAAGTCTCTAAAAGCATGAGTTTGCAACTACTTTACTTTTGGAGAAAATTCAAAACATTCATTATTCAATAGAGCCCAATAGCAAAAATCAGGTTTTGAATGAAGAATCTCATTTCTTGGTAGAATGATGCAGGATTGAAATTTTTGATGGTTTTTTACTCCTCTCTACAGCCCAAACAAGTTTCTAAAAGGATGAGTTTGCAACTGCTTTACTTTTGGAGAAAATTCAAAACATTCATTATTCAATAGGGCCCAAACTATCAAAAACCAGCGGTTTGAATGAACACACATTTCTTGGTAGAATCATGCAGGACTCAAATTTTTGATGTTTTTCTACTCCTCTCATGAGCCCAAACAAGTCTCTAAAAGCATGAGTTTGCAACTACTTTACTTTTGGAGAAAATTCAAAACATTCATTATTCAATAGAGCCCAATAGCAAAAATCAGGTTTTGAATGAAGAATCACATTTCTTGGTAGAATCATGCAGGATTGAAATTTTTGATGGTTTTTTACTCCTCTCAACAGCCCAAACAAGTTTCTAAAAGGATGAGTTTGCAACTACTTTACTTTTGGAGAAAATTCAAAACATTCATTATTCAATAGAGCCCAATAGCAAAAATCAGGTTTTGAATGAAGAATCACATTTCTTGGTAGAATCATGCAGGATTGAAATTTTTGATGTTTTTTTACTCCTCTCAACAGCCCAAACAAGTTTCTAAAAGGATGAGTTTGCAACTACTTTACTTTTGGAGAAAATTCAAAACATTCATTATTCAATAGGGCCCAAACTATCAAAAACCAGCGGTTTCAATGAACACACATTTCTTGGTAGAATCATGCAGGACTGAAATTTTTGATGTTTTTCTACTCCTCTCATAAGCCCAAACAAGTCTCTAAAAGCATGAGTTTGCAACTACTTTACTTTTGGAGAAAATTCAAAACATTCATTATTCAATAGAGCCCAATAGCAAAAATCAGGTTTTGAATGAAGAATCACATTTCTTGGTAAAATCATGCAGGATTGAAATTTTTGATGGTTTTTTACTCCTCTCAACAGCCCAAACAAGTTTCTAAAAGGATGAGTTTGCAACTACTTTACTTTTGGAGAAAATTCAAAACATTCATTATTCAATAGGGCCCAAACTATCAAAAAACAGCGGTTTCAATGAACACACATTTCTTGGTAGAATCATGCAGGACTGACATTTTTTGATGTTTTTCTACTCCTCTCATGAGCCCAAACAAGTTTCTAAAAGCATGAGTTTGCAACTACTTTACTTTTGGAGAAAATTCAAAACATTCACTATTCAATAGAGCCCAATAGCAAAAATCAGGTTTTGAATGAAGAATCACATTTCTTGGTAAAATCATGCAGGATTGAAATTTTTGATGGTTTTTTACTCCTCTCAACAGCCCAAACAAGTTTCTAAAAGGATGAGTTTGCAACTACTTTACTTTTGGAGAAAATTCAAAACATTCATTATTCAATAGGGCCCAAACTATCAAAAACCAGCGGTTTGAATGAACACACATTTCTTGGTAGAATCATGCAGGACTGAAATTTTTGATGTTTTTCTACTCCTCTCATGAGCCCAAACAAGTCTCTAAAAGCATGAGTTTGCAACTACTTTACTTTTGGAGAAAATTCAAAACATTCATTATTCAATAGAGCCCAATAGCAAAAATCAGGTTTTGATTGAAGAATCACATTTCTTGGTAGAAGCATGCAGGATTGAAATTTTTGATGGTTTTTTACTCCTCTCAACAGCCCAAACAAGTTTCTAAAAGGATGAGTTTGCAACTACTTTACTTTTGGAGAAAATTCAAAACATTCATTATTCAATAGGGCCCAAACTATCAAAAACCAGCGGTTTCAATGAACACACATTTCTTGGTAGAATCATGCAGGACTGAAGTTTTTGATGTTTTTCTACTCCTCTCATGAGCCCAAACAAGTCTCTAAAAGCATGAGTTTGCAACTACTTTACTTTTGGAGAAAATTCAAAACATTCATTATTCAATAGAGCCCAATAGCAAAAATCAGGTTTTGAATGAAGAATCACATTTCTTGGTAGAATGATGCAGGATTGAAATTTTTGATGGTTTTTTACTCCTCTCTACAGCCCAAACAAGTTTCTAAAAGGATGAGTTTGCAACTGCTTTACTTTTGGAGAAAATTCAAAACATTCATTATTCAATAGGGCCCAAACTATCAAAAACCAGCGGTTTGAATGAACACACATTTCTTGGTAGAATCATGCAGGACTCAAATTTTTGATGTTTTTCTACTCCTCTCATGAGCCCAAACAAGTCTCTAAAAGCATGAGTTTGCAACTACTTTACTTTTGGAGAAAATTCAAAACATTCATTATTCAATAGAGCCCAATAGCAAAAATCAGGTTTTGAATGAAGAATCACATTTCTTGGTAGAATCATGCAGGATTGAAATTTTTGATGGTTTTTTACTCCTCTCAACAGCCCAAACAAGTTTCTAAAAGGATGAGTTTGCAACTACTTTACTTTTGGAGAAAATTCAAAACATTCATTATTCAATAGGGCCCAAACTATCAAAAACCAGCGGTTTCAATGAACACACATTTCTTGGTAGAATCATGCAGGACTGAAATTTTTGATGTTTTTCTACTCCTCTCATGAGCCCAAACAAGTCTCTAAAAGCATGAGTTTGCAACTACTTTACTTTTGGAGAAAATTCAAAACATTCATTATTCAATAGAGCCCAATAGCAAAAATCAGGTTTTGAATGAAGAATCACATTTCTTGGTAGAATCATGCAGGATTGAAATTTTTGATGGTTTTTTACTCCTCTCAACAGCCCAAACAAGTTTCTAAAAGGATGAGTTTGCAACTACTTTACTTTTGGAGAAAATTCAAAACATTCATTATTCAATAGGGCCCAAACTATCAAAAACCAGCGGTTTCAATGAACACACATTTCTTGGAAGAATCATGCAGGACTGAAATTTTTGATGTTTTTCTACTCCTCTCATGAGCCCAAACAAGTCTCTAAAAGCATGAGTTTGCAACTACTTTACTTTTGGAGAAAATTCAAAACATTCATTATTCAATAGAGCCCAATAGCAAAAATCAGGTTTTGAATGAAGAATCACATTTCTTGGTAGAATCATGCAGGATTGAAATTTTTGATGGTTTTTTACTCCTCTCAACAGCCCAAACAAGTTTCTAAAAGGATGAGTTTGCAACTACTTTACTTTTGGAGAAAATTCAAAACATTCATTATTCAATAGGGCCCAAACTATCAAAAACCAGCGGTTTCAATGAACACACATTTCTTGGTAGAATCATGCAGGACTGAAATTTTTGATGTTTTTCTACTCCTCTCATGAGCCCAAACAAGTCTCTAAAAGCATGAGTTTGCAACTACTTTACTTTTGGAGAAAATTCAAAACATTCATTATTCAATAGAGCCCAATAGCAAAAATCAGGTTTTGAATGAAGAATCACATTTCTTGGTAAAATCATGCAGGATTGAAATTTTTGATGGTTTTTTACTCCTCTCAACAACCCAAACAAGTTTCTAAAAGGATGAGTTTGCAACTACTTTACTTTTGGAGAAAATTCAAAACATTCATTATTCAATAGGGCCCAAACTATCAAAAACCAGCGGTTTCAATGAACACACATTTCTTGGTAGAATCATGCAGGACTGAAATTTTTGATGTTTTTCTACTCCTCTCATGAGCCCAAACAAGTCTCTAAAAGCATGAGTTTGCAACTACTTTACTTTTGGAGAAAATTCAAAACATTCATTATTCAATAGAGCCCAATAGCAAAAATCAGGTTTTGAATGAAGAATCACATTTCTTGGTAGAATCATGCAGGATTGAAATTTTTGATGGTTTTTTACTCCTCTCAACAGCCCAAACAAGTTTCTAAAAGGATGAGTTTGCAACTACTTTACTTTTGGAGAAAATTCAAAACATTCATTATTCAATACGGCCCAAACTATCAAAAACCAGCGGTTTGAATGAACACACATTTCTTGGTAGAATCATGCAGGACTGAAATTTTTGATGTTTTTCTACTCCTCTCATGAGCCCAAACAAGTCTCTAAAAGCATGAGTTTGCAACTACTTTACTTTTGGAGAAAATTCAAAACATTCATTATTCAATAGAGCCCAATAGCAAAAATCAGGTTTTGAATGAAGAATCACATTTCTTGGTAGAAGCATGCAGGATTGAAATTTTTGATGGTTTTTTACTCCTCTCAACAGCCCAAACAAGTTTCTAAAAGGATGAGTTTGCAACTACTTTACTTTTGGAGAAAATTCAAAACATTCATTATTCAATAGGGCCCAAACTATCAAAAACCAGCGGTTTCAATGAACACACATTTCTTGGTAGAATCATGCAGGACTGAAGTTTTTGATGTTTTTCTACTCCTCTCATGAGCCCAAACAAGTCTCTAAAAGCATGAGTTTGCAACTACTTTACTTTTGGAGAAAATTCAAAACATTCATTATTCAATAGAGCCCAATAGCAAAAATCAGGTTTTGAATGAAGAATCACATTTCTTGGTAGAATGATGCAGGATTGAAATTTTTGATGGTTTTTTACTCCTCTCTACAGCCCAAACAAGTTTCTAAAAGGATGAGTTTGCAACTGCTTTACTTTTGGAGAAAATTCAAAACATTCATTATTCAATAGGGTCCAAACTATCAAAAACCAGCGGTTTGAATGAACACACATTTCTTGGTAGAATCATGCAGGACTGAAATTTTTGATGTTTTTCTACTCCTCTCATGAGCCCAAACAAGTCTCTAAAAGCATGAGTTTGCAACTACTTTACTTTTGGAGAAAATTCAAAACATTCATTATTCAATAGAGCCCAATAGCAAAAATCAGGTTTTGAATGAAGAATCACATTTCTTGGTAAAATCATGCAGGATTGAAATTTTTGATGGTTTTTTACTCCTCTCAACAACCCAAACAAGTTTCTAAAAGGATGAGTTTGCAACTACTTTACTTTTGGAGAAAATTCAAAACATTCATTATTCAATAGGGCCCAAACTATCAAAAACCAGCGGTTTCAATGAACACACATTTCTTGGTAGAATCATGCAGGACTGAAATTTTTGATGTTTTTCTACTCCTCTCATGAGCCCAAACAAATCTCTAAAAGCATGAGTTTGCAACTACTTTACTTTTGGAGAAAATTCAAAACATTCATTATTCAATAGAGCCCAATAGCAAAAATCAGGTTTTGAATGAAGAATCACATTTCTTGGTAGAATCATGCAGGATTGAAATTTTTGATGGTTTTTTACTCCTCTCAACAGCCCAAACAAGTTTCTAAAAGGATGAGTTTGCAACTACTTTACTTTTGGAGAAAATTCAAAACATTCATTATTCAATACGGCCCAAACTATCAAAAACCAGCGGTTTGAATGAACACACATTTCTTGGTAGAATCATGCAGGACTGAAATTTTTGATGTTTTTCTACTCCTCTCATGAGCCCAAACAAGTCTCTAAAAGCATGAGTTTGCAACTACTTTACTTTTGGAGAAAATTCAAAACATTCATTATTCAATAGAGCCCAATAGCAAAAATCAGGTTTTGAATGAAGAATCACATTTCTTGGTAGAAGCATGCAGGATTGAAATTTTTGATGGTTTTTTACTCCTCTCAACAGCCCAAACAAGTTTCTAAAAGGATGAGTTTGCAACTACTTTACTTTTGGAGAAAATTCAAAACATTCATTATTCAATAGGGCCCAAACTATCAAAAACCAGCGGTTTCAATGAACACACATTTCTTGGTAGAATCATGCAGGACTGAAGTTTTTGATGTTTTTCTACTCCTCTCATGAGCCCAAACAAGTCTCTAAAAGCATGAGTTTGCAACTACTTTACTTTTGGAGAAAATTCAAAACATTCATTATTCAATAGAGCCCAATAGCAAAAATCAGGTTTTGAATGAAGAATCACATTTCTTGGTAGAATGATGCAGGATTGAAATTTTTGATGGTTTTTTACTCCTCTCTACAGCCCAAACAAGTTTCTAAAAGGATGAGTTTGCAACTGCTTTACTTTTGGAGAAAATTCAAAACATTCATTATTCAATAGGGCCCAAACTATCAAAAACCAGCGGTTTGAATGAACACACATTTCTTGGTAGAATCATGCAGGACTGAAATTTTTGATGTTTTTCTACTCCTCTCATGAGCCCAAACAAGTCTCTAAAAGCATGAGTTTGCAACTACTTTACTTTTGGAGAAAATTCAAAACATTCATTATTCAATAGAGCCCAATAGCAAAAATCAGGTTTTGAATGAAGAATCACATTTCTTGGTAGAATCATGCAGGATTGAAATTTTTGATGGTTTTTTACTCCTCTCAACAGCCCAAACAAGTTTCTAAAAGGATGAGTTTGCAACTACTTTACTTTTGGAGAAAATTCAAAACATTCATTATTCAATAGGGCCCAAACTATCAAAAACCAGCGGTTTCAATGAACACACATTTCTTGGTAGAATCATGCAGGACTGAAGTTTTTGATGTTTTTCTACTCCTCTCATGAGCCCAAACAAGTCTCTAAAAGCATGAGTTTGCAACTACTTTACTTTTGGAGAAAATTCAAAACATTCATTATTCAATAGAGCCCAATAGCAAAAATCAGGTTTTGAATGAAGAATCACATTTCTTGGTAGAATGATGCAGGATTGAAATTTTTGATGGTTTTTTACTCCTCTCTACAGCCCAAACAAGTTTCTAAAAGGATGAGTTTGCAACTGCTTTACTTTTGGAGAAAATTCAAAACATTCATTATTCAATAGGGCCCAAACTATCAAAAACCAGCGGTTTGAATGAACACACATTTCTTGGTAGAATCATGCAGGACTCAAATTTTTGATGTTTTTCTACTCCTCTCATGAGCCCAAACAAGTCTCTAAAAGCATGAGTTTGCAACTACTTTACTTTTGGAGAAAATTCAAAACATTCATTATTCAATAGAGCCCAATAGCAAAAATCAGATTTTGAATGAAGAATCACATTTCTTGGTAGAATCATGCAGGATTGAAATTTTTGATGGTTTTTTACTCCTCTCAACAGCCCAAACAAGTTTCTAAAAGGATGAGTTTGCAACTACTTTACTTTTGGAGAAAATTCAAAACATTCATTATTCAATAGAGCCCAATAGCAAAAATCAGGTTTTGAATGAAGAATCACATTTCTTGGTAGAATCATGCAGGATTGAAATTTTTGATGGTTTTTTACTCCTCTCAACAGCCCAAACAAGTTTCTAAAAGGATGAGTTTGCAACTACTTTACTTTTGGAGAAAATTCAAAACATTCATTATTCAATAGGGCCCAAACTATCAAAAACCAGCGGTTTCAATGAACACACATTTCTTGGTAGAATCATGCAGGACTGAAATTTTTGATGTTTTTCTACTCCTCTCATAAGCCCAAACAAGTCTCTAAAAGCATGAGTTTGCAACTACTTTACTTTTGGAGAAAATTCAAAACATTCATTATTCAATAGAGCCCAATAGCAAAAATCAGGTTTTGAATGAAGAATCACATTTCTTGGTAAAATCATGCAGGATTGAAATTTTTGATGGTTTTTTACTCCTCTCAACAGCCCAAACAAGTTTCTAAAAGGATGAGTTTGCAACTACTTTACTTTTGGAGAAAATTCAAAACATTCATTATTCAATAGGGCCCAAACTATCAAAAAACAGCGGTTTCAATGAACACACATTTCTTGGTAGAATCATGCAGGACTGAAATTTTTGATGGTTTTCTACTCCTCTCATGAGCCCAAACAAGTTTCTAAAAGCATGAGTTTGCAACTACTTTACTTTTGGAGAAAATTCAAAACATTCACTATTCAATAGAGCCCAATAGCAAAAATCAGGTTTTGAATGAAGAATCACATTTCTTGGTAGAATGATGCAGGATTGAAATTTTTGATGGTTTTTTACTCCTCTCTACAGCCCAAACAAGTTTCTAAAAGGATGAGTTTGCAACTGCTTTACTTTTGGAGAAAATTCAAAACATTCATTATTCAATAGGGCCCAAACTATCAAAAACCAGCGGTTTGAATGAACACACATTTCTTGGTAGAATCATGCAGGACTCAAATTTTTGATGTTTTTCTACTCCTCTCATGAGCCCAAACAAGTTTCTAAAAGCATGAGTTTGCAACTACTTTACTTTTGGAGAAAATTCAAAACATTCACTGTTCAATAGAGCCCAATAGCAAAAATCAGGTTTTGAATGAAGAATCACATTTCTTGGTAAAATCATGCAGGATTGAAATTTTTGATGGTTTTTTACTCCTCTCAACAGCCCAAACAAGTTTCTAAAAGGATGAGTTTGCAACTACTTTACTTTTGGAGAAAATTCAAAACATTCATTATTCAATAGGGCCCAAACTATCAAAAACCAGCGGTTTGAATGAACACACATTTCTTGGTAGAATCATGCAGGACTGAAATTTTTGATGTTTTTCTACTCCTCTCATGAGCCCAAACAAGTCTCTAAAAGCGTGAGTTTGCAACTACTTTACTTTTGGAGAAAATTCAAAACATTCATTATTCAATAGAGCCCAATAGCAAAAATCAGGTTTTGAATGAAGAATCACATTTCTTGGTAGAATCATGCAGGATTGAAATTTTTGATGGTTTTTTACTCCTCTCAACAGCCCAAACAAGTTTCTAAAAGGATGAGTTTGCAACTACTTTACTTTTGGAGAAAATTCAAAACATTCATTATTCAATAGGGCCCAAACTATCAAAAACCAGCGGTTTCAATGAACACACATTTCTTGGTAGAATCATGCAGGACTGAAATTTTTGATGTTTTTCTACTCCTCTCATGAGCCCAAACAAGTCTCTAAAAGCATGAGTTTGCAACTACTTTACTTTTGGAGAAAATTCAAAACATTCATTATTCAATAGAGCCCAATAGCAAAAATCAGGTTTTGAATGAAGAATCACATTTCTTGGTAGAATCATGCAGGATTGAAATTTTTGATGGTTTTTTACTCCTCTCAACAGCCCAAACAAGTTTCTAAAAGGATGAGTTTGCAACTACTTTACTTTTGGAGAAAATTCAAAACATTCATTATTCAATAGGGCCCAAACTATCAAAAACCAGCGGTTTCAATGAACACACATTTCTTGGAAGAATCATGCAGGACTGAAATTTTTGATGTTTTTCTACTCCTCTCATGAGCCCAAACAAGTCTCTAAAAGCATGAGTTTGCAACTACTTTACTTTTGGAGAAAATTCAAAACATTCATTATTCAATAGAGCCCAATAGCAAAAATCAGGTTTTGAATGAAGAATCACATTTCTTGGTAGAATCATGCAGGATTGAAATTTTTGATGGTTTTTTACTCCTCTCAACAGCCCAAACAAGTTTCTAAAAGGATGAGTTTGCAACTACTTTACTTTTGGAGAAAATTCAAAACATTCATTATTCAATAGGGCCCAAACTATCAAAAACCAGCGGTTTCAATGAACACACATTTCTTGGTAGAATCATGCAGGACTGAAATTTTTGATGTTTTTCTACTCCTCTCATGAGCCCAAACAAGTCTCTAAAAGCATGAGTTTGCAACTACTTTACTTTTGGAGAAAATTCAAAACATTCATTATTCAATAGAGCCCAATAGCAAAAATCAGGTTTTGAATGAAGAATCACATTTCTTGGTAGAATCATGCAGGATTGAAATTTTTGATGGTTTTTTACTCCTCTCAACAGCCCAAACAAGTTTCTAAAAGGATGAGTTTGCAACTACTTTACTTTTGGAGAAAATTCAAAACATTCATTATTCAATAGGGCCCAAACTATCAAAAACCAGCGGTTTCAATGAACACACATTTCTTGGTAGAATCATGCAGGACTGAAATTTTTGATGTTTTTCTACTCCTCTCATGAGCCCAAACAAGTCTCTAAAAGCATGAGTTTGCAACTACTTTACTTTTGGAGAAAATTCAAAACATTCATTATTCAATAGAGCCCAATAGCAAAAATCAGGTTTTGAATGAAGAATCACATTTCTTGGTAAAATCATGCAGGATTGAAATTTTTGATGGTTTTTTACTCCTCTCAACAACCCAAACAAGTTTCTAAAAGGATGAGTTTGCAACTACTTTACTTTTGGAGAAAATTCAAAACATTCATTATTCAATAGGGCCCAAACTATCAAAAACCAGCGGTTTCAATGAACACACATTTCTTGGAAGAATCTTGCAGGACTGAAATTTTTGATGTTTTTCTACTCCTCTCATGAGCCCAAACAAGTCTCTAAAAGCATGAGTTTGCAACTACTTTACTTTTGGAGAAAATTCAAAACATTCATTATTCAATAGAGCCCAATAGCAAAAATCAGGTTTTGAATGAAGAATCACATTTCTTGGTAGAATCATGCAGGATTGAAATTTTTGATGGTTTTTTACTCCTCTCAACAGCCCAAACAAGTTTCTAAAAGGATGAGTTTGCAACTACTTTACTTTTGGAGAAAATTCAAAACATTCATTATTCAATAGGGCCCAAACTATCAAAAACCAGCGGTTTCAATGAACACACATTTCTTGGTAGAATCATGCAGGACTGAAATTTTTGATGTTTTTCTACTCCTCTCATGAGCCCAAACAAGTCTCTAAAAGCATGAGTTTGCAACTACTTTACTTTTGGAGAAAATTCAAAACATTCATTATTCAATAGAGCCCAATAGCAAAAATCAGGTTTTGAATGAAGAATCACATTTCTTGGTAGAATCATGCAGGATTGAAATTTTTGATGGTTTTTTACTCCTCTCAACAGCCCAAACAAGTTTCTAAAAGGATGAGTTTGCAACTACTTTACTTTTGGAGAAAATTCAAAACATTCATTATTCAATAGGGCCCAAACTATCAAAAACCAGCGGTTTCAATGAACACACATTTCTTGGAAGAATCATGCAGGACTGAAATTTTTGATGTTTTTCTACTCCTCTCATGAGCCCAAACAAGTCTCTAAAAGCATGAGTTTGCAACTACTTTACTTTTGGAGAAAATTCAAAACATTCATTATTCAATAGAGCCCAATAGCAAAAATCAGGTTTTGAATGAAGAATCACATTTCTTGGTAGAATCATGCAGGATTGAAATTTTTGATGGTTTTTTACTCCTCTCAACAGCCCAAACAAGTTTCTAAAAGGATGAGTTTGCAACTACTTTACTTTTGGAGAAAATTCAAAACATTCATTATTCAATAGGGCCCAAACTATCAAAAACCAGCGGTTTCAATGAACACACATTTCTTGGTAGAATCATGCAGGACTGAAATTTTTGATGTTTTTCTACTCCTCTCATGAGCCCAAACAAGTCTCTAAAAGCATGAGTTTGCAACTACTTTACTTTTGGAGAAAATTCAAAACATTCATTATTCAATAGAGCCCAATAGCAAAAATCAGGTTTTGAATGAAGAATCACATTTCTTGGTAAAATCATGCAGGATTGAAATTTTTGATGGTTTTTTACTCCTCTCAACAACCCAAACAAGTTTCTAAAAGGATGAGTTTGCAACTACTTTACTTTTGGAGAAAATTCAAAACATTCATTATTCAATAGGGCCCAAACTATCAAAAACCAGCGGTTTCAATGAACACACATTTCTTGGTAGAATCATGCAGGACTGAAATTTTTGATGTTTTTCTACTCCTCTCATGAGCCCAAACAAGTCTCTAAAAGCATGAGTTTGCAACTACTTTACTTTTGGAGAAAATTCAAAACATTCATTATTCAATAGAGCCCAATAGCAAAAATCAGGTTTTGAATGAAGAATCACATTTCTTGGTAGAATCATGCAGGATTGAAATTTTTGATGGTTTTTTACTCCTCTCAACAGCCCAAACAAGTTTCTAAAAGGATGAGTTTGCAACTACTTTACTTTTGGAGAAAATTCAAAACATTCATTATTCAATACGGCCCAAACTATCAAAAACCAGCGGTTTGAATGAACACACATTTCTTGGTAGAATCATGCAGGACTGAAATTTTTGATGTTTTTCTACTCCTCTCATGAGCCCAAACAAGTCTCTAAAAGCATGAGTTTGCAACTACTTTACTTTTGGAGAAAATTCAAAACATTCATTATTCAATAGAGCCCAATAGCAAAAATCAGGTTTTGAATGAAGAATCACATTTCTTGGTAGAAGCATGCAGGATTGAAATTTTTGATGGTTTTTTACTCCTCTCAACAGCCCAAACAAGTTTCTAAAAGGATGAGTTTGCAACTACTTTACTTTTGGAGAAAATTCAAAACATTCATTATTCAATAGGGCCCAAACTATCAAAAACCAGCGGTTTCAATGAACACACATTTCTTGGTAGAATCATGCAGGACTGAAGTTTTTGATGTTTTTCTACTCCTCTCATGAGCCCAAACAAGTCTCTAAAAGCATGAGTTTGCAACTACTTTACTTTTGGAGAA
Source organism: Dendrobates tinctorius (assembly GCF_039654945.1). Lineage (NCBI taxonomy): Eukaryota > Metazoa > Chordata > Amphibia > Anura > Dendrobatidae > Dendrobates > Dendrobates tinctorius. The sequence continues at coordinate 357,197 of NW_027362006.1, read as the reverse complement.
AATTCAAAACATTCATTATTCAATAGAGCCCAATAGCAAAAATCAGGTTTTGAATGAAGAATCACATTTCTTGGTAGAATGATGCAGGATTGAAATTTTTGATGGTTTTTTACTCCTCTCTACAGCCCAAACAAGTTTCTAAAAGGATGAGTTTGCAACTGCTTTACTTTTGGAGAAAATTCAAAACATTCATTATTCAATAGGGTCCAAACTATCAAAAACCAGCGGTTTGAATGAACACACATTTCTTGGTAGAATCATGCAGGACTGAAATTTTTGATGTTTTTCTACTCCTCTCATGAGCCCAAACAAGTCTCTAAAAGCATGAGTTTGCAACTACTTTACTTTTGGAGAAAATTCAAAACATTCATTATTCAATAGAGCCCAATAGCAAAAATCAGGTTTTGAATGAAGAATCACATTTCTTGGTAGAATCATGCAGGATTGAAATTTTTGATGGTTTTTTACTCCTCTCAACAGCCCAAACAAGTTTCTAAAAGGATGAGTTTGCAACTACTTTACTTTTGGAGAAAATTCAAAACATTCATTATTCAATACGGCCCAAACTATCAAAAACCAGCGGTTTGAATGAACACACATTTCTTGGTAGAATCATGCAGGACTGAAATTTTTGATGTTTTTCTACTCCTCTCATGAGCCCAAACAAGTCTCTAAAAGCATGAGTTTGCAACTACTTTACTTTTGGAGAAAATTCAAAACATTCATTATTCAATAGAGCCCAATAGCAAAAATCAGGTTTTGAATGAAGAATCACATTTCTTGGTAGAAGCATGCAGGATTGAAATTTTTGATGGTTTTTTACTCCTCTCAACAGCCCAAACAAGTTTCTAAAAGGATGAGTTTGCAACTACTTTACTTTTGGAGAAAATTCAAAACATTCATTATTCAATAGGGCCCAAACTATCAAAAACCAGCGGTTTCAATGAACACACATTTCTTGGTAGAATCATGCAGGACTGAAGTTTTTGATGTTTTTCTACTCCTCTCATGAGCCCAAACAAGTCTCTAAAAGCATGAGTTTGCAACTACTTTACTTTTGGAGAAAATTCAAAACATTCATTATTCAATAGAGCCCAATAGCAAAAATCAGGTTTTGAATGAAGAATCACATTTCTTGGTAGAATGATGCAGGATTGAAATTTTTGATGGTTTTTTACTCCTCTCTACAGCCCAAACAAGTTTCTAAAAGGATGAGTTTGCAACTGCTTTACTTTTGGAGAAAATTCAAAACATTCATTATTCAATAGGGCCCAAACTATCAAAAACCAGCGGTTTGAATGAACACACATTTCTTGGTAGAATCATGCAGGACTGAAATTTTTGATGTTTTTCTACTCCTCTCATGAGCCCAAACAAGTCTCTAAAAGCATGAGTTTGCAACTACTTTACTTTTGGAGAAAATTCAAAACATTCATTATTCAATAGAGCCCAATAGCAAAAATCAGGTTTTGAATGAAGAATCACATTTCTTGGTAGAATCATGCAGGATTGAAATTTTTGATGGTTTTTTACTCCTCTCAACAGCCCAAACAAGTTTCTAAAAGGATGAGTTTGCAACTACTTTACTTTTGGAGAAAATTCAAAACATTCATTATTCAATAGGGCCCAAACTATCAAAAACCAGCGGTTTCAATGAACACACATTTCTTGGTAGAATCATGCAGGACTGAAGTTTTTGATGTTTTTCTACTCCTCTCATGAGCCCAAACAAGTCTCTAAAAGCATGAGTTTGCAACTACTTTACTTTTGGAGAAAATTCAAAACATTCATTATTCAATAGAGCCCAATAGCAAAAATCAGGTTTTGAATGAAGAATCACATTTCTTGGTAGAATGATGCAGGATTGAAATTTTTGATGGTTTTTTACTCCTCTCTACAGCCCAAACAAGTTTCTAAAAGGATGAGTTTGCAACTGCTTTACTTTTGGAGAAAATTCAAAACATTCATTATTCAATAGGGCCCAAACTATCAAAAACCAGCGGTTTGAATGAACACACATTTCTTGGTAGAATCATGCAGGACTCAAATTTTTGATGTTTTTCTACTCCTCTCATGAGCCCAAACAAGTCTCTAAAAGCATGAGTTTGCAACTACTTTACTTTTGGAGAAAATTCAAAACATTCATTATTCAATAGAGCCCAATAGCAAAAATCAGGTTTTGAATGAAGAATCACATTTCTTGGTAGAATCATGCAGGATTGAAATTTTTGATGGTTTTTTACTCCTCTCAACAGCCCAAACAAGTTTCTAAAAGGATGAGTTTGCAACTACTTTACTTTTGGAGAAAATTCAAAACATTCATTATTCAATAGAGCCCAATAGCAAAAATCAGGTTTTGAATGAAGAATCACATTTCTTGGTAGAATCATGCAGGATTGAAATTTTTGATGGTTTTTTACTCCTCTCAACAGCCCAAACAAGTTTCTAAAAGGATGAGTTTGCAACTACTTTACTTTTGGAGAAAATTCAAAACATTCATTATTCAATAGGGCCCAAACTATCAAAAACCAGCGGTTTCAATGAACACACATTTCTTGGTAGAATCATGCAGGACTGAAATTTTTGATGTTTTTCTACTCCTCTCATAAGCCCAAACAAGTCTCTAAAAGCATGAGTTTGCAACTACTTTACTTTTGGAGAAAATTCAAAACATTCATTATTCAATAGAGCCCAATAGCAAAAATCAGGTTTTGAATGAAGAATCACATTTCTTGGTAAAATCATGCAGGATTGAAATTTTTGATGGTTTTTTACTCCTCTCAACAGCCCAAACAAGTTTCTAAAAGGATGAGTTTGCAACTACTTTACTTTTGGAGAAAATTCAAAACATTCATTATTCAATAGGGCCCAAACTATCAAAAAACAGCGGTTTCAATGAACACACATTTCTTGGTAGAATCATGCAGGACTGAAATTTTTGATGGTTTTCTACTCCTCTCATGAGCCCAAACAAGTTTCTAAAAGCATGAGTTTGCAACTACTTTACTTTTGGAGAAAATTCAAAACATTCACTATTCAATAGAGCCCAATAGCAAAAATCAGGTTTTGAATGAAGAATCACATTTCTTGGTAAAATCATGCAGGATTGAAATTTTTGATGGTTTTTTACTCCTCTCAACAGCCCAAACAAGTTTCTAAAAGGATGAGTTTGCAACTACTTTACTTTTGGAGAAAATTCAAAACATTCATTATTCAATAGGGCCCAAACTATCAAAAACCAGCGGTTTCAATGAACACACATTTCTTGGTAGAATCATGCAGAACTGAAATTTTTGATGTTTTTCTACTCCTCTCATGAGCCCAAACAAGTCTCTAAAAGCATGAGTTTGCAACTACTTTACTTTTGGAGAAAATTCAAAACATTCATTATTCAATAGAGCCCAATAGCAAAAATCAGGTTTTGAATGAAGAATCACATTTCTTGGTAGAATGATGCAGGATTGAAATTTTTGATGGTTTTTTACTCCTCTCTACAGCCCAAACAAGTTTCTAAAAGGATGAGTTTGCAACTGCTTTACTTTTGGAGAAAATTCAAAACATTCATTATTCAATAGGGCCCAAACTATCAAAAACCAGCGGTTTGAATGAACACACATTTCTTGGTAGAATCATGCAGGACTCAAATTTTTGATGTTTTTCTACTCCTCTCATGAGCCCAAACAAGTTTCTAAAAGCATGAGTTTGCAACTACTTTACTTTTGGAGAAAATTCAAAACATTCACTGTTCAATAGAGCCCAATAGCAAAAATCAGGTTTTGAATGAAGAATCACATTTCTTGGTAAAATCATGCAGGATTGAAATTTTTGATGGTTTTTTACTCCTCTCAACAGCCCAAACAAGTTTCTAAAAGGATGAGTTTGCAACTACTTTACTTTTGGAGAAAATTCAAAACATTCATTATTCAATAGGGCCCAAACTATCAAAAACCAGCGGTTTCAATGAACACACATTTCTTGGTAGAATCATGCAGGACTGAAATTTTTGATGTTTTTCTACTCCTCTCATGAGCCCAAACAAGTCTCTAAAAGCATGAGTTTGCAACTACTTTACTTTTGGAGAAAATTCAAAACATTCATTATTCAATAGAGCCCAATAGCAAAAATCAGGTTTTGAATGAAGAATCACATTTCTTGGTAGAATCATGCAGGATTGAAATTTTTGATGGTTTTTTACTCCTCTCAACAGCCCAAACAAGTTTCTAAAAGGATGAGTTTGCAACTACTTTACTTTTGGAGAAAATTCAAAACATTCATTATTCAATAGGGCCCAAACTATCAAAAACCAGCGGTTTCAATGAACACACATTTCTTGGTAGAATCATGCAGGACTGAAATTTTTGATGTTTTTCTACTCCTCTCATGAGCCCAAACAAGTCTCTAAAAGCATGAGTTTGCAACTACTTTACTTTTGGAGAAAATTCAAAACATTCATTATTCAATAGAGCCCAATAGCAAAAATCAGGTTTTGAATGAAGAATCACATTTCTTGGTAGAATCATGCAGGATTGAAATTTTTGATGGTTTTTTACTCCTCTCAACAGCCCAAACAAGTTTCTAAAAGGATGAGTTTGCAACTACTTTACTTTTGGAGAAAATTCAAAACATTCATTATTCAATAGGGCCCAAACTATCAAAAACCAGCGGTTTCAATGAACACACATTTCTTGGAAGAATCATGCAGGACTGAAATTTTTGATGTTTTTCTACTCCTCTCATGAGCCCAAACAAGTCTCTAAAAGCATGAGTTTGCAACTACTTTACTTTTGGAGAAAATTCAAAACATTCATTATTCAATAGAGCCCAATAGCAAAAATCAGGTTTTGAATGAAGAATCACATTTCTTGGTAGAATCATGCAGGATTGAAATTTTTGATGGTTTTTTACTCCTCTCAACAGCCCAAACAAGTTTCTAAAAGGATGAGTTTGCAACTACTTTACTTTTGGAGAAAATTCAAAACATTCATTATTCAATAGGGCCCAAACTATCAAAAACCAGCGGTTTCAATGAACACACATTTCTTGGTAGAATCATGCAGGACTGAAATTTTTGATGTTTTTCTACTCCTCTCATGAGCCCAAACAAGTCTCTAAAAGCATGAGTTTGCAACTACTTTACTTTTGGAGAAAATTCAAAACATTCATTATTCAATAGAGCCCAATAGCAAAAATCAGGTTTTGAATGAAGAATCACATTTCTTGGTAGAATCATGCAGGATTGAAATTTTTGATGGTTTTTTACTCCTCTCAACAGCCCAAACAAGTTTCTAAAAGGATGAGTTTGCAACTACTTTACTTTTGGAGAAAATTCAAAACATTCATTATTCAATAGGGCCCAAACTATCAAAAACCAGCGGTTTCAATGAACACACATTTCTTGGTAGAATCATGCAGGACTGAAATTTTTGATGTTTTTCTACTCCTCTCATGAGCCCAAACAAGTCTCTAAAAGCATGAGTTTGCAACTACTTTACTTTTGGAGAAAATTCAAAACATTCATTATTCAATAGAGCCCAATAGCAAAAATCAGGTTTTGAATGAAGAATCACATTTCTTGGTAAAATCATGCAGGATTGAAATTTTTGATGGTTTTTTACTCCTCTCAACAACCCAAACAAGTTTCTAAAAGGATGAGTTTGCAACTACTTTACTTTTGGAGAAAATTCAAAACATTCATTATTCAATAGGGCCCAAACTATCAAAAACCAGCGGTTTCAATGAACACACATTTCTTGGAAGAATCATGCAGGACTGAAATTTTTGATGTTTTTCTACTCCTCTCATGAGCCCAAACAAGTCTCTAAAAGCATGAGTTTGCAACTACTTTACTTTTGGAGAAAATTCAAAACATTCATTATTCAATAGAGCCCAATAGCAAAAATCAGGTTTTGAATGAAGAATCACATTTCTTGGTAGAATCATGCAGGATTGAAATTTTTGATGGTTTTTTACTCCTCTCAACAGCCCAAACAAGTTTCTAAAAGGATGAGTTTGCAACTACTTTACTTTTGGAGAAAATTCAAAACATTCATTATTCAATAGGGCCCAAACTATCAAAAACCAGCGGTTTCAATGAACACACATTTCTTGGTAGAATCATGCAGGACTGAAATTTTTGATGTTTTTCTACTCCTCTCATGAGCCCAAACAAGTCTCTAAAAGCATGAGTTTGCAACTACTTTACTTTTGGAGAAAATTCAAAACATTCATTATTCAATAGAGCCCAATAGCAAAAATCAGGTTTTGAATGAAGAATCACATTTCTTGGTAGAATCATGCAGGATTGAAATTTTTGATGGTTTTTTACTCCTCTCAACAGCCCAAACAAGTTTCTAAAAGGATGAGTTTGCAACTACTTTACTTTTGGAGAAAATTCAAAACATTCATTATTCAATAGGGCCCAAACTATCAAAAACCAGCGGTTTCAATGAACACACATTTCTTGGAAGAATCATGCAGGACTGAAATTTTTGATGTTTTTCTACTCCTCTCATGAGCCCAAACAAGTCTCTAAAAGCATGAGTTTGCAACTACTTTACTTTTGGAGAAAATTCAAAACATTCATTATTCAATAGAGCCCAATAGCAAAAATCAGGTTTTGAATGAAGAATCACATTTCTTGGTAGAATCATGCAGGATTGAAATTTTTGATGGTTTTTTACTCCTCTCAACAGCCCAAACAAGTTTCTAAAAGGATGAGTTTGCAACTACTTTACTTTTGGAGAAAATTCAAAACATTCATTATTCAATAGGGCCCAAACTATCAAAAACCAGCGGTTTCAATGAACACACATTTCTTGGTAGAATCATGCAGGACTGAAATTTTTGATGTTTTTCTACTCCTCTCATGAGCCCAAACAAGTCTCTAAAAGCATGAGTTTGCAACTACTTTACTTTTGGAGAAAATTCAAAACATTCATTATTCAATAGAGCCCAATAGCAAAAATCAGGTTTTGAATGAAGAATCACATTTCTTGGTAAAATCATGCAGGATTGAAATTTTTGATGGTTTTTTACTCCTCTCTACAGCCCAAACAAGTTTCTAAAAGGATGAGTTTGCAACTGCTTTACTTTTGGAGAAAATTCAAAACATTCATTATTCAATAGGGCCCAAACTATCAAAAACCAGCGGTTTGAATGAACACACATTTCTTGGTAGAATCATGCAGGACTCAAATTTTTGATGTTTTTCTACTCCTCTCATGAGCCCAAACAAGTTTCTAAAAGCATGAGTTTGCAACTACTTTACTTTTGGAGAAAATTCAAAACATTCACTGTTCAATAGAGCCCAATAGCAAAAATCAGGTTTTGAATGAAGAATCACATTTCTTGGTAAAATCATGCAGGATTGAAATTTTTGATGGTTTTTTACTCCTCTCAACAGCCCAAACAAGTTTCTAAAAGGATGAGTTTGCAACTACTTTACTTTTGGAGAAAATTCAAAACATTCATTATTCAATAGGGCCCAAACTATCAAAAACCAGCGGTTTCAATGAACACACATTTCTTGGTAGAATCATGCAGGACTGAAATTTTTGATGTTTTTCTACTCCTCTCATGAGCCCAAACAAGTCTCTAAAAGCATGAGTTTGCAACTACTTTACTTTTGGAGAAAATTCAAAACATTCATTATTCAATAGAGCCCAATAGCAAAAATCAGGTTTTGAATGAAGAATCACATTTCTTGGTAGAATCATGCAGGATTGAAATTTTTGATGGTTTTTTACTCCTCTCAACAGCCCAAACAAGTTTCTAAAAGGATGAGTTTGCAACTACTTTACTTTTGGAGAAAATTCAAAACATTCATTATTCAATAGGGCCCAAACTATCAAAAACCAGCGGTTTCAATGAACACACATTTCTTGGTAGAATCATGCAGGACTGAAATTTTTGATGTTTTTCTACTCCTCTCATGAGCCCAAACAAGTCTCTAAAAGCATGAGTTTGCAACTACTTTACTTTTGGAGAAAATTCAAAACATTCATTATTCAATAGAGCCCAATAGCAAAAATCAGGTTTTGAATGAAGAATCACATTTCTTGGTAGAATCATGCAGGATTGAAATTTTTGATGGTTTTTTACTCCTCTCAACAGCCCAAACAAGTTTCTAAAAGGATGAGTTTGCAACTACTTTACTTTTGGAGAAAATTCAAAACATTCATTATTCAATAGGGCCCAAACTATCAAAAACCAGCGGTTTCAATGAACACACATTTCTTGGAAGAATCATGCAGGACTGAAATTTTTGATGTTTTTCTACTCCTCTCATGAGCCCAAACAAGTCTCTAAAAGCATGAGTTTGCAACTACTTTACTTTTGGAGAAAATTCAAAACATTCATTATTCAATAGAGCCCAATAGCAAAAATCAGGTTTTGAATGAAGAATCACATTTCTTGGTAGAATCATGCAGGATTGAAATTTTTGATGGTTTTTTACTCCTCTCAACAGCCCAAACAAGTTTCTAAAAGGATGAGTTTGCAACTACTTTACTTTTGGAGAAAATTCAAAACATTCATTATTCAATAGGGCCCAAACTATCAAAAACCAGCGGTTTCAATGAACACACATTTCTTGGTAGAATCATGCAGGACTGAAATTTTTGATGTTTTTCTACTCCTCTCATGAGCCCAAACAAGTCTCTAAAAGCATGAGTTTGCAACTACTTTACTTTTGGAGAAAATTCAAAACATTCATTATTCAATAGAGCCCAATAGCAAAAATCAGGTTTTGAATGAAGAATCACATTTCTTGGTAGAATCATGCAGGATTGAAATTTTTGATGGTTTTTTACTCCTCTCAACAGCCCAAACAAGTTTCTAAAAGGATGAGTTTGCAACTACTTTACTTTTGGAGAAAATTCAAAACATTCATTATTCAATAGGGCCCAAACTATCAAAAACCAGCGGTTTCAATGAACACACATTTCTTGGTAGAATCATGCAGGACTGAAATTTTTGATGTTTTTCTACTCCTCTCATGAGCCCAAACAAGTCTCTAAAAGCATGAGTTTGCAACTACTTTACTTTTGGAGAAAATTCAAAACATTCATTATTCAATAGAGCCCAATAGCAAAAATCAGGTTTTGAATGAAGAATCACATTTCTTGGTAAAATCATGCAGGATTGAAATTTTTGATGGTTTTTTACTCCTCTCAACAACCCAAACAAGTTTCTAAAAGGATGAGTTTGCAACTACTTTACTTTTGGAGAAAATTCAAAACATTCATTATTCAATAGGGCCCAAACTATCAAAAACCAGCGGTTTCAATGAACACACATTTCTTGGAAGAATCATGCAGGACTGAAATTTTTGATGTTTTTCTACTCCTCTCATGAGCCCAAACAAGTCTCTAAAAGCATGAGTTTGCAACTACTTTACTTTTGGAGAAAATTCAAAACATTCATTATTCAATAGAGCCCAATAGCAAAAATCAGGTTTTGAATGAAGAATCACATTTCTTGGTAGAATCATGCAGGATTGAAATTTTTGATGGTTTTTTACTCCTCTCAACAGCCCAAACAAGTTTCTAAAAGGATGAGTTTGCAACTACTTTACTTTTGGAGAAAATTCAAAACATTCATTATTCAATAGGGCCCAAACTATCAAAAACCAGCGGTTTCAATGAACACACATTTCTTGGTAGAATCATGCAGGACTGAAATTTTTGATGTTTTTCTACTCCTCTCATGAGCCCAAACAAGTCTCTAAAAGCATGAGTTTGCAACTACTTTACTTTTGGAGAAAATTCAAAACATTCATTATTCAATAGAGCCCAATAGCAAAAATCAGGTTTTGAATGAAGAATCACATTTCTTGGTAGAATCATGCAGGATTGAAATTTTTGATGGTTTTTTACTCCTCTCAACAGCCCAAACAAGTTTCTAAAAGGATGAGTTTGCAACTACTTTACTTTTGGAGAAAATTCAAAACATTCATTATTCAATAGGGCCCAAACTATCAAAAACCAGCGGTTTCAATGAACACACATTTCTTGGAAGAATCATGCAGGACTGAAATTTTTGATGTTTTTCTACTCCTCTCATGAGCCCAAACAAGTCTCTAAAAGCATGAGTTTGCAACTACTTTACTTTTGGAGAAAATTCAAAACATTCATTATTCAATAGAGCCCAATAGCAAAAATCAGGTTTTGAATGAAGAATCACATTTCTTGGTAGAATCATGCAGGATTGAAATTTTTGATGGTTTTTTACTCCTCTCAACAGCCCAAACAAGTTTCTAAAAGGATGAGTTTGCAACTACTTTACTTTTGGAGAAAATTCAAAACATTCATTATTCAATAGGGCCCAAACTATCAAAAACCAGCGGTTTCAATGAACACACATTTCTTGGTAGAATCATGCAGGACTGAAATTTTTGATGTTTTTCTACTCCTCTCATGAGCCCAAACAAGTCTCTAAAAGCATGAGTTTGCAACTACTTTACTTTTGGAGAAAATTCAAAACATTCATTATTCAATAGAGCCCAATAGCAAAAATCAGGTTTTGAATGAAGAATCACATTTCTTGGTAAAATCATGCAGGATTGAAATTTTTGATGGTTTTTTACTCCTCTCAACAACCCAAACAAGTTTCTAAAAGGATGAGTTTGCAACTACTTTACTTTTGGAGAAAATTCAAAACATTCATTATTCAATAGGGCCCAAACTATCAAAAACCAGCGGTTTCAATGAACACACATTTCTTGGTAGAATCATGCAGGACTGAAATTTTTGATGTTTTTCTACTCCTCTCATGAGCCCAAACAAGTCTCTAAAAGCATGAGTTTGCAACTACTTTACTTTTGGAGAAAATTCAAAACATTCATTATTCAATAGAGCCCAATAGCAAAAATCAGGTTTTGAATGAAGAATCACATTTCTTGGTAGAATCATGCAGGATTGAAATTTTTGATGGTTTTTTACTCCTCTCAACAGCCCAAACAAGTTTCTAAAAGGATGAGTTTGCAACTACTTTACTTTTGGAGAAAATTCAAAACATTCATTATTCAATACGGCCCAAACTATCAAAAACCAGCGGTTTGAATGAACACACATTTCTTGGTAGAATCATGCAGGACTGAAATTTTTGATGTTTTTCTACTCCTCTCATGAGCCCAAACAAGTCTCTAAAAGCATGAGTTTGCAACTACTTTACTTTTGGAGAAAATTCAAAACATTCATTATTCAATAGAGCCCAATAGCAAAAATCAGGTTTTGAATGAAGAATCACATTTCTTGGTAGAAGCATGCAGGATTGAAATTTTTGATGGTTTTTTACTCCTCTCAACAGCCCAAACAAGTTTCTAAAAGGATGAGTTTGCAACTGCTTTACTTTTGGAGAAAATTCAAAACATTCATTATTCAATAGGGCCCAAACTATCAAAAACCAGCGGTTTGAATGAACACACATTTCTTGGTAGAATCATGCAGGACTGAAATTTTTGATGTTTTTCTACTCCTCTCATGAGCCCAAACAAGTCTCTAAAAGCATGAGTTTGCAACTACTTTACTTTTGGAGAAAATTCAAAACATTCATTATTCAATAGAGCCCAATAGCAAAAATCAGGTTTTGAATGAAGAATCACATTTCTTGGTAGAATCATGCAGGATTGAAATTTTTGATGGTTTTTTACTCCTCTCAACAGCCCAAACAAGTTTCTAAAAGGATGAGTTTGCAACTACTTTACTTTTGGAGAAAATTCAAAACATTCATTATTCAATAGGGCCCAAACTATCAAAAACCAGCGGTTTCAATGAACACACATTTCTTGGTAGAATCATGCAGGACTGAAGTTTTTGATGTTTTTCTACTCCTCTCATGAGCCCAAACAAGTCTCTAAAAGCATGAGTTTGCAACTACTTTACTTTTGGAGAAAATTCAAAACATTCATTATTCAATAGAGCCCAATAGCAAAAATCAGGTTTTGAATGAAGAATCACATTTCTTGGTAGAATGATGCAGGATTGAAATTTTTGATGGTTTTTTACTCCTCTCTACAGCCCAAACAAGTTTCTAAAAGGATGAGTTTGCAACTGCTTTACTTTTGGAGAAAATTCAAAACATTCATTATTCAATAGGGCCCAAACTATCAAAAACCAGCGGTTTGAATGAACACACATTTCTTGGTAGAATCATGCAGGACTCAAATTTTTGATGTTTTTCTACTCCTCTCATGAGCCCAAACAAGTCTCTAAAAGCATGAGTTTGCAACTACTTTACTTTTGGAGAAAATTCAAAACATTCATTATTCAATAGAGCCCAATAGCAAAAATCAGGTTTTGAATGAAGAATCACATTTCTTGGTAGAATCATGCAGGATTGAAATTTTTGATGGTTTTTTACTCCTCTCAACAGCCCAAACAAGTTTCTAAAAGGATGAGTTTGCAACTACTTTACTTTTGGAGAAAATTCAAAACATTCATTATTCAATAGAGCCCAATAGCAAAAATCAGGTTTTGAATGAAGAATCACATTTCTTGGTAGAATCATGCAGGATTGAAATTTTTGATGGTTTTTTACTCCTCTCAACAGCCCAAACAAGTTTCTAAAAGGATGAGTTTGCAACTACTTTACTTTTGGAGAAAATTCAAAACATTCATTATTCAATAGGGCCCAAACTATCAAAAACCAGCGGTTTCAATGAACACACATTTCTTGGTAGAATCATGCAGGACTGAAATTTTTGATGTTTTTCTACTCCTCTCATAAGCCCAAACAAGTCTCTAAAAGCATGAGTTTGCAACTACTTTACTTTTGGAGAAAATTCAAAACATTCATTATTCAATAGAGCCCAATAGCAAAAATCAGGTTTTGAATGAAGAATCACATTTCTTGGTAGAATCATGCAGGATTGAAATTTTTGATGGTTTTTTACTCCTCTCAACAGCCCAAACAAGTTTCTAAAAGGATGAGTTTGCAACTACTTTACTTTTGGAGAAAATTCAAAACATTCATTATTCAATAGGGCCCAAACTATCAAAAAACAGCGGTTTCAATGAACACACATTTCTTGGTAGAATCATGCAGGACTGAAATTTTTGATGGTTTTCTACTCCTCTCATGAGCCCAAACAAGTTTCTAAAAGCATGAGTTTGCAACTACTTTACTTTTGGAGAAAATTCAAAACATTCACTATTCAATAGAGCCCAATAGCAAAAATCAGGTTTTGAATGAAGAATCACATTTCTTGGTAAAATCATGCAGGATTGAAATTTTTGATGGTTTTTTACTCCTCTCAACAGCCCAAACAAGTTTCTAAAAGGATGAGTTTGCAACTACTTTACTTTTGGAGAAAATTCAAAACATTGGGGGGGCGTGGCCAGCGTCTGAGCTGAATGGAAGCCTGAGCTCTGAGCTCCTCCACAGGGCAGCCTACCAAGCGCTATTAACAAGCGACTTACAAGCCAGGACTGGCTGAAAACTTGTGGGAACCTCCATAGGCACCAGCGGTGCCCCCACATAATGGATCCGCTTAATAGAAAAGCAGGAAAATCAAAAAATCTGGAGCGCTCTCCCCTCATGCTGAGGAGCCAAGATGGCGCCCGCCACACAGCAGCCACAGCCTGCAGCCCCAGCCTGAGCGGCGCACAGCGGGAGAGAACGCCACAGAGACTGAAACACGCAGTATTCAAGTCAGGGGGTAAGTCTGCCCCCATCCCTGCAAAAACCGCCGCTCCATATATTAAAGAAAGCGCTAAATTCAGTGTTAAAAGTAGCGCTGAGAAGAAGGAGGCAAAATATCGCGAGATTAACCGGGAAACAGACGGGATTGCGCAGCAAGTACGCAAATTGCGTACCTTAAGCAAAAATCTTGCGCAGCCTGTGAAATCTTGCACAGCAGCAACGCTCACAGCCGCTATGGAGGCCACAAATACAATAAGGGCCTCCTCATCTTGTCCAGATATCTCCACAATTTCAGACACCCCTCTAACGCCACCACAGAGGGAACTGTCCCCTGCCTCACAAAATAGCTGCAGATTAAGCAGTAGCTCGGCTGAGCTGCAAAGTGAGACGCAGATGGAGGACTTCTGCACTCCAGATAACCCCATGCCTGAAAACTTTTTACATGTTTTGACTGAGGTAGAGGCTACCAACAAAGCAGCTTCAGAAATGTTCATAAAAAATATGGTGTGCCTTCTTGCAAAGACATTCCAAAAACAACTAGAGGGATATAATACAAACCTCCAAAACAATATAGACAGTCTGGGTCAGAGGGTGAATCACTTGGAGTCGAAAATGGAGGAGATAGTCCAGTCTCACAACAATTTGATAGACGAACATTATGCCTTAGAGAAAGAAGTTACCTTCCTAAAGTCAAGACTGATAGAACAAGAGGACAGGAGTAGGAGAAACAACCTTAAATTCAGAGGAATACCTGAGAATGTCAAGGACAGAGATCTTGATTCATATGTGCAAAAAATGCTCCATGCTATGCTCCCAGGTGCTTCCAAAGGAGACCTCTTAATAGAACGCATACACAGACTACCTAAGTCCAAATATGCCCCTGAAAGAGCTCCGCGGGATGTTATTGCATTCTTTCACTATTTTCTGACAAAGGAGGACATTTTGAGGAAGAGCAAGCAGTCACCCATCTTACCAAGACCATATGAGGGTATTAAGATCTTTGCAGACTTTTCAAAAGCCACGTTGCAAAAAAGGAGAGACTTTTTCCCTATCACTGCACACCTACGGGAGCACAGGGTGCTATACAGATGGGGCTTTCCTACAAAAATATTGGTCATGAAGGAAAACACTACTTTTGCCTTATCTAACATTGATAACTGTGATAGATTCTTTCAGGACCTTGGTATTCCTCCAATGAAGAACTCATCTTTATCCTACAATCAAGAGAGGAGCAACTCTTCACGACAGCCAAGACGTTTGTCACAGTCCTGGACCACACAAAAGAAAAGATAATGGACTTGGTAGGTGTTGACCCTGGCTCTTGGCCTGAACTTTCATCCCCAAACACTAACCGAGAGATTTCTCTTGGTATCATTTCTTTTGAGAAATTCACCTTCCTTGTTAACAAGTTTGTTTTGTTCTAGGTTATTCCAGGTTATAACATGTTTCTATTCACAGGCACACCAGGCACTGACAACAAATTTCTAGAGAAATACCACTCTTCTTGGATATATGTCCAGATGGACTATTCTATCTTATTGAGTTATTTAACACATTTCTTTCTTTTTGATATATTATGGAGTTGAAAATCCTATCATTTAATGTAAATGGGCTTAATAGTCCCTTTAAAAGGTATGCTCTGTGGAAGGAGATCAAAAGATTGAAAGCAAATGTTGCTATGATACAGGAAACCCACCTCCTGGAAACTGATAATAACAGATTTAAAAACAAAGATTATCCTCAGATTTTCTTCTCCAACAACGAGGGAGGGAAAAAAGCTGGGGTGGCCATTGCCTTCCACAGAGACCTACCAGTGGTTATTTCAGATGTTTATAAAGACAATAAAGGCAGATATTTAATCATCAATTTTACCTTGGAGGGAATGGAATACACTGTGGTTAATGTATACGCCCCTAATGTGAGACAAATTAGCTTTCTCAATAAAGTCAAAAGAAAATTATCCAAATTTAGCAAGGGACAAATCATATGGGGGGGAGACTTTAATTGTATTGTTGACCCAAGCACTGATTGCTCATCCTCTGCTCCATACTACAGAAGTGTGAATTTGGGGAAGTGGCTGAGCAATGCTAACCTGCACGACAGTTGTAAAATATTGAACCCTAATTCTAGAGAATACACCAGATTCTGCCCACACAACAGATCTTATACCAAAATAGATCATATATTTACCAGTTTTTCCTTACTAGATTCGTATATAGATTTCCAAACTGGCCCCATCACATGGTCGGACCATGCTCCAATTCTATTAACATTACAGGTTTCCTCTTCGACTCAAAGACACTACAATTGGAGATATAGCAAATTTGTAGTAGACTCCCCAGATAATATAGCAACAATAAAAAACACTATAATGAATTATTTTAAAGAAAATGACTCCCAGGAAATCTCCCCTGAAACCTTATGGTTAGCACATAAATGTGTCATTAGAGGCCACTTAATTCAGATGGCCTCAAGACAAAAGAGGGAAAGAGAGAGCAAACAGAGGCTGTTACTAGAACAAATCAAAAAACTTGAAGACCAGGCCAAAGTGGAAAAATCTTTTACTAAATACAAGGAGTTATACTCCCTTAGATTGGAATTTAGAAATCTTCTCATAAATATTTACGAAAAAAAGACTCTGTTTAACAGGGCAGGGTTCTACATAAATAACAACAAAAACTCAAAAACTATGGCAAATAGATTCAAACCCATAAATAAAAAGCATTTAATTAAAAAACTTTCCCAGAACTCAGTGAATATAGAAAAGCCAAGGGACATAGCTTTGGCTTTTGAAAAATACTACTCAAACCTTTACAATATAGGGAAAAATGGGACTTATCCCCCTCCTACAGAGGAGATGATAGATAATTTCCTGGGAGGAGTAGAGTTGAGATCTCTGTCTTCTGAGCAAAGGGAAATGCTTGATGCACCCTTCTCTGAGGGAGAGGTCTCTCTGGCAATAAAAAATCTCAAATGTAATAAGGCTCCTGGTCCAGACGGATTCCCTGTGGAATATTATAAAACATTTCAGGAAAATCTGGTCCCCTATTTAACAAACACCCTAAATTTTATAAAATCAAAAGGAACATGTAGTGCAGATATGCTGAGAGCCACCATAGTGGTAATCCCCAAACCGGACAAAGATCCCACCAAGATAGAAAACTATAGACCCATATCCCTCCTGAATGCAGACATCAAGGTCTATGCAAAAATACTGGCAGAAAGGGTGCAGGATGTTATCCAATATCTCATACATCCCGATCAAGTGGGTTTTGTAAAATTTAGACAGACTTCTGACAGTTCAAGAAGTGTCTTGCACCATATACACTTTTGTAACAAGAAAAAAATTCCCAGTCTGTTTGTGGCCCTTGATGCGGAGAAAGCTTTTGACCGCATCAATTGGACATATGCATTCGCAGTATTAAAGAAGATGGGTTTTGGTGAGGAGATGTTGAAAAGTGTTCAGGCTCTGTACTCCCAACCGTCTGCCTCTGTGCTGGTCAATAGCACGATGTCAGGGAAATTTGACATAACAAACGGAACAAGACAGGGATGCCCTCTGTCCCCAATTATTTTTATCCTGAGTCTGGAACCACTGGCTCAAAGGATAAGGGACTCGAGTGAGGTGAGGGGAGTACGGTTGGGAGATGTAGAGCATAAAATAAATTTATATGCAGACGATATCATACTCACACTGACAGATCCTGTTGAGTCGTTGAAGGCGACTTGGGACATCATAGAGTTGTTTGGTTCAATATCATATTATAAACTCAATGTAAAAAAGACTAACGTTTTGTCACTATTTATTTCAGCCCCTATAAAACAGCAATTACAAGATAAGTACCCTTTTACTTGGGACTGCACTAAAATCCCATATCTAGGAATTTGGCTCACAAGCGACCTCACACACACAAGTGAGGTAAACATAGATAGCCTTTTGAAATCCCTTGACACTAAGTTGGGAGAATTGTCAAAAACCCCAGCCACTTGGTTGGGAAGAATAGTACTATATAAGATGTTCTGCCTCCCAAAGGTGTTGTTTTTGTACAGGAATGTCCCTCTGCCTTTATCAATGCAACACATACAAAAATTAACTCATCAAATGAACAGATTTATTTGGAATAATAAAAAGCCTAGGGTAAAGAAACACACACTACTTAAATCTAGAGAAAATGGGGGGATAGCCCTTCCAGACTTGGAGGCGTATTACTTTGCCACCACAACTGAATTGACAAAAATGTGGCTCACAGAACAGACAGAATTGGGATGGCCAAAAATTGAAAGAGATTTAATGCCTAATAAAGAACCGACACTTTATGTTTCCTATTTTCTTCTGCACAGAGGAGAGATTGGAGACATAGAAAACCCAATACTCAGAGCCTCTGTGCAGAGCTGGTCACATATGTGCAGGAGAAGGTTTAATGTCTCCCCTGTTTCAACCAAAAGACTGAGACTTCACTTTTTGGCACCTGTCAAGGTTTCTTTGAGACCCATGTTTGATAACTGGAAAACATTCCCCATTGCTTATGTGGATGATTTATTGGACAATAATAAAGTCATGCCTTTTGAGTTGGTCAAGGCTAAATTTAAAATCCCTAATACGGAATATATGAAATACCTCATACTCAAAGAGGAATATAACAAATTTAAGAGATATTTCTGCAAGATAGTTTTGGTCAACCATACCATTTATAATTTCCTAACCAGCACAACCCCCAGGCACAAGAGCTCTCTTAAACCCCTGTATAACTTCCTGACCGGCAAATACACCTTTTCTAAGGGTGGATGCTTTGAAAAATGGGAGACTACTCTGCAGAAGCAGATTTGTGCCCCACAGTGGACATTGTCTTTTAAGACTGCAGTGAGGTCTACAAATTGCATGAACATTTTGGAAACACATTACAAACTAGTCCACAGATATTACTTGACCCCAAACAGGATTAAACATTTTGGGGAAGGGGGATCTGATCTGTGTTGGCGGGGATGCGGGTCTCAGGCTGACTTACTCCATATTTTCTGGGGATGCCCGGTACTGAAACCATACTGGCTTAAGGTCTCCAATTTGATTTCGATCATATGCAACTGGCGTGTTCAGTTGCACCCTGCCTTGGCCTTACTACTCATAGATATTTGCAGATTCAAAACAACAAAGTATTTGGTTGCCCACATACTCATGTCTGCAATATACCTTATAGCGAAAGGTTGGAACAACAAGCAACCTCCGAACATTGCCACATTGATCATGTTGGTGGACAAACATTGTGTTTATGAAAAAATTCATTATATTAACAATATGTCAATAAAGTTATTTGACGACAGATGGCATAGATGGTTGAAACTCAAATCTAAGATAGAAGAAGAATTTATATCTTGATATCTTGATTTTTGCTCTTTTTGTGTGCCAAAATTTCACATGTATTTGGTGTTTGCCTGTACTGTTGTAATTGTTTTTCAAATCTATTTCAATTAATGTTAATTGTACATACTTTAAATGATGATATGATGTTCAGATACCATATGATGATGTCCTGATGTACATTATCTTGACTCTATTCGAACATGATTTATATGAGGTATGTTTATACATTCCTATTATTTTGAAAACTCAATAAAAATATTGTTTAAAAAAAAAAAAAAAAAAAAAAAAAAAAAAAAAAAATATTGTTTAAGAAAATTCAAAACATTCATTATTCAATAGAGCCCAATAGCAAAAATCAGGTTTTGAATGAAGAATCACATTTCTTGGTAGAATGATGCAGGATTGAAATTTTTGATGGTTTTTTACTCCTCTCTACAGCCCAAACAAGTTTCTAAAAGGATGAGTTTGCAACTGCTTTACTTTTGGAGAAAATTCAAAACATTCATTATTCAATAGGGCCCAAACTATCAAAAACCAGCGGTTTGAATGAACACACATTTCTTGGTAGAATCATGCAGGACTCAAATTTTTGATGTTTTTCTACTCCTCTCATGAGCCCAAACAAGTCTCTAAAAGCATGAGTTTGCAACTACTTTACTTTTGGAGAAAATTCAAAACATTCATTATTCAATAGAGCCCAATAGCAAAAATCAGGTTTTGAATGAAGAATCACATTTCTTGGTAGAATCATGCAGGATTGAAATTTTTGATGGTTTTTTACTCCTCTCAACAGCCCAAACAAGTTTCTAAAAGGATGAGTTTGCAACTACTTTACTTTTGGAGAAAATTCAAAACATTCATTATTCAATAGAGCCCAATAGCAAAAATCAGGTTTTGAATGAAGAATCACATTTCTTGGTAGAATCATGCAGGATTGAAATTTTTGATGGTTTTTTACTCCTCTCAACAGCCCAAACAAGTTTCTAAAAGGATGAGTTTGCAACTACTTTACTTTTGGAGAAAATTCAAAACATTCATTATTCAATAGGGCCCAAACTATCAAAAACCAGCGGTTTCAATGAACACACATTTCTTGGTAGAATCATGCAGGACTGAAATTTTTGATGTTTTTCTACTCCTCTCATAAGCCCAAACAAGTCTCTAAAAGCATGAGTTTGCAACTACTTTACTTTTGGAGAAAATTCAAAACATTCATTATTCAATAGAGCCCAATAGCAAAAATCAGGTTTTGAATGAAGAATCACATTTCTTGGTAGAATCATGCAGGATTGAAATTTTTGATGGTTTTTTACTCCTCTCAACAGCCCAAACAAGTTTCTAAAAGGATGAGTTTGCAACTACTTTACTTTTGGAGAAAATTCAAAACATTCATTATTCAATAGGGCCCAAACTATCAAAAAACAGCGGTTTCAATGAACACACATTTCTTGGTAGAATCATGCAGGACTGAAATTTTTGATGTTTTTCTACTCCTCTCATGAGCCCAAACAAGTTTCTAAAAGCATGAGTTTGCAACTACTTTACTTTTGGAGAAAATTCAAAACATTCACTATTCAATAGAGCCCAATAGCAAAAATCAGGTTTTGAATGAAGAATCACATTTCTTGGTAAAATCATGCAGGATTGAAATTTTTGATGGTTTTTTACTCCTCTCAACAGCCCAAACAAGTTTCTAAAAGGATGAGTTTGCAACTACTTTACTTTTGGAGAAAATTCAAAACATTCATTATTCAATAGGGCCCAAACTATCAAAAACCAGCGGTTTCAATGAACACACATTTCTTGGTAGAATCATGCAGGACTGAAATTTTTGATGTTTTTCTACTCCTCTCATGAGCCCAAACAAGTCTCTAAAAGCATGAGTTTGCAACTACTTTACTTTTGGAGAAAATTCAAAACATTCATTATTCAATAGAGCCCAATAGCAAAAATCAGGTTTTGAATGAAGAATCACATTTCTTGGTAGAATGATGCAGGATTGAAATTTTTGATGGTTTTTTACTCCTCTCTACAGCCCAAACAAGTTTCTAAAAGGATGAGTTTGCAACTGCTTTACTTTTGGAGAAAATTCAAAACATTCATTATTCAATAGGGCCCAAACTATCAAAAACCAGCGGTTTGAATGAACACACATTTCTTGGTAGAATCATGCAGGACTCAAATTTTTGATGTTTTTCTACTCCTCTCATGAGCCCAAACAAGTTTCTAAAAGCATGAGTTTGCAACTACTTTACTTTTGGAGAAAATTCAAAACATTCACTGTTCAATAGAGCCCAATAGCAAAAATCAGGTTTTGAATGAAGAATCACATTTCTTGGTAAAATCATGCAGGATTGAAATTTTTGATGGTTTTTTACTCCTCTCAACAGCCCAAACAAGTTTCTAAAAGGATGAGTTTGCAACTACTTTACTTTTGGAGAAAATTCAAAACATTCATTATTCAATAGGGCCCAAACTATCAAAAACCAGCGGTTTCAATGAACACACATTTCTTGGTAGAATCATGCAGGACTGAAATTTTTGATGTTTTTCTACTCCTCTCATGAGCCCAAACAAGTCTCTAAAAGGATGAGTTTGCAACTACTTTACTTTTGGAGAAAATTCAAAACATTCATTATTCAATAGAGCCCAATAGCAAAAATCAGGTTTTGAATGAAGAATCACATTTCTTGGTAGAATCATGCAGGATTGAAATTTTTGATGGTTTTTTACTCCTCTCAACAGCCCAAACAAGTTTCTAAAAGGATGAGTTTGCAACTACTTTACTTTTGGAGAAAATTCAAAACATTCATTATTCAATAGGGCCCAAACTATCAAAAACCAGCGGTTTCAATGAACACACATTTCTTGGTAGAATCATGCAGGACTGAAATTTTTGATGTTTTTCTACTCCTCTCATGAGCCCAAACAAGTCTCTAAAAGCATGAGTTTGCAACTACTTTACTTTTGGAGAAAATTCAAAACATTCATTATTCAATAGAGCCCAATAGCAAAAATCAGGTTTTGAATGAAGAATCACATTTCTTGGTAGAATCATGCAGGATTGAAATTTTTGATGGTTTTTTACTCCTCTCAACAGCCCAAACAAGTTTCTAAAAGGATGAGTTTGCAACTACTTTACTTTTGGAGAAAATTCAAAACATTCATTATTCAATAGGGCCCAAACTATCAAAAACCAGCGGTTTCAATGAACACACATTTCTTGGAAGAATCATGCAGGACTGAAATTTTTGATGTTTTTCTACTCCTCTCATGAGCCCAAACAAGTCTCTAAAAGCATGAGTTTGCAACTACTTTACTTTTGGAGAAAATTCAAAACATTCATTATTCAATAGAGCCCAATAGCAAAAATCAGGTTTTGAATGAAGAATCACATTTCTTGGTAGAATCATGCAGGATTGAAATTTTTGATGGTTTTTTACTCCTCTCAACAGCCCAAACAAGTTTCTAAAAGGATGAGTTTGCAACTACTTTACTTTTGGAGAAAATTCAAAACATTCATTATTCAATAGGGCCCAAACTATCAAAAACCAGCGGTTTCAATGAACACACATTTCTTGGAAGAATCATGCAGGACTGAAATTTTTGATGTTTTTCTATTCCTCTCATGAGCCCAAACAAGTCTCTAAAAGCATGAGTTTGCAACTACTTTACTTTTGGAGAAAATTCAAAACATTCATTATTCAATAGAGCCCAATAGCAAAAATCAGGTTTTGAATGAAGAATCACATTTCTTGGTAGAATCATGCAGGATTGAAATTTTTGATGGTTTTTTACTCCTCTCAACAGCCCAAACAAGTTTCTAAAAGGATGAGTTTGCAACTACTTTACTTTCGGAGAAAATTCAAAACATTCATTATTCAATAGGGCCCAAACTATCAAAAACCAGCGGTTTCAATGAACACACATTTCTTGGTAGAATCATGCAGGACTGAAATTTTTGATGTTTTTCTACTCCTCTCATGAGCCCAAACAAGTCTCTAAAAGCATGAGTTTGCAACTACTTTACTTTTGGAGAAAATTCAAAACATTCATTATTCAATAGAGCCCAATAGCAAAAATCAGGTTTTGAATGAAGAATCACATTTCTTGGTAGAATCATGCAGGATTGAAATTTTTGATGGTTTTTTACTCCTCTCAACAGCCCAAACAAGTTTCTAAAAGGATGAGTTTGCAACTGCTTTACTTTTGGAGAAAATTCAAAACATTCATTATTCAATAGGGCCCAAACTATCAAAAACCAGCGGTTTCAATGAACACACATTTCTTGGTAGAATCATGCAGGACTGAAATTTTTGAAGTTTTTCTACTCCTCTCATGAGCCCAAACAAGTCTCTAAAAGCATGAGTTTGCAACTACTTTACTTTTGGAGAAAATTCAAAACATTCATTATTCAATAGAGCCCAATAGCAAAAATCAGGTTTTGAATGAAGAATCACATTTCTTGGTAGAATCATGCAGGATTGAAATTTTTGATGGTTTTTTACTCCTCTCAACAGCCCAAACAAGTTTCTAAAAGGATGAGTTTGCAACTACTTTACTTTTGGAGAAAATTCAAAACATTCATTATTCAATAGGGCCCAAACTATCAAAAAACAGCGGTTTCAATGAACACACATTTCTTGGTAGAATCATGCAGGACTGAAATTTTTGATGTTTTTCTACTCCTCTCATGAGCCCAAACAAGTTTCTAAAAGCATGAGTTTGCAACTACTTTACTTTTGGAGAAAATTCAAAACATTCACTATTCAATAGAGCCCAATAGCAAAAATCAGGTTTTGAATGAAGAATCACATTTCTTGGTAAAATCATGCAGGATTGAAATTTTTGATGGTTTTTTACTCCTCTCAACAGCCCAAACAAGTTTCTAAAAGGATGAGTTTGCAACTACTTTACTTTTGGAGAAAATTCAAAACATTCATTATTCAATAGGGCCCAAACTATCAAAAACCAGCGGTTTCAATGAACACACATTTCTTGGTAGAATCATGCAGGACTGAAATTTTTGATGTTTTTCTACTCCTCTCATGAGCCCAAACAAGTCTCTAAAAGCATGAGTTTGCAACTACTTTACTTTTGGAGAAAATTCAAAACATTCATTATTCAATAGAGCCCAATAGCAAAAATCAGGTTTTGAATGAAGAATCACATTTCTTGGTAGAATGATGCAGGATTGAAATTTTTGATGGTTTTTTACTCCTCTCTACAGCCCAAACAAGTTTCTAAAAGGATGAGTTTGCAACTGCTTTACTTTTGGAGAAAATTCAAAACATTCATTATTCAATAGGGCCCAAACTATCAAAAACCAGCGGTTTGAATGAACACACATTTCTTGGTAGAATCATGCAGGACTCAAATTTTTGATGTTTTTCTACTCCTCTCATGAGCCCAAACAAGTCTCTAAAAGCATGAGTTTGCAACTACTTTACTTTTGGAGAAAATTCAAAACATTCATTATTCAATAGAGCCCAATAGCAAAAATCAGGTTTTGAATGAAGAATCACATTTCTTGGTAGAATCATGCAGGATTGAAATTTTTGATGGTTTTTTACTCCTCTCAACAGCCCAAACAAGTTTCTAAAAGGATGAGTTTGCAACTACTTTACTTTTGGAGAAAATTCAAAACATTCATTATTCAATAGGGCCCAAACTATCAAAAACCAGCGGTTTCAATGAACACACATTTCTTGGTAGAATCATGCAGGACTGAAATTTTTGATGTTTTTCTACTCCTCTCATAAGCCCAAACAAGTCTCTAAAAGCATGAGTTTGCAACTACTTTACTTTTGGAGAAAATTCAAAACATTCATTATTCAATAGAGCCCAATAGCAAAAATCAGGTTTTGAATGAAGAATCACATTTCTTGGTAAAATCATGCAGGATTGAAATTTTTGATGGTTTTTTACTCCTCTCAACAGCCCAAACAAGTTTCTAAAAGGATGAGTTTGCAACTACTTTACTTTTGGAGAAAATTCAAAACATTCATTATTCAATAGGGCCCAAACTATCAAAAACCAGCGGTTTCAATGAACACACATTTCTTGGTAGAATCATGCAGGACTGAAATTTTTGATGTTTTTCTACTCCTCTCATGAGCCCAAACAAGTTTCTAAAAGCATGAGTTTGCAACTACTTTACTTTTGGAGAAAATTCAAAACATTCATTATTCAATAGAGCCCAATAGCAAAAATCAGGTTTTGAATGAAGAATCACATTTCTTGGTAGAATCATGCAGGATTGAAATTTTTGATGGTTTTTTACTCCTCTCAACAGCCCAAACAAGTTTCTAAAAGGATGAGTTTGCAACTACTTTACTTTTGGAGAAAATTCAAAACATTCATTATTCAATAGGGCCCAAACTATCAAAAACCAGCGGTTTCAATGAACACACATTTCTTGGAAGAATCATGCAGGACTGAAATTTTTGATGTTTTTCTACTCCTCTCATGAGCCCAAACAAGTTTCTAAAAGCATGAGTTTGCAACTACTTTACTTTTGGAGAAAATTCAAAACATTCATTATTCAATAGAGCCCAATAGCAAAAATCAGGTTTTGAATGAAGAATCACAGTTTTTGGTAGAATCATGCAGGATTGAAATTTTTGATGGTTTTTTACTCCTCTCAACAGCCCAAACAAGTTTCTAAAAGGATGAGTTTGCAACTACTTTACTTTTGGAGAAAATTCAAAACATTCATTATTCAATAGAGCCCAATAGCAAAAATCAGGTTTTGAATGAAGAATCACATTTCTTGGTAGAATCATGCAGGATTGAAATTTTTGATGGTTTTTTACTCCTCTCAACAGCCCAAACAAGTTTCTAAAAGGATGAGTTTGCAACTACTTTACTTTTGGAGAAAATTCAAAACATTCATTATTCAATAGGGCCCAAACTATCAAAAACCAGCGGTTTCAATGAACACACATTTCTTGGTAGAATCATGCAGGACTGAAATTTTTGATGTTTTTCTACTCCTCTCATAAGCCCAAACAAGTCTCTAAAAGCATGAGTTTGCAACTACTTTACTTTTGGAGAAAATTCAAAACATTCATTATTCAATAGAGCCCAATAGCAAAAATCAGGTTTTGAATGAAGAATCACATTTCTTGGTAAAATCATGCAGGATTGAAATTTTTGATGGTTTTTTACTCCTCTCAACAGCCCAAACAAGTTTCTAAAAGGATGAGTTTGCAACTACTTTACTTTTGGAGAAAATTCAAAACATTCATTATTCAATAGGGCCCAAACTATCAAAAAACAGCGGTTTCAATGAACACACATTTCTTGGTAGAATCATGCAGGACTGAAATTTTTGATGTTTTTCTACTCCTCTCATGACCCCATACAAGTTTCTAAAAGCATGAGTTTGCAACTACTTTACTTTTGGAGAAAATTCAAAACATTCACTATTCAATAGAGCACAATAGCAAAAATCAGGTTTTGAATGAAGAATCACATTTCTTGGTAAAATCATGCAGGATTGAAATTTTTGATGGTTTTTTACTCCTCTCAACAGCCCAAACAAGTTTCTAAAAGGATGAGTTTGCAACTACTTTACTTTTGGAGAAAATTCAAAACATTCATTATTCAATAGGGCCCAAACTATCAAAAACCAGCGGTTTCAATGAACACACATTTCTTGGTAGAATCATGCAGGACTGAAATTTTTGATGTTTTTCTACTCCTCTCATGAGCCCAAACAAGTCTCTAAAAGCATGAGTTTGCAACTACTTTACTTTTGGAGAAAATTCAAAACATTCATTATTCAATAGAGCCCAATAGCAAAAATCAGGTTTTGAATGAAGAATCACATTTCTTGGTAGAATCATGCAGGATTGAAATTTTTGATGGTTTTTTACTCCTCTCAACAGCCCAAACAAGTTTCTAAAAGGATGAGTTTGCAACTACTTTACTTTTGGAGAAAATTCAAAACATTCATTATTCAATAGGGCCCAAACTATCAAAAACCAGCGGTTTCAATGAACACACATTTCTTGGTAGAATCATGCAGGACTGAAATTTTTGATGTTTTTCTACTCCTCTCATGAGCACATACAAGTCTCTAAAAGCATGAGTTTGCAACTACTTTACTTTTGGAGAAAATTCAAAACATTCATTATTCAATAGAGCCCAATAGCAAAAATCAGGTTTTGAATGAAGAATCACATTTCTTGGTAGAAGCATGCAGGATTGAAATTTTTGATGGTTTTTTACTCCTCTCAACAGCCCAAACAAGTTTCTAAAAGGATGAGTTTGCAACTACTTTACTTTTGGAGAAAATTCAAAACATTCATTATTCAATAGGGCCCAAACTATCAAAAACCAGCGGTTTCAATGAACACACATTTCTTGGTAGAATCATGCAGGACTGAAGTTTTTGATGTTTGTCTACTCCTCTCATGAGCCCAAACAAGTCTCTAAAAGCATGAGTTTGCAACTACTTTACTTTTGGAGAAAATTCAAAACATTCATTATTCAATAGAGCCCAATAGCAAAAATCAGGTTTTGAATGAAGAATCACATTTCTTGGTAGAATGATGCAGGATTGAAATTTTTGATGGTTTTTTACTCCTCTCTACAGCCCAAACAAGTTTCTAAAAGGATGAGTTTGCAACTGCTTTACTTTTGGAGAAAATTCAAAACATTCATTATTCAATAGGGCCCAAACTATCAAAAACCAGCGGTTTGAATGAACACACATTTCTTGGTAGAATCATGCAGGACTCAAATTTTTGATGTTTTTCTACTCCTCTCATGAGCCCAAACAAGTCTCTAAAAGCATGAGTTTGCAACTACTTTACTTTTGGAGAAAATTAAAAACATTCATTATTCAATAGAGCCCAATAGCAAAAATCAGGTTTTGAATGAAGAATCACATTTCTTGGTAGAATCATGCAGGATTGAAATTTTTGATGGTTTTTTACTCCTCTCAACAGCCCAAACAAGTTTCTAAAAGGATGAGTTTGCAACTACTTTACTTTTGGAGAAAATTCAAAACATTCATTATTCAATAGGGCCCAAACTATCAAAAACCAGCGGTTTCAATGAACACACATTTCTTGGTAGAATCATGCAGGACTGAAATTTTTGATGTTTTTCTACTCCTCTCATGAGCCCAAACAAGTCTCTAAAAGCATGAGTTTGCAACTACTTTACTTTTGGAGAAAATTCAAAACATTCATTATTCAATAGAGCCCAATAGCAAAAATCAGGTTTTGAATGAAGAATCACATTTCTTGGTAGAATCATGCAGGATTGAAATTTTTGATGGCTTTTTACTCCTCTCAACAGCCCAAATAAGTTTCTAAAAGGATGAGTTTGCAACTACTTTACTTTTGGAGAAAATTCAAAACATTCATTATTCAATAGGGCCCAAACTATCAAAAACCAGCGGTTTCAATGAACACACATTTCTTGGAAGAATCATGCAGGACTGAAATTTTTGATGTTTTTCTACTCCTCTCATGAGCCCAAACAAGTCTCTAAAAGCATGAGTTTGCAACTACTTTACTTTTGGAGAAAATTCAAAACATTCATTATTCAATAGAGCCCAATAGCAAAAATCAGGTTTTGAATGAAGAATCACATTTCTTGGTAGAATCATGCAGGATTGAAATTTTTGATGGTTTTTTACTCCTCTCAACAGCCCAAACAAGTTTCTAAAAGGATGAGTTTGCAACTACTTTACTTTTGGAGAAAATTCAAAACATTCATTATTCAATAGGGCCCAAACTATCAAAAACCAGCGGTTTCAATGAACACAAATTTCTTGGAAGAATCATGCAGGACTGAAATTTTTGATGTTTTTCTACTCCTCTCATGAGCCCAAACAAGTCTCTAAAAGCATGAGTTTGCAACTACTTTACTTTTGGAGAAAATTCAAAACATTCATTATTCAATAGAGCCCAATAGCAAAAATCAGGTTTTGAATGAAGAATCACATTTCTTGGTAGAATCATGCAGGATTGAAATTTTTGATGGTTTTTTACTCCTCTCAACAGCCCAAACAAGTTTCTAAAAGGATGAGTTTGCAACTACTTTACTTTCGGAGAAAATTCAAAACATTCATTATTCAATAGGGCCCAAACTATCAAAAACCAGCGGTTTCAATGAACACACATTTCTTGGAAGAATCATGCAGGACTGAAATTTTTGATGTTTTTCTACTCCTCTCATGAGCCCAAACAAGTCTCTAAAAGCATGAGTTTGCAACTACTTTACTTTTGGAGAAAATTCAAAACATTCATTATTCAATAGAGCCCAATAGCAAAAATCAGGTTTTGAATGAAGAATCACATTTCTTGGTAGAATCATGCAGGATTGAAATTTTTGATGGTTTTTTACTCCTCTCAACAGCCCAAACAAGTTTCTAAAAGGATGAGTTTGCAACTGCTTTACTTTTGGAGAAAATTCAAAACATTCATTATTCAATAGGGCCCAAACTATCAAAAACCAGCGGTTTCAATGAAAACACATTTCTTGGTAGAATCATGCAGGACTGAAATTTTTGATGTTTTTCTACTCCTCTCATGAGCCCAAACAAGTCTCTAAAAGCATGAGTTTGCAACTACTTTACTTTTGGAGAAAATTCAAAACATTCATTATTCTATAGAGCCCAATAGCAAAAATCAGGTTTTGAATGAAGAATCACATTTCTTGGTAGAATCATGCAGGATTGAAATTTTTGATGGTTTTTTACTCCTCTCTACAGCCCAAACAAGTTTCTAAAAGGATGAGTTTGCAACTGCTTTACTTTTGGAGAAAATTCAAAACATTCATTATTCAATAGGGCACAAACTATCAAAAACCAGCGGTTTGAATGAACACACATTTCTTGGTAGAATCATGCAGGACTCAAATTTTTGATGTTTTTCTACTCCTCTCATGAGCCCAAACAAGTTTCTAAAAGCATGAGTTTGCAACTACTTTACTTTTGGAGAAAATTCAAAACATTCATTATTCAATAGAGCCCAATAGCAAAAATCAGGTTTTGAATGAAGAATCACATTTCTTGGTAGAATCATGCAGGATTGAAATTTTTGATGGTTTTTTACTCCTCTCAACAGCCCAAACAAGTTTCTAAAAGGATGAGTTTGCAACTGCTTTACTTTTGGAGAAAATTCAAAACATTCATTATTCAATAGGGCCCAAACTATCAAAAACCAGCGGTTTCAATGAACACACATTTCTTGGTAGAATCATGCAGGACTGAAATTTTTGATGTTTTTCTACTCCTCTCATGAGCCCAAACAAGTCTCTAAAAGCATGAGTTTGCAACTACTTTACTTTTGGAGAAAATTCAAAACATTCATTATTCTATAGAGCCCAATAGCAAAAATCAGGTTTTGAATGAAGAATCACATTTCTTGGTAGAATCATGCAGGATTGAAATTTTTGATGGTTTTTTACTCCTCTCTACAGCCCAAACAAGTTTCTAAAAGGATGAGTTTGCAACTGCTTTACTTTTGGAGAAAATTCAAAACATTCATTATTCAATAGGGCACAAACTATCAAAAACCAGCGGTTTGAATGAACACACATTTCTTGGTAGAATCATGCAGGACTCAAATTTTTGATGTTTTTCTACTCCTCTCATGAGCCCAAACAAGTTTCTAAAAGCATGAGTTTGCAACTACTTTACTTTTGGAGAAAATTCAAAACATTCATTATTCAATAGAGCCCAATAGCAAAATTCAGGTTTTGAATGAAGAATCACATTTCTTGGTAGAATCATGCAGGATTGAAATTTTTGATGGTTTTTTACTCCTCTCAACAGCCCAAACATGTTTCTAAAAGGATGAGTTTGCAACTACTTTACTTTTGGAGAAAATTCAAAACATTCATTATTCAATAGGGCCCAAACTATCAAAAACCAGCGGTTTCAATGAACACACATTTCTTGGTAGAATCATGCAGGACTGAAATTTTTGATGTTTTTCTACTCCTCTCATGAGCCCAAACAAGTCTCTAAAAGCATGAGTTTGCAACTACTTTACTTTTGGAGAAAATTCAAAACATTCATTATTCAATAGAGCCCAATAGCAAAAATCAGGTTTTGAATGAAGAATCACAGTTCTTGGTAGAATCATGCAGGATTGAAATTTTTGATGGTTTTTTACTCCTCTCAACAGCCCAAACAAGTTTCTAAAAGGATGAGTTTGCAACTACTTTACTTTTGGAGAAAATTCAAAACATTCATTATTCAATAGGGCCCAAACTATCAAAAACCAGCGGTTTCAATGAACACACATTTCTTGGAAGAATCATGCAGGGCTGAAATTTTTGATGTTTTTCTACTCCTCTCATGAGCCCAAACAAGTTTCTAAAAGCATGAGTTTGCAACTACTTTACTTTTGGAGAAAATTCAAAACATTCATTATTCAATAGAGCCCAATAGCAAAAATCAGGTTTTGAATGAAGAATCACAGTTTTTGGTAGAATCATGCAGGATTGAAATTTTTGATGGTTTTTTACTCCTCTCAACAGCCCAAACAAGTTTCTAAAAGGATGAGTTTGCAACTACTTTACTTTTGGAGAAAATTCAAAACATTCATTATTCAATAGAGCCCAATAGCAAAAATCAGGTTTTGAATGAAGAATCACATTTCTTGGTAGAATCATGCAGGATTGAAATTTTTGATGGTTTTTTACTCCTCTCAACAGCCCAAACAAGTTTCTAAAAGGATGAGTTTGCAACTACTTTACTTTTGGAGAAAATTCAAAACATTCATTATTCAATAGGGCCCAAACTATCAAAAACCAGCGGTTTCAATGAACACACATTTCTTGGTAGAATCATGCAGGACTGAAATTTTTGATGTTTTTCTACTCCTCTCATGAGCCCAAACAAGTCTCTAAAAGCATGAGTTTGCAACTACTTTACTTTTGGAGAAAATTCAAAACATTCATTATTCAATAGAGCCCAATAGCAAAAATCAGGTTTTGAATGAAGAATCACATTTCTTGGTAGAATCATGCAGGATTGAAATTTTTGATGGTTTTTTACTCCTCTCAACAGCCCAAACAAGTTTCTAAAAGGATGAGTTTGCAACTACTTTACTTTTGGAGAAAATTCAAAACATTCATTATTCAATAGGGCCCAAACTATCAAAAACCAGCGGTTTCAATGAACACACATTTCTTGGTAGAATCATGCAGGACTGAAATTTTTGATGTTTTTCTACTCCTCTCATGAGCCCAAACAAGTTTCTAAAAGCATGAGTTTGCAACTACTTTACTTTTGGAGAAAATTCAAAACATTCATTATTCAATAGAGCCCAATAGCAAAAATCAGGTTTTGAATGAAGAATCACATTTCTTGGTAGAATCATGCAGGATTGAAATTTTTGATGGTTTTTTACTCCTCTCAACAGCCCAAACAAGTTTCTAAAAGGATGAGTTTGCAACTACTTTACTTTTGGAGAAAATTCAAAACATTCATTATTCAATAGGGCCCAAACTATCAAAAACCAGCGGTTTCAATGAACACACATTTCTTGGAAGAATCATGCAGGACTGAAATTTTTGATGTTTTTCTACTCCTCTCATGAGCCCAAACAAGTTTCTAAAAGCATGAGTTTGCAACTACTTTACTTTTGGAGAAAATTCAAAACATTCATTATTCAATAGAGCCCAATAGCAAAAATCAGGTTTTGAATGAAGAATCACAGTTTTTGGTAGAATCATGCAGGATTGAAATTTTTGATGGTTTTTTACTCCTCTCAACAGCCCAAACAAGTTTCTAAAAGGATGAGTTTGCAACTACTTTACTTTTGGAGAAAATTCAAAACATTCATTATTCAATAGAGCCCAATAGCAAAAATCAGGTTTTGAATGAAGAATCACATTTCTTGGTAGAATCATGCAGGATTGAAATTTTTGATGGTTTTTTACTCCTCTCAACAGCCCAAACAAGTTTCTAAAAGGATGAGTTTGCAACTACTTTACTTTTGGAGAAAATTCAAAACATTCATTATTCAATAGGGCCCAAACTATCAAAAACCAGCGGTTTCAATGAACACACATTTCTTGGTAGAATCATGCAGGACTGAAATTTTTGATGTTTTTCTACTCCTCTCATAAGCCCAAACAAGTCTCTAAAAGCATGAGTTTGCAACTACTTTACTTTTGGAGAAAATTCAAAACATTCATTATTCAATAGAGCCCAATAGCAAAAATCAGGTTTTGAATGAAGAATCACATTTCTTGGTAAAATCATGCAGGATTGAAATTTTTGATGGTTTTTTACTCCTCTCAACAGCCCAAACAAGTTTCTAAAAGGATGAGTTTGCAACTACTTTACTTTTGGAGAAAATTCAAAACATTCATTATTCAATAGGGCCCAAACTATCAAAAAACAGCGGTTTCAATGAACACACATTTCTTGGTAGAATCATGCAGGACTGAAATTTTTGATGTTTTTCTACTCCTCTCATGACCCCATACAAGTTTCTAAAAGCATGAGTTTGCAACTACTTTACTTTTGGAGAAAATTCAAAACATTCACTATTCAATAGAGCACAATAGCAAAAATCAGGTTTTGAATGAAGAATCACATTTCTTGGTAAAATCATGCAGGATTGAAATTTTTGATGGTTTTTTACTCCTCTCAACAGCCCAAACAAGTTTCTAAAAGGATGAGTTTGCAACTACTTTACTTTTGGAGAAAATTCAAAACATTCATTATTCAATAGGGCCCAAACTATCAAAAACCAGCGGTTTCAATGAACACACATTTCTTGGTAGAATCATGCAGGACTGAAATTTTTGATGTTTTTCTACTCCTCTCATGAGCCCAAACAAGTCTCTAAAAGCATGAGTTTGCAACTACTTTACTTTTGGAGAAAATTCAAAACATTCATTATTCAATAGAGCCCAATAGCAAAAATCAGGTTTTGAATGAAGAATCACATTTCTTGGTAGAATCATGCAGGATTGAAATTTTTGATGGTTTTTTACTCCTCTCAACAGCCCAAACAAGTTTCTAAAAGGATGAGTTTGCAACTGCTTTACTTTTGGAGAAAATTCAAAACATTCATTATTCAATAGGGCACAAACTATCAAAAACCAGCGGTTTGAATGAACACACATTTCTTGGTAGAATCATGCAGGACTCAAATTTTTGATGTTTTTCTACTCCTCTCATGAGCCCAAACAAGTTTCTAAAAGCATGAGTTTGCAACTACTTTACTTTTGGAGAAAATTCAAAACATTCATTATTCAATAGAGCCCAATAGCAAAATTCAGGTTTTGAATGAAGAATCACATTTCTTGGTAGAATCATGCAGGATTGAAATTTTTGATGGTTTTTTACTCCTCTCAACAGCCCAAACATGTTTCTAAAAGGATGAGTTTGCAACTACTTTACTTTTGGAGAAAATTCAAAACATTCATTATTCAATAGGGCCCAAACTATCAAAAACCAGCGGTTTCAATGAACACACATTTCTTGGTAGAATCATGCAGGACTGAAATTTTTGATGTTTTTCTACTCCTCTCATGAGCCCAAACAAGTCTCTAAAAGCATGAGTTTGCAACTACTTTACTTTTGGAGAAAATTCAAAACATTCATTATTCAATAGAGCCCAATAGCAAAAATCAGGTTTTGAATGAAGAATCACAGTTCTTGGTAGAATCATGCAGGATTGAAATTTTTGATGGTTTTTTACTCCTCTCAACAGCCCAAACAAGTTTCTAAAAGGATGAGTTTGCAACTACTTTACTTTTGGAGAAAATTCAAAACATTCATTATTCAATAGGGCCCAAACTATCAAAAACCAGCGGTTTCAATGAACACACATTTCTTGGAAGAATCATGCAGGGCTGAAATTTTTGATGTTTTTCTACTCCTCTCATGAGCCCAAACAAGTTTCTAAAAGCATGAGTTTGCAACTACTTTACTTTTGGAGAAAATTCAAAACATTCATTATTCAATAGAGCCCAATAGCAAAAATCAGGTTTTGAATGAAGAATCACAGTTTTTGGTAGAATCATGCAGGATTGAAATTTTTGATGGTTTTTTACTCCTCTCAACAGCCCAAACAAGTTTCTAAAAGGATGAGTTTGCAACTACTTTACTTTTGGAGAAAATTCAAAACATTCATTATTCAATAGAGCCCAATAGCAAAAATCAGGTTTTGAATGAAGAATCACATTTCTTGGTAGAATCATGCAGGATTGAAATTTTTGATGGTTTTTTACTCCTCTCAACAGCCCAAACAAGTTTCTAAAAGGATGAGTTTGCAACTACTTTACTTTTGGAGAAAATTCAAAACATTCATTATTCAATAGGGCCCAAACTATCAAAAACCAGCGGTTTCAATGAACACACATTTCTTGGTAGAATCATGCAGGACTGAAATTTTTGATGTTTTTCTACTCCTCTCATGAGCCCAAACAAGTCTCTAAAAGCATGAGTTTGCAACTACTTTACTTTTGGAGAAAATTCAAAACATTCATTATTCAATAGAGCCCAATAGCAAAAATCAGGTTTTGAATGAAGAATCACATTTCTTGGTAGAATCATGCAGGATTGAAATTTTTGATGGTTTTTTACTCCTCTCAACAGCCCAAACAAGTTTCTAAAAGGATGAGTTTGCAACTACTTTACTTTTGGAGAAAATTCAAAACATTCATTATTCAATAGGGCCCAAACTATCAAAAACCAGCGGTTTCAATGAACACACATTTCTTGGTAGAATCATGCAGGACTGAAATTTTTGATGTTTTTCTACTCCTCTCATGAGCCCAAACAAGTTTCTAAAAGCATGAGTTTGCAACTACTTTACTTTTGGAGAAAATTCAAAACATTCATTATTCAATAGAGCCCAATAGCAAAAATCAGGTTTTGAATGAAGAATCACATTTCTTGGTAGAATCATGCAGGATTGAAATTTTTGATGGTTTTTTACTCCTCTCAACAGCCCAAACAAGTTTCTAAAAGGATGAGTTTGCAACTACTTTACTTTTGGAGAAAATTCAAAACATTCATTATTCAATAGGGCCCAAACTATCAAAAACCAGCGGTTTCAATGAACACACATTTCTTGGAAGAATCATGCAGGACTGAAATTTTTGATGTTTTTCTACTCCTCTCATGAGCCCAAACAAGTTTCTAAAAGCATGAGTTTGCAACTACTTTACTTTTGGAGAAAATTCAAAACATTCATTATTCAATAGAGCCCAATAGCAAAAATCAGGTTTTGAATGAAGAATCACAGTTTTTGGTAGAATCATGCAGGATTGAAATTTTTGATGGTTTTTTACTCCTCTCAACAGCCCAAACAAGTTTCTAAAAGGATGAGTTTGCAACTACTTTACTTTTGGAGAAAATTCAAAACATTCATTATTCAATAGAGCCCAATAGCAAAAATCAGGTTTTGAATGAAGAATCACATTTCTTGGTAGAATCATGCAGGATTGAAATTTTTGATGGTTTTTTACTCCTCTCAACAGCCCAAACAAGTTTCTAAAAGGATGAGTTTGCAACTACTTTACTTTTGGAGAAAATTCAAAACATTCATTATTCAATAGGGCCCAAACTATCAAAAACCAGCGGTTTCAATGAACACACATTTCTTGGTAGAATCATGCAGGACTGAAATTTTTGATGTTTTTCTACTCCTCTCATAAGCCCAAACAAGTCTCTAAAAGCATGAGTTTGCAACTACTTTACTTTTGGAGAAAATTCAAAACATTCATTATTCAATAGAGCCCAATAGCAAAAATCAGGTTTTGAATGAAGAATCACATTTCTTGGTAAAATCATGCAGGATTGAAATTTTTGATGGTTTTTTACTCCTCTCAACAGCCCAAACAAGTTTCTAAAAGGATGAGTTTGCAACTACTTTACTTTTGGAGAAAATTCAAAACATTCATTATTCAATAGGGCCCAAACTATCAAAAAACAGCGGTTTCAATGAACACACATTTCTTGGTAGAATCATGCAGGACTGAAATTTTTGATGTTTTTCTACTCCTCTCATGACCCCATACAAGTTTCTAAAAGCATGAGTTTGCAACTACTTTACTTTTGGAGAAAATTCAAAACATTCACTATTCAATAGAGCACAATAGCAAAAATCAGGTTTTGAATGAAGAATCACATTTCTTGGTAAAATCATGCAGGATTGAAATTTTTGATGGTTTTTTACTCCTCTCAACAGCCCAAACAAGTTTCTAAAAGGATGAGTTTGCAACTACTTTACTTTTGGAGAAAATTCAAAACATTCATTATTCAATAGGGCCCAAACTATCAAAAACCAGCGGTTTCAATGAACACACATTTCTTGGTAGAATCATGCAGGACTGAAATTTTTGATGTTTTTCTACTCCTCTCATGAGCCCAAACAAGTCTCTAAAAGCATGAGTTTGCAACTACTTTACTTTTGGAGAAAATTCAAAACATTCATTATTCAATAGAGCCCAATAGCAAAAATCAGGTTTTGAATGAAGAATCACATTTCTTGGTAGAATCATGCAGGATTGAAATTTTTGATGGTTTTTTACTCCTCTCAACAGCCCAAACAAGTTTCTAAAAGGATGAGTTTGCAACTACTTTACTTTTGGAGAAAATTCAAAACATTCATTATTCAATAGGGCCCAAACTATCAAAAACCAGCGGTTTCAATGAACACACATTTCTTGGTAGAATCATGCAGGACTGAAATTTTTGATGTTTTTCTACTCCTCTCATGAGCCCAAACAAGTCTCTAAAAGCATGAGTTTGCAACTACTTTACTTTTGGAGAAAATTCAAAACATTCATTATTCAATAGAGCCCAATAGCAAAAATCAGGTTTTGAATGAAGAATCACATTTCTTGGTAGAAGCATGCAGGATTGAAATTTTTGATGGTTTTTTACTCCTCTCAACAGCCCAAACAAGTTTCTAAAAGGATGAGTTTGCAACTACTTTACTTTTGGAGAAAATTCAAAACATTCATTATTCAATAGGGCCCAAACTATCAAAAACCAGCGGTTTCAATGAACACACATTTCTTGGTAGAATCATGCAGGACTGAAGTTTTTGATGTTTGTCTACTCCTCTCATGAGCCCAAACAAGTCTCTAAAAGCATGAGTTTGCAACTACTTTACTTTTGGAGAAAATTCAAAACATTCATTATTCAATAGAGCCCAATAGCAAAAATCAGGTTTTGAATGAAGAATCACATTTCTTGGTAGAATGATGCAGGATTGAAATTTTTGATGGTTTTTTACTCCTCTCTACAGCCCAAACAAGTTTCTAAAAGGATGAGTTTGCAACTGCTTTACTTTTGGAGAAAATTCAAAACATTCATTATTCAATAGGGCCCAAACTATCAAAAACCAGCGGTTTGAATGAACACACATTTCTTGGTAGAATCATGCAGGACTCAAATTTTTGATGTTTTTCTACTCCTCTCATGAGCCCAAACAAGTCTCTAAAAGCATGAGTTTGCAACTACTTTACTTTTGGAGAAAATTAAAAACATTCATTATTCAATAGAGCCCAATAGCAAAAATCAGGTTTTGAATGAAGAATCACATTTCTTGGTAGAATCATGCAGGATTGAAATTTTTGATGGTTTTTTACTCCTCTCAACAGCCCAAACAAGTTTCTAAAAGGATGAGTTTGCAACTACTTTACTTTTGGAGAAAATTCAAAACATTCATTATTCAATAGGGCCCAAACTATCAAAAACCAGCGGTTTCAATGAACACACATTTCTTGGTAGAATCATGCAGGACTGAAATTTTTGATGTTTTTCTACTCCTCTCATGAGCCCAAACAAGTCTCTAAAAGCATGAGTTTGCAACTACTTTACTTTTGGAGAAAATTCAAAACATTCATTATTCAATAGAGCCCAATAGCAAAAATCAGGTTTTGAATGAAGAATCACATTTCTTGGTAGAATCATGCAGGATTGAAATTTTTGATGGCTTTTTACTCCTCTCAACAGCCCAAATAAGTTTCTAAAAGGATGAGTTTGCAACTACTTTACTTTTGGAGAAAATTCAAAACATTCATTATTCAATAGGGCCCAAACTATCAAAAACCAGCGGTTTCAATGAACACACATTTCTTGGAAGAATCATGCAGGACTGAAATTTTTGATGTTTTTCTACTCCTCTCATGAGCCCAAACAAGTCTCTAAAAGCATGAGTTTGCAACTACTTTACTTTTGGAGAAAATTCAAAACATTCATTATTCAATAGAGCCCAATAGCAAAAATCAGGTTTTGAATGAAGAATCACATTTCTTGGTAGAATCATGCAGGATTGAAATTTTTGATGGTTTTTTACTCCTCTCAACAGCCCAAACAAGTTTCTAAAAGGATGAGTTTGCAACTACTTTACTTTTGGAGAAAATTCAAAACATTCATTATTCAATAGGGCCCAAACTATCAAAAACCAGCGGTTTCAATGAACACAAATTTCTTGGAAGAATCATGCAGGACTGAAATTTTTGATGTTTTTCTACTCCTCTCATGAGCCCAAACAAGTCTCTAAAAGCATGAGTTTGCAACTACTTTACTTTTGGAGAAAATTCAAAACATTCATTATTCAATAGAGCCCAATAGCAAAAATCAGGTTTTGAATGAAGAATCACATTTCTTGGTAGAATCATGCAGGATTGAAATTTTTGATGGTTTTTTACTCCTCTCAACAGCCCAAACAAGTTTCTAAAAGGATGAGTTTGCAACTACTTTACTTTCGGAGAAAATTCAAAACATTCATTATTCAATAGGGCCCAAACTATCAAAAACCAGCGGTTTCAATGAACACACATTTCTTGGAAGAATCATGCAGGACTGAAATTTTTGATGTTTTTCTACTCCTCTCATGAGCCCAAACAAGTCTCTAAAAGCATGAGTTTGCAACTACTTTACTTTTGGAGAAAATTCAAAACATTCATTATTCAATAGAGCCCAATAGCAAAAATCAGGTTTTGAATGAAGAATCACATTTCTTGGTAGAATCATGCAGGATTGAAATTTTTGATGGTTTTTTACTCCTCTCAACAGCCCAAACAAGTTTCTAAAAGGATGAGTTTGCAACTGCTTTACTTTTGGAGAAAATTCAAAACATTCATTATTCAATAGGGCCCAAACTATCAAAAACCAGCGGTTTCAATGAAAACACATTTCTTGGTAGAATCATGCAGGACTGAAATTTTTGATGTTTTTCTACTCCTCTCATGAGCCCAAACAAGTCTCTAAAAGCATGAGTTTGCAACTACTTTACTTTTGGAGAAAATTCAAAACATTCATTATTCTATAGAGCCCAATAGCAAAAATCAGGTTTTGAATGAAGAATCACATTTCTTGGTAGAATCATGCAGGATTGAAATTTTTGATGGTTTTTTACTCCTCTCTACAGCCCAAACAAGTTTCTAAAAGGATGAGTTTGCAACTGCTTTACTTTTGGAGAAAATTCAAAACATTCATTATTCAATAGGGCACAAACTATCAAAAACCAGCGGTTTGAATGAACACACATTTCTTGGTAGAATCATGCAGGACTCAAATTTTTGATGTTTTTCTACTCCTCTCATGAGCCCAAACAAGTTTCTAAAAGCATGAGTTTGCAACTACTTTACTTTTGGAGAAAATTCAAAACATTCATTATTCAATAGAGCCCAATAGCAAAAATCAGGTTTTGAATGAAG
The DNA here is from genome assembly GCF_039654945.1 of Dendrobates tinctorius. Taxonomy (NCBI): domain Eukaryota; kingdom Metazoa; phylum Chordata; class Amphibia; order Anura; family Dendrobatidae; genus Dendrobates; species Dendrobates tinctorius. The sequence continues at coordinate 316,528 of NW_027362006.1, read as the reverse complement.
AATCACATTTCTTGGTAGAATCATGCAGGATTGAAATTTTTGATGGTTTTTTACTCCTCTCAACAGCCCAAACAAGTTTCTAAAAGGATGAGTTTGCAACTGCTTTACTTTTGGAGAAAATTCAAAACATTCATTATTCAATAGGGCCCAAACTATCAAAAACCAGCGGTTTCAATGAACACACATTTCTTGGTAGAATCATGCAGGACTGAAATTTTTGATGTTTTTCTACTCCTCTCATGAGCCCAAACAAGTCTCTAAAAGCATGAGTTTGCAACTACTTTACTTTTGGAGAAAATTCAAAACATTCATTATTCTATAGAGCCCAATAGCAAAAATCAGGTTTTGAATGAAGAATCACATTTCTTGGTAGAATCATGCAGGATTGAAATTTTTGATGGTTTTTTACTCCTCTCTACAGCCCAAACAAGTTTCTAAAAGGATGAGTTTGCAACTGCTTTACTTTTGGAGAAAATTCAAAACATTCATTATTCAATAGGGCACAAACTATCAAAAACCAGCGGTTTGAATGAACACACATTTCTTGGTAGAATCATGCAGGACTCAAATTTTTGATGTTTTTCTACTCCTCTCATGAGCCCAAACAAGTTTCTAAAAGCATGAGTTTGCAACTACTTTACTTTTGGAGAAAATTCAAAACATTCATTATTCAATAGAGCCCAATAGCAAAATTCAGGTTTTGAATGAAGAATCACATTTCTTGGTAGAATCATGCAGGATTGAAATTTTTGATGGTTTTTTACTCCTCTCAACAGCCCAAACATGTTTCTAAAAGGATGAGTTTGCAACTACTTTACTTTTGGAGAAAATTCAAAACATTCATTATTCAATAGGGCCCAAACTATCAAAAACCAGCGGTTTCAATGAACACACATTTCTTGGTAGAATCATGCAGGACTGAAATTTTTGATGTTTTTCTACTCCTCTCATGAGCCCAAACAAGTCTCTAAAAGCATGAGTTTGCAACTACTTTACTTTTGGAGAAAATTCAAAACATTCATTATTCAATAGAGCCCAATAGCAAAAATCAGGTTTTGAATGAAGAATCACAGTTCTTGGTAGAATCATGCAGGATTGAAATTTTTGATGGTTTTTTACTCCTCTCAACAGCCCAAACAAGTTTCTAAAAGGATGAGTTTGCAACTACTTTACTTTTGGAGAAAATTCAAAACATTCATTATTCAATAGGGCCCAAACTATCAAAAACCAGCGGTTTCAATGAACACACATTTCTTGGAAGAATCATGCAGGGCTGAAATTTTTGATGTTTTTCTACTCCTCTCATGAGCCCAAACAAGTTTCTAAAAGCATGAGTTTGCAACTACTTTACTTTTGGAGAAAATTCAAAACATTCATTATTCAATAGAGCCCAATAGCAAAAATCAGGTTTTGAATGAAGAATCACAGTTTTTGGTAGAATCATGCAGGATTGAAATTTTTGATGGTTTTTTACTCCTCTCAACAGCCCAAACAAGTTTCTAAAAGGATGAGTTTGCAACTACTTTACTTTTGGAGAAAATTCAAAACATTCATTATTCAATAGAGCCCAATAGCAAAAATCAGGTTTTGAATGAAGAATCACATTTCTTGGTAGAATGATGCAGGATTGAAATTTTTGATGGTTTTTTACTCCTCTCTACAGCCCAAACAAGTTTCTAAAAGGATGAGTTTGCAACTGCTTTACTTTTGGAGAAAATTCAAAACATTCATTATTCAATAGGGCCCAAACTATCAAAAACCAGCGGTTTGAATGAACACACATTTCTTGGTAGAATCATGCAGGACTCAAATTTTTGATGTTTTTCTACTCCTCTCATGAGCCCAAACAAGTCTCTAAAAGCATGAGTTTGCAACTACTTTACTTTTGGAGAAAATTCAAAACATTCATTATTCAATAGAGCCCAATAGCAAAAATCAGGTTTTGAATGAAGAATCACATTTCTTGGTAGAATCATGCAGGATTGAAATTTTTGATGGTTTTTTACTCCTCTCAACAGCCCAAACAAGTTTCTAAAAGGATGAGTTTGCAACTACTTTACTTTTGGAGAAAATTCAAAACATTCATTATTCAATAGGGCCCAAACTATCAAAAACCAGCGGTTTCAATGAACACACATTTCTTGGTAGAATCATGCAGGACTGAAATTTTTGATGTTTTTCTACTCCTCTCATGAGCCCAAACAAGTCTCTAAAAGCATGAGTTTGCAACTACTTTACTTTTGGAGAAAATTCAAAACATTCATTATTCAATAGAGCCCAATAGCAAAAATCAGGTTTTGAATGAAGAATCACATTTCTTGGTAGAATCATGCAGGATTGAAATTTTTGATGGCTTTTTACTCCTCTCAACAGCCCAAACAAGTTTCTAAAAGGATGAGTTTGCAACTACTTTACTTTTGGAGAAAATTCAAAACATTCATTATTCAATAGGGCCCAAACTATCAAAAACCAGCGGTTTCAATGAACACACATTTCTTGGAAGAATCATGCAGGACTGAAATTTTTGATGTTTTTCTACTCCTCTCATGAGCCCAAACAAGTCTCTAAAAGCATGAGTTTGCAACTACTTTACTTTTGGAGAAAATTCAAAACATTCATTATTCAATAGAGCCCAATAGCAAAAATCAGGTTTTGAATGAAGAATCACATTTCTTGGTAGAATCATGCAGGATTGAAATTTTTGATGGTTTTTTACTCCTCTCAACAGCCCAAACAAGTTTCTAAAAGGATGAGTTTGCAACTACTTTACTTTTGGAGAAAATTCAAAACATTCATTATTCAATAGGGCCCAAACTATCAAAAACCAGCGGTTTCAATGAACACACATTTCTTGGAAGAATCATGCAGGACTGAAATTTTTGATGTTTTTCTACTCCTCTCATGAGCCCAAACAAGTCTCTAAAAGCATGAGTTTGCAACTACTTTACTTTTGGAGAAAATTCAAAACATTCATTATTCAATAGAGCCCAATAGCAAAAATCAGGTTTTGAATGAAGAATCACATTTCTTGGTAGAATCATGCAGGATTGAAATTTTTGATGGTTTTTTACTCCTCTCAACAGCCCAAACAAGTTTCTAAAAGGATGAGTTTGCAACTACTTTACTTTCGGAGAAAATTCAAAACATTCATTATTCAATAGGGCCCAAACTATCAAAAACCAGCGGTTTCAATGAACACACATTTCTTGGAAGAATCATGCAGGACTGAAATTTTTGATGTTTTTCTACTCCTCTCATGAGCCCAAACAAGTCTCTAAAAGCATGAGTTTGCAACTACTTTACTTTTGGAGAAAATTCAAAACATTCATTATTCAATAGAGCCCAATAGCAAAAATCAGGTTTTGAATGAAGAATCACATTTCTTGGTAGAATCATGCAGGATTGAAATTTTTGATGGTTTTTTACTCCTCTCAACAGCCCAAACAAGTTTCTAAAAGGATGAGTTTGCAACTGCTTTACTTTTGGAGAAAATTCAAAACATTCATTATTCAATAGGGCCCAAACTATCAAAAACCAGCGGTTTCAATGAACACACATTTCTTGGTAGAATCATGCAGGACTGAAATTTTTGATGTTTTTCTACTCCTCTCATGAGCCCAAACAAGTCTCTAAAAGCATGAGTTTGCAACTACTTTACTTTTGGAGAAAATTCAAAACATTCATTATTCTATAGAGCCCAATAGCAAAAATCAGGTTTTGAATGAAGAATCACATTTCTTGGTAGAATCATGCAGGATTGAAATTTTTGATGGTTTTTTACTCCTCTCTACAGCCCAAACAAGTTTCTAAAAGGATGAGTTTGCAACTGCTTTACTTTTGGAGAAAATTCAAAACATTCATTATTCAATAGGGCCCAAACTATCAAAAACCAGCGGTTTGAATGAACACACATTTCTTGGTAGAATCATGCAGGACTCAAATTTTTGATGTTTTTCTACTCCTCTCATGAGCCCAAACAAGTTTCTAAAAGCATGAGTTTGCAACTACTTTACTTTTGGAGAAAATTCAAAACATTCATTATTCAATAGAGCCCAATAGCAAAATTCAGGTTTTGAATGAAGAATCACATTTCTTGGTAGAATCATGCAGGATTGAAATTTTTGATGGTTTTTTACTCCTCTCAACAGCCCAAACAAGTTTCTAAAAGGATGAGTTTGCAACTACTTTACTTTTGGAGAAAATTCAAAACATTCATTATTCAATAGGGCCCAAACTATCAAAAACCAGCGGTTTCAATGAACACACATTTCTTGGTAGAATCATGCAGGACTGAAATTTTTGATGTTTTTCTACTCCTCTCATGAGCCCAAACAAGTCTCTAAAAGCATGAGTTTGCAACTACTTTACTTTTGGAGAAAATTCAAAACATTCATTATTCAATAGAGCCCAATAGCAAAAATCAGGTTTTGAATGAAGAATCACATTTCTTGGTAGAATCATGCAGGATTGAAATTTTTGATGGTTTTTTACTCCTCTCAACAGCCCAAACAAGTTTCTAAAAGGATGAGTTTGCAACTACTTTACTTTTGGAGAAAATTCAAAACATTCATTATTCAATAGGGCCCAAACTATCAAAAACCAGCGGTTTCAATGAACACACATTTCTTGGAAGAATCATGCAGGGCTGAAATTTTTGATGTTTTTCTACTCCTCTCATGAGCCCAAACAAGTTTCTAAAAGCATGAGTTTGCAACTACTTTACTTTTGGAGAAAATTCAAAACATTCATTATTCAATAGAGCCCAATAGCAAAAATCAGGTTTTGAATGAAGAATCACAGTTCTTGGTAGAATCATGCAGGATTGAAATTTTTGATGGTTTTTTACTCCTCTCAACAGCCCAAACAAGTTTCTAAAAGGATGAGTTTGCAACTACTTTACTTTTGGAGAAAATTCAAAACATTCATTATTCAATAGAGCCCAATAGCAAAAATCAGGTTTTGAATGAAGAATCACATTTCTTGGTAGAATCATGCAGGATTGAAATTTTTGATGGTTTTTTACTCCTCTCAACAGCCCAAACAAGTTTCTAAAAGGATGAGTTTGCAACTACTTTACTTTTGGAGAAAATTCAAAACATTCATTATTCAATAGGGCCCAAACTATCAAAAACCAGCGGTTTCAATGAACACACATTTCTTGGTAGAATCATGCAGGACTGAAATTTTTGATGTTTTTCTACTCCTCTCATGAGCCCAAACAAGTCTCTAAAGGCATGAGTTTGCAACTACTTTACTTTTGGAGAAAATTCAAAACATTCATTATTCAATAGAGCCCAATAGCAAAAATCAGGTTTTGAATGAAGAATCACATTTCTTGGTAGAATCATGCAGGATTTAAATTTTTGATGGTTTTTTACTCCTCTCAACAGCCCAAACAAGTTTCTAAAAGGATGAGTTTGCAACTGCTTTACTTTTGGAGAAAATTCAAAACATTCATTATTCAATAGGGCCCAAACTATCAAAAACCAGCGGTTTCAATGAACACACATTTCTTGGTAGAATCATGCAGGACTGAAATTTTTGATGTTTTTCTACTCCTCTCATGAGCCCAAACAAGTCTCTAAAAGCATGAGTTTGCAACTACTTTACTTTTGGAGAAAATTCAAAACATTCATTATTCAATAGAGCACAATAGCAAAAATCAGGTTTTGAATGAAGAATCACATTTCTTGGTAGAATCATGCAGGATTGAAATTTTTGATGGTTTTTTACTCCTCTCAACAGCCCAAACAAGTTTCTAAAAGGATGAGTTTGCAACTACTTTACTTTTGGAGAAAATTCAAAACATTCATTATTCAATAGGGCCCAAACTATCAAAAAACAGCGGTTTCAATGAACACACATTTCTTGGTAGAATCATGCAGGACTGAAATTTTTGATGTTTTTCTACTCCTCTCATGAGCCCAAACAAGTTTCTAAAAGCATGAGTTTGCAACTACTTTACTTTTGGAGAAAATTCAAAACATTCACTATTCAATAGAGCCCAATAGCAAAAATCAGGTTTTGAATGAAGAATCACATTTCTTGGTAAAATCATGCAGGATTGAAATTTTTGATGGTTTTTTACTCCTCTCAACAGCCCAAACAAGTTTCTAAAAGGATGAGTTTGCAACTACTTTACTTTTGGAGAAAATTCAAAACATTCATTATTCAATAGGGCCCAAACTATCAAAAACCAGCGGTTTCAATGAACACACATTTCTTGGTAGAATCATGCAGGACTGAAATTTTTGATGTTTTTCTACTCCTCTCATGAGCCCAAACAAGTCTCTAAAAGCATGAGTTTGCAACTACTTTACTTTTGGAGAAAATTCAAAACATTCATTATTCAATAGAGCCCAATAGCAAAAATCAGGTTTTGAATGAAGAATCACATTTCTTGGTAGAATGATGCAGGATTGAAATTTTTGATGGTTTTTTACTCCTCTCTACAGCCCAAACAAGTTTCTAAAAGGATGAGTTTGCAACTGCTTTACTTTTGGAGAAAATTCAAAACATTCATTATTCAATAGGGCCCAAACTATCAAAAACCAGCGGTTTGAATGAACACACATTTCTTGGTAGAATCATGCAGGACTCAAATTTTTGATGTTTTTCTACTCCTCTCATGAGCCCAAACAAGTCTCTAAAAGCATGAGTTTGCAACTACTTTACTTTTGGAGAAAATTCAAAACATTCATTATTCAATAGAGCCCAATAGCAAAAATCAGGTTTTGAATGAAGAATCACATTTCTTGGTAGAATCATGCAGGATTGAAATTTTTGATGGTTTTTTACTCCTCTCAACAGCCCAAACAAGTTTCTAAAAGGATGAGTTTGCAACTGCTTTACTTTTGGAGAAAATTCAAAACATTCATTATTCAATAGGGCCCAAACTATCAAAAACCAGCAGTTTCAATGAACACACATTTCTTGGTAGAATCATGCAGGACTGAAATTTTTGATGTTTTTCTACTCCTCTCATGAGCCCAAACAAGTCTCTAAAAGCATGAGTTTGCAACTACTTTACTTTTGGAGAAAATTCAAAACATTCATTATTCAATAGAGCCCAATAGCAAAAATCAGGTTTTGAATGAAGAATCACATTTCTTGGTAGAATCATGCAGGATTGAAATTTTTGATGGTTTTTTACTCCTCTCTACAGCCCAAACAAGTTTCTAAAAGGATGAGTTTGCAACTGCTTTACTTTTGGAGAAAATTCAAAACATTCATTATTCAATAGGGCACAAACTATCAAAAACCAGCGGTTTGAATGAACACACATTTCTTGGTAGAATCATGCAGGACTCAAATTTTTGATGTTTTTCTACTCCTCTCATGAGCCCAAACAAGTTTCTAAAAGCATGAGTTTGCAACTACTTTACTTTTGGAGAAAATTCAAAACATTCATTATTCAATAGAGCCCAATAGCAAAATTCAGGTTTTGAATGAAGAATCACATTTCTTGGTAGAATCATGCAGGATTGAAATTTTTGATGGTTTTTTACTCCTCTCAACAGCCCAAACAAGTTTCTAAAAGGATGAGTTTGCAACTACTTTACTTTTGGAGAAAATTCAAAACATTCATTATTCAATAGGGCCCAAACTATCAAAAACCAGCGGTTTCAATGAACACACATTTCTTGGTAGAATCATGCAGGACTGAAATTTTTGATGTTTTTCTACTCCTCTCATGAGCCCAAACAAGTCTCTAAAAGCATGAGTTTGCAACTACTTTACTTTTGGAGAAAATTCAAAACATTCATTATTCAATAGAGCCCAATAGCAAAAATCAGGTTTTGAATGAAGAATCACAGTTCTTGGTAGAATCATGCAGGATTGAAATTTTTGATGGTTTTTTACTCCTCTCAACAGCCCAAACAAGTTTCTAAAAGGATGAGTTTGCAACTACTTTACTTTTGGAGAAAATTCAAAACATTCATTATTCAATAGGGCCCAAACTATCAAAAACCAGCGGTTTCAATGAACACACATTTCTTGGAAGAATCATGCAGGGCTGAAATTTTTGATGTTTTTCTACTCCTCTCATGAGCCCAAACAAGTTTCTAAAAGCATGAGTTTGCAACTACTTTACTTTTGGAGAAAATTCAAAACATTCATTATTCAATAGAGCCCAATAGCAAAAATCAGGTTTTGAATGAAGAATCACAGTTCTTGGTAGAATCATGCAGGATTGAAATTTTTGATGGTTTTTTACTCCTCTCAACAGCCCAAACAAGTTTCTAAAAGGATGAGTTTGCAACTACTTTACTTTTGGAGAAAATTCAAAATATTCATTATTCAATAGAGCCCAATAGCAAAAATCAGGTTTTGAATGAAGAATCACATTTCTTGGTAGAATCATGCAGGATTGAAATTTTTGATGGTTTTTTACTCCTCTCAACAGCCCAAACAAGTTTCTAAAAGGATGAGTTTGCAACTACTTTACTTTTGGAGAAAATTCAAAACATTCATTATTCAATAGGGCCCAAACTATCAAAAACCAGCGGTTTCAATGAACACACATTTCTTGGAAGAATCATGCAGGGCTGAAATTTTTGATGTTTTTCTACTCCTCTCATGAGCCCAAACAAGTTTCTAAAAGCATGAGTTTGCAACTACTTTACTTTTGGAGAAAATTCAAAACATTCATTATTCAATAGAGCCCAATAGCAAAAATCAGGTTTTGAATGAAGAATCACAGTTCTTGGTAGAATCATGCAGGATTGAAATTTTTGATGGTTTTTTACTCCTCTCAACAGCCCAAACAAGTTTCTAAAAGGATGAGTTTGCAACTACTTTACTTTTGGAGAAAATTCAAAACATTCATTATTCAATAGAGCCCAATAGCAAAAATCAGGTTTTGAATGAAGAATCACATTTCTTGGTAGAATCATGCAGGATTGAAATTTTTGATGGTTTTTTACTCCTCTCAACAGCCCAAACAAGTTTCTAAAAGGATGAGTTTGCAACTACTTTACTTTTGGAGAAAATTCAAAACATTCATTATTCAATAGGGCCCAAACTATCAAAAACCAGCGGTTTCAATGAACACACATTTCTTGGTAGAATCATGCAGGACTGAAATTTTTGATGTTTTTCTACTCCTCTCATGAGCCCAAACAAGTCTCTAAAAGCATGAGTTTGCAACTACTTTACTTTTGGAGAAAATTCAAAACATTCATTATTCAATAGAGCCCAATAGCAAAAATCAGGTTTTGAATGAAGAATCACATTTCTTGGTAAAATCATGCAGGATTGAAATTTTTGATGGTTTTTTACTCCTCTCAACAACCCAAACAAGTTTCTAAAAGGATGAGTTTGCAACTACTTTACTTTTGGAGAAAATTCAAAACATTCATTATTCAATAGGGCCCAAACTATCAAAAACCAGCGGTTTCAATGAACACACATTTCTTGGTAGAATCATGCAGGACTGAAATTTTTGATGTTTTTCTACTCCTCTCATGAGCCCAAACAAGTCTCTAAAAGCATGAGTTTGCAACTACTTTACTTTTGGAGAAAATTCAAAACATTCATTATTCAATAGAGCCCAATAGCAAAAATCAGGTTTTGAATGAAGAATCACAGTTCTTGGTAGAATCATGCAGGATTGAAATTTTTGATGGTTTTTTACTCCTCTCAACAGCCCAAACAAGTTTCTAAAAGGATGAGTTTGCAACTACTTTACTTTTGGAGAAAATTCAAAACATTCATTATTCAATAGAGCCCAATAGCAAAAATCAGGTTTTGAATGAAGAATCACATTTCTTGGTAGAATCATGCAGGATTGAAATTTTTGATGGTTTTTTACTCCTCTCAACAGCCCAAACAAGTTTCTAAAAGGATGAGTTTGCAACTACTTTACTTTTGGAGAAAATTCAAAACATTCATTATTCAATAGGGCCCAAACTATCAAAAACCAGCGGTTTCAATGAACACACATTTCTTGGAAGAATCATGCAGGGCTGAAATTTTTGATGTTTTTCTACTCCTCTCATGAGCCCAAACAAGTTTCTAAAAGCATGAGTTTGCAACTACTTTACTTTTGGAGAAAATTCAAAACATTCATTATTCAATAGAGCCCAATAGCAAAAATCAGGTTTTGAATGAAGAATCACAGTTCTTGGTAGAATCATGCAGGATTGAAATTTTTGATGGTTTTTTACTCCTCTCAACAGCCCAAACAAGTTTCTAAAAGGATGAGTTTGCAACTACTTTACTTTTGGAGAAAATTCAAAACATTCATTATTCAATAGAGCCCAATAGCAAAAATCAGGTTTTGAATGAAGAATCACATTTCTTGGTAAAATCATGCAGGATTGAAATTTTTGATGGTTTTTTACTCCTCTCAACAACCCAAACAAGTTTCTAAAAGGATGAGTTTGCAACTACTTTACTTTTGGAGAAAATTCAAAACATTCATTATTCAATAGGGCCCAAACTATCAAAAACCAGCGGTTTCAATGAACACACATTTCTTGGTAGAATCATGCAGGACTGAAATTTTTGATGTTTTTCTACTCCTCTCATGAGCCCAAACAAGTCTCTAAAAGCATGAGTTTGCAACTACTTTACTTTTGGAGAAAATTCAAAACATTCATTATTCAATAGAGCCCAATAGCAAAAATCAGGTTTTGAATGAAGAATCACATTTCTTGGTAGAATCATGCAGGATTGAAATTTTTGATGGTTTTTTACTCCTCTCAACAGCCCAAACAAGTTTCTAAAAGGATGAGTTTGCAACTACTTTACTTTTGGAGAAAATTCAAAACATTCATTATTCAATAGGGCCCAAACTATCAAAAACCAGCGGTTTGAATGAACACACATTTCTTGGTAGAATCATGCAGGACTGAAATTTTTGATGTTTTTCTACTCCTCTCATGAGCCCAAACAAGTCTCTAAAAGCATGAGTTTGCAACTACTTTACTTTTGGAGAAAATTCAAAACATTCATTATTCAATAGAGCCCAATAGCAAAAATCAGGTTTTGAATGAAGAATCACATTTCTTGGTAGAAGCATGCAGGATTGAAATTTTTGATGGTTTTTTACTCCTCTCAACAGCCCAAACAAGTTTCTAAAAGGATGAGTTTGCAACTACTTTACTTTTGGAGAAAATTCAAAACATTCATTATTCAATAGGGCCCAAACTATCAAAAACCAGCGGTTTCAATGAACACACATTTCTTGGTAGAATCATGCAGGACTGAAATTTTTGATGTTTTTCTACTCCTCTCATGAGCCCAAACAAGTCTCTAAAAGCATGAGTTTGCAACTACTTTACTTTTGGAGAAAATTCAAAACATTCATTATTCAATAGAGCCCAATAGCAAAAATCAGGTTTTGAATGAAGAATCACATTTCTTGGTAGAATCATGCAGGATTGAAATTTTTGATGGCTTTTTACTCCTCTCAACAGCCCAAACAAGTTTCTAAAAGGATGAGTTTGCAACTACTTTACTTTTGGAGAAAATTCAAAACATTCATTATTCAATAGGGCCCAAACTATCAAAAACCAGCGGTTTCAATGAACACACATTTCTTGGAAGAATCATGCAGGACTGAAATTTTTGATGTTTTTCTACTCCTCTCATGAGCCCAAACAAGTCTCTAAAAGCATGAGTTTGCAACATCTTTACTTTTGGAGAAAATTCAAAACATTCATTATTCAATAGAGCCCAATAGCAAAAATCAGGTTTTGAATGAAGAATCACATTTCTTGGTAAAATCATGCAGGATTGAAATTTTTGATGGTTTTTTACTCCTCTCAACAACCCAAACAAGTTTCTAAAAGGATGAGTTTGCAACTACTTTACTTTTGGAGAAAATTCAAAACATTCATTATTCAATAGGGCCCAAACTATCAAAAACCAGCGGTTTCAATGAACACACATTTCTTGGTAGAATCATGCAGGACTGAAATTTTTGATGTTTTTCTACTCCTCTCATGAGCCCAAACAAGTCTCTAAAAGCATGAGTTTGCAACTACTTTACTTTTGGAGAAAATTCAAAACATTCATTATTCAATAGAGCCCAATAGCAAAAATCAGGTTTTGAATGAAGAATCACATTTCTTGGTAGAATCATGCAGGATTGAAATTTTTGATGGTTTTTTACTCCTCTCAACAGCCCAAACAAGTTTCTAAAAGGATGAGTTTGCAACTACTTTACTTTTGGAGAAAATTCAAAACATTCATTATTCAATAGGGCCCAAACTATCAAAAACCAGCGGTTTGAATGAACACACATTTCTTGGTAGAATCATGCAGGACTGAAATTTTTGATGTTTTTCTACTCCTCTCATGAGCCCAAACAAGTCTCTAAAAGCATGAGTTTGCAACTACTTTACTTTTGGAGAAAATTCAAAACATTCATTATTCAATAGAGCCCAATAGCAAAAATCAGGTTTTGAATGAAGAATCACATTTCTTGGTAGAAGCATGCAGGATTGAAATTTTTGATGGTTTTTTACTCCTCTCAACAGCCCAAACAAGTTTCTAAAAGGATGAGTTTGCAACTACTTTACTTTTGGAGAAAATTCAAAACATTCATTATTCAATAGGGCCCAAACTATCAAAAACCAGCGGTTTCAATGAACACACATTTCTTGGTAGAATCATGCAGGACTGAAATTTTTGATGTTTTTCTACTCCTCTCATGAGCCCAAACAAGTCTCTAAAAGCATGAGTTTGCAACTACTTTACTTTTGGAGAAAATTCAAAACATTCATTATTCAATAGAGCCCAATAGCAAAAATCAGGTTTTGAATGAAGAATCACATTTCTTGGTAGAATCATGCAGGATTGAAATTTTTGATGGCTTTTTACTCCTCTCAACAGCCCAAACAAGTTTCTAAAAGGATGAGTTTGCAACTACTTTACTTTTGGAGAAAATTCAAAACATTCATTATTCAATAGGGCCCAAACTATCAAAAACCAGCGGTTTCAATGAACACACATTTCTTGGAAGAATCATGCAGGACTGAAATTTTTGATGTTTTTCTACTCCTCTCATGAGCCCAAACAAGTCTCTAAAAGCATGAGTTTGCAACTACTTTACTTTTGGAGAAAATTCAAAACATTCATTATTCAATAGAGCCCAATAGCAAAAATCAGGTTTTGAATGAAGAATCACATTTCTTGGTAGAATCATGCAGGATTGAAATTTTTGATGGTTTTTTACTCCTCTCAACAGCCCAAACAAGTTTCTAAAAGGATGAGTTTGCAACTACTTTACTTTTGGAGAAAATTCAAAACATTCATTATTCAATAGGGCCCAAACTATCAAAAACCAGCGGTTTCAATGAACACACATTTCTTGGAAGAATCATGCAGGACTGAAATTTTTGATGTTTTTCTACTCCTCTCATGAGCCCAAACAAGTCTCTAAAAGCATGAGTTTGCAACTACTTTACTTTTGGAGAAAATTCAAAACATTCATTATTCAATAGAGCCCAATAGCAAAAATCAGGTTTTGAATGAAGAATCACATTTCTTGGTAGAATCATGCAGGATTGAAATTTTTGATGGTTTTTTACTCCTCTCAACAGCCCAAACAAGTTTCTAAAAGGATGAGTTTGCAACTACTTTACTTTCGGAGAAAATTCAAAACATTCATTATTCAATAGGGCCCAAACTATCAAAAACCAGCGGTTTCAATGAACACACATTTCTTGGAAGAATCATGCAGGACTGAAATTTTTGATGTTTTTCTACTCCTCTCATGAGCCCAAACAAGTCTCTAAAAGCATGAGTTTGCAACTACTTTACTTTTGGAGAAAATTCAAAACATTCATTATTCAATAGAGCCCAATAGCAAAAATCAGGTTTTGAATGAAGAATCACATTTCTTGGTAGAATGATGCAGGATTGAAATTTTTGATGGTTTTTTACTCCTCTCTACAGCCCAAACAAGTTTCTAAAAGGATGAGTTTGCAACTGCTTTACTTTTGGAGAAAATTCAAAACATTCATTATTCAATAGGGCCCAAACTATCAAAAACCAGCGGTTTGAATGAACACACATTTCTTGGTAGAATCATGCAGGACTCAAATTTTTGATGTTTTTCTACTCCTCTCATGAGCCCAAACAAGTCTCTAAAAGCATGAGTTTGCAACTACTTTACTTTTGGAGAAAATTCAAAACATTCATTATTCAATAGAGCCCAATAGCAAAAATCAGGTTTTGAATGAAGAATCACATTTCTTGGTAGAATCATGCAGGATTGAAATTTTTGATGGTTTTTTACTCCTCTCAACAGCCCAAACAAGTTTCTAAAAGGATGAGTTTGCAACTACTTTACTTTTGGAGAAAATTCAAAACATTCATTATTCAATAGAGCCCAATAGCAAAAATCAGGTTTTGAATGAAGAATCACATTTCTTGGTAGAATCATGCAGGATTGAAATTTTTGATGGTTTTTTACTCCTCTCAACAGCCCAAACAAGTTTCTAAAAGGATGAGTTTGCAACTACTTTACTTTTGGAGAAAATTCAAAACATTCATTATTCAATAGGGCCCAAACTATCAAAAACCAGCGGTTTCAATGAACACACATTTCTTGGTAGAATCATGCAGGACTGAAATTTTTGATGTTTTTCTACTCCTCTCATAAGCCCAAACAAGTCTCTAAAAGCATGAGTTTGCAACTACTTTACTTTTGGAGAAAATTCAAAACATTCATTATTCAATAGAGCCCAATAGCAAAAATCAGGTTTTGAATGAAGAATCACATTTCTTGGTAAAATCATGCAGGATTGAAATTTTTGATGGTTTTTTACTCCTCTCAACAGCCCAAACAAGTTTCTAAAAGGATGAGTTTGCAACTACTTTACTTTTGGAGAAAATTCAAAACATTCATTATTCAATAGGGCCCAAACTATCAAAAACCAGCGGTTTGAATGAACACACATTTCTTGGTAGAATCATGCAGGACTGAAATTTTTGATGTTTTTCTACTCCTCTCATGAGCCCAAACAAGTTTCTAAAAGCATGAGTTTGCAACTACTTTACTTTTGGAGAAAATTCAAAACATTCACTATTCAATAGAGCCCAATAGCAAAAATCAGGTTTTGAATGAAGAATCACATTTCTTGGTAAAATCATGCAGGATTGAAATTTTTGATGGTTTTTTACTCCTCTCAACAGCCCAAACAAGTTTCTAAAAGGATGAGTTTGCAACTACTTTACTTTTGGAGAAAATTCAAAACATTCATTATTCAATAGGGCCCAAACTATCAAAAACCAGCGGTTTCAATGAACACACATTTCTTGGTAGAATCATGCAGGACTGAAATTTTTGATGTTTTTCTACTCCTCTCATGAGCCCAAACAAGTCTCTAAAAGCATGAGTTTGCAACTACTTTACTTTTTGGAGAAAATTCAAAACATTCATTATTCAATAGAGCCCAATAGCAAAAATCAGGTTTTGAATGAAGAATCACATTTCTTGGTAGAATCATGCAGGATTGAAATTTTTGATGGTTTTTTACTCCTCTCAACAGCCCAAACAAGTTTCTAAAAGGATGAGTTTGCAACTACTTTACTTTTGGAGAAAATTCAAAACATTCATTATTCAATAGGGCCCAAACTATCAAAAACCAGCGGTTTGAATGAACACACATTTCTTGGTAGAATCATGCAGGACTGAAATTTTTGATGTTTTTCTACTCCGCTCATGAGCCCAAACAAGTCTCTAAAAGCATGAGTTTGCAACTACTTTACTTTTGGAGAAAATTCAAAACATTCATTATTCAATAGAGCCCAATAGCAAAAATCAGGTTTTGAATGAAGAATCACATTTCTTGGTAGAAGCATGCAGGATTGAAATTTTTGATGGTTTTTTACTCCTCTCAACAGCCCAAACAAGTTTCTAAAAGGATGAGTTTGCAACTACTTTACTTTTGGAGAAAATTCAAAACATTCATTATTCAATAGGGCCCAAACTATCAAAAACCAGCGGTTTCAATGAACACACATTTCTTGGTAGAATCATGCAGGACTGAAGTTTTTGATGTTTTTCTACTCCTCTCATGAGCCCAAACAAGTCTCTAAAAGCATGAGTTTGCAACTACTTTACTTTTGGAGAAAATTCAAAACATTCATTATTCAATAGAGCCCAATAGCAAATATCAGGTTTTGAATAATGAAGAATCACATTTCTTGGTAGAATGATGCAGGATTGAAATTTTTGATGGTTTTTTACTCCTCTCTACAGCCCAAACAAGTTTCTAAAAGGATGAGTTTGCAACTGCTTTACTTTTGGAGAAAATTCAAAACATTCATTATTCAATAGGGCCCAAACTATCAAAAACCAGCGGTTTGAATGAACACACATTTCTTGGTAGAATCATGCAGGACTCAAATTTTTGATGTTTTTCTACTCCTCTCATGAGCCCAAACAAGTCTCTAAAAGCATGAGTTTGCAACTACTTTACTTTTGGAGAAAATTCAAAACATTCATTATTCAATAGAGCCCAATAGCAAAAATCAGGTTTTGAATGAAGAATCACATTTCTTGGTAGAATCATGCAGGATTGAAATTTTTGATGGTTTTTTACTCCTCTCAACAGCCCAAACAAGTTTCTAAAAGGATGAGTTTGCAACTACTTTACTTTTGGAGAAAATTCAAAACATTCATTATTCAATAGGGCCCAAACTATCAAAAACCAGCGGTTTCAATGAACACACATTTCTTGGTAGAATCATGCAGGACTGAAATTTTTGATGTTTTTCTACTCCTCTCATGAGCCCAAACAAGTCTCTAAAAGCATGAGTTTGCAACTACTTTACTTTTGGAGAAAATTCAAAACATTCATTATTCAATAGAGCCCAATAGCAAAAATCAGGTTTTGAATGAAGAATCACATTTCTTGGTAGAATCATGCAGGATTGAAATTTTTGATGGTTTTTTACTCCTCTCAACAGCCCAAACAAGTTTCTAAAAGGATGAGTTTGCAACTACTTTACTTTTGGAGAAAATTCAAAACATTCATTATTCAATAGGGCCCAAACTATCAAAAACCAGCGGTTTCAATAAACACACATTTCTTGGAAGAATCATGCAGGACTGAAATTTTTGATGTTTTTCTACTCCTCTCATGATCCCAAACAAGTCTCTAAAAGCATGAGTTTGCAACTACTTTACTTTTGGAGAAAATTCAAAACATTCATTATTCAATAGAGCCCAATAGCAAAAATCAGGTTTTGAATGAAGAATCACATTTCTTGGTAGAATCATGCAGGATTGAAATTTTTGATGGTTTTTTACTCCTCTCAACAGCCCAAACAAGTTTCTAAAAGGATGAGTTTGCAACTACTTTACTTTTGGAGAAAATTCAAAACATTCATTATTCAATAGAGCCCAATAGCAAAAATCAGGTTTTGAATGAAGAATCACATTTCTTGGTAGAAGCATGCAGGATTGAAATTTTTGATGGTTTTTTACTCCTCTCAACAGCCCAAACAAGTTTCTAAAAGGATGAGTTTGCAACTACTTTACTTTTGGAGAAAATTCAAAACATTCATTATTCAATAGGGCCCAAACTATCAAAAACCAGCGGTTTCAATGAACACACATTTCTTGGTAGAATCATGCAGGACTGAAATTTTTGATGTTTTTCTACTCCTCTCATGAGCCCAAACAAGTCTCTAAAAGCATGAGTTTGCAACTACTTTACTTTTGGAGAAAATTCAAAACATTCATTATTCAATAGAGCCCAATAGCAAAAATCAGGTTTTGAATGAAGAATCACATTTCTTGGTAGAATCATGCAGGATTGAAATTTTTGATGGTTTTTTACTCCTCTCAACAGCCCAAACAAGTTTCTAAAAGGATGAGTTTGCAACTACTTTACTTTTGGAGAAAATTCAAAACATTCATTATTCAATAGAGCCCAATAGCAAAAATCAGGTTTTGAATGAAGAATCACATTTCTTGGTAGAATCATGCAGGATTGAAATTTTTGATGGTTTTTTACTCCTCTCAACAGCCCAAACAAGTTTCTAAAAGGATGAGTTTGCAACTACTTTACTTTTGGAGAAAATTCAAAACATTCATTATTCAATAGGGCCCAAACTATCAAAAACCAGCGGTTTCAATGAACACACATTTCTTGGTAGAATCATGCAGGACTGAAATTTTTGATGTTTTTCTACTCCTCTCATGAGCCCAAACAAGTCTCTAAAAGCATGAGTTTGCAACTACTTTACTTTTGGAGAAAATTCAAAACATTCATTATTCAATAGAGCCCAATAGCAAAAATCAGGTTTTGAATGAAGAATCACATTTCTTGGTAGAATCATGCAGGATTGAAATTTTTGATGGTTTTTTACTCCTCTCAACAGCCCAAACAAGTTTCTAAAAGGATGAGTTTGCAACTACTTTACTTTTGGAGAAAATTCAAAACATTCATTATTCAATAGGGCCCAAACTATCAAAAACCAGCGGTTTCAATGAACACACATTTCTTGGTAGAATCATGCAGGACTGAAATTTTTGATGTTTTTCTACTCCTCTCATGAGCCCAAACAAGTCTCTAAAAGCATGAGTTTGCAACTACTTTACTTTTGGAGAAAATTCAAAACATTCATTATTCAATAGAGCCCAATAGCAAAAATCAGGTTTTGAATGAAGAATCACATTTCTTGGTAGAATCATGCAGGATTGAAATTTTTGATGGTTTTTTACTCCTCTCAACAGCCCAAACAAGTTTCTAAAAGGATGAGTTTGCAACTACTTTACTTTTGGAGAAAATTCAAAACATTCATTATTCAATAGGGCCCAAACTATCAAAAACCAGCGGTTTCAATGAACACACATTTCTTGGTAGAATCATGCAGGACTGAAATTTTTGATGTTTTTCTACTCCTCTCATGAGCCCAAACAAGTCTCTAAAAGCATGAGTTTGCAACTACTTTACTTTTGGAGAAAATTCAAAACATTCATTATTCAATAGAGCCCAATAGCAAAAATCAGGTTTTGAATGAAGAATCACATTTCTTGGTAGAATCATGCAGGATTGAAATTTTTGATGGTTTTTTACTCCTCTCAACAGCCCAAACAAGTTTCTAAAAGGATGAGTTTGCAACTACTTTACTTTTGGAGAAAATTCAAAACATTCATTATTCAATAGGGCCCAAACTATCAAAAACCAGCGGTTTCAATGAACACACATTTCTTGGTAGAATCATGCAGGACTGAAATTTTTGATGTTTTTCTACTCCTCTCATGAGCCCAAACAAGTCTCTAAAAGCATGAGTTTGCAACTACTTTACTTTTGGAGAAAATTCAAAACATTCATTATTCAATAGAGCCCAATAGCAAAAATCAGGTTTTGAATGAAGAATCACATTTCTTGGTAAAATCATGCAGGATTGAAATTTTTGATGGTTTTTTACTCCTCTCAACAACCCAAACAAGTTTCTAAAAGGATGAGTTTGCAACTACTTTACTTTTGGAGAAAATTCAAAACATTCATTATTCAATAGGGCCCAAACTATCAAAAACCAGCGGTTTCAATGAACACACATTTCTTGGAAGAATCATGCAGGACTGAAATTTTTGATGTTTTTCTACTCCTCTCATGAGCCCAAACAAGTCTCTAAAAGCATGAGTTTGCAACTACTTTACTTTTGGAGAAAATTCAAAACATTCATTATTCAATAGAGCCCAATAGCAAAAATCAGGTTTTGAATGAAGAATCACATTTCTTGGTAGAATCATGCAGGATTGAAATTTTTGATGGTTTTTTACTCCTCTCAACAGCCCAAACAAGTTTCTAAAAGGATGAGTTTGCAACTACTTTACTTTTGGAGAAAATTCAAAACATTCATTATTCAATAGGGCCCAAACTATCAAAAACCAGCGGTTTCAATGAACACACATTTCTTGGTAGAATCATGCAGGACTGAAATTTTTGATGTTTTTCTACTCCTCTCATGAGCCCAAACAAGTCTCTAAAAGCATGAGTTTGCAACTACTTTACTTTTGGAGAAAATTCAAAACATTCATTATTCAATAGAGCCCAATAGCAAAAATCAGGTTTTGAATGAAGAATCACATTTCTTGGTAAAATCATGCAGGATTGAAATTTTTGATGGTTTTTTACTCCTCTCAACAACCCAAACAAGTTTCTAAAAGGATGAGTTTGCAACTACTTTACTTTTGGAGAAAATTCAAAACATTCATTATTCAATAGGGCCCAAACTATCAAAAACCAGCGGTTTCAATGAACACACATTTCTTGGTAGAATCATGCAGGACTGAAATTTTTGATGTTTTTCTACTCCTCTCATGAGCCCAAACAAGTCTCTAAAAGCATGAGTTTGCAACTACTTTACTTTTGGAGAAAATTCAAAACATTCATTATTCAATAGAGCCCAATAGCAAAAATCAGGTTTTGAATGAAGAATCACATTTCTTGGTAGAATCATGCAGGATTGAAATTTTTGATGGTTTTTTACTCCTCTCAACAGCCCAAACAAGTTTCTAAAAGGATGAGTTTGCAACTACTTTACTTTTGGAGAAAATTCAAAACATTCATTATTCAATACGGCCCAAACTATCAAAAACCAGCGGTTTGAATGAACACACATTTCTTGGTAGAATCATGCAGGACTGAAATTTTTGATGTTTTTCTACTCCTCTCATGAGCCCAAACAAGTCTCTAAAAGCATGAGTTTGCAACTACTTTACTTTTGGAGAAAATTCAAAACATTCATTATTCAATAGAGCCCAATAGCAAAAATCAGGTTTTGAATGAAGAATCACATTTCTTGGTAGAAGCATGCAGGATTGAAATTTTTGATGGTTTTTTACTCCTCTCAACAGCCCAAACAAGTTTCTAAAAGGATGAGTTTGCAACTACTTTACTTTTGGAGAAAATTCAAAACATTCATTATTCAATAGGGCCCAAACTATCAAAAACCAGCGGTTTCAATGAACACACATTTCTTGGTAGAATCATGCAGGACTGAAATTTTTGATGTTTTTCTACTCCTCTCATGAGCCCAAACAAGTCTCTAAAAGCATGAGTTTGCAACTACTTTACTTTTGGAGAAAATTCAAAACATTCATTATTCAATAGAGCCCAATAGCAAAAATCAGGTTTTGAATGAAGAATCACATTTCTTGGTAGAATCATGCAGGATTGAAATTTTTGATGGTTTTTTACTCCTCTCAACAGCCCAAACAAGTTTCTAAAAGGATGAGTTTGCAACTGCTTTACTTTTGGAGAAAATTCAAAACATTCATTATTCAATAGGGCCCAAACTATCAAAAACCAGCGGTTTGAATGAACACACATTTCTTGGTAGAATCATGCAGGACTGAAATTTTTGATGTTTTTCTACTCCTCTCATGAGCCCAAACAAGTCTCTAAAAGCATGAGTTTGCAACTACTTTACTTTTGGAGAAAATTCAAAACATTCATTATTCAATAGAGCCCAATAGCAAAAATCAGGTTTTGAATGAAGAATCACATTTCTTGGTAGAATCATGCAGGATTGAAATTTTTGATGGTTTTTTACTCCTCTCAACAGCCCAAACAAGTTTCTAAAAGGATGAGTTTGCAACTACTTTACTTTTGGAGAAAATTCAAAACATTCATTATTCAATAGGGCCCAAACTATCAAAAACCAGCGGTTTCAATGAACACACATTTCTTGGTAGAATCATGCAGGACTGAAGTTTTTGATGTTTTTCTACTCCTCTCATGAGCCCAAACAAGTCTCTAAAAGCATGAGTTTGCAACTACTTTACTTTTGGAGAAAATTCAAAACATTCATTATTCAATAGAGCCCAATAGCAAAAATCAGGTTTTGAATGAAGAATCACATTTCTTGGTAGAATGATGCAGGATTGAAATTTTTGATGGTTTTTTACTCCTCTCTACAGCCCAAACAAGTTTCTAAAAGGATGAGTTTGCAACTGCTTTACTTTTGGAGAAAATTCAAAACATTCATTATTCAATAGGGCCCAAACTATCAAAAACCAGCGGTTTGAATGAACACACATTTCTTGGTAGAATCATGCAGGACTCAAATTTTTGATGTTTTTCTACTCCTCTCATGAGCCCAAACAAGTCTCTAAAAGCATGAGTTTGCAACTACTTTACTTTTGGAGAAAATTCAAAACATTCATTATTCAATAGAGCCCAATAGCAAAAATCAGGTTTTGAATGAAGAATCACATTTCTTGGTAGAATCATGCAGGATTGAAATTTTTGATGGTTTTTTACTCCTCTCAACAGCCCAAACAAGTTTCTAAAAGGATGAGTTTGCCACTACTTTACTTTTGGAGAAAATTCAAAACATTCATTATTCAATAGAGCCCAATAGCAAAAATCAGGTTTTGAATGAAGAATCACATTTCTTGGTAGAATCATGCAGGATTGAAATTTTTGATGGTTTTTTACTCCTCTCAACAGCCCAAACAAGTTTCTAAAAGGATGAGTTTGCAACTACTTTACTTTTGGAGAAAATTCAAAACATTCATTATTCAATAGGGCCCAAACTATCAAAAACCAGCGGTTTCAATGAACACACATTTCTTGGTAGAATCATGCAGGACTGAAATTTTTGATGTTTTTCTACTCCTCTCATGAGCCCAAACAAGTCTCTAAAAGCATGAGTTTGCAACTACTTTACTTTTGGAGAAAATTCAAAACATTCATTATTCAATAGAGCCCAATAGCAAAAATCAGGTTTTGAATGAAGAATCACATTTCTTGGTAAAATCATGCAGGATTGAAATTTTTGATGGTTTTTTACTCCTCTCAACAACCCAAACAAGTTTCTAAAAGGATGAGTTTGCAACTACTTTACTTTTGGAGAAAATTCAAAACATTCATTATTCAATAGGGCCCAAACTATCAAAAACCAGCGGTTTCAATGAACACACATTTCTTGGAAGAATCATGCAGGACTGAAATTTTTGATGTTTTTCTACTCCTCTCATGAGCCCAAACAAGTCTCTAAAAGCATGAGTTTGCAACTACTTTACTTTTGGAGAAAATTCAAAACATTCATTATTCAATAGAGCCCAATAGCAAAAATCAGGTTTTGAATGAAGAATCACATTTCTTGGTAGAATCATGCAGGATTGAAATTTTTGATGGTTTTTTACTCCTCTCAACAGCCCAAACAAGTTTCTAAAAGGATGAGTTTGCAACTACTTTACTTTTGGAGAAAATTCAAAACATTCATTATTCAATAGGGCCCAAACTATCAAAAACCAGCGGTTTCAATGAACACACATTTCTTGGTAGAATCATGCAGGACTGAAATTTTTGATGTTTTTCTACTCCTCTCATGAGCCCAAACAAGTCTCTAAAAGCATGAGTTTGCAACTACTTTACTTTTGGAGAAAATTCAAAACATTCATTATTCAATAGAGCCCAATAGCAAAAATCAGGTTTTGAATGAAGAATCACATTTCTTGGTAGAATCATGCAGGATTGAAATTTTTGATGGTTTTTTACTCCTCTCAACAGCCCAAACAAGTTTCTAAAAGGATGAGTTTGCAACTACTTTACTTTTGGAGAAAATTCAAAACATTCATTATTCAATAGGGCCCAAACTATCAAAAACCAGCGGTTTCAATGAACACACATTTCTTGGTAGAATCATGCAGGACTGAAATTTTTGATGTTTTTCTACTCCTCTCATGAGCCCAAACAAGTCTCTAAAAGCATGAGTTTGCAACTACTTTACTTTTGGAGAAAATTCAAAACATTCATTATTCAATAGAGCCCAATAGCAAAAATCAGGTTTTGAATGAAGAATCACATTTCTTGGTAAAATCATGCAGGATTGAAATTTTTGATGGTTTTTTACTCCTCTCAACAACCCAAACAAGTTTCTAAAAGGATGAGTTTGCAACTACTTTACTTTTGGAGAAAATTCAAAACATTCATTATTCAATAGGGCCCAAACTATCAAAAACCAGCGGTTTCAATGAACACACATTTCTTGGTAGAATCATGCAGGACTGAAATTTTTGATGTTTTTCTACTCCTCTCATGAGCCCAAACAAGTCTCTAAAAGCATGAGTTTGCAACTACTTTACTTTTGGAGAAAATTCAAAACATTCATTATTCAATAGAGCCCAATAGCAAAAATCAGGTTTTGAATGAAGAATCACATTTCTTGGTAGAATCATGCAGGATTGAAATTTTTGATGGTTTTTTACTCCTCTCAACAGCCCAAACAAGTTTCTAAAAGGATGAGTTTGCAACTACTTTACTTTTGGAGAAAATTCAAAACATTCATTATTCAATACGGCCCAAACTATCAAAAACCAGCGGTTTGAATGAACACACATTTCTTGGTAGAATCATGCAGGACTGAAATTTTTGATGTTTTTCTACTCCTCTCATGAGCCCAAACAAGTCTCTAAAAGCATGAGTTTGCAACTACTTTACTTTTGGAGAAAATTCAAAACATTCATTATTCAATAGAGCCCAATAGCAAAAATCAGGTTTTGAATGAAGAATCACATTTCTTGGTAGAAGCATGCAGGATTGAAATTTTTGATGGTTTTTTACTCCTCTCAACAGCCCAAACAAGTTTCTAAAAGGATGAGTTTGCAACTACTTTACTTTTGGAGAAAATTCAAAACATTCATTATTCAATAGGGCCCAAACTATCAAAAACCAGCGGTTTCAATGAACACACATTTCTTGGTAGAATCATGCAGGACTGAAATTTTTGATGTTTTTCTACTCCTCTCATGAGCCCAAACAAGTCTCTAAAAGCATGAGTTTGCAACTACTTTACTTTTGGAGAAAATTCAAAACATTCATTATTCAATAGAGCCCAATAGCAAAAATCAGGTTTTGAATGAAGAATCACATTTCTTGGTAGAATCATGCAGGATTGAAATTTTTGATGGTTTTTTACTCCTCTCAACAGCCCAAACAAGTTTCTAAAAGGATGAGTTTGCAACTGCTTTACTTTTGGAGAAAATTCAAAACATTCATTATTCAATAGGGCCCAAACTATCAAAAACCAGCGGTTTGAATGAACACACATTTCTTGGTAGAATCATGCAGGACTGAAATTTTTGATGTTTTTCTACTCCTCTCATGAGCCCAAACAAGTCTCTAAAAGCATGAGTTTGCAACTACTTTACTTTTGGAGAAAATTCAAAACATTCATTATTCAATAGAGCCCAATAGCAAAAATCAGGTTTTGAATGAAGAATCACATTTCTTGGTAGAATCATGCAGGATTGAAATTTTTGATGGTTTTTTACTCCTCTCAACAGCCCAAACAAGTTTCTAAAAGGATGAGTTTGCAACTACTTTACTTTTGGAGAAAATTCAAAACATTCATTATTCAATAGGGCCCAAACTATCAAAAACCAGCGGTTTCAATGAACACACATTTCTTGGTAGAATCATGCAGGACTGAAGTTTTTGATGTTTTTCTACTCCTCTCATGAGCCCAAACAAGTCTCTAAAAGCATGAGTTTGCAACTACTTTACTTTTGGAGAAAATTCAAAACATTCATTATTCAATAGAGCCCAATAGCAAAAATCAGGTTTTGAATGAAGAATCACATTTCTTGGTAGAATGATGCAGGATTGAAATTTTTGATGGTTTTTTACTCCTCTCTACAGCCCAAACAAGTTTCTAAAAGGATGAGTTTGCAACTGCTTTACTTTTGGAGAAAATTCAAAACATTCATTATTCAATAGGGCCCAAACTATCAAAAACCAGCGGTTTGAATGAACACACATTTCTTGGTAGAATCATGCAGGACTCAAATTTTTGATGTTTTTCTACTCCTCTCATGAGCCCAAACAAGTCTCTAAAAGCATGAGTTTGCAACTACTTTACTTTTGGAGAAAATTCAAAACATTCATTATTCAATAGAGCCCAATAGCAAAAATCAGGTTTTGAATGAAGAATCACATTTCTTGGTAGAATCATGCAGGATTGAAATTTTTGATGGTTTTTTACTCCTCTCAACAGCCCAAACAAGTTTCTAAAAGGATGAGTTTGCAACTACTTTACTTTTGGAGAAAATTCAAAACATTCATTATTCAATAGAGCCCAATAGCAAAAATCAGGTTTTGAATGAAGAATCACATTTCTTGGTAGAATCATGCAGGATTGAAATTTTTGATGGTTTTTTACTCCTCTCAACAGCCCAAACAAGTTTCTAAAAGGATGAGTTTGCAACTACTTTACTTTTGGAGAAAATTCAAAACATTCATTATTCAATAGGGCCCAAACTATCAAAAACCAGCGGTTTCAATGAACACACATTTCTTGGTAGAATCATGCAGGACTGAAATTTTTGATGTTTTTCTACTCCTCTCATAAGCCCAAACAAGTCTCTAAAAGCATGAGTTTGCAACTACTTTACTTTTGGAGAAAATTCAAAACATTCATTATTCAATAGAGCCCAATAGCAAAAATCAGGTTTTGAATGAAGAATCACATTTCTTGGTAGAATCATGCAGGATTGAAATTTTTGATGGTTTTTTACTCCTCTCAACAGCCCAAACAAGTTTCTAAAAGGATGAGTTTGCAACTACTTTACTTTTGGAGAAAATTCAAAACATTCATTATTCAATAGGGCCCAAACTATCAAAAAACAGCGGTTTCAATGAACACACATTTCTTGGTAGAATCATGCAGGACTGAAATTTTTGATGGTTTTCTACTCCTCTCATGAGCCCAAACAAGTTTCTAAAAGCATGAGTTTGCAACTACTTTACTTTTGGAGAAAATTCAAAACATTCACTATTCAATAGAGCCCAATAGCAAAAATCAGGTTTTGAATGAAGAATCACATTTCTTGGTAAAATCATGCAGGATTGAAATTTTTGATGGTTTTTTACTCCTCTCAACAGCCCAAACAAGTTTCTAAAAGGATGAGTTTGCAACTACTTTACTTTTGGAGAAAATTCAAAACATTCATTATTCAATAGGGCCCAAA
Organism: Dendrobates tinctorius; assembly: GCF_039654945.1. Taxonomy (NCBI): domain Eukaryota; kingdom Metazoa; phylum Chordata; class Amphibia; order Anura; family Dendrobatidae; genus Dendrobates; species Dendrobates tinctorius. Next base: position 289,575 of record NW_027362006.1, on the reverse strand, counting down.
CTATCAAAAAACAGCGGTTTCAATGAACACACATTTCTTGGTAGAATCATGCAGGACTGAAATTTTTGATGTTTTTCTACTCCTCTCATGAGCCCAAACAAGTCTCTAAAAGCATGAGTTTGCAACTACTTTACTTTTGGAGAAAATTCAAAACATTCATTATTCAATAGAGCCCAATAGCAAAAATCAGGTTTTGAATGAAGAATCACATTTCTTGGTAGAATCATGCAGGATTGAAATTTTTGATGGTTTTTTACTCCTCTCAACAGCCCAAACAAGTTTCTAAAAGGATGAGTTTGCAACTACTTTACTTTTGGAGAAAATTCAAAACATTCATTATTCAATAGGGCCCAAACTATCAAAAACCAGCGGTTTCAATGAACACACATTTCTTGGTAGAATCATGCAGGACTGAAGTTTTTGATGTTTTTCTACTCCTCTCATGAGCCCAAACAAGTCTCTAAAAGCATGAGTTTGCAACTACTTTACTTTTGGAGAAAATTCAAAACATTCATTATTCAATAGAGCCCAATAGCAAAAATCAGGTTTTGAATGAAGAATCACATTTCTTGGTAGAATGATGCAGGATTGAAATTTTTGATGGTTTTTTACTCCTCTCTACAGCCCAAACAAGTTTCTAAAAGGATGAGTTTGCAACTGCTTTACTTTTGGAGAAAATTCAAAACATTCATTATTCAATAGGGCCCAAACTATCAAAAACCAGCGGTTTGAATGAACACACATTTCTTGGTAGAATCATGCAGGACTCAAATTTTTGATGTTTTTCTACTCCTCTCATGAGCCCAAACAAGTCTCTAAAAGCATGAGTTTGCAACTACTTTACTTTTGGAGAAAATTCAAAACATTCATTATTCAATAGAGCCCAATAGCAAAAATCAGGTTTTGAATGAAGAATCACATTTCTTGGTAGAATCATGCAGGATTGAAATTTTTGATGGTTTTTTACTCCTCTCAACAGCCCAAACAAGTTTCTAAAAGGATGAGTTTGCAACTACTTTACTTTTGGAGAAAATTCAAAACATTCATTATTCAATAGAGCCCAATAGCAAAAATCAGGTTTTGAATGAAGAATCACATTTCTTGGTAGAATCATGCAGGATTGAAATTTTTGATGGTTTTTTACTCCTCTCAACAGCCCAAACAAGTTTCTAAAAGGATGAGTTTGCAACTACTTTACTTTTGGAGAAAATTCAAAACATTCATTATTCAATAGGGCCCAAACTATCAAAAAACAGCGGTTTCAATGAACACACATTTCTTGGTAGAATCATGCAGGACTGAAATTTTTGATGGTTTTCTACTCCTCTCATGAGCCCAAACAAGTTTCTAAAAGCATGAGTTTGCAACTACTTTACTTTTGGAGAAAATTCAAAACATTCACTATTCAATAGAGCCCAATAGCAAAAATCAGGTTTTGAATGAAGAATCACATTTCTTGGTAAAATCATGCAGGATTGAAATTTTTGATGGTTTTTTACTCCTCTCAACAGCCCAAACAAGTTTCTAAAAGGATGAGTTTGCAACTACTTTACTTTTGGAGAAAATTCAAAACATTCATTATTCAATAGGGCCCAAACTATCAAAAACCAGCGGTTTCAATGAACACACATTTCTTGGTAGAATCATGCAGGACTGAAATTTTTGATGTTTTTCTACTCCTCTCATGAGCCCAAACAAGTCTCTAAAAGCATGAGTTTGCAACTACTTTACTTTTGGAGAAAATTCAAAACATTCATTATTCAATAGAGCCCAATAGCAAAAATCAGGTTTTGAATGAAGAATCACATTTCTTGGTAGAATGATGCAGGATTGAAATTTTTGATGGTTTTTTACTCCTCTCTACAGCCCAAACAAGTTTCTAAAAGGATGAGTTTGCAACTGCTTTACTTTTGGAGAAAATTCAAAACATTCATTATTCAATAGGGCCCAAACTATCAAAAACCAGCGGTTTGAATGAACACACATTTCTTGGTAGAATCATGCAGGACTCAAATTTTTGATGTTTTTCTACTCCTCTCATGAGCCCAAACAAGTTTCTAAAAGCATGAGTTTGCAACTACTTTACTTTTGGAGAAAATTCAAAACATTCACTGTTCAATAGAGCCCAATAGCAAAAATCAGGTTTTGAATGAAGAATCACATTTCTTGGTAAAATCATGCAGGATTGAAATTTTTGATGGTTTTTTACTCCTCTCAACAGCCCAAACAAGTTTCTAAAAGGATGAGTTTGCAACTACTTTACTTTTGGAGAAAATTCAAAACATTCATTATTCAATAGGGCCCAAACTATCAAAAACCAGCGGTTTCAATGAACACACATTTCTTGGTAGAATCATGCAGGACTGAAATTTTTGATGTTTTTCTACTCCTCTCATGAGCCCAAACAAGTCTCTAAAAGCATGAGTTTGCAACTACTTTACTTTTGGAGAAAATTCAAAACATTCATTATTCAATAGAGCCCAATAGCAAAAATCAGGTTTTGAATGAAGAATCACATTTCTTGGTAGAATCATGCAGGATTGAAATTTTTGATGGTTTTTTACTCCTCTCAACAGCCCAAACAAGTTTCTAAAAGGATGAGTTTGCAACTACTTTACTTTTGGAGAAAATTCAAAACATTCATTATTCAATAGGGCCCAAACTATCAAAAACCAGCGGTTTCAATGAACACACATTTCTTGGTAGAATCATGCAGGACTGAAATTTTTGATGTTTTTCTACTCCTCTCATGAGCCCAAACAAGTCTCTAAAAGCATGAGTTTGCAACTACTTTACTTTTGGAGAAAATTCAAAACATTCATTATTCAATAGAGCCCAATAGCAAAAATCAGGTTTTGAATGAAGAATCACATTTCTTGGTAGAATCATGCAGGATTGAAATTTTTGATGGTTTTTTACTCCTCTCAACAGCCCAAACAAGTTTCTAAAAGGATGAGTTTGCAACTACTTTACTTTTGGAGAAAATTCAAAACATTCATTATTCAATAGGGCCCAAACTATCAAAAACCAGCGGTTTCAATGAACACACATTTCTTGGAAGAATCATGCAGGACTGAAATTTTTGATGTTTTTCTACTCCTCTCATGAGCCCAAACAAGTCTCTAAAAGCATGAGTTTGCAACTACTTTACTTTTGGAGAAAATTCAAAACATTCATTATTCAATAGAGCCCAATAGCAAAAATCAGGTTTTGAATGAAGAATCACATTTCTTGGTAGAATCATGCAGGATTGAAATTTTTGATGGTTTTTTACTCCTCTCAACAGCCCAAACAAGTTTCTAAAAGGATGAGTTTGCAACTACTTTACTTTTGGAGAAAATTCAAAACATTCATTATTCAATAGGGCCCAAACTATCAAAAACCAGCGGTTTCAATGAACACACATTTCTTGGAAGAATCATGCAGGACTGAAATTTTTGATGTTTTTCTACTCCTCTCATGAGCCCAAACAAGTCTCTAAAAGCATGAGTTTGCAACTACTTTACTTTTGGAGAAAATTCAAAACATTCATTATTCAATAGAGCCCAATAGCAAAAATCAGGTTTTGAATGAAGAATCACATTTCTTGGTAGAATCATGCAGGATTGAAATTTTTGATGGTTTTTTACTCCTCTCAACAGCCCAAACAAGTTTCTAAAAGGATGAGTTTGCAACTACTTTACTTTCGGAGAAAATTCAAAACATTCATTATTCAATAGGGCCCAAACTATCAAAAACCAGCGGTTTCAATGAACACACATTTCTTGGTAGAATCATGCAGGACTGAAATTTTTGATGTTTTTCTACTCCTCTCATGAGCCCAAACAAGTCTCTAAAAGCATGAGTTTGCAACTACTTTACTTTTGGAGAAAATTCAAAACATTCATTATTCAATAGAGCCCAATAGCAAAAATCAGGTTTTGAATGAAGAATCACATTTCTTGGTAGAATCATGCAGGATTGAAATTTTTGATGGTTTTTTACTCCTCTCAACAGCCCAAACAAGTTTCTAAAAGGATGAGTTTGCAACTGCTTTACTTTTGGAGAAAATTCAAAACATTCATTATTCAATAGGGCCCAAACTATCAAAAACCAGCGGTTTCAATGAACACACATTTCTTGGTAGAATCATGCAGGACTGAAATTTTTGAAGTTTTTCTACTCCTCTCATGAGCCCAAACAAGTCTCTAAAAGCATGAGTTTGCAACTACTTTACTTTTGGAGAAAATTCAAAACATTCATTATTCAATAGAGCCCAATAGCAAAAATCAGGTTTTGAATGAAGAATCACATTTCTTGGTAGAATCATGCAGGATTGAAATTTTTGATGGTTTTTTACTCCTCTCAACAGCCCAAACAAGTTTCTAAAAGGATGAGTTTGCAACTACTTTACTTTTGGAGAAAATTCAAAACATTCATTATTCAATAGGGCCCAAACTATCAAAAAACAGCGGTTTCAATGAACACACATTTCTTGGTAGAATCATGCAGGACTGAAATTTTTGATGTTTTTCTACTCCTCTCATGAGCCCAAACAAGTTTCTAAAAGCATGAGTTTGCAACTACTTTACTTTTGGAGAAAATTCAAAACATTCACTATTCAATAGAGCCCAATAGCAAAAATCAGGTTTTGAATGAAGAATCACATTTCTTGGTAAAATCATGCAGGATTGAAATTTTTGATGGTTTTTTACTCCTCTCAACAGCCCAAACAAGTTTCTAAAAGGATGAGTTTGCAACTACTTTACTTTTGGAGAAAATTCAAAACATTCATTATTCAATAGGGCCCAAACTATCAAAAACCAGCGGTTTCAATGAACACACATTTCTTGGTAGAATCATGCAGGACTGAAATTTTTGATGTTTTTCTACTCCTCTCATGAGCCCAAACAAGTCTCTAAAAGCATGAGTTTGCAACTACTTTACTTTTGGAGAAAATTCAAAACATTCATTATTCAATAGAGCCCAATAGCAAAAATCAGGTTTTGAATGAAGAATCACATTTCTTGGTAGAATGATGCAGGATTGAAATTTTTGATGGTTTTTTACTCCTCTCTACAGCCCAAACAAGTTACTAAAAGGATGAGTTTGCAACTGCTTTACTTTTGGAGAAAATTCAAAACATTCATTATTCAATAGGGCCCAAACTATCAAAAACCAGCGGTTTGAATGAACACACATTTCTTGGTAGAATCATGCAGGACTCAAATTTTTGATGTTTTTCTACTCCTCTCATGAGCCCAAACAAGTCTCTAAAAGCATGAGTTTGCAACTACTTTACTTTTGGAGAAAATTCAAAACATTCATTATTCAATAGAGCCCAATAGCAAAAATCAGGTTTTGAATGAAGAATCACATTTCTTGGTAGAATCATGCAGGATTGAAATTTTTGATGGTTTTTTACTCCTCTCAACAGCCCAAACAAGTTTCTAAAAGGATGAGTTTGCAACTACTTTACTTTTGGAGAAAATTCAAAACATTCATTATTCAATAGGGCCCAAACTATCAAAAACCAGCGGTTTCAATGAACACACATTTCTTGGTAGAATCATGCAGGACTGAAATTTTTGATGTTTTTCTACTCCTCTCATAAGCCCAAACAAGTCTCTAAAAGCATGAGTTTGCAACTACTTTACTTTTGGAGAAAATTCAAAACATTCATTATTCAATAGAGCCCAATAGCAAAAATCAGGTTTTGAATGAAGAATCACATTTCTTGGTAAAATCATGCAGGATTGAAATTTTTGATGGTTTTTTACTCCTCTCAACAGCCCAAACAAGTTTCTAAAAGGATGAGTTTGCAACTACTTTACTTTTGGAGAAAATTCAAAACATTCATTATTCAATAGGGCCCAAACTATCAAAAACCAGCGGTTTCAATGAACACACATTTCTTGGTAGAATCATGCAGGACTGAAATTTTTGATGTTTTTCTACTCCTCTCATGAGCCCAAACAAGTTTCTAAAAGCATGAGTTTGCAACTACTTTACTTTTGGAGAAAATTCAAAACATTCATTATTCAATAGAGCCCAATAGCAAAAATCAGGTTTTGAATGAAGAATCACATTTCTTGGTAGAATCATGCAGGATTGAAATTTTTGATGGTTTTTTACTCCTCTCAACAGCCCAAACAAGTTTCTAAAAGGATGAGTTTGCAACTACTTTACTTTTGGAGAAAATTCAAAACATTCATTATTCAATAGGGCCCAAACTATCAAAAACCAGCGGTTTCAATGAACACACATTTCTTGGTAGAATCATGCAGGACTGAAATTTTTGATGTTTTTCTACTCCTCTCATGAGCCCAAACAAGTCTCTAAAAGCATGAGTTTGCAACTACTTTACTTTTGGAGAAAATTCAAAACATTCATTATTCAATAGAGCCCAATAGCAAAAATCAGGTTTTGAATGAAGAATCACATTTCTTGGTAGAATCATGCAGGATTGAAATTTTTGATGGTTTTTTACTCCTCTCAACAGCCCAAACAAGTTTCTAAAAGGATGAGTTTGCAACTACTTTACTTTTGGAGAAAATTCAAAACATTCATTATTCAATAGGGCCCAAACTATCAAAAACCAGCGGTTTCAATGAACACACATTTCTTGGTAGAATCATGCAGGACTGAAATTTTTGATGTTTTTCTACTCCTCTCATGAGCCCAAACAAGTCTCTAAAAGCATGAGTTTGCAACTACTTTACTTTTGGAGAAAATTCAAAACATTCATTATTCAATAGAGCCCAATAGCAAAAATCAGGTTTTGAATGAAGAATCACATTTCTTGGTAGAATCATGCAGGATTGAAATTTTTGATGGTTTTTTACTCCTCTCAACAGCCCAAACAAGTTTCTAAAAGGATGAGTTTGCAACTACTTTACTTTTGGAGAAAATTCAAAACATTCATTATTCAATAGGGCCCAAACTATCAAAAACCAGCGGTTTCAATGAACACACATTTCTTGGAAGAATCATGCAGGACTGAAATTTTTGATGTTTTTCTACTCCTCTCATGAGCCCAAACAAGTCTCTAAAAGCATGAGTTTGCAACTACTTTACTTTTGGAGAAAATTCAAAACATTCATTATTCAATAGAGCCCAATAGCAAAAATCAGGTTTTGAATGAAGAATCACATTTCTTGGTAGAATCATGCAGGATTGAAATTTTTGATGGTTTTTTACTCCTCTCAACAGCCCAAACAAGTTTCTAAAAGGATGAGTTTGCAACTACTTTACTTTTGGAGAAAATTCAAAACATTCATTATTCAATAGGGCCCAAACTATCAAAAACCAGCGGTTTCAATGAACACACATTTCTTGGAAGAATCATGCAGGACTGAAATTTTTGATGTTTTTCTACTCCTCTCATGAGCCCAAACAAGTCTCTAAAAGCATGAGTTTGCAACTACTTTACTTTTGGAGAAAATTCAAAACATTCATTATTCAATAGAGCCCAATAGCAAAAATCAGGTTTTGAATGAAGAATCACATTTCTTGGTAGAATCATGCAGGATTGAAATTTTTGATGGTTTTTTACTCCTCTCAACAGCCCAAACAAGTTTCTAAAAGGATGAGTTTGCAACTACTTTACTTTCGGAGAAAATTCAAAACATTCATTATTCAATAGGGCCCAAACTATCAAAAACCAGCGGTTTCAATGAACACACATTTCTTGGTAGAATCATGCAGGACTGAAATTTTTGATGTTTTTCTACTCCTCTCATGAGCCCAAACAAGTCTCTAAAAGCATGAGTTTGCAACTACTTTACTTTTGGAGAAAATTCAAAACATTCATTATTCAATAGAGCCCAATAGCAAAAATCAGGTTTTGAATGAAGAATCACATTTCTTGGTAGAATCATGCAGGATTGAAATTTTTGATGGTTTTTTACTCCTCTCAACATCCCAAACAAGTTTCTAAAAGGATGAGTTTGCAACTGCTTTACTTTTGGAGAAAATTCAAAACATTCATTATTCAATAGGGCCCAAACTATCAAAAACCAGCGGTTTCAATGAACACACATTTCTTGGTAGAATCATGCAGGACTGAAATTTTTGAAGTTTTTCTACTCCTCTCATGAGCCCAAACAAGTCTCTAAAAGCATGAGTTTGCAACTACTTTACTTTTGGAGAAAATTCAAAACATTCATTATTCAATAGAGCCCAATAGCAAAAATCAGGTTTTGAATGAAGAATCACATTTCTTGGTAGAATCATGCAGGATTGAAATTTTTGATGGTTTTTTACTCCTCTCAACAGCCCAAACAAGTTTCTAAAAGGATGAGTTTGCAACTACTTTACTTTTGGAGAAAATTCAAAACATTCATTATTCAATAGGGCCCAAACTATCAAAAAACAGCGGTTTCAATGAACACACATTTCTTGGTAGAATCATGCAGGACTGAAATTTTTGATGTTTTTCTACTCCTCTCATGAGCCCAAACAAGTTTCTAAAAGCATGAGTTTGCAACTACTTTACTTTTGGAGAAAATTCAAAACATTCACTATTCAATAGAGCCCAATAGCAAAAATCAGGTTTTGAATGAAGAATCACATTTCTTGGTAAAATCATGCAGGATTGAAATTTTTGATGGTTTTTTACTCCTCTCAACAGCCCAAACAAGTTTCTAAAAGGATGAGTTTGCAACTACTTTACTTTTGGAGAAAATTCAAAACATTCATTATTCAATAGGGCCCAAACTATCAAAAACCAGCGGTTTCAATGAACACACATTTCTTGGTAGAATCATGCAGGACTGAAATTTTTGATGTTTTTCTACTCCTCTCATGAGCCCAAACAAGTCTCTAAAAGCATGAGTTTGCAACTACTTTACTTTTGGAGAAAATTCAAAACATTCATTATTCAATAGAGCCCAATAGCAAAAATCAGGTTTTGAATGAAGAATCACATTTCTTGGTAGAATGATGCAGGATTGAAATTTTTGATGGTTTTTTACTCCTCTCTACAGCCCAAACAAGTTTCTAAAAGGATGAGTTTGCAACTGCTTTACTTTTGGAGAAAATTCAAAACATTCATTATTCAATAGGGCCCAAACTATCAAAAACCAGCGGTTTGAATGAACACACATTTCTTGGTAGAATCATGCAGGACTCAAATTTTTGATGTTTTTCTACTCCTCTCATGAGCCCAAACAAGTCTCTAAAAGCATGAGTTTGCAACTACTTTACTTTTGGAGAAAATTCAAAACATTCATTATTCAATAGAGCCCAATAGCAAAAATCAGGTTTTGAATGAAGAATCACATTTCTTGGTAGAATCATGCAGGATTGAAATTTTTGATGGTTTTTTACTCCTCTCAACAGCCCAAACAAGTTTCTAAAAGGATGAGTTTGCAACTACTTTACTTTTGGAGAAAATTCAAAACATTCATTATTCAATAGGGCCCAAACTATCAAAAACCAGCGGTTTCAATGAACACACATTTCTTGGTAGAATCATGCAGGACTGAAATTTTTGATGTTTTTCTACTCCTCTCATAAGCCCAAACAAGTCTCTAAAAGCATGAGTTTGCAACTACTTTACTTTTGGAGAAAATTCAAAACATTCATTATTCAATAGAGCCCAATAGCAAAAATCAGGTTTTGAATGAAGAATCACATTTCTTGGTAAAATCATGCAGGATTGAAATTTTTGATGGTTTTTTACTCCTCTCAACAGCCCAAACAAGTTTCTAAAAGGATGAGTTTGCAACTACTTTACTTTTGGAGAAAATTCAAAACATTCATTATTCAATAGGGCCCAAACTATCAAAAACCAGCGGTTTCAATGAACACACATTTCTTGGTAGAATCATGCAGGACTGAAATTTTTGATGTTTTTCTACTCCTCTCATGAGCCCAAACAAGTTTCTAAAAGCATGAGTTTGCAACTACTTTACTTTTGGAGAAAATTCAAAACATTCATTATTCAATAGAGCCCAATAGCAAAAATCAGGTTTTGAATGAAGAATCACATTTCTTGGTAGAATCATGCAGGATTGAAATTTTTGATGGTTTTTTACTCCTCTCAACAGCCCAAACAAGTTTCTAAAAGGATGAGTTTGCAACTACTTTACTTTTGGAGAAAATTCAAAACATTCATTATTCAATAGGGCCCAAACTATCAAAAACCAGCGGTTTCAATGAACACACATTTCTTGGAAGAATCATGCAGGACTGAAATTTTTGATGTTTTTCTACTCCTCTCATGAGCCCAAACAAGTTTCTAAAAGCATGAGTTTGCAACTACTTTACTTTTGGAGAAAATTCAAAACATTCATTATTCAATAGAGCCCAATAGCAAAAATCAGGTTTTGAATGAAGAATCACAGTTTTTGGTAGAATCATGCAGGATTGAAATTTTTGATGGTTTTTTACTCCTCTCAACAGCCCAAACAAGTTTCTAAAAGGATGAGTTTGCAACTACTTTACTTTTGGAGAAAATTCAAAACATTCATTATTCAATAGAGCCCAATAGCAAAAATCAGGTTTTGAATGAAGAATCACATTTCTTGGTAGAATCATGCAGGATTGAAATTTTTGATGGTTTTTTACTCCTCTCAACAGCCCAAACAAGTTTCTAAAAGGATGAGTTTGCAACTACTTTACTTTTGGAGAAAATTCAAAACATTCATTATTCAATAGGGCCCAAACTATCAAAAACCAGCGGTTTCAATGAACACACATTTCTTGGTAGAATCATGCAGGACTGAAATTTTTGATGTTTTTCTACTCCTCTCATAAGCCCAAACAAGTCTCTAAAAGCATGAGTTTGCAACTACTTTACTTTTGGAGAAAATTCAAAACATTCATTATTCAATAGAGCCCAATAGCAAAAATCAGGTTTTGAATGAAGAATCACATTTCTTGGTAAAATCATGCAGGATTGAAATTTTTGATGGTTTTTTACTCCTCTCAACAGCCCAAACAAGTTTCTAAAAGGATGAGTTTGCAACTACTTTACTTTTGGAGAAAATTCAAAACATTCATTATTCAATAGGGCCCAAACTATCAAAAAACAGCGGTTTCAATGAACACACATTTCTTGGTAGAATCATGCAGGACTGAAATTTTTGATGTTTTTCTACTCCTCTCATGACCCCATACAAGTTTCTAAAAGCATGAGTTTGCAACTACTTTACTTTTGGAGAAAATTCAAAACATTCACTATTCAATAGAGCACAATAGCAAAAATCAGGTTTTGAATGAAGAATCACATTTCTTGGTAAAATCATGCAGGATTGAAATTTTTGATGGTTTTTTACTCCTCTCAACAGCCCAAACAAGTTTCTAAAAGGATGAGTTTGCAACTACTTTACTTTTGGAGAAAATTCAAAACATTCATTATTCAATAGGGCCCAAACTATCAAAAACCAGCGGTTTCAATGAACACACATTTCTTGGTAGAATCATGCAGGACTGAAATTTTTGATGTTTTTCTACTCCTCTCATGAGCCCAAACAAGTCTCTAAAAGCATGAGTTTGCAACTACTTTACTTTTGGAGAAAATTCAAAACATTCATTATTCAATAGAGCCCAATAGCAAAAATCAGGTTTTGAATGAAGAATCACATTTCTTGGTAGAATCATGCAGGATTGAAATTTTTGATGGTTTTTTACTCCTCTCAACAGCCCAAACAAGTTTCTAAAAGGATGAGTTTGCAACTACTTTACTTTTGGAGAAAATTCAAAACATTCATTATTCAATAGGGCCCAAACTATCAAAAACCAGCGGTTTCAATGAACACACATTTCTTGGTAGAATCATGCAGGACTGAAATTTTTGATGTTTTTCTACTCCTCTCATGAGCCCAAACAAGTCTCTAAAAGCATGAGTTTGCAACTACTTTACTTTTGGAGAAAATTCAAAACATTCATTATTCAATAGAGCCCAATAGCAAAAATCAGGTTTTGAATGAAGAATCACATTTCTTGGTAGAATGATGCAGGATTGAAATTTTTGATGGTTTTTTACTCCTCTCTACAGCCCAAACAAGTTTCTAAAAGGATGAGTTTGCAACTGCTTTACTTTTGGAGAAAATTCAAAACATTCATTATTCAATAGGGCCCAAACTATCAAAAACCAGCGGTTTGAATGAACACACATTTCTTGGTAGAATCATGCAGGACTCAAATTTTTGATGTTTTTCTACTCCTCTCATGAGCCCAAACAAGTCTCTAAAAGCATGAGTTTGCAACTACTTTACTTTTGGAGAAAATTAAAAACATTCATTATTCAATAGAGCCCAATAGCAAAAATCAGGTTTTGAATGAAGAATCACATTTCTTGGTAGAATCATGCAGGATTGAAATTTTTGATGGTTTTTTACTCCTCTCAACAGCCCAAACAAGTTTCTAAAAGGATGAGTTTGCAACTACTTTACTTTTGGAGAAAATTCAAAACATTCATTATTCAATAGGGCCCAAACTATCAAAAACCAGCGGTTTCAATGAACACACATTTCTTGGTAGAATCATGCAGGACTGAAATTTTTGATGTTTTTCTACTCCTCTCATAAGCCCAAACAAGTCTCTAAAAGCATGAGTTTGCAACTACTTTACTTTTGGAGAAAATTCAAAACATTCATTATTCAATAGAGCCCAATAGCAAAAATCAGGTTTTGAATGAAGAATCACATTTCTTGGTAAAATCATGCAGGATTGAAATTTTTGATGGTTTTTTACTCCTCTCAACAGCCCAAACAAGTTTCTAAAAGGATGAGTTTGCAACTACTTTACTTTTGGAGAAAATTCAAAACATTCATTATTCAATAGGGCCCAAACTATCAAAAACCAGCGGTTTCAATGAACACACATTTCTTGGTAGAATCATGCAGGACTGAAATTTTTGATGTTTTTCTACTCCTCTCATGAGCCCAAACAAGTTTCTAAAAGCATGAGTTTGCAACTACTTTACTTTTGGAGAAAATTCAAAACATTCATTATTCAATAGAGCCCAATAGCAAAAATCAGGTTTTGAATGAAGAATCACATTTCTTGGTAGAATCATGCAGGATTGAAATTTTTGATGGTTTTTTACTCCTCTCAACAGCCCAAACAAGTTTCTAAAAGGATGAGTTTGCAACTACTTTACTTTTGGAGAAAATTCAAAACATTCATTATTCAATAGGGCCCAAACTATCAAAAACCAGCGGTTTCAATGAACACACATTTCTTGGAAGAATCATGCAGGACTGAAATTTTTGATGTTTTTCTACTCCTCTCATGAGCCCAAACAAGTTTCTAAAAGCATGAGTTTGCAACTACTTTACTTTTGGAGAAAATTCAAAACATTCATTATTCAATAGAGCCCAATAGCAAAAATCAGGTTTTGAATGAAGAATCACAGTTTTTGGTAGAATCATGCAGGATTGAAATTTTTGATGGTTTTTTACTCCTCTCAACAGCCCAAACAAGTTTCTAAAAGGATGAGTTTGCAACTACTTTACTTTTGGAGAAAATTCAAAACATTCATTATTCAATAGAGCCCAATAGCAAAAATCAGGTTTTGAATGAAGAATCACATTTCTTGGTAGAATCATGCAGGATTGAAATTTTTGATGGTTTTTTACTCCTCTCAACAGCCCAAACAAGTTTCTAAAAGGATGAGTTTGCAACTACTTTACTTTTGGAGAAAATTCAAAACATTCATTATTCAATAGGGCCCAAACTATCAAAAACCAGCGGTTTCAATGAACACACATTTCTTGGTAGAATCATGCAGGACTGAAATTTTTGATGTTTTTCTACTCCTCTCATAAGCCCAAACAAGTCTCTAAAAGCATGAGTTTGCAACTACTTTACTTTTGGAGAAAATTCAAAACATTCATTATTCAATAGAGCCCAATAGCAAAAATCAGGTTTTGAATGAAGAATCACATTTCTTGGTAAAATCATGCAGGATTGAAATGTTTGATGGTTTTTTACTCCTCTCAACAGCCCAAACAAGTTTCTAAAAGGATGAGTTTGCAACTACTTTACTTTTGGAGAAAATTCAAAACATTCATTATTCAATAGGGCCCAAACTATCAAAAAACAGCGGTTTCAATGAACACACATTTCTTGGTAGAATCATGCAGGACTGAAATTTTTGATGTTTTTCTACTCCTCTCATGACCCCATACAAGTTTCTAAAAGCATGAGTTTGCAACTACTTTACTTTTGGAGAAAATTCAAAACATTCACTATTCAATAGAGCACAATAGCAAAAATCAGGTTTTGAATGAAGAATCACATTTCTTGGTAAAATCATGCAGGATTGAAATTTTTGATGGTTTTTTACTCCTCTCAACAGCCCAAACAAGTTTCTAAAAGGATGAGTTTGCAACTACTTTACTTTTGGAGAAAATTCAAAACATTCATTATTCAATAGGGCCCAAACTATCAAAAACCAGCGGTTTCAATGAACACACATTTCTTGGTAGAATCATGCAGGACTGAAATTTTTGATGTTTTTCTACTCCTCTCATGAGCCCAAACAAGTCTCTAAAAGCATGAGTTTGCAACTACTTTACTTTTGGAGAAAATTCAAAACATTCATTATTCAATAGAGCCCAATAGCAAAAATCAGGTTTTGAATGAAGAATCACATTTCTTGGTAGAATCATGCAGGATTGAAATTTTTGATGGTTTTTTACTCCTCTCAACAGCCCAAACAAGTTTCTAAAAGGATGAGTTTGCAACTACTTTACTTTTGGAGAAAATTCAAAACATTCATTATTCAATAGGGCCCAAACTATCAAAAACCAGCGGTTTCAATGAACACACATTTCTTGGTAGAATCATGCAGGACTGAAATTTTTGATGTTTTTCTACTCCTCTCATGAGCCCAAACAAGTCTCTAAAAGCATGAGTTTGCAACTACTTTACTTTTGGAGAAAATTCAAAACATTCATTATTCAATAGAGCCCAATAGCAAAAATCAGGTTTTGAATGAAGAATCACATTTCTTGGTAGAAGCATGCAGGATTGAAATTTTTGATGGTTTTTTACTCCTCTCAACAGCCCAAACAAGTTTCTAAAAGGATGAGTTTGCAACTACTTTACTTTTGGAGAAAATTCAAAACATTCATTATTCAATAGGGCCCAAACTATCAAAAACCAGCGGTTTCAATGAACACACATTTCTTGGTAGAATCATGCAGGACTGAAGTTTTTGATGTTTGTCTACTCCTCTCATGAGCCCAAACAAGTCTCTAAAAGCATGAGTTTGCAACTACTTTACTTTTGGAGAAAATTCAAAACATTCATTATTCAATAGAGCCCAATAGCAAAAATCAGGTTTTGAATGAAGAATCACATTTCTTGGTAGAATGATGCAGGATTGAAATTTTTGATGGTTTTTTACTCCTCTCTACAGCCCAAACAAGTTTCTAAAAGGATGAGTTTGCAACTGCTTTACTTTTGGAGAAAATTCAAAACATTCATTATTCAATAGGGCCCAAACTATCAAAAACCAGCGGTTTGAATGAACACACATTTCTTGGTAGAATCATGCAGGACTCAAATTTTTGATGTTTTTCTACTCCTCTCATGAGCCCAAACAAGTCTCTAAAAGCATGAGTTTGCAACTACTTTACTTTTGGAGAAAATTAAAAACATTCATTATTCAATAGAGCCCAATAGCAAAAATCAGGTTTTGAATGAAGAATCACATTTCTTGGTAGAATCATGCAGGATTGAAATTTTTGATGGTTTTTTACTCCTCTCAACAGCCCAAACAAGTTTCTAAAAGGATGAGTTTGCAACTACTTTACTTTTGGAGAAAATTCAAAACATTCATTATTCAATAGGGCCCAAACTATCAAAAACCAGCGGTTTCAATGAACACACATTTCTTGGTAGAATCATGCAGGACTGAAATTTTTGATGTTTTTCTACTCCTCTCATGAGCCCAAACAAGTCTCTAAAAGCATGAGTTTGCAACTACTTTACTTTTGGAGAAAATTCAAAACATTCATTATTCAATAGAGCCCAATAGCAAAAATCAGGTTTTGAATGAAGAATCACATTTCTTGGTAGAATCATGCAGGATTGAAATTTTTGATGGCTTTTTACTCCTCTCAACAGCCCAAATAAGTTTCTAAAAGGATGAGTTTGCAACTACTTTACTTTTGGAGAAAATTCAAAACATTCATTATTCAATAGGGCCCAAACTATCAAAAACCAGCGGTTTCAATGAACACACATTTCTTGGAAGAATCATGCAGGACTGAAATTTTTGATGTTTTTCTACTCCTCTCATGAGCCCAAACAAGTCTCTAAAAGCATGAGTTTGCAACTACTTTACTTTTGGAGAAAATTCAAAACATTCATTATTCAATAGAGCCCAATAGCAAAAATCAGGTTTTGAATGAAGAATCACATTTCTTGGTAGAATCATGCAGGATTGAAATTTTTGATGGTTTTTTACTCCTCTCAACAGCCCAAACAAGTTTCTAAAAGGATGAGTTTGCAACTACTTTACTTTTGGAGAAAATTCAAAACATTCATTATTCAATATGGCCCAAACTATCAAAAACCAGCGGTTTCAATGAACACAAATTTCTTGGAAGAATCATGCAGGACTGAAATTTTTGATGTTTTTCTACTCCTCTCATGAGCCCAAACAAGTCTCTAAAAGCATGAGTTTGCAACTACTTTACTTTTGGAGAAAATTCAAAACATTCATTATTCAATAGAGCCCAATAGCAAAAATCAGGTTTTGAATGAAGAATCACATTTCTTGGTAGAATCATGCAGGATTGAAATTTTTGATGGTTTTTTACTCCTCTCAACAGCCCAAACAAGTTTCTAAAAGGATGAGTTTGCAACTACTTTACTTTCGGAGAAAATTCAAAACATTCATTATTCAATAGGGCCCAAACTATCAAAAACCAGCGGTTTCAATGAACACACATTTCTTGGAAGAATCATGCAGGACTGAAATTTTTGATGTTTTTCTACTCCTCTCATGAGCCCAAACAAGTCTCTAAAAGCATGAGTTTGCAACTACTTTACTTTTGGAGAAAATTCAAAACATTCATTATTCAATAGAGCCCAATAGCAAAAATCAGGTTTTGAATGAAGAATCACATTTCTTGGTAGAATCATGCAGGATTGAAATTTTTGATGGTTTTTTACTCCTCTCAACAGCCCAAACAAGTTTCTAAAAGGATGAGTTTGCAACTGCTTTACTTTTGGAGAAAATTCAAAACATTCATTATTCAATAGGGCCCAAACTATCAAAAACCAGCGGTTTCAATGAAAACACATTTCTTGGTAGAATCATGCAGGACTGAAATTTTTGATGTTTTTCTACTCCTCTCATGAGCCCAAACAAGTCTCTAAAAGCATGAGTTTGCAACTACTTTACTTTTGGAGAAAATTCAAAACATTCATTATTCTATAGAGCCCAATAGCAAAAATCAGGTTTTGAATGAAGAATCACATTTCTTGGTAGAATCATGCAGGATTGAAATTTTTGATGGTTTTTTACTCCTCTCTACAGCCCAAACAAGTTTCTAAAAGGATGAGTTTGCAACTGCTTTACTTTTGGAGAAAATTCAAAACATTCATTATTCAATAGGGCACAAACTATCAAAAACCAGCGGTTTGAATGAACACACATTTCTTGGTAGAATCATGCAGGACTCAAATTTTTGATGTTTTTCTACTCCTCTCATGAGCCCAAACAAGTTTCTAAAAGCATGAGTTTGCAACTACTTTACTTTTGGAGAAAATTCAAAACATTCATTATTCAATAGAGCCCAATAGCAAAAATCAGGTTTTGAATGAAGAATCACATTTCTTGGTAGAATCATGCAGGATTGAAATTTTTGATGGTTTTTTACTCCTCTCAACAGCCCAAACAAGTTTCTAAAAGGATGAGTTTGCAACTGCTTTACTTTTGGAGAAAATTCAAAACATTCATTATTCAATAGGGCCCAAACTATCAAAAACCAGCGGTTTCAATGAACACACATTTCTTGGTAGAATCATGCAGGACTGAAATTTTTGATGTTTTTCTACTCCTCTCATGAGCCCAAACAAGTCTCTAAAAGCATGAGTTTGCAACTACTTTACTTTTGGAGAAAATTCAAAACATTCATTATTCTATAGAGCCCAATAGCAAAAATCAGGTTTTGAATGAAGAATCACATTTCTTGGTAGAATCATGCAGGATTGAAATTTTTGATGGTTTTTTACTCCTCTCTACAGCCCAAACAAGTTTCTAAAAGGATGAGTTTGCAACTGCTTTACTTTTGGAGAAAATTCAAAACATTCATTATTCAATAGGGCACAAACTATCAAAAACCAGCGGTTTGAATGAACACACATTTCTTGGTAGAATCATGCAGGACTCAAATTTTTGATGTTTTTCTACTCCTCTCATGAGCCCAAACAAGTTTCTAAAAGCATGAGTTTGCAACTACTTTACTTTTGGAGAAAATTCAAAACATTCATTATTCAATAGAGCCCAATAGCAAAATTCAGGTTTTGAATGAAGAATCACATTTCTTGGTAGAATCATGCAGGATTGAAATTTTTGATGGTTTTTTACTCCTCTCAACAGCCCAAACATGTTTCTAAAAGGATGAGTTTGCAACTACTTTACTTTTGGAGAAAATTCAAAACATTCATTATTCAATAGGGCCCAAACTATCAAAAACCAGCGGTTTCAATGAACACACATTTCTTGGTAGAATCATGCAGGACTGAAATTTTTGATGTTTTTCTACTCCTCTCATGAGCCCAAACAAGTCTCTAAAAGCATGAGTTTGCAACTACTTTACTTTTGGAGAAAATTCAAAACATTCATTATTCAATAGAGCCCAATAGCAAAAATCAGGTTTTGAATGAAGAATCACAGTTCTTGGTAGAATCATGCAGGATTGAAATTTTTGATGGTTTTTTACTCCTCTCAACAGCCCAAACAAGTTTCTAAAAGGATGAGTTTGCAACTACTTTACTTTTGGAGAAAATTCAAAACATTCATTATTCAATAGGGCCCAAACTATCAAAAACCAGCGGTTTCAATGAACACACATTTCTTGGAAGAATCATGCAGGGCTGAAATTTTTGATGTTTTTCTACTCCTCTCATGAGCCCAAACAAGTTTCTAAAAGCATGAGTTTGCAACTACTTTACTTTTGGAGAAAATTCAAAACATTCATTATTCAATAGAGCCCAATAGCAAAAATCAGGTTTTGAATGAAGAATCACAGTTTTTGGTAGAATCATGCAGGATTGAAATTTTTGATGGTTTTTTACTCCTCTCAACAGCCCAAACAAGTTTCTAAAAGGATGAGTTTGCAACTACTTTACTTTTGGAGAAAATTCAAAACATTCATTATTCAATAGAGCCCAATAGCAAAAATCAGGTTTTGAATGAAGAATCACATTTCTTGGTAGAATCATGCAGGATTGAAATTTTTGATGGTTTTTTACTCCTCTCAACAGCCCAAACAAGTTTCTAAAAGGATGAGTTTGCAACTACTTTACTTTTGGAGAAAATTCAAAACATTCATTATTCAATAGGGCCCAAACTATCAAAAACCAGCGGTTTCAATGAACACACATTTCTTGGTAGAATCATGCAGGACTGAAATTTTTGATGTTTTTCTACTCCTCTCATGAGCCCAAACAAGTCTCTAAAAGCATGAGTTTGCAACTACTTTACTTTTGGAGAAAATTCAAAACATTCATTATTCAATAGAGCCCAATAGCAAAAATCAGGTTTTGAATGAAGAATCACATTTCTTGGTAGAATCATGCAGGATTGAAATTTTTGATGGTTTTTTACTCCTCTCAACAGCCCAAACAAGTTTCTAAAAGGATGAGTTTGCAACTACTTTACTTTTGGAGAAAATTCAAAACATTCATTATTCAATAGGGCCCAAACTATCAAAAACCAGCGGTTTCAATGAACACACATTTCTTGGTAGAATCATGCAGGACTGAAATTTTTGATGTTTTTCTACTCCTCTCATGAGCCCAAACAAGTTTCTAAAAGCATGAGTTTGCAACTACTTTACTTTTGGAGAAAATTCAAAACATTCATTATTCAATAGAGCCCAATAGCAAAAATCAGGTTTTGAATGAAGAATCACATTTCTTG
Source organism: Dendrobates tinctorius (assembly GCF_039654945.1). Taxonomy (NCBI): domain Eukaryota; kingdom Metazoa; phylum Chordata; class Amphibia; order Anura; family Dendrobatidae; genus Dendrobates; species Dendrobates tinctorius. Next base: position 269,480 of record NW_027362006.1, on the reverse strand, counting down.
GTAGAATCATGCAGGATTGAAATTTTTGATGGTTTTTTACTCCTCTCAACAGCCCAAACAAGTTTCTAAAAGGATGAGTTTGCAACTACTTTACTTTTGGAGAAAATTCAAAACATTCATTATTCAATAGGGCCCAAACTATCAAAAACCAGCGGTTTCAATGAACACACATTTCTTGGAAGAATCATGCAGGACTGAAATTTTTGATGTTTTTCTACTCCTCTCATGAGCCCAAACAAGTTTCTAAAAGCATGAGTTTGCAACTACTTTACTTTTGGAGAAAATTCAAAACATTCATTATTCAATAGAGCCCAATAGCAAAAATCAGGTTTTGAATGAAGAATCACAGTTTTTGGTAGAATCATGCAGGATTGAAATTTTTGATGGTTTTTTACTCCTCTCAACAGCCCAAACAAGTTTCTAAAAGGATGAGTTTGCAACTACTTTACTTTTGGAGAAAATTCAAAACATTCATTATTCAATAGAGCCCAATAGCAAAAATCAGGTTTTGAATGAAGAATCACATTTCTTGGTAGAATCATGCAGGATTGAAATTTTTGATGGTTTTTTACTCCTCTCAACAGCCCAAACAAGTTTCTAAAAGGATGAGTTTGCAACTACTTTACTTTTGGAGAAAATTCAAAACATTCATTATTCAATAGGGCCCAAACTATCAAAAACCAGCGGTTTCAATGAACACACATTTCTTGGTAGAATCATGCAGGACTGAAATTTTTGATGTTTTTCTACTCCTCTCATAAGCCCAAACAAGTCTCTAAAAGCATGAGTTTGCAACTACTTTACTTTTGGAGAAAATTCAAAACATTCATTATTCAATAGAGCCCAATAGCAAAAATCAGGTTTTGAATGAAGAATCACATTTCTTGGTAAAATCATGCAGGATTGAAATTTTTGATGGTTTTTTACTCCTCTCAACAGCCCAAACAAGTTTCTAAAAGGATGAGTTTGCAACTACTTTACTTTTGGAGAAAATTCAAAACATTCATTATTCAATAGGGCCCAAACTATCAAAAAACAGCGGTTTCAATGAACACACATTTCTTGGTAGAATCATGCAGGACTGAAATTTTTGATGTTTTTCTACTCCTCTCATGACCCCATACAAGTTTCTAAAAGCATGAGTTTGCAACTACTTTACTTTTGGAGAAAATTCAAAACATTCACTATTCAATAGAGCACAATAGCAAAAATCAGGTTTTGAATGAAGAATCACATTTCTTGGTAAAATCATGCAGGATTGAAATTTTTGATGGTTTTTTACTCCTCTCAACAGCCCAAACAAGTTTCTAAAAGGATGAGTTTGCAACTACTTTACTTTTGGAGAAAATTCAAAACATTCATTATTCAATAGGGCCCAAACTATCAAAAACCAGCGGTTTCAATGAACACACATTTCTTGGTAGAATCATGCAGGACTGAAATTTTTGATGTTTTTCTACTCCTCTCATGAGCCCAAACAAGTCTCTAAAAGCATGAGTTTGCAACTACTTTACTTTTGGAGAAAATTCAAAACATTCATTATTCAATAGAGCCCAATAGCAAAAATCAGGTTTTGAATGAAGAATCACATTTCTTGGTAGAATCATGCAGGATTGAAATTTTTGATGGTTTTTTACTCCTCTCAACAGCCCAAACAAGTTTCTAAAAGGATGAGTTTGCAACTACTTTACTTTTGGAGAAAATTCAAAACATTCATTATTCAATAGGGCCCAAACTATCAAAAACCAGCGGTTTCAATGAACACACATTTCTTGGTAGAATCATGCAGGACTGAAATTTTTGATGTTTTTCTACTCCTCTCATGAGCCCAAACAAGTCTCTAAAAGCATGAGTTTGCAACTACTTTACTTTTGGAGAAAATTCAAAACATTCATTATTCAATAGAGCCCAATAGCAAAAATCAGGTTTTGAATGAAGAATCACATTTCTTGGTAGAAGCATGCAGGATTGAAATTTTTGATGGTTTTTTACTCCTCTCAACAGCCCAAACAAGTTTCTAAAAGGATGAGTTTGCAACTACTTTACTTTTGGAGAAAATTCAAAACATTCATTATTCAATAGGGCCCAAACTATCAAAAACCAGCGGTTTCAATGAACACACATTTCTTGGTAGAATCATGCAGGACTGAAGTTTTTGATGTTTGTCTACTCCTCTCATGAGCCCAAACAAGTCTCTAAAAGCATGAGTTTGCAACTACTTTACTTTTGGAGAAAATTCAAAACATTCATTATTCAATAGAGCCCAATAGCAAAAATCAGGTTTTGAATGAAGAATCACATTTCTTGGTAGAATGATGCAGGATTGAAATTTTTGATGGTTTTTTACTCCTCTCTACAGCCCAAACAAGTTTCTAAAAGGATGAGTTTGCAACTGCTTTACTTTTGGAGAAAATTCAAAACATTCATTATTCAATAGGGCCCAAACTATCAAAAACCAGCGGTTTGAATGAACACACATTTCTTGGTAGAATCATGCAGGACTCAAATTTTTGATGTTTTTCTACTCCTCTCATGAGCCCAAACAAGTCTCTAAAAGCATGAGTTTGCAACTACTTTACTTTTGGAGAAAATTAAAAACATTCATTATTCAATAGAGCCCAATAGCAAAAATCAGGTTTTGAATGAAGAATCACATTTCTTGGTAGAATCATGCAGGATTGAAATTTTTGATGGTTTTTTACTCCTCTCAACAGCCCAAACAAGTTTCTAAAAGGATGAGTTTGCAACTACTTTACTTTTGGAGAAAATTCAAAACATTCATTATTCAATAGGGCCCAAACTATCAAAAACCAGCGGTTTCAATGAACACACATTTCTTGGTAGAATCATGCAGGACTGAAATTTTTGATGTTTTTCTACTCCTCTCATGAGCCCAAACAAGTCTCTAAAAGCATGAGTTTGCAACTACTTTACTTTTGGAGAAAATTCAAAACATTCATTATTCAATAGAGCCCAATAGCAAAAATCAGGTTTTGAATGAAGAATCACATTTCTTGGTAGAATCATGCAGGATTGAAATTTTTGATGGCTTTTTACTCCTCTCAACAGCCCAAATAAGTTTCTAAAAGGATGAGTTTGCAACTACTTTACTTTTGGAGAAAATTCAAAACATTCATTATTCAATAGGGCCCAAACTATCAAAAACCAGCGGTTTCAATGAACACACATTTCTTGGAAGAATCATGCAGGACTGAAATTTTTGATGTTTTTCTACTCCTCTCATGAGCCCAAACAAGTCTCTAAAAGCATGAGTTTGCAACTACTTTACTTTTGGAGAAAATTCAAAACATTCATTATTCAATAGAGCCCAATAGCAAAAATCAGGTTTTGAATGAAGAATCACATTTCTTGGTAGAATCATGCAGGATTGAAATTTTTGATGGTTTTTTACTCCTCTCAACAGCCCAAACAAGTTTCTAAAAGGATGAGTTTGCAACTACTTTACTTTTGGAGAAAATTCAAAACATTCATTATTCAATAGGGCCCAAACTATCAAAAACCAGCGGTTTCAATGAACACAAATTTCTTGGAAGAATCATGCAGGACTGAAATTTTTGATGTTTTTCTACTCCTCTCATGAGCCCAAACAAGTCTCTAAAAGCATGAGTTTGCAACTACTTTACTTTTGGAGAAAATTCAAAACATTCATTATTCAATAGAGCCCAATAGCAAAAATCAGGTTTTGAATGAAGAATCACATTTCTTGGTAAAATCATGCAGGATTGAAATTTTTGATGGTTTTTTACTCCTCTCAACAGCCCAAACAAGTTTCTAAAAGGATGAGTTTGCAACTACTTTACTTTTGGAGAAAATTCAAAACATTCATTATTCAATAGGGCCCAAACTATCAAAAAACAGCGGTTTCAATGAACACACATTTCTTGGTAGAATCATGCAGGACTGAAATTTTTGATGTTTTTCTACTCCTCTCATGACCCCATACAAGTTTCTAAAAGCATGAGTTTGCAACTACTTTACTTTTGGAGAAAATTCAAAACATTCACTATTCAATAGAGCACAATAGCAAAAATCAGGTTTTGAATGAAGAATCACATTTCTTGGTAAAATCATGCAGGATTGAAATTTTTGATGGTTTTTTACTCCTCTCAACAGCCCAAACAAGTTTCTAAAAGGATGAGTTTGCAACTACTTTACTTTTGGAGAAAATTCAAAACATTCATTATTCAATAGGGCCCAAACTATCAAAAACCAGCGGTTTCAATGAACACACATTTCTTGGTAGAATCATGCAGGACTGAAATTTTTGATGTTTTTCTACTCCTCTCATGAGCCCAAACAAGTCTCTAAAAGCATGAGTTTGCAACTACTTTACTTTTGGAGAAAATTCAAAACATTCATTATTCAATAGAGCCCAATAGCAAAAATCAGGTTTTGAATGAAGAATCACATTTCTTGGTAGAATCATGCAGGATTGAAATTTTTGATGGTTTTTTACTCCTCTCAACAGCCCAAACAAGTTTCTAAAAGGATGAGTTTGCAACTACTTTACTTTTGGAGAAAATTCAAAACATTCATTATTCAATAGGGCCCAAACTATCAAAAACCAGCGGTTTCAATGAACACACATTTCTTGGTAGAATCATGCAGGACTGAAATTTTTGATGTTTTTCTACTCCTCTCATGAGCCCAAACAAGTCTCTAAAAGCATGAGTTTGCAACTACTTTACTTTTGGAGAAAATTCAAAACATTCATTATTCAATAGAGCCCAATAGCAAAAATCAGGTTTTGAATGAAGAATCACATTTCTTGGTAGAAGCATGCAGGATTGAAATTTTTGATGGTTTTTTACTCCTCTCAACAGCCCAAACAAGTTTCTAAAAGGATGAGTTTGCAACTACTTTACTTTTGGAGAAAATTCAAAACATTCATTATTCAATAGGGCCCAAACTATCAAAAACCAGCGGTTTCAATGAACACACATTTCTTGGTAGAATCATGCAGGACTGAAGTTTTTGATGTTTGTCTACTCCTCTCATGAGCCCAAACAAGTCTCTAAAAGCATGAGTTTGCAACTACTTTACTTTTGGAGAAAATTCAAAACATTCATTATTCAATAGAGCCCAATAGCAAAAATCAGGTTTTGAATGAAGAATCACATTTCTTGGTAGAATGATGCAGGATTGAAATTTTTGATGGTTTTTTACTCCTCTCTACAGCCCAAACAAGTTTCTAAAAGGATGAGTTTGCAACTGCTTTACTTTTGGAGAAAATTCAAAACATTCATTATTCAATAGGGCCCAAACTATCAAAAACCAGCGGTTTGAATGAACACACATTTCTTGGTAGAATCATGCAGGACTCAAATTTTTGATGTTTTTCTACTCCTCTCATGAGCCCAAACAAGTCTCTAAAAGCATGAGTTTGCAACTACTTTACTTTTGGAGAAAATTAAAAACATTCATTATTCAATAGAGCCCAATAGCAAAAATCAGGTTTTGAATGAAGAATCACATTTCTTGGTAGAATCATGCAGGATTGAAATTTTTGATGGTTTTTTACTCCTCTCAACAGCCCAAACAAGTTTCTAAAAGGATGAGTTTGCAACTACTTTACTTTTGGAGAAAATTCAAAACATTCATTATTCAATAGGGCCCAAACTATCAAAAACCAGCGGTTTCAATGAACACACATTTCTTGGTAGAATCATGCAGGACTGAAATTTTTGATGTTTTTCTACTCCTCTCATGAGCCCAAACAAGTCTCTAAAAGCATGAGTTTGCAACTACTTTACTTTTGGAGAAAATTCAAAACATTCATTATTCAATAGAGCCCAATAGCAAAAATCAGGTTTTGAATGAAGAATCACATTTCTTGGTAGAATCATGCAGGATTGAAATTTTTGATGGCTTTTTACTCCTCTCAACAGCCCAAATAAGTTTCTAAAAGGATGAGTTTGCAACTACTTTACTTTTGGAGAAAATTCAAAACATTCATTATTCAATAGGGCCCAAACTATCAAAAACCAGCGGTTTCAATGAACACACATTTCTTGGAAGAATCATGCAGGACTGAAATTTTTGATGTTTTTCTACTCCTCTCATGAGCCCAAACAAGTCTCTAAAAGCATGAGTTTGCAACTACTTTACTTTTGGAGAAAATTCAAAACATTCATTATTCAATAGAGCCCAATAGCAAAAATCAGGTTTTGAATGAAGAATCACATTTCTTGGTAGAATCATGCAGGATTGAAATTTTTGATGGTTTTTTACTCCTCTCAACAGCCCAAACAAGTTTCTAAAAGGATGAGTTTGCAACTACTTTACTTTTGGAGAAAATTCAAAACATTCATTATTCAATAGGGCCCAAACTATCAAAAACCAGCGGTTTCAATGAACACAAATTTCTTGGAAGAATCATGCAGGACTGAAATTTTTGATGTTTTTCTACTCCTCTCATGAGCCCAAACAAGTCTCTAAAAGCATGAGTTTGCAACTACTTTACTTTTGGAGAAAATTCAAAACATTCATTATTCAATAGAGCCCAATAGCAAAAATCAGGTTTTGAATGAAGAATCACATTTCTTGGTAGAATCATGCAGGATTGAAATTTTTGATGGTTTTTTACTCCTCTCAACAGCCCAAACAAGTTTCTAAAAGGATGAGTTTGCAACTACTTTACTTTCGGAGAAAATTCAAAACATTCATTATTCAATAGGGCCCAAACTATCAAAAACCAGCGGTTTCAATGAACACACATTTCTTGGAAGAATCATGCAGGACTGAAATTTTTGATGTTTTTCTACTCCTCTCATGAGCCCAAACAAGTCTCTAAAAGCATGAGTTTGCAACTACTTTACTTTTGGAGAAAATTCAAAACATTCATTATTCAATAGAGCCCAATAGCAAAAATCAGGTTTTGAATGAAGAATCACATTTCTTGGTAGAATCATGCAGGATTGAAATTTTTGATGGTTTTTTACTCCTCTCAACAGCCCAAACAAGTTTCTAAAAGGATGAGTTTGCAACTGCTTTACTTTTGGAGAAAATTCAAAACATTCATTATTCAATAGGGCCCAAACTATCAAAAACCAGCGGTTTCAATGAAAACACATTTCTTGGTAGAATCATGCAGGACTGAAATTTTTGATGTTTTTCTACTCCTCTCATGAGCCCAAACAAGTCTCTAAAAGCATGAGTTTGCAACTACTTTACTTTTGGAGAAAATTCAAAACATTCATTATTCTATAGAGCCCAATAGCAAAAATCAGGTTTTGAATGAAGAATCACATTTCTTGGTAGAATCATGCAGGATTGAAATTTTTGATGGTTTTTTACTCCTCTCTACAGCCCAAACAAGTTTCTAAAAGGATGAGTTTGCAACTGCTTTACTTTTGGAGAAAATTCAAAACATTCATTATTCAATAGGGCACAAACTATCAAAAACCAGCGGTTTGAATGAACACACATTTCTTGGTAGAATCATGCAGGACTCAAATTTTTGATGTTTTTCTACTCCTCTCATGAGCCCAAACAAGTTTCTAAAAGCATGAGTTTGCATCTACTTTACTTTTGGAGAAAATTCAAAACATTCATTATTCAATAGAGCCCAATAGCAAAAATCAGGTTTTGAATGAAGAATCACATTTCTTGGTAGAATCATGCAGGATTGAAATTTTTGATGGTTTTTTACTCCTCTCAACAGCCCAAACAAGTTTCTAAAAGGATGAGTTTGCAACTGCTTTACTTTTGGAGAAAATTCAAAACATTCATTATTCAATAGGGCCCAAACTATCAAAAACCAGCGGTTTCAATGAACACACATTTCTTGGTAGAATCATGCAGGACTGAAATTTTTGATGTTTTTCTACTCCTCTCATGAGCCCAAACAAGTCTCTAAAAGCATGAGTTTGCAACTACTTTACTTTTGGAGAAAATTCAAAACATTCATTATTCTATAGAGCCCAATAGCAAAAATCAGGTTTTGAATGAAGAATCACATTTCTTGGTAGAATCATGCAGGATTGAAATTTTTGATGGTTTTTTACTCCTCTCTACAGCCCAAACAAGTTTCTAAAAGGATGAGTTTGCAACTGCTTTACTTTTGGAGAAAATTCAAAACATTCATTATTCAATAGGGCACAAACTATCAAAAACCAGCGGTTTGAATGAACACACATTTCTTGGTAGAATCATGCAGGACTCAAATTTTTGATGTTTTTCTACTCCTCTCATGAGCCCAAACAAGTTTCTAAAAGCATGAGTTTGCAACTACTTTACTTTTGGAGAAAATTCAAAACATTCATTATTCAATAGAGCCCAATAGCAAAATTCAGGTTTTGAATGAAGAATCACATTTCTTGGTAGAATCATGCAGGATTGAAATTTTTGATGGTTTTTTACTCCTCTCAACAGCCCAAACATGTTTCTAAAAGGATGAGTTTGCAACTACTTTACTTTTGGAGAAAATTCAAAACATTCATTATTCAATAGGGCCCAAACTATCAAAAACCAGCGGTTTCAATGAACACACATTTCTTGGTAGAATCATGCAGGACTGAAATTTTTGATGTTTTTCTACTCCTCTCATGAGCCCAAACAAGTCTCTAAAAGCATGAGTTTGCAACTACTTTACTTTTGGAGAAAATTCAAAACATTCATTATTCAATAGAGCCCAATAGCAAAAATCAGGTTTTGAATGAAGAATCACAGTTCTTGGTAGAATCATGCAGGATTGAAATTTTTGATGGTTTTTTACTCCTCTCAACAGCCCAAACAAGTTTCTAAAAGGATGAGTTTGCAACTACTTTACTTTTGGAGAAAATTCAAAACATTCATTATTCAATAGGGCCCAAACTATCAAAAACCAGCGGTTTCAATGAACACACATTTCTTGGAAGAATCATGCAGGGCTGAAATTTTTGATGTTTTTCTACTCCTCTCATGAGCCCAAACAAGTTTCTAAAAGCATGAGTTTGCAACTACTTTACTTTTGGAGAAAATTCAAAACATTCATTATTCAATAGAGCCCAATAGCAAAAATCAGGTTTTGAATGAAGAATCACAGTTTTTGGTAGAATCATGCAGGATTGAAATTTTTGATGGTTTTTTACTCCTCTCAACAGCCCAAACAAGTTTCTAAAAGGATGAGTTTGCAACTACTTTACTTTTGGAGAAAATTCAAAACATTCATTATTCAATAGAGCCCAATAGCAAAAATCAGGTTTTGAATGAAGAATCACATTTCTTGGTAGAATCATGCAGGATTGAAATTTTTGATGGTTTTTTACTCCTCTCAACAGCCCAAACAAGTTTCTAAAAGGATGAGTTTGCAACTACTTTACTTTTGGAGAAAATTCAAAACATTCATTATTCAATAGGGCCCAAACTATCAAAAACCAGCGGTTTCAATGAACACACATTTCTTGGTAGAATCATGCAGGACTGAAATTTTTGATGTTTTTCTACTCCTCTCATGAGCCCAAACAAGTCTCTAAAAGCATGAGTTTGCAACTACTTTACTTTTGGAGAAAATTCAAAACATTCATTATTCAATAGAGCCCAATAGCAAAAATCAGGTTTTGAATGAAGAATCACATTTCTTGGTAGAATGATGCAGGATTGAAATTTTTGATGGTTTTTTACTCCTCTCTACAGCCCAAACAAGTTTCTAAAAGGATGAGTTTGCAACTGCTTTACTTTTGGAGAAAATTCAAAACATTCATTATTCAATAGGGCCCAAACTATCAAAAACCAGCGGTTTGAATGAACACACATTTCTTGGTAGAATCATGCAGGACTCAAATTTTTGATGTTTTTCTACTCCTCTCATGAGCCCAAACAAGTCTCTAAAAGCATGAGTTTGCAACTACTTTACTTTTGGAGAAAATTCAAAACATTCATTATTCAATAGAGCCCAATAGCAAAAATCAGGTTTTGAATGAAGAATCACATTTCTTGGTAGAATCATGCAGGATTGAAATTTTTGATGGTTTTTTACTCCTCTCAACAGCCCAAACAAGTTTCTAAAAGGATGAGTTTGCAACTACTTTACTTTTGGAGAAAATTCAAAACATTCATTATTCAATAGGGCCCAAACTATCAAAAACCAGCGGTTTCAATGAACACACATTTCTTGGTAGAATCATGCAGGACTGAAATTTTTGATGTTTTTCTACTCCTCTCATGAGCCCAAACAAGTCTCTAAAAGCATGAGTTTGCAACTACTTTACTTTTGGAGAAAATTCAAAACATTCATTATTCAATAGAGCCCAATAGCAAAAATCAGGTTTTGAATGAAGAATCACATTTCTTGGTAGAATCATGCAGGATTGAAATTTTTGATGGCTTTTTACTCCTCTCAACAGCCCAAACAAGTTTCTAAAAGGATGAGTTTGCAACTACTTTACTTTTGGAGAAAATTCAAAACATTCATTATTCAATAGGGCCCAAACTATCAAAAACCAGCGGTTTCAATGAACACACATTTCTTGGAAGAATCATGCAGGACTGAAATTTTTGATGTTTTTCTACTCCTCTCATGAGCCCAAACAAGTCTCTAAAAGCATGAGTTTGCAACTACTTTACTTTTGGAGAAAATTCAAAACATTCATTATTCAATAGAGCCCAATAGCAAAAATCAGGTTTTGAATGAAGAATCACATTTCTTGGTAGAATCATGCAGGATTGAAATTTTTGATGGTTTTTTACTCCTCTCAACAGCCCAAACAAGTTTCTAAAAGGATGAGTTTGCAACTACTTTACTTTTGGAGAAAATTCAAAACATTCATTATTCAATAGGGCCCAAACTATCAAAAACCAGCGGTTTCAATGAACACACATTTCTTGGAAGAATCATGCAGGACTGAAATTTTTGATGTTTTTCTACTCCTCTCATGAGCCCAAACAAGTCTCTAAAAGCATGAGTTTGCAACTACTTTACTTTTGGAGAAAATTCAAAACATTCATTATTCAATAGAGCCCAATAGCAAAAATCAGGTTTTGAATGAAGAATCACATTTCTTGGTAGAATCATGCAGGATTGAAATTTTTGATGGTTTTTTACTCCTCTCAACAGCCCAAACAAGTTTCTAAAAGGATGAGTTTGCAACTACTTTACTTTCGGAGAAAATTCAAAACATTCATTATTCAATAGGGCCCAAACTATCAAAAACCAGCGGTTTCAATGAACACACATTTCTTGGAAGAATCATGCAGGACTGAAATTTTTGATGTTTTTCTACTCCTCTCATGAGCCCAAACAAGTCTCTAAAAGCATGAGTTTGCAACTACTTTACTTTTGGAGAAAATTCAAAACATTCATTATTCAATAGAGCCCAATAGCAAAAATCAGGTTTTGAATGAAGAATCACATTTCTTGGTAGAATCATGCAGGATTGAAATTTTTGATGGTTTTTTACTCCTCTCAACAGCCCAAACAAGTTTCTAAAAGGATGAGTTTGCAACTGCTTTACTTTTGGAGAAAATTCAAAACATTCATTATTCAATAGGGCCCAAACTATCAAAAACCAGCGGTTTCAATGAACACACATTTCTTGGTAGAATCATGCAGGACTGAAATTTTTGATGTTTTTCTACTCCTCTCATGAGCCCAAACAAGTCTCTAAAAGCATGAGTTTGCAACTACTTTACTTTTGGAGAAAATTCAAAACATTCATTATTCTATAGAGCCCAATAGCAAAAATCAGGTTTTGAATGAAGAATCACATTTCTTGGTAGAATCATGCAGGATTGAAATTTTTGATGGTTTTTTACTCCTCTCTACAGCCCAAACAAGTTTCTAAAAGGATGAGTTTGCAACTGCTTTACTTTTGGAGAAAATTCAAAACATTCATTATTCAATAGGGCCCAAACTATCAAAAACCAGCGGTTTGAATGAACACACATTTCTTGGTAGAATCATGCAGGACTCAAATTTTTGATGTTTTTCTACTCCTCTCATGAGCCCAAACAAGTTTCTAAAAGCATGAGTTTGCAACTACTTTACTTTTGGAGAAAATTCAAAACATTCATTATTCAATAGAGCCCAATAGCAAAATTCAGGTTTTGAATGAAGAATCACATTTCTTGGTAGAATCATGCAGGATTGAAATTTTTGATGGTTTTTTACTCCTCTCAACAGCCCAAACAAGTTTCTAAAAGGATGAGTTTGCAACTACTTTACTTTTGGAGAAAATTCAAAACATTCATTATTCAATAGGGCCCAAACTATCAAAAACCAGCGGTTTCAATGAACACACATTTCTTGGTAGAATCATGCAGGACTGAAATTTTTGATGTTTTTCTACTCCTCTCATGAGCCCAAACAAGTCTCTAAAAGCATGAGTTTGCAACTACTTTACTTTTGGAGAAAATTCAAAACATTCATTATTCAATAGAGCCCAATAGCAAAAATCAGGTTTTGAATGAAGAATCACATTTCTTGGTAGAATCATGCAGGATTGAAATTTTTGATGGTTTTTTACTCCTCTCAACAGCCCAAACAAGTTTCTAAAAGGATGAGTTTGCAACTACTTTACTTTTGGAGAAAATTCAAAACATTCATTATTCAATAGGGCCCAAACTATCAAAAACCAGCGGTTTCAATGAACACACATTTCTTGGAAGAATCATGCAGGGCTGAAATTTTTGATGTTTTTCTACTCCTCTCATGAGCCCAAACAAGTTTCTAAAAGCATGAGTTTGCAACTACTTTACTTTTGGAGAAAATTCAAAACATTCATTATTCAATAGAGCCCAATAGCAAAAATCAGGTTTTGAATGAAGAATCACAGTTCTTGGTAGAATCATGCAGGATTGAAATTTTTGATGGTTTTTTACTCCTCTCAACAGCCCAAACAAGTTTCTAAAAGGATGAGTTTGCAACTACTTTACTTTTGGAGAAAATTCAAAACATTCATTATTCAATAGAGCCCAATAGCAAAAATCAGGTTTTGAATGAAGAATCACATTTCTTGGTAGAATCATGCAGGATTGAAATTTTTGATGGTTTTTTACTCCTCTCAACAGCCCAAACAAGTTTCTAAAAGGATGAGTTTGCAACTACTTTACTTTTGGAGAAAATTCAAAACATTCATTATTCAATAGGGCCCAAACTATCAAAAACCAGCGGTTTCAATGAACACACATTTCTTGGTAGAATCATGCAGGACTGAAATTTTTGATGTTTTTCTACTCCTCTCATGAGCCCAAACAAGTCTCTAAAGGCATGAGTTTGCAACTACTTTACTTTTGGAGAAAATTCAAAACATTCATTATTCAATAGAGCCCAATAGCAAAAATCAGGTTTTGAATGAAGAATCACATTTCTTGGTAGAATCATGCAGGATTGAAATTTTTGATGGTTTTTTACTCCTCTCAACAGCCCAAACAAGTTTCTAAAAGGATGAGTTTGCAACTGCTTTACTTTTGGAGAAAATTCAAAACATTCATTATTCAATAGGGCCCAAACTATCAAAAACCAGCGGTTTCAATGAACACACATTTCTTGGTAGAATCATGCAGGACTGAAATTTTTGATGTTTTTCTACTCCTCTCATGAGCCCAAACAAGTCTCTAAAAGCATGAGTTTGCAACTACTTTACTTTTGGAGAAAATTCAAAACATTCATTATTCAATAGAGCACAATAGCAAAAATCAGGTTTTGAATGAAGAATCACATTTCTTGGTAGAATCATGCAGGATTGAAATTTTTGATGGTTTTTTACTCCTCTCAACAGCCCAAACAAGTTTCTAAAAGGATGAGTTTGCAACTACTTTACTTTTGGAGAAAATTCAAAACATTCATTATTCAATAGGGCCCAAACTATCAAAAACCAGCGGTTTCAATGAACACACATTTCTTGGTAGAATCATGCAGGACTGAAATTTTTGATGTTTTTCTACTCCTCTCATGAGCCCAAACAAGTTTCTAAAAGCATGAGTTTGCAACTACTTTACTTTTGGAGAAAATTCAAAACATTCACTATTCAATAGAGCCCAATAGCAAAAATCAGGTTTTGAATGAAGAATCACATTTCTTGGTAAAATCATGCAGGATTGAAATTTTTGATGGTTTTTTACTCCTCTCAACAGCCCAAACAAGTTTCTAAAAGGATGAGTTTGCAACTACTTTACTTTTGGAGAAAATTCAAAACATTCATTATTCAATAGGGCCCAAACTATCAAAAACCAGCGGTTTCAATGAACACACATTTCTTGGTAGAATCATGCAGGACTGAAATTTTTGATGTTTTTCTACTCCTCTCATGAGCCCAAACAAGTCTCTAAAAGCATGAGTTTGCAACTACTTTACTTTTGGAGAAAATTCAAAACATTCATTATTCAATAGAGCCCAATAGCAAAAATCAGGTTTTGAATGAAGAATCACATTTCTTGGTAGAATGATGCAGGATTGAAATTTTTGATGGTTTTTTACTCCTCTCTACAGCCCAAACAAGTTTCTAAAAGGATGAGTTTGCAACTGCTTTACTTTTGGAGAAAATTCAAAACATTCATTATTCAATAGGGCCCAAACTATCAAAAACCAGCGGTTTGAATGAACACACATTTCTTGGTAGAATCATGCAGGACTCAAATTTTTGATGTTTTTCTACTCCTCTCATGAGCCCAAACAAGTCTCTAAAAGCATGAGTTTGCAACTACTTTACTTTTGGAGAAAATTCAAAACATTCATTATTCAATAGAGCCCAATAGCAAAAATCAGGTTTTGAATGAAGAATCACATTTCTTGGTAGAATCATGCAGGATTGAAATTTTTGATGGTTTTTTACTCCTCTCAACAGCCCAAACAAGTTTCTAAAAGGATGAGTTTGCAACTGCTTTACTTTTGGAGAAAATTCAAAACATTCATTATTCAATAGGGCCCAAACTATCAAAAACCAGCAGTTTCAATGAACACACATTTCTTGGTAGAATCATGCAGGACTGAAATTTTTGATGTTTTTCTACTCCTCTCATGAGCCCAAACAAGTCTCTAAAAGCATGAGTTTGCAACTACTTTACTTTTGGAGAAAATTCAAAACATTCATTATTCAATAGAGCCCAATAGCAAAAATCAGGTTTTGAATGAAGAATCACATTTCTTGGTAGAATCATGCAGGATTGAAATTTTTGATGGTTTTTTACTCCTCTCTACAGCCCAAACAAGTTTCTAAAAGGATGAGTTTGCAACTGCTTTACTTTTGGAGAAAATTCAAAACATTCATTATTCAATAGGGCACAAACTATCAAAAACCAGCGGTTTGAATGAACACACATTTCTTGGTAGAATCATGCAGGACTCAAATTTTTGATGTTTTTCTACTCCTCTCATGAGCCCAAACAAGTTTCTAAAAGCATGAGTTTGCAACTACTTTACTTTTGGAGAAAATTCAAAACATTCATTATTCAATAGAGCCCAATAGCAAAATTCAGGTTTTGAATGAAGAATCACATTTCTTGGTAGAATCATGCAGGATTGAAATTTTTGATGGTTTTTTACTCCTCTCAACAGCCCAAACAAGTTTCTAAAAGGATGAGTTTGCAACTACTTTACTTTTGGAGAAAATTCAAAACATTCATTATTCAATAGGGCCCAAACTATCAAAAACCAGCGGTTTCAATGAACACACATTTCTTGGTAGAATCATGCAGGACTGAAATTTTTGATGTTTTTCTACTCCTCTCATGAGCCCAAACAAGTCTCTAAAAGCATGAGTTTGCAACTACTTTACTTTTGGAGAAAATTCAAAACATTCATTATTCAATAGAGCCCAATAGCAAAAATCAGGTTTTGAATGAAGAATCACAGTTCTTGGTAGAATCATGCAGGATTGAAATTTTTGATGGTTTTTTACTCCTCTCAACAGCCCAAACAAGTTTCTAAAAGGATGAGTTTGCAACTACTTTACTTTTGGAGAAAATTCAAAACATTCATTATTCAATAGGGCCCAAACTATCAAAAACCAGCGGTTTCAATGAACACACATTTCTTGGAAGAATCATGCAGGGCTGAAATTTTTGATGTTTTTCTACTCCTCTCATGAGCCCAAACAAGTTTCTAAAAGCATGAGTTTGCAACTACTTTACTTTTGGAGAAAATTCAAAACATTCATTATTCAATAGAGCCCAATAGCAAAAATCAGGTTTTGAATGAAGAATCACAGTTCTTGGTAGAATCATGCAGGATTGAAATTTTTGATGGTTTTTTACTCCTCTCAACAGCCCAAACAAGTTTCTAAAAGGATGAGTTTGCAACTACTTTACTTTTGGAGAAAATTCAAAACATTCATTATTCAATAGAGCCCAATAGCAAAAATCAGGTTTTGAATGAAGAATCACATTTCTTGGTAGAATCATGCAGGATTGAAATTTTTGATGGTTTTTTACTCCTCTCAACAGCCCAAACAAGTTTCTAAAAGGATGAGTTTGCAACTACTTTACTTTTGGAGAAAATTCAAAACATTCATTATTCAATAGGGCCCAAACTATCAAAAACCAGCGGTTTCAATGAACACACATTTCTTGGAAGAATCATGCAGGGCTGAAATTTTTGATGTTTTTCTACTCCTCTCATGAGCCCAAACAAGTTTCTAAAAGCATGAGTTTGCAACTACTTTACTTTTGGAGAAAATTCAAAACATTCATTATTCAATAGAGCCCAATAGCAAAAATCAGGTTTTGAATGAAGAATCACAGTTCTTGGTAGAATCATGCAGGATTGAAATTTTTGATGGTTTTTTACTCCTCTCAACAGCCCAAACAAGTTTCTAAAAGGATGAGTTTGCAACTACTTTACTTTTGGAGAAAATTCAAAACATTCATTATTCAATAGAGCCCAATAGCAAAAATCAGGTTTTGAATGAAGAATCACATTTCTTGGTAGAATCATGCAGGATTGAAATTTTTGATGGTTTTTTACTCCTCTCAACAGCCCAAACAAGTTTCTAAAAGGATGAGTTTGCAACTACTTTACTTTTGGAGAAAATTCAAAACATTCATTATTCAATAGGGCCCAAACTATCAAAAACCAGCGGTTTCAATGAACACACATTTCTTGGTAGAATCATGCAGGACTGAAATTTTTGATGTTTTTCTACTCCTCTCATGAGCCCAAACAAGTCTCTAAAAGCATGAGTTTGCAACTACTTTACTTTTGGAGAAAATTCAAAACATTCATTATTCAATAGAGCCCAATAGCAAAAATCAGGTTTTGAATGAAGAATCACATTTCTTGGTAAAATCATGCAGGATTGAAATTTTTGATGGTTTTTTACTCCTCTCAACAACCCAAACAAGTTTCTAAAAGGATGAGTTTGCAACTACTTTACTTTTGGAGAAAATTCAAAACATTCATTATTCAATAGGGCCCAAACTATCAAAAACCAGCGGTTTCAATGAACACACATTTCTTGGTAGAATCATGCAGGACTGAAATTTTTGATGTTTTTCTACTCCTCTCATGAGCCCAAACAAGTCTCTAAAAGCATGAGTTTGCAACTACTTTACTTTTGGAGAAAATTCAAAACATTCATTATTCAATAGAGCCCAATAGCAAAAATCAGGTTTTGAATGAAGAATCACATTTCTTGGTAGAATCATGCAGGATTGAAATTTTTGATGGTTTTTTACTCCTCTCAACAGCCCAAACAAGTTTCTAAAAGGATGAGTTTGCAACTACTTTACTTTTGGAGAAAATTCAAAACATTCATTATTCAATAGGGCCCAAACTATCAAAAAACAGCGGTTTCAATGAACACACATTTCTTGGTAGAATCATGCAGGACTGAAATTTTTGATGTTTTTCTACTCCTCTCATGAGCCCAAACAAGTTTCTAAAAGCATGAGTTTGCAACTACTTTACTTTTGGAGAAAATTCAAAACA
This sequence comes from Dendrobates tinctorius, assembly GCF_039654945.1. Classification (NCBI taxonomy): domain Eukaryota; kingdom Metazoa; phylum Chordata; class Amphibia; order Anura; family Dendrobatidae; genus Dendrobates; species Dendrobates tinctorius. Next base: position 251,617 of record NW_027362006.1, on the reverse strand, counting down.
TTCACTATTCAATAGAGCCCAATAGCAAAAATCAGGTTTTGAATGAAGAATCACATTTCTTGGTAAAATCATGCAGGATTGAAATTTTTGATGGTTTTTTACTCCTCTCAACAGCCCAAACAAGTTTCTAAAAGGATGAGTTTGCAACTACTTTACTTTTGGAGAAAATTCAAAACATTCATTATTCAATAGGGCCCAAACTATCAAAAACCAGCGGTTTCAATGAACACACATTTCTTGGTAGAATCATGCAGGACTGAAATTTTTGATGTTTTTCTACTCCTCTCATGAGCCCAAACAAGTCTCTAAAAGCATGAGTTTGCAACTACTTTACTTTTGGAGAAAATTCAAAACATTCATTATTCAATAGAGCCCAATAGCAAAAATCAGGTTTTGAATGAAGAATCACATTTCTTGGTAGAATGATGCAGGATTGAAATTTTTGATGGTTTTTTACTCCTCTCTACAGCCCAAACAAGTTTCTAAAAGGATGAGTTTGCAACTGCTTTACTTTTGGAGAAAATTCAAAACATTCATTATTCAATAGGGCCCAAACTATCAAAAACCAGCGGTTTGAATGAACACACATTTCTTGGTAGAATCATGCAGGACTCAAATTTTTGATGTTTTTCTACTCCTCTCATGAGCCCAAACAAGTCTCTAAAAGCATGAGTTTGCAACTACTTTACTTTTGGAGAAAATTCAAAACATTCATTATTCAATAGAGCCCAATAGCAAAAATCAGGTTTTGAATGAAGAATCACATTTCTTGGTAGAATCATGCAGGATTGAAATTTTTGATGGTTTTTTACTCCTCTCAACAGCCCAAACAAGTTTCTAAAAGGATGAGTTTGCAACTGCTTTACTTTTGGAGAAAATTCAAAACATTCATTATTCAATAGGGCCCAAACTATCAAAAACCAGCGGTTTCAATGAACACACATTTCTTGGTAGAATCATGCAGGACTGAAATTTTTGATGTTTTTCTACTCCTCTCATGAGCCCAAACAAGTCTCTAAAAGCATGAGTTTGCAACTACTTTACTTTTGGAGAAAATTCAAAACATTCATTATTCAATAGAGCCCAATAGCAAAAATCAGGTTTTGAATGAAGAATCACATTTCTTGGTAGAATCATGCAGGATTGAAATTTTTGATGGTTTTTTACTCCTCTCAACAGCCCAAACAAGTTTCTAAAAGGATGAGTTTGCAACTACTTTACTTTTGGAGAAAATTCAAAACATTCATTATTCAATAGGGCCCAAACTATCAAAAACCAGCGGTTTCAATGAACACACATTTCTTGGTAGAATCATGCAGGACTGAAATTTTTGATGTTTTTCTACTCCTCTCATGAGCCCAAACAAGTCTCTAAAAGCATGAGTTTGCAACTACTTTACTTTTGGAGAAAATTCAAAACATTCATTATTCAATAGAGCCCAATAGCAAAAATCAGGTTTTGAATGAAGAATCACATTTCTTGGTAGAATGATGCAGGATTGAAATTTTTGATGGTTTTTTACTCCTCTCTACAGCCCAAACAAGTTTCTAAAAGGATGAGTTTGCAACTGCTTTACTTTTGGAGAAAATTCAAAACATTCATTATTCAATAGGGCCCAAACTATCAAAAACCAGCGGTTTGAATGAACACACATTTCTTGGTAGAATCATGCAGGACTCAAATTTTTGATGTTTTTCTACTCCTCTCATGAGCCCAAACAAGTCTCTAAAAGCATGAGTTTGCAACTACTTTACTTTTGGAGAAAATTCAAAACATTCATTATTCAATAGAGCCCAATAGCAAAAATCAGGTTTTGAATGAAGAATCACATTTCTTGGTAGAATCATGCAGGATTGAAATTTTTGATGGTTTTTTACTCCTCTCAACAGCCCAAACAAGTTTCTAAAAGGATGAGTTTGCAACTGCTTTACTTTTGGAGAAAATTCAAAACATTCATTATTCAATAGGGCCCAAACTATCAAAAACCAGCGGTTTCAATGAACACACATTTCTTGGTAGAATCATGCAGGACTGAAATTTTTGATGTTTTTCTACTCCTCTCATGAGCCCAAACAAGTCTCTAAAAGCATGAGTTTGCAACTACTTTACTTTTGGAGAAAATTCAAAACATTCATTATTCAATAGAGCCCAATAGCAAAAATCAGGTTTTGAATGAAGAATCACATTTCTTGGTAGAATCATGCAGGATTGAAATTTTTGATGGTTTTTTACTCCTCTCTACAGCCCAAACAAGTTTCTAAAAGGATGAGTTTGCAACTGCTTTACTTTTGGAGAAAATTCAAAACATTCATTATTCAATAGGGCACAAACTATCAAAAACCAGCGGTTTGAATGAACACACATTTCTTGGTAGAATCATGCAGGACTCAAATTTTTGATGTTTTTCTACTCCTCTCATGAGCCCAAACAAGTTTCTAAAAGCATGAGTTTGCAACTACTTTACTTTTGGAGAAAATTCAAAACATTCATTATTCAATAGAGCCCAATAGCAAAATTCAGGTTTTGAATGAAGAATCACATTTCTTGGTAGAATCATGCAGGATTGAAATTTTTGATGGTTTTTTACTCCTCTCAACAGCCCAAACAAGTTTCTAAAAGGATGAGTTTGCAACTACTTTACTTTTGGAGAAAATTCAAAACATTCATTATTCAATAGGGCCCAAACTATCAAAAACCAGCGGTTTCAATGAACACACATTTCTTGGTAGAATCATGCAGGACTGAAATTTTTGATGTTTTTCTACTCCTCTCATGAGCCCAAACAAGTCTCTAAAAGCATGAGTTTGCAACTACTTTACTTTTGGAGAAAATTCAAAACATTCATTATTCAATAGAGCCCAATAGCAAAAATCAGGTTTTGAATGAAGAATCACAGTTCTTGGTAGAATCATGCAGGATTGAAATTTTTGATGGTTTTTTACTCCTCTCAACAGCCCAAACAAGTTTCTAAAAGGATGAGTTTGCAACTACTTTACTTTTGGAGAAAATTCAAAACATTCATTATTCAATAGGGCCCAAACTATCAAAAACCAGCGGTTTCAATGAACACACATTTCTTGGAAGAATCATGCAGGGCTGAAATTTTTGATGTTTTTCTACTCCTCTCATGAGCCCAAACAAGTTTCTAAAAGCATGAGTTTGCAACTACTTTACTTTTGGAGAAAATTCAAAACATTCATTATTCAATAGAGCCCAATAGCAAAAATCAGGTTTTGAATGAAGAATCACAGTTCTTGGTAGAATCATGCAGGATTGAAATTTTTGATGGTTTTTTACTCCTCTCAACAGCCCAAACAAGTTTCTAAAAGGATGAGTTTGCAACTACTTTACTTTTGGAGAAAATTCAAAACATTCATTATTCAATAGAGCCCAATAGCAAAAATCAGGTTTTGAATGAAGAATCACATTTCTTGGTAGAATCATGCAGGATTGAAATTTTTGATGGTTTTTTACTCCTCTCAACAGCCCAAACAAGTTTCTAAAAGGATGAGTTTGCAACTACTTTACTTTTGGAGAAAATTCAAAACATTCATTATTCAATAGGGCCCAAACTATCAAAAACCAGCGGTTTCAATGAACACACATTTCTTGGAAGAATCATGCAGGGCTGAAATTTTTGATGTTTTTCTACTCCTCTCATGAGCCCAAACAAGTTTCTAAAAGCATGAGTTTGCAACTACTTTACTTTTGGAGAAAATTCAAAACATTCATTATTCAATAGAGCCCAATAGCAAAAATCAGGTTTTGAATGAAGAATCACAGTTCTTGGTAGAATCATGCAGGATTGAAATTTTTGATGGTTTTTTACTCCTCTCAACAGCCCAAACAAGTTTCTAAAAGGATGAGTTTGCAACTACTTTACTTTTGGAGAAAATTCAAAACATTCATTATTCAATAGAGCCCAATAGCAAAAATCAGGTTTTGAATGAAGAATCACATTTCTTGGTAGAATCATGCAGGATTGAAATTTTTGATGGTTTTTTACTCCTCTCAACAGCCCAAACAAGTTTCTAAAAGGATGAGTTTGCAACTACTTTACTTTTGGAGAAAATTCAAAACATTCATTATTCAATAGGGCCCAAACTATCAAAAACCAGCGGTTTCAATGAACACACATTTCTTGGTAGAATCATGCAGGACTGAAATTTTTGATGTTTTTCTACTCCTCTCATGAGCCCAAACAAGTCTCTAAAAGCATGAGTTTGCAACTACTTTACTTTTGGAGAAAATTCAAAACATTCATTATTCAATAGAGCCCAATAGCAAAAATCAGGTTTTGAATGAAGAATCACATTTCTTGGTAAAATCATGCAGGACTGAAATTTTTGATGGTTTTTTACTCCTCTCAACAACCCAAACAAGTTTCTAAAAGGATGAGTTTGCAACTACTTTACTTTTGGAGAAAATTCAAAACATTCATTATTCAATAGGGCCCAAACTATCAAAAACCAGCGGTTTCAATGAACACACATTTCTTGGTAGAATCATGCAGGACTGAAATTTTTGATGTTTTTCTACTCCTCTCATGAGCCCAAACAAGTCTCTAAAAGCATGAGTTTGCAACTACTTTACTTTTGGAGAAAATTCAAAACATTCATTATTCAATAGAGCCCAATAGCAAAAATCAGGTTTTGAATGAAGAATCACATTTCTTGGTAGAATCATGCAGGATTGAAATTTTTGATGGTTTTTTACTCCTCTCAACAGCCCAAACAAGTTTCTAAAAGGATGAGTTTGCAACTACTTTACTTTTGGAGAAAATTCAAAACATTCATTATTCAATAGGGCCCAAACTATCAAAAACCAGCGGTTTGAATGAACACACATTTCTTGGTAGAATCATGCAGGACTGAAATTTTTGATGTTTTTCTACTCCTCTCATGAGCCCAAACAAGTCTCTAAAAGCATGAGTTTGCAACTACTTTACTTTTGGAGAAAATTCAAAACATTCATTATTCAATAGAGCCCAATAGCAAAAATCAGGTTTTGAATGAAGAATCACATTTCTTGGTAGAAGCATGCAGGATTGAAATTTTTGATGGTTTTTTACTCCTCTCAACAGCCCAAACAAGTTTCTAAAAGGATGAGTTTGCAACTACTTTACTTTTGGAGAAAATTCAAAACATTCATTATTCAATAGGGCCCAAACTATCAAAAACCAGCGGTTTCAATGAACACACATTTCTTGGTAGAATCATGCAGGACTGAAATTTTTGATGTTTTTCTACTCCTCTCATGAGCCCAAACAAGTCTCTAAAAGCATGAGTTTGCAACTACTTTACTTTTGGAGAAAATTCAAAACATTCATTATTCAATAGAGCCCAATAGCAAAAATCAGGTTTTGAATGAAGAATCACATTTCTTGGTAGAATCATGCAGGATTGAAATTTTTGATGGCTTTTTACTCCTCTCAACAGCCCAAACAAGTTTCTAAAAGGATGAGTTTGCAACTACTTTACTTTTGGAGAAAATTCAAAACATTCATTATTCAATAGGGCCCAAACTATCAAAAACCAGCGGTTTCAATGAACACACATTTCTTGGAAGAATCATGCAGGACTGAAATTTTTGATGTTTTTCTACTCCTCTCATGAGCCCAAACAAGTCTCTAAAAGCATGAGTTTGCAACTACTTTACTTTTGGAGAAAATTCAAAACATTCATTATTCAATAGAGCCCAATAGCAAAAATCAGGTTTTGAATGAAGAATCACATTTCTTGGTAGAATCATGCAGGATTGAAATTTTTGATGGTTTTTTACTCCTCTCAACAGCCCAAACAAGTTTCTAAAAGGATGAGTTTGCAACTACTTTACTTTTGGAGAAAATTCAAAACATTCATTATTCAATAGGGCCCAAACTATCAAAAACCAGCGGTTTCAATGAACACACATTTCTTGGAAGAATCATGCAGGACTGAAATTTTTGATGTTTTTCTACTCCTCTCATGAGCCCAAACAAGTCTCTAAAAGCATGAGTTTGCAACTACTTTACTTTTGGAGAAAATTCAAAACATTCATTATTCAATAGAGCCCAATAGCAAAAATCAGGTTTTGAATGAAGAATCACATTTCTTGGTAGAATCATGCAGGATTGAAATTTTTGATGGTTTTTTACTCCTCTCAACAGCCCAAACAAGTTTCTAAAAGGATGAGTTTGCAACTACTTTACTTTTGGAGAAAATTCAAAACATTCATTATTCAATAGGGCCCAAACTATCAAAAACCAGCGGTTTGAATGAACACACATTTCTTGGTAGAATCATGCAGGACTGAAATTTTTGATGTTTTTCTACTCCTCTCATGAGCCCAAACAAGTCTCTAAAAGCATGAGTTTGCAACTACTTTACTTTTGGAGAAAATTCAAAACATTCATTATTCAATAGAGCCCAATAGCAAAAATCAGGTTTTGAATGAAGAATCACATTTCTTGGTAGAAGCATGCAGGATTGAAATTTTTGATGGTTTTTTACTCCTCTCAACAGCCCAAACAAGTTTCTAAAAGGATGAGTTTGCAACTACTTTACTTTTGGAGAAAATTCAAAACATTCATTATTCAATAGGGCCCAAACTATCAAAAACCAGCGGTTTCAATGAACACACATTTCTTGGTAGAATCATGCAGGACTGAAATTTTTGATGTTTTTCTACTCCTCTCATGAGCCCAAACAAGTCTCTAAAAGCATGAGTTTGCAACTACTTTACTTTTGGAGAAAATTCAAAACATTCATTATTCAATAGAGCCCAATAGCAAAAATCAGGTTTTGAATGAAGAATCACATTTCTTGGTAGAATCATGCAGGATTGAAATTTTTGATGGCTTTTTACTCCTCTCAACAGCCCAAACAAGTTTCTAAAAGGATGAGTTTGCAACTACTTTACTTTTGGAGAAAATTCAAAACATTCATTATTCAATAGGGCCCAAACTATCAAAAACCAGCGGTTTCAATGAACACACATTTCTTGGAAGAATCATGCAGGACTGAAATTTTTGATGTTTTTCTACTCCTCTCATGAGCCCAAACAAGTCTCTAAAAGCATGAGTTTGCAACTACTTTACTTTTGGAGAAAATTCAAAACATTCATTATTCAATAGAGCCCAATAGCAAAAATCAGGTTTTGAATGAAGAATCACATTTCTTGGTAGAATCATGCAGGATTGAAATTTTTGATGGTTTTTTACTCCTCTCAACAGCCCAAACAAGTTTCTAAAAGGATGAGTTTGCAACTACTTTACTTTTGGAGAAAATTCAAAACATTCATTATTCAATAGGGCCCAAACTATCAAAAACCAGCGGTTTCAATGAACACACATTTCTTGGAAGAATCATGCAGGACTGAAATTTTTGATGTTTTTCTACTCCTCTCATGAGCCCAAACAAGTCTCTAAAAGCATGAGTTTGCAACTACTTTACTTTTGGAGAAAATTCAAAACATTCATTATTCAATAGAGCCCAATAGCAAAAATCAGGTTTTGAATGAAGAATCACATTTCTTGGTAGAATCATGCAGGATTGAAATTTTTGATGGTTTTTTACTCCTCTCAACAGCCCAAACAAGTTTCTAAAAGGATGAGTTTGCAACTACTTTACTTTCGGAGAAAATTCAAAACATTCATTATTCAATAGGGCCCAAACTATCAAAAACCAGCGGTTTCAATGAACACACATTTCTTGGAAGAATCATGCAGGACTGAAATTTTTGATGTTTTTCTACTCCTCTCATGAGCCCAAACAAGTCTCTAAAAGCATGAGTTTGCAACTACTTTACTTTTGGAGAAAATTCAAAACATTCATTATTCAATAGAGCCCAATAGCAAAAATCAGGTTTTGAATGAAGAATCACATTTCTTGGAAGAAGCATGCAGGATTGAAATTTTTGATGGTTTTTTACTCCTCTCAACAGCCCAAACAAGTTTCTAAAAGGATGAGTTTGCAACTACTTTACTTTTGGAGAAAATTCAAAACATTCATTATTCAATAGGGCCCAAACTATCAAAAACCAGCGGTTTCAATGAACACACATTTCTTGGTAGAATCATGCAGGACTGAAGTTTTTGATGTTTTTCTACTCCTCTCATGAGCCCAAACAAGTCTCTAAAAGCATGAGTTTGCAACTACTTTACTTTTGGAGAAAATTCAAAACATTCATTATTCAATAGAGCCCAATAGCAAAAATCAGGTTTTGAATGAAGAATCACATTTCTTGGTAGAATGATGCAGGATTGAAATTTTTGATGGTTTTTTACTCCTCTCTACAGCCCAAACAAGTTTCTAAAAGGATGAGTTTGCAACTGCTTTACTTTTGGAGAAAATTCAAAACATTCATTATTCAATAGGGCCCAAACTATCAAAAACCAGCGGTTTGAATGAACACACATTTCTTGGTAGAATCATGCAGGACTCAAATTTTTGATGTTTTTCTACTCCTCTCATGAGCCCAAACAAGTCTCTAAAAGCATGAGTTTGCAACTACTTTACTTTTGGAGAAAATTCAAAACATTCATTATTCAATAGAGCCCAATAGCAAAAATCAGGTTTTGAATGAAGAATCACATTTCTTGGTAGAATCATGCAGGATTGAAATTTTTGATGGTTTTTTACTCCTCTCAACAGCCCAAACAAGTTTCTAAAAGGATGAGTTTGCAACTACTTTACTTTTGGAGAAAATTCAAAACATTCATTATTCAATAGAGCCCAATAGCAAAAATCAGGTTTTGAATGAAGAATCACATTTCTTGGTAGAATCATGCAGGATTGAAATTTTTGATGGTTTTTTACTCCTCTCAACAGCCCAAACAAGTTTCTAAAAGGATGAGTTTGCAACTACTTTACTTTTGGAGAAAATTCAAAACATTCATTATTCAATAGGGCCCAAACTATCAAAAACCAGCGGTTTCAATGAACACACATTTCTTGGTAGAATCATGCAGGACTGAAATTTTTGATGTTTTTCTACTCCTCTCATAAGCCCAAACAAGTCTCTAAAAGCATGAGTTTGCAACTACTTTACTTTTGGAGAAAATTCAAAACATTCATTATTCAATAGAGCCCAATAGCAAAAATCAGGTTTTGAATGAAGAATCACATTTCTTGGTAAAATCATGCAGGATTGAAATTTTTGATGGTTTTTTACTCCTCTCAACAGCCCAAACAAGTTTCTAAAAGGATGAGTTTGCAACTACTTTACTTTTGGAGAAAATTCAAAACATTCATTATTCAATAGGGCCCAAACTATCAAAAACCAGCGGTTTGAATGAACACACATTTCTTGGTAGAATCATGCAGGACTGAAATTTTTGATGTTTTTCTACTCCTCTCATGAGCCCAAACAAGTTTCTAAAAGCATGAGTTTGCAACTACTTTACTTTTGGAGAAAATTCAAAACATTCACTATTCAATAGAGCCCAATAGCAAAAATCAGGTTTTGAATGAAGAATCACATTTCTTGGTAAAATCATGCAGGATTGAAATTTTTGATGGTTTTTTACTCCTCTCAACAGCCCAAACAAGTTTCTAAAAGGATGAGTTTGCAACTACTTTACTTTTGGAGAAAATTCAAAACATTCATTATTCAATAGGGCCCAAACTATCAAAAACCAGCGGTTTCAATGAACACACATTTCTTGGTAGAATCATGCAGGACTGAAATTTTTGATGTTTTTCTACTCCTCTCATGAGCCCAAACAAGTCTCTAAAAGCATGAGTTTGCAACTACTTTACTTTTTGGAGAAAATTCAAAACATTCATTATTCAATAGAGCCCAATAGCAAAAATCAGGTTTTGAATGAAGAATCACATTTCTTGGTAGAATCATGCAGGATTGAAATTTTTGATGGTTTTTTACTCCTCTCAACAGCCCAAACAAGTTTCTAAAAGGATGAGTTTGCAACTACTTTACTTTTGGAGAAAATTCAAAACATTCATTATTCAATAGGGCCCAAACTATCAAAAACCAGCGGTTTGAATGAACACACATTTCTTGGTAGAATCATGCAGGACTGAAATTTTTGATGTTTTTCTACTCCGCTCATGAGCCCAAACAAGTCTCTAAAAGCATGAGTTTGCAACTACTTTACTTTTGGAGAAAATTCAAAACATTCATTATTCAATAGAGCCCAATAGCAAAAATCAGGTTTTGAATGAAGAATCACATTTCTTGGTAGAAGCATGCAGGATTGAAATTTTTGATGGTTTTTTACTCCTCTCAACAGCCCAAACAAGTTTCTAAATGGATGAGTTTGCAACTACTTTACTTTTGGAGAAAATTCAAAACATTCATTATTCAATAGGGCCCAAACTATCAAAAACCAGCGGTTTCAATGAACACACATTTCTTGGTAGAATCATGCAGGACTGAAGTTTTTGATGTTTTTCTACTCCTCTCATGAGCCCAAACAAGTCTCTAAAAGCATGAGTTTGCAACTACTTTACTTTTGGAGAAAATTCAAAACATTCATTATTCAATAGAGCCCAATAGCAAATATCAGGTTTTGAATGAAGAATCACATTTCTTGGTAGAATGATGCAGGATTGAAATTTTTGATGGTTTTTTACTCCTCTCTACAGCCCAAACAAGTTTCTAAAAGGATGAGTTTGCAACTGCTTTACTTTTGGAGAAAATTCAAAACATTCATTATTCAATAGGGCCCAAACTATCAAAAACCAGCGGTTTGAATGAACACACATTTCTTGGTAGAATCATGCAGGACTCAAATTTTTGATGTTTTTCTACTCCTCTCATGAGCCCAAACAAGTCTCTAAAAGCATGAGTTTGCAACTACTTTACTTTGGGAGAAAATTCAAAACATTCATTATTCAATAGAGCCCAATAGCAAAAATCAGGTTTTGAATGAAGAATCACATTTCTTGGTAGAATCATGCAGGATTGAAATTTTTGATGGTTTTTTACTCCTCTCAACAGCCCAAACAAGTTTCTAAAAGGATGAGTTTGCAACTACTTTACTTTTGGAGAAAATTCAAAACATTCATTATTCAATAGGGCCCAAACTATCAAAAACCAGCGGTTTCAATGAACACACATTTCTTGGTAGAATCATGCAGGACTGAAATTTTTGATGTTTTTCTACTCCTCTCATGAGCCCAAACAAGTCTCTAAAAGCATGAGTTTGCAACTACTTTACTTTTGGAGAAAATTCAAAACATTCATTATTCAATAGAGCCCAATAGCAAAAATCAGGTTTTGAATGAAGAATCACATTTCTTGGTAGAATCATGCAGGATTGAAATTTTTGATGGTTTTTTACTCCTCTCAACAGCCCAAACAAGTTTCTAAAAGGATGAGTTTGCAACTACTTTACTTTTGGAGAAAATTCAAAACATTCATTATTCAATAGGGCCCAAACTATCAAAAACCAGCGGTTTCAATAAACACACATTTCTTGGAAGAATCATGCAGGACTGAAATTTTTGATGTTTTTCTACTCCTCTCATGAGCCCAAACAAGTCTCTAAAAGCATGAGTTTGCAACTACTTTACTTTTGGAGAAAATTCAAAACATTCATTATTCAATAGAGCCCAATAGCAAAAATCAGGTTTTGAATGAAGAATCACATTTCTTGGTAGAATCATGCAGGATTGAAATTTTTGATGGTTTTTTACTCCTCTCAACAGCCCAAACAAGTTTCTAAAAGGATGAGTTTGCAACTACTTTACTTTTGGAGAAAATTCAAAACATTCATTATTCAATAGAGCCCAATAGCAAAAATCAGGTTTTGAATGAAGAATCACATTTCTTGGTAGAAGCATGCAGGATTGAAATTTTTGATGGTTTTTTACTCCTCTCAACAGCCCAAACAAGTTTCTAAAAGGATGAGTTTGCAACTACTTTACTTTTGGAGAAAATTCAAAACATTCATTATTCAATAGGGCCCAAACTATCAAAAACCAGCGGTTTCAATGAACACACATTTCTTGGTAGAATCATGCAGGACTGAAGTTTTTGATGTTTTTCTACTCCTCTCATGAGCCCAAACAAGTCTCTAAAAGCATGAGTTTGCAACTACTTTACTTTTGGAGAAAATTCAAAACATTCATTATTCAATAGAGCCCAATAGCAAAAATCAGGTTTTGAATGAAGAATCACATTTCTTGGTAGAATGATGCAGGATTGAAATTTTTGATGGTTTTTTACTCCTCTCTACAGCCCAAACAAGTTTCTAAAAGGATGAGTTTGCAACTGCTTTACTTTTGGAGAAAATTCAAAACATTCATTATTCAATAGGGCCCAAACTATCAAAAACCAGCGGTTTGAATGAACACACATTTCTTGGTAGAATCATGCAGGACTCAAATTTTTGATGTTTTTCTACTCCTCTCATGAGCCCAAACAAGTCTCTAAAAGCATGAGTTTGCAACTACTTTACTTTTGGAGAAAATTCAAAACATTCATTATTCAATAGAGCCCAATAGCAAAAATCAGGTTTTGAATGAAGAATCACATTTCTTGGTAGAATCATGCAGGATTGAAATTTTTGATGGTTTTTTACTCCTCTCAACAGCCCAAACAAGTTTCTAAAAGGATGAGTTTGCAACTACTTTACTTTTGGAGAAAATTCAAAACATTCATTATTCAATAGAGCCCAATAGCAAAAATCAGGTTTTGAATGAAGAATCACATTTCTTGGTAGAATCATGCAGGATTGAAATTTTTGATGGTTTTTTACTCCTCTCAACAGCCCAAACAAGTTTCTAAAAGGATGAGTTTGCAACTACTTTACTTTTGGAGAAAATTCAAAACATTCATTATTCAATAGGGCCCAAACTATCAAAAACCAGCGGTTTCAATGAACACACATTTCTTGGTAGAATCATGCAGGACTGAAATTTTTGATGTTTTTCTACTCCTCTCATAAGCCCAAACAAGTCTCTAAAAGCATGAGTTTGCAACTACTTTACTTTTGGAGAAAATTCAAAACATTCATTATTCAATAGAGCCCAATAGCAAAAATCAGGTTTTGAATGAAGAATCACATTTCTTGGTAAAATCATGCAGGATTGAAATTTTTGATGGTTTTTTACTCCTCTCAACAGCCCAAACAAGTTTCTAAAAGGATGAGTTTGCAACTACTTTACTTTTGGAGAAAATTCAAAACATTCATTATTCAATAGGGCCCAAACTATCAAAAACCAGCGGTTTGAATGAACACACATTTCTTGGTAGAATCATGCAGGACTGAAATTTTTGATGTTTTTCTACTCCTCTCATGAGCCCAAACAAGTTTCTAAAAGCATGAGTTTGCAACTACTTTACTTTTGGAGAAAATTCAAAACATTCACTATTCAATAGAGCCCAATAGCAAAAATCAGGTTTTGAATGAAGAATCACATTTCTTGGTAAAATCATGCAGGATTGAAATTTTTGATGGTTTTTTACTCCTCTCAACAGCCCAAACAAGTTTCTAAAAGGATGAGTTTGCAACTACTTTACTTTTGGAGAAAATTCAAAACATTCATTATTCAATAGGGCCCAAACTATCAAAAACCAGCGGTTTCAATGAACACACATTTCTTGGTAGAATCATGCAGGACTGAAATTTTTGATGTTTTTCTACTCCTCTCATGAGCCCAAACAAGTCTCTAAAAGCATGAGTTTGCAACTACTTTACTTTTGGAGAAAATTCAAAACATTCATTATTCAATAGAGCCCAATAGCAAAAATCAGGTTTTGAATGAAGAATCACATTTCTTGGTAAAATCATGCAGGATTGAAATTTTTGATGGTTTTTTACTCCTCTCAGCAGCCCAAACAAGTTTCTAAAAGGATGAGTTTGCAACTACTTTACTTTTGGAGAAAATTCAAAACATTCATTATTCAATAGGGCCCAAACTATCAAAAAACAGCGGTTTCAATGAACACACATTTCTTGGTAGAATCATGCAGGACTGAAATTTTTGATGTTTTTCTACTCCTCTCATGAGCCCAAACAAGTTTCTAAAAGCATGAGTTTGCAACTACTTTACTTTTGGAGAAAATTCAAAACATTCACTATTCAATAGAGCCCAATAGCAAAAATCAGGTTTTGAATGAAGAATCACATTTCTTGGTAAAATCATGCAGGATTGAAATTTTTGATGGTTTTTTACTCCTCTCAACAGCCCAAACAAGTTTCTAAAAGGATGAGTTTGCAACTACTTTACTTTTGGAGAAAATTCAAAACATTCATTATTCAATAGGGCCCAAACTATCAAAAACCAGCGGTTTCAATGAACACACATTTCTTGGTAGAATCATGCAGGACTGAAATTTTTGATGTTTTTCTACTCCTCTCATGAGCCCAAACAAGTCTCTAAAAGCATGAGTTTGCAACTACTTTACTTTTGGAGAAAATTCAAAACATTCATTATTCAATAGAGCCCAATAGCAAAAATCAGGTTTTGAATGAAGAATCACATTTCTTGGTAGAATGATGCAGGATTGAAATTTTTGATGGTTTTTTACTCCTCTCTACAGCCCAAACAAGTTTCTAAAAGGATGAGTTTGCAACTGCTTTACTTTTGGAGAAAATTCAAAACATTCATTATTCAATAGGGCCCAAACTATCAAAAACCAGCGGTTTGAATGAACACACATTTCTTGGTAGAATCATGCAGGACTCAAATTTTTGATGTTTTTCTACTCCTCTCATGAGCCCAAACAAGTCTCTAAAAGCATGAGTTTGCAACTACTTTACTTTTGGAGAAAATTCAAAACATTCATTATTCAATAGAGCCCAATAGCAAAAATCAGGTTTTGAATGAAGAATCACATTTCTTGGTAGAATCATGCAGGATTGAAATTTTTGATGGTTTTTTACTCCTCTCAACAGCCCAAACAAGTTTCTAAAAGGATGAGTTTGCAACTACTTTACTTTTGGAGAAAATTCAAAACATTCATTATTCAATAGGGCCCAAACTATCAAAAACCAGCGGTTTCAATGAACACACATTTCTTGGTAGAATCATGCAGGACTGAAATTTTTGATGTTTTTCTACTCCTCTCATGAGCCCAAACAAGTCTCTAAAAGCATGAGTTTGCAACTACTTTACTTTTGGAGAAAATTCAAAACATTCATTATTCAATAGAGCCCAATAGCAAAAATCAGGTTTTGAATGAAGAATCACATTTCTTGGTAGAATCATGCAGGATTGAAATTTTTGATGGTTTTTTACTCCTCTCAACAGCCCAAACAAGTTTCTAAAAGGATGAGTTTGCAACTACTTTACTTTTGGAGAAAATTCAAAACATTCATTATTCAATAGGGCCCAAACTATCAAAAACCAGCGGTTTCAATGAACACACATTTCTTGGAAGAATCATGCAGGACTGAAATTTTTGATGTTTTTCTACTCCTCTCATGAGCCCAAACAAGTCTCTAAAAGCATGAGTTTGCAACTACTTTACTTTTGGAGAAAATTCAAAACATTCATTATTCAATAGAGCCCAATAGCAAAAATCAGGTTTTGAATGAAGAATCACATTTCTTGGTAGAATCATGCAGGATTGAAATTTTTGATGGTTTTTTACTCCTCTCAACAGCCCAAACAAGTTTCTAAAAGGATGAGTTTGCAACTACTTTACTTTTGGAGAAAATTCAAAACATTCATTATTCAATAGGGCCCAAACTATCAAAAACCAGCGGTTTCAATGAACACACATTTCTTGGAAGAATCATGCAGGACTGAAATTTTTGATGTTTTTCTACTCCTCTCATGAGCCCAAACAAGTCTCTAAAAGCATGAGTTTGCAACTACTTTACTTTTGGAGAAAATTCAAAACATTCATTATTCAATAGAGCCTAATAGCAAAAATCAGGTTTTGAATGAAGAATCACATTTCTTGGTAGAATCATGCAGGATTGAAATTTTTGATGGTTTTTTACTCCTCTCAACAGCCCAAACAAGTTTCTAAAAGGATGAGTTTGCAACTACTTTACTTTCGGAGAAAATTCAAAACATTCATTATTCAATAGGGCCCAAACTATCAAAAACCAGCGGTTTCAATGAACACACATTTCTTGGTAGAATCATGCAGGACTGAAATTTTTGATGTTTTTCTACTCCTCTCATGAGCCCAAACAAGTCTCTAAAAGCATGAGTTTGCAACTACTTTACTTTTGGAGAAAATTCAAAACATTCATTATTCAATAGAGCCCAATAGCAAAAATCAGGTTTTGAATGAAGAATCACATTTCTTGGTAGAATCATGCAGGATTGAAATTTTTGATGGTTTTTTACTCCTCTCAACAGCCCAAACAAGTTTCTAAAAGGATGAGTTTACAACTGCTTTACTTTTGGAGAAAATTCAAAACATTCATTATTCAATAGGGCCCAAACTATCAAAAACCAGCGGTTTCAATGAACACACATTTCTTGGTAGAATCATGCAGGATTGAAATTTTTGATGGTTTTTTACTCCTCTCAACAGCCCAAACAAGTTTCTAAAAGGATGAGTTTGCAACTACTTTACTTTTGGAGAAAATTCAAAACATTCATTATTCAATAGAGCCCAATAGCAAAAATCAGGTTTTGAATGAAGAATCACATTTCTTGGTAGAATCATGCAGGATTGAAATTTTTGATGGTTTTTTACTCCTCTCTACAGCCCAAACAAGTTTCTAAAAGGATGAGTTTGCAACTGCTTTACTTTTGGAGAAAATTCAAAACATTCATTATTCAATAGGGCCCAAACTATCAAAAACCAGCGGTTTGAATGAACACACATTTCTTGGTAGAATCATGCAGGACTCAAATTTTTGATGTTTTTCTACTCCTCTCATGAGCCCAAACAAGTTTCTAAAAGGATGAGTTTGCAACTACTTTACTTTTGGAGAAAATTCAAAACATTCATTATTCAATAGGGCCCAAACTATCAAAAACCAGCGGTTTCAATGAACACACATTTCTTGGTAGAATCATGCAGGACTGAAATTTTTGATGTTTTTCTACTCCTCTCATGAGCCCAAACAAGTCTCTAAAAGCATGAGTTTGCAACTACTTTACTTTTGGAGAAAATTCAAAACATTCATTATTCAATAGAGCCCAATAGCAAAAATCAGGTTTTGAATGAAGAATCACAGTTCTTGGTAGAATCATGCAGGATTGAAATTTTTGATGGTTTTTTACTCCTCTCAACAGCCCAAACAAGTTTCTAAAAGGATGAGTTTGCAACTACTTTACTTTTGGAGAAAATTCAAAACATTCATTATTCAATAGGGCCCAAACTATCAAAAACCAGCGGTTTCAATGAACACACATTTCTTGGAAGAATCATGCAGGGCTGAAATTTTTGATGTTTTTCTACTCCTCTCATGAGCCCAAACAAGTTTCTAAAAGCATGAGTTTGCAACTACTTTACTTTTGGAGAAAATTCAAAACATTCATTATTCAATAGAGCCCAATAGCAAAAATCAGGTTTTGAATGAAGAATCACAGTTCTTGGTAGAATCATGCAGGATTGAAATTTTTGATGGTTTTTTACTCCTCTCAACAGCCCAAACAAGTTTCTAAAAGGATGAGTTTGCAACTACTTTACTTTTGGAGAAAATTCAAAACATTCATTATTCAATAGAGCCCAATAGCAAAAATCAGGTTTTGAATGAAGAATCACATTTCTTGGTAGAATCATGCAGGATTGAAATTTTTGATGGTTTTTTACTCCTCTCAACAGCCCAAACAAGTTTCTAAAAGGATGAGTTTGCAACTACTTTACTTTTGGAGAAAATTCAAAACATTCATTATTCAATAGGGCCCAAACTATTAAAAACCAGCGGTTTCAATGAACACACATTTCTTGGTAGAATCATGCAGGACTGAAATTTTTGATGTTTTTCTACTCCTCTCATGAGCCCAAACAAGTCTCTAAAAGCATGAGTTTGCAACTACTTTACTTTTGGAGAAAATTCAAAACATTCATTATTCAATAGAGCCCAATAGCAAAAATCAGGTTTTGAATGAAGAATCACATTTCTTGGTAAAATCATGCAGGATTGAAATTTTTGATGGTTTTTTACTCCTCTCAACAACCCAAACAAGTTTCTAAAAGGATGAGTTTGCAACTACTTTACTTTTGGAGAAAATTCAAAACATTCATTATTCAATAGGGCCCAAACTATCAAAAACCAGCGGTTTCAATGAACACACATTTCTTGGTAGAATCATGCAGGACTGAAATTTTTGATGTTTTTCTACTCCTCTCATGAGCCCAAACAAGTTTCTAAAATGATGAGTTTGCAACTACTTTACTTTTGGAGAAAATTCAAAACATTCACTATTCAATAGAGCCCAATAGCAAAAATCAGGTTTTGAATGAAGAATCACATTTCTTGGTAAAATCATGCAGGATTGAAATTTTTGATGGTTTTTTACTCCTCTCAACAGCCCAAACAAGTTTCTAAAAGGATGAGTTTGCAACTACTTTACTTTTGGAGAAAATTCAAAACATTCATTATTCAATAGGGCCCAAACTATCAAAAACCAGCGGTTTCAATGAACACACATTTCTTGGTAGAATCATGCAGGACTGAAATTTTTGATGTTTTTCTACTCCTCTCATGAGCCCAAACAAGTCTCTAAAAGCATGAGTTTGCAACTACTTTACTTTTGGAGAAAATTCAAAACATTCATTATTCAATAGAGCCCAATAGCAAAAATCAGGTTTTGAATGAAGAATCACATTTCTTGGTAGAATCATGCAGGATTGAAATTTTTGATGGTTTTTTACTCCTCTCAACAGCCCAAACAAGTTTCTAAAAGGATGAGTTTGCAACTACTTTACTTTTGGAGAAAATTCAAAACATTCATTATTCAATAGGGCCCAAACTATCAAAAACCAGCGGTTTCAATGAACACACATTTCTTGGAAGAATCATGCAGGACTGAAATTTTTGATGTTTTTCTACTCTCATGAGCCCAAACAAGTTTCTAAAAGCATGAGTTTGCAACTACTTTACTTTTGGAGAAAATTCAAAACATTCATTATTCAATAGAGCCCAATAGCAAAAATCAGGTTTTGAATGAAGAATCACAGTTCTTGGTAGAATCATGCAGGATTGAAATTTTTGATGGTTTTTTACTCCTCTCAACAGCCCAAACAAGTTTCTAAAAGGATGAGTTTGCAACTACTTTACTTTTGGAGAAAATTCAAAACATTCATTATTCAATAGAGCCCAATAGCAAAAATCAGGTTTTGAATGAAGAATCACATTTCTTGGTAGAATCATGCAGGATTGAAATTTTTGATGGTTTTTTACTCCTCTCAACAGCCCAAACAAGTTTCTAAAAGGATGAGTTTGCAACTACTTTACTTTTGGAGAAAATTCAAAACATTCATTATTCAATAGGGCCCAAACTATCAAAAACCAGCGGTTTCAATGAACACACATTTCTTGGAAGAATCATGCAGGGCTGAAATTTTTGATGTTTTTCTACTCCTCTCATGAGCCCAAACAAGTTTCTAAAAGCATGAGTTTGCAACTACTTTGCTTTTGGAGAAAATTCAAAACATTCATTATTCAATAGAGCCCAATAGCAAAAATCAGGTTTTGAATGAAGAATCACAGTTCTTGGTAGAATCATGCAGGATTGAAATTTTTGATGGTTTTTTACTCCTCTCAACAGCCCAAACAAGTTTCTAAAAGGATGAGTTTGCAACTACTTTACTTTTGGAGAAAATTCAAAACATTCATTATTCAATAGAGCCCAATAGCAAAAATCAGGTTTTGAATGAAGAATCACATTTCTTGGTAGAATCATGCAGGATTGAAATTTTTGATGGTTTTTTACTCCTCTCAACAGCCCAAACAAGTTTCTAAAAGGATGAGTTTGCAACTACTTTACTTTTGGAGAAAATTCAAAACATTCATTATTCAATAGGGCCCAAACTATCAAAAACCAGCGGTTTCAATGAACACACATTTCTTGGTAGAATCATGCAGGACTGAAATTTTTGATGTTTTTCTACTCCTCTCATGAGCCCAAACAAGTTTCTAAAAGGATGAGTTTGCAACTACTTTACTTTTGGAGAAAATTCAAAACATTCACTATTCAATAGAGCCCAATAGCAAAAATCAGGTTTTGAATGAAGAATCACATTTCTTGGTAAAATCATGCAGGATTGAAATTTTTGATGGTTTTTTACTCCTCTCAACAGCCCAAACAAGTTTCTAAAAGGATGAGTTTGCAACTACTTTACTTTTGGAGAAAATTCAAAACATTCATTATTCAATAGGGCCCAAACTATCAAAAACCAGCGGTTTCAATGAACACACATTTCTTGGTAGAATCATGCAGGACTGAAATTTTTGATGTTTTTCTACTCCTCTCATGAGCCCAAACAAGTCTCTAAAAGCATGAGTTTGCAACTACTTTACTTTTGGAGAAAATTCAAAACATTCATTATTCAATAGAGCCCAATAGCAAAAATCAGGTTTTGAATGAAGAATCACATTTCTTGGTAGAATCATGCAGGATTGAAATTTTTGATGGTTTTTTACTCCTCTCAACAGCCCAAACAAGTTTCTAAAAGGATGAGTTTGCAACTACTTTACTTTTGGAGAAAATTCAAAACATTCATTATTCAATAGGGCCCAAACTATCAAAAACCAGCGGTTTCAATGAACACACATTTCTTGGTAGAATCATGCAGGACTGAAATTTTTGATGTTTTTCTACTCCTCTCATAAGCCCAAACAAGTCTCTAAAAGCATGAGTTTGCAACTACTTTACTTTTGGAGAAAATTCAAAACATTCATTATTCAATAGAGCCCAATAGCAAAAATCACGTTTTGAATGAAGAATCACATTTCTTGGTAAAATCATGCAGGATTGAAATTTTTGATGGTTTTTTACTCCTCTCAACAGCCCAAACAAGTTTCTAAAAGGATGAGTTTGCAACTACTTTACTTTTGGAGAAAATTCAAAACATTCATTATTCAATAGGGCCCAAACTATCAAAAACCAGCGGTTTGAATGAACACACATTTCTTGGTAGAATCATGCAGGACTGAAATTTTTGATGTTTTTCTACTCCTCTCATGAGCCCAAACAAGTTTCTAAAAGCATGAGTTTGCAACTACTTTACTTTTGGAGAAAATTCAAAACATTCACTATTCAATAGAGCCCAATAGCAAAAATCAGGTTTTGAATGAAGAATCACATTTCTTGGTAAAATCATGCAGGATTGAAATTTTTGATGGTTTTTTACTCCTCTCAACAGCCCAAACAAGTTTCTAAAAGGATGAGTTTGCAACTACTTTACTTTTGGAGAAAATTCAAAACATTCATTATTCAATAGGGCCCAAACTATCAAAAACCAGCGGTTTCAATGAACACACATTTCTTGGTAGAATCATGCAGGACTGAAATTTTTGATGTTTTTCTACTCCTCTCATGAGCCCAAACAAGTCTCTAAAAGCATGAGTTTGCAACTACTTTACTTTTGGAGAAAATTCAAAACATTCATTATTCAATAGAGCCCAATAGCAAAAATCAGGTTTTGAATGAAGAATCACATTTCTTGGTAGAATCATGCAGGATTGAAATTTTTGATGGTTTTTTACTCCTCTCAACAGCCCAAACAAGTTTCTAAAAGGATGAGTTTGCAACTACTTTACTTTTGGAGAAAATTCAAAACATTCATTATTCAATAGGGCCCAAACTATCAAAAACCAGCGGTTTGAATGAACACACATTTCTTGGTAGAATCATGCAGGACTGAAATTTTTGATGTTTTTCTACTCCTCTCATGAGCCCAAACAAGTATCTAAAAGCATGAGTTTGCAACTACTTTACTTTTGGAGAAAATTCAAAACATTCATTATTCAATAGAGCCCAATAGCAAAAATCAGGTTTTGAATGAAGAATCACATTTCTTGGTAGAAGCATGCAGGATTGAAATTTTTGATGGTTTTTTACTCCTCTCAACAGCCCAAACAAGTTTCTAAAAGGATGAGTTTGCAACTACTTTACTTTTGGAGAAAATTCAAAACATTCATTATTCAATAGGGCCCAAACTATCAAAAACCAGCGGTTTCAATGAACACACATTTCTTGGTAGAATCATGCAGGACTGAAATTTTTGATGTTTTTCTACTCCTCTCATGAGCCCAAACAAGTCTCTAAAAGCATGAGTTTGGGGGGGGCGTGGTTTGCAGGGGCCAGGAGCAGACGTGCTTTGCAAGAGCTCCTGAGATTCCCCTAAAAGAAGCTACCTAAAGCCTACAAGAAGTGGATTTTCTGCAACTATCTGATGTGGAAGACCTATGGGAACATGCCAGGAACTAAAGAAATGAAGAAGGAGGAATATCCAGTGGCTAAAAAGCTTTCTGCAGGGGCTGGAAAGAAGCGGCCTGAAAATGCTGTGTCATCCCCGCTGTCTGGTGGAAGAAAGATGGCGGCGGCAGAGAAGCCTGTGACTAAGAAGATGGAAGCGCTGCCGCTGAAGGAGCCTACCGGCTCAAAATCAAGCAACCGGAGCATTTACAGAGAACCGGGAAGAAGGGTGATGACGTCACCACCGGCTCCCGGCGGCAGGAGGAGAGGCAGTAATACTGCTGCAGCAACTGTACAGAAGAAGAGCGTGGAACCGGCACTACAGAAGAGGCCTGTCTGGATGCTGTCATCTAGCTCAGGGGTGAGGAGCGGGCCAAGGAATGCAGCGGTAACTTCTCCCCAGGCGGCCGGCAAGAAGGATCGCATGGTTGCCGTGGAGACAGAGAAGCAGGAGATTACAGCGGTGAGTCCCGTCGGGGCCTTGCTGGGACGCGACGCAGAGGGAGATGGAGGAGGCAGAGCGGGAACAGCAGCGGCGACCTTATTTGTAATGGAAGAAGCCACGGCTACACTCTCCATACTTGATGCGGCTTTGTCAGCAGCTGGAGGATCCGGGGGACATCGGGAACCTGGCGACAGAGGTCAGGATATAATACTGCCGGCGATGGGACTGCAGAGGACAGCGCGATCTTTGCAGCGGCTGGTGCTGGACACAGGCGGGGCGTCAGATGCCCGGAGACAGGGACTGGAGCTTCATACAACAGGCGGTGGAAGGTCGGTGCTTATGTCTGGGGAAGAGACTGATGGGAGTAATGGAGTGAACATACAAGGGACAGAAGTTGGAACATGGCGGGGGGAGATGGGAGTGGAATGTTTTGAACCAGGAGAAGGCAACTTGAGATATGATGCAGCGGTGTTTGTGCCTGCAACACTCAGAAATGGAGGTGCCTGGACTCAACCGTTGGGGGAGGAGGAACGGGGGAAAACTCCGTCACAGCAGAGCATGAATTGGGAATTATACTTCAATTCATCACAAGGGGAACAATTAAAAACCATAAATGAGCAGAAGGCTCTGGATGAGGCCTTAAATTATAAAAAAGAATTAGTAGAATATGGAGGGAAGGGATCTGTGGATCGGTCATCTGGGGTGATTAATAACACAATATTTTTAGAAAACAATGCTACTAAAATCCCTGAGGTCCAGGAGTGTAAAAAACAACATTCTAAACAATTCAAATTGGGGGATGGGGAAAAAAATGGATTTCATACAGACCCTACCAATTTTATAGCATTTAAAGGGGAGGCATACCAAAAAAAGATGGCAAGTTCCCAGATAAATGAGATTACATTTGGTTTTGATGATGATCTGGAGAGCATTTATACTACAGAATCCTTTTATGAAGTTGATTCATATGAAGTAAATGGTAGTGATAAGATTTTATCCTCATACTCTTCCTCTGAGGGAAATAGTACTTCTGAGATTAACACTACGTTGATAGACGACATACCCGCCTCAGGTGACCATCCTTCAGAAGATTTCGTAACCAAAATGTGTGTTGCCCTCTTGAAATCATTAGATGTTTCGGTAGAAAACCATACTATCCAGAGTAACTTATTTAAACAAAACGAGTTCAAGGCATCTGAAATCTTTATTAAAAATCTTTTTAGGGACACTTTATTGCGCCTCACCGACGACTCCTATCCTAATTCTGCTAGAAATTTTAAAACCACCATAAAAAATCTTGAAATTCCCGATCCCCATGGAAAGCATGAGTCCCGACCCCCTATTACTTTAAAATTGACCGACCTTCCTAATGGAAATCACAAGTCATCAACAATACTAGCCGACGATACACATTTAATTGCTCCGATTTCTTCAAGGGCTTCTGGATGTTATCCCCATGATCCAGAGATAATTGAGTCACTCAAACCTAAAAACAACATATTACAATCAAGCGACTCCCATATGCTGTCCGCGTTTTCAGACTCACTGAATGCTATTAAAAAGGACATTGCTTCTTTCAACTCCACCTTGTCCAATTATGAAGATTTTAAAAGAAAAAACAATGTAAAAATACGAGGAATTCCTGAGTCAGTTCAGGTCTTCCAGCTAAAGAGTTACATATCCTCAATGGTCACCTCCTTATTCCCCAATGCCAACGAAGCTTATCTGATTGAAAAAACTTTTCGAATACGCAGACCACTTGAACTGCCGCAAGATTTAGCAAGAGATGTTATTGTGTCGTTTCATCCAAACTGGTTAAGAAGTGCGCTTCTTGGACTGTCTAAAGATCCAGAATTCAAATCTTCCCGCTATAGTCATCTATCCTTTTTTAAAGACTTATCAAAAAGCACCTTGAAAAAAAGGAAGTCATTCTCCTCTACTACACGTGAACTGCTACGTGCCAAGATTCCATATTTTTGGACACAATCTTCGACTCTATTGGTGAAATATGCAGAGAGGCTGGTCCCCATCACTTCTCCAGACGAAGGGACTGATTTCTTAGAATTTTTAAGATCCTCCGCAAAATCTTTTCCTCCTTGAACTCAGACTATCATCGCGACTGAAAAATTGCCTTTAATATTTGTACTTGTTCCAAGTTCTCACATTGGTCTTAATTACAAATGTATTCCACTTTTTAATATTCTGGAATTGAACCGGACATTCCCCCCAATAGGTCTTAGGGACATCAATGGTTGTCCCGGACGGGGCAGGCTACTATACCTCCTACATTCTACCTTATATATGTTTGTTAATTGACACATTGGAGGCGAATAAGGATAATTGTTTTTTTTTTGCAGGTACTGATAAGAAGACTTTAAATCATTCTAGTAAGATACGCAACTGGTTGGTTACGTCGAGGTTGCAACTTTTAGTAGCTAACACAGATATGTGAAGTATAACATAATCCTGTGTATTGATTTTACTTCTACTGATATTTAACTTGACGATCACTCAAATGATTACTTGCATTTTTTTAAGCTAATATGTAAAATTTTGTGATCTCTGATGTGTTGTGTATATAGTCTGCCTATTCCCCCATGCTTGGGGGTTTCCCTGTCTTTACAGGGATTTATGTTTCCCTACCCTTCCTTTGTTTTGTATTCCCTTCCTTTCCTCAAAAATTTGAAACTCTAATAAAGATTATTGGAAAATAAAAGCATGAGTTTGCAACTACTTTACTTTTGGAGAAAATTCAAAACATTCATTATTCAATAGAGCCCAATAGCAAAAATCAGGTTTTGAATGAAGAATCACATTTCTTGGTAGAATCATGCAGGATTGAAATTTGTGATGGTTTTTTACTCCTCTCAACAGCCCAAACAAGTTTCTAAAAGGATGAGTTTGCAACTACTTTACTTTTGGAGAAAATTCAAAACATTCATTATTCAATAGGGCCCAAACTATCAAAAACCAGCGGTTTCAATGAACACACATTTCTTGGAAGAATCATGCAGGACTGAAATTTTTGATGTTTTTCTACTCCTCTCATGAGCCCAAACAAGTCTCTAAAAGCATGAGTTTGCAACTACTTTACTTTTGGAGAAAATTCAAAACATTCATTATTCAATAGAGCCCAATAGCAAAAATCAGGTTTTGAATGAAGAATCACATTTCTTGGTAGAATCATGCAGGATTGAAATTTTTGATGGTTTTTTACTCCTCTCAACAGCCCAAACAAGTTTCTAAAAGGATGAGTTTGCAACTACTTTACTTTTGGAGAAAATTCAAAACATTCATTATTCAATAGGGCCCAAACTATCAAAAACCAGCGGTTTCAATGAACACACATTTCTTGGAAGAATCATGCAGGACTGAAATTTTTGATGTTTTTCTACTCCTCTCATGAGCCCAAACAAGTCTCTAAAAGCATGAGTTTGCAACTACTTTACTTTTGGAGAAAATTCAAAACATTCATTATTCAATAGAGCCTAATAGCAAAAATCAGGTTTTGAATGAAGAATCACATTTCTTGGTAGAATCATGCAGGATTGAAATTTTTGATGGTTTTTTACTCCTCTCAACAGCCCAAACAAGTTTCTAAAAGGATGAGTTTGCAACTACTTTACTTTCGGAGAAAATTCAAAACATTCATTATTCAATAGGGCCCAAACTATCAAAAACCAGCGGTTTCAATGAACACACATTTCTTGGTAGAATCATGCAGGACTGAAATTTTTGATGTTTTTCTACTCCTCTCATGAGCCCAAACAAGTCTCTAAAAGCATGAGTTTGCAACTACTTTACTTTTGGAGAAAATTCAAAACATTCATTATTCAATAGAGCCCAATAGCAAAAATCAGGTTTTGAATGAAGAATCACATTTCTTGGTAGAATCATGCAGGATTGAAATTTTTGATGGTTTTTTACTCCTCTCAACAGCCCAAACAAGTTTCTAAAAGGATGAGTTTGCAACTGCTTTACTTTTGGAGAAAATTCAAAACATTCATTATTCAATAGGGCCCAAACTATCAAAAACCAGCGGTTTCAATGAACACACATTTCTTGGTAGAATCATGCAGGACTGAAATTTTTGATGTTTTTCTACTCCTCTCATGAGCCCAAACAAGTCTCTAAAAGCATGAGTTTGCAACTACTTTACTTTTGGAGAAAATTCAAAACATTCATTATTCAATAGAGCCCAATAGCAAAAATCAGGTTTTGAATGAAGAATCACATTTCTTGGTAGAATCATGCAGGATTGAAATTTTTGATGGTTTTTTACTCCTCTCTACAGCCCAAACAAGTTTCTAAAAGGATGAGTTTGCAACTGCTTTACTTTTGGAGAAAATTCAAAACATTCATTATTCAATAGGGCCCAAACTATCAAAAACCAGCGGTTTGAATGAACACACATTTCTTGGTAGAATCATGCAGGACTCAAATTTTTGATGTTTTTCTACTCCTCTCATGAGCCCAAACAAGTTTCTAAAAGCATGAGTTTGCAACTACTTTACTTTTGGAGAAAATTCAAAACATTCATTATTCAATAGAGCCCAATAGCAAAAATCAGGTTTTGAATGAAGAATCACATTTCTTGGTAGAATCATGCAGGATTGAAATTTTTGATGGTTTTTTACTCCTCTCAACAGCCCAAACAAGTTTCTAAAAGGATGAGTTTGCAACTACTTTACTTTTGGAGAAAATTCAAAACATTCATTATTCAATAGGGCCCAAACTATCAAAAACCAGCGGTTTCAATGAACACACGTTTCTTGGTAGAATCATGCAGGACTGAAATTTTTGATGTTTTTCTACTCCTCTCATGAGCCCAAACAAGTCTCTAAAAGCATGAGTTTGCAACTACTTTACTTTTGGAGAAAATTCAAAACATTCATTATTCAATAGAGCCCAATAGCAAAAATCAGGTTTTGAATGAAGAATCACAGTTCTTGGTAGAATCATGCAGGATTGAAATTTTTGATGGTTTTTTACTCCTCTCAACAGCCCAAACAAGTTTCTAAAAGGATGAGTTTGCAACTACTTTACTTTTGGAGAAAATTCAAAACATTCATTATTCAATAGGGCCCAAACTATCAAAAACCAGCGGTTTCAATGAACACTAGAGTTGAGCGATACCATCCGATACTTCAAAGTATCGTATCGGATGGTATCGGCCGATCTTTAAAAAAAGTATCGGTATCGCCGATTCCGATACCGGAAGTCCCATTCAAGTCTATGGGACTTCCGGTATCGGAATAAGAAAAACCCTTTCCTGCCCTTGTACAGCCTCTCTGGGGTCTGTACGGGCCTTTCGGGGGGCTGTGCCGGCCTGCCAGGGGGTCTGTGCAGGCTCCGGTGGTCTATGCCGGCCTGCCGGTGGTCTGTGCAGGCTCCGGGGGGCTGTGCCGGCCTGCCGGGGGGCTGTGCCGGCCTGCCAGGGGGTCTGTGCAGGCTCCGGTGGTCTGTGCCGGCCTGCCGGTGGTCTGTGCAGGCTCCGGGGGTCTGTGCAGGCATCGTCCGATGGGACTACAAGTCCCATCTGGCGATGCCTGCTACCATGACAGTGATTGACACATTAGCCAATGATGGGACAGTAGTAGTCCCATCATCCGGCTAATGTGTTAAATGTAAAAAAAAAAAAAAAAAAAAATTACATGCTACATTCATACTACATACTACATACATGCTACATTCATACTACATACTACATACATGCTACATTCATACTACATGCAACATACATACTACATATATACTACATGCATGCTACATATATACTACATGCATGCTACATACATACTACATATATACTACATGCATGCTACATACATACTACATGCTACATGCATGCTACATACATACTACATACATGCTACATATATACTACATACATACTACATGCTACATATATACTACATGCATGCTACATACATACTACATATATACTACATGCATGCTACATACATACTACATGCTACATGCATGCTACATATATACTACATACATGCTACATATATACTACATACATACTACATATATACTACATGCATGCTACATACATACTACATATATACTACATGCATGCTACATACATACTACATGCTACATGCATGCTACATACATACTACATACATGCTACATATATACTACATACATACTACATATATACTACATACATACCACATACATACTACATGCATGCTACATATATACTACATGCATGCTACATACATACTACATATATACTACATGCATGCTACATACATACTACATGCTACATGCATGCTACATACATACTACATGCTACATACATACCACATATATACTACATACATACAATACATTCATACAATACATACATAGACATACAGTACATATAACATAGAGTAACATACTTACCAATACTTGTCACATTGTTCCCCGAAGCCATTGTCGTCTACGGAATAAATATTAACATAACAAACCACAAAAATACTCACCCACGATCCGAAGCAGTCCACGAGTGTGTCCCACGACGATCTTGGGTAGAGAACTGCAGCATCAGCTGATGCTGCCGTTCTCTACGGGCTGCAGGAATCCAATGACGGAAGGTAGGTATCCTTCCGCACTGTATTCCTCCACCACTTAAAAAAAAAAAAGTCCCTAGTCTCACTTTATGCCATTGCTGTGTGGGAATTTCCCACACAGCAATGGCATAAAGTGAGACTAGGGACTTTTTTTTTTTTAAGTGGCGGAGGAATACAGTGCGGAAGGATACCTACCTTCCGTCATTGGATTCCTGCAGCCCGTAGAGAACGGCAGCATCATCTGATGCTGCAGTTCTCTACCCAAGATCGTCGTGGGACACACTCGTGGACTGCTTCGGATCGTGGGTGAGTATTTTTGTGGTTTGTTATGTTAATATTTATTCCGGAAAGACAATGGCTTCGGGGAACAATGTGACAAGTATTGGTAAGTATGTTACTCTATGTTATATGTACTGTATGTCTATGTATGTATTGTATGAATGTATTGTATGTATGTAGTATATATGTGGTATGTATGTAGCATGTAGTATGTATGTAGTATGTATGTAGCATGCATGTAGCATGTAGTATGTATGTAGCATGCATGTAGTATATATGTAGTATGTATGTAGCATGCATGTAGTATATATGTAGCATGTATGTAGTATGTATGTGGTATGTATGTAGCATGTAGTATATATGTAGCATGCATGTAGTATATATGTAGTATGTATGTAGTATGTATGTAGCATGTATGTAGTATATATGTAGTATGTATGTAGTATATATGTAGCATGTATGTAGTATATATGTAGTATGTATGTAGTATATATGTAGCATGCATGTAGTATATATGTAGTATGTATGTAGTATATATGTAGCATGCATGTAGTATGTATGTAGTATATATGTAGCATGTATGTAGTATGTATGTAGCATGCATGTAGCATGTAGTATGTATGTAGCATGCATGTAGTATATATGTAGTATGTATGTAGCATGCATGTAGTATATATGTAGCATGCATGTAGTATGTATGTGGTATGTATGTAGCATGTAGTATATATGTAGCATGCATGTAGTATGTATGTAGTATGTATGTAGTATGTATGTAGCATGCAGTATGTATGTAGTATGTATGTAGTATATATGTAGTATGTATGTAGCATGCATGTAGTATGTATGTAGTATGTATGTAGTATGTATGTAGTATATATGTAGTATGTATGTAGCATGTAGTATGTATGTAGTATTTTTTTTTTTTTTTTTTTTTTTTTTTTTAACATTTAACACATTAGCCGGATGATGGGACTACTACTGTCCCATCATTGGCTAATGTGTCAATCACTGTCATGGTAGCAGGCATCGCCCGATGGGACTTGTAGTCCCATCGGACGATGCTTGCACAGACCCCCGGACATCAGCACAGCCCCCGGCAGGCCGGCACAGCCCCCCGGCAGGCCGGTACAGACCCCCACAGGGTGCACAGCCCCCCGGCAGGCCGGCACAGCCCCCCGGCAGGCCGGCAGAGACCCCGGGCAGTCCACACAGCCCCCCGGCAGGCCGGCACAGCCCCCCGGCAGGCCGGCACAGCCCCCCGGCAGGCCGGCAGAGACCCCCGGAAGGCCCGAAATGACGGCGCATCATGATGCGCACACACCGCGCATCATGATGACGTCAGGCCGTCAATCAACTGAACTTCCGATTCCGATGCCGAATTCCGATATTGAAAAAATATCGGAAGTCGGTATCGGAATTCCGATACAGCAAGTATCGGCCGATAACCGATACTTGCGGTATCGGAATGCTCAAAACTAATGAACACACATTTCTTGGAAGAATCATGCAGGGCTGAAATTTTTGATGTTTTTCTACTCCTCTCATGAGCCCAAACAAGTTTCTAAAAGCATGAGTTTGCAACTACTTTACTTTTGGAGAAAATTCAAAACATTCATTATTCAATAGGGCCCAAACTATCAAAAACCAGCGGTTTCAATGAACACACATTTCTTGGTAGAATCATGCAGGACTGAAATTTTTGATGTTTTTCTACTCCTCTCATGAGCCCAAACAAGTCTCTAAAAGCATGAGTTTGCAACTACTTTACTTTTGGAGAAAATTCAAAACATTCATTATTCAATAGAGCCCAATAGCAAAAATCAGGTTTTGAATGAAGAATCACATTTCTTGGTAAAATCATGCAGGATTGAAATTTTTGATGGTTTTTTACTCCTCTCAACAACCCAAACAAGTTTCTAAAAGGATGAGTTTGCAACTACTTTACTTTTGGAGAAAATTCAAAACATTCATTATTCAATAGGGCCCAAACTATCAAAAACCAGCGGTTTCAATGAACACACATTTCTTGGTAGAATCATGCAGGACTGAAATTTTTGATGTTTTTCTACTCCTCTCATGAGCCCAAACAAGTTTCTAAAAGGATGAGTTTGCAACTACTTTACTTTTGGAGAAAATTCAAAACATTCACTATTCAATAGAGCCCAATAGCAAAAATCAGGTTTTGAATGAAGAATCACATTTCTTGGTAAAATCATGCAGGAT
Source organism: Dendrobates tinctorius (assembly GCF_039654945.1). NCBI lineage: Eukaryota > Metazoa > Chordata > Amphibia > Anura > Dendrobatidae > Dendrobates > Dendrobates tinctorius. The sequence continues at coordinate 219,818 of NW_027362006.1, read as the reverse complement.
TGAAATTTTTGATGGTTTTTTACTCCTCTCAACAGCCCAAACAAGTTTCTAAAAGGATGAGTTTGCAACTACTTTACTTTTGGAGAAAATTCAAAACATTCATTATTCAATAGGGCCCAAACTATCAAAAACCAGCGGTTTCAATGAACACACATTTCTTGGTAGAATCATGCAGGACTGAAATTTTTGATGTTTTTCTACTCCTCTCATGAGCCCAAACAAGTCTCTAAAAGCATGAGTTTGCAACTACTTTACTTTTGGAGAAAATTCAAAACATTCATTATTCAATAGAGCCCAATAGCAAAAATCAGGTTTTGAATGAAGAATCACATTTCTTGGTAGAATCATGCAGGATTGAAATTTTTGATGGTTTTTTACTCCTCTCAACAGCCCAAACAAGTTTCTAAAAGGATGAGTTTGCAACTACTTTACTTTTGGAGAAAATTCAAAACATTCATTATTCAATAGGGCCCAAACTATCAAAAACCAGCGGTTTCAATGAACACACATTTCTTGGAAGAATCATGCAGGACTGAAATTTTTGATGTTTTTCTACTCCTCTCATGAGCCCAAACAAGTTTCTAAAAGCATGAGTTTGCAACTACTTTACTTTTGGAGAAAATTCAAAACATTCATTATTCAATAGAGCCCAATAGCAAAAATCAGGTTTTGAATGAAGAATCACAGTTCTTGGTAGAATCATGCAGGATTGAAATTTTTGATGGTTTTTTACTCCTCTCAACAGCCCAAACAAGTTTCTAAAAGGATGAGTTTGCAACTACTTTACTTTTGGAGAAAATTCAAAACATTCATTATTCAATAGAGCCCAATAGCAAAAATCAGGTTTTGAATGAAGAATCACATTTCTTGGTAGAATCATGCAGGATTGAAATTTTTGATGGTTTTTTACTCCTCTCAACAGCCCAAACAAGTTTCTAAAAGGATGAGTTTGCAACTACTTTACTTTTGGAGAAAATTCAAAACATTCATTATTCAATAGGGCCCAAACTATCAAAAACCAGCGGTTTCAATGAACACACATTTCTTGGTAGAATCATGCAGGACTGAAATTTTTGATGTTTTTCTACTCCTCTCATAAGCCCAAACAAGTCTCTAAAAGCATGAGTTTGCAACTACTTTACTTTTGGAGAAAATTCAAAACATTCATTATTCAATAGAGCCCAATAGCAAAAATCAGGTTTTGAATGAAGAATCACATTTCTTGGTAAAATCATGCAGGATTGAAATTTTTGATGGTTTTTTACTCCTCTCAACAGCCCAAACAAGTTTCTAAAAGGATGAGTTTGCAACTACTTTACTTTTGGAGAAAATTCAAAACATTCATTATTCAATAGGGCCCAAACTATCAAAAACCAGCGGTTTCAATGAACACACATTTCTTGGTAGAATCATGCAGGACTGAAATTTTTGATGTTTTTCTACTCCTCTCATGAGCCCAAACAAGTTTCTAAAAGCATGAGTTTGCAACTACTTTACTTTTGGAGAAAATTCAAAACATTCACTATTCAATAGAGCCCAATAGCAAAAATCAGGTTTTGAATGAAGAATCACATTTCTTGGTAAAATCATGCAGGATTGAAATTTTTGATGGTTTTTTACTCCTCTCAACAGCCCAAACAAGTTTCTAAAAGGATGAGTTTGCAACTACTTTACTTTTGGAGAAAATTCAAAACATTCATTATTCAATAGGGCCCAAACTATCAAAAACCAGCGGTTTCAATGAACACACATTTCTTGGTAGAATCATGCAGGACTGAAATTTTTGATGTTTTTCTACTCCTCTCATGAGCCCAAACAAGTCTCTAAAAGCATGAGTTTGCAACTACTTTACTTTTGGAGAAAATTCAAAACATTCATTATTCAATAGAGCCCAATAGCAAAAATCAGGTTTTGAATGAAGAATCACATTTCTTGGTAGAATCATGCAGGATTGAAATTTTTGATGGTTTTTTACTCCTCTCAACAGCCCAAACAAGTTTCTAAAAGGATGAGTTTGCAACTACTTTACTTTTGGAGAAAATTCAAAACATTCATTATTCAATAGGGCCCAAACTATCAAAAACCAGCGGTTTCAATGAACACACATTTCTTGGTAGAATCATGCAGGACTGAAATTTTTGATGTTTTTCTACTCCTCTCATGAGCCCAAACAAGTCTCTAAAAGCATGAGTTTGCAACTACTTTACTTTTGGAGAAAATTCAAAACATTCACTTTTCAATAGAGCCCAATAGCAAAAATCAGGTTTTGAATGAAGAATCACATTTCTTGGTAGAATCATGCAGGATTGAAATTTTTGATGGTTTTTTACTCCTCTCAACAGCCCAAACAAGTTTCTAAAAGGATGAGTTTGCAACTACTTTACTTTTGGAGAAAATTCAAAACATTCATTATTCAATAGGGCCCAAACTATCAAAAACCAGCGGTTTGAATGAACACACATTTCTTGGTAGAATCATGCAGGACTGAAATTTTTGATGTTTTTCTACTCCTCTCATGAGCCCAAACAAGTCTCTAAAAGCATGAGTTTGCAACTACTTTACTTTTGGAGAAAATTCAAAACATTCATTATTCAATAGAGCCCAATAGCAAAAATCAGGTTTTGAATGAAGAATCACATTTCTTGGTAGAAGCATGTAGGATTGAAATTTTTGATGGTTTTTTACTCCTCTCAACAGCCCAAACAAGTTTCTAAAAGGATGAGTTTGCAACTACTTTACTTTTGGAGAAAATTCAAAACATTCATTATTCAATAGGGCCCAAACTATCAAAAACCAGCGGTTTCAATGAACACACATTTCTTGGTAGAATCATGCAGGACTGAAGTTTTTGATGTTTTTCTACTCCTCTCATGAGCCCAAACAAGTCTCTAAAAGCATGAGTTTGCAACTACTTTACTTTTGGAGAAAATTCAAAACATTCATTATTCAATAGAGCCCAATAGCAAAAATCAGGTTTTGAATGAAGAATCACATTTCTTGGTAGAATCATGCAGGATTGAAATTTTTGATGGTTTTTTACTCCTCTCAACAGCCCAAACAAGTTTCTAAAAGGATGAGTTTGCAACTCTTTTACTTTTGGAGAAAATTCAAAACATTCATTATTCAATAGGGCCCAAACTATCAAAAACCAGCGGTTTCAATGAACACACATTTCTTGGTAGAATCATGCAGGACTGAAATTTTTGATGTTTTTCTACTCCTCTCATAAGCGCAAACAAGTCTCTAAAAGCATGAGTTTGCAACTACTTTACTTTTGGAGAAAATTCAAAACATTCATTATTCAATAGAGCCCAATAGCAAAAATCAGGTTTTGAATGAAGAATCACATTTCTTGGTAAAATCATGCAGGATTGAAATTTTTGATGGTTTTTTACTCCTCTCAACAGCCCAAACAAGTTTCTAAAAGGATGAGTTTGCAACTACTTTACTTTTGGAGAAAATTCAAAACATTCTTTATTCAATAGGGCCCAAACTATCAAAAACCAGCGGTTTCAATGAACACACATTTCTTGGTAGAATCATGCAGGACTCAAATTTTTGATGTTTTTCTACTCCTCTCATGAGCCCAAACAAGTTTCTAAAAGCATGAGTTTGCAACTACTTTACTTTTGGAGAAAATTCAAAACATTCACTATTCAATAGAGCCCAATAGCAAAAATCAGGTTTTGAATGAAGAATCACATTTCTTGGTAAAATCATGCAGGATTGAAATTTTTGATGGTTTTTTACTCCTCTCAACAGCCCAAACAAGTTTCTAAAAGGATGAGTTTGCAACTACTTTACTTTTGGAGAAAATTCAAAACATTCATTATTCAATAGGGCCCAAACTATCAAAAACCAGCGGTTTCAATGAACACACATTTCTTGGTAGAATCATGCAGGACTGAAATTTTTGATGTTTTTCTACTCCTCTCATGAGCCCAAACAAGTCTCTAAAAGCATGAGTTTGCAACTACTTTACTTTTGGAGAAAATTCAAAACATTCATTATTCAATAGAGCCCAATAGCAAAAATCAGGTTTTGAATGAAGAATCACATTTCTTGGTAGAATCATGCAGGATTGAAATGTTTGATGGTTTTTTACTCCTCTCAACAGCCCAAACAAGTTTCTAAAAGGATGAGTTTGCAACTACTTTACTTTTGGAGAAAATTCAAAACATTCATTATTCAATAGGGCCCAAACTATCAAAAACCAGCGGTTTCAATGAACACACATTTCTTGGTAGAATCATGCAGGACTGAAATTTTTGATGTTTTTCTACTCCTCTCATGAGCCCAAACAAGTCTCTAAAAGCATGAGTTTGCAACTACTTTACTTTTGGAGAAAATTCAAAACATTCACTTTTCAATAGAGCCCAATAGCAAAAATCAGGTTTTGAATGAAGAATCACATTTCTTGGTAGAATCATGCAGGATTGAAATTTTTGATGGTTTTTTACTCCTCTCAACAGCCCAAACAAGTTTCTAAAAGGATGAGTTTGCAACTACTTTACTTTTGGAGAAAATTCAAAACATTCATTATTCAATAGGGCCCAAACTATCAAAAACCAGCGGTTTGAATGAACACACATTTCTTGGTAGAATCATGCAGGACTGAAATTTTTGATGGTTTTTTACTCCTCTCAACAGCCCAAACAAGTTTCTAAAAGGATGAGTTTGCAACTACTTTACTTTTGGAGAAAATTCAAAACATTCATTATTCAATAGAGCCCAATAGCAAAAATCAGGTTTTGAATGAAGAATCACATTTCTTGGTAGAATCATGCAGGATTGAAATTTTTGATGGTTTTTTACTCCTCTCAACAGCCCAAACAAGTTTCTAAAAGGATGAGTTTGCAACTACTTTACTTTTGGAGAAAATTCAAAACATTCATTATTCAATAGGGCCCAAACTATCAAAAACCAGCGGTTTCAATGAACACACATTTCTTGGTAGAATCATGCAGGACTGAAATTTTTGATGTTTTTCTACTCCTCTCATGAGCCCAAACAAGTCTCTAAAAGCATGAGTTTGCAACTACTTTACTTTTGGAGAAAATTCAAAACATTCATTATTCAATAGAGCCCAATAGCAAAAATCAGGTTTTGAATGAAGAATCACATTTCTTGGTAGAATCATGCAGGATTGAAATTTTTGATGGTTTTTTACTCCTCTCAACAGCCCAAACAAGTTTCTAAAAGGATGAGTTTGCAACTACTTTACTTTCGGAGAAAATTCAAAACATTCAATATTCAATAGGGCCCAAACTATCAAAAACCAGCGGTTTCAATGAACACACATTTCTTGGTAGAATCATGCAGGACTGAAATTTTTGATGTTTTTCTACTCCTCTCATGAGCCCAAACAAGTCTCTAAAAGCATGAGTTTGCAACTACTTTACTTTTGGAGAAAATTCAAAACATTCATTATTCAATAGAGCCCAATAGCAAAAATCAGGTTTTGAATGAAGAATCACATTTCTTGGTAGAATCATGCAGGATTGAAATTTTTGATGGTTTTTTACTCCTCTCAACAGCCCAAACAAGTTTCTAAAAGGATGAGTTTGCAACTGCTTTACTTTTGGAGAAAATTCAAAACATTCATTATTCAATAGGGCCCAAACTATCAAAAACCAGCGGTTTCAATGAACACACATTTCTTGGTAGAATCATGCAGGACTGAAATTTTTGATGTTTTTCTACTCCTCTCATGAGCCCAAACAAGTCTCTAAAAGCATGAGTTTGCAACTACTTTACTTTTGGAGAAAATTCAAAACATTCATTATTCAATAGAGCCCAATAGCAAAAATCAGGTTTTGAATGAAGAATCACATTTCTTGGTAGAATCATGCAGGATTGAAATTTTTGATGGTTTTTAACTCCTCTCTACAGCCCAAACAAGTTTCTAAAAGGATGAGTTTGCAACTGCTTTACTTTTGGAGAAAATTCAAAACATTCATTATTCAATAGGGCCCAAACTATCAAAAACCAGCGGTTTGAATGAACACACATTTCTTGGTAGAATCATGCAGGACTCAAATTTTTGATGTTTTTCTACTCCTCTCATGAGCCCAAACAAGTTTCTAAAAGCATGAGTTTGCAACTACTTTACTTTTGGAGAAAATTCAAAACATTCATTATTCAATAGAGCCCAATAGCAAAAATCAGGTTTTGAATGAAGAATCACATTTCTTGGTAGAATCATGCAGGATTGAAATTTTTGATGGTTTTTTACTCCTCTCAACAGCCCAAACAAGTTTCTAAAAGGATGAGTTTGCAACTACTTTACTTTTGGAGAAAATTCAAAACATTCATTATTCAATAGGGCCCAAACTATCAAAAACCAGCGGTTTCAATGAACACACATTTCTTGGTAGAATCATGCAGGACTGAAATTTTTGATGTTTTTCTACTCCTCTCATGAGCCCAAACAAGTCTCTAAAAGCATGAGTTTGCAACTACTTTACTTTTGGAGAAAATTCAAAACATTCATTATTCAATAGAGCCCAATAGCAAAAATCAGGTTTTGAATGAAGAATCACATTTCTTGGTAGAATCATGCAGGATTGAAATTTTTGATGGTTTTTTACTCCTCTCAACAGCCCAAACAAGTTTCTAAAAGGATGAGTTTGCAACTACTTTACTTTTGGAGAAAATTCAAAACATTCATTATTCAATAGGGCCCAAACTATCAAAAACCAGCGGTTTCAATGAACACACATTTCTTGGAAGAATCATGCAGGGCTGAAATTTTTGATGTTTTTCTACTCCTCTCATGAGCCCAAACAAGTTTCTAAAAGCATGAGTTTGCAACTACTTTACTTTTGGAGAAAATTCAAAACATTCATTATTCAATAGAGCCAAATAGCAAAAATCAGGTTTTGAATGAAGAATCACAGTTCTTGGTAGAATCATGCAGGATTGAAATTTTTGATGGTTTTTTACTCCTCTCAACAGCCCAAACAAGTTTCTAAAAGGATGAGTTTGCAACTACTTTACTTTTGGAGAAAATTCAAAACATTCATTATTCAATAGAGCCCAATAGCAAAAATCAGGTTTTGAATGAAGAATCACATTTCTTGGTAGAATCATGCAGGATTGAAATTTTTGATGGTTTTTTACTCCTCTCAACAGCCCAAACAAGTTTCTAAAAGGATGAGTTTGCAACTACTTTACTTTTGGAGAAAATTCAAAACATTCATTATTCAATAGGGCCCAAACTATCAAAAACCAGCGGTTTCAATGAACACACATTTCTTGGTAGAATCATGCAGGACTGAAATTTTTGATGTTTTTCTACTCCTCTCATGAGCCCAAACAAGTCTCTAAAAGCATGAGTTTGCAACTACTTTACTTTTGGAGAAAATTCAAAACATTCACTATTCAATAGAGCCAATAGCAAAAATCAGGTTTTGAATGAAGAATCACATTTCTTGGTAGAATCATGCAGGATTGAAATTTTTGATGGTTTTTTACTCCTCTCTACAGTCCAAACAAGTTTCTAAAAGGATGAGTTTGCAACTGCTTTACTTTTGGAGAAAATTCAAAACATTCATTATTCAATAGGGCCCAAACTATCAAAAACCAGCGGTTTGAATGAACACACATTTCTTGGTAGAATCATGCAGGACTCAAATTTTTGATGTTTTTCTACTCCTCTCATGAGCCCAAACAAGTTTCTAAATGCATGAGTTTGCAACTACTTTACTTTTGGAGAAAATTCAAAACATTCATTATTCAATAGAGCCCAATAGCAAAAATCAGGTTTTGAATGAAGAATCACATTTCTTGGTAGAATCATGCAGGATTGAAATTTTTGATGGTTTTTTACTCCTCTCAACAGCCCAAACAAGTTTCTAAAAGGATGAGTTTGCAACTACTTTACTTTTGGAGAAAATTCAAAACATTCATTATTCAATAGGGCCCAAACTATCAAAAACCAGCGGTTTCAATGAACACACATTTCTTGGTAGAATCATGCAGGACTGAAATTTTTGATGTTTTTCTACTCCTCTCATGAGCCCAAACAAGTCTCTAAAAGCATGAGTTTGCAACTACTTTACTTTTGGAGAAAATTCAAAACATTCATTATTCAATAGAGCCCAATAGCAAAAATCAGTTTTTGAATGAAGAATCACAGTTCTTGGTAGAATCATGCAGGATTGAAATTTTTGATGGTTTTTTACTCCTCTCAACAGCCCAAACAAGTTTCTAAAAGGATGAGTTTGCAACTACTTTACTTTTGGAGAAAATTCAAAACATTCATTATTCAATAGGGCCCAAACTATCAAAAACCAGCGGTTTCAATGAACACACATTTCTTGGAAGAATCATGCAGGGCTGAAATTTTTGATGTTTTTCTACTCCTCTCATGAGCCCAAACAAGTTTCTAAAAGCATGAGTTTGCAACTACTTTACTTTTGGAGAAAATTCAAAACATTCATTATTCAATAGAGCCCAATAGCAAAAATCAGGTTTTTAATGAAGAATCACAGTTCTTGGTAGAATCATGCAGGATTGAAATTTTTGATGGTTTTTTACTCCTCTCAACAGCCCAAACAAGTTTCTAAAAGGATGAGTTTGCAACTACTTTACTTTTGGAGAAAATTCTAAACATTCATTATTCAATAGAGCCCAATAGCAAAAATCAGGTTTTGAATGAAGAATCACATTTCTTGGTAGAATCATGCAGGATTGAAATTTTTGATGGTTTTTTACTCCTCTCAACAGCCCAAACAAGTTTCTAAAAGGATGAGTTTGCAACTACTTTACTTTTGGAGAAAATTCAAAACATTCATTATTCAATAGGGCCCAAACTATCAAAAACCAGCGGTTTCAATGAACACACATTTCTTGGTAGAATCATGCAGGACTGAAATTTTTGATGTTTTTCTACTCCTCTCATGAGCCCAAACAAGTCTCTAAAAGCATGAGTTTGCAACTACTTTACTTTTGGAGAAAATTCAAAACATTCACTATTCAATAGAGCCCAATAGCAAAAATCAGGTTTTGAATGAAGAATCACATTTCTTGGTAAAATCATGCAGGATTGAAATTTTTGATGGTTTTTTACTCCTCTCAACAGCCCAAACAAGTTTCTAAAAGGATGAGTTTGCAACTACTTTACTTTTGGAGAAAATTCAAAACATTCATTATTCAATAGGGCCCAAACTATCAAAAACCAGCGGTTTCAATGAACACACATTTCTTGGTAGAATCATGCAGGACTGAAATTTTTGATGTTTTTCTACTCCTCTCATGAGCCCAAACAAGTCTCTAAAAGCATGAGTTTGCAACTACTTTACTTTTGGAGAAAATTCAAAACATTCATTATTCAATAGAGCCCAATAGCAAAAATCAGGTTTTGAATGAAGAATCACATTTCTTGGTAGAATCATGCAGGATTGAAATTTTTGATGGTTTTTTACTCCTCTCAACAGCCCAAACAAGTTTCTAAAAGGATGAGTTTGCAACTACTTTACTTTTGGAGAAAATTCAAAACATTCATTATTCAATAGGGCCCAAACTATCAAAAACCAGCGGTTTCAATGAACACACATTTCTTGGAAGAATCATGCAGGACTGAAATTTTTGATGTTTTTCTACTCCTCTCATGAGCCCAAACAAGTTTCTAAAAGCATGAGTTTGCAACTACTTTACTTTTGGAGAAAATTCAAAACATTCATTATTCAATAGAGCCCAATAGCAAAAATCAGGTTTTGAATGAAGAATCACATTTCTTGGTAGAATCATGCAGGATTGAAATTTTTGATGGTTTTTTACTCCTCTCAACAGCCCAAACAAGTTTCTAAAAGGATGAGTTTGCAACTACTTTACTTTTGGAGAAAATTCAAAACATTCATTATTCAATAGGGCCCAAACTATCAAAAACCAGCGGTTTCAATGAACACACATTTCTTGGTAGAATCATGCAGGACTGAAATTTTTGATGTTTTTCTACTCCTCTCATGAGCCCAAACAAGTCTCTAAAAGCATGAGTTTGCAACTACTTTACTTTTGGAGAAAATTCAAAACATTCATTATTCAATAGAGCCCAATAGCAAAAATCAGTTTTTGAATGAAGAATCACAGTTCTTGGTAGAATCATGCAGGATTGAAATTTTTGATGGTTTTTTACTCCTCTCAACAGCCCAAACAAGTTTCTAAAAGGATGAGTTTGCAACTACTTTACTTTTGGAGAAAATTCAAAACATTCATTATTCAATAGGGCCCAAACTATCAAAAACCAGCGGTTTCAATGAACACACATTTCTTGGAAGAATCATGCAGGGCTGAAATTTTTGATGTTTTTCTACTCCTCTCATGAGCCCAAACAAGTTTCTAAAAGCATGAGTTTGCAACTACTTTACTTTTGGAGAAAATTCAAAACATTCATTATTCAATAGAGCCCAATAGCAAAAATCAGGTTTTTAATGAAGAATCACAGTTCTTGGTAGAATCATGCAGGATTGAAATTTTTGATGGTTTTTTACTCCTCTCAACAGCCCAAACAAGTTTCTAAAAGGATGAGTTTGCAACTACTTTACTTTTGGAGAAAATTCTAAACATTCATTATTCAATAGAGCTCAATAGCAAAAATCAGGTTTTGAATGAAGAATCACATTTCTTGGTAGAATCATGCAGGATTGAAATTTTTGATGGTTTTTTACTCCTCTCAACAGCCCAAACAAGTTTCTAAAAGGATGAGTTTGCAACTACTTTACTTTTGGAGAAAATTCAAAACATTCATTATTCAATAGGGCCCAAACTATCAAAAACCAGCGGTTTCAATGAACACACATTTCTTGGTAGAATCATGCAGGACTGAAATTTTTGATGTTTTTCTACTCCTCTCATGAGCCCAAACAAGTCTCTAAAAGCATGAGTTTGCAACTACTTTACTTTTGGAGAAAATTCAAAACATTCACTATTCAATAGAGCCCAATAGCAAAAATCAGGTTTTGAATGAAGAATCACATTTCTTGGTAAAATCATGCAGGATTGAAATTTTTGATGGTTTTTTACTCCTCTCAACAGCCCAAACAAGTTTCTAAAAGGATGAGTTTGCAACTACTTTACTTTTGGAGAAAATTCAAAACATTCATTATTCAATAGGGCCCAAACTATCAAAAACCAGCGGTTTCAATGAACACACATTTCTTGGTAGAATCATGCAGGACTGAAATTTTTGATGTTTTTCTACTCCTCTCATGAGCCCAAACAAGTCTCTAAAAGCATGAGTTTGCAACTACTTTACTTTTGGAGAAAATTCAAAACATTCATTATTCAATAGAGCCCAATAGCAAAAATCAGGTTTTGAATGAAGAATCACATTTCTTGGTAGAATCATGCAGGATTGAAATTTTTGATGGTTTTTTACTCCTCTCAACAGCCCAAACAAGTTTCTAAAAGGATGAGTTTGCAACTACTTTACTTTTGGAGAAAATTCAAAACATTCATTATTCAATAGGGCCCAAACTATCAAAAACCAGCGGTTTCAATGAACACACATTTCTTGGAAGAATCATGCAGGACTGAAATTTTTGATGTTTTTCTACTCCTCTCATGAGCCCAAACAAGTTTCTAAAAGCATGAGTTTGCAACTACTTTACTTTTGGAGAAAATTCAAAACATTCATTATTCAATAGAGCCCAATAGCAAAAATCAGGTTTTGAATGAAGAATCACAGTTCTTGGTAGAATCATGCAGGATTGAAATTTTTGATGGTTTTTTACTCCTCTCAATAGCCCAAACAAGTTTCTAAAAGGATGAGTTTGCAACTACTTTACTTTTGGAGAAAATTCAAAACATTCATTATTCAATAGAGCCCAATAGCAAAAATCAGGTTTTGAATGAAGAATCACATTTCTTGGTAGAATCATGCAGGATTGAAATTTTTGATGGTTTTTTACTCCTCTCAACAGCCCAAACAAGTTTCTAAAAGGATGAGTTTGCAACTACTTTACTTTTGGAGAAAATTCAAAACATTCATTATTCAATAGGGCCCAAACTATCAAAAACCAGCGGTTTCAATGAACACACATTTCTTGGTAGAATCATGCAGGACTGAAATTTTTGATGTTTTTCTACTCCTCTCATGAGCCCAAACAAGTTTCTAAAAGCATGAGTTTGCAACTACTTTACTTTTGGAGAAAATTCAAAACATTCATTATTCAATAGAGCCCAATAGCAAAAATCAGGTTTTGAATGAAGAATCACATTTCTTGGTAGAATCATGCAGGATTGAAATTTTTGATGGTTTTTTACTCCTCTCAACAGCCCAAACAAGTTTCTAAAAGGATGAGTTTGCAACTACTTTACTTTTGGAGAAAATTCAAAACATTCATTATTCAATAGGGCCCAAACTATCAAAAACCAGCGGTTTCAATGAACACACATTTCTTGGTAGAATCATGCAGGACTGAAATTTTTGATGTTTTTCTACTCCTCTCATGAGCCCAAACAAGTCTCTAAAAGCATGAGTTTGCAACTACTTTACTTTTGGAGAAAATTCAAAACATTCACTTTTCAATAGAGCCCAATAGCAAAAATCAGGTTTTGAATGAAGAATCACATTTCTTGGTAGAATCATGCAGGATTGAAATTTTTGATGGTTTTTTACTCCTCTCAACAGCCCAAACAAGTTTCTAAAAGGATGAGTTTGCAACTACTTTACTTTTGGAGAAAATTCAAAACATTCATTATTCAATAGAGCCCAATAGCAAAAATCAGGTTTTGAATGAAGAATCACATTTCTTGGTAGAATCATGCAGGATTGAAATTTTTGATGGTTTTTTACTCCTCTCAACAGCCCAAACAAGTTTCTAAAAGGATGAGTTTGCAACTACTTTACTTTTGGAGAAAATTCAAAACATTCATTATTCAATAGGGCCCAAACTATCAAAAACCAGCGGTTTCAATGAACACACATTTCTTGGTAGAATCATGCAGGACTGAAATTTTTGATGTTTTTCTACTCCTCTCATGAGCCCAAACAAGTCTCTAAAAGCATGAGTTTGCAACTACTTTACTTTTGGAGAAAATTCAAAACATTCACTATTCAATAGAGCCAATAGCAAAAATCAGGTTTTGAATGAAGAATCACATTTCTTGGTAGAATCATGCAGGATTGAAATTTTTGATGGTTTTTTACTCCTCTCTACAGTCCAAACAAGTTTCTAAAAGGATGAGTTTGCAACTGCTTTACTTTTGGAGAAAATTCAAAACATTCATTATTCAATAGGGCCCAAACTATCAAAAACCAGCGGTTTGAATGAACACACATTTCTTGGTAGAATCATGCAGGACTCAAATTTTTGATGTTTTTCTACTCCTCTCATGAGCCCAAACAAGTTTCTAAATGCATGAGTTTGCAACTACTTTACTTTTGGAGAAAATTCAAAACATTCATTATTCAATAGAGCCCAATAGCAAAAATCAGGTTTTGAATGAAGAATCACATTTCTTGGTAGAATCATGCAGGATTGAAATTTTTGATGGTTTTTTACTCCTCTCAACAGCCCAAACAAGTTTCTAAAAGGATGAGTTTGCAACTACTTTACTTTTGGAGAAAATTCAAAACATTCATTATTCAATAGGGCCCAAACTATCAAAAACCAGCGGTTTCAATGAACACACATTTCTTGGTAGAATCATGCAGGACTGAAATTTTTGATGTTTTTCTACTCCTCTCATGAGCCCAAACAAGTCTCTAAAAGCATGAGTTTGCAACTACTTTACTTTTGGAGAAAATTCAAAACATTCATTATTCAATAGAGCCCAATAGCAAAAATCAGTTTTTGAATGAAGAATCACAGTTCTTGGTAGAATCATGCAGGATTGAAATTTTTGATGGTTTTTTACTCCTCTCAACAGCCCAAACAAGTTTCTAAAAGGATGAGTTTGCAACTACTTTACTTTTGGAGAAAATTCAAAACATTCATTATTCAATAGGGCCCAAACTATCAAAAACCAGCGGTTTCAATGAACACACATTTCTTGGAAGAATCATGCAGGGCTGAAATTTTTGATGTTTTTCTACTCCTCTCATGAGCCCAAACAAGTTTCTAAAAGCATGAGTTTGCAACTACTTTACTTTTGGAGAAAATTCAAAACATTCATTATTCAATAGGGCCCAAACTATCAAAAACCAGCGGTTTCAATGAACACACATTTCTTGGTAGAATCATGCAGGACTGAAATTTTTGATGTTTTTCTACTCCTCTCATGAGCCCAAACAAGTCTCTAAAAGCATGAGTTTGCAACTACTTTACTTTTGGAGAAAATTCAAAACATTCACTATTCAATAGAGCCCAATAGCAAAAATCAGGTTTTGAATGAAGAATCACATTTCTTGGTAAAATCATGCAGGATTGAAATTTTTGATGGTTTTTTACTCCTCTCAACAGCCCAAACAAGTTTCTAAAAGGATGAGTTTGCAACTACTTTACTTTTGGAGAAAATTCAAAACATTCATTATTCAATAGGGCCCAAACTATCAAAAACCAGCGGTTTCAATGAACACACATTTCTTGGTAGAATCATGCAGGACTGAAATTTTTGATGTTTTTCTACTCCTCTCATGAGCCCAAACAAGTCTCTAAAAGCATGAGTTTGCAACTACTTTACTTTTGGAGAAAATTCAAAACATTCATTATTCAATAGAGCCCAATAGCAAAAATCAGGTTTTGAATGAAGAATCACATTTCTTGGTAGAATCATGCAGGATTGAAATTTTTGATGGTTTTTTACTCCTCTCAACAGCCCAAACAAGTTTCTAAAAGGATGAGTTTGCAACTACTTTACTTTTGGAGAAAATTCAAAACATTCATTATTCAATAGGGCCCAAACTATCAAAAACCAGCGGTTTCAATGAACACACATTTCTTGGAAGAATCATGCAGGACTGAAATTTTTGATGTTTTTCTACTCCTCTCATGAGCCCAAACAAGTTTCTAAAAGCATGAGTTTGCAACTACTTTACTTTTGGAGAAAATTCAAAACATTCATTATTCAATAGAGCCCAATAGCAAAAATCAGGTTTTGAATGAAGAATCACAGTTCTTGGTAGAATCATGCAGGATTGAAATTTTTGATGGTTTTTTACTCCTCTCAATAGCTCAAACAAGTTTCTAAAAGGATGAGTTTGCAACTACTTTACTTTTGGAGAAAATTCAAAACATTCATTATTCAATAGAGCCCAATAGCAAAAATCAGGTTTTGAATGAAGAATCACATTTCTTGGTAGAATCATGCAGGATTGAAATTTTTGATGGTTTTTTACTCCTCTCAACAGCCCAAACAAGTTTCTAAAAGGATGAGTTTGCAACTACTTTACTTTTGGAGAAAATTCAAAACATTCATTATTCAATAGGGCCCAAACTATCAAAAACCAGCGGTTTCAATGAACACACATTTCTTGGTAGAATCATGCAGGACTGAAATTTTTGATGTTTTTCTACTCCTCTCATGAGCCCAAACAAGTTTCTAAAAGCATGAGTTTGCAACTACTTTACTTTTGGAGAAAATTCAAAACATTCATTATTCAATAGAGCCCAATAGCAAAAATCAGGTTTTGAATGAAGAATCACATTTCTTGGTAGAATCATGCAGGATTGAAATTTTTGATGGTTTTTTACTCCTCTCAACAGCCCAAACAAGTTTCTAAAAGGATGAGTTTGCAACTACTTTACTTTTGGAGAAAATTCAAAACATTCATTATTCAATAGGGCCCAAACTATCAAAAACCAGCGGTTTCAATGAACACACATTTCTTGGTAGAATCATGCAGGACTGAAATTTTTGATGTTTTTCTACTCCTCTCATGAGCCCAAACAAGTCTCTAAAAGCATGAGTTTGCAACTACTTTACTTTTGGAGAAAATTCAAAACATTCACTTTTCAATAGAGCCCAATAGCAAAAATCAGGTTTTGAATGAAGAATCACATTTCTTGGTAGAATCATGCAGGATTGAAATTTTTGATGGTTTTTTACTCCTCTCAACAGCCCAAACAAGTTTGTAGAAGGATGAGTTTGCAACTACTTTACTTTTGGAGAAAATTCAAAACATTCATTATTCAATAGGGCCCAAACTATCAAAAACCAGCGGTTTGAATGAACACACATTTCTTGGTAGAATCATGCAGGACTGAAATTTTTGATGTTTTTCTACTCCTCTCATGAGCCCAAACAAGTCTCTAAAAGCATGAGTTTGCAACTACTTTACTTTTGGAGAAAATTCAAAACATTCATTATTCAATAGAGCCCAATAGCAAAAATCAGGTTTTGAATGAAGAATCACATTTCTTGGTAGAAGCATGCAGGATTGAAATTTTTGATGGTTTTTTACTCCTCTCAACAGCCCAAACAAGTTTCTAAAAGGATGAGTTTGCAACTACTTTACTTTTGGAGAAAATTCAAAACATTCATTATTCAATAGGGCCCAAACTATCAAAAACCAGCGGTTTCAATGAACACACATTTCTTGGTAGAATCATGCAGGACTGAAGTTTTTGATGTTTTTCTACTCCTCTCATGAGCCCAAACAAGTCTCTAAAAGCATGAGTTTGCAACTACTTTACTTTTGGAGAAAATTCAAAACATTCATTATTCAATAGAGCCCAATAGCAAAAATCAGGTTTTGAATGAAGAATCACATTTCTTGGTAAAATCATGCAGGATTGAAATTTTTGATGGTTTTTTACTCCTCTCAACAGCCCAAACAAGTTTCTAAAAGGATGAGTTTGCAACTACTTTACTTTTGGAGAAAATTCAAAACATTCATTATTCAATAGGGCCCAAACTATCAAAAACCAGCGGTTTCATTGAACACACATTTCTTGGTAGAATCATGCAGGACTGAAATTTTTGATGTTTTTCTACTCCTCTCATGAGCCCAAACAAGTCTCTAAAAGCATGAGTTTGCAACTACTTTACTTTTGGAGAAAATTCAAAACATTCATTATTCAATAGAGCCCAATAGCAAAAATCAGGTTTTGAATGAAGAATCACATTTCTTGGTAGAATCATGCAGGATTGAAATTTTTGATGGTTTTTTACTCTCAACAGCCCAAACAAGTTTCTAAAAGGATGAGTTTGCAACTACTTTACTTTTGGAGAAAATTCAAAACATTCATTATTCAATAGAGCCCAATAGCAAAAATCAGGTTTTGAATGAAGAATCACATTTCTTGGTAGAATCATGCAGGATTGAAATTTTTGATGGTTTTTTACTCCTCTCAACAGCCCAAACAAGTTTCTAAAAGGATGAGTTTGCAACTACTTTACTTTTGGAGAAAATTCAAAACATTCATTATTCAATAGAGCCCAATAGCAAAAATCAGGTTTTGAATGAAGAATCACATTTCTTGGTAGAATCATGCAGGATTGAAATTTTTGATGGTTTTTTACTCCTCTCAACAGCCCAAACAAGTTTCTAAAAGGATGAGTTTGCAACTCTTTTACTTTTGGAGAAAATTCAAAACATTCATTATTCAATAGGGCCCAAACTATCAAAAACCAGCGGTTTCAATGAACACACATTTCTTGGTAGAATCATGCAGGACTGAAATTTTTGATGTTTTTCTACTCATCTCATAAGCCCAAACAAGTCTCTAAAAGCATGAGTTTGCAACTACTTTACTTTTGGAGAAAATTCAAAACATTCATTATTCAATAGAGCCCAATAGCAAAAATCAGGTTTTGAATGAAGAATCACATTTCTTGGTAAAATCATGCAGGATTGAAATTTTTGATGGTTTTTTACTCCTCTCAACAGCCCAAACAAGTTTCTAAAAGGATGAGTTTGCAACTACTTTACTTTTGGAGAAAATTCAAAACATTCATTATTCAATAGAGGCCAATAGCAAAAATCAGGTTTTGAATGAAGAATCACATTTCTTGGTAGAATCATGCAGGATTGAAATTTTTGATGGTTTTTTACTCCTCTCAACAGCCCAAACAAGTTTCTAAAAGGATGAATTGCAACTACTTTACTTTTGGAGAAAATTCAAAACATTCATTATTCAATAGGGCCCAAACTATCAAAAACCAGCGGTTTCAATGAACACACATTTCTTGGTAGAATCATGCAGGACTGAAATTTTTGATGTTTTTCTACTCCTCTCATGAGCCCAAACAAGTCTCTAAAAGCATGAGTTTGCAACTACTTTACTTTTGGAGAAAATTCAAAACATTCATTATTCAATAGAGCCCAATAGCAAAAATCAGGTTTTGAATGAAGAATCACATTTCTTGGTAAAATCATGCAGGATTGAAATTTTTGATGGTTTTTTACTCCTCTCAACAGCCCAAACAAGTTTCTAAAAGGATGAGTTTGCAACTACTTTACTTTTGGAGAAAATTCAAAACTTTCATTATTCAATAGGGCCCAAACTATCAAAAACCAGCGGTTTCAATGAACACACATTTCTTGGTAGAATCATGCAGGACTGAAATTTTTGATGTTTTTCTACTCCTCTCATGAGCCCAAACAAGTTTCTAAAAGCATAAGTTTGCAACTACTTTACTTTTGGAGAAAATTCAAAACATTCACTATTCAATAGAGCCCAATAGCAAAAATCAGGTTTTGAATGAAGAATCACATTTCTTGGTAAAATCATGCAGGATTGAAATTTTTGATGGTTTTTTACTCCTCTCAACAGCCCAAACAAGTTTCTAAAAGGATGAGTTTGCAACTACTTTACTTTTGGAGAAAATTCAAACCATTCATTATTCAATAGGGCCCAAACTATCAAAAACCAGCGGTTTCAATGAACACACATTTCTTGGTAGAATCATGCAGTACTGAAATTTTTGATGTTTTTCTACTCCTCTCATGAGCCCAAACAAGTCTCTAAAAGCATGAGTTTGCAACTACTTTACTTTTGGAGAAAATTCAAAACATTCATTATTCAATAGGGCCCAAACTATCAAAAACCAGCGGTTTCAATGAACACACATTTCTTGGAAGAATCATGCAGGACTGAAATTTTTGATGTTTTTCTACTCCTCTCATGAGCCCAAACAAGTCTCTAAAAGCATGAGTTTGCAACTACTTTACTTTTGGAGAAAATTCAAAACATTCATTATTCAATAGAGCCCAATAGCAAAAATCAGGTTTTGAATGAAGAATCACATTTCTTGGTAGAATCATGCAGGATTGAAATTTTTGATGGTTTTTTACTCCTCTCAACAGCCCAAACAAGTTTCTAAAAGGATGAGTTTGCAACTGCTTTACTTTTGGAGAAAATTCAAAACATTCATTATTCAATAGGGCCCAAACTATCAAAAACCAGCGGTTTCAATGAACACACATTTCTTGGTAGAATCATGCAGGACTGAAATTTTTGATGTTTTTCTACTCCTCTCATGAGCCCAAACAAGTCTCTAAAAGCATGAGTTTGCAACTACTTTACTTTTGGAGAAAATTCAAAACATTCATTATTCAATAGAGCCCAATAGCAAAAATCAGGTTTTGAATGAAGAATCACATTTCTTGGTAGAATCATGCAGGATTGAAATTTTTGATGGTTTTTTACTCCTCTCAACAGCCCAAACAAGTTTCTAAAAGGATGAGTTTGCAACTACTTTACTTTTGGAGAAAATTCAAAACATTCATTATTCAATAGAGCCCAATAGCAAAAATCAGGTTTTGAATGAAGAATCACATTTCTTGGTAGAATCATGCAGGATTGAAATTTTTGATGGTTTTTTACTCCTCTCAACAGCCCAAACAAGTTTCTAAAAGGATGAGTTTGCAACTCTTTTACTTTTGGAGAAAATTCAAAACATTCATTATTCAATAGGGCCCAAACTATCAAAAACCAGCGGTTTCAATGAACACACATTTCTTGGTAGAATCATGCAGGACTGAAATTTTTGATGTTTTTCTACTCATCTCATAAGCCCAAACAAGTCTCTAAAAGCATGAGTTTGCAACTACTTTACTTTTGGAGAAAATTCAAAACATTCATTATTCAATAGAGCCCAATAGCAAAAATCAGGTTTTGAATGAAGAATCACATTTCTTGGTAAAATCATGCAGGATTGAAATTTTTGATGGTTTTTTACTCCTCTCAACAGCCCAAACAAGTTTCTAAAAGGATGAGTTTGCAACTACTTTACTTTTGGAGAAAATTCAAAACATTCATTATTCAATAGAGCCCAATAGCAAAAATCAGGTTTTGAATGAAGAATCACATTTCTTGGTAGAATCATGCAGGATTGAAATTTTTGATGGTTTTTTACTCCTCTCAACAGCCCAAACAAGTTTCTAAAAGGATGAATTGCAACTACTTTACTTTTGGAGAAAATTCAAAACATTCATTATTCAATAGGGCCCAAACTATCAAAAACCAGCGGTTTCAATGAACACACATTTCTTGGTAGAATCATGCAGGACTGAAATTTTTGATGTTTTTCTACTCCTCTCATGAGCCCAAACAAGTCTCTAAAAGCATGAGTTTGCAACTACTTTACTTTTGGAGAAAATTCAAAACATTCATTATTCAATAGAGCCCAATAGCAAAAATCAGGTTTTGAATGAAGAATCACATTTCTTGGTAAAATCATGCAGGATTGAAATTTTTGATGGTTTTTTACTCCTCTCAACAGCCCAAACAAGTTTCTAAAAGGATGAGTTTGCAACTACTTTACTTTTGGAGAAAATTCAAAACTTTCATTATTCAATAGGGCCCAAACTATCAAAAAACAGCGGTTTCAATGAACACACATTTCTTGGTAGAATCATGCAGGACTGAAATTTTTGATGTTTTTCTACTCCTCTCATGAGCCCAAACAAGTTTCTAAAAGCATAAGTTTGCAACTACTTTACTTTTGGAGAAAATTCAAAACATTCACTATTCAATAGAGCCCAATAGCAAAAATCAGGTTTTGAATGAAGAATCACATTTCTTGGTAAAATCATGCAGGATTGAAATTTTTGATGGTTTTTTACTCCTCTCAACAGCCCAAACAAGTTTCTAAAAGGATGAGTTTGCAACTACTTTACTTTTGGAGAAAATTCAAACCATTCATTATTCAATAGGGCCCAAACTATCAAAAACCAGCGGTTTCAATGAACACACATTTCTTGGTAGAATCATGCAGGACTGAAATTTTTGATGTTTTTCTACTCCTCTCATGAGCCCAAACAAGTCTCTAAAAGCATGAGTTTGCAACTACTTTACTTTTGGAGAAAATTCAAAACATTCATTATTCAATAGGGCCCAAACTATCAAAAACCAGCGGTTTCAATGAACACACATTTCTTGGAAGAATCATGCAGGACTGAAATTTTTGATGTTTTTCTACTCCTCTCATGAGCCCAAACAAGTCTCTAAAAGCATGAGTTTGCAACTACTTTACTTTTGGAGAAAATTCAAAACATTCATTATTCAATAGAGCCCAATAGCAAAAATCAGGTTTTGAATGAAGAATCACATTTCTTGGTAGAATCATGCAGGATTGAAATTTTTGATGGTTTTTTACTCCTCTCTACAGCCCAAACAAGTTTCTAAAAGGATGAGTTTGCAACTGCTTTACTTTTGGAGAAAATTCAAAACATTCATTATTCAATAGGGCACAAACTATCAAAAACCAGCGGTTTGAATGAACACACATTTCTTGGTAGAATCATGCAAGACTCAAATTTTTGATGTTTTTCTACTCCTCTCATGAGCCCAAACAAGTTTCTAAAAGCATGAGTTTGCAACTACTTTACTTTTGGAGAAAATTCAAAACATTCATTATTCAATAGAGCCCAATAGCAAAATTCATGTTTTGAATGAAGAATCACATTTCTTGGTAGAATCATGCAGGATTGAAATTTTTGATGGTTTTTTACTCCTCTCAACAGCCCAAACAAGTTTCTAAAAGGATGAGTTTGCAACTACTTTACTTTTGGAGAAAATTCAAAACATTCATTATTCAATAGGGCCCAAACTATCAAAAACCAGCGGTTTCAATGAACACACATTTCTTGGTAGAATCATGCAGGACTGAAATTTTTGATGTTTTTCTACTCCTCTCATGAGCCCAAACAAGTCTCTAAAAGCATGAGTTTGCAACTACTTTACTTTTGGAGAAAATTCAAAACATTCATTATTCAATAGAGCCCAATAGCAAAAATCAGTTTTTGAATGAAGAATCACAGTTCTTGGTAGAATCATGCAGGATTGAAATTTTTGATGGTTTTTTACTCCTCTCAACAGCCCAAACAAGTTTCTAAAAGGATGAGTTTGCAACTACTTTACTTTTGGAGAAAATTCAAAACATTCATTATTCAATAGGGCCCAAACTATCAAAAACCAGCGGTTTCAATGAACACACATTTCTTGGAAGAATCATGCAGGGCTGAAATTTTTGATGTTTTTCTACTCCTCTCATGAGCCCAAACAAGTTTCTAAAAGCATGAGTTTGCAACTACTTTACTTTTGGAGAAAATTCAAAACATTCATTATTCAATAGAGCCCAATAGCAAAAATCAGGTTTTTAATGAAGAATCACAGTTCTTGGTAGAATCATGCAGGATTGAAATTTTTGATGGTTTTTTACTCCTCTCAACAGCCCAAACAAGTTTCTAAAAGGATGAGTTTGCAACTACTTTACTTTTGGAGAAAATTCAAAACATTCATTATTCAATAGAGCCCAATAGCAAAAATCAGGTTTTGAATGAAGAATCACATTTCTTGGTAGAATCATGCAGGATTGAAATTTTTGATGGTTTTTTACTCCTCTCAACAGCCCAAACAAGTTTCTAAAAGGATGAGTTTGCAACTACTTTACTTTTGGAGAAAATTCAAAACATTCATTATTCAATAGGGCCCAAACTATCAAAAACCAGCGGTTTCAATGAACACACATTTCTTGGTAGAATCATGCAGGACTGAAATTTTTGATGTTTTTCTACTCCTCTCATGAGCCCAAACAAGTCTCTAAAAGCATGAGTTTGCAACTACTTTACTTTTGGAGAAAATTCAAAACATTCACTATTCAATAGAGCCCAATAGCAAAAATCAGGTTTTGAATGAAGAATCACATTTCTTGGTAAAATCATGCAGGATTGAAATTTTTGATGGTTTTTTACTCCTCTCAACAGCCCAAACAAGTTTCTAAAAGGATGAGTTTGCAACTACTTTACTTTTGGAGAAAATTCAAAACATTCATTATTCAATAGGGCCCAAACTATCAAAAACCAGCGGTTTCAATGAACACACATTTCTTGGTAGAATCATGCAGGACTGAAATTTTTGATGTTTTTCTACTCCTCTCATGAGCCCAAACAAGTCTCTAAAAGCATGAGTTTGCAACTACTTTACTTTTGGAGAAAATTCAAAACATTCATTATTCAATAGAGCCCAATAGCAAAAATCAGGTTTTGAATGAAGAATCACATTTCTTGGTAGAATCATGCAGGATTGAAATTTTTGATGGTTTTTTACTCCTCTCAACAGCCCAAACAAGTTTCTAAAAGGATGAGTTTGCAACTACTTTACTTTCGGAGAAAATTCAAAACATTCATTATTCAATAGGGCCCAAACTATCAAAAACCAGCGGTTTCAATGAACACACATTTCTTGGTAGAATCATGCAGGACTGAAATTTTTGATGTTTTTCTACTCCTCTCATGAGCCCAAACAAGTCTCTAAAAGCATGAGTTTGGGGGGCGTGGCCTGAGCAATGAAGGTGTGAGGACGTGTTTGCTCGGGGCTCCTGCTCAGCCACCTAATTGAAGCGACCTGGAAGCGACATACAACCTTTAATCAAGAATTGATACTAATTACAAGATTCTGGAATATCTCTGGATCATTTTGACACCAAAATCTTGAAGATTGAGCTGATAATACTGAATCTACAGCTGCTGGGGAGTGGCGGTGGTTTTTTCCCGCGCTTTGCAGAGGAGCAGAGCTTGTGCTGATATCCGGCTCCCTCGGCTGAAGGAGAGTCCGGGGAGAAGATTTCGTTATTTCTTTGCTGCCTGGCTCTGGTGGACTTGTTGCCCAGAGGTGAGGAGCTATTTTCAGAAGAGCTGAAAAGGAGGAAGCAGCGGCGCCTTTGTTATTAATACCCGCCGCGGTTTTTGGGCTGCTGCGGCTGACTGCAGCTTTGGATCACGAGGGAGCCTGCTTGTCAAGATCCAGGAGCTCCCCCTGAAAAGAACAAGACCAGGCACGCCAAGATCTGAGAAGAATTGGGGGAGTTCTTAGCAAAAATCCTTGGCGGTGAGGAGAGCTGCAGGAGCAGGGACTTGATTGACAGCCGCTGCACACCGAGGCCCGCGGCTGAAGACACGCCGGAGTTTTTGGCCTGCTGCAACTACCTTCTATTCCGGATCAAGGGGGAGCCTGTTTGTCATGACTCAGGAGCCCCCCCTGAAGAGAATAAGACTGGGCACGCCTGGATTGGACAAGAATTGAGGGAGTTCTTCGCTGAAATCCTCGGCGGTGAGGAGAACTACAGGAGCCGGTGGAGTCACAGCTTTGAGGAGGACTGAGGCAGAAGGTGGGAGCTCGTGGAGGCCGAGGGGCAGACCGGCGCCCTATTACTAAATATTGGTGAGAGGCAGGAGGGGATTCCTGGACGTGGAGCTTTGTGGGGGTGTCAGCGGCTGCCGAAATTCTTACCCGCCGCGGTTTTCTGATTGCCGCACACCCTTGCAGAGCCGGATTAATAGAAGACCGGTTCAGTAAGATCCAGGGGACCCCCCTGGATAATTGAAGACCAGGATCACCGAGCTCCAACAAGGATCCGGGGAGATATAAGGATTCGGGAGGTCCCACCGAGTGGCTGGATACCGGGCACGCTGGTAATTAAAAGAATTGGAGATTTCCCTGTATAAAATCATCAGCGGTGCAGGGGAAAGCAGGAGCTTGATTGACATCTGGGGCCAGGAACTTAGATTCATTGCAGCTTTTTTTTTAAATAGTTGTGTAAACCTGCGTATTTAGATCTGTGGGTACCCTGGTTGGGGAGGTTTGGGTACATTATAATAATACATTTCTGACAAGACAAGATATAGTTACAATAGCGGTTTAAAGGTGTTGATACGCATATCTTGAATTGTTTTTAATCTACTTTGGGGCTGATATTACAAAGGGTGAATCTTTGATGTTCACTGTTTATATTCTTATAGTTTATACTTATTTTATAGAGAAATTACATCTAAGACGGAGTTAAAATATTTATATAATAATTATTTAATATAAGTGAAATTGACACCCTACATCCTAAGCTAATTTAATTGTCAAGATGGAGGGTGGGGGGACTAAATTTAAACCACCTTTTAAGGTTAATGAATCCTCAAATAAAAATCTAAAGGGAAAACATCCCCCAAATAGGCTGCACAATAAGCCCTCTGAGGATTCCCCTAATCTGCTAAGTCCCATCAAATCAAGGTCCCCATTGAAGAGGGATACGCAGGCTAGTCGGACATCCGCGACATCTTCATATAAACCTTCTCAATTAGAAGTAGAGGGCAAGGGCTCAGTTTCTGATCCCTATAATCCCCTTATGCAAAAGCAGACCGACTCTGAAGCAATGGACACATCTAAGTCTGCTAAAAGGAAAGGCCCTAATTCAAGAGACGCTGATAAGAAATCAATCACAGCTGAATCTGAGGATAACTCAGATTACTCTTCGCCTGATAGCAGCCCTAATAGACAACTTTCTAAAAAAGAGCGTTCTTCATCCCCACATGCTCCAAGACAAGGGTTCGCCCCTATTGATCCGGATGAACTCTTGGCTTCTGAGAAGGGAGTGACGGAGGGTTTTATGGCTAGATTCTGTAAAATGTTTAATGAATCTATTGCTCTAGGCTTCGAATCTCAGAACAAGACACTAAACGAAATAAGTAAAAATTTCTCCCAAAGATTAGAAAAGAGCGAGAATAGGATTTTGGTAGTTGAGAATAAAACAGACACCTTGTTTAAACAAAATTCTCAAATAAAAACGGAAGTGCAGACACTAAAAACTAAATTAATGGATTTGGAGGATAGGAGCAGGAGGAGCAACCTCAAAATAAGAGGTATCCCAGAGAATGTCATGCAAGATGAGCTCTCAAATTATGCAAAGGTCATTTTCAAAAAAGCTCTGCCCGACCTACCAAATTCTGAGTTTAGGATCGATAGAATCCACCGCATTCCTCGTCTGAGGAGCCTGCCTACTGACAAGCCAAGGGACACTATCTTACATATGCACTATTACGAAACCAAAGAAAAAATCTTATCTTATATTAGGGATAAAGGTAACTTTCCAGATCCCTACGCCAATATAAGAATTTTTGGAGACTTCTCTAAAGCAACCATGGACTTCAGGAAGTCTTTCAGAGAAGTTAACGCAAGCATAAAAGATCTTGGGTTGTTGTATAGGTGGGGTTTCCCGGCTAAACTTCTGGTCTGGTATAAGGGGAAGACCATCCCCTTTTTCTCACCGGAGGAAGCTATGCTCTTCGTTCAGTCTTTTCAGGAGGGTATCGGTTGAATTTACATATGAGTTTAAGGTTTTCCAAAATATTTGTTATCTTTAAATAAGAGAAATTATTAGGAATAATGGGTGGTTGAGTGGGAGTTTAACCACTTTTTTATTTTTTCCCCAAACTAGGTGAGAATCCTTCTTGCTTGGATTCCTCCAGGAGAACTCATTTGAGTTCATGTTTGTAGTTTATATATATTTAGTATATACATATTGTAGTTTTTTTTTTCTTTTTTTAGTGTGTTTAAGGTCTTAGTCCTTCTCTCTGTAAGTCTAGAAAGAGTCTCGTCTGTATATACAGTATACTTTAATTTTCTTGAAATATGAAACTAAGGTTTTTTTCATTTAACGTTAGGGGTCTAAATATCCCCTATAAGAGACATATGCTCTGGAAAGAAATTGAACATAGTAAAGCAGACATCGTTTGTCTGCAGGAGGTTAAATTTGCTAAAAATAATCATCCATATTTTCAAAATAAGAGGTTTCCATTTGTGTTCCAATCCCTTAAAGAAAATAAGAAAGCAGGAGTTATTACGCTTATTAAAAATAATATCCAATTTGAACTAATACAAGAAATAGTTGATACGCAAGGGAGGTACCATATCCTCGTCTGTCAATTAAACCATGAACCTTGCACAATAATTAATGTTTATGCCCCAAACAAAAAGATCTTATCGTACTTAAACAGATTAATGGACAAAATCAATGCAGTCAAGAAAGGAATGCTTATATTTGCTGGAGATTTCAATATAGTCCCGGATAGTAAAATGGACTCTTCGTCCTTAGTTCGCCACAAAGCGCCGTCACTCGGTAATTGGTTACTTTCTAACGAACTTTTTGACATCTACCGTTGTTTAAATACTACCTCACGTGAATATACACATTATTCAGATACACACAACACATCAGCAAGAATAGACTTAATATTGACAGATGTCTTTGCCATTTCCAAGTTTAGAAGTATCAGCATTTTAGGGAAATCTATCTCAGATCATGTCCCAGTAGTAGCGGAATTTAATTTGGGATCTCACTCAACAAATACGTTCCTTTGGAAAGCTAATTCTACCCTTTTTAGGATTCCTGAGTATGAAGCAATAATCTCAGATACAATCTCTGAATATTTTAGGAATAATGATCTTGCTGACATGGATCCATTTGTTGTTTGGAATGCCCATAAGGCGGTTTTACGGGGATGCTTGATCCAACTTTCATCCAGATTCAAGAAAATTAATAGACAAAGAATCATAACCCTACAGTCCCAAATAAAATTAAAAGAAGATTTTCAAAATAATCTCTCAGTCCCATCACCAGATATCCAATCTGAACTCTTGACCTTGAGACAAGATCTGAGGTCTGCAATTATATCCGAATACGACGCGGTTATTAGAAACTCAAAATTTAATTTTTACTCTTCTGTTAATAAACCTACCGCTTTTATGATGAAAAAACTTAAACAAGAGAGAATTAACAGGAGAATAAATAAGATTAAAACTGATAAGGGAGAGATCAAGACTCATCCTTCAGACATTGCGAACGAGTTTGCAGATTTTTTTCAGGGACTATACAATTTGGCTTTAGAGTCGGATATACCACAACCTAATGATAATTCAATAAAGATGTTCTTAGACAAGCTAGCTCTTCCCAAGATTGATTCCCTAGAATTGGATCATATTAACAGACCTATCTCCGCAGAAGAAATAAATGTCGCAATTAATAAGCTTAAAATTAAGAAATCACCGGGGCCCGATGGATTTATAAATGAATATTATAAAACCTTTCATCAAATTTTGATTCCTCACTTGGAGAGGATATTCAATGTGGCTTCTTGTCAGGGCTCTTTTCCGGCAGAAATGCTAGAAGCTACTATCGTTATGATACCGAAGGAGAAAGGAGACCCTGATAAGG
Organism: Dendrobates tinctorius; assembly: GCF_039654945.1. Classification (NCBI taxonomy): domain Eukaryota; kingdom Metazoa; phylum Chordata; class Amphibia; order Anura; family Dendrobatidae; genus Dendrobates; species Dendrobates tinctorius. The sequence continues at coordinate 191,444 of NW_027362006.1, read as the reverse complement.
TTCAAAGCTACAGGCCAATATCTCTCATAAACGGGGACGTTAAACTATATTCTAAAATTTGGGCCGAAAGACTTAAAAGGATTCTTCCCTCCCTGGTTAAGGACGATCAGATCGGCTTTGTTGAAGGTCGTCAGGCATCTGACGGGACCAGAAGGATTTTGAATATAATTAATGCTACAAAACTTTCTATAGATCCTTTAGTACTGGTAACGTTGGATGCCGAAAAGGCCTTTGATAGGCTAGATTGGAGTTATTTAAAAGGAACGCTTTTGAAGTTTGGATTCAATGATAAATTCTTGTCCTCAATTTTTGCCTTATATTCAGATCCTTGCGCAAAGATTTACACAAATAACCATCTGTCTAGGAAATTTCCAATATCGAATGGCACAAGACAGGGGTGCCCACTTTCACCACTACTATTTGTTCTAGCAATGGAACCCTTTGCACAAAAAATAAGATCCAACCCAAACATCCACGGCCCTGAAATTTCACAGCGATCATTTAAAATCGGTCTGTTTGCAGACGATATAGTGCTCACGCTATTAGATCCAGAGATTTCCATTAGAGCACTAGTTTTAGACTTAGAACTGTTTGCGTATGTATCCTATTTTAAAGTGAACCAATCAAAATCTAAGATTCTTTTTTTTAACTTACAAGATCAGGAAGTGGAACAGCTGAAGTCTCTTACAAAGTTTTCCTGCACAGAAGAAGTTGGTTATTTGGGGCTGGTACTGACAAATAAAATCGAATCAGTTATTTCAATTAACCTTAATAATCTAATACAGAATATTACCAAAGACTTAGCAAATTTTAAACGTATTAACCTATCCTTATTTGGGAAGGTCTTGGTAATCAAATCTTTTGTTTTACCTAAAATACTCTATTTGTTTAGAACCCTCCCTACTTGCATCCCCTCTACCCAACTAACCAAAATTCAAAATTTATTAAACTCCTTTATTTGGGACAATAAAAAGCCAAGAGTGGCGTTGAGCGTTTTATATAAGAACAAGAAAAACGGGGGTTTGGGCCTTCCAAACGTCACAGCGTATTACCAAGCCACATTGATTAAGGCTAGCGGATATTGGTTCAAACAGATTGTACCTCCCGCATGGGTTGTCTTAGAGGAAAGCCAAAGTGAAAATAACCTACTCGGTAATACTTTTTACAATAACATTATTGGTTCTCGGCCTAGGTTACCATCACATCCTATTTTTCAGGCAATACTTCTGGCCTGGAAAAGCTTCGTAAGACCGAGGAAAAATTGGAATAAATTGAGACAACTGTATAATGTTCCGCTAGTTTTGATCTCAGTTCTCTACAAATTCTCAATTCCAGAAATTTGGACCACGTGTAATATCAAAAAAATGGGAGATTTGTATAATGGAGATTTTCTTACCTTCAGCGAAATTAGAGTAAAGTTTAATCTTCCTTCATCAGAATTTTTTTTTTACACCATCTTAAAAGATTACATTAAAAAATTCCTCCAAATTAAACCACTGAATTGGGATATTTTGACTCTCTTTTTGGGAAACATAGAGAAAAAAAGCGTATGGAACTTAAAAAATATATATACAATTTTTAACGGAGACTCAGAAATACTGAAAAATGTTTATATGAAACGATGGGAGTCTGAATTAAATATTTCCCCCTCATTAGAACAATGGCAAGATGCTTTTAAATTTTCTCAGGCCTCAACAATTTCGATGATGTTACAAGAATCATATTATAAAATATTGGTGAGGTGGTATTATACTCCATCGAGGTTATTCTTTATAAACCAAGATAACTCAAATTTATGTTGGAGGGAATGTGGGAAAGTTGGGAATTTGTACCACATATTTTGGGGTTGCCCAAAAATAAAGACGTTATGGAGTGAAGTTTCTGCCCACATAAATACATTTTTAGGCAGGAACCTAGTTATTTCTCCTAGCATGGCGCTGCTCTTTTTGGGAATGGAACACTTGGATCTCTCAACCATTTTCATGATAGCCCACATCCTATTGGTGGTTAAAAATTCTTTAGCAGCAAATTGGAGGAAAACTGTTCCTCCAAAATTTGAAGACATAATCCACAACCTTAAAGTACATAGTGCATTAGAAAGGCGATTTGCCATAAATAATAATTTTTTGGACAAATACAATAAAAAATGGGGAATATGGAATAGTCTTTTTATTAGACAATTTAGTTCTATCTCGGGAAATTAGGATGAGACCTACTTTAAACTATGACAGTAGTTTTAGTTTTAGGTTTTAGGTTTTAGGCTTTAGATTTTAGATCAGCTATTAGGGTTTAGCTTACTAGATCTTAGATTTAGATCTTAGAATTTTGATTGTAAACCACATCTCATTGTTTTACATAACGTTTTCTCTTTTTTGTGTCTGGATGCAACTGGTAAACTGTGAAATGTCTCAGATAATACTATGTTTATATATGTAATGACTTTTTACTTTATGTTACTCTTTGAGTTTTCTATTGTAATACCCTTTTCCTTCCCTTGTTCCCTTCTTTGTTTCCCCCCCTTTTCCTCCCACTCTTTGTCATTATTTTGAAAATTATAATAAAAATGATTGGAAAATAAAAGCATGAGTTTGCAACTACTTTACTTTTGGAGAAAATTCAAAACATTCATTATTCAATAGAGCCCAATAGCAAAAATCAGGTTTTGAATGAAGAATCACATTTCTTGGTAGAATCATGCAGGATTGAAATTTTTGATGGTTTTTTACTCCTCTCAACAGCCCAAACAAGTTTCTAAAAGGATGAGTTTGCAACTGCTTTACTTTTGGAGAAAATTCAAAACATTCATTATTCAATAGGGCCCAAACTATCAAAAACCAGCGGTTTCAATGAACACACATTTCTTGGTAGAATCATGCAGGACTGAAATTTTTGATGTTTTTCTACTCCTCTCATGAGCCCAAACAAGTCTCTAAAAGCATGAGTTTGCAACTACTTTACTTTTGGAGAAAATTCAAAACATTCATTATTCAATAGAGCCCAATAGCAAAAATCAGGTTTTGAATGAAGAATCACATTTCTTGGTAGAATCATGCAGGATTGAAATTTTTGATGGTTTTTTACTCCTCTCTACAGCCCAAACAAGTTTCTAAAAGGATGAGTTTGCAACTGCTTTACTTTTGGAGAAAATTCAAAACATTCATTATTCAATAGGGCACAAACTATCAAAAACAAGCGGTTTGAATGAACACACATTTCTTGGTAGAATCATGCAGGACTCAAATTTTTGATGTTTTTCTACTCCTCTCATGAGCCCAAACAAGTTTCTAAAAGCATGAGTTTGCAACTACTTTACTTTTGGAGAAAATTCAAAACATTCATTATTCAATAGGGCCCAAACTATCAAAAACCAGCGGTTTCAATGAACACACATTTCTTGGTAGAATCATGCAGGACTGAAATTTTTGATGTTTTTCTACTCCTCTCATGAGCCCAAACAAGTCTCTAAAAGCATGAGTTTGCAACTACTTTACTTTTGGAGAAAATTCAAAACATTCATTATTCAATAGAGCCCAATAGCAAAAATCAGGTTTTTAATGAAGAATCACAGTTCTTGGTAGAATCATGCAGGATTGAAATTTTTGATGGTTTTTTACTCCTCTCAACAGCCCAAACAAGTTTCTAAAAGGATGAGTTTGCAACTACTTTACTTTTGGAGAAAATTCAAAACATTCATTATTCAATAGAGCCCAATAGCAAAAATCAGGTTTTGAATGAAGAATCACATTTCTTGGTAGAATCATGCAGGATTGAAATTTTTGATGGTTTTTTACTCCTCTCAACAGCCCAAACAAGTTTCTAAAAGGATGAGTTTGCAACTACTTTACTTTTGGAGAAAATTCAAAACATTCATTATTCAATAGGGCCCAAACTATCAAAAACCAGCGGTTTCAATGAACACACATTTCTTGGTAGAATCATGCAGGACTGAAATTTTTGATGTTTTTCTACTCCTCTCATGAGCCCAAACAAGTCTCTAAAAGCATGAGTTTGCAACTACTTTACTTTTGGAGAAAATTCAAAACATTCACTATTCAATAGAGCCCAATAGCAAAAATCAGGTTTTGAATGAAGAATCACATTTCTTGGTAAAATCATGCAGGATTGAAATTTTTGATGGTTTTTTACTCCTCTCAACAGCCCAAACAAGTTTCTAAAAGGATGAGTTTGCAACTACTTTACTTTTGGAGAAAATTCAAAACATTCATTATTCAATAGGGCCCAAACTATCAAAAACCAGCGGTTTCAATGAACACACATTTCTTGGTAGAATCATGCAGGACTGAAATTTTTGATGTTTTTCTACTCCTCTCATGAGCCCAAACAAGTCTCTAAAAGCATGAGTTTGCAACTACTTTACTTTTGGAGAAAATTCAAAACATTCATTATTCAATAGAGCCCAATAGCAAAAATCAGGTTTTGAATGAAGAATCACATTTCTTGGTAGAATCATGCAGGATTGAAATTTTTGATGGTTTTTTACTCCTCTCAACAGCCCAAACAAGTTTCTAAAAGGATGAGTTTGCAACTACTTTACTTTTGGAGAAAATTCAAAACATTCATTATTCAATAGGGCCCAAACTATCAAAAACCAGCGGTTTCAATGAACACACATTTCTTGGAAGAATCATGCAGGACTGAAATTTTTGATGTTTTTCTACTCCTCTCATGAGCCCAAACAAGTTTCTAAAAGCATGAGTTTGCAACTACTTTACTTTTGGAGAAAATTCAAAACATTCATTATTCAATAGAGCCCAATAGCAAAAATCAGGTTTTGAATGAAGAATCACAGTTCTTGGTAGAATCATGCAGGATTGAAATTTTTGATGGTTTTTTACTCCTCTCAATAGCCCAAACAAGTTTCTAAAAGGATGAGTTTGCAACTACTTTACTTTTGGAGAAAATTCAAAACATTCATTATTCAATAGAGCCCAATAGCAAAAATCAGGTTTTGAATGAAGAATCACATTTCTTGGTAGAATCATGCAGGATTGAAATTTTTGATGGTTTTTTACTCCTCTCAACAGCCCAAACAAGTTTCTAAAAGGATGAGTTTGCAACTACTTTACTTTTGGAGAAAATTCAAAACATTCATTATTCAATAGGGCCCAAACTATCAAAAACCAGCGGTTTCAATGAACACACATTTCTTGGTAGAATCATGCAGGACTGAAATTTTTGATGTTTTTCTACTCCTCTCATGAGCCCAAACAAGTTTCTAAAAGCATGAGTTTGCAACTACTTTACTTTTGGAGAAAATTCAAAACATTCATTATTCAATAGAGCCCAATAGCAAAAATCAGGTTTTGAATGAAGAATCACATTTCTTGGTAGAATCATGCAGGATTGAAATTTTTGATGGTTTTTTACTCCTCTCAACAGCCCAAACAAGTTTCTAAAAGGATGAGTTTGCAACTACTTTACTTTTGGAGAAAATTCAAAACATTCATTATTCAATAGGGCCCAAACTATCAAAAACCAGCGGTTTCAATGAACACACATTTCTTGGTAGAATCATGCAGGACTGAAATTTTTGATGTTTTTCTACTCCTCTCATAAGCCCAAACAAGTCTCTAAAAGCATGAGTTTGCAACTACTTTACTTTTGGAGAAAATTCAAAACATTCATTATTCAATAGAGCCCAATAGCAAAAATCAGGTTTTGAATGAAGAATCACATTTCTTGGTAGAATCATGCAGGATTGAAATTTTTGATGGTTTTTTACTCCTCTCAACAGCCCAAACAAGTTTCTAAAAGGATGAGTTTGCAACTACTTTACTTTTGGAGAAAATTCAAAACATTCATTATTCAATAGGGCCCAAACTATCAAAAACCAGCGGTTTCAATGAACACACATTTCTTGGTAGAATCATGCAGGACTGAAGTTTTTGATGTTTTTCTACTCCTCTCATGAGCCCAAACAAGTCTCTAAAAGCATGAGTTTGCAACTACTTTACTTTTGGAGAAAATTCAAAACATTCATTATTCAATAGAGCCCAATAGCAAAAATCAGGTTTTGAATGAAGAATCACATTTCTTGGTAGAATCATGCAGGATTGAAATTTTTGATGGTTTTTTACTCCTCTCAACAGCCCAAACAAGTTTCTAAAAGGATGAGTTTGCAACTACTTTACTTTTGGAGAAAATTCAAAACATTCATTATTCAATAGGGCCCAAACTATCAAAAAACAGCGGTTTCAATGAACACACATTTCTTGGAAGAATCATGCAGGACTGAAATTTTTGATGTTTTTCTACTCCTCTCATGAGCCCAAACAAGTTTCTAAAAGCATGAGTTTGCAACTACTTTACTTTTGGAGAAAATTCAAAACATTCATTATTCAATAGAGCCCAATAGCAAAAATCAGGTTTTGAATGAAGAATCACAGTTCTTGGTAGAATCATGCAGGATTGAAATTTTTGATGGTTTTTTACTCCTCTCAATAGCCCAAACAAGTTTCTAAAAGGATGAGTTTGCAACTACTTTACTTTTGGAGAAAATTCAAAACATTCATTATTCAATAGAGCCCAATAGCAAAAATCAGGTTTTGAATGAAGAATCACATTTCTTGGTAGAATCATGCAGGATTGAAATTTTTGATGGTTTTTTACTCCTCTCAACAGCCCAAACAAGTTTCTAAAAGGATGAGTTTGCAACTACTTTACTTTTGGAGAAAATTCAAAACATTCATTATTCAATAGGGCCCAAACTATCAAAAACCAGCGGTTTCAATGAACACACATTTCTTGGTAGAATCATGCAGGACTGAAATTTTTGATGTTTTTCTACTCCTCTCATGAGCCCAAACAAGTTTCTAAAAGCATGAGTTTGCAACTACTTTACTTTTGGAGAAAATTCAAAACATTCATTATTCAATAGAGCCCAATAGCAAAAATCAGGTTTTGAATGAAGAATCACATTTCTTGGTAGAATCATGCAGGATTGAAATTTTTGATGGTTTTTTACTCCTCTCAACAGCCCAAACAAGTTTCTAAAAGGATGAGTTTGCAACTACTTTACTTTTGGAGAAAATTCAAAACATTCATTATTCAATAGGGCCCAAACTATCAAAAACCAGCGGTTTCAATGAACACACATTTCTTGGTAGAATCATGCAGGACTGAAATTTTTGATGTTTTTCTACTCCTCTCATAAGCCCAAACAAGTCTCTAAAAGCATGAGTTTGCAACTACTTTACTTTTGGAGAAAATTCAAAACATTCATTATTCAATAGAGCCCAATAGCAAAAATCAGGTTTTGAATGAAGAATCACATTTCTTGGTAGAATCATGCAGGATTGAAATTTTTGATGGTTTTTTACTCCTCTCTACAGTCCAAACAAGTTTCTAAAAGGATGAGTTTGCAACTGCTTTACTTTTGGAGAAAATTCAAAACATTCATTATTCAATAGGGCCCAAACTATCAAAAACCAGCGGTTTGAATGAACACACATTTCTTGGTAGAATCATGAAGGACTCAAATTTTTGATGTTTTTCTACTCCTCTCATGAGCCCAAACAAGTTTCTAAAAGCATGAGTTTGCAACTACTTTACTTTTGGAGAAAATTCAAAACATTCATTATTCAATAGAGCCCAATAGCAAAAATCAGGTTTTGAATGAAGAATCACATTTCTTGGTAGAATCATGCAGGATTGAAATTTTTGATGGTTTTTTACTCCTCTCAACAGCCCAAACAAGTTTCTAAAAGGATGAGTTTGCAACTACTTTACTTTTGGAGAAAATTCAAAACATTCATTATTCAATAGGGCCCAAACTATCAAAAACCAGCGGTTTCAATGAACACACATTTCTTGGTAGAATCATGCAGGACTGAAATTTTTGATGTTTTTCTACTCCTCTCATGAGCCCAAACAAGTCTCTAAAAGCATGAGTTTGCAACTACTTTACTTTTGGAGAAAATTCAAAACATTCATTATTCAATAGAGCCCAATAGCAAAAATCAGGTTTTGAATGAAGAATCACATTTCTTGGTAGAATCATGCAGGATTGAAATTTTTGATGGTTTTTTACTCCTCTCACCAGCCCAAACAAGTTTCTAAAAGGATGAGTTTGCAACTACTTTACTTTTGGAGAAAATTCAAAACATTCATTATTCAATAGGGCCCAAACTATCAAAAACCAGCGGTTTCAATGAACACACATTTCTTGGAAGAATCATGCAGGACTGAAATTTTTGATGTTTTTCTACTCCTCTCATGAGCCCAAACAAGTCTCTAAAAGCATGAGTTTGCAACTACTTTACTTTTGGAGAAAATTCAAAACATTCATTATTCAATAGAGCCCAATAGCAAAAATCAGGTTTTGAATGAAGAATCACATTTATTGGTAGAATCATGCAGGATTGAAATTTTTGATGGTTTTTTACTCCTCTCAACAGCCCAAACAAGTTTCTAAAAGGATGAATTTGCAACTACTTTACTTTTGGAGAAAATTCAAAACATTCATTATTCAATAGGGCCCAAACTATCAAAAACCAGCGGTTTCAATGAACACACATTTCTTGGTAGAATCATGCAGGACTGAAATTTTTGATGTTTTTCTACTCCTCTCATGAGCCCAAACAAGTCTCTAAAAGCATGAGTTTGCAACTACTTTACTTTTGGAGAAAATTCAAAACATTCATTATTCAATAGAGCCCAATAGCAAAAATCAGGTTTTGAATGAAGAATCACATTTCTTGGTAGAATCATGCAGGATTGAAATTTTTGATGGTTTTTTACTCCTCTCAACAGCCCAAACAAGTTTCTAAAAGGATGAGTTTGCAACTACTTTACTTTCGGAGAAAATTCAAAACATTCATTATTCAATAGGGCCCAAACTATCAAAAACCAGCGGTTTGAATGAACACACATTTCTTGGTAGAATTATGCAGGACTGAAATTTTTGATGTTTTTCTACTCCTCTCATGAGCCCAAACAAGTCTCTAAAAGCATGAGTTTGCAACTACTTTACTTTTGGAGAAAATTCAAAACATTCATTATTCAATAGAGCCCAATAGCAAAAATCAGGTTTTGAATGAAGAATCACATTTCTTGGTAGAATCATGCAGGATTGAAATTTTTGATGGTTTTTTACTCCTCTCAACAGCCCAAACAAGTTTCTAAAAGGATGAGTTTGCAACTGCTTTACTTTTGGAGAAAATTCAAAACATTCATTATTCAATAGGGCCCAAACTATCAAAAACCAGCGGTTTCAATGAACACACATTTCTTGGTAGAATCATGCAGGACTGAAATTTTTGATGTTTTTCTACTCCTCTCATGAGCCCAAACAAGTCTCTAAAAGCATGAGTTTGCAACTACTTTACTTTTGGAGAAAATTCAAAACATTCATTATTCAATAGAGCCCAATAGCAAAAATCAGGTTTTGAATGAAGAATCACATTTCTTGGTAGAATCATGCAGGATTGAATTTTTTCATGGTTTTTTACTCCTCTCTACAGCCCAAACAAGTTTCTAAAAGGATGAGTTTGCAACTGCTTTACTTTTGGAGAAAATTCAAAACATTCATTATTCAATAGGGCCCAAACTATCAAAAACCAGCGGTTTGAATGAACACACATTTCTTGGTAGAATCATGCAGGACTCAAATTTTTAATGTTTTTCTACTCCTCTCATGAGCCCAAACAAGTTTCTAAAAGCATGAGTTTGCAACTACTTTACTTTTGGAGAAAATTCAAAACATTCATTATTCAATAGAGCCCAATAGCAAAAATCAGGTTTTGAATGAAGAATCACATTTCTTGGTAGAATCATGCAGGATTGAAATTTTTGATGGTTTTTTACTCCTCTCAACAGCCCAAACAAGTTTCTAAAAGGATGAGTTTGCAACTACTTTACTTTTGGAGAAAATTCAAAACATTCATTATTCAATAGAGCCCAATAGCAAAAATCAGGTTTTGAATGAAGAATCACATTTCTTGGTAGAATCATGCAGGATTGAAATTTTTGATGGTTTTTTACTCCTCTCAACAGCCCAAACAAGTTTCTAAAAGGATGAGTTTGCAACTACTTTACTTTTGGAGAAAATTCAAAACATTCATTATTCAATAGGGCCCAAACTATCAAAAACCAGCGGTTTCAATGAACACACATTTCTTGGTAGAATCATGCAGGACTGAAATTTTTGATGTTTTTCTACTCCTCTCATGAGCCCAAACAAGTCTCTAAAAGCATGAGTTTGCAACTACTTTACTTTTGGAGAAAATTCAAAACATTCATTATTCAATAGAGCCCAATAGCAAAAATCAGGTTTTGAATGAAGAATCACATTTCTTGGTAAAATCATGCAGGATTGAAATTTTTGATGGTTTTTTACTCCTCTCAACAGCCCAAACAAGTTTCTAAAAGGATGAGTTTGCAACTACTTTACTTTTGGAGAAAATTCAAAACATTCATTATTCAATAGGGCCCAAACTATCAAAAACCAGCGGTTTCAATGAACACACATTTCTTGGTAGAATCATGCAGGACTGAAATTTTTGATGTTTTTCTACTCCTCTCATAAGCCCAAACAAGTCTCTAAAAGCATGAGTTTGCAACTACTTTACTTTTGGAGAAAATTCAAAACATTCATTATTCAATAGAGCCCAATAGCAAAAATCAGGTTTTGAATGAAGAATCACATTTCTTGGTAAAATCATGCAGGATTGAAATTTTTGATGGTTTTTTACTCCTCTCAACAGCCCAAACAAGTTTCTAAAAGGATGAGTTTGCAACTACTTTACTTTTGGAGAAAATTCAAAACATTCATTATTCAATAGGGCCCAAACTATCAAAAACCAGCGGTTTCAATGAACACACATTTCTTGGTAGAATCATGCAGGACTGAAATTTTTGATGTTTTTCTACTCCTCTCATGAGCCCAAACAAGTCTCTAAAAGCATGAGTTTGCAACTACTTTACTTTTGGAGAAAATTCAAAACATTCATTATTCAATAGAGCCCAATAGCAAAAATCAGGTTTTGAATGAAGAATCACATTTCTTGGTAGAATCATGCAGGATTGAAATTTTTGATGGTTTTTTACTCCTCTCAACAGCCCAAACAAGTTTCTAAAAGGATGAGTTTGCAACTACTTTACTTTTGGAGAAAATTCAAAACATTCATTATTCAATAGGGCCCAAACTATCAAAAACCAGCGGTTTCAATGAACACACATTTCTTGGAAGAATCATGCAGGACTGAAATTTTTGATGTTTTTCTACTCCTCTCATGAGCCCAAACAAGTTTCTAAAAGCATGAGTTTGCAACTACTTTACTTTTGGAGAAAATTCAAAACATTCATTATTCAATAGAGCCCAATAGCAAAAATCAGGTTTTGAATGAAGAATCACAGTTCTTGGTAGAATCATGCAGGATTGAAATTTTTGATGGTTTTTTACTCCTCTCAATAGCCCAAACAAGTTTCTAAAAGGATGAGTTTGCAACTACTTTACTTTTGGAGAAAATTCAAAACATTCATTATTCAATAGAGCCCAATAGCAAAAATCAGGTTTTGAATGAAGAATCACATTTCTTGGTAGAATCATGCAGGATTGAAATTTTTGATGGTTTTTTACTCCTCTCAACAGCCCAAACAAGTTTCTAAAAGGATGAGTTTGCAACTACTTTACTTTTGGAGAAAATTCAAAACATTCATTATTCAATAGGGCCCAAACTATCAAAAACCAGCGGTTTCAATGAACACACATTTCTTGGTAGAATCATGCAGGACTGAAATTTTTGATGTTTTTCTACTCCTCTCATGAGCCCAAACAAGTCTCTAAAAGCATGAGTTTGCAACTACTTTACTTTTGGAGAAAATTCAAAACATTCATTATTCAATAGAGCCCAATAGCAAAAATCAGGTTTTGAATGAAGAATCACATTTCTTGGTAGAATCATGCAGGATTGAAATTTTTCATGGTTTTTTACTCCTCTCTACAGCCCAAACAAGTTTCTAAAAGGATGAGTTTGCAACTGCTTTACTTTTGGAGAAAATTCAAAACATTCATTATTCAATAGGGCCCAAACTATCAAAAACCAGCGGTTTGAATGAACACACATTTCTTGGTAGAATCATGCAGGACTCAAATTTTTAATGTTTTTCTACTCCTCTCATGAGCCCAAACAAGTTTCTAAAAGCATGAGTTTGCAACTACTTTACTTTTGGAGAAAATTCAAAACATTCATTATTCAATAGAGCCCAATAGCAAAAATCAGGTTTTGAATGAAGAATCACATTTCTTGGTAGAATCATGCAGGATTGAAATTTTTGATGGTTTTTTACTCCTCTCAACAGCCCAAACAAGTTTCTAAAAGGATGAGTTTGCAACTACTTTACTTTTGGAGAAAATTCAAAACATTCATTATTCAATAGAGCCCAATAGCAAAAATCAGGTTTTGAATGAAGAATCACATTTCTTGGTAGAATCATGCAGGATTGAAATTTTTGATGGTTTTTTACTCCTCTCAACAGCCCAAACAAGTTTCTAAAAGGATGAGTTTGCAACTACTTTACTTTTGGAGAAAATTCAAAACATTCATTATTCAATAGGGCCCAAACTATCAAAAACCAGCGGTTTCAATGAACACACATTTCTTGGTAGAATCATGCAGGACTGAAATTTTTGATGTTTTTCTACTCCTCTCATGAGCCCAAACAAGTCTCTAAAAGCATGAGTTTGCAACTACTTTACTTTTGGAGAAAATTCAAAACATTCATTATTCAATAGAGCCCAATAGCAAAAATCAGGTTTTGAATGAAGAATCACATTTCTTGGTAAAATCATGCAGGATTGAAATTTTTGATGGTTTTTTACTCCTCTCAACAGCCCAAACAAGTTTCTAAAAGGATGAGTTTGCAACTACTTTACTTTTGGAGAAAATTCAAAACATTCATTATTCAATAGGGCCCAAACTATCAAAAACCAGCGGTTTCAATGAACACACATTTCTTGGTAGAATCATGCAGGACTGAAATTTTTGATGTTTTTCTACTCCTCTCATAAGCCCAAACAAGTCTCTAAAAGCATGAGTTTGCAACTACTTTACTTTTGGAGAAAATTCAAAACATTCATTATTCAATAGAGCCCAATAGCAAAAATCAGGTTTTGAATGAAGAATCACATTTCTTGGTAAAATCATGCAGGATTGAAATTTTTGATGGTTTTTTACTCCTCTCAACAGCCCAAACAAGTTTCTAAAAGGATGAGTTTGCAACTACTTTACTTTTGGAGAAAATTCAAAACATTCATTATTCAATAGGGCCCAAACTATCAAAAACCAGCGGTTTCAATGAACACACATTTCTTGGTAGAATCATGCAGGACTGAAATTTTTGATGTTTTTCTACTCCTCTCATGAGCCCAAACAAGTCTCTAAAAGCATGAGTTTGCAACTACTTTACTTTTGGAGAAAATTCAAAACATTCATTATTCAATAGAGCCCAATAGCAAAAATCAGGTTTTGAATGAAGAATCACATTTCTTGGTAGAATCATGCAGGATTGAAATTTTTGATGGTTTTTTACTCCTCTCAACAGCCCAAACAAGTTTCTAAAAGGATGAGTTTGCAACTACTTTACTTTTGGAGAAAATTCAAAACATTCATTATTCAATAGGGCCCAAACTATCAAAAACCAGCGGTTTCAATGAACACACATTTCTTGGAAGAATCATGCAGGACTGAAATTTTTGATGATTTTCTACTCCTCTCATGAGCCCAAACAAGTTTCTAAAAGCATGAGTTTGCAACTACTTTACTTTTGGAGAAAATTCAAAACATTCATTATTCAATAGAGCCCAATAGCAAAAATCAGGTTTTGAATGAAGAATCACAGTTCTTGGTAGAATCATGCAGGATTGAAATTTTTGATGGTTTTTTACTCCTCTCAATAGCCCAAACAAGTTTCTAAAAGGATGAGTTTGCAACTACTTTACTTTTGGAGAAAATTCAAAACATTCATTATTCAATAGAGCCCAATAGCAAAAATCAGGTTTTGAATGAAGAATCACATTTCTTGGTAGAATCATGCAGGATTGAAATTTTTGATGGTTTTTTACTCCTCTCACCAGCCCAAACAAGTTTCTAAAAGGATGAGTTTGCAACTACTTTACTTTTGGAGAAAATTCAAAACATTCATTATTCAATAGGGCCCAAACTATCAAAAACCAGCGGTTTCAATGAACACACATTTCTTGGAAGAATCATGCAGGACTGAAATTTTTGATGTTTTTCTACTCCTCTCATGAGCCCAAACAAGTCTCTAAAAGCATGAGTTTGCAACTACTTTACTTTTGGAGAAAATTCAAAACATTCATTATTCAATAGAGCCCAATAGCAAAAATCAGGTTTTGAATGAAGAATCACATTTATTGGTAGAATCATGCAGGATTGAAATTTTTGATGGTTTTTTACTCCTCTCAACAGCCCAAACAAGTTTCTAAAAGGATGAATTTGCAACTACTTTACTTTTGGAGAAAATTCAAAACATTCATTATTCAATAGGGCCCAAACTATCAAAAACCAGCGGTTTCAATGAACACACATTTCTTGGTAGAATCATGCAGGACTGAAATTTTTGATGTTTTTCTACTCCTCTCATGAGCCCAAACAAGTCTCTAAAAGCATGAGTTTGCAACTACTTTACTTTTGGAGAAAATTCAAAACATTCATTATTCAATAGAGCCCAATAGCAAAAATCAGGTTTTGAATGAAGAATCACATTTCTTGGTAGAATCATGCAGGATTGAAATTTTTGATGGTTTTTTACTCCTCTCAACAGCCCAAACAAGTTTCTAAAAGGATGAGTTTGCAACTACTTTACTTTCGGAGAAAATTCAAAACATTCATTATTCAATAGGGCCCAAACTATCAAAAACCAGCGGTTTGAATGAACACACATTTCTTGGTAGAATTATGCAGGACTGAAATTTTTGATGTTTTTCTACTCCTCTCATGAGCCCAAACAAGTCTCTAAAAGCATGAGTTTGCAACTACTTTACTTTTGGAGAAAATTCAAAACATTCATTATTCAATAGAGCCCAATAGCAAAAATCAGGTTTTGAATGAAGAATCACATTTCTTGGTAGAATCATGCAGGATTGAAATTTTTGATGGTTTTTTACTCCTCTCAACAGCCCAAACAAGTTTCTAAAAGGATGAGTTTGCAACTGCTTTACTTTTGGAGAAAATTCAAAACATTCATTATTCAATAGGGCCCAAACTATCAAAAACCAGCGGTTTCAATGAACACACATTTCTTGGTAGAATCATGCAGGACTGAAATTTTTGATGTTTTTCTACTCCTCTCATGAGCCCAAACAAGTCTCTAAAAGCATGAGTTTGCAACTACTTTACTTTTGGAGAAAATTCAAAACATTCATTATTCAATAGAGCCCAATAGCAAAAATCAGGTTTTGAATGAAGAATCACATTTCTTGGTAGAATCATGCAGGATTGAATTTTTTCATGGTTTTTTACTCCTCTCTACAGCCCAAACAAGTTTCTAAAAGGATGAGTTTGCAACTGCTTTACTTTTGGAGAAAATTCAAAACATTCATTATTCAATAGGGCCCAAACTATCAAAAACCAGCGGTTTGAATGAACACACATTTCTTGGTAGAATCATGCAGGACTCAAATTTTTAATGTTTTTCTACTCCTCTCATGAGCCCAAACAAGTTTCTAAAAGCATGAGTTTGCAACTACTTTACTTTTGGAGAAAATTCAAAACATTCATTATTCAATAGAGCCCAATAGCAAAAATCAGGTTTTGAATGAAGAATCACATTTCTTGGTAGAATCATGCAGGATTGAAATTTTTGATGGTTTTTTACTCCTCTCAACAGCCCAAACAAGTTTCTAAAAGGATGAGTTTGCAACTACTTTACTTTTGGAGAAAATTCAAAACATTCATTATTCAATAGAGCCCAATAGCAAAAATCAGGTTTTGAATGAAGAATCACATTTCTTGGTAGAATCATGCAGGATTGAAATTTTTGATGGTTTTTTACTCCTCTCAACAGCCCAAACAAGTTTCTAAAAGGATGAGTTTGCAACTACTTTACTTTTGGAGAAAATTCAAAACATTCATTATTCAATAGGGCCCAAACTATCAAAAACCAGCGGTTTCAATGAACACACATTTCTTGGTAGAATCATGCAGGACTGAAATTTTTGATGTTTTTCTACTCCTCTCATGAGCCCAAACAAGTCTCTAAAAGCATGAGTTTGCAACTACTTTACTTTTGGAGAAAATTCAAAACATTCATTATTCAATAGAGCCCAATAGCAAAAATCAGGTTTTGAATGAAGAATCACATTTCTTGGTAAAATCATGCAGGATTGAAATTTTTGATGGTTTTTTACTCCTCTCAACAGCCCAAACAAGTTTCTAAAAGGATGAGTTTGCAACTACTTTACTTTTGGAGAAAATTCAAAACATTCATTATTCAATAGGGCCCAAACTATCAAAAACCAGCGGTTTCAATGAACACACATTTCTTGGTAGAATCATGCAGGACTGAAATTTTTGATGTTTTTCTACTCCTCTCATAAGCCCAAACAAGTCTCTAAAAGCATGAGTTTGCAACTACTTTACTTTTGGAGAAAATTCAAAACATTCATTATTCAATAGAGCCCAATAGCAAAAATCAGGTTTTGAATGAAGAATCACATTTCTTGGTAAAATCATGCAGGATTGAAATTTTTGATGGTTTTTTACTCCTCTCAACAGCCCAAACAAGTTTCTAAAAGGATGAGTTTGCAACTACTTTACTTTTGGAGAAAATTCAAAACATTCATTATTCAATAGGGCCCAAACTATCAAAAACCAGCGGTTTCAATGAACACACATTTCTTGGTAGAATCATGCAGGACTGAAATTTTTGATGTTTTTCTACTCCTCTCATGAGCCCAAACAAGTCTCTAAAAGCATGAGTTTGCAACTACTTTACTTTTGGAGAAAATTCAAAACATTCATTATTCAATAGAGCCCAATAGCAAAAATCAGGTTTTGAATGAAGAATCACATTTCTTGGTAGAATCATGCAGGATTGAAATTTTTGATGGTTTTTTACTCCTCTCAACAGCCCAAACAAGTTTCTAAAAGGATGAGTTTGCAACTACTTTACTTTTGGAGAAAATTCAAAACATTCATTATTCAATAGGGCCCAAACTATCAAAAACCAGCGGTTTCAATGAACACACATTTCTTGGAAGAATCATGCAGGACTGAAATTTTTGATGTTTTTCTACTCCTCTCATGAGCCCAAACAAGTTTCTAAAAGCATGAGTTTGCAACTACTTTACTTTTGGAGAAAATTCAAAACATTCATTATTCAATAGAGCCCAATAGCAAAAATCAGGTTTTGAATGAAGAATCACAGTTCTTGGTAGAATCATGCAGGATTGAAATTTTTGATGGTTTTTTACTCCTCTCAATAGCCCAAACAAGTTTCTAAAAGGATGAGTTTGCAACTACTTTACTTTTGGAGAAAATTCAAAACATTCATTATTCAATAGAGCCCAATAGCAAAAATCAGGTTTTGAATGAAGAATCACATTTCTTGGTAGAATCATGCAGGATTGAAATTTTTGATGGTTTTTTACTCCTCTCAACAGCCCAAACAAGTTTCTAAAAGGATGAGTTTGCAACTACTTTACTTTTGGAGAAAATTCAAAACATTCATTATTCAATAGGGCCCAAACTATCAAAAACCAGCGGTTTCAATGAACACACATTTCTTGGTAGAATCATGCAGGACTGAAATTTTTGATGTTTTTCTACTCCTCTCATGAGCCCAAACAAGTCTCTAAAAGCATGAGTTTGCAACTACTTTACTTTTGGAGAAAATTCAAAACATTCATTATTCAATAGAGCCCAATAGCAAAAATCAGGTTTTGAATGAAGAATCACATTTCTTGGTAGAATCATGCAGGATTGAAATTTTTGATGGTTTTTTACTCCTCTCAACAGCCCAAACAAGTTTCTAAAAGGATGAGTTTGCAACTACTTTACTTTTGGAGAAAATTCAAAACATTCATTATTCAATAGAGCCCAATAGCAAAAATCAGGTTTTGAATGAAGAATCACATTTCTTGGTAGAATCATGCAGGATTGAAATTTTTGATGGTTTTTTACTCCTCTCAACAGCCCAAACAAGTTTCTAAAAGGATGAGTTTGCAACTACTTTACTTTTGGAGAAAATTCAAAACATTCATTATTCAATAGGGCCCAAACTATCAAAAACCAGCGGTTTCAATGAACACACATTTCTTGGTAGAATCATGCAGGACTGAAATTTTTGATGTTTTTCTACTCCTCTCATGAGCCCAAACAAGTCTCTAAAAGCATGAGTTTGCAACTACTTTACTTTTGGAGAAAATTCAAAACATTCATTATTCAATAGAGCCCAATAGCAAAAATCAGGTTTTGAATGAAGAATCACATTTCTTGGTAAAATCATGCAGGATTGAAATTTTTGATGGTTTTTTACTCCTCTCAACAGCCCAAACAAGTTTCTAAAAGGATGAGTTTGCAACTACTTTACTTTTGGAGAAAATTCAAAACATTCATTATTCAATAGGGCCCAAACTATCAAAAACCAGCGGTTTCAATGAACACACATTTCTTGGTAGAATCATGCAGGACTGAAATTTTTGATGTTTTTCTACTCCTCTCATAAGCCCAAACAAGTCTCTAAAAGCATGAGTTTGCAACTACTTTACTTTTGGAGAAAATTCAAAACATTCATTATTCAATAGAGCCCAATAGCAAAAATCAGGTTTTGAATGAAGAATCACATTTCTTGGTAAAATCATGCAGGATTGAAATTTTTGATGGTTTTTTACTCCTCTCAACAGCCCAAACAAGTTTCTAAAAGGATGAGTTTGCAACTACTTTACTTTTGGAGAAAATTCAAAACATTCATTATTCAATAGGGCCCAAACTATCAAAAACCAGCGGTTTCAATGAACACACATTTCTTGGTAGAATCATGCAGGACTGAAATTTTTGATGTTTTTCTACTCCTCTCATGAGCCCAAACAAGTCTCTAAAAGCATGAGTTTGCAACTACTTTACTTTTGGAGAAAATTCAAAACATTCATTATTCAATAGAGCCCAATAGCAAAAATCAGGTTTTGAATGAAGAATCACATTTCTTGGTAGAATCATGCAGGATTGAAATTTTTGATGGTTTTTTACTCCTCTCAACAGCCCAAACAAGTTTCTAAAAGGATGAGTTTGCAACTACTTTACTTTTGGAGAAAATTCAAAACATTCATTATTCAATAGGGCCCAAACTATCAAAAACCAGCGGTTTCAATGAACACACATTTCTTGGAAGAATCATGCAGGACTGAAATTTTTGATGATTTTCTACTCCTCTCATGAGCCCAAACAAGTTTCTAAAAGCATGAGTTTGCAACTACTTTACTTTTGGAGAAAATTCAAAACATTCATTATTCAATAGAGCCCAATAGCAAAAATCAGGTTTTGAATGAAGAATCACAGTTCTTGGTAGAATCATGCAGGATTGAAATTTTTGATGGTTTTTTACTCCTCTCAATAGCCCAAACAAGTTTCTAAAAGGATGAGTTTGCAACTACTTTACTTTTGGAGAAAATTCAAAACATTCATTATTCAATAGAGCCCAATAGCAAAAATCAGGTTTTGAATGAAGAATCACATTTCTTGGTAGAATCATGCAGGATTGAAATTTTTGATGGTTTTTTACTCCTCTCAACAGCCCAAACAAGTTTATAAAAGGATGAGTTTGCAACTACTTTACTTTTGGAGAAAATTCAAAACATTCATTATTCAATAGGGCCCAAACTATCAAAAACCAGCGGTTTCAATGAACACACATTTCTTGGTAGAATCATGCAGGACTGAAATTTTTGATGTTTTTCTACTCCTCTCATAAGCCCAAACAAGTCTCTAAAAGCATGAGTTTGCAACTACTTTACTTTTGGAGAAAATTCAAAACATTCATTATTCAATAGAGCCCAATAGCAAAAATCAGGTTTTGAATGAAGAATCACATTTCTTGGTAAAATCATGCAGGATTGAAATTTTTGATGGTTTTCTACTCCTCTCAACAGCCCAAACAAGTTTCTAAAAGGATGAGTTTGCAACTACTTTACTTTTGGAGAAAATTCAAAACATTCATTATTCAATAGGGCCCAAACTATCAAAAACCAGCGGTTTCAATGAACACACATTTCTTGGTAGAATCATGCAGGACTGAAATTTTTGATGTTTTTCTACTCCTCTCATGAGCCCAAACAAGTTTCTAAAAGCATGAGTTTGCAACTACTTTACTTTTGGAGAAAATTCAAAACATTCACTATTCAATAGAGCCCAATAGCAAAAATCAGGTTTTGAATGAAGAATCACATTTCTTGGTAAAATCATGCAGGATTGAAATTTTTGATGGTTTTTTACTCCTCTCAACAGCCCAAACAAGTTTCTAAAAGGATGAGTTTGCAACTACTTTACTTTTGGAGAAAATTCAAAACATTCATTATTCAATAGGGCCCAAACTATCAAAAACCAGCGGTTTCAATGAACACACATTTCTTGGTAGAATCATGCAGGACTGAAATTTTTGATGTTTTTCTACTCCTCTCATGAGCCCAAACAAGTCTCTAAAAGCATGAGTTTGCAACTACTTTACTTTTGGAGAAAATTCAAAACATTCACTTTTCAATAGAGCCCAATAGCAAAAATCAGGTTTTGAATGAAGAATCACATTTCTTGGTAGAATCATGCAGGATTGAAATTTTTGATGGTTTTTTACTCCTCTCAACAGCCCAAACAAGTTTGTAAAAGGATGAGTTTGCAACTACTTTACTTTTGGAGAAAATTCAAAACATTCATTATTCAATAGGGCCCAAACTATCAAAAACCAGCGGTTTGAATGAACACACATTTCTTGGTAGAATCATGCAGGACTGAAATTTTTGATGTTTTTCTACTCCTCTCATGAGCCCAAACAAGTCTCTAAAAGCATGAGTTTGCAACTACTTTACTTTTGGAGAAAATTCAAAACATTCATTATTCAATAGAGCCCAATAGCAAAAATCAGGTTTTGAATGAAGAATCACATTTCTTGGTAGAAGCATGCAGGATTGAAATTTTTGATGGTTTTTTACTCCTCTCAACAGCCCAAACAAGTTTCTAAAAGGATGAGTTTGCAACTACTTTACTTTTGGAGAAAATTCAAAACATTCATTATTCAATAGGGCCCAAACTATCAAAAACCAGCGGTTTCAATGAACACACATTTCTTGGTAGAATCATGCAGGACTGAAGTTTTTGATGTTTTTCTACTCCTCTCATGAGCCCAAACAAGTCTCTAAAAGCATGAGTTTGCAACTACTTTACTTTTGGAGAAAATTCAAAACATTCATTATTCAATAGAGCCCAATAGCAAAAATCAGGTTTTGAATGAAGAATCACATTTCTTGGTAGAATCATGCAGGATTGAAATTTTTGATGGTTTTTTACTCCTCTCTACAGTCCAAACAAGTTTCTAAAAGGATGAGTTTGCAACTGCTTTACTTTTGGAGAAAATTCAAAACATTCATTATTCAATAGGGCCCAAACTATCAAAAACCAGCGGTTTGAATGAACACACATTTCTTGGTAGAATCATGCAGGACTCAAATTTTTGATGTTTTTCTACTCCTCTCATGAGCCCAAACAAGTTTCTAAAAGCATGAGTTTGCAACTACTTTACTTTTGGAGAAAATTCAAAACATTCATTATTCAATAGAGCCCAATAGCAAAAATCAGGTTTTGAATGAAGAATCACATTTCTTGGTAGAATCATGCAGGATTGAAATTTTTGATGGTTTTTTACTCCTCTCAACAGCCCAAACAAGTTTCTAAAAGGATGAGTTTGCAACTACTTTACTTTTGGAGAAAATTCAAAACATTCATTATTCAATAGGGCCCAAACTATCAAAAACCAGCGGTTTCAATGAACACACATTTCTTGGTAGAGTCATGCAGGACTGAAATTTTTGATGTTTTTCTACTCCTCTCATGAGCCCAAACAAGTCTCTAAAAGCATGAGTTTGCAACTACTTTACTTTTGGAGAAAATTCAAAACATTCATTATTCAATAGAGCCCAATAGCAAAAATCAGGTTTTGAATGAAGAATCACATTTCTTGGTAGAATCATGCAGGATTGAAATTTTTGATGGTTTTTTACTCCTCTCAACAGCCCAAACAAGTTTCTAAAAGGATGAGTTTGCAACTACTTTACTTTTGGAGAAAATTCAAAACATTCATTATTCAATAGGGCCCAAACTATCAAAAACCAGCGGTTTCAATGAACACACATTTCTTGGAAGAATCATGCAGGACTGAAATTTTTGATGTTTTTCTACTCCTCTCATGAGCCCAAACAAGTCTCTAAAAGCATGAGTTTGCAACTACTTTACTTTTGGAGAAAATTCAAAACATTCATTATTCAATAGAGCCCAATAGCAAAAATCAGGTTTTGAATGAAGAATCACATTTCTTGGTAGAATCATGCAGGATTGAAATTTTTGATGGTTTTTTACTCCTCTCAACAGCCCAAACAAGTTTCTAAAAGGATGAGTTTGCAACTACTTTACTTTTGGAGAAAATTCAAAACATTCATTATTCAATAGGGCCCAAACTATCAAAAACCAGCGGTTTCAATGAACACACATTTCTTGGTAGAATCATGCAGGACTGAAATTTTTGATGTTTTTCTACTCCTCTCATGAGCCCAAACAAGTCTCTAAAAGCATGAGTTTGCAACTACTTTACTTTTGGAGAAAATTCAAAACATTCATTATTCAATAGAGCCCAATAGCAAAAATCAGGTTTTGAATGAAGAATCACATTTCTTGGTAAAATCATGCAGGATTGAAATTTTTGATGGTTTTCTACTCCTCTCAACAGCCCAAACAAGTTTCTAAAAGGATGAGTTTGCAACTACTTTACTTTTGGAGAAAATTCAAAACATTCATTATTCAATAGGGCCCAAACTATCAAAAACCAGCGGTTTCAATGAACACACATTTCTTGGTAGAATCATGCAGGACTGAAATTTTTGATGTTTTTCTACTCCTCTCATGAGCCCAAACAAGTTTCTAAAAGCATGAGTTTGCAACTACTTTACTTTTGGAGAAAATTCAAAACATTCACTATTCAATAGAGCCCAATAGCAAAAATCAGGTTTTGAATGAAGAATCACATTTCTTGGTAAAATCATGCAGGATTGAAATTTTTGATGGTTTTTTACTCCTCTCAACAGCCCAAACAAGTTTCTAAAAGGATGAGTTTGCAACTACTTTACTTTTGGAGAAAATTCAAAACATTCATTATTCAATAGGGCCCAAACTATCAAAAACCAGCGGTTTCAATGAACACACATTTCTTGGTAGAATCATGCAGGACTGAAATTTTTGATGTTTTTCTACTCCTCTCATGAGCCCAAACAAGTCTCTAAAAGCATGAGTTTGCAACTACTTTACTTTTGGAGAAAATTCAAAACATTCATTATTCAATAGAGCCCAATAGCAAAAATCAGGTTTTGAATGAAGAATCACATTTCTTGGTAGAATCATGCAGGATTGAAATTTTTGATGGTTTTTTACTCCTCTCAACAGCCCAAACAAGTTTCTAAAAGGATGAGTTTGCAACTACTTTACTTTTGGAGAAAATTCAAAACATTCATTATTCAATAGGGCCCAAACTATCAAAAACCAGCGGTTTCAATGAACACACATTTCTTGGTAGAATCATGCAGGACTGAAATTTTTGATGTTTTTCTACTCCTCTCATGAGCCCAAACAAGTCTCTAAAAGCATGAGTTTGCAACTACTTTACTTTTGGAGAAAATTCAAAACATTCACTTTTCAATAGAGCCCAATAGCAAAAATCAGGTTTTGAATGAAGAATCACATTTCTTGGTAGAATCATGCAGGATTGAAATTTTTGATGGTTTTTTACTCCTCTCAACAGCCCAAACAAGTTTGTAAAAGGATGAGTTTGCAACTACTTTACTTTTGGAGAAAATTCAAAACATTCATTATTCAATAGGGCCCAAACTATCAAAAACCAGCGGTTTGAATGAACACACATTTCTTGGTAGAATCATGCAGGACTGAAATTTTTGATGTTTTTCTACTCCTCTCATGAGCCCAAACAAGTCTCTAAAAGCATGAGTTTGCAACTACTTTACTTTTGGAGAAAATTCAAAACATTCATTATTCAATAGAGCCCAATAGCAAAAATCAGGTTTTGAATGAAGAATCACATTTCTTGGTAGAAGCATGCAGGATTGAAATTTTTGATGGTTTTTTACTCCTCTCAACAGCCCAAACAAGTTTCTAAAAGGA
This sequence comes from Dendrobates tinctorius, assembly GCF_039654945.1. Lineage (NCBI taxonomy): Eukaryota > Metazoa > Chordata > Amphibia > Anura > Dendrobatidae > Dendrobates > Dendrobates tinctorius. The sequence continues at coordinate 167,034 of NW_027362006.1, read as the reverse complement.
TGAGTTTGCAACGACTTTACTTTTGGAGAAAATTCAAAACATTCATTATTCAATAGGGCCCAAACTATCAAAAACCAGCGGTTTCAATGAACACACATTTCTTGGTAGAATCATGCAGGACTGAAGTTTTTGATGTTTTTCTACTCCTCTCATGAGCCCAAACAAGTCTCTAAAAGCATGAGTTTGCAACTACTTTACTTTTGGAGAAAATTCAAAACATTCATTATTCAATAGAGCCCAATAGCAAAAATCAGGTTTTGAATGAAGAATCACATTTCTTGGTAGAATCATGCAGGATTGAAATTTTTGATGGTTTTTTACTCCTCTCTACAGTCCAAACAAGTTTCTAAAAGGATGAGTTTGCAACTGCTTTACTTTTGGAGAAAATTCAAAACATTCATTATTCAATAGGGCCCAAACTATCAAAAACCAGCGGTTTGAATGAACACACATTTCTTGGTAGAATCATGCAGGACTCAAATTTTTGATGTTTTTCTACTCCTCTCATGAGCCCAAACAAGTTTCTAAAAGCATGAGTTTGCAACTACTTTACTTTTGGAGAAAATTCAAAACATTCATTATTCAATAGAGCCCAATAGCAAAAATCAGGTTTTGAATGAAGAATCACATTTCTTGGTAGAATCATGCAGGATTGAAATTTTTGATGGTTTTTTACTCCTCTCAACAGCCCAAACAAGTTTCTAAAAGGATGAGTTTGCAACTACTTTACTTTTGGAGAAAATTCAAAACATTCATTATTCAATAGGGCCCAAACTATCAAAAACCAGCGGTTTCAATGAACACACATTTCTTGGTAGAATCATGCAGGACTGAAATTTTTGATGTTTTTCTACTCCTCTCATGAGCCCAAACAAGTCTCTAAAAGCATGAGTTTGCAACTACTTTACTTTTGGAGAAAATTCAAAACATTCATTATTCAATAGAGCCCAATAGCAAAAATCAGGTTTTGAATGAAGAATCACATTTCTTGGTAGAATCATGCAGGATTGAAATTTTTGATGGTTTTTTACTCCTCTCAACAGCCCAAACAAGTTTCTAAAAGGATGAGTTTGCAACTACTTTACTTTTGGAGAAAATTCAAAACATTCATTATTCAATAGGGCCCAAACTATCAAAAACCAGCGGTTTCAATGAACACACATTTCTTGGAAGAATCATGCAGGACTGAAATTTTTGATGTTTTTCTACTCCTCTCATGAGCCCAAACAAGTCTCTAAAAGCATGAGTTTGCAACTACTTTACTTTTGGAGAAAATTCAAAACATTCATTATTCAATAGAGCCCAATAGCAAAAATCAGGTTTTGAATGAAGAATCACATTTCTTGGTAGAATCATGCAGGATTGAAATTTTTGATGGTTTTTTACTCCTCTCACCAGCCCAAACAAGTTTCTAAAAGGATGAGTTTGCAACTACTTTACTTTTGGAGAAAATTCAAAACATTCATTATTCAATAGGGCCCAAACTATCAAAAACCAGCGGTTTCAATGAACACACATTTCTTGGAAGAATCATGCAGGACTGAAATTTTTGATGTTTTTCTACTCCTCTCATGAGCCCAAACAAGTCTCTAAAAGCATGAGTTTGCAACTACTTTACTTTTGGAGAAAATTCAAAACATTCATTATTCAATAGAGCCCAATAGCAAAAATCAGGTTTTGAATGAAGAATCACATTTATTGGTAGAATCATGCAGGATTGAAATTTTTGATGGTTTTTTACTCCTCTCAACAGCCCAAACAAGTTTCTAAAAGGATGAATTTGCAACTACTTTACTTTTGGAGAAAATTCAAAACATTCATTATTCAATAGGGCCCAAACTATCAAAAACCAGCGGTTTCAATGAACACACATTTCTTGGTAGAATCATGCAGGACTGAAATTTTTGATGTTTTTCTACTCCTCTCATGAGCCCAAACAAGTCTCTAAAAGCATGAGTTTGCAACTACTTTACTTTTGGAGAAAATTCAAAACATTCATTATTCAATAGAGCCCAATAGCAAAAATCAGGTTTTGAATGAAGAATCACATTTCTTGGTAGAATCATGCAGGATTGAAATTTTTGATGGTTTTTTACTCCTCTCAACAGCCCAAACAAGTTTCTAAAAGGATGAGTTTGCAACTACTTTACTTTCGGAGAAAATTCAAAACATTCATTATTCAATAGGGCCCAAACTATCAAAAACCAGCGGTTTGAATGAACACACATTTCTTGGTAGAATCATGCAGGACTGAAATTTTTGATGTTTTTCTACTCCTCTCATGAGCCCAAACAAGTCTCTAAAAGCATGAGTTTGCAACTACTTTACTTTTGGAGAAAATTCAAAACATTCATTATTCAATAGAGCCCAATAGCAAAAATCAGGTTTTGAATGAAGAATCACATTTCTTGGTAGAATCATGCAGGATTGAAATTTTTGATGGTTTTTTACTCCTCTCAACAGCCCAAACAAGTTTCTAAAAGGATGAGTTTGCAACTGCTTTACTTTTGGAGAAAATTCAAAACATTCATTATTCAATAGGGCCCAAACTATCAAAAACCAGCGGTTTCAATGAACACACATTTTTTGGTAGAATCATGCAGGACTGAAATTTTTGATGTTTTTCTACTCCTCTCATGAGCCCAAACAAGTCTCTAAAAGCATGAGTTTGCAACTACTTTACTTTTGGAGAAAATTCAAAACATTCATTATTCAATAGAGCCCAATAGCAAAAATCAGGTTTTGAATGAAGAATCACATTTCTTGGTAAAATCATGCAGGATTGAAATTTTTGATGGTTTTTTACTCCTCTCAACAGCCCAAACAAGTTTCTAAAAGGATGAGTTTGCAACTACTTTACTTTTGGAGAAAATTCAAAACATTCATTATTCAATAGGGCCCAAACTATCAAAAACCAGCGGTTTCAATGAACACACATTTCTTGGTAGAATCATGCAGGACTGAAATTTTTGATGTTTTTCTACTCCTCTCATGAGCCCAAACAAGTCTCTAAAAGCATGAGTTTGCAACTACTTTACTTTTGGAGAAAATTCAAAACATTCATTATTCAATAGAGCCCAATAGCAAAAATCAGGTTTTGAATGAAGAATCACATTTCTTGGTAAAATCATGCAGGATTGAAATTTTTGATGGTTTTTTACTCCTCTCAACAGCCCAAACAAGTTTCTAAAAGGATGAGTTTGCAACTACTTTACTTTTGGAGAAAATTCAAAACATTCATTATTCAATAGGGCCCAAACTATCAAAAACCAGCGGTTTCAATGAACACACATTTCTTGGTAGAATCATGCAGGACTGAAATTTTTGATGTTTTTCTACTCCTCTCATGAGCCCAAACAAGTTTCTAAAAGCATGAGTTTGCAACTACTTTACTTTTGGAGAAAATTCAAAACATTCACTATTCAATAGAGCCCAATAGCAAAAATCAGGTTTTGAATGAAGAATCACATTTCTTGGTAAAATCATGCAGGATTGAAATTTTTGATGGTTTTTTACTCCTCTCAACAGCCCAAACAAGTTTCTAAAAGGATGAGTTTGCAACTACTTTACTTTTGGAGAAAATTCAAAACATTCATTATTCAATAGGGCCCAAACTATCAAAAACCAGCGGTTTCAATGAACACACATTTCTTGGTAGAATCATGCAGGACTGAAATTTTTGATGTTTTTCTACTCCTCTCATAAGCCCAAACAAGTCTCTAAAAGCATGAGTTTGCAACTACTTTACTTTTGGAGAAAATTCAAAACATTCATTATTCAATAGAGCCCAATAGCAAAAATCAGGTTTTGAATGAAGAATCACATTTCTTGGTAAAATCATGCAGGATTGAAATTTTTGATGGTTTTTTACTCCTCTCAACAGCCCAAACAAGTTTCTAAAAGGATGAGTTTGCAACTACTTTACTTTTGGAGAAAATTCAAAACATTCATTATTCAATAGGGCCCAAACTATCAAAAACCAGCGGTTTCAATGAACACACATTTCTTGGTAGAATCATGCAGGACTGAAATTTTTGATGTTTTTCTACTCCTCTCATGAGCCCAAACAAGTTTCTAAAAGCATGAGTTTGCAACTACTTTACTTTTGGAGAAAATTCAAAACATTCACTATTCAATAGAGCCCAATAGCAAAAATCAGGTTTTGAATGAAGAATCACATTTCTTGGTAAAATCATGCAGGATTGAAATTTTTGATGGTTTTTTACTCCTCTCAACAGCCCAAACAAGTTTCTAAAAGGATGAGTTTGCAACTACTTTACTTTTGGAGAAAATTCAAAACATTCATTATTCAATAGGGCCCAAACTATCAAAAACCAGCGGTTTCAATGAACACACATTTCTTGGTAGAATCATGCAGGACTGAAATTTTTGATGTTTTTCTACTCCTCTCATGAGCCCAAACAAGTCTCTAAAAGCATGAGTTTGCAACTACTTTACTTTTGGAGAAAATTCAAAACATTCATTATTCAATAGAGCCCAATAGCAAAAATCAGGTTTTGAATGAAGAATCACATTTCTTGGTAGAATCATGCAGGATTGAAATTTTTGATGGTTTTTTACTCCTCTCAACAGCCCAAACAAGTTTCTAAAAGGATGAGTTTGCAACTGCTTTACTTTTGGAGAAAATTCAAAACATTCATTATTCAATAGGGCCCAAACTATCAAAAACCAGCGGTTTCAATGAACACACATTTCTTGGTAGAATCATGCAGGACTGAAATTTTTGATGTTTTTCTACTCCTCTCATGAGCCCAAACAAGTCTCTAAAAGCATGAGTTTGCAACTACTTTACTTTTGGAGAAAATTCAAAACATTCATTATTCAATAGAGCCCAATAGCAAAAATCAGGTTTTGAATGAAGAATCACATTTCTTGGTAGAATCATGCAGGATTGAAATTTTTGATGGTTTTTTACTCCTCTCTACAGCCCAAACAAGTTTCTAAAAGGATGAGTTTGCAACTGCTTTACTTTTGGAGAAAATTCAAAACATTCATTATTCAATAGGGCCCAAACTATCAAAAACCAGCGGTTTGAATGAACACACATTTCTTGGTAGAATCATGCAGGACTCAAATTTTTAATGTTTTTCTACTCCTCTCATGAGCCCAAACAAGTTTCTAAAAGCATGAGTTTGCAACTACTTTACTTTTGGAGAAAATTCAAAACATTCATTATTCAATAGAGCCCAATAGCAAAAATCAGGTTTTGAATGAAGAATCACATTTCTTGGTAGAATCATGCAGGATTGAAATTTTTGATGGTTTTTTACTCCTCTCAACAGCCCAAACAAGTCTCTAAAAGCATGAGTTTGCAACTACTTTACTTTTGGAGAAAATTCAAAACATTCATTATTCAATAGAGCCCAATAGCAAAAATCAGGTTTTGAATGAAGAATCACATTTCTTGGTAGAATCATGCAGGATTGAAATTTTTCATGGTTTTTTACTCCTCTCTACAGCCCAAACAAGTTTCTAAAAGGATGAGTTTGCAACTGCTTTACTTTTGGAGAAAATTCAAAACATTCATTATTCAATAGGGCCCAAACTATCAAAAACCAGCGGTTTGAATGAACACACATTTCTTGGTAGAATCATGCAGGACTCAAATTTTTAATGTTTTTCTACTCCTCTCATGAGCCCAAACAAGTTTCTAAAAGCATGAGTTTGCAACTACTTTACTTTTGGAGAAAATTCAAAACATTCATTATTCAATAGAGCCCAATAGCAAAAATCAGGTTTTGAATGAAGAATCACATTTCTTGGTAGAATCATGCAGGATTGAAATTTTTGATGGTTTTTTACTCCTCTCAACAGCCCAAACAAGTTTCTAAAAGGATGAGTTTGCAACTACTTTACTTTTGGAGAAAATTCAAAACATTCATTATTCAATAGAGCCCAATAGCAAAAATCAGGTTTTGAATGAAGAATCACATTTCTTGGTAGAATCATGCAGGATTGAAATTTTTGATGGTTTTTTACTCCTCTCAACAGCCCAAACAAGTTTCTAAAAGGATGAGTTTGCAACTACTTTACTTTTGGAGAAAATTCAAAACATTCATTATTCAATAGGGCCCAAACTATCAAAAACCAGCGGTTTCAATGAACACACATTTCTTGGTAGAATCATGCAGGACTGAAATTTTTGATGTTTTTCTACTCCTCTCATGAGCCCAAACAAGTCTCTAAAAGCATGAGTTTGCAACTACTTTACTTTTGGAGAAAATTCAAAACATTCATTATTCAATAGAGCCCAATAGCAAAAATCAGGTTTTGAATGAAGAATCACATTTCTTGGTAAAATCATGCAGGATTGAAATTTTTGATGGTTTTTTACTCCTCTCAACAGCCCAAACAAGTTTCTAAAAGGATGAGTTTGCAACTACTTTACTTTTGGAGAAAATTCAAAACATTCATTATTCAATAGGGCCCAAACTATCAAAAACCAGCGGTTTCAATGAACACACATTTCTTGGTAGAATCATGCAGGACTGAAATTTTTGATGTTTTTCTACTCCTCTCATAAGCCCAAACAAGTCTCTAAAAGCATGAGTTTGCAACTACTTTACTTTTGGAGAAAATTCAAAACATTCATTATTCAATAGAGCCCAATAGCAAAAATCAGGTTTTGAATGAAGAATCACATTTCTTGGTAAAATCATGCAGGATTGAAATTTTTGATGGTTTTTTACTCCTCTCAACAGCCCAAACAAGTTTCTAAAAGGATGAGTTTGCAACTACTTTACTTTTGGAGAAAATTCAAAACATTCATTATTCAATAGGGCCCAAACTATCAAAAACCAGCGGTTTCAATGAACACACATTTCTTGGTAGAATCATGCAGGACTGAAATTTTTGATGTTTTTCTACTCCTCTCATGAGCCCAAACAAGTCTCTAAAAGCATGAGTTTGCAACTACTTTACTTTTGGAGAAAATTCAAAACATTCATTATTCAATAGAGCCCAATAGCAAAAATCAGGTTTTGAATGAAGAATCACATTTCTTGGTAGAATCATGCAGGATTGAAATTTTTGATGGTTTTTTACTCCTCTCAACAGCCCAAACAAGTTTCTAAAAGGATGAGTTTGCAACTACTTTACTTTTGGAGAAAATTCAAAACATTCATTATTCAATAGGGCCCAAACTATCAAAAACCAGCGGTTTCAATGAACACACATTTCTTGGAAGAATCATGCAGGACTGAAATTTTTGATGTTTTTCTACTCCTCTCATGAGCCCAAACAAGTTTCTAAAAGCATGAGTTTGCAACTACTTTACTTTTGGAGAAAATTCAAAACATTCATTATTCAATAGAGCCCAATAGCAAAAATCAGGTTTTGAATGAAGAATCACAGTTCTTGGTAGAATCATGCAGGATTGAAATTTTTGATGGTTTTTTACTCCTCTCAATAGCCCAAACAAGTTTCTAAAAGGATGAGTTTGCAACTACTTTACTTTTGGAGAAAATTCAAAACATTCATTATTCAATAGAGCCCAATAGCAAAAATCAGGTTTTGAATGAAGAATCACATTTCTTGGTAGAATCATGCAGGATTGAAATTTTTGATGGTTTTTTACTCCTCTCAACAGCCCAAACAAGTTTCTAAAAGGATGAGTTTGCAACTACTTTACTTTTGGAGAAAATTCAAAACATTCATTATTCAATAGGGCCCAAACTATCAAAAACCAGCGGTTTCAATGAACACACATTTCTTGGTAGAATCATGCAGGACTGAAATTTTTGATGTTTTTCTACTCCTCTCATAAGCCCAAACAAGTCTCTAAAAGCATGAGTTTGCAACTACTTTACTTTTGGAGAAAATTCAAAACATTCATTATTCAATAGAGCCCAATAGCAAAAATCAGGTTTTGAATGAAGAATCACATTTCTTGGTAAAATCATGCAGGATTGAAATTTTTGATGGTTTTCTACTCCTCTCAACAGCCCAAACAAGTTTCTAAAAGGATGAGTTTGCAACTACTTTACTTTTGGAGAAAATTCAAAACATTCATTATTCAATAGGGCCCAAACTATCAAAAACCAGCGGTTTCAATGAACACACATTTCTTGGTAGAATCATGCAGGACTGAAATTTTTGATGTTTTTCTACTCCTCTCATGAGCCCAAACAAGTTTCTAAAAGCATGAGTTTGCAACTACTTTACTTTTGGAGAAAATTCAAAACATTCACTATTCAATAGAGCCCAATAGCAAAAATCAGGTTTTGAATGAAGAATCACATTTCTTGGTAAAATCATGCAGGATTGAAATTTTTGATGGTTTTTTACTCCTCTCAACAGCCCAAACAAGTTTCTAAAAGGATGAGTTTGCAACTACTTTACTTTTGGAGAAAATTCAAAACATTCATTATTCAATAGGGCCCAAACTATCAAAAACCAGCGGTTTCAATGAACACACATTTCTTGGTAGAATCATGCAGGACTGAAATTTTTGATGTTTTTCTACTCCTCTCATGAGCCCAAACAAGTCTCTAAAAGCATGAGTTTGCAACTACTTTACTTTTGGAGAAAATTCAAAACATTCATTATTCAATAGAGCCCAATAGCAAAAATCAGGTTTTGAAAGAAGAATCACATTTCTTGGTAGAATCATGCAGGATTGAAATTTTTGATGGTTTTTTACTCCTCTCAACAGCCCAAACAAGTTTCTAAAAGGATGAGTTTGCAACTACTTTACTTTTGGAGAAAATTCAAAACATTCATTATTCAATAGGGCCCAAACTATCAAAAACCAGCGGTTTCAATGAACACACATTTCTTGGTAGAATCATGCAGGACTGAAATTTTTGATGTTTTTCTACTCCTCTCATGAGCCCAAACAAGTCTCTAAAAGCATGAGTTTGCAACTACTTTACTTTTGGAGAAAATTCAAAACATTCACTTTTCAATAGAGCCCAATAGCAAAAATCAGGTTTTGAATGAAGAATCACATTTCTTGGTAGAATCATGCAGGATTGAAATTTTTGATGGTTTTTTACTCCTCTCAACAGCCCAAACAAGTTTGTAAAAGGATGAGTTTGCAACTACTTTACTTTTGGAGAAAATTCAAAACATTCATTATTCAATAGGGCCCAAACTATCAAAAACCAGCGGTTTGAATGAACACACATTTCTTGGTAGAATCATGCAGGACTGAAATTTTTGATGTTTTTCTACTCCTCTCATGAGCCCAAACAAGTCTCTAAAAGCATGAGTTTGCAACTACTTTACTTTTGGAGAAAATTCAAAACATTCATTATTCAATAGAGCCCAATAGCAAAAATCAGGTTTTGAATGAAGAATCACATTTCTTGGTAGAAGCATGCAGGATTGAAATTTTTGATGGTTTTTTACTCCTCTCAACAGCCCAAACAAGTTTCTAAAAGGATGAGTTTGCAACTACTTTACTTTTGGAGAAAATTCAAAACATTCATTATTCAATAGGGCCCAAACTATCAAAAACCAGCGGTTTCAATGAACACACATTTCTTGGTAGAATCATGCAGGACTGAAGTTTTTGATGTTTTTCTACTCCTCTCATGAGCCCAAACAAGTCTCTAAAAGCATGAGTTTGCAACTACTTTACTTTTGGAGAAAATTCAAAACATTCATTATTCAATAGAGCCCAATAGCAAAAATCAGGTTTTGAATGAAGAATCACATTTCTTGGTAGAATCATGCAGGATTGAAATTTTTGATGGTTTTTTACTCCTCTCTACAGTCCAAACAAGTTTCTAAAAGGATGAGTTTGCAACTGCTTTACTTTTGGAGAAAATTCAAAACATTCATTATTCAATAGGGCCCAAACTATCAAAAACCAGCGGTTTGAATGAACACACATTTCTTGGTAGAATCATGCAGGACTCAAATTTTTGATGTTTTTCTACTCCTCTCATGAGCCCAAACAAGTTTCTAAAAGCATGAGTTTGCAACTACTTTACTTTTGGAGAAAATTCAAAACATTCATTATTCAATAGAGCCCAATAGCAAAAATCAGGTTTTGAATGAAGAATCACATTTCTTGGTAGAATCATGCAGGATTGAAATTTTTGATGGTTTTTTACTCCTCTCAACAGCCCAAACAAGTTTCTAAAAGGATGAGTTTGCAACTACTTTACTTTTGGAGAAAATTCAAAACATTCATTATTCAATAGGGCCCAAACTATCAAAAACCAGCGGTTTCAATGAACACACATTTCTTGGTAGAGTCATGCAGGACTGAAATTTTTGATGTTTTTCTACTCCTCTCATGAGCCCAAACAAGTCTCTAAAAGCATGAGTTTGCAACTACTTTACTTTTGGAGAAAATTCAAAACATTCATTATTCAATAGAGCCCAATAGCAAAAATCAGGTTTTGAATGAAGAATCACATTTCTTGGTAGAATCATGCAGGATTGAAATTTTTGATGGTTTTTTACTCCTCTCAACAGCCCAAACAAGTTTCTAAAAGGATGAGTTTGCAACTACTTTACTTTTGGAGAAAATTCAAAACATTCATTATTCAATAGGGCCCAAACTATCAAAAACCAGCGGTTTCAATGAACACACATTTCTTGGAAGAATCATGCAGGACTGAAATTTTTGATGTTTTTCTACTCCTCTCATGAGCCCAAACAAGTCTCTAAAAGCATGAGTTTGCAACTACTTTACTTTTGGAGAAAATTCAAAACATTCATTATTCAATAGAGCCCAATAGCAAAAATCAGGTTTTGAATGAAGAATCACATTTCTTGGTAGAATCATGCAGGATTGAAATTTTTGATGGTTTTTTACTCCTCTCACCAGCCCAAACAAGTTTCTAAAAGGATGAGTTTGCAACTACTTTACTTTTGGAGAAAATTCAAAACATTCATTATTCAATAGGGCCCAAACTATCAAAAACCAGCGGTTTCAATGAACACACATTTCTTGGAAGAATCATGCAGGACTGAAATTTTTGATGTTTTTCTACTCCTCTCATGAGCCCAAACAAGTCTCTAAAAGCATGAGTTTGCAACTACTTTACTTTTGGAGAAAATTCAAAACATTCATTATTCAATAGAGCCCAATAGCAAAAATCAGGTTTTGAATGAAGAATCACATTTCTTGGTAAAATCATGCAGGATTGAAATTTTTGATGGTTTTCTACTCCTCTCAACAGCCCAAACAAGTTTCTAAAAGGATGAGTTTGCAACTACTTTACTTTTGGAGAAAATTCAAAACATTCATTATTCAATAGGGCCCAAACTATCAAAAACCAGCGGTTTCAATGAACACACATTTCTTGGTAGAATCATGCAGGACTGAAATTTTTGATGTTTTTCTACTCCTCTCATGAGCCCAAACAAGTTTCTAAAAGCATGAGTTTGCAACTACTTTACTTTTGGAGAAAATTCAAAACATTCACTATTCAATAGAGCCCAATAGCAAAAATCAGGTTTTGAATGAAGAATCACATTTCTTGGTAAAATCATGCAGGATTGAAATTTTTGATGGTTTTTTACTCCTCTCAACAGCCCAAACAAGTTTCTAAAAGGATGAGTTTGCAACTACTTTACTTTTGGAGAAAATTCAAAACATTCATTATTCAATAGGGCCCAAACTATCAAAAACCAGCGGTTTCAATGAACACACATTTCTTGGTAGAATCATGCAGGACTGAAATTTTTGATGTTTTTCTACTCCTCTCATGAGCCCAAACAAGTCTCTAAAAGCATGAGTTTGCAACTACTTTACTTTTGGAGAAAATTCAAAACATTCATTATTCAATAGAGCCCAATAGCAAAAATCAGGTTTTGAATGAAGAATCACATTTCTTGGTAGAATCATGCAGGATTGAAATTTTTGATGGTTTTTTACTCCTCTCAACAGCCCAAACAAGTTTCTAAAAGGATGAGTTTGCAACTACTTTACTTTTGGAGAAAATTCAAAACATTCATTATTCAATAGGGCCCAAACTATCAAAAACCAGCGGTTTCAATGAACACACATTTCTTGGTAGAATCATGCAGGACTGAAATTTTTGATGTTTTTCTACTCCTCTCATGAGCCCAAACAAGTCTCTAAAAGCATGAGTTTGCAACTACTTTACTTTTGGAGAAAATTCAAAACATTCACTTTTCAATAGAGCCCAATAGCAAAAATCAGGTTTGAATGAAGAATCACATTTCTTGGTAGAATCATGCAGGATTGAAATTTTTGATGGTTTTTTACTCCTCTCAACAGCCCAAACAAGTTTGTAAAAGGATGAGTTTGCAACTACTTTACTTTTGGAGAAAATTCAAAACATTCATTATTCAATAGGGCCCAAACTATCAAAAACCAGCGGTTTGAATGAACACACATTTCTTGGTAGAATCATGCAGGACTGAAATTTTTGATGTTTTTCTACTCCTCTCATGAGCCCAAACAAGTCTCTAAAAGCATGAGTTTGCAACTACTTTACTTTTGGAGAAAATTCAAAACATTCATTATTCAATAGAGCCCAATAGCAAAAATCAGGTTTTGAATGAAGAATCACATTTCTTGGTAGAAGCATGCAGGATTGAAATTTTTGATGGTTTTTTACTCCTCTCAACAGCCCAAACAAGTTTCTAAAAGGATGAGTTTGCAACGACTTTACTTTTGGAGAAAATTCAAAACATTCATTATTCAATAGGGCCCAAACTATCAAAAACCAGCGGTTTCAATGAACACACATTTCTTGGTAGAATCATGCAGGACTGAAGTTTTTGATGTTTTTCTACTCCTCTCATGAGCCCAAACAAGTCTCTAAAAGCATGAGTTTGCAACTACTTTACTTTTGGAGAAAATTCAAAACATTCATTATTCAATAGAGCCCAATAGCAAAAATCAGGTTTTGAATGAAGAATCACATTTCTTGGTAGAATCATGCAGGATTGAAATTTTTGATGGTTTTTTACTCCTCTCTACAGTCCAAACAAGTTTCTAAAAGGTTGAGTTTGCAACTGCTTTACTTTTGGAGAAAATTCAAAACATTCATTATTCAATAGGGCCCAAACTATCAAAAACCAGCGGTTTGAATGAACACACATTTCTTGGTAGAATCATGCAGGACTCAAATTTTTGATGTTTTTCTACTCCTCTCATGAGCCCAAACAAGTTTCTAAAAGCATGAGTTTGCAACTACTTTACTTTTGGAGAAAATTCAAAACATTCATTATTCAATAGAGCCCAATAGCAAAAATCAGGTTTTGAATGAAGAATCACATTTCTTGGTAGAATCATGCAGGATTGAAATTTTTGATGGTTTTTTACTCCTCTCAACAGCCCAAACAAGTTTCTAAAAGGATGAGTTTGCAACTACTTTACTTTTGGAGAAAATTCAAAACATTCATTATTCAATAGGGCCCAAACTATCAAAAACCAGCGGTTTCAATGAACACACATTTCTTGGTAGAATCATGCAGGACTGAAATTTTTGATGTTTTTCTACTCCTCTCATGAGCCCAAACAAGTCTCTAAAAGCATGAGTTTGCAACTACTTTACTTTTGGAGAAAATTCAAAACATTCATTATTCAATAGAGCCCAATAGCAAAAATCAGGTTTTGAATGAAGAATCACATTTCTTGGTAGAATCATGCAGGATTGAAATTTTTGATGGTTTTTTACTCCTCTCAACAGCCCAAACAAGTTTCTAAAAGGATGAGTTTGCAACTACTTTACTTTTGGAGAAAATTCAAAACATTCATTATTCAATAGGGCCCAAACTATCAAAAACCAGCGGTTTCAATGAACACACATTTCTTGGAAGAATCATGCAGGACTGAAATTTTTGATGTTTTTCTACTCCTCTCATGAGCCCAAACAAGTCTCTAAAAGCATGAGTTTGCAACTACTTTACTTTTGGAGAAAATTCAAAACATTCATTATTCAATAGAGCCCAATAGCAAAAATCAGGTTTTGAATGAAGAATCACATTTCTTGGTAGAATCATGCAGGATTGAAATTTTTGATGGTTTTTTACTCCTCTCACCAGCCCAAACAAGTTTCTAAAAGGATGAGTTTGCAACTACTTTACTTTTGGAGAAAATTCAAAACATTCATTATTCAATAGGGCCCAAACTATCAAAAACCAGCGGTTTCAATGAACACACATTTCTTGGAAGAATCATGCAGGACTGAAATTTTTGATGTTTTTCTACTCCTCTCATGAGCCCAAACAAGTCTCTAAAAGCATGAGTTTGCAACTACTTTACTTTTGGAGAAAATTCAAAACATTCATTATTCAATAGAGCCCAATAGCAAAAATCAGGTTTTGAATGAAGAATCACATTTATTGGTAGAATCATGCAGGATTGAAATTTTTGATGGTTTTTTACTCCTCTCAACAGCCCAAACAAGTTTCTAAAAGGATGAATTTGCAACTACTTTACTTTTGGAGAAAATTCAAAACATTCATTATTCAATAGGGCCCAAACTATCAAAAACCAGCGGTTTCAATGAACACACATTTCTTGGTAGAATCATGCAGGACTGAAATTTTTGATGTTTTTCTACTCCTCTCATGAGCCCAAACAAGTCTCTAAAAGCATGAGTTTGCAACTACTTTACTTTTGGAGAAAATTCAAAACATTCATTATTCAATAGAGCCCAATAGCAAAAATCAGGTTTTGAATGAAGAATCACATTTCTTGGTAGAATCATGCAGGATTGAAATTTTTGATGGTTTTTTACTCCTCTCAACAGCCCAAACAAGTTTCTAAAAGGATGAGTTTGCAACTACTTTACTTTTGGAGAAAATTCAAAACATTCATTATTCAATAGGGCCCAAACTATCAAAAACCAGCGGTTTCAATGAACACACATTTCTTGGAAGAATCATGCAGGACTGAAATTTTTGATGTTTTTCTACTCCTCTCATGAGCCCAAACAAGTCTCTAAAAGCATGAGTTTGCAACTACTTTACTTTTGGAGAAAATTCAAAACATTCATTATTCAATAGAGCCCAATAGCAAAAATCAGGTTTTGAATGAAGAATCACATTTCTTGGTAGAATCATGCAGGATTGAAATTTTTGATGGTTTTTTACTCCTCTCAACAGCCCAAACAAGTTTCTAAAAGGATGAGTTTGCAACTACTTTACTTTTGGAGAAAATTCAAAACATTCATTATTCAATAGGGCCCAAACTATCAAAAACCAGCGGTTTCAATGAACACACATTTCTTGGAAGAATCATGCAGGACTGAAATTTTTGATGTTTTTCTACTCCTCTCATGAGCCCAAACAAGTCTCTAAAAGCATGAGTTTGCAACTACTTTACTTTTGGAGAAAATTCAAAACATTCATTATTCAATAGAGCCCAATAGCAAAAATCAGGTTTTGAATGAAGAATCACATTTCTTGGTAGAATCATGCAGGATTGAAATTTTTGATGGTTTTTTACTCCTCTCACCAGCCCAAACAAGTTTCTAAAAGGATGAGTTTGCAACTACTTTACTTTTGGAGAAAATTCAAAACATTCATTATTCAATAGGGCCCAAACTATCAAAAACCAGCGGTTTCAATGAACACACATTTCTTGGAAGAATCATGCAGGACTGAAATTTTTGATGTTTTTCTACTCCTCTCATGAGCCCAAACAAGTCTCTAAAAGCATGAGTTTGCAACTACTTTACTTTTGGAGAAAATTCAAAACATTCATTATTCAATAGAGCCCAATAGCAAAAATCAGGTTTTGAATGAAGAATCACATTTATTGGTAGAATCATGCAGGATTGAAATTTTTGATGGTTTTTTACTCCTCTCAACAGCCCAAACAAGTTTCTAAAAGGATGAATTTGCAACTACTTTACTTTTGGAGAAAATTCAAAACATTCATTATTCAATAGGGCCCAAACTATCAAAAACCAGCGGTTTCAATGAACACACATTTCTTGGTAGAATCATGCAGGACTGAAATTTTTGATGTTTTTCTACTCCTCTCATGAGCCCAAACAAGTCTCTAAAAGCATGAGTTTGCAACTACTTTACTTTTGGAGAAAATTCAAAACATTCATTATTCAATAGAGCCCAATAGCAAAAATCAGGTTTTGAATGAAGAATCACATTTCTTGGTAGAATCATGCAGGATTGAAATTTTTGATGGTTTTTTACTCCTCTCAACAGCCCAAACAAGTTTCTAAAAGGATGAGTTTGCAACTACTTTACTTTTGGAGAAAATTCAAAACATTCATTATTCAATAGGGCCCAAACTATCAAAAACCAGCGGTTTCAATGAACACACATTTCTTGGAAGAATCATGCAGGACTGAAATTTTTGATGTTTTTCTACTCCTCTCATGAGCCCAAACAAGTCTCTAAAAGCATGAGTTTGCAACTACTTTACTTTTGGAGAAAATTCAAAACATTCATTATTCAATAGAGCCCAATAGCAAAAATCAGGTTTTGAATGAAGAATCACATTTATTGGTAGAATCATGCAGGATTGAAATTTTTGATGGTTTTTTACTCCTCTCAACAGCCCAAACAAGTTTCTAAAAGGATGAATTTGCAACTACTTTACTTTTGGAGAAAATTCAAAACATTCATTATTCAATAGGGCCCAAACTATCAAAAACCAGCGGTTTCAATGAACACACATTTCTTGGTAGAATCATGCAGGACTGAAATTTTTGATGTTTTTCTACTCCTCTCATGAGCCCAAACAAGTCTCTAAAAGCATGAGTTTGCAACTACTTTACTTTTGGAGAAAATTCAAAACATTCATTATTCAATAGAGCCCAATAGCAAAAATCAGGTTTTGAATGAAGAATCACATTTCTTGGTAGAATCATGCAGGATTGAAATTTTTGATGGTTTTTTACTCCTCTCAACAGCCCAAACAAGTTTCTAAAAGGATGAGTTTGCAACTACTTTACTTTCGGAGAAAATTCAAAACATTCATTATTCAATAGGGCCCAAACTATCAAAAACCAGCGGTTTGAATGAACACACATTTCTTGGTAGAATCATGCAGGACTGAAATTTTTGATGTTTTTCTACTCCTCTCATGAGCCCAAACAAGTCTCTAAAAGCATGAGTTTGCAACTACTTTACTTTTGGAGAAAATTCAAAACATTCATTATTCAATAGAGCCCAATAGCAAAAATCAGGTTTTGAATGAAGAATCACATTTCTTGGTAGAATCATGCAGGATTGAAATTTTTGATGGTTTTTTACTCCTCTCAACAGCCCAAACAAGTTTCTAAAAGGATGAGTTTGCAACTGCTTTACTTTTGGAGAAAATTCAAAACATTCATTATTCAATAGGGCCCAAACTATCAAAAACCAGCGGTTTCAATGAACACACATTTCTTGGTAGAATCATGCAGGACTGAAATTTTTGATGTTTTTCTACTCCTCTCATGAGCCCAAACAAGTCTCTAAAAGCATGAGTTTGCAACTACTTTACTTTTGGAGAAAATTCAAAACATTCATTATTCAATAGAGCCCAATAGCAAAAATCAGGTTTTGAATGAAGAATCACATTTCTTGGTAAAATCATGCAGGATTGAAATTTTTGATGGTTTTTTACTCCTCTCAACAGCCCAAACAAGTTTCTAAAAGGATGAGTTTGCAACTACTTTACTTTTGGAGAAAATTCAAAACATTCATTATTCAATAGGGCCCAAACTATCAAAAACCAGCGGTTTCAATGAACACACATTTCTTGGTAGAATCATGCAGGACTGAAATTTTTGATGTTTTTCTACTCCTCTCATGAGCCCAAACAAGTCTCTAAAAGCATGAGTTTGCAACTACTTTACTTTTGGAGAAAATTCAAAACATTCATTATTCAATAGAGCCCAATAGCAAAAATCAGGTTTTGAATGAAGAATCACATTTCTTGGTAAAATCATGCAGGATTGAAATTTTTGATGGTTTTTTACTCCTCTCAACAGCCCAAACAAGTTTCTAAAAGGATGAGTTTGCAACTACTTTACTTTTGGAGAAAATTCAAAACATTCATTATTCAATAGGGCCCAAACTATCAAAAACCAGCGGTTTCAATGAACACACATTTCTTGGTAGAATCATGCAGGACTGAAATTTTTGATGTTTTTCTACTCCTCTCATGAGCCCAAACAAGTTTCTAAAAGCATGAGTTTGCAACTACTTTACTTTTGGAGAAAATTCAAAACATTCACTATTCAATAGAGCCCAATAGCAAAAATCAGGTTTTGAATGAAGAATCACATTTCTTGGTAAAATCATGCAGGATTGAAATTTTTGATGGTTTTTTACTCCTCTCAACAGCCCAAACAAGTTTCTAAAAGGATGAGTTTGCAACTACTTTACTTTTGGAGAAAATTCAAAACATTCATTATTCAATAGGGCCCAAACTATCAAAAACCAGCGGTTTCAATGAACACACATTTCTTGGTAGAATCATGCAGGACTGAAATTTTTGATGTTTTTCTACTCCTCTCATAAGCCCAAACAAGTCTCTAAAAGCATGAGTTTGCAACTACTTTACTTTTGGAGAAAATTCAAAACATTCATTATTCAATAGAGCCCAATAGCAAAAATCAGGTTTTGAATGAAGAATCACATTTCTTGGTAAAATCATGCAGGATTGAAATTTTTGATGGTTTTTTACTCCTCTCAACAGCCCAAACAAGTTTCTAAAAGGATGAGTTTGCAACTACTTTACTTTTGGAGAAAATTCAAAACATTCATTATTCAATAGGGCCCAAACTATCAAAAACCAGCGGTTTCAATGAACACACATTTCTTGGTAGAATCATGCAGGACTGAAATTTTTGATGTTTTTCTACTCCTCTCATGAGCCCAAACAAGTTTCTAAAAGCATGAGTTTGCAACTACTTTACTTTTGGAGAAAATTCAAAACATTCACTATTCAATAGAGCCCAATAGCAAAAATCAGGTTTTGAATGAAGAATCACATTTCTTGGTAAAATCATGCAGGATTGAAATTTTTGATGGTTTTTTACTCCTCTCAACAGCCCAAACAAGTTTCTAAAAGGATGAGTTTGCAACTACTTTACTTTTGGAGAAAATTCAAAACATTCATTATTCAATAGAGCCCAATAGCAAAAATCAGGTTTTGAATGAAGAATCACATTTCTTGGTAGAATCATGCAGGATTGAAATTTTTGATGGTTTTTTACTCCTCTCAACAGCCCAAACAAGTTTCTAAAAGGATGAGTTTGCAACTACTTTACTTTTGGAGAAAATTCAAAACATTCATTATTCAATAGGGCCCAAACTATCAAAAACCAGCGGTTTCAATGAACACACATTTCTTGGTAGAATCATGCAGGACTGAAATTTTTGATGTTTTTCTACTCCTCTCATGAGCCCAAACAAGTCTCTAAAAGCATGAGTTTGCAACTACTTTACTTTTGGAGAAAATTCAAAACATTCATTATTCAATAGAGCCCAATAGCAAAAATCAGGTTTTGAATGAAGAATCACATTTCTTGGTAAAATCATGCAGGATTGAAATTTTTGATGGTTTTTTACTCCTCTCAACAGCCCAAACAAGTTTCTAAAAGGATGAGTTTGCAACTACTTTACTTTTGGAGAAAATTCAAAACATTCATTATTCAATAGGGCCCAAACTATCAAAAACCAGCGGTTTCAATGAACACACATTTCTTGGTAGAATCATGCAGGACTGAAATTTTTGATGTTTTTCTACTCCTCTCATGAGCCCAAACAAGTCTCTAAAAGCATGAGTTTGCAACTGCTTTACTTTTGGAGAAAATTCAAAACATTCATTATTCAATAGAGCCCAATAGCAAAAATCAGGTTTTGAATGAAGAATCACATTTCTTGGTAGAATCATGCAGGATTGAAATTTTTGATGTTTTTTTACTCCTCTCAACAGCCCAAACAAGTTTCTAAAAGGATGAGTTTGCAACTACTTTACTTTTGGAGAAAATTCAAAACATTCATTATTCAATAGGGCCCAAACTATCAAAAACCAGCGGTTTCAATGAACACACATTTCTTGGAAGAATCATGCAGGACTGAAATTTTTGATGTTTTTCTACTCCTCTCATGAGCCCAAACAAGTTTCTAAAAGCATGAGTTTGCAACTACTTTACTTTTGGAGAAAATTCAAAACATTCATTATTCAATAGAGCCCAATAGCAAAAATCAGGTTTTGAATGAAGAATCACAGTTCTTGGTAGAATCATGCAGGATTGAAATTTTTGATGGTTTTTTACTCCTCTTAATAGCCCAAACAAGTTTCTAAAAGGATGAGTTTGCAACTACTTTACTTTTGGAGAAAATTCAAAACATTCATTATTCAATAGAGCCCAATAGCAAAAATCAGGTTTTGAATGAAGAATCACATTTCTTGGTAGAATCATGCAGGATTGAAATTTTTGATGGTTTTTTACTCCTCTCAACAGCCCAAACAAGTTTCTAAAAGGATGAGTTTGCAACTACTTTACTTTTGGAGAAAATTCAAAACATTCATTATTCAATAGGGCCCAAACTATCAAAAACCAGCGGTTTCAATGAACACACATTTCTTGGTAGAATCATGCAGGACTGAAATTTTTGATGTTTTTCTACTCCTCTCATGAGCCCAAACAAGTTTCTAAAAGCATGAGTTTGCAACTACTTTACTTTTGGAGAAAATTCAAAACATTCATTATTCAATAGAGCCCAATAGCAAAAATCAGGTTTTGAATGAAGAATCACATTTCTTGGTAGAATCATGCAGGATTGAAATTTTTGATGGTTTTTTACTCCTCTCAACAGCCCAAACAAGTTTCTAAAAGGATGAGTTTGCAACTACTTTACTTTTGGAGAAAATTCAAAACATTCATTATTCAATAGGGCCCAAACTATCAAAAACCAGCGGTTTCAATGAACACACATTTCTTGGTAGAATCATGCAGGACTGAAATTTTTGATGTTTTTCTACTCCTCTCATAAGCCCAAACAAGTCTCTAAAAGCATGAGTTTGCAACTACTTTACTTTTGGAGAAAATTCAAAACATTCATTATTCAATAGAGCCCAATAGCAAAAATCAGGTTTTGAATGAAGAATCACATTTCTTGGTAGAATCATGCAGGATTGAAATTTTTGATGGTTTTTTACTCCTCTCAACAGCCCAAACAAGTTTCTAAAAGGATGAGTTTGCAACTACTTTACTTTTGGAGAAAATTCAAAACATTCATTATTCAATAGGGCCCAAACTATCAAAAACCAGCGGTTTCAATGAACACACATTTCTTGGTAGAATCATGCAGGACTGAAATTTTTGATGTTTTTCTACTCCTCTCATGAGCCCAAACAAGTCTCTAAAAGCATGAGTTTGCAACTACTTTACTTTTGGAGAAAATTCAAAACATTCACTTTTCAATAGAGCCCAATAGCAAAAATCAGGTTTTGAATGAAGAATCACATTTCTTGGTAGAATCATGCAGGATTGAAATTTTTGATGGTTTTTTACTCCTCTCAACAGCCCAAACAAGTTTGTAGAAGGATGAGTTTGCAACTACTTTACTTTTGGAGAAAATTCAAAACATTCATTATTCAATAGGGCCCAAACTATCAAAAACCAGCGGTTTGAATGAACACACATTTCTTGGTAGAATCATGCAGGACTGAAATTTTTGATGTTTTTCTACTCCTCTCATGAGCCCAAACAAGTCTCTAAAAGCATGAGTTTGCAACTACTTTACTTTTGGAGAAAATTCAAAACATTCATTATTCAATAGAGCCCAATAGCAAAAATCAGGTTTTGAATGAAGAATCACATTTCTTGGTAGAAGCATGCAGGATTGAAATTTTTGATGGTTTTTTACTCCTCTCAACAGCCCAAACAAGTTTCTAAAAGGATGAGTTTGCAACTACTTTACTTTTGGAGAAAATTCAAAACATTCATTATTCAATAGGGCCCAAACTATCAAAAACCAGCGGTTTCAATGAACACACATTTCTTGGTAGAATCATGCAGGACTGAAGTTTTTGATGTTTTTCTACTCCTCTCATGAGCCCAAACAAGTCTCTAAAAGCATGAGTTTGCAACTACTTTACTTTTGGAGAAAATTCAAAACATTCATTATTCAATAGAGCCCAATAGCAAAAATCAGGTTTTGAATGAAGAATCACATTTCTTGGTAGAATCATGCAGGATTGAAATTTTTGATGGTTTTTTACTCCTCTCTACAGCCCAAACAAGTTTCTAAAAGGATGAGTTTGCAACTACTTTACTTTTGGAGAAAATTCAAAACATTCATTATTCAATAGGGCCCAAACTATCAAAAACCAGCGGTTTGAATGAACACACATTTCTTGGTAGAATCATGCAGGACTCAAATTTTTGATGTTTTTCTACTCCTCTCATGAGCCCAAACAAGTTTCTAAAAGCATGAGTTTGCAACTACTTTACTTTTGGAGAAAATTCAAAACATTCATTATTCAATAGAGCCCAATAGCAAAAATCAGGTTTTGAATGAAGAATCACATTTCTTGGTAAAATCATGCAGGATTGAAATTTTTGATGGTTTTTTACTCCTCTCAACAGCCCAAACAAGTTTCTAAAAGGATGAGTTTGCAACTACTTTACTTTTGGAGAAAATTCAAAACATTCATTATTCAATAGGGCCCAAACTATCAAAAACCAGCGGTTTCAATGAACACACATTTCTTGGTAGAATCATGCAGGACTGAAATTTTTGATGTTTTTCTACTCCTCTCATGAGCCCAAACAAGTTTCTAAAAGCATGAGTTTGCAACTACTTTACTTTTGGAGAAAATTCAAAACATTCACTATTCAATAGAGCCCAATAGCAAAAATCAGGTTTTGAATGAAGAATCACATTTCTTGGTAAAATCATGCAGGATTGAAATTTTTGATGGTTTTTTACTCCTCTCAACAGCCCAAACAAGTTTCTAAAAGGATGAGTTTGCAACTACTTTACTTTTGGAGAAAATTCAAAACATTCATTATTCAATAGGGCCCAAACTATCAAAAACCAGCGGTTTCAATGAACACACATTTCTTGGAAGAATCATGCAGGACTGAAATTTTTGATGTTTTTCTACTCCTCTCATGAGCCCAAACAAGTCTCTAAAAGCATGAGTTTGCAACTACTTTACTTTTGGAGAAAATTCAAAACATTCATTATTCAATAGAGCCCAATAGCAAAAATCAGGTTTTGAATGAAGAATCACATTTCTTGGTAGAATCATGCAGGATTGAAATTTTTGATGGTTTTTTACTCCTCTCTACAGCCCAAACAAGTTTCTAAAAGGATGAGTTTGCAACTGCTTTACTTTTGGAGAAAATTCAAAACATTCATTATTCAATAGGGCCCAAACTATCAAAAACCAGCGGTTTGAATGAACACACATTTCTTGGTAGAATCATGCAGGACTGAAATTTTTGATGTTTTTCTACTCCTCTCATGAGCCCAAACAAGTTTCTAAAAGCATGAGTTTGCAACTACTTTACTTTTGGAGAAAATTCAAAACATTCACTATTCAATAGAGCCCAATAGCAAAAATCAGGTTTTGAATGAAGAATCACATTTCTTGGTAAAATCATGCAGGATTGAAATTTTTGATGGTTTTTTACTCCTCTCAACAGCCCAAACAAGTTTCTAAAAGGATGAGTTTGCAACTACTTTACTTTTGGAGAAAATTCAAAACATTCATTATTCAATAGGGCCCAAACTATCAAAAACCAGCGGTTTCAATGAACACACATTTCTTGGTAGAATCATGCAGGACTGAAATTTTTGATGTTTTTCTACTCCTCTCATGAGCCCAAACAAGTCTCTAAAAGCATGAGTTTGCAACTACTTTACTTTTGGAGAAAATTCAAAACATTCATTATTCAATAGAGCCCAATAGCAAAAATCAGGTTTTGAATGAAGAATCACATTTCTTGGTAGAATCATGCAGGATTGAAATTTTTGATGGTTTTTTACTCCTCTCAACAGCCCAAACAAGTTTCTAAAAGGATGAGTTTGCAACTACTTTACTTTTGGAGAAAATTCAAAACATTCATTATTCAATAGGGCCCAAACTATCAAAAACCAGCGGTTTCAATGAACACACATTTCTTGGTAGAATCATGCAGGACTGAAATTTTTGATGTTTTTCTACTCCTCTCATGAGCCCAAACAAGTCTCTAAAAGCATGAGTTTGCAACTACTTTACTTTTGGAGAAAATTCAAAACATTCATTATTCAATAGAGCCCAATAGCAAAAATCAGGTTTTGAATGAAGAATCACATTTCTTGGTAGAATCATGCAGGATTGAAATTTTTGATGGTTGTTTACTCCTCTCAACAGCCCAAACAAGTTTCTAAAAGGATGAGTTTGCAACTACTTTACTTTTGGAGAAAATTCAAAACATTCATTATTCAATAGGGCCCAAACTATCAAAAACCAGCGGTTTCAATGAACACACATTTCTTGGAAGAATCATGCAGGACTGAAATTTTTGATGTTTTTCTACTCCTCTCATGAGCCCAAACAAGTCTCTAAAAGCATGAGTTTGCAACTACTTTACTTTTGGAGAAAATTCAAAACATTCATTATTCAATAGAGCCCAATAGCAAAAATCAGGTTTTGAATGAAGAATCACATTTCTTGGTAGAATCATGCAGGATTGAAATTTTTGATGGTTTTTTACTCCTCTCACCAGCCCAAACAAGTTTCTAAAAGGATGAGTTTGCAACTACTTTACTTTTGGAGAAAATTCAAAACATTCATTATTCAATAGGGCCCAAACAATCAAAAACCAGCAGTTTCAATGAACACACATTTCTTGGAAGAATCATGCAGGACTGAAATTTTTGATGTTTTTCTACTCCTCTCATGAGCCCAAACAAGTCTCTAAAAGCATGAGTTTGCAACTACTTTACTTTTGGAGAAAATTCAAAACATTCATTATTCAATAGAGCCCAATAGCAAAAATCAGGTTTTGAATGAAGAATCACATTTCTTGGTAGAATCATGCAGGATTGAAATTTTTGATGGTTTTTTACTCCTCTCACCAGCCCAAACAAGTTTCTAAAAGGATGAGTTTGCAACTACTTTACTTTTGGAGAAAATTCAAAACATTCATTATTCAATAGGGCCCAAACTATCAAAAACCAGCGGTTTGAATGAACACACATTTCTTGGTAGAATCATGCAGGACTCAAATTTTTGATGTTTTTCTACTCCTCTCATGAGCCCAAACAAGTTTCTAAAAGCATGAGTTTGCAACTACTTTACTTTTGGAGAAAATTCAAAACATTCATTATTCAATAGAGCCCAATAGCAAAAATCAGGTTTTGAATGAAGAATCACATTTCTTGGTAAAATCATGCAGGATTGAAATTTTTGATGGTTTTTTACTCCTCTCAACAGCCCAAACAAGTTTCTAAAAGGATGAGTTTGCAACTACTTTACTTTTGGAGAAAATTCAAAACATTCATTATTCAATAGGGCCCAAACTATCAAAAACCAGCGGTTTCAATGAACACACATTTCTTGGTAGAATCATGCAGGACTGAAATTTTTGATGTTTTTCTACTCCTCTCATGAGCCCAAACAAGTCTCTAAAAGCATGAGTTTGCAACTACTTTACTTTTGGAGAAAATTCAAAACATTCATTATTCAATAGAGCCCAATAGCAAAAATCAGGTTTTGAATGAAGAATCACATTTCTTGGTAGAATCATGCAGGATTGAAATTTTTGATGGTTTTTTACTCCTCTCAACAGCCCAAACAAGTTTCTAAAAGGATGAGTTTGCAACTACTTTACTTTTGGAGAAAATTCAAAACATTCATTATTCAATAGGGCCCAAACTATCAAAAACCAGCGGTTTCAATGAACACACATTTCTTGGTAGAATCATGCAGGACTGAAATTTTTGATGTTTTTCTACTCCTCTCATGAGCCCAAACAAGTCTCTAAAAGCATGAGTTTGCAACTACTTTACTTTTGGAGAAAATTCAAAACATTCATTATTCAATAGAGCCCAATAGCAAAAATCAGGTTTTGAATGAAGAATCACATTTCTTGGTAGAATCATGCAGGATTGAAATTTTTGATGGTTTTTTACTCCTCTCAACAGCCCAAACAAGTTTCTAAAAGGATGAGTTTGCAACTACTTTACTTTTGGAGAAAATTCAAAACATTCATTATTCAATAGGGCCCAAACTATCAAAAACCAGCGGTTTCAATGAACACACATTTCTTGGAAGAATCATGCAGGACTGAAATTTTTGATGTTTTTCTACTCCTCTCATGAGCCCAAACAAGTCTCTAAAAGCATGAGTTTGCAACTACTTTACTTTTGGAGAAAATTCAAAACATTCATTATTCAATAGAGCCCAATAGCAAAAATCAGGTTTTGAATGAAGAATCACATTTCTTGGTAGAATCATGCAGGATTGAAATTTTTGATGGTTTTTTACTCCTCTCTACAGCCCAAACAAGTTTCTAAAAGGATGAGTTTGCAACTGCTTTACTTTTGGAGAAAATTCAAAACATTCATTATTCAATAGGGCCCAAACTATCAAAAACCAGCGGTTTGAATGAACACACATTTCTTGGTAGAATCATGCAGGACTGAAATTTTTGATGTTTTTCTACTCCTCTCATGAGCCCAAACAAGTTTCTAAAAGCATGAGTTTGCAACTACTTTACTTTTGGAGAAAATTCAAAACATTCACTATTCAATAGAGCCCAATAGCAAAAATCAGGTTTTGAATGAAGAATCACATTTCTTGGTAAAATCATGCAGGATTGAAATTTTTGATGGTTTTTTACTCCTCTCAACAGCCCAAACAAGTTTCTAAAAGGATGAGTTTGCAACTACTTTACTTTTGGAGAAAATTCAAAACATTCATTATTCAATAGGGCCCAAACTATCAAAAACCAGCGGTTTCAATGAACACACATTTCTTGGTAGAATCATGCAGGACTGAAATTTTTGATGTTTTTCTACTCCTCTCATGAGCCCAAACAAGTCTCTAAAAGCATGAGTTTGCAACTACTTTACTTTTGGAGAAAATTCAAAACATTCATTATTCAATAGAGCCCAATAGCAAAAATCAGGTTTTGAATGAAGAATCACATTTCTTGGTAGAATCATGCAGGATTGAAATTTTTGATGGTTTTTTACTCCTCTCAACAGCCCAAACAAGTTTCTAAAAGGATGAGTTTGCAACTACTTTACTTTTGGAGAAAATTCAAAACATTCATTATTCAATAGGGCCCAAACTATCAAAAACCAGCGGTTTCAATGAACACACATTTCTTGGTAGAATCATGCAGGACTGAAATTTTTGATGTTTTTCTACTCCTCTCATGAGCCCAAACAAGTCTCTAAAAGCATGAGTTTGCAACTACTTTACTTTTGGAGAAAATTCAAAACATTCATTATTCAATAGAGCCCAATAGCAAAAATCAGGTTTTGAATGAAGAATCACATTTCTTGGTAGAATCATGCAGGATTGAAATTTTTAATGGTTTTTTACTCCTCTCAACAGCCCAAACAAGTTTCTAAAAGGATGAGTTTGCAACTACTTTACTTTTGGAGAAAATTCAAAACATTCATTATTCAATAGGGCCCAAACTATCAAAAACCAGCGGTTTCAATGAACACACATTTCTTGGAAGAATCATGCAGGACTGAAATTTTTGATGTTTTTCTACTCCTCTCATGAGCCCAAACAAGTCTCTAAAAGCATGAGTTTGCAACTACTTTACTTTTGGAGAAAATTCAAAACATTCATTATTCAATAGAGCCCAATAGCAAAAATCAGGTTTTGAATGAAGAATCACATTTCTTGGTAGAATCATGCAGGATTGAAATTTTTGATGGTTTTTTACTCCTCTCACCAGCCCAAACAAGTTTCTAAAAGGATGAGTTTGCAACTACTTTACTTTTGGAGAAAATTCAAAACATTCATTATTCAATAGGGCCCAAACTATCAAAAACCAGCGGTTTCAATGAACACACATTTCTTGGAAGAATCATGCAGGACTGAAATTTTTGATGTTTTTCTACTCCTCTCATGAGCCCAAACAAGTCTCTAAAAGCATGAGTTTGCAACTACTTTACTTTTGGAGAAAATTCAAAACATTCATTATTCAATAGAGCCCAATAGCAAAAATCAGGTTTTGAATGAAGAATCACATTTATTGGTAGAATCATGCAGGATTGAAATTTTTGATGGTTTTTTACTCCTCTCAACAGCCCAAACAAGTTTCTAAAAGGATGAGTTTGCAACTACTTTACTTTCGGAGAAAATTCAAAACATTCATTATTCAATAGGGCCCAAACTATCAAAAACCAGCGGTTTGAATGAACACACATTTCTTGGTAGAATCATGCAGGACTGAAATTTTTGATGTTTTTCTACTCCTCTCATGAGCCCAAACAAGTCTCTAAAAGCATGAGTTTGCAACTACTTTACTTTTGGAGAAAATTCAAAACATTCATTATTCAATAGAGCCCAATAGCAAAAATCAGGTTTTGAATGAAGAATCACATTTCTTGGTAGAATCATGCAGGATTGAAATTTTTGATGGTTTTTTACTCCTCTCAACAGCCCAAACAAGTTT
This sequence comes from Dendrobates tinctorius, assembly GCF_039654945.1. Taxonomy (NCBI): domain Eukaryota; kingdom Metazoa; phylum Chordata; class Amphibia; order Anura; family Dendrobatidae; genus Dendrobates; species Dendrobates tinctorius. The sequence goes on along the minus strand of NW_027362006.1, from coordinate 138,469 downwards.
CTAAAAGGATGAGTTTGCAACTGCTTTACTTTTGGAGAAAATTCAAAACATTCATTATTCAATAGGGCCCAAACTATCAAAAACCAGCGGTTTCAATGAACACACATTTCTTGGTAGAATCATGCAGGACTGAAATTTTTGATGTTTTTCTACTCCTCTCATGAGCCCAAACAAGTCTCTAAAAGCATGAGTTTGCAACTACTTTACTTTTGGAGAAAATTCAAAACATTCATTATTCAATAGAGCCCAATAGCAAAAATCAGGTTTCGAATGAAGAATCACATTTCTTGGTAGAATCATGCAGGATTGAAATTTTTGATGGTTTTTTACTCCTCTCTACAGCCCAAACAAGTTTCTAAAAGGATGAGTTTGCAACTGCTTTACTTTTGGAGAAAATTCAAAACATTCATTATTCAATAGGGCCCAAACTATCAAAAACCAGCGGTTTGAATGAACACACATTTCTTGGTAGAATCATGCAGGACTCAAATTTTTAATGTTTTTCTACTCCTCTCATGAGCCCAAACAAGTTTCTAAAAGCATGAGTTTGCAACTACTTTACTTTTGGAGAAAATTCAAAACATTCATTATTCAATAGAGCCCAATAGCAAAAATCAGGTTTTGAATGAAGAATCACATTTCTTGGTAGAATCATGCAGGATTGAAATATTTGATGGTTTTTTACTCCTCTCAACAGCCCAAACAAGTTTCTAAAAGGATGAGTTTGCAACTACTTTACTTTTGGAGAAAATTCAAAACATTCATTATTCAATAGAGCCCAATAGCAAAAATCAGGTTTTGAATGAAGAATCACATTTCTTGGTAGAATCATGCAGGATTGAAATTTTTGATGGTTTTTTACTCCTCTCAACAGCCCAAACAAGTTTCTAAAAGGATGAGTTTGCAACTACTTTACTTTTGGAGAAAATTCAAAACATTCATTATTCAATAGGGCCCAAACTATCAAAAACCAGCGGTTTCAATGAACACACATTTCTTGGTAGAATCATGCAGGACTGAAATTTTTGATGTTTTTCTACTCCTCTCATGAGCCCAAACAAGTCTCTAAAAGCATGAGTTTGCAACTACTTTACTTTTGGAGAAAATTCAAAACATTCATTATTCAATAGAGCCCAATAGCAAAAATCAGGTTTTGAATGAAGAATCACATTTCTTGGTAAAATCATGCAGGATTGAAATTTTTGATGGTTTTTTACTCCTCTCAACAGCCCAAACAAGTTTCTAAAAGGATGAGTTTGCAACTACTTTACTTTTGGAGAAAATTCAAAACATTCATTATTCAATAGGGCCCAAACTATCAAAAACCAGCGGTTTCAATGAACACACATTTCTTGGTAGAATCATGCAGGACTGAAATTTTTGATGTTTTTCTACTCCTCTCATGAGCCCAAACAAGTTTCTAAAAGCATGAGTTTGCAACTACTTTACTTTTGGAGAAAATTCAAAACATTCACTATTCAATAGAGCCCAATAGCAAAAATCAGGTTTTGAATGAAGAATCACATTTCTTGGTAAAATCATGCAGGATTGAAATTTTTGATGGTTTTTTACTCCTCTCAACAGCCCAAACAAGTTTCTAAAAGGATGAGTTTGCAACTACTTTACTTTTGGAGAAAATTCAAAACATTCATTATTCAATAGGGCCCAAACTATCAAAAACCAGCGGTTTCAATGAACACACATTTCTTGGTAGAATCATGCAGGACTGAAATTTTTGATGTTTTTCTACTCCTCTCATAAGCCCAAACAAGTCTCTAAAAGCATGAGTTTGCAACTACTTTACTTTTGGAGAAAATTCAAAACATTCATTATTCAATAGAGCCCAATAGCAAAAATCAGGTTTTGAATGAAGAATCACATTTCTTGGTAAAATCATGCAGGATTGAAATTTTTGATGGTTTTTTACTCCTCTCAACAGCCCAAACAAGTTTCTAAAAGGATGAGTTTGCAACTACTTTACTTTTGGAGAAAATTCAAAACATTCATTATTCAATAGGGCCCAAACTATCAAAAACCAGCGGTTTCAATGAACACACATTTCTTGGTAGAATCATGCAGGACTGAAATTTTTGATGTTTTTCTACTCCTCTCATGAGCCCAAACAAGTCTCTAAAAGCATGAGTTTGCAACTACTTTACTTTTGGAGAAAATTCAAAACATTCATTATTCAATAGAGCCCAATAGCAAAAATCAGGTTTTGAATGAAGAATCACAGTTCTTGGTAGAATCATGCAGGATTGAAATTTTTGATGGTTTTTTACTCCTCTCAACAGCCCAAACAAGTTTCTAAAAGGATGAGTTTGCAACTACTTTACTTTTGGAGAAAATTCAAAACATTCATTATTCAATAGGGCCCAAACTATCAAAAACCAGCGGTTTCAATGAACACACATTTCTTGGTAGAATCATGCAGGACTGAAGTTTTTGATGTTTTTCTACTCCTCTCATGAGCCCAAACAAGTCTCTAAAAGCATGAGTTTGCAACTACTTTACTTTTGGAGAAAATTCAAAACATTCATTATTCAATAGAGCCCAATAGCAAAAATCAGGTTTTGAATGAAGAATCACATTTCTTGGTAGAATGATGCAGGATTGAAATTTTTGATGGTTTTTTATTCCTCTCTACAGCCCAAACAAGTTTCTAAAAGGATGAGTTTGCAACTGCTTTACTTTTGGAGAAAATTCAAAACATTCATTATTCAATAGGGCCCAAACTATCAAAAACCAGCGGTTTGAATGAACACACATTTCTTGGTAGAATCATGCAGGACTCAAATTTTTGATGTTTTTCTACTCCTCTCATGAGCCCAAACAAGTCTCTAAAAGCATGAGTTTGCAACTACTTTACTTTTGGAGAAAATTCAAAACATTCATTATTCAATAGAGCCCAATAGCAAAAATCAGGTTTTGAATGAAGAATCACATTTCTTGGTAGAATCATGCAGGATTGAAATTTTTGATGGTTTTTTACTCCTCTCAACAGCCCAAACAAGTTTCTAAAAGGATGAGTTTGCAACTACTTTACTTTTGGAGAAAATTCAAAACATTCATTATTCAATAGGGCCCAAACTATCAAAAACCAGCGGTTTCAATGAACACACATTTCTTGGTAGAATCATGCAGGACTGAAATTTTTGATGTTTTTCTACTCCTCTCATGAGCCCAAACAAGTCTCTAAAAGCATGAGTTTGCAACTACTTTACTTTTGGAGAAAATTCAAAACATTCATTATTCAATAGAGCCCAATAGCAAAAATCAGGTTTTGAATGAAGAATCACATTTCTTGGTAGAATCATGCAGGATTGAAATTTTTGATGGTTTTTTACTCCTCTCAACAGCCCAAACAAGTTTCTAAAAGGATGAGTTTGCAACTACTTTACTTTTGGAGAAAATTCAAAACATTCATTATTCAATAGGGCCCAAACTATCAAAAACCAGCGGTTTCAATGAACACACATTTCTTGGAAGAATCATGCAGGACTGAAATTTTTGATGTTTTTCTACTCCTCTCATGAGCCCAAACAAGTTTCTAAAAGCATGAGTTTGCAACTACTTTACTTTTGGAGAAAATTCAAAACATTCATTATTCAATAGAGCCCAATAGCAAAAATCAGGTTTTGAATGAAGAATCACAGTTCTTGGTAGAATCATGCAGGATTGAAATTTTTGATGGTTTTTTACTCCTCTCAATAGCCCAAACAAGTTTCTAAAAGGATGAGTTTGCAACTACTTTACTTTTGGAGAAAATTCAAAACATTCATTATTCAATAGAGCCCAATAGCAAAAATCAGATTTTGAATGAAGAATCACATTTCTTGGTAGAATCATGCAGGATTGAAATTTTTGATGGTTTTTTACTCCTCTCAACAGCCCAAACAAGTTTCTAAAAGGATGAGTTTGCAACTACTTTACTTTTGGAGAAAATTCAAAACATTCATTATTCAATAGGGCCCAAACTATCAAAAACCAGCGGTTTCAATGAACACACATTTCTTGGTAGAATCATGCAGGACTGAAATTTTTGATGTTTTTCTACTCCTCTCATAAGCCCAAACAAGTCTCTAAAAGCATGAGTTTGCAACTACTTTACTTTTGGAGAAAATTCAAAACATTCATTATTCAATAGAGCCCAATAGCAAAAATCAGGTTTTGAATGAAGAATCACATTTCTTGGTAAAATCATGCAGGATTGAAATTTTTGATGGTTTTCTACTCCTCTCAACAGCCCAAACAAGTTTCTAAAAGGATGAGTTTGCAACTACTTTACTTTTGGAGAAAATTCAAAACATTCATTATTCAATAGGGCCCAAACTATCAAAAACCAGCGGTTTCAATGAACACACATTTCTTGGTAGAATCATGCAGGACTGAAATTTTTGATGTTTTTCTACTCCTCTCATGAGCCCAAACAAGTTTCTAAAAGCATGAGTTTGCAACTACTTTACTTTTGGAGAAAATTCAAAACATTCACTATTCAATAGAGCCCAATAGCAAAAATCAGGTTTTGAATGAAGAATCACATTTCTTGGTAAAATCATGCAGGATTGAAATTTTTGATGGTTTTTTACTCCTCTCAACAGCCCAAACAAGTTTCTAAAAGGATGAGTTTGCAACTACTTTACTTTTGGAGAAAATTCAAAACATTCATTATTCAATAGGGCCCAAACTATCAAAAACCAGCGGTTTCAATGAACACACATTTCTTGGTAGAATCATGCAGGACTGAAATTTTTGATGTTTTTCTACTCCTCTCATGAGCCCAAACAAGTCTCTAAAAGCATGAGTTTGCAACTACTTTACTTTTGGAGAAAATTCAAAACATTCATTATTCAATAGAGCCCAATAGCAAAAATCAGGTTTTGAATGAAGAATCACATTTCTTGGTAGAATCATGCAGGATTGAAATTTTTGATGGTTTTTTACTCCTCTCAACAGCCCAAACAAGTTTCTAAAAGGATGAGTTTGCAACTGCTTTACTTTTGGAGAAAATTCAAATCATTCATTATTCAATAGGGCCCAAACTATCAAAAACCAGCGGTTTCAATGAACACACATTTCTTGGTAGAATCATGCAGGACTGAAATTTTTGATGTTTTTCTACTCCTCTCATGAGCCCAAACAAGTCTCTAAAAGCATGAGTTTGCAACTACTTTACTTTTGGAGAAAATTCAAAACATTCATTATTCAATAGAGCCCAATAGCAAAAATCAGGTTTTGAATGAAGAATCACATTTCTTGGTAGAATCATGCAGGATTGAAATTTTTGATGGTTTTTTACTCCTCTCTACAGCCCAAACAAGTTTCTAAAAGGATGAGTTTGCAACTGCTTTACTTTTGGAGAAAATTCAAAACATTCATTATTCAATAGGGCCCAAACTATCAAAAACCAGCGGTTTGAATGAACACACATTTCTTGGTAGAATCATGCAGGACTCAAATTTTTGATGTTTTTCTACTCCTCTCATGAGCCCAAACAAGTTTCTAAAAGCATGAGTTTGCAACTACTTTACTTTTGGAGAAAATTCAAAACATTCATTATTCAATAGAGCCCAATAGCAAAAATCAGGTTTTGAATGAAGAATCACATTTCTTGGTAAAATCATGCAGGATTGAAATTTTTGATGGTTTTTTACTCCTCTCAACAGCCCAAACAAGTTTCTAAAAGGATGAGTTTGCAACTACTTTACTTTTGGAGAAAATTCAAAACATTCATTATTCAATAGGGCCCAAACTATCAAAAACCAGCGGTTTCAATGAACACACATTTCTTGGTAGAATCATGCAGGACTGAAATTTTTGATGTTTTTCTACTCCTCTCATGAGCCCAAACAAGTTTCTAAAAGCATGAGTTTGCAACTACTTTACTTTTGGAGAAAATTCAAAACATTCACTATTCAATAGAGCCCAATAGCAAAAATCAGGTTTTGAATGAAGAATCACATTTCTTGGTAAAATCATGCAGGATTGAAATTTTTGATGGTTTTTTACTCCTCTCAACAGCCCAAACAAGTTTCTAAAAGGATGAGTTTGCAACTACTTTACTTTTGGAGAAAATTCAAAACATTCATTATTCAATAGGGCCCAAACTATCAAAAACCAGCGGTTTCAATGAACACACATTTCTTGGTAGAATCATGCAGGACTGAAATTTTTGATGTTTTTCTACTCCTCTCATGAGCCCAAACAAGTCTCTAAAAGCATGAGTTTGCAACTACTTTACTTTTGGAGAAAATTCAAAACATTCATTATTCAATAGAGCCCAATAGCAAAAATCAGGTTTTGAATGAAGAATCACATTTCTTGGTAAAATCATGCAGGATTGAAATTTTTGATGGTTTTTTACTCCTCTCAACAGCCCAAACAAGTTTCTAAAAGGATGAGTTTGCAACTACTTTACTTTTGGAGAAAATTCAAAACATTCATTATTCAATAGGGCCCAAACTATCAAAAACCAGCGGTTTCAATGAACACACATTTCTTGGTAGAATCATGCAGGACTGAAATTTTTGATGTTTTTCTACTCCTCTCATAAGCCCAAACAAGTCTCTAAAAGCATGAGTTTGCAACTACTTTACTTTTGGAGAAAATTCAAAACATTCATTATTCAATAGAGCCCAATAGCAAAAATCAGGTTTTGAATGAAGAATCACATTTCTTGGTAAAATCATGCAGGATTGAAATTTTTGATGGTTTTTTACTCCTCTCAACAGCCCAAACAAGTTTCTAAAAGGATGAGTTTGCAACTACTTTACTTTTGGAGAAAATTCAAAACATTCATTATTCAATAGGGCCCAAACTATCAAAAACCAGCGGTTTCAATGAACACACATTTCTTGGTAGAATCATGCAGGACTGAAATTTTTGATGTTTTTCTACTCCTCTCATGAGCCCAAACAAGTCTCTAAAAGCATGAGTTTGCAACTACTTTACTTTTGGAGAAAATTCAAAACATTCATTATTCAATAGAGCCCAATAGCAAAAATCAGGTTTTGAATGAAGAATCACATTTCTTGGTAGAATCATGCAGGATTGAAATTTTTGATGGTTTTTTACTCCTCTCAACAGCCCAAACAAGTTTCTAAAAGGATGAGTTTGCAACTACTTTACTTTTGGAGAAAATTCAAAACATTCATTATTCAATAGGGCCCAAACTATCAAAAACCAGCGGTTTCAATGAACACACATTTCTTGGAAGAATCATGCAGGACTGAAATTTTTGATGTTTTTCTACTCCTCTCATGAGCCCAAACAAGTTTCTAAAAGCATGAGTTTGCAACTACTTTACTTTTGGAGAAAATTCAAAACATTCATTATTCAATAGAGCCCAATAGCAAAAATCAGGTTTTGAATGAAGAATCACAGTTCTTGGTAGAATCATGCAGGATTGAAATTTTTGATGGTTTTTTACTCCTCTCAATAGCCCAAACAAGTTTCTAAAAGGATGAGTTTGCAACTACTTTAATTTTGGAGAAAATTCAAAACATTCATTATTCAATAGAGCCCAATAGCAAAAATCAGGTTTTGAATGAAGAATCACATTTCTTGGTAGAATCATGCAGGATTGAAATTTTTGATGGTTTTTTACTCCTCTCAACAGCCCAAACAAGTTTCTAAAAGGATGAGTTTGCAACTACTTTACTTTTGGAGAAAATTCAAAACATTCATTATTCAATAGGGCCCAAACTATCAAAAACCAGCGGTTTCAATGAACACACATTTCTTGGTAGAATCATGCAGGACTGAAATTTTTGATGTTTTTCTACTCCTCTCATAAGCCCAAACAAGTCTCTAAAAGCATGAGTTTGCAACTACTTTACTTTTGGAGAAAATTCAAAACATTCATTATTCAATAGAGCCCAATAGCAAAAATCAGGTTTTGAATGAAGAATCACATTTCTTGGTAAAATCATGCAGGATTGAAATTTTTGATGGTTTTCTACTCCTCTCAACAGCCCAAACAAGTTTCTAAAAGGATGAGTTTGCAACTACTTTACTTTTGGAGAAAATTCAAAACATTCATTATTCAATAGGGCCCAAACTATCAAAAACCAGCGGTTTCAATGAACACACATTTCTTGGTAGAATCATGCAGGACTGAAATTTTTGATGTTTTTCTACTCCTCTCATGAGCCCAAACAAGTTTCTAAAAGCATGAGTTTGCAACTACTTTACTTTTGGAGAAAATTCAAAACATTCACTATTCAATAGAGCCCAATAGCAAAAATCAGGTTTTGAATGAAGAATCACATTTCTTGGTAAAATCATGCAGGATTGAAATTTTTGATGGTTTTTTACTCCTCTCAACAGCCCAAACAAGTTTCTAAAAGGATGAGTTTGCAACTACTTTACTTTTGGAGAAAATTCAAAACATTCATTATTCAATAGGGCCCAAACTATCAAAAACCAGCGGTTTCAATGAACACACATTTCTTGGTAGAATCATGCAGGACTGAAATTTTTGATGTTTTTCTACTCCTCTCATGAGCCCAAACAAGTCTCTAAAAGCATGAGTTTGCAACTACTTTACTTTTGGAGAAAATTCAAAACATTCATTATTCAATAGAGCCCAATAGCAAAAATCAGGTTTTGAATGAAGAATCACATTTCTTGGTAGAATCATGCAGGATTGAAATTTTTGATGGTTTTTTACTCCTCTCAACAGCCCAAACAAGTTTCTAAAAGGATGAGTTTGCAACTACTTTACTTTTGGAGAAAATTCAAAACATTCATTATTCAATAGGGCCCAAACTATCAAAAACCAGCGGTTTCAATGAACACACATTTCTTGGTAGAATCATGCAGGACTGAAATTTTTGATGTTTTTCTACTCCTCTCATGAGCCCAAACAAGTCTCTAAAAGCATGAGTTTGCAACTACTTTACTTTTGGAGAAAATTCAAAACATTCATTATTCAATAGAGCCCAATAGCAAAAATCAGGTTTTGAATGAAGAATCACATTTCTTGGTAGAATCATGCAGGATTGAAATTTTTGATGGTTTTTTACTCCTCTCTACAGCCCAAACAAGTTTCTAAAAGGATGAGTTTGCAACTGCTTTACTTTTGGAGAAAATTCAAAACATTCATTATTCAATAGGGCCCAAACTATCAAAAACCAGCGGTTTGAATGAACACACATTTCTTGGTAGAATCATGCAGGACTCAAATTTTTGATGTTTTTCTACTCCTCTCATGAGCCCAAACAAGTTTCTAAAAGCATGAGTTTGCAACTACTTTACTTTTGGAGAAAATTCAAAACATTCATTATTCAATAGAGCCCAATAGCAAAAATCAGGTTTTGAATGAAGAATCACATTTCTTGGTAAAATCATGCAGGATTGAAATTTTTGATGGTTTTTTACTCCTCTCAACAGCCCAAACAAGTTTCTAAAAGGATGAGTTTGCAACTACTTTACTTTTGGAGAAAATTCAAAACATTCATTATTCAATAGGGCCCAAACTATCAAAAACCAGCGGTTTCAATGAACACACATTTCTTGGTAGAATCATGCAGGACTGAAATTTTTGATGTTTTTCTACTCCTCTCATAAGCCCAAACAAGTCTCTAAAAGCATGAGTTTGCAACTACTTTACTTTTGGAGAAAATTCAAAACATTCATTATTCAATAGAGCCCAATAGCAAAAATCAGGTTTTGAATGAAGAATCACATTTCTTGGTAAAATCATGCAGGATTGAAATTTTTGATGGTTTTTTACTCCTCTCAACAGCCCAAACAAGTTTCTAAAAGGATGAGTTTGCAACTACTTTACTTTTGGAGAAAATTCAAAACATTCATTATTCAATAGGGCCCAAACTATCAAAAACCAGCGGTTTCAATGAACACACATTTCTTGGTAGAATCATGCAGGACTGAAATTTTTGATGTTTTTCTACTCCTCTCATGAGCCCAAACAAGTCTCTAAAAGCATGAGTTTGCAACTACTTTACTTTTGGAGAAAATTCAAAACATTCATTATTCAATAGAGCCCAATAGCAAAAATCAGGTTTTGAATGAAGAATCACATTTCTTGGTAGAATCATGCAGGATTGAAATTTTTGATGGTTTTTTACTCCTCTCAACAGCCCAAACAAGTTTCTAAAAGGATGAGTTTGCAACTACTTTACTTTTGGAGAAAATTCAAAACATTCATTATTCAATAGGGCCCAAACTATCAAAAACCAGCGGTTTCAATGAACACACATTTCTTGGAAGAATCATGCAGGACTGAAATTTTTGATGTTTTTCTACTCCTCTCATGAGCCCAAACAAGTTTCTAAAAGCATGAGTTTGCAACTACTTTACTTTTGGAGAAAATTCAAAACATTCATTATTCAATAGAGCCCAATAGCAAAAATCAGGTTTTGAATGAAGAATCACAGTTCTTGGTAGAATCATGCAGGATTGAAATTTTTGATGGTTTTTTACTCCTCTCAATAGCCCAAACAAGTTTCTAAAAGGATGAGTTTGCAACTACTTTACTTTTGGAGAAAATTCAAAACATTCATTATTCAATAGAGCCCAATAGCAAAAATCAGGTTTTGAATGAAGAATCACATTTCTTGGTAGAATCATGCAGGATTGAAATTTTTGATGGTTTTTTACTCCTCTCAACAGCCCAAACAAGTTTCTAAAAGGATGAGTTTGCAACTACTTTACTTTTGGAGAAAATTCAAAACATTCATTATTCAATAGGGCCCAAACTATCAAAAACCAGCGGTTTCAATGAACACACATTTCTTGGTAGAATCATGCAGGACTGAAATTTTTGATGTTTTTCTACTCCTCTCATAAGCCCAAACAAGTCTCTAAAAGCATGAGTTTGCAACTACTTTACTTTTGGAGAAAATTCAAAACATTCATTATTCAATAGGGCCCAAACTATCAAAAACCAGCGGTTTCAATGAACACACATTTCTTGGTAGAATCATGCAGGACTGAAATTTTTGATGTTTTTCTACTCCTCTCATGAGCCCAAACAAGTCTCTAAAAGCATGAGTTTGCAACTACTTTACTTTTGGAGAAAATTCAAAACATTCATTATTCAATAGAGCCCAATAGCAAAAATCAGGTTTTGAATGAAGAATCACATTTCTTGGTAGAATCATGCAGGATTGAAATTTTTGATGGTTTTTTACTCCTCTCAACAGCCCAAACAAGTTTCTAAAAGGATGAGTTTGCAACTGCTTTACTTTTGGAGAAAATTCAAATCATTCATTATTCAATAGGGCCCAAACTATCAAAAACCAGCGGTTTCAATGAACACACATTTCTTGGTAGAATCATGCAGGACTGAAATTTTTGATGTTTTTCTACTCCTCTCATGAGCCCAAACAAGTCTCTAAAAGCATGAGTTTGCAACTACTTTACTTTTGGAGAAAATTCAAAACATTCATTATTCAATAGAGCCCAATAGCAAAAATCAGGTTTTGAATGAAGAATCACATTTCTTGGTAGAATCATGCAGGATTGAAATTTTTGATGGTTTTTTACTCCTCTCTACAGCCCAAACAAGTTTCTAAAAGGATGAGTTTGCAACTGCTTTACTTTTGGAGAAAATTCAAAACATTCATTATTCAATAGGGCCCAAACTATCAAAAACCAGCGGTTTGAATGAACACACATTTCTTGGTAGAATCATGCAGGACTCAAATTTTTGATGTTTTTCTACTCCTCTCATGAGCCCAAACAAGTTTCTAAAAGCATGAGTTTGCAACTACTTTACTTTTGGAGAAAATTCAAAACATTCATTATTCAATAGAGCCCAATAGCAAAAATCAGGTTTTGAATGAAGAATCACATTTCTTGGTAAAATCATGCAGGATTGAAATTTTTGATGGTTTTTTACTCCTCTCAACAGCCCAAACAAGTTTCTAAAAGGATGAGTTTGCAACTACTTTACTTTTGGAGAAAATTCAAAACATTCATTATTCAATAGGGCCCAAACTATCAAAAACCAGCGGTTTCAATGAACACACATTTCTTGGTAGAATCATGCAGGACTGAAATTTTTGATGTTTTTCTACTCCTCTCATGAGCCCAAACAAGTTTCTAAAAGCATGAGTTTGCAACTACTTTACTTTTGGAGAAAATTCAAAACATTCACTATTCAATAGAGCCCAATAGCAAAAATCAGGTTTTGAATGAAGAATCACATTTCTTGGTAAAATCATGCAGGATTGAAATTTTTGATGGTTTTTTACTCCTCTCAACAGCCCAAACAAGTTTCTAAAAGGATGAGTTTGCAACTACTTTACTTTTGGAGAAAATTCAAAACATTCATTATTCAATAGGGCCCAAACTATCAAAAACCAGCGGTTTCAATGAACACACATTTCTTGGTAGAATCATGCAGGACTGAAATTTTTGATGTTTTTCTACTCCTCTCATGAGCCCAAACAAGTCTCTAAAAGCATGAGTTTGCAACTACTTTACTTTTGGAGAAAATTCAAAACATTCATTATTCAATAGAGCCCAATAGCAAAAATCAGGTTTTGAATGAAGAATCACATTTCTTGGTAAAATCATGCAGGATTGAAATTTTTGATGGTTTTTTACTCCTCTCAACAGCCCAAACAAGTTTCTAAAAGGATGAGTTTGCAACTACTTTACTTTTGGAGAAAATTCAAAACATTCATTATTCAATAGGGCCCAAACTATCAAAAACCAGCGGTTTCAATGAACACACATTTCTTGGTAGAATCATGCAGGACTGAAATTTTTGATGTTTTTCTACTCCTCTCATAAGCCCAAACAAGTCTCTAAAAGCATGAGTTTGCAACTACTTTACTTTTGGAGAAAATTCAAAACATTCATTATTCAATAGAGCCCAATAGCAAAAATCAGGTTTTGAATGAAGAATCACATTTCTTGGTAAAATCATGCAGGATTGAAATTTTTGATGGTTTTTTACTCCTCTCAACAGCCCAAACAAGTTTCTAAAAGGATGAGTTTGCAACTACTTTACTTTTGGAGAAAATTCAAAACATTCATTATTCAATAGGGCCCAAACTATCAAAAACCAGCGGTTTCAATGAACACACATTTCTTGGTAGAATCATGCAGGACTGAAATTTTTGATGTTTTTCTACTCCTCTCATGAGCCCAAACAAGTCTCTAAAAGCATGAGTTTGCAACTACTTTACTTTTGGAGAAAATTCAAAACATTCATTATTCAATAGAGCCCAATAGCAAAAATCAGGTTTTGAATGAAGAATCACATTTCTTGGTAGAATCATGCAGGATTGAAATTTTTGATGGTTTTTTACTCCTCTCAACAGCCCAAACAAGTTTCTAAAAGGATGAGTTTGCAACTACTTTACTTTTGGAGAAAATTCAAAACATTCATTATTCAATAGGGCCCAAACTATCAAAAACCAGCGGTTTCAATGAACACACATTTCTTGGAAGAATCATGCAGGACTGAAATTTTTGATGTTTTTCTACTCCTCTCATGAGCCCAAACAAGTTTCTAAAAGCATGAGTTTGCAACTACTTTACTTTTGGAGAAAATTCAAAACATTCATTATTCAATAGAGCCCAATAGCAAAAATCAGGTTTTGAATGAAGAATCACAGTTCTTGGTAGAATCATGCAGGACTGAAATTTTTGATGGTTTTTTACTCCTCTCAATAGCCCAAACAAGTTTCTAAAAGGATGAGTTTGCAACTACTTTACTTTTGGAGAAAATTCAAAACATTCATTATTCAATAGAGCCCAATAGCAAAAATCAGGTTTTGAATGAAGAATCACATTTCTTGGTAGAATCATGCAGGATTGAAATTTTTGATGGTTTTTTACTCCTCTCAACAGCCCAAACAAGTTTCTAAAAGGATGAGTTTGCAACTACTTTACTTTTGGAGAAAATTCAAAACATTCATTATTCAATAGGGCCCAAACTATCAAAAACCAGCGGTTTCAATGAACACACATTTCTTGGTAGAATCATGCAGGACTGAAATTTTTGATGTTTTTCTACTCCTCTCATAAGCCCAAACAAGTCTCTAAAAGCATGAGTTTGCAACTACTTTACTTTTGGAGAAAATTCAAAACATTCATTATTCAATAGAGCCCAATAGCAAAAATCAGGTTTTGAATGAAGAATCACATTTCTTGGTAAAATCATGCAGGATTGAAATTTTTGATGGTTTTCTACTCCTCTCAACAGCCCAAACAAGTTTCTAAAAGGATGAGTTTGCAACTACTTTACTTTTGGAGAAAATTCAAAACATTCATTATTCAATAGGGCCCAAACTATCAAAAACCAGCGGTTTCAATGAACACACATTTCTTGGTAGAATCATGCAGGACTGAAATTTTTGATGTTTTTCTACTCCTCTCATGAGCCCAAACAAGTTTCTAAAAGCATGAGTTTGCAACTACTTTACTTTTGGAGAAAATTCAAAACATTCACTATTCAATAGAGCCCAATAGCAAAAATCAGGTTTTGAATGAAGAATCACATTTCTTGGTAAAATCATGCAGGATTGAAATTTTTGATGGTTTTTTACTCCTCTCAACAGCCCAAACAAGTTTCTAAAAGGATGAGTTTGCAACTACTTTACTTTTGGAGAAAATTCAAAACATTCATTATTCAATAGGGCCCAAACTATCAAAAACCAGCGGTTTCAATGAACACACATTTCTTGGTAGAATCATGCAGGACTGAAATTTTTGATGTTTTTCTACTCCTCTCATGAGCCCAAACAAGTCTCTAAAAGCATGAGTTTGCAACTACTTTACTTTTGGAGAAAATTCAAAACATTCATTATTCAATAGAGCCCAATAGCAAAAATCAGGTTTTGAATGAAGAATCACATTTCTTGGTAGAATCATGCAGGATTGAAATTTTTGATGGTTTTTTACTCCTCTCAACAGCCCAAACAAGTTTCTAAAAGGATGAGTTTGCAACTACTTTACTTTTGGAGAAAATTCAAAACATTCATTATTCAATAGGGCCCAAACTATCAAAAACCAGCGGTTTCAATGAACACACATTTCTTGGTAGAATCATGCAGGACTGAAATTTTTGATGTTTTTCTACTCCTCTCATGAGCCCAAACAAGTCTCTAAAAGCATGAGTTTGCAACTACTTTACTTTTGGAGAAAATTCAAAACATTCATTATTCAATAGAGCCCAATAGCAAAAATCAGGTTTTGAATGAAGAATCACATTTCTTGGTAGAATCATGCAGGATTGAAATTTTTGATGGTTTTTTACTCCTCTCAACAGCCCAAACAAGTTTCTAAAAGGATGAGTTTGCAACTACTTTACTTTTGGAGAAAATTCAAAACATTCATTATTCAATAGGGCCCAAACTATCAAAAACCAGCGGTTTCAATGAACACACATTTCTTGGTAGAATCATGCAGGACTGAAATTTTTGATGTTTTTCTACTCCTCTCATGAGCCCAAACAAGTCTCTAAAAGCATGAGTTTGCAACTACTTTACTTTTGGAGAAAATTCAAAACATTCACTTTTCAATAGAGCCCAATAGCAAAAATCAGGTTTTGAATGAAGAATCACATTTCTTGGTAGAATCATGCAGGATTGAAATTTTTGATGGTTTTTTACTCCTCTCAACAGCCCAAACAAGTTTCTAAAAGGATGAGTTTGCAACTACTTTACTTTTGGAGAAAATTCAAAACATTCATTATTCAATAGGGCCCAAACTATCAAAAACCAGCGGTTTCAATGAACACACATTTCTTGGTAGAATCATGCAGGACTGAAATTTTTGATGTTTTTCTACTCCTCTCATGAGCCCAAACAAGTCTCTAAAAGCATGAGTTTGCAACTACTTTACTTTTGGAGAAAATTCAAAACATTCATTATTCAATAGAGCCCAATAGCAAAAATCAGGTTTTGAATGAAGAATCACATTTCTTGGTAGAATCATGCAGGATTGAAATTTTTGATGGTTTTTTACTCCTCTCAACAGCCCAAACAAGTTTCTAAAAGGATGAGTTTGCAACTACTTTACTTTTGGAGAAAATTCAAAACATTCATTATTCAATAGGGCCCAAACTATCAAAAACCAGCGGTTTCAATGAACACACATTTCTTGGTAGAATCATGCAGGACTGAAATTTTTGATGTTTTTCTACTCCTCTCATGAGCCCAAACAAGTCTCTAAAAGCATGAGTTTGCAACTACTTTACTTTTGGAGAAAATTCAAAACATTCATTATTCAATAGAGCCCAATAGCAAAAATCAGGTTTTGAATGAAGAATCACATTTCTTGGTAGAATCATGCAGGATTGAAATTTTTGATGGTTTTTTACTCCTCTCAACAGCCCAAACAAGTTTCTAAAAGGATGAGTTTGCAACTACTTTACTTTTGGAGAAAATTCAAAACATTCATTATTCAATAGGGCCCAAACTATCAAAAACCAGCGGTTTCAATGAACACACATTTCTTGGAAGAATCATGCAGGACTGAAATTTTTGATGTTTTTCTACTCCTCTCATGAGCCCAAACAAGTTTCTAAAAGCATGAGTTTGCAACTACTTTACTTTTGGAGAAAATTCAAAACATTCATTATTCAATAGAGCCCAATAGCAAAAATCAGGTTTTGAATGAAGAATCACAGTTCTTGGTAGAATCATGCAGGATTGAAATTTTTGATGGTTTTTTACTCCTCTCAATAGCCCAAACAAGTTTCTAAAAGGATGAGTTTGCAACTACTTTACTTTTGGAGAAAATTCAAAACATTCATTATTCAATAGAGCCCAATAGCAAAAATCAGGTTTTGAATGAAGAATCACATTTCTTGGTAGAATCATGCAGGATTGAAATTTTTGATGGTTTTTTACTCCTCTCAACAGCCCAAACAAGTTTCTAAAAGGATGAGTTTGCAACTACTTTACTTTTGGAGAAAATTCAAAACATTCATTATTCAATAGGGCCCAAACTATCAAAAACCAGCGGTTTCAATGAACACACATTTCTTGGTAGAATCATGCAGGACTGAAATTTTTGATGTTTTTCTACTCCTCTCATAAGCCCAAACAAGTCTCTAAAAGCATGAGTTTGCAACTACTTTACTTTTGGAGAAAATTCAAAACATTCATTATTCAATAGAGCCCAATAGCAAAAATCAGGTTTTGAATGAAGAATCACATTTCTTGGTAAAATCATGCAGGATTGAAATTTTTGATGGTTTTCTACTCCTCTCAACAGCCCAAACAAGTTTCTAAAAGGATGAGTTTGCAACTACTTTACTTTTGGAGAAAATTCAAAACATTCATTATTCAATAGGGCCCAAACTATCAAAAACCAGCGGTTTCAATGAACACACATTTCTTGGTAGAATCATGCAGGACTGAAATTTTTGATGTTTTTCTACTCCTCTCATGAGCCCAAACAAGTTTCTAAAAGCATGAGTTTGCAACTACTTTACTTTTGGAGAAAATTCAAAACATTCACTATTCAATAGAGCCCAATAGCAAAAATCAGGTTTTGAATGAAGAATCACATTTCTTGGTAAAATCATGCAGGATTGAAATTTTTGATGGTTTTTTACTCCTCTCAACAGCCCAAACAAGTTTCTAAAAGGATGAGTTTGCAACTACTTTACTTTTGGAGAAAATTCAAAACATTCATTATTCAATAGGGCCCAAACTATCAAAAACCAGCGGTTTCAATGAACACACATTTCTTGGTAGAATCATGCAGGACTGAAATTTTTGATGTTTTTCTACTCCTCTCATGAGCCCAAACAAGTCTCTAAAAGCATGAGTTTGCAACTACTTTACTTTTGGAGAAAATTCAAAACATTCATTATTCAATAGAGCCCAATAGCAAAAATCAGGTTTTGAATGAAGAATCACATTTCTTGGTAGAATCATGCAGGATTGAAATTTTTGATGGTTTTTTACTCCTCTCAACAGCCCAAACAAGTTTCTAAAAGGATGAGTTTGCAACTACTTTACTTTTGGAGAAAATTCAAAACATTCATTATTCAATAGGGCCCAAACTATCAAAAACCAGCGGTTTCAATGAACACACATTTCTTGGTAGAATCATGCAGGACTGAAATTTTTGATGTTTTTCTACTCCTCTCATGAGCCCAAACAAGTCTCTAAAAGCATGAGTTTGCAACTACTTTACTTTTGGAGAAAATTCAAAACATTCACTTTTCAATAGAGCCCAATAGCAAAAATCAGGTTTTGAATGAAGAATCACATTTCTTGGTAGAATCATGCAGGATTGAAATTTTTGATGGTTTTTTACTCCTCTCAACAGCCCAAACAAGTTTCTAAAAGGATGAGTTTGCAACTACTTTACTTTTGGAGAAAATTCAAAACATTCATTATTCAATAGGGCCCAAACTATCAAAAACCAGCGGTTTCAATGAACACACATTTCTTGGTAGAATCATGCAGGACTGAAATTTTTGATGTTTTTCTACTCCTCTCATGAGCCCAAACAAGTCTCTAAAAGCATGAGTTTGCAACTACTTTACTTTTGGAGAAAATTCAAAACATTCATTATTCAATAGAGCCCAATAGCAAAAATCAGGTTTTGAATGAAGAATCACATTTCTTGGTAGAATCATGCAGGATTGAAATTTTTGATGGTTTTTTACTCCTCTCAACAGCCCAAACAAGTTTCTAAAAGGATGAGTTTGCAACTACTTTACTTTTGGAGAAAATTCAAAACATTCATTATTCAATAGGGCCCAAACTATCAAAAACCAGCGGTTTCAATGAACACACATTTCTTGGTAGAATCATGCAGGACTGAAATTTTTGATGTTTTTCTACTCCTCTCATGAGCCCAAACAAGTCTCTAAAAGCATGAGTTTGCAACTACTTTACTTTTGGAGAAAATTCAAAACATTCACTTTTCAATAGAGCCCAATAGCAAAAATCAGGTTTTGAATGAAGAATCACATTTCTTGGTAGAATCATGCAGGATTGAAATTTTTGATGGTTTTTTACTCCTCTCAACAGCCCAAACAAGTTTCTAAAAGGATGAGTTTGCAACTACTTTACTTTTGGAGAAAATTCAAAACATTCATTATTCAATAGGGCCCAAACTATCAAAAACCAGCGGTTTCAATGAACACACATTTCTTGGTAGAATCATGCAGGACTGAAATTTTTGATGTTTTTCTACTCCTCTCATGAGCCCAAACAAGTCTCTAAAAGCATGAGTTTGCAACTACTTTACTTTTGGAGAAAATTCAAAACATTCATTATTCAATAGAGCCCAATAGCAAAAATCAGGTTTTGAATGAAGAATCACATTTCTTGGTAGAATCATGCAGGATTGAAATTTTTGATGGTTTTTTACTCCTCTCAACAGCCCAAACAAGTTTCTAAAAGGATGAGTTTGCAACTACTTTACTTTTGGAGAAAATTCAAAACATTCATTATTCAATAGGGCCCAAACTATCAAAAACCAGCGGTTTCAATGAACACACATTTCTTGGTAGAATCATGCAGGACTGAAATTTTTGATGTTTTTCTACTCCTCTCATGAGCCCAAACAAGTCTCTAAAAGCATGAGTTTGCAACTACTTTACTTTTGGAGAAAATTCAAAACATTCACTTTTCAATAGAGCCCAATAGCAAAAATCAGGTTTTGAATGAAGAATCACATTTCTTGGTAGAATCATGCAGGATTGAAATTTTTGATGGTTTTTTACTCCTCTCAACAGCCCAAACAAGTTTGTAAAAGGATGAGTTTGCAACTACTTTACTTTTGGAGAAAATTCAAAACATTCATTATTCAATAGGGCCCAAACTATCAAAAACCAGCGGTTTGAATGAACACACATTTCTTGGTAGAATCATGCAGGACTGAAATTTTTGATGTTTTTCTACTCCTCTCATGAGCCCAAACAAGTCTCTAAAAGCATGAGTTTGCAACTACTTTACTTTTGGAGAAAATTCAAAACATTCATTATTCAATAGAGCCCAATAGCAAAAATCAGGTTTTGAATGAAGAATCACATTTCTTGGTAGAAGCATGCAGGATTGAAATTTTTGATGGTTTTTTACTCCTCTCAACAGCCCAAACAAGTTTCTAAAAGGATGAGTTTGCAACTACTTTACTTTTGGAGAAAATTCAAAACATTCATTATTCAATAGGGCCCAAACTATCAAAAAACAGCGGTTTCAATGAACACACATTTCTTGGTAGAATCATGCAGGACTGAAGTTTTTGATGTTTTTCTACTCCTCTCATGAGCCCAAACAAGTCTCTAAAAGCATGAGTTTGCAACTACTTTACTTTTGGAGAAAATTCAAAACATTCATTATTCAATAGAGCCCAATAGCAAAAATCAGGTTTTGAATGAAGAATCACATTTCTTGGTAGAATCATGCAGGATTGAAATTTTTGATGGTTTTTTACTCCTCTCAACAGCCCAAACAAGTTTCTAAAAGGATGAGTTTGCAACTACTTTACTTTTGGAGAAAATTCAAAACATTCATTATTCAATAGGGCCCAAACTATCAAAAACCAGCGGTTTCAATGAACACACATTTCTTGGAAGAATCATGCAGGACTGAAATTTTTGATGTTTTTCTACTCCTCTCATGAGCCCAAACAAGTTTCTAAAAGCATGAGTTTGCAACTACTTTACTTTTGGAGAAAATTCAAAACATTCATTATTCAATAGAGCCCAATAGCAAAAATCAGGTTTTGAATGAAGAATCACAGTTCTTGGTAGAATCATGCAGGATTGAAATTTTTGATGGTTTTTTACTCCTCTCAATAGCCCAAACAAGTTTCTAAAAGGATGAGTTTGCAACTACTTTACTTTTGGAGAAAATTCAAAACATTCATTATTCAATAGAGCCCAATAGCAAAAATCAGGTTTTGAATGAAGAATCACATTTCTTGGTAGAATCATGCAGGATTGAAATTTTTGATGGTTTTTTACTCCTCTCAACAGCCCAAACAAGTTTCTAAAAGGATGAGTTTGCAACTACTTTACTTTTGGAGAAAATTCAAAACATTCATTATTCAATAGGGCCCAAACTATCAAAAACCAGCGGTTTCAATGAACACACATTTCTTGGTAGAATCATGCAGGACTGAAATTTTTGATGTTTTTCTACTCCTCTCATAAGCCCAAACAAGTCTCTAAAAGCATGAGTTTGCAACTACTTTACTTTTGGAGAAAATTCAAAACATTCATTATTCAATAGAGCCCAATAGCAAAAATCAGGTTTTGAATGAAGAATCACATTTCTTGGTAAAATCATGCAGGATTGAAATTTTTGATGGTTTTCTACTCCTCTCAACAGCCCAAACAAGTTTCTAAAAGGATGAGTTTGCAACTACTTTACTTTTGGAGAAAATTCAAAACATTCATTATTCAATAGGGCCCAAACTATCAAAAACCAGCGGTTTCAATGAACACACATTTCTTGGTAGAATCATGCAGGACTGAAATTTTTGATGTTTTTCTACTCCTCTCATGAGCCCAAACAAGTTTCTAAAAGCATGAGTTTGCAACTACTTTACTTTTGGAGAAAATTCAAAACATTCACTATTCAATAGAGCCCAATAGCAAAAATCAGGTTTTGAATGAAGAATCACATTTCTTGGTAAAATCATGCAGGATTGAAATTTTTGATGGTTTTTTACTCCTCTCAACAGCCCAAACAAGTTTCTAAAAGGATGAGTTTGCAACTACTTTACTTTTGGAGAAAATTCAAAACATTCATTATTCAATAGGGCCCAAACTATCAAAAACCAGCGGTTTCAATGAACACACATTTCTTGGTAGAATCATGCAGGACTGAAATTTTTGATGTTTTTCTACTCCTCTCATGAGCCCAAACAAGTCTCTAAAAGCATGAGTTTGCAACTACTTTACTTTTGGAGAAAATTCAAAACATTCATTATTCAATAGAGCCCAATAGCAAAAATCAGGTTTTGAATGAAGAATCACATTTCTTGGTAGAATCATGCAGGATTGAAATTTTTGATGGTTTTTTACTCCTCTCAACAGCCCAAACAAGTTTCTAAAAGGATGAGTTTGCAACTACTTTACTTTTGGAGAAAATTCAAAACATTCATTATTCAATAGGGCCCAAACTATCAAAAACCAGCGGTTTCAATGAACACACATTTCTTGGTAGAATCATGCAGGACTGAAATTTTTGATGTTTTTCTACTCCTCTCATGAGCCCAAACAAGTCTCTAAAAGCATGAGTTTGCAACTACTTTACTTTTGGAGAAAATTCAAAACATTCACTTTTCAATAGAGCCCAATAGCAAAAATCAGGTTTTGAATGAAGAATCACATTTCTTGGTAGAATCATGCAGGATTGAAATTTTTGATGGTTTTTTACTCCTCTCAACAGCCCAAACAAGTTTGTAAAAGGATGAGTTTGCAACTACTTTACTTTTGGAGAAAATTCAAAACATTCATTATTCAATAGGGCCCAAACTATCAAAAACCAGCGGTTTCAATGAACACACATTTCTTGGTAGAATCATGCAGGACTGAAATTTTTGATGTTTTTCTACTCCTCTCATGAGCCCAAACAAGTCTCTAAAAGCATGAGTTTGCAACTACTTTACTTTTGGAGAAAATTCAAAACATTCATTATTCAATAGAGCCCAATAGCAAAAATCAGGTTTTGAATGAAGAATCACATTTCTTGGTAGAATCATGCAGGATTGAAATTTTTGATGGTTTTTTACTCCTCTCTACAGCCCAAACAAGTTTCTAAAAGGATGAGTTTGCAACTGCTTTACTTTTGGAGAAAATTCAAAACATTCATTATTCAATAGGGCCCAAACTATCAAAAACCAGCGGTTTGAATGAACACACATTTCTTGGTAGAATCATGCAGGACTCAAATTTTTGATGTTTTTCTACTCCTCTCATGAGCCCAAACAAGTTTCTAAAAGCATGAGTTTGCAACTACTTTACTTTTGGAGAAAATTCAAAACATTCATTATTCAATAGAGCCCAATAGCAAAAATCAGGTTTTGAATGAAGAATCACATTTCTTGGTAAAATCATGCAGGATTGAAATTTTTGATGGTTTTTTACTCCTCTCAACAGCCCAAACAAGTTTCTAAAAGGATGAGTTTGCAACTACTTTACTTTTGGAGAAAATTCAAAACATTCATTATTCAATAGGGCCCAAACTATCAAAAACCAGCGGTTTCAATGAACACACATTTCTTGGTAGAATCATGCAGGACTGAAATTTTTGATGTTTTTCTACTCCTCTCATAAGCCCAAACAAGTCTCTAAAAGCATGAGTTTGCAACTACTTTACTTTTGGAGAAAATTCAAAACATTCATTATTCAATAGAGCCCAATAGCAAAAATCAGGTTTTGAATGAAGAATCACATTTCTTGGTAAAATCATGCAGGATTGAAATTTTTGATGGTTTTTTACTCCTCTCAACAGCCCAAACAAGTTTCTAAAAGGATGAGTTTGCAACTACTTTACTTTTGGAGAAAATTCAAAACATTCATTATTCAATAGGGCCCAAACTATCAAAAACCAGCGGTTTCAATGAACACACATTTCTTGGTAGAATCATGCAGGACTGAAATTTTTGATGTTTTTCTACTCCTCTCATGAGCCCAAACAAGTCTCTAAAAGCATGAGTTTGCAACTACTTTACTTTTGGAGAAAATTCAAAACATTCATTATTCAATAGAGCCCAATAGCAAAAATCAGGTTTTGAATGAAGAATCACATTTCTTGGTAGAATCATGCAGGATTGAAATTTTTGATGGTTTTTTACTCCTCTCAACAGCCCAAACAAGTTTCTAAAAGGATGAGTTTGCAACTACTTTACTTTTGGAGAAAATTCAAAACATTCATTATTCAATAGGGCCCAAACTATCAAAAACCAGCGGTTTCAATGAACACACATTTCTTGGTAGAATCATGCAGGACTGAAATTTTTGATGTTTTTCTACTCCTCTCATGAGCCCAAACAAGTCTCTAAAAGCATGAGTTTGCAACTACTTTACTTTTGGAGAAAATTCAAAACATTCACTTTTCAATAGAGCCCAATAGCAAAAATCAGGTTTTGAATGAAGAATCACATTTCTTGGTAGAATCATGCAGGATTGAAATTTTTGATGGTTTTTTACTCCTCTCAACAGCCCAAACAAGTTTGTAAAAGGATGAGTTTGCAACTACTTTACTTTTGGAGAAAATTCAAAACATTCATTATTCAATAGGGCCCAAACTATCAAAAACCAGCGGTTTCAATGAACACACATTTCTTGGTAGAATCATGCAGGACTGAAATTTTTGATGTTTTTCTACTCCTCTCATGAGCCCAAACAAGTCTCTAAAAGCATGAGTTTGCAACTACTTTACTTTTGGAGAAAATTCAAAACATTCATTATTCAATAGAGCCCAATAGCAAAAATCAGGTTTTGAATGAAGAATCACATTTCTTGGTAGAATCATGCAGGATTGAAATTTTTGATGGTTTTTTACTCCTCTCTACAGCCCAAACAAGTTTCTAAAAGGATGAGTTTGCAACTGCTTTACTTTTGGAGAAAATTCAAAACATTCATTATTCAATAGGGCCCAAACTATCAAAAACCAGCGGTTTGAATGAACACACATTTCTTGGTAGAATCATGCAGGACTCAAATTTTTGATGTTTTTCTACTCCTCTCATGAGCCCAAACAAGTTTCTAAAAGCATGAGTTTGCAACTACTTTACTTTTGGAGAAAATTCAAAACATTCATTATTCAATAGAGCCCAATAGCAAAAATCAGGTTTTGAATGAAGAATCACATTTCTTGGTAAAATCATGCAGGATTGAAATTTTTGATGGTTTTTTACTCCTCTCAACAGCCCAAACAAGTTTCTAAAAGGATGAGTTTGCAACTACTTTACTTTTGGAGAAAATTCAAAACATTCATTATTCAATAGGGCCCAAACTATCAAAAACCAGCGGTTTCAATGAACACACATTTCTTGGTAGAATCATGCAGGACTGAAATTTTTGATGTTTTTCTACTCCTCTCATAAGCCCAAACAAGTCTCTAAAAGCATGAGTTTGCAACTACTTTACTTTTGGAGAAAATTCAAAACATTCATTATTCAATAGAGCCCAATAGCAAAAATCAGGTTTTGAATGAAGAATCACATTTCTTGGTAAAATCATGCAGGATTGAAATTTTTGATGGTTTTTTACTCCTCTCAACAGCCCAAACAAGTTTCTAAAAGGATGAGTTTGCAACTACTTTACTTTTGGAGAAAATTCAAAACATTCATTATTCAATAGGGCCCAAACTATCAAAAACCAGCGGTTTCAATGAACACACATTTCTTGGTAGAATCATGCAGGACTGAAATTTTTGATGTTTTTCTACTCCTCTCATGAGCCCAAACAAGTCTCTAAAAGCATGAGTTTGCAACTACTTTACTTTTGGAGAAAATTCAAAACATTCATTATTCAATAGAGCCCAATAGCAAAAATCAGGTTTTGAATGAAGAATCACATTTCTTGGTAGAATCATGCAGGATTGAAATTTTTGATGGTTTTTTACTCCTCTCAACAGCCCAAACAAGTTTCTAAAAGGATGAGTTTGCAACTACTTTACTTTTGGAGAAAATTCAAAACATTCATTATTCAATAGGGCCCAAACTATCAAAAACCAGCGGTTTCAATGAACACACATTTCTTGGTAGAATCATGCAGGACTGAAATTTTTGATGTTTTTCTACTCCTCTCATAAGCCCAAACAAGTCTCTAAAAGCATGAGTTTGCAACTACTTTACTTTTGGAGAAAATTCAAAACATTCATTATTCAATAGAGCCCAATAGCAAAAATCAGGTTTTGAATGAAGAATCACATTTCTTGGTAAAATCATGCAGGATTGAAATTTTTGATGGTTTTTTACTCCTCTCAACAGCCCAAACAAGTTTCTAAAAGGATGAGTTTGCAACTACTTTACTTTTGGAGAAAATTCAAAACATTCATTATTCAATAGGGCCCAAACTATCAAAAACCAGCGGTTTCAATGAACACACATTTCTTGGTAGAATCATGCAGGACTGAAATTTTTGATGTTTTTCTACTCCTCTCATGAGCCCAAACAAGTCTCTAAAAGCATGAGTTTGCAACTACTTTACTTTTGGAGAAAATTCAAAACATTCATTATTCAATAGAGCCCAATAGCAAAAATCAGGTTTTGAATGAAGAATCACATTTCTTGGTAGAATCATGCAGGATTGAAATTTTTGATGGTTTTTTACTCCTCTCAACAGCCCAAACAAGTTTCTAAAAGGATGAGTTTGCAACTACTTTACTTTTGGAGAAAATTCAAAACATTCATTATTCAATAGGGCCCAAACTATCAAAAACCAGCGGTTTCAATGAACACACATTTCTTGGAAGAATCATGCAGGACTGAAATTTTTGATGTTTTTCTACTCCTCTCATGAGCCCAAACAAGTTTCTAAAAGCATGAGTTTGCAACTACTTTACTTTTGGAGAAAATTCAAAACATTCATTATTCAATAGAGCCCAATAGCAAAAATCAGGTTTTGAATGAAGAATCACAGTTCTTGGTAGAATCATGCAGGATTGAAATTTTTGATGGTTTTTTACTCCTCTCAATAGCCCAAACAAGTTTCTAAAAGGATGAGTTTGCAACTACTTTACTTTTGGAGAAAATTCAAAACATTCATTATTCAATAGAGCCCAATAGCAAAAATCAGGTTTTGAATGAAGAATCACATTTCTTGGTAGAATCATGCAGGATTGAAATTTTTGATGGTTTTTTACTCCTCTCAACAGCCCAAACAAGTTTCTAAAAGGATGAGTTTGCAACTACTTTACTTTTGGAGAAAATTCAAAACATTCATTATTCAATAGGGCCCAAACTATCAAAAACCAGCGGTTTCAATGAACACACATTTCTTGGTAGAATCATGCAGGACTGAAATTTTTGATGTTTTTCTACTCCTCTCATAAGCCCAAACAAGTCTCTAAAAGCATGAGTTTGCAACTACTTTACTTTTGGAGAAAATTCAAAACATTCATTATTCAATAGAGCCCAATAGCAAAAATCAGGTTTTGAATGAAGAATCACATTTCTTGGTAGAATCATGCAGGATTGAAATTTTTGATGGTTTTTTACTCCTCTCAACAGCCCAAACAAGTTTCTAAAAGGATGAGTTTGCAACTACTTTACTTTTGGAGAAAATTCAAAACATTCATTATTCAATAGGGCCCAAACTATCAAAAACCAGCGGTTTCAATGAACACACATTTCTTGGTAGAATCATGCAGGACTGAAATTTTTGATGTTTTTCTACTCCTCTCATGAGCCCAAACAAGTTTCTAAAAGCATGAGTTTGCAACTACTTTACTTTTGGAGAAAATTCAAAACATTCACTATTCAATAGAGCCCAATAGCAAAAATCAGGTTTTGAATGAAGAATCACATTTCTTGGTAAAATCATGCAGGATTGAAATTTTTGATGGTTTTTTACTCCTCTCAACAGCCCAAACAAGTTTCTAAAAGGATGAGTTTGCAACTACTTTACTTTTGGAGAAAATTCAAAACATTCATTATTCAATAGGGCCCAAACTATCAAAAACCAGCGGTTTCAATGAACACACATTTCTTGGTAGAATCATGCAGGACTGAAATTTTTGATGTTTTTCTACTCCTCTCATGAGCCCAAACAAGTCTCTAAAAGCATGAGTTTGCAACTACTTTACTTTTGGAGAAAATTCAAAACATTCATTATTCAATAGAGCCCAATAGCAAAAATCAGGTTTTGAATGAAGAATCACATTTCTTGGTAGAATCATGCAGGATTGAAATTTTTGATGGTTTTTTACTCCTCTCAACAGCCCAAACAAGTTTCTAAAAGGATGAGTTTGCAACTACTTTACTTTTGGAGAAAATTCAAAACATTCATTATTCAATAGGGCCCAAACTATCAAAAACCAGCGGTTTCAATGAACACACATTTCTTGGTAGAATCATGCAGGACTGAAATTTTTGATGTTTTTCTACTCCTCTCATGAGCCCAAACAAGTCTCTAAAAGCATGAGTTTGCAACTACTTTACTTTTGGAGAAAATTCAAAACATTCATTATTCAATAGAGCCCAATAGCAAAAATCAGGTTTTGAATGAAGAATCACATTTCTTGGTAGAATCATGCAGGATTGAAATTTTTGATGGTTTTTTACTCCTCTCAACAGCCCAAACAAGTTTCTAAAAGGATGAGTTTGCAACTACTTTACTTTTGGAGAAAATTCAAAACATTCATTATTCAATAGGGCCCAAACTATCAAAAACCAGCGGTTTCAATGAACACACATTTCTTGGTAGAATCATGCAGGACTGAAATTTTTGATGTTTTTCTACTCCTCTCATGAGCCCAAACAAGTCTCTAAAAGCATGAGTTTGCAACTACTTTACTTTTGGAGAAAATTCAAAACATTCACTTTTCAATAGAGCCCAATAGCAAAAATCAGGTTTTGAATGAAGAATCACATTTCTTGGTAGAATCATGCAGGATTGAAATTTTTGATGGTTTTTTACTCCTCTCAACAGCCCAAACAAGTTTCTAAAAGGATGAGTTTGCAACTACTTTACTTTTGGAGAAAATTCAAAACATTCATTATTCAATAGGGCCCAAACTATCAAAAACCAGCGGTTTCAATGAACACACATTTCTTGGTAGAATCATGCAGGACTGAAATTTTTGATGTTTTTCTACTCCTCTCATGAGCCCAAACAAGTCTCTAAAAGCATGAGTTTGCAACTACTTTACTTTTGGAGAAAATTCAAAACATTCATTATTCAATAGAGCCCAATAGCAAAAATCAGGTTTTGAATGAAGAATCACATTTCTTGGTAGAATCATGCAGGATTGAAATTTTTGATGGTTTTTTACTCCTCTCAACAGCCCAAACAAGTTTCTAAAAGGATGAGTTTGCAACTACTTTACTTTTGGAGAAAATTCAAAACATTCATTATTCAATAGGGCCCAAACTATCAAAAACCAGCGGTTTCAATGAACACACATTTCTTGGTAGAATCATGCAGGACTGAAATTTTTGATGTTTTTCTACTCCTCTCATGAGCCCAAACAAGTCTCTAAAAGCATGAGTTTGCAACTACTTTACTTTTGGAGAAAATTCAAAACATTCATTATTCAATAGAGCCCAATAGCAAAAATCAGGTTTTGAATGAAGAATCACATTTCTTGGTAGAATCATGCAGGATTGAAATTTTTGATGGTTTTTTACTCCTCTCAACAGCCCAAACAAGTTTCTAAAAGGATGAGTTTGCAACTACTTTACTTTTGGAGAAAATTCAAAACATTCATTATTCAATAGGGCCCAAACTATCAAAAACCAGCGGTTTCAATGAACACACATTTCTTGGAAGAATCATGCAGGACTGAAATTTTTGATGTTTTTCTACTCCTCTCATGAGCCCAAACAAGTTTCTAAAAGCATGAGTTTGCAACTACTTTACTTTTGGAGAAAATTCAAAACATTCATTATTCAATAGAGCCCAATAGCAAAAATCAGGTTTTGAATGAAGAATCACAGTTCTTGGTAGAATCATGCAGGATTGAAATTTTTGATGGTTTTTTACTCCTCTCAATAGCCCAAACAAGTTTCTAAAAGGATGAGTTTGCAACTACTTTACTTTTGGAGAAAATTCAAAACATTCATTATTCAATAGAGCCCAATAGCAAAAATCAGGTTTTGAATGAAGAATCACATTTCTTGGTAGAATCATGCAGGATTGAAATTTTTGATGGTTTTTTACTCCTCTCAACAGCCCAAACAAGTTTCTAAAAGGATGAGTTTGCAACTACTTTACTTTTGGAGAAAATTCAAAACATTCATTATTCAATAGGGCCCAAACTATCAAAAACCAGCGGTTTCAATGAACACACATTTCTTGGTAGAATCATGCAGGACTGAAATTTTTGATGTTTTTCTACTCCTCTCATAAGCCCAAACAAGTCTCTAAAAGCATGAGTTTGCAACTACTTTACTTTTGGAGAAAATTCAAAACATTCATTATTCAATAGAGCCCAATAGCAAAAATCAGGTTTTGAATGAAGAATCACATTTCTTGGTAAAATCATGCAGGATTGAAATTTTTGATGGTTTTCTACTCCTCTCAACAGCCCAAACAAGTTTCTAAAAGGATGAGTTTGCAACTACTTTACTTTTGGAGAAAATTCAAAACATTCATTATTCAATAGGGCCCAAACTATCAAAAACCAGCGGTTTCAATGAACACACATTTCTTGGTAGAATCATGCAGGACTGAAATTTTTGATGTTTTTCTACTCCTCTCATGAGCCCAAACAAGTTTCTAAAAGCATGAGTTTGCAACTACTTTACTTTTGGAGAAAATTCAAAACATTCACTATTCAATAGAGCCCAATAGCAAAAATCAGGTTTTGAATGAAGAATCACATTTCTTGGTAAAATCATGCAGGATTGAAATTTTTGATGGTTTTTTACTCCTCTCAACAGCCCAAACAAGTTTCTAAAAGGATGAGTTTGCAACTACTTTACTTTTGGAGAAAATTCAAAACATTCATTATTCAATAGGGCCCAAACTATCAAAAACCAGCGGTTTCAATGAACACACATTTCTTGGTAGAATCA
Source organism: Dendrobates tinctorius (assembly GCF_039654945.1). Taxonomy (NCBI): domain Eukaryota; kingdom Metazoa; phylum Chordata; class Amphibia; order Anura; family Dendrobatidae; genus Dendrobates; species Dendrobates tinctorius. The sequence goes on along the minus strand of NW_027362006.1, from coordinate 107,821 downwards.
TGCAGGACTGAAATTTTTGATGTTTTTCTACTCCTCTCATGAGCCCAAACAAGTCTCTAAAAGCATGAGTTTGCAACTACTTTACTTTTGGAGAAAATTCAAAACATTCATTATTCAATAGAGCCCAATAGCAAAAATCAGGTTTTGAATGAAGAATCACATTTCTTGGTAGAATCATGCAGGATTGAAATTTTTGATGGTTTTTTACTCCTCTCAACAGCCCAAACAAGTTTCTAAAAGGATGAGTTTGCAACTACTTTACTTTTGGAGAAAATTCAAAACATTCATTATTCAATAGGGCCCAAACTATCAAAAACCAGCGGTTTCAATGAACACACATTTCTTGGTAGAATCATGCAGGACTGAAATTTTTGATGTTTTTCTACTCCTCTCATGAGCCCAAACAAGTCTCTAAAAGCATGAGTTTGCAACTACTTTACTTTTGGAGAAAATTCAAAACATTCACTTTTCAATAGAGCCCAATAGCAAAAATCAGGTTTTGAATGAAGAATCACATTTCTTGGTAGAATCATGCAGGATTGAAATTTTTGATGGTTTTTTACTCCTCTCAACAGCCCAAACAAGTTTCTAAAAGGATGAGTTTGCAACTACTTTACTTTTGGAGAAAATTCAAAACATTCATTATTCAATAGGGCCCAAACTATCAAAAACCAGCGGTTTCAATGAACACACATTTCTTGGTAGAATCATGCAGGACTGAAATTTTTGATGTTTTTCTACTCCTCTCATAAGCCCAAACAAGTCTCTAAAAGCATGAGTTTGCAACTACTTTACTTTTGGAGAAAATTCAAAACATTCATTATTCAATAGAGCCCAATAGCAAAAATCAGGTTTTGAATGAAGAATCACATTTCTTGGTAAAATCATGCAGGATTGAAATTTTTGATGGTTTTTTACTCCTCTCAACAGCCCAAACAAGTTTCTAAAAGGATGAGTTTGCAACTACTTTACTTTTGGAGAAAATTCAAAACATTCATTATTCAATAGGGCCCAAACTATCAAAAACCAGCGGTTTCAATGAACACACATTTCTTGGTAGAATCATGCAGGACTGAAATTTTTGATGTTTTTCTACTCCTCTCATAAGCCCAAACAAGTCTCTAAAAGCATGAGTTTGCAACTACTTTACTTTTGGAGAAAATTCAAAACATTCATTATTCAATAGAGCCCAATAGCAAAAATCAGGTTTTGAATGAAGAATCACATTTCTTGGTAAAATCATGCAGGATTGAAATTTTTGATGGTTTTTTACTCCTCTCAACAGCCCAAACAAGTTTCTAAAAGGATGAGTTTGCAACTACTTTACTTTTGGAGAAAATTCAAAACATTCATTATTCAATAGGGCCCAAACTATCAAAAACCAGCGGTTTCAATGAACACACATTTCTTGGTAGAATCATGCAGGACTGAAATTTTTGATGTTTTTCTACTCCTCTCATGAGCCCAAACAAGTCTCTAAAAGCATGAGTTTGCAACTACTTTACTTTTGGAGAAAATTCAAAACATTCATTATTCAATAGAGCCCAATAGCAAAAATCAGGTTTTGAATGAAGAATCACATTTCTTGGTAGAATCATGCAGGATTGAAATTTTTGATGGTTTTTTACTCCTCTCAACAGCCCAAACAAGTTTCTAAAAGGATGAGTTTGCAACTACTTTACTTTTGGAGAAAATTCAAAACATTCATTATTCAATAGGGCCCAAACTATCAAAAACCAGCGGTTTCAATGAACACACATTTCTTGGTAGAATCATGCAGGACTGAAATTTTTGATGTTTTTCTACTCCTCTCATGAGCCCAAACAAGTCTCTAAAAGCATGAGTTTGCAACTACTTTACTTTTGGAGAAAATTCAAAACATTCACTTTTCAATAGAGCCCAATAGCAAAAATCAGGTTTTGAATGAAGAATCACATTTCTTGGTAGAATCATGCAGGATTGAAATTTTTGATGGTTTTTTACTCCTCTCAACAGCCCAAACAAGTTTGTAAAAGGATGAGTTTGCAACTACTTTACTTTTGGAGAAAATTCAAAACATTCATTATTCAATAGGGCCCAAACTATCAAAAACCAGCGGTTTCAATGAACACACATTTCTTGGTAGAATCATGCAGGACTGAAATTTTTGATGTTTTTCTACTCCTCTCATGAGCCCAAACAAGTCTCTAAAAGCATGAGTTTGCAACTACTTTACTTTTGGAGAAAATTCAAAACATTCATTATTCAATAGAGCCCAATAGCAAAAATCAGGTTTTGAATGAAGAATCACATTTCTTGGTAGAATCATGCAGGATTGAAATTTTTGATGGTTTTTTACTCCTCTCTACAGCCCAAACAAGTTTCTAAAAGGATGAGTTTGCAACTGCTTTACTTTTGGAGAAAATTCAAAACATTCATTATTCAATAGGGCCCAAACTATCAAAAACCAGCGGTTTGAATGAACACACATTTCTTGGTAGAATCATGCAGGACTCAAATTTTTGATGTTTTTCTACTCCTCTCATGAGCCCAAACAAGTTTCTAAAAGCATGAGTTTGCAACTACTTTACTTTTGGAGAAAATTCAAAACATTCATTATTCAATAGAGCCCAATAGCAAAAATCAGGTTTTGAATGAAGAATCACATTTCTTGGTAAAATCATGCAGGATTGAAATTTTTGATGGTTTTTTACTCCTCTCAACAGCCCAAACAAGTTTCTAAAAGGATGAGTTTGCAACTACTTTACTTTTGGAGAAAATTCAAAACATTCATTATTCAATAGGGCCCAAACTATCAAAAACCAGCGGTTTCAATGAACACACATTTCTTGGTAGAATCATGCAGGACTGAAATTTTTGATGTTTTTCTACTCCTCTCATAAGCCCAAACAAGTCTCTAAAAGCATGAGTTTGCAACTACTTTACTTTTGGAGAAAATTCAAAACATTCATTATTCAATAGAGCCCAATAGCAAAAATCAGGTTTTGAATGAAGAATCACATTTCTTGGTAAAATCATGCAGGATTGAAATTTTTGATGGTTTTTTACTCCTCTCAACAGCCCAAACAAGTTTCTAAAAGGATGAGTTTGCAACTACTTTACTTTTGGAGAAAATTCAAAACATTCATTATTCAATAGGGCCCAAACTATCAAAAACCAGCGGTTTCAATGAACACACATTTCTTGGTAGAATCATGCAGGACTGAAATTTTTGATGTTTTTCTACTCCTCTCATGAGCCCAAACAAGTCTCTAAAAGCATGAGTTTGCAACTACTTTACTTTTGGAGAAAATTCAAAACATTCATTATTCAATAGAGCCCAATAGCAAAAATCAGGTTTTGAATGAAGAATCACATTTCTTGGTAGAATCATGCAGGATTGAAATTTTTGATGGTTTTTTACTCCTCTCAACAGCCCAAACAAGTTTCTAAAAGGATGAGTTTGCAACTACTTTACTTTTGGAGAAAATTCAAAACATTCATTATTCAATAGGGCCCAAACTATCAAAAACCAGCGGTTTCAATGAACACACATTTCTTGGTAGAATCATGCAGGACTGAAATTTTTGATGTTTTTCTACTCCTCTCATAAGCCCAAACAAGTCTCTAAAAGCATGAGTTTGCAACTACTTTACTTTTGGAGAAAATTCAAAACATTCATTATTCAATAGAGCCCAATAGCAAAAATCAGGTTTTGAATGAAGAATCACATTTCTTGGTAAAATCATGCAGGATTGAAATTTTTGATGGTTTTTTACTCCTCTCAACAGCCCAAACAAGTTTCTAAAAGGATGAGTTTGCAACTACTTTACTTTTGGAGAAAATTCAAAACATTCATTATTCAATAGGGCCCAAACTATCAAAAACCAGCGGTTTCAATGAACACACATTTCTTGGTAGAATCATGCAGGACTGAAATTTTTGATGTTTTTCTACTCCTCTCATGAGCCCAAACAAGTCTCTAAAAGCATGAGTTTGCAACTACTTTACTTTTGGAGAAAATTCAAAACATTCATTATTCAATAGAGCCCAATAGCAAAAATCAGGTTTTGAATGAAGAATCACATTTCTTGGTAGAATCATGCAGGATTGAAATTTTTGATGGTTTTTTACTCCTCTCAACAGCCCAAACAAGTTTCTAAAAGGATGAGTTTGCAACTACTTTACTTTTGGAGAAAATTCAAAACATTCATTATTCAATAGGGCCCAAACTATCAAAAACCAGCGGTTTCAATGAACACACATTTCTTGGAAGAATCATGCAGGACTGAAATTTTTGATGTTTTTCTACTCCTCTCATGAGCCCAAACAAGTTTCTAAAAGCATGAGTTTGCAACTACTTTACTTTTGGAGAAAATTCAAAACATTCATTATTCAATAGAGCCCAATAGCAAAAATCAGGTTTTGAATGAAGAATCACAGTTCTTGGTAGAATCATGCAGGATTGAAATTTTTGATGGTTTTTTACTCCTCTCAATAGCCCAAACAAGTTTCTAAAAGGATGAGTTTGCAACTACTTTACTTTTGGAGAAAATTCAAAACATTCATTATTCAATAGAGCCCAATAGCAAAAATCAGGTTTTGAATGAAGAATCACATTTCTTGGTAGAATCATGCAGGATTGAAATTTTTGATGGTTTTTTACTCCTCTCAACAGCCCAAACAAGTTTCTAAAAGGATGAGTTTGCAACTACTTTACTTTTGGAGAAAATTCAAAACATTCATTATTCAATAGGGCCCAAACTATCAAAAACCAGCGGTTTCAATGAACACACATTTCTTGGTAGAATCATGCAGGACTGAAATTTTTGATGTTTTTCTACTCCTCTCATAAGCCCAAACAAGTCTCTAAAAGCATGAGTTTGCAACTACTTTACTTTTGGAGAAAATTCAAAACATTCATTATTCAATAGAGCCCAATAGCAAAAATCAGGTTTTGAATGAAGAATCACATTTCTTGGTAGAATCATGCAGGATTGAAATTTTTGATGGTTTTTTACTCCTCTCAACAGCCCAAACAAGTTTCTAAAAGGATGAGTTTGCAACTACTTTACTTTTGGAGAAAATTCAAAACATTCATTATTCAATAGGGCCCAAACTATCAAAAACCAGCGGTTTCAATGAACACACATTTCTTGGTAGAATCATGCAGGACTGAAATTTTTGATGTTTTTCTACTCCTCTCATGAGCCCAAACAAGTTTCTAAAAGCATGAGTTTGCAACTACTTTACTTTTGGAGAAAATTCAAAACATTCACTATTCAATAGAGCCCAATAGCAAAAATCAGGTTTTGAATGAAGAATCACATTTCTTGGTAAAATCATGCAGGATTGAAATTTTTGATGGTTTTTTACTCCTCTCAACAGCCCAAACAAGTTTCTAAAAGGATGAGTTTGCAACTACTTTACTTTTGGAGAAAATTCAAAACATTCATTATTCAATAGGGCCCAAACTATCAAAAACCAGCGGTTTCAATGAACACACATTTCTTGGTAGAATCATGCAGGACTGAAATTTTTGATGTTTTTCTACTCCTCTCATGAGCCCAAACAAGTCTCTAAAAGCATGAGTTTGCAACTACTTTACTTTTGGAGAAAATTCAAAACATTCATTATTCAATAGAGCCCAATAGCAAAAATCAGGTTTTGAATGAAGAATCACATTTCTTGGTAGAATCATGCAGGATTGAAATTTTTGATGGTTTTTTACTCCTCTCAACAGCCCAAACAAGTTTCTAAAAGGATGAGTTTGCAACTACTTTACTTTTGGAGAAAATTCAAAACATTCATTATTCAATAGGGCCCAAACTATCAAAAACCAGCGGTTTCAATGAACACACATTTCTTGGTAGAATCATGCAGGACTGAAATTTTTGATGTTTTTCTACTCCTCTCATGAGCCCAAACAAGTCTCTAAAAGCATGAGTTTGCAACTACTTTACTTTTGGAGAAAATTCAAAACATTCATTATTCAATAGAGCCCAATAGCAAAAATCAGGTTTTGAATGAAGAATCACATTTCTTGGTAGAATCATGCAGGATTGAAATTTTTGATGGTTTTTTACTCCTCTCAACAGCCCAAACAAGTTTCTAAAAGGATGAGTTTGCAACTACTTTACTTTTGGAGAAAATTCAAAACATTCATTATTCAATAGGGCCCAAACTATCAAAAACCAGCGGTTTCAATGAACACACATTTCTTGGTAGAATCATGCAGGACTGAAATTTTTGATGTTTTTCTACTCCTCTCATGAGCCCAAACAAGTCTCTAAAAGCATGAGTTTGCAACTACTTTACTTTTGGAGAAAATTCAAAACATTCACTTTTCAATAGAGCCCAATAGCAAAAATCAGGTTTTGAATGAAGAATCACATTTCTTGGTAGAATCATGCAGGATTGAAATTTTTGATGGTTTTTTACTCCTCTCAACAGCCCAAACAAGTTTCTAAAAGGATGAGTTTGCAACTACTTTACTTTTGGAGAAAATTCAAAACATTCATTATTCAATAGGGCCCAAACTATCAAAAACCAGCGGTTTCAATGAACACACATTTCTTGGTAGAATCATGCAGGACTGAAATTTTTGATGTTTTTCTACTCCTCTCATGAGCCCAAACAAGTCTCTAAAAGCATGAGTTTGCAACTACTTTACTTTTGGAGAAAATTCAAAACATTCATTATTCAATAGAGCCCAATAGCAAAAATCAGGTTTTGAATGAAGAATCACATTTCTTGGTAGAATCATGCAGGATTGAAATTTTTGATGGTTTTTTACTCCTCTCAACAGCCCAAACAAGTTTCTAAAAGGATGAGTTTGCAACTACTTTACTTTTGGAGAAAATTCAAAACATTCATTATTCAATAGGGCCCAAACTATCAAAAACCAGCGGTTTCAATGAACACACATTTCTTGGTAGAATCATGCAGGACTGAAATTTTTGATGTTTTTCTACTCCTCTCATGAGCCCAAACAAGTCTCTAAAAGCATGAGTTTGCAACTACTTTACTTTTGGAGAAAATTCAAAACATTCATTATTCAATAGAGCCCAATAGCAAAAATCAGGTTTTGAATGAAGAATCACATTTCTTGGTAGAATCATGCAGGATTGAAATTTTTGATGGTTTTTTACTCCTCTCAACAGCCCAAACAAGTTTCTAAAAGGATGAGTTTGCAACTACTTTACTTTTGGAGAAAATTCAAAACATTCATTATTCAATAGGGCCCAAACTATCAAAAACCAGCGGTTTCAATGAACACACATTTCTTGGAAGAATCATGCAGGACTGAAATTTTTGATGTTTTTCTACTCCTCTCATGAGCCCAAACAAGTTTCTAAAAGCATGAGTTTGCAACTACTTTACTTTTGGAGAAAATTCAAAACATTCATTATTCAATAGAGCCCAATAGCAAAAATCAGGTTTTGAATGAAGAATCACAGTTCTTGGTAGAATCATGCAGGATTGAAATTTTTGATGGTTTTTTACTCCTCTCAATAGCCCAAACAAGTTTCTAAAAGGATGAGTTTGCAACTACTTTACTTTTGGAGAAAATTCAAAACATTCATTATTCAATAGAGCCCAATAGCAAAAATCAGGTTTTGAATGAAGAATCACATTTCTTGGTAGAATCATGCAGGATTGAAATTTTTGATGGTTTTTTACTCCTCTCAACAGCCCAAACAAGTTTCTAAAAGGATGAGTTTGCAACTACTTTACTTTTGGAGAAAATTCAAAACATTCATTATTCAATAGGGCCCAAACTATCAAAAACCAGCGGTTTCAATGAACACACATTTCTTGGTAGAATCATGCAGGACTGAAATTTTTGATGTTTTTCTACTCCTCTCATAAGCCCAAACAAGTCTCTAAAAGCATGAGTTTGCAACTACTTTACTTTTGGAGAAAATTCAAAACATTCATTATTCAATAGAGCCCAATAGCAAAAATCAGGTTTTGAATGAAGAATCACATTTCTTGGTAAAATCATGCAGGATTGAAATTTTTGATGGTTTTCTACTCCTCTCAACAGCCCAAACAAGTTTCTAAAAGGATGAGTTTGCAACTACTTTACTTTTGGAGAAAATTCAAAACATTCATTATTCAATAGGGCCCAAACTATCAAAAACCAGCGGTTTCAATGAACACACATTTCTTGGTAGAATCATGCAGGACTGAAATTTTTGATGTTTTTCTACTCCTCTCATGAGCCCAAACAAGTTTCTAAAAGCATGAGTTTGCAACTACTTTACTTTTGGAGAAAATTCAAAACATTCACTATTCAATAGAGCCCAATAGCAAAAATCAGGTTTTGAATGAAGAATCACATTTCTTGGTAAAATCATGCAGGATTGAAATTTTTGATGGTTTTTTACTCCTCTCAACAGCCCAAACAAGTTTCTAAAAGGATGAGTTTGCAACTACTTTACTTTTGGAGAAAATTCAAAACATTCATTATTCAATAGGGCCCAAACTATCAAAAACCAGCGGTTTCAATGAACACACATTTCTTGGTAGAATCATGCAGGACTGAAATTTTTGATGTTTTTCTACTCCTCTCATGAGCCCAAACAAGTCTCTAAAAGCATGAGTTTGCAACTACTTTACTTTTGGAGAAAATTCAAAACATTCATTATTCAATAGAGCCCAATAGCAAAAATCAGGTTTTGAATGAAGAATCACATTTCTTGGTAGAATCATGCAGGATTGAAATTTTTGATGGTTTTTTACTCCTCTCAACAGCCCAAACAAGTTTCTAAAAGGATGAGTTTGCAACTACTTTACTTTTGGAGAAAATTCAAAACATTCATTATTCAATAGGGCCCAAACTATCAAAAACCAGCGGTTTCAATGAACACACATTTCTTGGTAGAATCATGCAGGACTGAAATTTTTGATGTTTTTCTACTCCTCTCATGAGCCCAAACAAGTCTCTAAAAGCATGAGTTTGCAACTACTTTACTTTTGGAGAAAATTCAAAACATTCACTTTTCAATAGAGCCCAATAGCAAAAATCAGGTTTTGAATGAAGAATCACATTTCTTGGTAGAATCATGCAGGATTGAAATTTTTGATGGTTTTTTACTCCTCTCAACAGCCCAAACAAGTTTCTAAAAGGATGAGTTTGCAACTACTTTACTTTTGGAGAAAATTCAAAACATTCATTATTCAATAGGGCCCAAACTATCAAAAACCAGCGGTTTCAATGAACACACATTTCTTGGTAGAATCATGCAGGACTGAAATTTTTGATGTTTTTCTACTCCTCTCATGAGCCCAAACAAGTCTCTAAAAGCATGAGTTTGCAACTACTTTACTTTTGGAGAAAATTCAAAACATTCATTATTCAATAGAGCCCAATAGCAAAAATCAGGTTTTGAATGAAGAATCACATTTCTTGGTAGAATCATGCAGGATTGAAATTTTTGATGGTTTTTTACTCCTCTCAACAGCCCAAACAAGTTTCTAAAAGGATGAGTTTGCAACTACTTTACTTTTGGAGAAAATTCAAAACATTCATTATTCAATAGGGCCCAAACTATCAAAAACCAGCGGTTTCAATGAACACACATTTCTTGGTAGAATCATGCAGGACTGAAATTTTTGATGTTTTTCTACTCCTCTCATGAGCCCAAACAAGTCTCTAAAAGCATGAGTTTGCAACTACTTTACTTTTGGAGAAAATTCAAAACATTCACTTTTCAATAGAGCCCAATAGCAAAAATCAGGTTTTGAATGAAGAATCACATTTCTTGGTAGAATCATGCAGGATTGAAATTTTTGATGGTTTTTTACTCCTCTCAACAGCCCAAACAAGTTTCTAAAAGGATGAGTTTGCAACTACTTTACTTTTGGAGAAAATTCAAAACATTCATTATTCAATAGGGCCCAAACTATCAAAAACCAGCGGTTTCAATGAACACACATTTCTTGGTAGAATCATGCAGGACTGAAATTTTTGATGTTTTTCTACTCCTCTCATGAGCCCAAACAAGTCTCTAAAAGCATGAGTTTGCAACTACTTTACTTTTGGAGAAAATTCAAAACATTCATTATTCAATAGAGCCCAATAGCAAAAATCAGGTTTTGAATGAAGAATCACATTTCTTGGTAGAATCATGCAGGATTGAAATTTTTGATGGTTTTTTACTCCTCTCAACAGCCCAAACAAGTTTCTAAAAGGATGAGTTTGCAACTACTTTACTTTTGGAGAAAATTCAAAACATTCATTATTCAATAGGGCCCAAACTATCAAAAACCAGCGGTTTCAATGAACACACATTTCTTGGTAGAATCATGCAGGACTGAAATTTTTGATGTTTTTCTACTCCTCTCATGAGCCCAAACAAGTCTCTAAAAGCATGAGTTTGCAACTACTTTACTTTTGGAGAAAATTCAAAACATTCACTTTTCAATAGAGCCCAATAGCAAAAATCAGGTTTTGAATGAAGAATCACATTTCTTGGTAGAATCATGCAGGATTGAAATTTTTGATGGTTTTTTACTCCTCTCAACAGCCCAAACAAGTTTGTAAAAGGATGAGTTTGCAACTACTTTACTTTTGGAGAAAATTCAAAACATTCATTATTCAATAGGGCCCAAACTATCAAAAACCAGCGGTTTGAATGAACACACATTTCTTGGTAGAATCATGCAGGACTGAAATTTTTGATGTTTTTCTACTCCTCTCATGAGCCCAAACAAGTCTCTAAAAGCATGAGTTTGCAACTACTTTACTTTTGGAGAAAATTCAAAACATTCATTATTCAATAGAGCCCAATAGCAAAAATCAGGTTTTGAATGAAGAATCACATTTCTTGGTAGAAGCATGCAGGATTGAAATTTTTGATGGTTTTTTACTCCTCTCAACAGCCCAAACAAGTTTCTAAAAGGATGAGTTTGCAACTACTTTACTTTTGGAGAAAATTCAAAACATTCATTATTCAATAGGGCCCAAACTATCAAAAAACAGCGGTTTCAATGAACACACATTTCTTGGTAGAATCATGCAGGACTGAAGTTTTTGATGTTTTTCTACTCCTCTCATGAGCCCAAACAAGTCTCTAAAAGCATGAGTTTGCAACTACTTTACTTTTGGAGAAAATTCAAAACATTCATTATTCAATAGAGCCCAATAGCAAAAATCAGGTTTTGAATGAAGAATCACATTTCTTGGTAGAATCATGCAGGATTGAAATTTTTGATGGTTTTTTACTCCTCTCAACAGCCCAAACAAGTTTCTAAAAGGATGAGTTTGCAACTACTTTACTTTTGGAGAAAATTCAAAACATTCATTATTCAATAGGGCCCAAACTATCAAAAACCAGCGGTTTCAATGAACACACATTTCTTGGAAGAATCATGCAGGACTGAAATTTTTGATGTTTTTCTACTCCTCTCATGAGCCCAAACAAGTTTCTAAAAGCATGAGTTTGCAACTACTTTACTTTTGGAGAAAATTCAAAACATTCATTATTCAATAGAGCCCAATAGCAAAAATCAGGTTTTGAATGAAGAATCACAGTTCTTGGTAGAATCATGCAGGATTGAAATTTTTGATGGTTTTTTACTCCTCTCAATAGCCCAAACAAGTTTCTAAAAGGATGAGTTTGCAACTACTTTACTTTTGGAGAAAATTCAAAACATTCATTATTCAATAGAGCCCAATAGCAAAAATCAGGTTTTGAATGAAGAATCACATTTCTTGGTAGAATCATGCAGGATTGAAATTTTTGATGGTTTTTTACTCCTCTCAACAGCCCAAACAAGTTTCTAAAAGGATGAGTTTGCAACTACTTTACTTTTGGAGAAAATTCAAAACATTCATTATTCAATAGGGCCCAAACTATCAAAAACCAGCGGTTTCAATGAACACACATTTCTTGGTAGAATCATGCAGGACTGAAATTTTTGATGTTTTTCTACTCCTCTCATAAGCCCAAACAAGTCTCTAAAAGCATGAGTTTGCAACTACTTTACTTTTGGAGAAAATTCAAAACATTCATTATTCAATAGAGCCCAATAGCAAAAATCAGGTTTTGAATGAAGAATCACATTTCTTGGTAAAATCATGCAGGATTGAAATTTTTGATGGTTTTCTACTCCTCTCAACAGCCCAAACAAGTTTCTAAAAGGATGAGTTTGCAACTACTTTACTTTTGGAGAAAATTCAAAACATTCATTATTCAATAGGGCCCAAACTATCAAAAACCAGCGGTTTCAATGAACACACATTTCTTGGTAGAATCATGCAGGACTGAAATTTTTGATGTTTTTCTACTCCTCTCATGAGCCCAAACAAGTTTCTAAAAGCATGAGTTTGCAACTACTTTACTTTTGGAGAAAATTCAAAACATTCACTATTCAATAGAGCCCAATAGCAAAAATCAGGTTTTGAATGAAGAATCACATTTCTTGGTAAAATCATGCAGGATTGAAATTTTTGATGGTTTTTTACTCCTCTCAACAGCCCAAACAAGTTTCTAAAAGGATGAGTTTGCAACTACTTTACTTTTGGAGAAAATTCAAAACATTCATTATTCAATAGGGCCCAAACTATCAAAAACCAGCGGTTTCAATGAACACACATTTCTTGGTAGAATCATGCAGGACTGAAATTTTTGATGTTTTTCTACTCCTCTCATGAGCCCAAACAAGTCTCTAAAAGCATGAGTTTGCAACTACTTTACTTTTGGAGAAAATTCAAAACATTCATTATTCAATAGAGCCCAATAGCAAAAATCAGGTTTTGAATGAAGAATCACATTTCTTGGTAGAATCATGCAGGATTGAAATTTTTGATGGTTTTTTACTCCTCTCAACAGCCCAAACAAGTTTCTAAAAGGATGAGTTTGCAACTACTTTACTTTTGGAGAAAATTCAAAACATTCATTATTCAATAGGGCCCAAACTATCAAAAACCAGCGGTTTCAATGAACACACATTTCTTGGTAGAATCATGCAGGACTGAAATTTTTGATGTTTTTCTACTCCTCTCATGAGCCCAAACAAGTCTCTAAAAGCATGAGTTTGCAACTACTTTACTTTTGGAGAAAATTCAAAACATTCACTTTTCAATAGAGCCCAATAGCAAAAATCAGGTTTTGAATGAAGAATCACATTTCTTGGTAGAATCATGCAGGATTGAAATTTTTGATGGTTTTTTACTCCTCTCAACAGCCCAAACAAGTTTGTAAAAGGATGAGTTTGCAACTACTTTACTTTTGGAGAAAATTCAAAACATTCATTATTCAATAGGGCCCAAACTATCAAAAACCAGCGGTTTCAATGAACACACATTTCTTGGTAGAATCATGCAGGACTGAAATTTTTGATGTTTTTCTACTCCTCTCATGAGCCCAAACAAGTCTCTAAAAGCATGAGTTTGCAACTACTTTACTTTTGGAGAAAATTCAAAACATTCATTATTCAATAGAGCCCAATAGCAAAAATCAGGTTTTGAATGAAGAATCACATTTCTTGGTAGAATCATGCAGGATTGAAATTTTTGATGGTTTTTTACTCCTCTCTACAGCCCAAACAAGTTTCTAAAAGGATGAGTTTGCAACTGCTTTACTTTTGGAGAAAATTCAAAACATTCATTATTCAATAGGGCCCAAACTATCAAAAACCAGCGGTTTGAATGAACACACATTTCTTGGTAGAATCATGCAGGACTCAAATTTTTGATGTTTTTCTACTCCTCTCATGAGCCCAAACAAGTTTCTAAAAGCATGAGTTTGCAACTACTTTACTTTTGGAGAAAATTCAAAACATTCATTATTCAATAGAGCCCAATAGCAAAAATCAGGTTTTGAATGAAGAATCACATTTCTTGGTAAAATCATGCAGGATTGAAATTTTTGATGGTTTTTTACTCCTCTCAACAGCCCAAACAAGTTTCTAAAAGGATGAGTTTGCAACTACTTTACTTTTGGAGAAAATTCAAAACATTCATTATTCAATAGGGCCCAAACTATCAAAAACCAGCGGTTTCAATGAACACACATTTCTTGGTAGAATCATGCAGGACTGAAATTTTTGATGTTTTTCTACTCCTCTCATGAGCCCAAACAAGTCTCTAAAAGCATGAGTTTGCAACTACTTTACTTTTGGAGAAAATTCAAAACATTCACTTTTCAATAGAGCCCAATAGCAAAAATCAGGTTTTGAATGAAGAATCACATTTCTTGGTAGAATCATGCAGGATTGAAATTTTTGATGGTTTTTTACTCCTCTCAACAGCCCAAACAAGTTTCTAAAAGGATGAGTTTGCAACTACTTTACTTTTGGAGAAAATTCAAAACATTCATTATTCAATAGGGCCCAAACTATCAAAAACCAGCGGTTTCAATGAACACACATTTCTTGGTAGAATCATGCAGGACTGAAATTTTTGATGTTTTTCTACTCCTCTCATGAGCCCAAACAAGTCTCTAAAAGCATGAGTTTGCAACTACTTTACTTTTGGAGAAAATTCAAAACATTCATTATTCAATAGAGCCCAATAGCAAAAATCAGGTTTTGAATGAAGAATCACATTTCTTGGTAGAATCATGCAGGATTGAAATTTTTGATGGTTTTTTACTCCTCTCAACAGCCCAAACAAGTTTCTAAAAGGATGAGTTTGCAACTACTTTACTTTTGGAGAAAATTCAAAACATTCATTATACAATAGGGCCCAAACTATCAAAAACCAGCGGTTTCAATGAACACACATTTCTTGGTAGAATCATGCAGGACTGAAATTTTTGATGTTTTTCTACTCCTCTCATGAGCCCAAACAAGTCTCTAAAAGCATGAGTTTGCAACTACTTTACTTTTGGAGAAAATTCAAAACATTCACTTTTCAATAGAGCCCAATAGCAAAAATCAGGTTTTGAATGAAGAATCACATTTCTTGGTAGAATCATGCAGGATTGAAATTTTTGATGGTTTTTTACTCCTCTCAACAGCCCAAACAAGTTTGTAAAAGGATGAGTTTGCAACTACTTTACTTTTGGAGAAAATTCAAAACATTCATTATTCAATAGGGCCCAAACTATCAAAAACCAGCGGTTTGAATGAACACACATTTCTTGGTAGAATCATGCAGGACTGAAATTTTTGATGTTTTTCTACTCCTCTCATGAGCCCAAACAAGTCTCTAAAAGCATGAGTTTGCAACTACTTTACTTTTGGAGAAAATTCAAAACATTCATTATTCAATAGAGCCCAATAGCAAAAATCAGGTTTTGAATGAAGAATCACATTTCTTGGTAGAAGCATGCAGGATTGAAATTTTTGATGGTTTTTTACTCCTCTCAACAGCCCAAACAAGTTTCTAAAAGGATGAGTTTGCAACTACTTTACTTTTGGAGAAAATTCAAAACATTCATTATTCAATAGGGCCCAAACTATCAAAAAACAGCGGTTTCAATGAACACACATTTCTTGGTAGAATCATGCAGGACTGAAGTTTTTGATGTTTTTCTACTCCTCTCATGAGCCCAAACAAGTCTCTAAAAGCATGAGTTTGCAACTACTTTACTTTTGGAGAAAATTCAAAACATTCATTATTCAATAGAGCCCAATAGCAAAAATCAGGTTTTGAATGAAGAATCACATTTCTTGGTAGAATCATGCAGGATTGAAATTTTTGATGGTTTTTTACTCCTCTCAACAGCCCAAACAAGTTTCTAAAAGGATGAGTTTGCAACTACTTTACTTTTGGAGAAAATTCAAAACATTCATTATTCAATAGGGCCCAAACTATCAAAAACCAGCGGTTTCAATGAACACACATTTCTTGGAAGAATCATGCAGGACTGAAATTTTTGATGTTTTTCTACTCCTCTCATGAGCCCAAACAAGTTTCTAAAAGCATGAGTTTGCAACTACTTTACTTTTGGAGAAAATTCAAAACATTCATTATTCAATAGAGCCCAATAGCAAAAATCAGGTTTTGAATGAAGAATCACAGTTCTTGGTAGAATCATGCAGGATTGAAATTTTTGATGGTTTTTTACTCCTCTCAATAGCCCAAACAAGTTTCTAAAAGGATGAGTTTGCAACTACTTTACTTTTGGAGAAAATTCAAAACATTCATTATTCAATAGAGCCCAATAGCAAAAATCAGGTTTTGAATGAAGAATCACATTTCTTGGTAGAATCATGCAGGATTGAAATTTTTGATGGTTTTTTACTCCTCTCAACAGCCCAAACAAGTTTCTAAAAGGATGAGTTTGCAACTACTTTACTTTTGGAGAAAATTCAAAACATTCATTATTCAATAGGGCCCAAACTATCAAAAACCAGCGGTTTCAATGAACACACATTTCTTGGTAGAATCATGCAGGACTGAAATTTTTGATGTTTTTCTACTCCTCTCATAAGCCCAAACAAGTCTCTAAAAGCATGAGTTTGCAACTACTTTACTTTTGGAGAAAATTCAAAACATTCATTATTCAATAGAGCCCAATAGCAAAAATCAGGTTTTGAATGAAGAATCACATTTCTTGGTAAAATCATGCAGGATTGAAATTTTTGATGGTTTTCTACTCCTCTCAACAGCCCAAACAAGTTTCTAAAAGGATGAGTTTGCAACTACTTTACTTTTGGAGAAAATTCAAAACATTCATTATTCAATAGGGCCCAAACTATCAAAAACCAGCGGTTTCAATGAACACACATTTCTTGGTAGAATCATGCAGGACTGAAATTTTTGATGTTTTTCTACTCCTCTCATGAGCCCAAACAAGTTTCTAAAAGCATGAGTTTGCAACTACTTTACTTTTGGAGAAAATTCAAAACATTCACTATTCAATAGAGCCCAATAGCAAAAATCAGGTTTTGAATGAAGAATCACATTTCTTGGTAAAATCATGCAGGATTGAAATTTTTGATGGTTTTTTACTCCTCTCAACAGCCCAAACAAGTTTCTAAAAGGATGAGTTTGCAACTACTTTACTTTTGGAGAAAATTCAAAACATTCATTATTCAATAGGGCCCAAACTATCAAAAACCAGCGGTTTCAATGAACACACATTTCTTGGTAGAATCATGCAGGACTGAAATTTTTGATGTTTTTCTACTCCTCTCATGAGCCCAAACAAGTCTCTAAAAGCATGAGTTTGCAACTACTTTACTTTTGGAGAAAATTCAAAACATTCATTATTCAATAGAGCCCAATAGCAAAAATCAGGTTTTGAATGAAGAATCACATTTCTTGGTAGAATCATGCAGGATTGAAATTTTTGATGGTTTTTTACTCCTCTCAACAGCCCAAACAAGTTTCTAAAAGGATGAGTTTGCAACTACTTTACTTTTGGAGAAAATTCAAAACATTCATTATTCAATAGGGCCCAAACTATCAAAAACCAGCGGTTTCAATGAACACACATTTCTTGGTAGAATCATGCAGGACTGAAATTTTTGATGTTTTTCTACTCCTCTCATGAGCCCAAACAAGTCTCTAAAAGCATGAGTTTGCAACTACTTTACTTTTGGAGAAAATTCAAAACATTCACTTTTCAATAGAGCCCAATAGCAAAAATCAGGTTTTGAATGAAGAATCACATTTCTTGGTAGAATCATGCAGGATTGAAATTTTTGATGGTTTTTTACTCCTCTCAACAGCCCAAACAAGTTTGTAAAAGGATGAGTTTGCAACTACTTTACTTTTGGAGAAAATTCAAAACATTCATTATTCAATAGGGCCCAAACTATCAAAAACCAGCGGTTTCAATGAACACACATTTCTTGGTAGAATCATGCAGGACTGAAATTTTTGATGTTTTTCTACTCCTCTCATGAGCCCAAACAAGTCTCTAAAAGCATGAGTTTGCAACTACTTTACTTTTGGAGAAAATTCAAAACATTCATTATTCAATAGAGCCCAATAGCAAAAATCAGGTTTTGAATGAAGAATCACATTTCTTGGTAGAATCATGCAGGATTGAAATTTTTGATGGTTTTTTACTCCTCTCTACAGCCCAAACAAGTTTCTAAAAGGATGAGTTTGCAACTGCTTTACTTTTGGAGAAAATTCAAAACATTCATTATTCAATAGGGCCCAAACTATCAAAAACCAGCGGTTTGAATGAACACACATTTCTTGGTAGAATCATGCAGGACTCAAATTTTTGATGTTTTTCTACTCCTCTCATGAGCCCAAACAAGTTTCTAAAAGCATGAGTTTGCAACTACTTTACTTTTGGAGAAAATTCAAAACATTCATTATTCAATAGAGCCCAATAGCAAAAATCAGGTTTTGAATGAAGAATCACATTTCTTGGTAAAATCATGCAGGATTGAAATTTTTGATGGTTTTTTACTCCTCTCAACAGCCCAAACAAGTTTCTAAAAGGATGAGTTTGCAACTACTTTACTTTTGGAGAAAATTCAAAACATTCATTATTCAATAGGGCCCAAACTATCAAAAACCAGCGGTTTCAATGAACACACATTTCTTGGTAGAATCATGCAGGACTGAAATTTTTGATGTTTTTCTACTCCTCTCATAAGCCCAAACAAGTCTCTAAAAGCATGAGTTTGCAACTACTTTACTTTTGGAGAAAATTCAAAACATTCATTATTCAATAGAGCCCAATAGCAAAAATCAGGTTTTGAATGAAGAATCACATTTCTTGGTAAAATCATGCAGGATTGAAATTTTTGATGGTTTTTTACTCCTCTCAACAGCCCAAACAAGTTTCTAAAAGGATGAGTTTGCAACTACTTTACTTTTGGAGAAAATTCAAAACATTCATTATTCAATAGGGCCCAAACTATCAAAAACCAGCGGTTTCAATGAACACACATTTCTTGGTAGAATCATGCAGGACTGAAATTTTTGATGTTTTTCTACTCCTCTCATGAGCCCAAACAAGTTTCTAAAAGCATGAGTTTGCAACTACTTTACTTTTGGAGAAAATTCAAAACATTCATTATTCAATAGAGCCCAATAGCAAAAATCAGGTTTTGAATGAAGAATCACAGTTCTTGGTAGAATCATGCAGGATTGAAATTTTTGATGGTTTTTTACTCCTCTCAATAGCCCAAACAAGTTTCTAAAAGGATGAGTTTGCAACTACTTTACTTTTGGAGAAAATTCAAAACATTCATTATTCAATAGAGCCCAATAGCAAAAATCAGGTTTTGAATGAAGAATCACATTTCTTGGTAGAATCATGCAGGATTGAAATTTTTGATGGTTTTTTACTCCTCTCAACAGCCCAAACAAGTTTCTAAAAGGATGAGTTTGCAACTACTTTACTTTTGGAGAAAATTCAAAACATTCATTATTCAATAGGGCCCAAACTATCAAAAACCAGCGGTTTCAATGAACACACATTTCTTGGTAGAATCATGCAGGACTGAAATTTTTGATGTTTTTCTACTCCTCTCATAAGCCCAAACAAGTCTCTAAAAGCATGAGTTTGCAACTACTTTACTTTTGGAGAAAATTCAAAACATTCATTATTCAATAGAGCCCAATAGCAAAAATCAGGTTTTGAATGAAGAATCACATTTCTTGGTAAAATCATGCAGGATTGAAATTTTTGATGGTTTTCTACTCCTCTCAACAGCCCAAACAAGTTTCTAAAAGGATGAGTTTGCAACTACTTTACTTTTGGAGAAAATTCAAAACATTCATTATTCAATAGGGCCCAAACTATCAAAAACCAGCGGTTTCAATGAACACACATTTCTTGGTAGAATCATGCAGGACTGAAATTTTTGATGTTTTTCTACTCCTCTCATGAGCCCAAACAAGTTTCTAAAAGCATGAGTTTGCAACTACTTTACTTTTGGAGAAAATTCAAAACATTCACTATTCAATAGAGCCCAATAGCAAAAATCAGGTTTTGAATGAAGAATCACATTTCTTGGTAAAATCATGCAGGATTGAAATTTTTGATGGTTTTTTACTCCTCTCAACAGCCCAAACAAGTTTCTAAAAGGATGAGTTTGCAACTACTTTACTTTTGGAGAAAATTCAAAACATTCATTATTCAATAGGGCCCAAACTATCAAAAACCAGCGGTTTCAATGAACACACATTTCTTGGTAGAATCATGCAGGACTGAAATTTTTGATGTTTTTCTACTCCTCTCATGAGCCCAAACAAGTCTCTAAAAGCATGAGTTTGCAACTACTTTACTTTTGGAGAAAATTCAAAACATTCATTATTCAATAGAGCCCAATAGCAAAAATCAGGTTTTGAATGAAGAATCACATTTCTTGGTAGAATCATGCAGGATTGAAATTTTTGATGGTTTTTTACTCCTCTCAACAGCCCAAACAAGTTTCTAAAAGGATGAGTTTGCAACTACTTTACTTTTGGAGAAAATTCAAAACATTCATTATTCAATAGGGCCCAAACTATCAAAAACCAGCGGTTTCAATGAACACACATTTCTTGGTAGAATCATGCAGGACTGAAATTTTTGATGTTTTTCTACTCCTCTCATGAGCCCAAACAAGTCTCTAAAAGCATGAGTTTGCAACTACTTTACTTTTGGAGAAAATTCAAAACATTCACTTTTCAATAGAGCCCAATAGCAAAAATCAGGTTTTGAATGAAGAATCACATTTCTTGGTAGAATCATGCAGGATTGAAATTTTTGATGGTTTTTTACTCCTCTCAACAGCCCAAACAAGTTTCTAAAAGGATGAGTTTGCAACTACTTTACTTTTGGAGAAAATTCAAAACATTCATTATTCAATAGGGCCCAAACTATCAAAAACCAGCGGTTTCAATGAACACACATTTCTTGGTAGAATCATGCAGGACTGAAATTTTTGATGTTTTTCTACTCCTCTCATGAGCCCAAACAAGTCTCTAAAAGCATGAGTTTGCAACTACTTTACTTTTGGAGAAAATTCAAAACATTCATTATTCAATAGAGCCCAATAGCAAAAATCAGGTTTTGAATGAAGAATCACATTTCTTGGTAGAATCATGCAGGATTGAAATTTTTGATGGTTTTTTACTCCTCTCAACAGCCCAAACAAGTTTCTAAAAGGATGAGTTTGCAACTACTTTACTTTTGGAGAAAATTCAAAACATTCATTATTCAATAGGGCCCAAACTATCAAAAACCAGCGGTTTCAATGAACACACATTTCTTGGTAGAATCATGCAGGACTGAAATTTTTGATGTTTTTCTACTCCTCTCATGAGCCCAAACAAGTCTCTAAAAGCATGAGTTTGCAACTACTTTACTTTTGGAGAAAATTCAAAACATTCACTTTTCAATAGAGCCCAATAGCAAAAATCAGGTTTTGAATGAAGAATCACATTTCTTGGTAGAATCATGCAGGATTGAAATTTTTGATGGTTTTTTACTCCTCTCAACAGCCCAAACAAGTTTCTAAAAGGATGAGTTTGCAACTACTTTACTTTTGGAGAAAATTCAAAACATTCATTATTCAATAGGGCCCAAACTATCAAAAACCAGCGGTTTCAATGAACACACATTTCTTGGTAGAATCATGCAGGACTGAAATTTTTGATGTTTTTCTACTCCTCTCATGAGCCCAAACAAGTCTCTAAAAGCATGAGTTTGCAACTACTTTACTTTTGGAGAAAATTCAAAACATTCATTATTCAATAGAGCCCAATAGCAAAAATCAGGTTTTGAATGAAGAATCACATTTCTTGGTAGAATCATGCAGGATTGAAATTTTTGATGGTTTTTTACTCCTCTCAACAGCCCAAACAAGTTTCTAAAAGGATGAGTTTGCAACTACTTTACTTTTGGAGAAAATTCAAAACATTCATTATTCAATAGGGCCCAAACTATCAAAAACCAGCGGTTTCAATGAACACACATTTCTTGGAAGAATCATGCAGGACTGAAATTTTTGATGTTTTTCTACTCCTCTCATGAGCCCAAACAAGTTTCTAAAAGCATGAGTTTGCAACTACTTTACTTTTGGAGAAAATTCAAAACATTCATTATTCAATAGAGCCCAATAGCAAAAATCAGGTTTTGAATGAAGAATCACAGTTCTTGGTAGAATCATGCAGGATTGAAATTTTTGATGGTTTTTTACTCCTCTCAATAGCCCAAACAAGTTTCTAAAAGGATGAGTTTGCAACTACTTTACTTTTGGAGAAAATTCAAAACATTCATTATTCAATAGAGCCCAATAGCAAAAATCAGGTTTTGAATGAAGAATCACATTTCTTGGTAGAATCATGCAGGATTGAAATTTTTGATGGTTTTTTACTCCTCTCAACAGCCCAAACAAGTTTCTAAAAGGATGAGTTTGCAACTACTTTACTTTTGGAGAAAATTCAAAACATTCATTATTCAATAGGGCCCAAACTATCAAAAACCAGCGGTTTCAATGAACACACATTTCTTGGTAGAATCATGCAGGACTGAAATTTTTGATGTTTTTCTACTCCTCTCATAAGCCCAAACAAGTCTCTAAAAGCATGAGTTTGCAACTACTTTACTTTTGGAGAAAATTCAAAACATTCATTATTCAATAGAGCCCAATAGCAAAAATCAGGTTTTGAATGAAGAATCACATTTCTTGGTAAAATCATGCAGGATTGAAATTTTTGATGGTTTTCTACTCCTCTCAACAGCCCAAACAAGTTTCTAAAAGGATGAGTTTGCAACTACTTTACTTTTGGAGAAAATTCAAAACATTCATTATTCAATAGAGCCCAAACTATCAAAAACCAGCGGTTTCAATGAACACACATTTCTTGGTAGAATCATGCAGGACTGAAATTTTTGATGTTTTTCTACTCCTCTCATGAGCCCAAACAAGTTTCTAAAAGCATGAGTTTGCAACTACTTTACTTTTGGAGAAAATTCAAAACATTCACTATTCAATAGAGCCCAATAGCAAAAATCAGGTTTTGAATGAAGAATCACATTTCTTGGTAAAATCATGCAGGATTGAAATTTTTGATGGTTTTTTACTCCTCTCAACAGCCCAAACAAGTTTCTAAAAGGATGAGTTTGCAACTACTTTACTTTTGGAGAAAATTCAAAACATTCATTATTCAATAGGGCCCAAACTATCAAAAACCAGCGGTTTCAATGAACACACATTTCTTGGTAGAATCATGCAGGACTGAAATTTTTGATGTTTTTCTACTCCTCTCATGAGCCCAAACAAGTCTCTAAAAGCATGAGTTTGCAACTACTTTACTTTTGGAGAAAATTCAAAACATTCATTATTCAATAGAGCCCAATAGCAAAAATCAGGTTTTGAATGAAGAATCACATTTCTTGGTAGAATCATGCAGGATTGAAATTTTTGATGGTTTTTTACTCCTCTCAACAGCCCAAACAAGTTTCTAAAAGGATGAGTTTGCAACTGCTTTACTTTTGGAGAAAATTCAAATCATTCATTATTCAATAGGGCCCAAACTATCAAAAACCAGCGGTTTCAATGAACACACATTTCTTGGTAGAATCATGCAGGACTGAAATTTTTGATGTTTTTCTACTCCTCTCATGAGCCCAAACAAGTCTCTAAAAGCATGAGTTTGCAACTACTTTACTTTTGGAGAAAATTCAAAACATTCATTATTCAATAGAGCCCAATAGCAAAAATCAGGTTTTGAATGAAGAATCACATTTCTTGGTAGAATCATGCAGGATTGAAATTTTTGATGGTTTTTTACTCCTCTCTACAGCCCAAACAAGTTTCTAAAAGGATGAGTTTGCAACTGCTTTACTTTTGGAGAAAATTCAAAACATTCATTATTCAATAGAGCCCAATAGCAAAAATCAGGTTTTGAATGAAGAATCACATTTCTTGGTAAAATCATGCAGGATTGAAATTTTTGATGGTTTTTTACTCCTCTCAACAGCCCAAACAAGTTTCTAAAAGGATGAGTTTGCAACTACTTTACTTTTGGAGAAAATTCAAAACATTCATTATTCAATAGGGCCCAAACTATCAAAAACCAGCGGTTTCAATGAACACACATTTCTTGGTAGAATCATGCAGGACTGAAATTTTTGATGTTTTTCTACTCCTCTCATGAGCCCAAACAAGTTTCTAAAAGCATGAGTTTGCAACTACTTTACTTTTGGAGAAAATTCAAAACATTCACTATTCAATAGAGCCCAATAGCAAAAATCAGGTTTTGAATGAAGAATCACATTTCTTGGTAAAATCATGCAGGATTGAAATTTTTGATGGTTTTTTACTCCTCTCAACAGCCCAAACAAGTTTCTAAAAGGATGAGTTTGCAACTACTTTACTTTTGGAGAAAATTCAAAACATTCATTATTCAATAGGGCCCAAACTATCAAAAACCAGCGGTTTCAATGAACACACATTTCTTGGTAGAATCATGCAGGACTGAAATTTTTGATGTTTTTCTACTCCTCTCATGAGCCCAAACAAGTCTCTAAAAGCATGAGTTTGCAACTACTTTACTTTTGGAGAAAATTCAAAACATTCATTATTCAATAGAGCCCAATAGCAAAAATCAGGTTTTGAATGAAGAATCACAGTTCTTGGTAGAATCATGCAGGATTGAAATTTTTGATGGTTTTTTACTCCTCTCAATAGCCCAAACAAGTTTCTAAAAGGATGAGTTTGCAACTACTTTACTTTTGGAGAAAATTCAAAACATTCATTATTCAATAGGGCCCAAACTATCAAAAACCAGCGGTTTCAATGAACACACATTTCTTGGTAGAATCATGCAGGACTGAAATTTTTGATGTTTTTCTACTCCTCTCATAAGCCCAAACAAGTCTCTAAAAGCATGAGTTTGCAACTACTTTACTTTTGGAGAAAATTCAAAACATTCATTATTCAATAGAGCCCAATAGCAAAAATCAGGTTTTGAATGAAGAATCACATTTCTTGGTAAAATCATGCAGGATTGAAATTTTTGATGGTTTTCTACTCCTCTCAACAGCCCAAACAAGTTTCTAAAAGGATGAGTTTGCAACTACTTTACTTTTGGAGAAAATTCAAAACATTCATTATTCAATAGGGCCCAAACTATCAAAAACCAGCGGTTTCAATGAACACACATTTCTTGGTAGAATCATGCAGGACTGAAATTTTTGATGTTTTTCTACTCCTCTCATGAGCCCAAACAAGTTTCTAAAAGCATGAGTTTGCAACTACTTTACTTTTGGAGAAAATTCAAAACATTCACTATTCAATAGAGCCCAATAGCAAAAATCAGGTTTTGAATGAAGAATCACATTTCTTGGTAAAATCATGCAGGATTGAAATTTTTGATGGTTTTTTACTCCTCTCAACAGCCCAAACAAGTTTCTAAAAGAATGAGTTTGCAACTACTTTACTTTTGGAGAAAATTCAAAACATTCATTATTCAATAGGGCCCAAACTATCAAAAACCAGCGGTTTCAATGAACACACATTTCTTGGTAGAATCATGCAGGACTGAAATTTTTGATGTTTTTCTACTCCTCTCATGAGCCCAAACAAGTCTCTAAAAGCATGAGTTTGCAACTACTTTACTTTTGGAGAAAATTCAAAACATTCATTATTCAATAGAGCCCAATAGCAAAAATCAGGTTTTGAATGAAGAATCACATTTCTTGGTAGAATCATGCAGGATTGAAATTTTTGATGGTTTTTTACTCCTCTCAACAGCCCAAACAAGTTTCTAAAAGGATGAGTTTGCAACTACTTTACTTTTGGAGAAAATTCAAAACATTCATTATTCAATAGGGCCCAAACTATCAAAAACCAGCGGTTTCAATGAACACACATTTCTTGGTAGAATCATGCAGGACTGAAATTTTTGATGTTTTTCTACTCCTCTCATGAGCCCAAACAAGTCTCTAAAAGCATGAGTTTGCAACTACTTTACTTTTGGAGAAAATTCAAAACATTCACTTTTCAATAGAGCCCAATAGCAAAAATCAGGTTTTGAATGAAGAATCACATTTCTTGGTAGAATCATGCAGGATTGAAATTTTTGATGGTTTTTTACTCCTCTCAACAGCCCAAACAAGTTTCTAAAAGGATGAGTTTGCAACTACTTTACTTTTGGAGAAAATTCAAAACATTCATTATTCAATAGGGCCCAAACTATCAAAAACCAGCGGTTTCAATGAACACACATTTCTTGGTAGAATCATGCAGGACTGAAATTTTTGATGTTTTTCTACTCCTCTCATGAGCCCAAACAAGTCTCTAAAAGCATGAGTTTGCAACTACTTTACTTTTGGAGAAAATTCAAAACATTCATTATTCAATAGAGCCCAATAGCAAAAATCAGGTTTTGAATGAAGAATCACATTTCTTGGTAGAATCATGCAGGATTGAAATTTTTGATGGTTTTTTACTCCTCTCAACAGCCCAAACAAGTTTCTAAAAGGATGAGTTTGCAACTACTTTACTTTTGGAGAAAATTCAAAACATTCATTATTCAATAGGGCCCAAACTATCAAAAACCAGCGGTTTCAATGAACACACATTTCTTGGTAGAATCATGCAGGACTGAAATTTTTGATGTTTTTCTACTCCTCTCATGAGCCCAAACAAGTCTCTAAAAGCATGAGTTTGCAACTACTTTACTTTTGGAGAAAATTCAAAACATTCACTTTTCAATAGAGCCCAATAGCAAAAATCAGGTTTTGAATGAAGAATCACATTTCTTGGTAGAATCATGCAGGATTGAAATTTTTGATGGTTTTTTACTCCTCTCAACAGCCCAAACAAGTTTCTAAAAGGATGAGTTTGCAACTACTTTACTTTTGGAGAAAATTCAAAACATTCATTATTCAATAGGGCCCAAACTATCAAAAACCAGCGGTTTCAATGAACACACATTTCTTGGTAGAATCATGCAGGACTGAAATTTTTGATGTTTTTCTACTCCTCTCATGAGCCCAAACAAGTCTCTAAAAGCATGAGTTTGCAACTACTTTACTTTTGGAGAAAATTCAAAACATTCATTATTCAATAGAGCCCAATAGCAAAAATCAGGTTTTGAATGAAGAATCACATTTCTTGGTAGAATCATGCAGGATTGAAATTTTTGATGGTTTTTTACTCCTCTCAACAGCCCAAACAAGTTTCTAAAAGGATGAGTTTGCAACTACTTTACTTTTGGAGAAAATTCAAAACATTCATTATTCAATAGGGCCCAAACTATCAAAAACCAGCGGTTTCAATGAACACACATTTCTTGGTAGAATCATGCAGGACTGAAATTTTTGATGTTTTTCTACTCCTCTCATGAGCCCAAACAAGTCTCTAAAAGCATGAGTTTGCAACTACTTTACTTTTGGAGAAAATTCAAAACATTCACTTTTCAATAGAGCCCAATAGCAAAAATCAGGTTTTGAATGAAGAATCACATTTCTTGGTAGAATCATGCAGGATTGAAATTTTTGATGGTTTTTTACTCCTCTCAACAGCCCAAACAAGTTTGTAAAAGGATGAGTTTGCAACTACTTTACTTTTGGAGAAAATTCAAAACATTCATTATTCAATAGGGCCCAAACTATCAAAAACCAGCGGTTTGAATGAACACACATTTCTTGGTAGAATCATGCAGGACTGAAATTTTTGATGTTTTTCTACTCCTCTCATGAGCCCAAACAAGTCTCTAAAAGCATGAGTTTGCAACTACTTTACTTTTGGAGAAAATTCAAAACATTCATTATTCAATAGAGCCCAATAGCAAAAATCAGGTTTTGAATGAAGAATCACATTTCTTGGTAGAAGCATGCAGGATTGAAATTTTTGATGGTTTTTTACTCCTCTCAACAGCCCAAACAAGTTTCTAAAAGGATGAGTTTGCAACTACTTTACTTTTGGAGAAAATTCAAAACATTCATTATTCAATAGGGCCCAAACTATCAAAAACCAGCGGTTTCAATGAACACACATTTCTTGGTAGAATCATGCAGGACTGAAGTTTTTGATGTTTTTCTACTCCTCTCATGAGCCCAAACAAGTCTCTAAAAGCATGAGTTTGCAACTACTTTACTTTTGGAGAAAATTCAAAACATTCATTATTCAATAGAGCCCAATAGCAAAAATCAGGTTTTGAATGAAGAATCACATTTCTTGGTAGAATCATGCAGGATTGAAATTTTTGATGGTTTTTTACTCCTCTCTACAGCCCAAACAAGTTTCTAAAAGGATGAGTTTGCAACTGCTTTACTTTTGGATAAAATTCAAAACATTCATTATTCAATAGGGCCCAAACTATCAAAAACCAGCGGTTTGAATGAACACACATTTCTTGGTAGAATCATGCAGGACTCAAATTTTTGATGTTTTTCTACTCCTCTCATGAGCCCAAACAAGTTTCTAAAAGCATGAGTTTGCAACTACTTTACTTTTGGAGAAAATTCAAAACATTCATTATTCAATAGAGCCCAATAGCAAAAATCAGGTTTTGAATGAAGAATCACATTTCTTGGTAAAATCATGCAGGATTGAAATTTTTGATGGTTTTTTACTCCTCTCAACAGCCCAAACAAGTTTCTAAAAGGATGAGTTTGCAACTACTTTACTTTTGGAGAAAATTCAAAACATTCATTATTCAATAGGGCCCAAACTATCAAAAACCAGCGGTTTCAATGAACACACATTTCTTGGTAGAATCATGCAGGACTGAAATTTTTGATGTTTTTCTACTCCTCTCATGAGCCCAAACAAGTTTCTAAAAGCATGAGTTTGCAACTACTTTACTTTTGGAGAAAATTCAAAACATTCATTATTCAATAGAGCCCAATAGCAAAAATCAGGTTTTGAATGAAGAATCACATTTCTTGGTAGAATCATGCAGGATTGAAATTTTTGATGGTTTTTTACTCCTCTCAACAGCCCAAACAAGTTTCTAAAAGGATGAGTTTGCAACTACTTTACTTTTGGAGAAAGTTCAAAACATTCATTATTCAATAGGGCCCAAACTATCAAAAACCAGCGGTTTCAATGAACACACATTTCTTGGTAGAATCATGCAGGACTGAAATTTTTGATGTTTTTCTACTCCTCTCATAAGCCCAAACAAGTCTCTAAAAGCATGAGTTTGCAACTACTTTACTTTAGGAGAAAATTCAAAACATTCATTATTCAATAGAGCCCAATAGCAAAAATCAGGTTTTGAATGAAGAATCACATTTCTTGGTAGAATCATGCAGGATTGAAATTTTTGATGGTTTTTTACTCCTCTCAACAGCCCAAACAAGTTTCTAAAAGGATGAGTTTGCAACTACTTTACTTTTGGAGAAAATTCAAAACATTCATTATTCAATAGGGCCCAAACTATCAAAAACCAGCGGTTTCAATGAACACACATTTCTTGGTAGAATCATGCAGGACTGAAATTTTTGATGTTTTTCTACTCCTCTCATGAGCCCAAACAAGTCTCTAAAAGCATGAGTTTGCAACTACTTTACTTTTGGAGAAAATTCAAAACATTCACTTTTCAATAGAGCCCAATAGCAAAAATCAGGTTTTGAATGAAGAATCACATTTCTTGGTAGAATCATGCAGGATTGAAATTTTTGATGGTTTTTTACTCCTCTCAACAGCCCAAACAAGTTTGTAAAAGGATGAGTTTGCAACTACTTTACTTTTGGAGAAAATTCAAAACATTCATTATTCAATAGGGCCCAAACTATCAAAAACCAGCGGTTTGAATGAACACACATTTCTTGGTAGAATCATGCAGGACTCAAATTTTTGATGTTTTTCTACTCCTCTCATGAGCCCAAACAAGTCTCTAAAAGCATGAGTTTGCAACTACTTTACTTTTGGAGAAAATTCAAAACATTCATTATTCAATAGAGCCCAATAGCAAAAATCAGGTTTTGAATGAAGAATCACATTTCTTGGTAGAAGCATGCAGGATTGAAATTTTTGATGGTTTTTTACTCCTCTCAACAGCCCAAACAAGTTTCTAAAAGGATGAGTTTGCAACTACTTTACTTTTGGAGAAAATTCAAAACATTCATTATTCAATAGGTCCCAAACTATCAAAAACCAGCGGTTTCAATGAACACACATTTCTTGGTAGAATCATGCAGGACTGAAGTTTTTGATGTTTTTCTACTCCTCTCATGAGCCCAAACAAGTCTCTAAAAGCATGAGTTTGCAACTACTTTACTTTTGGAGAAAATTCAAAACATTCATTATTCAATAGAGCCCAATAGCAAAAATCAGGTTTTGAATGAAGAATCACATTTCTTGGTAGAATCATGCAGGATTGAAATTTTTGATGGTTTTTTACTCCTCTCTACAGCCCAAACAAGTTTCTAAAAGGATGAGTTTGCAACTGCTTTACTTTTGGAGAAAATTCAAAACATTCATTATTCAATAGGGCCCAAACTATCAAAAACCAGCGGTTTGAATGAACACACATTTCTTGGTAGAATCATGCAGGACTCAAATTTTTGATGTTTTTCTACTCCTCTCATGAGCCCAAACAAGTTTCTAAAAGCATGAGTTTGCAACTACTTTACTTTTGGAGAAAATTCAAAACATTCATTATTCAATAGAGCCCAATAGCAAAAATCAGGTTTTGAATGAAGAATCACATTTCTTGGTAAAATCATGCAGGATTGAAATTTTTGATGGTTTTTTACTCCTCTCAACAGCCCAAACAAGTTTCTAAAAGGATGAGTTTGCAACTACTTTACTTTTGGAGAAAATTCAAAACATTCATTATTCAATAGGGCCCAAACTATCAAAAACCAGCGGTTTCAATGAACACATTTCTTGGTAGAATCATGCAGGACTGAAATTTTTGATGTTTTTCTACTCCTCTCATGAGCCCAAACAAGTTTCTAAAAGCATGAGTTTGCAACTACTTTACTTTTGGAGAAAATTCAAAACATTCATTATTCAATAGAGCCCAATAGCAAAAATCAGGTTTTGAATGAAGAATCACATTTCTTGGTAGAATCATGCAGGATTGAAATTTTTGATGGTTTTTTACTCCTCTCAACAGCCCAAACAAGTTTCTAAAAGGATG
Organism: Dendrobates tinctorius; assembly: GCF_039654945.1. Lineage (NCBI taxonomy): Eukaryota > Metazoa > Chordata > Amphibia > Anura > Dendrobatidae > Dendrobates > Dendrobates tinctorius. The sequence goes on along the minus strand of NW_027362006.1, from coordinate 76,875 downwards.
AGTTTGCAACTACTTTACTTTTGGAGAAAATTCAAAACATTCATTATTCAATAGGGCCCAAACTATCAAAAACCAGCGGTTTCAATGAACACACATTTCTTGGTAGAATCATGCAGGACTGAAATTTTTGATGTTTTTCTACTCCTCTCATGAGCCCAAACAAGTTTCTAAAAGCATGAGTTTGCAACTACTTTACTTTTGGAGAAAATTCAAAACATTCACTATTCAATAGAGCCCAATAGCAAAAATCAGGTTTTGAATGAAGAATCACATTTCTTGGTAAAATCATGCAGGATTGAAATTTTTGATGGTTTTTTACTCCTCTCAACAGCCCAAACAAGTTTCTAAAAGGATGAGTTTGCAACTACTTTACTTTTGGAGAAAATTCAAAACATTCATTATTCAATAGGGCCCAAACTATCAAAAACCAGCGGTTTCAATGAACACACATTTCTTGGTAGAATCATGCAGGACTGAAATTTTTGATGTTTTTCTACTCCTCTCATGAGCCCAAACAAGTCTCTAAAAGCATGAGTTTGCAACTACTTTACTTTTGGAGAAAATTCAAAACATTCATTATTCAATAGAGCCCAATAGCAAAAATCAGGTTTTGAATGAAGAATCACATTTCTTGGTAGAATCATGCAGGATTGAAATTTTTGATGGTTTTTTACTCCTCTCAACAGCCCAAACAAGTTTCTAAAAGGATGAGTTTGCAACTACTTTACTTTTGGAGAAAATTCAAAACATTCATTATTCAATAGGGCCCAAACTATCAAAAACCAGCGGTTTCAATGAACACACATTTCTTGGTAGAATCATGCAGGACTGAAATTTTTGATGTTTTTCTACTCCTCTCATGAGCCCAAACAAGTTTCTAAAAGCATGAGTTTGCAACTACTTTACTTTTGGAGAAAATTCAAAACATTCACTATTCAATAGAGCCCAATAGCAAAAATCAGGTTTTGAATGAAGAATCACATTTCTTGGTAAAATCATGCAGGATTGAAATTTTTGATGGTTTTTTACTCCTCTCAACAGCCCAAACAAGTTTCTAAAAGGATGAGTTTGCAACTACTTTACTTTTGGAGAAAATTCAAAACATTCATTATTCAATAGGGCCCAAACTATCAAAAACCAGCGGTTTCATTGAACACACATTTCTTGGTAGAATCATGCAGGACTGAAATTTTTGATGTTTTTCTACTCCTCTCATGAGCCCAAACAAGTCTCTAAAAGCATGAGTTTGCAACTACTTTACTTTTGGAGAAAATTCAAAACATTCATTATTCAATAGAGCCCAATAGCAAAAATCAGGTTTTGAATGAAGAATCACATTTCTTGGTAGAATCATGCAGGATTGAAATTTTTGATGGTTTTTTACTCCTCTCAACAGCCCAAACAAGTTTCTAAAAGGATGAGTTTGCAACTACTTTACTTTTGGAGAAAATTCAAACCATTCATTATTCAATAGGGCCCAAACTATCAAAAACCAGCGGTTTCAATGAACACACATTTCTTGGTAGAATCATGCAGGACTGAAATTTTTGATGTTTTTCTACTCCTCTCATGAGCCCAAACAAGTCTCTAAAAGCATGAGTTTGCAACTACTTTACTTTTGGAGAAAATTCAAAACATTCATTATTCAATAGGGCCCAAACTATCAAAAACCAGCGGTTTCAATGAACACACATTTCTTGGAAGAATCATGCAGGACTGAAATTTTTGATGTTTTTCTACTCCTCTCATGAGCCCAAACAAGTCTCTAAAAGCATGAGTTTGCAACTACTTTACTTTTGGAGAAAATTCAAAACATTCATTATTCAATAGAGCCCAATAGCAAAAATCAGGTTTTGAATGAAGAATCACATTTCTTGGTAGAATCATGCAGGATTGAAATTTTTGATGGTTTTTTACTCCTCTCAACAGCCCAAACAAGTTTCTAAAAGGATGAGTTTGCAACTACTTTACTTTTGGAGAAAATTCAAAACATTCATTATTCAATAGGGCCCAAACTATCAAAAACCAGCGGTTTCAATGAACACACATTTCTTGGAAGAATCATGCAGGACTGAAATTTTTGATGTTTTTCTACTCCTCTCATGAGCCCAAACAAGTCTCTAAAAGCATGAGTTTGCAACTACTTTACTTTTGGAGAAAATTCAACAAGGGGGCGTGGCTTGCAGGGGAGCAGAGCAGACGTGTTTTCTAGGAGCTCCTGCTTTCCCCTACTCTAAGCTTACAAAAAGATTGCTAACTTGTGGAATAATCCAGCCACGGATTAATAAGAAGATGCCTAAGAGGTGCAGCAAGAAAAACAGAAGGGTCCCAGTGAGAAAAGACCGTTTAACGGGTCCAAGAAGCCTGGGGAGTCTGTCGGGCCCAAGCCTCCACGCTGGATGTAAACAACCCAGCCATGTGACTGATCAACGCAGCGGGAAGAAAAAACAAGGAGCCAGCGAGACTCAGAGGGCAGATCAGACTTTAATGGTGAGCTCCCTTGGGTGCAGAGAGGCCCCGACACTAGCTGACAGTGTTTTGAGAGGAGATCGGCAGACCGCGCTGACTGTTGGAGCTGTGATGCGGCAGGAGAGAAGCGGCGGTGGAGTCTCTGTGGCATCGCGGGTGGAACCAGTTGGGACATCTCCAGACAGATCTTCTACACCTGGAAGACCGAGTGGACGTGTGGGGACTGTGGCAGCGTGGTCTTTGACAGCTGCAGCGGTCCCTGCTTCACAAAATCAAAGCGGGGAGACCGCGGTGAAGGCTGAAACCGCGTTGCTGCAGAGGAGCGGCGGTGGAGACGTTGCGGCGCCGCTGCTGAGATCAGGTGTGCCACCCCCCGATGGGTCTTCTGCAGCGGGAGATCCACGCAGATCTACTGTGACATCAGCGGTGAGGTCCCCGGCACCTGGAGAAATCCCCGCTTTGAAGGATCATAGCGGGGAGATCGCGGTGAAAGCCGCGGCCGCGCGACAGTGGAGGAGTCGCGACGGGGGATCTCCTTCCTTTCCTTCTTCTCCGGTGAGCGGATCCGGGGGGTCGCCCATCTGTGGTGGATCTGGGGATATTAAGGGACAGTCGGGAGTCCGATCAGCGGCATGCATAGGGCCGCTGAGGGCTTCTGAAGTCAGGGCCACACAGGCTTCAGGGGAGAACTTTGGTCAGATGACTACATCTGGTGCTGCAACAGCGCGGCCATTGGAATATAGCAGTGCTGAGGTTCCTGCGCCTTTGTTGGATTCTGGTGTCCGCACAGCACTATCGGCGGAGGAGGAAAGTGGGGGAAAAGAGTCTGACGTTGTAGTAATGCTCCAGGAGAGATGTAGCAGAGCCGAAACGATTGCATTACCGCTACTTAAATCTACCGCAGATTTATCATTATGTACACCTGTTACATCATTAACACCTTCTATCAAACATTTTAATAGCTTTTTGCGACATGATGCAGCGGAATTTTCACCATTAAACACACCTAAACAATTATTAGATGGGGAGATAAAATCACCGTACTATGGGGGGGCCCGGTCATCCCGTGGGATAGATCTCAATATGGGATTTCAAAAAAGTGTTGGGGACAAGCGATTATTAGTAGATTCTGGTGTTGACAAGGGGCTACAAAAAAATGGCTTTCATGAAAAATCAGTCTGTGTTTCCTCTAGACAGGAAGAGTTTGGGGGGGATGATCTTTTCCAGTCTATGAAAGAAGAGATATGGGCTTTGATTGCTCGATTCGAAAGCACCCTCCTCACTTTATACACTAATGGGGAGTCCTCTTCTAATGACCAGTCAGGTTTAAATTATAAAAAGTCAGAAACTTCGTCCGACGGTGGGGAGGAATCAGAAAATGTAGATTCGGAGGTCTTTGGGGAGGAGGTAGCCTCTCTTGGAGACTCAAAAAACGATTTGATTGATTCAACTGATATAAGCAATACGGATGAGGCATCTTCGTTGCGTTCCTTTATTTCTGAGAACTCTATCAGCTATGGAGAATCCGGAAGTGGTGACTCTTCTCAGGATGATAAAACTAATATAGCTCAAGAGAAGACGCAGACTGATGTTAAGGAGGTATTTATTGATCCATCCTCGCTATATAATATATGGGTTCCTGGGAGCTGCCCCGTTGAGGATTTCCTAGTTAAATCATGCAAAACTTTTTTGACTTCGTTGAATGATCTGGGGATTGGCAATGTGGGAGACCCGGGAATAGACAAAATTAAACTATTAGGAAACTCGATTAAGCAACTTATGAAAAATATTTTTTCAATTATAGTCAGCGAGAATGTAATAAAACCTAACACCACACTTGACATTTCCCTCTCTACAGTAAAACCTACGTTTAAACAATTTGAATTCTCCTCTATTGAAGCATCAAAATTTCATGAGCTCTCGGATTCTTTGAGGGATTTACAGAAGGAGATTGCCTCATTCAGATGTTCTTTGTCCAATTTTGAGGATTTGAAGAGGAAAAATAATGTAAAAATCAGGGGTATTCCCGAGTCAGTTCAACCAACTCGATTGAGGGAATACGTTTCCTCAATGATTTCTTATTTATTTCCGGAAACTAAAGGAAAAAATCTAATTGAGAGGATATTTAGGATTCGTAGACCTTCCTCCCTACTGTCTGACTTAACTAGAGATGTCATTGTCACATTTTATCCTAACTGGGTCAGAAACACCCTCCTTGGTTTATCAAAAAATTCTAGCTTTCTTTCATCTCCCTATCAAAACTTAGTTTTCTTTAAGGATTTGTGTAAGAACACCATACAAAAACGCAGGTCATTTTTACAAATAACAACTGTGCTTCGTCGGGCTAATATTGATTATAATTGGTCCCAAACTTCTACATTAATCGTGAGATATGCTTCAAACATAATTCATATTCTGTCTCCGCGGGATGGTATGGACTTCCTTAGAAATGCTCGACTTATTTCTAACAATTGTCTTCCCAAAACTTTACACCCATCTGTACAAGACCTCCGCTTACACCATACTTGAACTTTGGATCTTACTTGGATTTTATTATCGGGAAACTTTGGACTCACTTGGACCTCTCAAAAGCTTTTTACATATATGTCGGATTAAAATTATGATCTGTGGTTTATGTTCCATGAGCTGATTTGAGAAAAAAGCTGAACTTTCCCCCCCATATGGTCCTTGGGTATTGATTACTCGGACCAATAACGACGGGTTTACTTACAATTACGTTTAAATATTTAAGTGTTATTAATATTTTGATTACAGGTGTCATATGACAGGTTTAGGTTTATTAAGTGTTATTAATACCTTTTATAAGTGTCATGTGACAGGTGCAGAGGCTTACTATAGCTAGAGGCATTTGAAAGCAGACTTAAAGCGTTATTTACTTTTTTTTTGGGGCATATTAATGTATGTATGCCTGTCCAAAATACTTTAGGGGCTTATAACCCCCAATTCAATACTCAATAGATAACTGTTAGTCTGTCCTGTCTCTTCCTTATGGGGTATGTTCATGCCCATTCATATTGAGGAGACATGACCCTTTTAGATTTATAATTAGACGACTTTATAGCATCTTATTTCTACACGTAACTTACTGTTATGTTTCCCTTTGTTCCTTCCTTACCCCTCCTTTTGTTTTTTTTTTCCTTTGTGTGTTTCATTAAAGCAACTTTAAACCCATTCCGAAACCCCTACCCCTTTCTTCCCTTGACACTTATGAATGTATCTGCTACTTGAAAGTCATGTTATTATACTACTGTTATTTTGTAAACCACATTGAAATATGATGATGAACAATATAACTGTTAAGTAGAAAAACTTAATAAAGTTTATTGAAAATGGAGAAAATTCAAAACATTCATTATTCAATAGAGCCCAATAGCAAAAATCAGGTTTTGAATGAAGAATCACATTTCTTGGTAGAATCATGCAGGATTGAAATTTTTGATGGTTTTTTACTCCTCTCAACAGCCCAAACAAGTTTCTAAAAGGATGAGTTTGCAACTACTTTACTTTCGGAGAAAATTCAAAACATTCATTATTCAATAGGGCCCAAACTATCAAAAACCAGCGGTTTCAATGAACACACATTTCTTGGTAGAATCATGCAGGACTGAAATTTTTGATGTTTTTCTACTCCTCTCATGAGCCCAAACAAGTCTCTAAAAGCATGAGTTTGCAACTACTTTACTTTTGGAGAAAATTCAAAACATTCATTATTCAATAGAGCCCAATAGCAAAAATCAGTTTTTGAATGAAGAATCACAGTTCTTGGTAGAATCATGCAGGATTGAAATTTTTGATGGTTTTTTACTCCTCTCAACAGCCCAAACAAGTTTCTAAAAGGATGAGTTTGCAACTACTTTACTTTTGGAGAAAATTCAAAACATTCATTATTCAATAGGGCCCAAACTATAAAAAACCAGCGGTTTCAATGAACACACATTTCTTGGAAGAATCATGCAGGGCTGAAATTTTTGATGTTTTTCTACTCCTCTCATGAGCCCAAACAAGTTTCTAAAAGCATGAGTTTGCAACTACTTTACTTTTGGAGAAAATTCAAAACATTCATTATTCAATAGAGCCCAATAGCAAAAATCAGGTTTTTAATGAAGAATCACAGTTCTTGGTAGAATCATGCAGGATTGAAATTTTTGATGGTTTTTTACTCCTCTCAACAGCCCAAACAAGTTTCTAAAAGGATGAGTTTGCAACTACTTTACTTTTGGAGAAAATTCAAAACATTCATTATTCAATAGAGCCCAATAGCAAAAATCAGGTTTTGAATGAAGAATCACATTTCTTGGTAGAATCATGCAGGATTGAAATTTTTGATGGTTTTTTACTCCTCTCAACAGCCCAAACAAGTTTCTAAAAGGATGAGTTTGCAACTACTTTACTTTTGGAGAAAATTCAAAACATTCATTATTCAATAGGGCCCAAACTATCAAAAACCAGCGGTTTCAATGAACACACATTTCTTGGTAGAATCATTCAGGACTGAAATTTTTGATGTTTTTCTACTCCTCTCATGAGCCCAAACAAGTCTCTAAAAGCATGAGTTTGCAACTACTTTACTTTTGGAGAAAATTCAAAACATTCACTATTCAATAGAGCCCAATAGCAAAAATCAGGTTTTGAATGAAGAATCACATTTCTTGGTAAAATCATGCAGGATTGAAATTTTTGATGGTTTTTTACTCCTCTCAACAGCCCAAACAAGTTTCTAAAAGGATGAGTTTGAAACTACTTTACTTTTGGAGAAAATTCAAAACATTCATTATTCAATAGGGCCCAAACTATCAAAAACCAGCGGTTTCAATGAACACACATTTCTTGGTAGAATCATGCAGGACTGAAATTTTTGATGTTTTTCTACTCCTCTCATGAGCCCAAACAAGTTTCTAAAAGCATGAGTTTGCAACTACTTTACTTTTGGAGAAAATTCAAAACATTCACTATTCAATAGAGCCCAATAGCAAAAATCAGGTTTTGAATGAAGAATCACATTTCTTGGTAAAATCATGCAGGATTGAAATTTTTGATGGTTTTTTACTCCTCTCAACAGCCCAAACAAGTTTCTAAAAGGATGAGTTTGCAACTACTTTACTTTTGGAGAAAATTCAAAACATTCATTATTCAATAGGGCCCAAACTATCAAAAACCAGCGGTTTCAATGAACACACATTTCTTGGTAGAATCATGCAGGACTGAAATTTTTGATGTTTTTCTACTCCTCTCATGAGCCCAAACAAGTCTCTAAAAGCATGAGTTTGCAACTACTTTACTTTTGGAGAAAATTCAAAACATTCATTATTCAATAGAGCCCAATAGCAAAAATCAGGTTTTGAATGAAGAATCACATTTCTTGGTAGAATCATGCAGGATTGAAATTTTTGATGGTTTTTTACTCCTCTCAACAGCCCAAACAAGTTTCTAAAAGGATGAGTTTGCAACTACTTTACTTTTGGAGAAAATTCAAAAAAAATTCAAAACATTCATTATTCAATAGAGCCCAATAGCAAAAATCAGGTTTTGAATGAAGAATCACATTTCTTGGTAGAATGATGCAGGATTGAAATTTTTGATGGTTTTTTACTCCTCTCTACAGCCCAAACAAGTTTCTAAAAGGATGAGTTTGCAACTGCTTTACTTTTGGAGAAAATTCAAAACATTCATTATTCAATAGGGCCCAAACTATCAAAAACCAGCGGTTTGAATGAACACACATTTCTTGGTAGAATCATGCAGGACTCAAATTTTTGATGTTTTTCTACTCCTCTCATGAGCCCAAACAAGTCTCTAAAAGCATGAGTTTGCAACTACTTTACTTTTGGAGAAAATTCAAAACATTCATTATTCAATAGAGCCCAATAGCAAAAATCAGGTTTTGAATGAAGAATCACATTTCTTGGTAGAATCATGCAGGATTGAAATTTTTGATGGTTTTTTACTTCTCTCAACAGCCCAAACAAGTTTCTAAAAGGATGAGTTTGCAACTACTTTACTTTTGGAGAAAATTCAAAACATTCATTATTCAATAGGGCCCAAACTATCAAAAACCAGCGGTTTCAATGAACACACATTTCTTGGTAGAATCATGCAGGACTGAAATTTTTGATGTTTTTCTACTCCTCTCATGAGCCCAAACAAGTCTCTAAAAGCATGAGTTTGCAACTACTTTACTTTTGGAGAAAATTCAAAACATTCATTATTCAATAGAGCCCAATAGCAAAAATCAGGTTTTGAATGAAGAATCACATTTCTTGGTAGAATCATGCAGGATTGAAATTTTTGATGGTTTTTTACTCCTCTCAACAGCCCAAACAAGTTTCTAAAAGGATGAGTTTGCAACTACTTTACTTTTGGAGAAAATTCAAAACATTCATTATTCAATAGGGCCCAAACTATCAAAAACCAGCGGTTTCAATGAACACACATTTCTTGGAAGAATCATGCAGGACTGAAATTTTTGATGTTTTTCTACTCCTCTCATGAGCCCAAACAAGTCTCTAAAAGCATGAGTTTGCAACTACTTTACTTTTGGAGAAAATTCAAAACATTCATTATTCAATAGAGCCCAATAGCAAAAATCAGGTTTTGAATGAAGAATCACATTTCTTGGTAGAATCATGCAGGATTGAAATTTTTGATGGTTTTTTACTCCTCTCAACAGCCCAAACAAGTTTCTAAAAGGATGAGTTTGCAACTACTTTACTTTTGGAGAAAATTCAAAACATTCATTATTCAATAGGGCCCAAACTGTCAAAAACCAGCGGTTTCAATGAACACACATTTCTTGGAAGAATCATGCAGGACTGAAATTTTTGATGTTTTTCTACTCCTCTCATGAGCCCAAACAAGTCTCTAAAAGCATGAGTTTGCAACTACTTTAATTTTGGAGAAAATTCAAAACATTCATTATTCAATAGAGCCCAATAGCAAAAATCAGGTTTTGAATGAAGAATCACATTTCTTGGTAGAATCATGCAGGATTGAAATTTTTGATGGTTTTTTACTCCTCTCAACAGCCCAAACAAGTTTCTAAAAGGATGAGTTTGCAACTACTTTACTTTCGGAGAAAATTCAAAACATTCATTATTCAATAGGGCCCAAACTATCAAAAACCAGCGGTTTCAATGAACACACATTTCTTGGTAGAATCATGCAGGACTGAAATTTTTGATGTTTTTCTACTCCTCTCATGAGCCCAAACAAGTCTCTAAAAGCATGAGTTTGCAACTACTTTACTTTTGGAGAAAATTCAAAACATTCATTATTCAATAGAGCCCAATAGCAAAAATCAGGTTTTGAATGAAGAATCACATTTCTTGGTAGAATCATGCAGGATTGAAATTTTTGATGGTTTTTTACTCCTCTCAACAGCCCAAACAAGTTTCTAAAAGGATGAGTTTGCATCTGCTTTACTTTTGGAGAAAATTCAAAACATTCATTATTCAATAGGGCCCAAACTATCAAAAACCAGCGGTTTCAATGAACACACATTTCTTGGTAGAATCATGCAGGACTGAAATTTTTGATGTTTTTCTACTCCTCTCATGAGCCCAAACAAGTCTCTAAAAGCATGAGTTTGCAACTACTTTACTTTTGGAGAAAATTCAAAACATTCATTATTCAATAGAGCCCAATAGCAAAAATCAGGTTTTGAATGAAGAATCACATTTCTTGGTAGAATCATGCAGGATTGAAATTTTTGATGGTTTTTTACTCCTCTCTACAGCCCAAACAAGTTTCTAAAAGGATGAGTTTGCAACTGCTTTACTTTTGGAGAAAATTCAAAACATTCATTATTCAATAGGGAACAAACTATCAAAAACCAACGGTTTGAATGAACACACATTTCTTGGTAGAATCATGCAGGACTCAAATTTTTGATGTTTTTCTACTCCTCTCATGAGCCCAAACAAGTCTCTAAAAGCATGAGTTTGCAACTACTTTACTTTTGGAGAAAATTCAAAACATTCATTATTCAATAGAGCCCAATAGCAAAAATCAGGTTTTGAATGAAGAATCACAGTTCTTGGTAGAATCATGCAGGATTGAAATTTTTGATGGTTTTTTACTCCTCTCAACAGCCCAAACAAGTTTCTAAAAGGATGAGTTTGGAACTACTTTACTTTTGGAGAAAATTCAAAACATTCATTATTCAATAGGGCCCAAACTATCAAAAACCAGCGGTTTCAATGAACACACATTTCTTGGAAGAATCATGCAGGGCTGAAATTTTTGATGTTTTTCTACTCCTCTCATGAGCCCAAACAAGTTTCTAAAAGCATGAGTTTGCAACTACTTTACTTTTGGAGAAAATTCAAAACATTCATTATTCAATAGAGCCCAATAGCAAAAATCAGGTTTTTAATGAACAATCACAGTTCTTGGTAGAATCATGCAGGATTGAAATTTTTGATGGTTTTTTACTCCTCTCAACAGCCCAAACAAGTTTCTAAAAGGATGAGTTTGCAACTACTTTACTTTTGGAGAAAATTCAAAACATTCATTATTCAATAGAGCCCAATAGCAAAAATCAGGTTTTGAATGAAGAATCACATTTCTTGGTAGAATCATGCAGGATTGAAATTTTTGATGGTTTTTTACTCCTCTCAACAGCCCAAACAAGTTTCTAAAAGGATGAGTTTGCAACTACTTTACTTTTGGAGAAAATTCAAAACATTCATTATTCAATAGGGCCCAAACTATCAAAAACCAGCGGTTTCAATGAACACACATTTCTTGGTAGAATCATGCAGGACTGAAATTTTTGATGTTTTTCTACTCCTCTCATGAGCCCAAACAAGTCTCTAAAAGCATGAGTTTGCAACTACTTTACTTTTGGAGAAAATTCAAAACATTCACTATTCAATAGAGCCCAATAGCAAAAATCAGGTTTTGAATGAAGAATCACATTTCTTGGTAAAATCATGCAGGATTGAAATTTTTGATGGTTTTTTACTCCTCTCAACAGCCCAAACAAGTTTCTAAAAGGATGAGTTTGCAACTACTTTACTTTTGGAGAAAATTCAAAACATTCATTATTCAATAGGGCCCAAACTATCAAAAACCAGCGGTTTCAATGAACACACATTTCTTGGTAGAATCATGCAGGACTGAAATTTTTGATGTTTTTCTACTCCTCTCATGAGCCCAAACAAGTCTCTAAAAGCATGAGTTTGCAACTACTTTACTTTTGGAGAAAATTCAAAACATTCATTATTCAATAGAGCCCAATAGCAAAAATCAGGTTTTGAATGAAGAATCACATTTCTTGGTAGAATCATGCAGGATTGAAATTTTTGATGGTTTTTTACTCCTCTCAACAGCCCAAACAAGTTTCTAAAAGGATGAGTTTGCAACTACTTTACTTTTGGAGAAAATTCAAAACATTCATTATTCAATAGGGCCCAAACTATCAAAAACCAGCGGTTTCAATGAACACACATTTCTTGGTAGAATCATGCAGGACTGAAATTTTTGATGTTTTTCTACTCCTCTCATGAGCCCAAACAAGTCTCTAAAAGCATGAGTTTGCAACTACTTTACTTTTGGAGAAAATTCAAAACATTCACTTTTCAATAGAGCCCAATAGCAAAAATCAGGTTTTGAATGAAGAATCACATTTCTTGGTAGAATCATGCAGGATTGAAATTTTTGATGGTTTTTTACTCCTCTCAACAGCCCAAACAAGTTTGTAAAAGGATGAGTTTGCAACTGCTTTACTTTTGGAGAAAATTCAAAACATTCATTATTCAATAGGGCCCAAACTATCAAAAACCAGCGGTTTGAATGAACACACATTTCTTGGTAGAATCATGCAGGACTCAAATTTTTGATGTTTTTCTACTCCTCTCATGAGCCCAAACAAGTTTCTAAAAGCATGAGTTTGCAACTACTTTACTTTTGGAGAAAATTCAAAACATTCATTATTCAATAGAGCCCAATAGCAAAAATCAGGTTTTGAATGAAGAATCACATTTCTTGGTAAAATCATGCAGGATTGAAATTTTTGATGGTTTTTTACTCCTCTCAACAGCCCAAACAAGTTTCTAAAAGGATGAGTTTGCAACTACTTTACTTTTGGAGAAAATTCAAAACATTCATTATTCAATAGGGCCCAAACTATCAAAAACCAGCGGTTTCAATGAACACACATTTCTTGGTAGAATCATGCAGGACTGAAATTTTTGATGTTTTTCTACTCCTCTCATGAGCCCAAACAAGTCTCTAAAAGCATGAGTTTGCAACTACTTTACTTTTGGAGAAAATTCAAAACATTCATTATTCAATAGAGCCCAATAGCAAAAATCAGGTTTTGAATGAAGAATCACATTTCTTGGTAGAATCATGCAGGATTGAAATTTTTGATGGTTTTTTACTCCTCTCAACAGCCCAAACAAGTTTCTAAAAGGATGAGTTTGCAACTACTTTACTTTTGGAGAAAATTCAAAACATTCATTATTCAATAGGGCCCAAACTATCAAAAACCAGCGGTTTCAATGAACACACATTTCTTGGAAGAATCATGCAGGACTGAAATTTTTGATGTTTTTCTACTCCTCTCATGAGCCCAAACAAGTTTCTAAAAGCATGAGTTTGCAACTACTTTACTTTTGGAGAAAATTCAAAACATTCATTATTCAATAGAGCCCAATAGCAAAAATCAGGTTTTGAATGAAGAATCACAGTTCTTGGTAGAATCATGCAGGATTGAAATTTTTGATGGTTTTTTACTCCTCTCAACAGCCCAAACAAGTTTCTAAAAGGATGAGTTTGCAACTACTTTACTTTTGGAGAAAATTCAAAACATTCATTATTCAATAGAGCCCAATAGCAAAAATCAGGTTTTGAATGAAGAATCACATTTCTTGGTAGAATCATGCAGGATTGAAATTTTTGATGGTTTTTTACTCCTCTCAACAGCCCAAACAAGTTTCTAAAAGGATGAGTTTGCAACTCTTTTACTTTTGGAGAAAATTCAAAACATTCATTATTCAATAGGGCCCAAACTATCAAAAACCAGCGGTTTCAATGAACACACATTTCTTGGTAGAATCATGCAGGACTGAAATTTTTGATGTTTTTCTACTCCTCTCATAAGCCCAAACAAGTCTCTAAAAGCATGAGTTTGCAACTACTTTACTTTTGGAGAAAATTCAAAACATTCATTATTCAATAGAGCCCAATAGCAAAAATCAGGTTTTGAATGAAGAATCACATTTCTTGGTAAAATCATGCAGGATTGAAATTTTTGATGGTTTTTTACTCCTCTCAACAGCCCAAACAAGTTTCTAAAAGGATGAGTTTGCAACTACTTTACTTTTGGAGAAAATTCAAAACATTCATTATTCAATAGGGCCCAATAGCAAAAATCAGGTTTTGAATGAAGAATCACATTTCTTGGTAGAATCATGCAGGATTGAAATTTTTGATGGTTTTTTACTCCTCTCAACAGCCCAAACAAGTTTCTAAAAGGATGAATTGCAACTACTTTACTTTTGGAGAAAATTCAAAACATTCATTATTCAATAGGGCCCAAACTATCAAAAACCAGCGGTTTCAATGAACACACATTTCTTGGTAGAATCATGCAGGACTGAAATTTTTGATGTTTTTCTACTCCTCTCATGAGCCCAAACAAGTCTCTAAAAGCATGAGTTTGCAACTACTTTATTTTTGGAGAAAATTCAAAACATTCATTATTCAATAGAGCCCAATAGCAAAAATCAGGTTTTGAATGAAGAATCACATTTCTTGGTAAAATCATGCAGGATTGAAATTTTTGATGGTTTTTTACTCCTCTCAACAGCCCAAACAAGTTTCTAAAAGGATGAGTTTGCAACTACTTTACTTTTGGAGAAAATTCAAAACATTCATTATTCAATAGGGCCCAAACTATCAAAAACCAGCGGTTTCAATGAACACACATTTCTTGGTAGAATCATGCAGGACTGAAATTTTTGATGTTTTTCTACTCCTCTCATGAGCCCAAACAAGTTTCTAAAAGCATGAGTTTGCAACTACTTTACTTTTGGAGAAAATTCAAAACATTCACTATTCAATAGAGCCCAATAGCAAAAATCAGGTTTTGAATGAAGAATCACATTTCTTGGTAAAATCATGCAGGATTGAAATTTTTGATGGTTTTTTACTCCTCTCAACAGCCCAAACAAGTTTCTAAAAGGATGAGTTTGCAACTACTTTACTTTTGGAGAAAATTCAAACCATTCATTATTCAATAGGGCCCAAACTATCAAAAACCAGCGGTTTCAATGAACACACATTTCTTGGTAGAATCATGCAGGACTGAAATTTTTGATGGTTTTTTACTCCTCTCAACAGCCCAAACAAGTTTCTAAAAGGATGAGTTTGCAACTACTTTACTTTTGGAGAAAATTCAAAACATTCATTATTCAATAGGGCCCAAACTATCAAAAACCAGCGGTTTCAATGAACACACATTTCTTGGAAGAATCATGCAGGACTGAAATTTTTGATGTTTTTCTACTCCTCTCATGAGCCCAAACAAGTTTCTAAAAGCATGAGTTTGCAACTACTTTACTTTTGGAGAAAATTCAAAACATTCATTATTCAATAGAGCCCAATAGCAAAAATCAGGTTTTGAATGAAGAATCACAGTTCTTGGTAGAATCATGCAGGATTGAAATTTTTGATGGTTTTTTACTCCTCTCAACAGCCCAAACAAGTTTCTAAAAGGGTGAGTTTGCAACTACTTTACTTTTGGAGAAAATTCAAAACATTCATTATTCAATAGAGCCCAATAGCAAAAATCAGGTTTTGAATGAAGAATCACATTTCTTGGTAGAATCATGCAGGATTGAAATTTTTGATGGTTTTTTACTCCTCTCAACAGCCCAAACAAGTTTCTAAAAGGATGAGTTTGCAACTACTTTACTTTTGGAGAAAATTCAAAACATTCATTATTCAATAGGGCCCAAACTATCAAAAACCAGAGGTTTCAATGAACACACATTTCTTGGTAGAATCATGCAGGACTGAAATTTTTGATGTTTTTCTACTCCTCTCATGAGCCCAAACAAGTCTCTAAAAGCATGAGTTTGCAACTACTTTACTTTTGGAGAAAATTCAAAACATTCATTATTCAATAGAGCCCAATAGCAAAAATCAGGTTTTGAATGAAGAATCACAGTTCTTGGTAGAATCATGCAGGATTGAAATTTTTGATGGTTTTTTACTCCTCTCAACAGCCCAAACAAGTTTCTAAAAGGATGAGTTTGCAACTACTTTACTTTTGGAGAAAATTCAAAACATTCATTATTCAATAGGGCCCAAACTATCAAAAACCAGCGGTTTCAATGAACACACATTTCTTGGAAGAATCATGCAGGGCTGAAATTTTTGATGTTTTTCTACTCCTCTCATGAGCCCAAACAAGTTTCTAAAAGCATGAGTTTGCAACTACTTTACTTTTGGACAAAATTCAAAACATTCATTATTCAATAGAGCCCAATAGCAAAAATCAGGTTTTGAATGAAGAATCACAGTTCTTGGTAGAATCATGCAGGATTGAAATTTTTGATGGTTTTTTACTCCTCTCAACAGCCCAAACAAGTTTCTAAAAGGATGAGTTTGCAACTACTTTACTTTTGGAGAAAATTCAAAACATTCATTATTCAATAGAGCCCAATAGCAAAAATCAGGTTTTGAATGAAGAATCACATTTCTTGGTAGAATCATGCAGGATTGAAATTTTTGATGGTTTTTTACTCCTCTCAACAGCCCAAACAAGTTTCTAAAAGGATGAGTTTGCAACTACTTTACTTTTGGAGAAAATTCAAAACATTCATTATTCAATAGGGCCCAAACTATCAAAAACCAGCGGTTTCAATGAACACACATTTCTTGGTAGAATCATGCAGGACTGAAATTTTTGATGTTTTTCTACTCCTCTCATGAGCCCAAACAAGTCTCTAAAAGCATGAGTTTGCAACTACTTTACTTTTGGAGAAAATTCAAAACATTCATTATTCAATAGAGCCCAATAGCAAAAATCAGGTTTTGAATGAAGAATCACATTTCTTGGTAGAATCATGCAGGATTGAAATTTTTGATGGTTTTTTACTCCTCTCAACAGCCCAAACAAGTTTCTAAAAGGATGAGTTTGCAACTACTTTACTTTTGGAGAAAATTCAAAACATTCATTATTCAATAGGGCCCAAACTATCAAAAACCAGCGGTTTGAATGAACACACATTTCTTGGTAGAATCATGCAGGACTGAAATTTTTGATGTTTTTCTACTCCTCTCATGAGCCCAAACAAGTCTCTAAAAGCATGAGTTTGCAACTACTTTACTTTTGGAGAAAATTCAAAACATTCATTATTCAATAGAGCCCAATAGCAAAAATCAGGTTTTGAATGAAGAATCACATTTCTTGGTAGAAGCATGCAGGATTGAAATTTTTGATGGTTTTTTACTCCTCTCAACAGCCCAAACAAGTTTCTAAAAGGATGAGTTTGCAACTACTTTACTTTTGGAGAAAATTCAAAACATTCATTATTCAATAGGGCCCAAACTATCAAAAACCAGCGGTTTCAATGAACACACATTTCTTGGTAGAATCATGCAGGACTGAAGTTTTTGATGTTTTTCTACTCCTCTCATGAGCCCAAACAAGTCTCTAAAAGCATGAGTTTGCAACTACTTTACTTTTGGAGAAAATTCAAAACATTCATTATTCAATAGAGCCCAATAGCAAAAATCAGGTTTTGAATGAAGAATCACATTTCTTGGTAGAATGATGCAGGATTGAAATTTTTGATGGTTTTTTACTCCTCTCTACAGCCCAAACAAGTTTCTAAAAGGATGAGTTTGCAACTGCTTTACTTTTGGAGAAAATTCAAAACATTCATTATTCAATAGGGCCCAAACTATCAAAAACCAGCGGTTTGAATGAACACACATTTCTTGGTAGAATCATGCAGGACTCAAATTTTTGATGTTTTTCTACTCCTCTCATGAGCCCAAACAAGTCTCTAAAAGCATGAGTTTGCAACTACTTTACTTTTGGAGAAAATTCAAAACATTCATTATTCATTAGAGCCCAATAGCAAAAATTAGGTTTTGAATGAAGAATCACATTTCTTGGTAGAATCATGCAGGATTGAAATTTTTGATGGTTTTTTACTCCTCTCAACAGCCCAAACAAGTTTCTAAAAGGATGAGTTTGCAACTACTTTACTTTTGGAGAAAATTCAAAACATTCATTATTCAATAGAGCCCAATAGCAAAAATCAGGTTTTGAATGAAGAATCACATTTCTTGGTAGAATCATGCAGGATTGAAATTTTTGATGGTTTTTTACTCCTCTCAACAGCCCAAACAAGTTTCTAAAAGGATGAGTTTGCAACTACTTTACTTTTGGAGAAAATTCAAAACATTCATTATTCAATAGGGCCCAAACTATCAAAAACCAGCGGTTTCAATGAACACACATTTCTTGGTAGAATCATGCAGGACTGAAATTTTTGATGTTTTTCTACTCCTCTCATAAGCCCAAACAAGTCTCTAAAAGCATGAGTTTGCAACTACTTTACTTTTGGAGAAAATTCAAAACATTCATTATTCAATAGAGCCCAATAGCAAAAATCAGGTTTTGAATGAAGAATCACATTTCTTGGTAAAATCATGCAGGATTGAAATTTTTGATGGTTTTTTACTCCTCTCAACAGCCCAAACAAGTTTCTAAAAGGATGAGTTTGCAACTACTTTACTTTTGGAGAAAATTCAAAACATTCATTATTCAATAGGGCCCAAACTATCAAAAAACAGCGGTTTCAATGAACACACATTTCTTGGTAGAATCATGCAGGACTGAAATTTTTGATGTTTTTCTACTCCTCTCATGAGCCCAAACAAGTTTCTAAAAGCATGAGTTTGCAACTACTTTACTTTTGGAGAAAATTCAAAACATTCACTATTCAATAGAGCCCAATAGCAAAAATCAGGTTTTGAATGAAGAATCACATTTCTTGGTAAAATCATGCAGGATTGAAATTTTTGATGGTTTTTTACTCCTCTCAACAGCCCAAACAAGTTTCTAAAAGGATGAGTTTGCAACTACTTTACTTTTGGAGAAAATTCAAAACATTCATTATTCAATAGGGCCCAAACTATCAAAAACCAGCGGTTTCAATGAACACACATTTCTTGGAAGAATCATGCAGGGCTGAAATTTTTGATGTTTTTCTACTCCTCTCATGAGCCCAAACAAGTTTCTAAAAGCATGAGTTTGCAACTACTTTACTTTTGGAGAAAATTCAAAACATTCATTATTCAATAGAGCCCAATAGCAAAAATCAGGTTTTTAATGAACAATCACAGTTCTTGGTAGAATCATGCAGGATTGAAATTTTTGATGGTTTTTTACTCCTCTCAACAGCCCAAACAAGTTTCTAAAAGGATGAGTTTGCAACTACTTTACTTTTGGAGAAAATTCAAAACATTCATTATTCAATAGAGCCCAATAGCAAAAATCAGGTTTTGAATGAAGAATCACATTTCTTGGTAGAATCATGCAGGATTGAAATTTTTGATGGTTTTTTACTCCTCTCAACAGCCCAAACAAGTTTCTAAAAGGATGAGTTTGCAACTACTTTACTTTTGGAGAAAATTCAAAACATTCATTATTCAATAGGGCCCAAACTATCAAAAACCAGCGGTTTCAATGAACACACATTTCTTGGTAGAATCATGCAGGACTGAAATTTTTGATGTTTTTCTACTCCTCTCATGAGCCCAAACAAGTCTCTAAAAGCATGAGTTTGCAACTACTTTAGTTTTGGAGAAAATTCAAAACATTCACTATTCAATAGAGCCCAATAGCAAAAATCAGGTTTTGAATGAAGAATCACATTTCTTGGTAAAATCATGCAGGATTGAAATTTTTGATGGTTTTTTACTCCTCTCAACAGCCCAAACAAGTTTCTAAAAGGATGAGTTTGCAACTACTTTACTTTTGGAGAAAATTCAAAACATTCATTATTCAATAGGGCCCAAACTATCAAAAACCAGCGGTTTCAATGAACACACATTTCTTGGTAGAATCATGCAGGACTGAAATTTTTGATGTTTTTCTACTCCTCTCATGAGCCCAAACAAGTCTCTAAAAGCATGAGTTTGCAACTACTTTACTTTTGGAGAAAATTCAAAACATTCATTATTCAATAGAGCCCAATAGCAAAAATCAGGTTTTGAATGAAGAATCACATTTCTTGGTAGAATCATGCAGGATTGAAATTTTTGATGGTTTTTTACTCCTCTCAACAGCCCAAACAAGTTTCTAAAAGGATGAGTTTGCAACTACTTTACTTTTGGAGAAAATTCAAAACATTCATTATTCAATAGGGCCCAAACTATCAAAAACCAGCGGTTTCAATGAACACACATTTCTTGGTAGAATCATGCAGGACTGAAATTTTTGATGTTTTTCTACTCCTCTCATGAGCCCAAACAAGTCTCTAAAAGCATGAGTTTGCAACTACTTTACTTTTGGAGAAAATTCAAAACATTCACTTTTCAATAGAGCCCAATAGCAAAAATCAGGTTTTGGATGAAGAATCACATTTCTTGGTAGAATCATGCAGGATTGAAATTTTTGATGGTTTTTTACTCCTCTCAACAGCCCAAACAAGTTTGTAAAAGGATGAGTTTGCAACTACTTTACTTTTGGAGAAAATTCAAAACATTCATTATTCAATAGGGCCCAAACTATCAAAAACCAGCGGTTTCAATGAACACACATTTCTTGGTAGAATCATGCAGGACTGAAATTTTTGATGTTTTTCTACTCCTCTCATGAGCCCAAACAAGTCTCTAAAAGCATGAGTTTGCAACTACTTTACTTTTGGAGAAAATTCAAAACATTCATTATTCAATAGAGCCCAATAGCAAAAATCAGGTTTTGAATGAAGAATCACATTTCTTGGTAGAATCATGCAGGATTGAAATTTTTGATGGTTTTTTACTCCTCTCAACAGCCCAAACAAGTTTCTAAAAGGATGAGTTTGCAACTACTTTACTTTTGGAGAAAATTCAAAACATTCATTATTCAATAGGGCCCAAACTATCAAAAACCAGCGGTTTCAATGAACACACATTTCTTGGAAGAATCATGCAGGACTGAAATTTTTGATGTTTTTCTACTCCTCTCATGAGCCCAAACAAGTTTCTAAAAGCATGAGTTTGCAACTACTTTACTTTTGGAGAAAATTCAAAACATTCATTATTCAATAGAGCCCAATAGCAAAAATCAGGTTTTGAATGAAGAATCACAGTTCTTGGTAGAATCATGCAGGATTGAAATTTTTGATGGTTTTTTACTCCTCTCAACAGCCCAAACAAGTTTCTAAAAGGATGAGTTTGCAACTACTTTACTTTTGGAGAAAATTCAAAACATTCATTATTCAATAGAGCCCAATAGCAAAAATCAGGTTTTGAATGAAGAATCACATTTCTTGGTAGAATCATGCAGGATTGAAATTTTTGATGGTTTTTTACTCCTCTCAACAGCCCAAACAAGTTTCTAAAAGGATGAGTTTGCAACTCTTTTACTTTTGGAGAAAATTCAAAACATTCATTATTCAATAGGGCCCAAACTATCAAAAACCAGCGGTTTCAATGAACACACATTTCTTGGTAGAATCATGCAGGACTGAAATTTTTGATGTTTTTCTACTCCTCTCATAAGCCCAAACAAGTCTCTAAAAGCATGAGTTTGCAACTACTTTACTTTTGGAGAAAATTCAAAACATTCATTATTCAATAGAGCCCAATAGCAAAAATCAGGTTTTGAATGAAGAATCACATTTCTTGGTAAAATCATGCAGGATTGAAATTTTTGATGGTTTTTTACTCCTCTCAACAGCCCAAACAAGTTTCTAAAAGGATGAGTTTGCAACTACTTTACTTTTGGAGAAAATTCAAAACATTCATTATTCAATAGAGCCCAATAGCAAAAATCAGGTTTTGAATGAAGAATCACATTTCTTGGTAAAATCATGCAGGATTGAAATTTTTGATGGTTTTTTACTCCTCTCAACAGCCCAAACAAGTTTCTAAAAGGATGAGTTTGCAACTACTTTACTTTTGGAGAAAATTCAAAACATTCATTATTCAATAGAGCCCAATAGCAAAAATCAGGTTTTGAATGAAGAATCACATTTCTTGGTAAAATCATGCAGGATTGAAATTTTTGATGGTTTTTTACTCCTCTCAACAGCCCAAACAAGTTTCTAAAAGCATGAGTTTGCAACTACTTTACTTTTGGAGAAAATTCAAAACATTCATTATTCAATAGGGCCCAAACTATCAAAAACCAGCGGTTTCAATGAACACACATTTCTTGGTAGAATCATGCAGGACTGAAATTTTTGATGTTTTTCTACTCCTCTCATGAGCCCAAACAAGTTTCTAAAAGCATGAGTTTGCAACTACTTTACTTTTGGAGAAAATTCAAAACATTCACTATTCAATAGAGCCCAATAGCAAAAATCAGGTTTTGAATGAAGAATCACATTTCTTGGTAAAATCATGCAGGATTGAAATTTTTGATGGTTTTTTACTCCTCTCAACAGCCCAAACAAGTTTCTAAAAGGATGAGTTTGCAACTACTTTACTTTTGGAGAAAATTCAAAACATTCATTATTCAATAGGGCCCAAACTATCAAAAACCAGCGGTTTGAATGAACACACATTTCTTGGTAGAATCATGCAGGACTGAAATTTTTGATGTTTTTCTACTCCTCTCATGAGCCCAAACAAGTCTCTAAAAGCATGAGTTTGCAACTACTTTACTTTTGGAGAAAATTCAAAACATTCATTATTCAATAGAGCACAATAGCAAAAATCAGGTTTTGAATGAAGAATCACATTTCTTGGTAGAATCATGCAGGATTGAAATTTTTGATGGTTTTTTACTCCTCTCAACAGCCCAAACAAGTTTCTAAAAGGATGAGTTTGCAACTACTTTACTTTTGGAGAAAATTCAAAACATTCATTATTCAATAGGGCCCAAACTATCAAAAACCAGCGGTTTCAATGAACACACATTTCTTGGTAGAATCATGCAGGACTGAAATTTTTGATGTTTTTCTACTCCTCTCATGAGCCCAAACAAGTCTCTAAAAGCATGAGTTTGCAACTACTTTACTTTTGGAGAAAATTCAAAACATTCACTTTTCAATAGAGCCCAATAGCAAAAATCAAGTTTTGAATGAAGAATCACATTTCTTGGTAGAATCATGCAGGATTGAAATTTTTGATGGTTTTTTACTCCTCTCAACAGCCCAAACAAGTTTCTAAAAGGATGAGTTTGCAACTACTTTACTTTTGGAGAAAATTCAAAACATTCATTATTCAATAGGGCCCAAACTATCAAAAACCAGCGGTTTCAATGAACACACATTTCTTGGTAGAATCATGCAGGACTGAAATTTTTGATGTTTTTCTACTCCTCTCATGAGCCCAAACAAGTCTCTAAAAGCATGAGTTTGCAACTACTTTACTTTTGGAGAAAATTCAAAACATTCACTTTTCAATAGAGCCCAATAGCAAAAATCAAGTTTTGAATGAAGAATCACATTTCTTGGTAGAATCATGCAGGATTGAAATTTTTGATGGTTTTTTACTCCTCTCAACAGCCCAAACAAGTTTCTAAAAGGATGAGTTTGCAACTACTTTACTTTTGGAGAAAATTCAAAACATTCATTATTCAATAGGGCCCAAACTATCAAAAACCAGCGGTTTCAATGAACACACATTTCTTGGTAGAATCATGCAGGACTGAAATTTTTGATGTTTTTCTACTCCTCTCATGAGCCCAAACAAGTCTCTAAAAGCATGAGTTTGCAACTACTTTACTTTTGGAGAAAATTCAAAACATTCATTATTCAATAGAGCCCAATAGCAAAAATCAGGTTTTGAATGAAGAATCACATTTCTTGGTAGAATCATGCAGGATTGAAATTTTTGATGGTTTTTTACTCCTCTCAACAGCCCAAACAAGTTTCTAAAAGGATGAGTTTGCAACTACTTTACTTTTGGAGAAAATTCAAAACATTCATTATTCAATAGGACCCAAACTATCAAAAACCAGCGGTTTCAATGAACACACATTTCTTGGAAGAATCATGCAGGGCTGAAATTTTTGATGTTTTTCTACTCCTCTCATGAGCCCAAACAAGTTTCTAAAAGCATGAGTTTGCAACTACTTTACTTTTGGAGAAAATTCAAAACATTCATTATTCAATAGAGCCCAATAGCAAAAATCAGGTTTTGAATGAAGAATCACATTTCTTGGTAGAATCATGCAGGATTGAAATTTTTGATGGTTTTTTACTCCTCTCAACAGCCCAAACAAGTTTCTAAAAGGATGAGTTTGCAACTACTTTACTTTTGGAGAAAATTCAAAACATTCATTATTCAATAGGGCCCAAACTATCAAAAACCAGCGGTTTCAATGAACACACATTTCTTGGTAGAATCATGCAGGACTGAAATTTTTGATGTTTTTCTACTCCTCTCATGAGCCCAAACAAGTCTCTAAAAGCATGAGTTTGCAACTACTTTACTTTTGGAGAAAATTCAAAACATTCATTATTCAATAGAGCCCAATAGCAAAAATCAGGTTTTGAATGAAGAATCACATTTCTTGGTAAAATCATGCAGGATTGAAATTTTTGATGGTTTTTTACTCCTCTCAACAACCCAAACAAGTTTCTAAAAGGATGAGTTTGCAACTACTTTACTTTTGGAGAAAATTCAAAACATTCATTATTCAATAGGGCCCAAACTATCAAAAACCAGCGGTTTCAATGAACACACATTTCTTGGTAGAATCATGCAGGATTGAAATTTTTGATGGTTTTTTACTCCTCTCAACAGCCCAAACAAGTTTCTAAAAGGATGAGTTTGCAACTACTTTACTTTTGGAGAAAATTCAAAACATTCATTATTCAATAGGGCCCAAACTATCAAAAACCAGCGGTTTCAATGAACACACATTTCTTGGTAGAATCATGCAGGACTGAAATTTTTGATGTTTTTCTACTCCTCTCATGAGCCCAAACAAGTTTCTAAAAGCATGAGTTTGCAACTACTTTACTTTTGGAGAAAATTCAAAACATTCACTTTTCAATAGAGCCCAATAGCAAAAATCAGGTTTTGAATGAAGAATCACATTTCTTGGTAGAAGCATGCAGGATTGAAATTTTTGATGGTTTTTTACTCCTCTCAACAGCCCAAACAAGTTTCTAAAAGGATGAGTTTGCAACTACTTTACTTTTGGAGAAAATTCAAAACATTCATTATTCAATAGGGCCCAAACTATCAAAAACCAGCGGTTTCAATGAACACATTTCTTGGTAGAATCATGCAGGACTGAAGTTTTTGATGTTTTTCTACTCCTCTCATGAGCCCAAACAAGTCTCTAAAAGCATGAGTTTGCAACTACTTTACTTTTGGAGAAAATTCAAAACATTCATTATTCAATAGAGCCCAATAGCAAAAATCAGGTTTTGAATGAAGAATCACATTTCTTGGTAGAATCATGCAGGATTGAAATTTTTGATGGTTTTTTACTCCTCTCTACAGCCCAAACAAGTTTCTAAAAGGATGAGTTTGCAACTGCTTTACTTTTGGAGAAAATTCAAAACATTCATTATTCAATAGGGCCCAAACTATCAAAAACCAGCGGTTTGAATGAACACACATTTCATGGTAGAATCATGCAGGACTCAAATTTTTGATGTTTTTCTACTCCTCTCATGAGCCCAAACAAGTTTCTAAAAGCATGAGTTTGCAACTACTTTACTTTTGGAGAAAATTCAAAACATTCATTATTCAATAGAGCCCAATAGCAAAAATCAGGTTTTGAATGAAGAATCACATTTCTTGGTAAAATCATGCAGGATTGAAATTTTTGATGGTTTTTTACTCCTCTCAACAGCCCAAACAAGTTTCTAAAAGGATGAGTTTGCAACTACTTTACTTTTGGAGAAAATTCAAAACATTCATTATTCAATAGGGCCCAAACTATCAAAAACCAGCGGTTTCAATGAACACACATTTCTTGGTAGAATCATGCAGGACTGAAATTTTTGATGTTTTTCTACTCCTCTCATGAGCCCAAACAAGTTTCTAAAAGCATGAGTTTGCAACTACTTTACTTTTGGAGAAAATTCAAAACATTCACTATTCAATAGAGCCCAATAGCAAAAATCAGGTTTTGAATGAAGAATCACATTTCTTGGTAAAATCATGCAGGATTGAAATTTTTGATGGTTTTTTAATCCTCTCAACAGCCCAAACAAGTTTCTAAAAGGATGAGTTTGCAACTACTTTACTTTTGGAGAAAATTCAAAACATTCATTATTCAATAGGGCCCAAACTATCAAAAACCAGCGGTTTCAATGAACACACATTTCTTGGTAGAATCATGCAGGACTGAAATTTTTGATGTTTTTCTACTCCTCTCATGAGCCCAAACAAGTCTCTAAAAGCATGAGTTTGCAACTACTTTACTTTTGGAGAAAATTCAAAACATTCATTATTCAATAGAGCCCAATAGCAAAAATCAGGTTTTGAATGAAGAATCACATTTCTTGGTAGAATCATGCAGGATTGAAATTTTTGATGGTTTTTTACTCCTCTCAACAGCCCAAACAAGTTTCTAAAAGGATGAGTTTGCAACTACTTTACTTTTGGAGAAAATTCAAAACATTCATTATTCAATAGGGCCCAAACTATCAAAAACCAGCGGTTTCAATGAACACACATTTCTTGGAAGAATCATGCAGGACTGAAATTTTTGATGTTTTTCTACTCCTCTCATGAGCCCAAACAAGTTTCTAAAAGCATGAGTTTGCAACTACTTTACTTTTGGAGAAAATTCAAAACATTCATTATTCAATAGAGCCCAATAGCAAAAATCAGGTTTTGAATGAAGAATCACAGTTCTTGGTAGAATCATGCAGGATTGAAATTTTTGATGGTTTTTTACTCCTCTCAACAGCCCAAACAAGTTTCTAAAAGGATGAGTTTGCAACTACTTTACTTTTGTAGAAAATTCAAAACATTCATTATTCAATAGAGCCCAATAGCAAAAATCAGGTTTTGAATGAAGAATCACATTTCTTGGTAGAATCATGCAGGATTGAAATTTTTGATGGTTTTTTACTCCTCTCAACAGCCCAAACAAGTTTCTAAAAGGATGAGTTTGCAACTCTTTTACTTTTGGAGAAAATTCAAAACATTCATTATTCAATAGGGCCCAAACTATCAAAAACCAGCGGTTTCAATGAACACACATTTCTTGGTAGAATCATGCAGGACTGAAATTTTTGATGTTTTTCTACTCATCTCATAAGCCCAAACAAGTCTCTAAAAGCATGAGTTTGCAACTACTTTACCTTTGGAGAAAATTCAAAACATTCATTATTCAATAGAGCCCAATAGCAAAAATCAGGTTTTGAATGAAGAATCACATTTCTTGGTAAAATCATGCAGGATTGAAATTTTTGATGGTTTTTTACTCCTCTCAACAGCCCAAACAAGTTTCTAAAAGGATGAGTTTGCAACTACTTTACTTTTGGAGAAAATTCAAAACATTCATTATTCAATAGAGCCCAATAGCAAAAATCAGGTTTTGAATGAAGAATCACATTTCTTGGTAGAATCATGCAGGATTGAAATTTTTGATGGTTTTTTACTCCTCTCAACAGCCCAAACAAGTTTCTAAAAGGATGAATTGCAACTACTTTACTTTTGGAGAAAATTCAAAACATTCATTATTCAATAGGGCCCAAACTATCAAAAACCAGCGGTTTCAATGAACACA
Source organism: Dendrobates tinctorius (assembly GCF_039654945.1). Lineage (NCBI taxonomy): Eukaryota > Metazoa > Chordata > Amphibia > Anura > Dendrobatidae > Dendrobates > Dendrobates tinctorius. The sequence continues at coordinate 49,505 of NW_027362006.1, read as the reverse complement.
CATTTCTTGGTAGAATCATGCAGGACTGAAATTTTTGATGTTTTTCTACTCCTCTCATGAGCCCAAACAAGTCTCTAAAAGCATGAGTTTGCAACTACTTTACTTTTGGAGAAAATTCAAAACATTCATTATTCAATAGAGCCCAATAGCAAAAATCAGGTTTTGAATGAAGAATCACATTTCTTGGTAAAATCATGCAGGATTGAAATTTTTGATGGTTTTTTACTCCTCTCAACAGCCCAAACAAGTTTCTAAAAGGATGAGTTTGCAACTACTTTACTTTTGGAGAAAATTCAAAACTTTCATTATTCAATAGGGCCCAAACTATCAAAAACCAGCGGTTTCAATGAACACACATTTCTTGGTAGAATCATGCAGGACTCAAATTTTTGATGTTTTTCTACTCCTCTCATGAGCCCAAACAAGTTTCTAAAAGCATGAGTTTGCAACTACTTTACTTTTGGAGAAAATTCAAAACATTCACTATTCAATAGAGCCCAATAGCAAAAATCAGGTTTTGAATGAAGAATCACATTTCTTGGTAAAATCATGCAGGATTGAAATTTTTGATGGTTTTTTACTCCTCTCAACAGCCCAAACAAGTTTCTAAAAGGATGAGTTTGCAACTACTTTACTTTTGGAGAAAATTCAAAACATTCATTATTCAATAGGGCCCAAACTATCAAAAACCATCGGTTTCAATGAACACACATTTCTTGGTAGAATCATGCAGGACTGAAATTTTTGATGTTTTTCTACTCCTCTCATGAGCCCAAACAAGTCTCTAAAAGCATGAGTTTGCAACTACTTTACTTTTGGAGAAAATTCAAAACATTCATTATTCAATAGAGCCCAATAGCAAAAATCAGGTTTTGAATGAAGAATCACATTTCTTGGTAGAATCATGCAGGATTGAAATTTTTGATGGTTTTTTACTCCTCTCAACAGCCCAAACAAGTTTCTAAAAGGATGAGTTTGCAACTACTTTACTTTTGGAGAAAATTCAAAACATTCATTATTCAATAGGGCCCAAACTATCAAAAACCAGCGGTTTCAATGAACACACATTTCTTGGAAGAATCATGCAGGACTGAAATTTTTGATGTTTTTCTACTCCTCTCATGAGCCCAAACAAGTTTCTAAAAGCATGAGTTTGCAACTACTTTACTTTTGGAGAAAATTCAAAACATTCATTATTCAATAGAGCCCAATAGCAAAAATCAGGTTTTGAATGAAGAATCACAGTTCTTGGTAGAATCATGCAGGATTGAAATTTTTGATGGTTTTTTACTCCTCTCAACAGCCCAAACAAGTTTCTAAAAGGATGAGTTTGCAACTACTTTACTTTTGGAGAAAATTCAAAACATTCATTATTCAATAGAGCCCAATAGCAAAAATCAGGTTTTGAATGAAGAATCACATTTCTTGGTAGAATCATGCAGGATTGAAATTTTTGATGGTTTTTTACTCCTCTCAACAGCCCAAACAAGTTTCTAAAAGGATGAGTTTGCAACTCTTTTACTTTTGGAGAAAATTCAAAACATTCATTATTCAATAGGGCCCAAACTATCAAAAACCAGCGGTTTCAATGAACACACATTTCTTGGTAGAATCATGCAGGACTGAAATTTTTGATGTTTTTCTACTCATCTCATAAGCCCAAACAAGTCTCTAAAAGCATTAGTTTGCAACTACTTTACTTTTGGAGAAAATTCAAAACATTCATTATTCAATAGAGCCCAATAGCAAAAATCAGGTTTTGAATGAAGAATCACATTTCTTGGTAAAATCATGCAGGATTGAAATTTTTGATGGTTTTTTACTCCTCTCAACAGCCCAAACAAGTTTCTAAAAGGATGAGTTTGCAACTACTTTACTTTTGGAGAAAATTCAAAACATTCATTATTCAATAGAGCCCAATAGCAAAAATCAGGTTTTGAATGAAGAATCACATTTCTTGGTAGAATCATGCAGGATTGAAATTTTTGATGGTTTTTTACTCCTCTCAACAGCCCAAACAAGTTTCTAAAAGGATGAATTGCAACTACTTTACTTTTGGAGAAAATTCAAAACATTCATTATTCAATAGGGCCCAAACTATCAAAAACCAGCGGTTTCAATGAACACACATTTCTTGGTAGAATCATGCAGGACTGAAATTTTTGATGTTTTTCTACTCCTCTCATGAGCCCAAACAAGTCTCTAAAAGCATGAGTTTGCAACTACTTTACTTTTGGAGAAAATTCAAAACATTCACTTTTCAATAGAGCCCAATAGCAAAAATCAAGTTTTGAATGAAGAATCACATTTCTTGGTAGAATCATGCAGGATTGAAATTTTTGATGGTTTTTTACTCCTCTCAACAGCCCAAACAAGTTTCTAAAAGGATGAGTTTGCAACTACTTTACTTTTGGAGAAAATTCAAAACATTCATTATTCAATAGGGCCCAAACTATCAAAAACCAGCGGTTTCAATGAACACACATTTCTTGGTAGAATCATGCAGGACTGAAATTTTTGATGTTTTTCTACTCCTCTCATGAGCCCAAACAAGTCTCTAAAAGCATGAGTTTGCAACTACTTTACTTTTGGAGAAAATTCAAAACATTCATTATTCAATAGAGCCCAATAGCAAAAATCAGGTTTTGAATGAAGAATCACATTTCTTGGTAGAATCATGCAGGATTGAAATTTTTGATGGTTTTTTACTCCTCTCAACAGCCCAAACAAGTTTCTAAAAGGATGAGTTTGCAACTACTTTACTTTTGGAGAAAATTCAAAACATTCATTATTCAATAGGGCCCAAACTATCAAAAACCAGCGGTTTCAATGAACACACATTTCTTGGTAGAATCATGCAGGACTGAAATTTTTGATGTTTTTCTACTCCTCTCATGAGCCCAAACAAGTCTCTAAAAGCATGAGTTTGCAACTACTTTACTTTTGGAGAAAATTCAAAACATTCATTATTCAATAGAGCCCAATAGCAAAAATCAGGTTTTGAATGAAGAATCACATTTCTTGGTAGAATCATGCAGGATTGAAATTTTTGATGGTTTTTTACTCCTCTCAACAGCCCAAACAAGTTTCTAAAAGGATGAGTTTGCAACTACTTTACTTTTGGAGAAAATTCAAAACATTCATTATTCAATAGGGCCCAAACTATCAAAAACCAGCGGTTTCAATGAACACACATTTCTTGGAAGAATCATGCAGGACTGAAATTTTTGATGTTTTTCTACTCCTCTCATGAGCCCAAACAAGTTTCTAAAAGCATGAGTTTGCAACTACTTTACTTTTGGAGAAAATTCAAAACATTCATTATTCAATAGAGCCCAATAGCAAAAATCAGGTTTTGAATGAAGAATCACAGTTCTTGGTAGAATCATGCAGGATTGAAATTTTTGATGGTTTTTTACTCCTCTCAACAGCCCAAACAAGTTTCTAAAAGGATGAGTTTGCAACTACTTTACTTTTGGAGAAAATTCAAAACATTCATTATTCAATAGAGCCCAATAGCAAAAATCAGGTTTTGAATGAAGAATCACATTTCTTGGTAGAATCATGCAGGATTGAAATTTTTGATGGTTTTTTACTCCTCTCAACAGCCCAAACAAGTTTCTAAAAGGATGAGTTTGCAACTCTTTTACTTTTGGAGAAAATTCAAAACATTCATTATTCAATAGGGCCCAAACTATCAAAAACCAGCGGTTTCAATGAACACACATTTCTTGGTAGAATCATGCAGGACTGAAATTTTTGATGTTTTTCTACTCATCTCATAAGCCCAAACAAGTCTCTAAAAGCATTAGTTTGCAACTACTTTACTTTTGGAGAAAATTCAAAACATTCATTATTCAATAGAGCCCAATAGCAAAAATCAGGTTTTGAATGAAGAATCACATTTCTTGGTAAAATCATGCAGGATTGAAATTTTTGATGGTTTTTTACTCCTCTCAACAGCCCAAACAAGTTTCTAAAAGGATGAGTTTGCAACTACTTTACTTTTGGAGAAAATTCAAAACATTCATTATTCAATAGAGCCCAATAGCAAAAATCAGGTTTTGAATGAAGAATCACATTTCTTGGTAGAATCATGCAGGATTGAAATTTTTGATGGTTTTTTACTCCTCTCAACAGCCCAAACAAGTTTCTAAAAGGATGAATTGCAACTACTTTACTTTTGGAGAAAATTCAAAACATTCATTATTCAATAGGGCCCAAACTATCAAAAACCAGCGGTTTCAATGAACACACATTTCTTGGTAGAATCATGCAGGACTGAAATTTTTGATGTTTTTCTACTCCTCTCATGAGCCCAAACAAGTCTCTAAAAGCATGAGTTTGCAACTACTTTACTTTTGGAGAAAATTCAAAACATTCACTTTTCAATAGAGCCCAATAGCAAAAATCAAGTTTTGAATGAAGAATCACATTTCTTGGTAGAATCATGCAGGATTGAAATTTTTGATGGTTTTTTACTCCTCTCAACAGCCCAAACAAGTTTCTAAAAGGATGAGTTTGCAACTACTTTACTTTTGGAGAAAATTCAAAACATTCATTATTCAATAGGGCCCAAACTATCAAAAACCAGCGGTTTCAATGAACACACATTTCTTGGTAGAATCATGCAGGACTGAAATTTTTGATGTTTTTCTACTCCTCTCATGAGCCCAAACAAGTCTCTAAAAGCATGAGTTTGCAACTACTTTACTTTTGGAGAAAATTCAAAACATTCATTATTCAATAGAGCCCAATAGCAAAAATCAGGTTTTGAATGAAGAATCACATTTCTTGGTAGAATCATGCAGGATTGAAATTTTTGATGGTTTTTTACTCCTCTCAACAGCCCAAACAAGTTTCTAAAAGGATGAGTTTGCAACTACTTTACTTTTGGAGAAAATTCAAAACATTCATTATTCAATAGGGCCCAAACTATCAAAAACCAGCGGTTTCAATGAACACACATTTCTTGGTAGAATCATGCAGGACTGAAATTTTTGATGTTTTTCTACTCCTCTCATGAGCCCAAACAAGTCTCTAAAAGCATGAGTTTGCAACTACTTTACTTTTGGAGAAAATTCAAAACATTCATTATTCAATAGAGCCCAATAGCAAAAATCAGGTTTTGAATGAAGAATCACAGTTCTTGGTAGAATCATGCAGGATTGAAATTTTTGATGGTTTTTTACTCCTCTCAACAGCCCAAACAAGTTTCTAAAAGGATGAGTTTGCAACTACTTTACTTTTGGAGAAAATTCAAAACATTCATTATTCAATAGGACCCAAACTATCAAAAACCAGCGGTTTCAATGAACACACATTTCTTGGAAGAATCATGCAGGGCTGAAATTTTTGATGTTTTTCTACTCCTCTCATGAGCCCAAACAAGTTTCTAAAAGCATGAGTTTGCAACTACTTTACTTTTGGAGAAAATTCAAAACATTCATTATTCAATAGAGCCCAATAGCAAAAATCAGGTTTTGAATGAAGAATCACATTTCTTGGTAGAATCATGCAGGATTGAAATTTTTGATGGTTTTTTACTCCTCTCAACAGCCCAAACAAGTTTCTAAAAGGATGAGTTTGCAACTACTTTACTTTTGGAGAAAATTCAAAACATTCATTATTCAATAGGGCCCAAACTATCAAAAACCAGCGGTTTCAATGAACACACATTTCTTGGTAGAATCATGCAGGACTGAAATTTTTGATGTTTTTCTACTCCTCTCATGAGCCCAAACAAGTCTCTAAAAGCATGAGTTTGCAACTACTTTACTTTTGGAGAAAATTCAAAACATTCATTATTCAATAGAGCCCAATAGCAAAAATCAGGTTTTGAATGAAGAATCACATTTCTTGGTAGAATCATGCAGGATTGAAATTTTTGATGGTTTTTTACTCCTCTCAACAGCCCAAACAAGTTTCTAAAAGGATGAGTTTGCAACTACTTTACTTTTGGAGAAAATTCAAAACATTCATTATTCAATAGGGCCCAAACTATCAAAAACCAGCGGTTTCAATGAACACACATTTCTTGGAAGAATCATGCAGGACTGAAATTTTTGATGTTTTTCTACTCCTCTCATGAGCCCAAACAAGTTTCTAAAAGCATGAGTTTGCAACTACTTTACTTTTGGAGAAAATTCAAAACATTCATTATTCAATAGAGCCCAATAGCAAAAATCAGGTTTTGAATGAAGAATCACAGTTCTTGGTAGAATCATGCAGGATTGAAATTTTTGATGGTTTTTTACTCCTCTCAACAGCCCAAACAAGTTTCTAAAAGGATGAGTTTGCAACTACTTTACTTTTGGAGAAAATTCAAAACATTCATTATTCAATAGAGCCCAATAGCAAAAATCAGGTTTTGAATGAAGAATCACATTTCTTGGTAGAATCATGCAGGATTGAAATTTTTGATGGTTTTTTACTCCTCTCAACAGCCCAAACAAGTTTCTAAAAGGATGAGTTTGCAACTCTTTTACTTTTGGAGAAAATTCAAAACATTCATTATTCAATAGGGCCCAAACTATCAAAAACCAGCGGTTTCAATGAACACACATTTCTTGGTAGAATCATGCAGGACTGAAATTTTTGATGTTTTTCTACTCATCTCATAAGCCCAAACAAGTCTCTAAAAGCATGAGTTTGCAACTACTTTACCTTTGGAGAAAATTCAAAACATTCATTATTCAATAGAGCCCAATAGCAAAAATCAGGTTTTGAATGAAGAATCACATTTCTTGGTAAAATCATGCAGGATTGAAATTTTTGATGGTTTTTTACTCCTCTCAACAGCCCAAACAAGTTTCTAAAAGGATGAGTTTGCAACTACTTTACTTTTGGAGAAAATTCAAAACATTCATTATTCAATAGAGCCCAATAGCAAAAATCAGGTTTTGAATGAAGAATCACATTTCTTGGTAGAATCATGCAGGATTGAAATTTTTGATGGTTTTTTACTCCTCTCAACAGCCCAAACAAGTTTCTAAAAGGATGAATTGCAACTACTTTACTTTTGGAGAAAATTCAAAACATTCATTATTCAATAGGGCCCAAACTATCAAAAACCAGCGGTTTCAATGAACACACATTTCTTGGTAGAATCATGCAGGACTGAAATTTTTGATGTTTTTCTACTCCTCTCATGAGCCCAAACAAGTCTCTAAAAGCATGAGTTTGCAACTACTTTACTTTTGGAGAAAATTCAAAACATTCATTATTCAATAGAGCCCAATAGCAAAAATCAGGTTTTGAATGAAGAATCACATTTCTTGGTAAAATCATGCAGGATTGAAATTTTTGATGGTTTTTTACTCCTCTCAACAGCCCAAACAAGTTTCTAAAAGGATGAGTTTGCAACTACTTTACTTTTGGAGAAAATTCAAAACTTTCATTATTCAATAGGGCCCAAACTATCAAAAACCAGCGGTTTCAATGAACACACATTTCTTGGTAGAATCATGCAGGACTCAAATTTTTGATGTTTTTCTACTCCTCTCATGAGCCCAAACAAGTTTCTAAAAGCATGAGTTTGCAACTACTTTACTTTTGGAGAAAATTCAAAACATTCACTATTCAATAGAGCCCAATAGCAAAAATCAGGTTTTGAATGAAGAATCACATTTCTTGGTAAAATCATGCAGGATTGAAATTTTTGATGGTTTTTTACTCCTCTCAACAGCCCAAACAAGTTTCTAAAAGGATGAGTTTGCAACTACTTTACTTTTGGAGAAAATTCAAAACATTCATTATTCAATAGGGCCCAAACTATCAAAAACCAGCGGTTTCAATGAACACACATTTCTTGGTAGAATCATGCAGGACTGAAATTTTTGATGTTTTTCTACTCCTCTCATGAGCCCAAACAAGTCTCTAAAAGCATGAGTTTGCAACTACTTTACTTTTGGAGAAAATTCAAAACATTCATTATTCAATAGAGCCCAATAGCAAAAATCAGGTTTTGAATGAAGAATCACATTTCTTGGTAGAATCATGCAGGATTGAAATTTTTGATGGTTTTTTACTCCTCTCAACAGCCCAAACAAGTTTCTAAAAGGATGAGTTTGCAACTACTTTACTTTTGGAGAAAATTCAAAACATTCATTATTCAATAGGGCCCAAACTATCAAAAACCAGCGGTTTCAATGAACACACATTTCTTGGAAGAATCATGCAGGACTGAAATTTTTGATGTTTTTCTACTCCTCTCATGAGCCCAAACAAGTTTCTAAAAGCATGAGTTTGCAACTACTTTACTTTTGGAGAAAATTCAAAACATTCATTATTCAATAGAGCCCAATAGCAAAAATCAGGTTTTGAATGAAGAATCACAGTTCTTGGTAGAATCATGCAGGATTGAAATTTTTGATGGTTTTTTACTCCTCTCAACAGCCCAAACAAGTTTCTAAAAGGATGAGTTTGCAACTACTTTACTTTTGGAGAAAATTCAAAACATTCATTATTCAATAGAGCCCAATAGCAAAAATCAGGTTTTGAATGAAGAATCACATTTCTTGGTAGAATCATGCAGGATTGAAATTTTTGATGGTTTTTTACTCCTCTCAACAGCCCAAACAAGTTTCTAAAAGGATGAGTTTGCAACTCTTTTACTTTTGGAGAAAATTCAAAACATTCATTATTCAATAGGGCCCAAACTATCAAAAACCAGCGGTTTCAATGAACACACATTTCTTGGTAGAATCATGCAGGACTGAAATTTTTGATGTTTTTCTACTCATCTCATAAGCCCAAACAAGTCTCTAAAAGCATGAGTTTGCAACTACTTTACTTTTGGAGAAAATTCAAAACATTCATTATTCAATAGAGCCCAATAGCAAAAATCAGGTTTTGAATGAAGAATCACATTTCTTGGTAAAATCATGCAGGATTGAAATTTTTGATGGTTTTTTACTCCTCTCAACAGCCCAAACAAGTTTCTAAAAGGATGAGTTTGCAACTACTTTACTTTTGGAGAAAATTCAAAACATTCATTATTCAATAGAGCCCAATAGCAAAAATCAGGTTTTGAATGAAGAATCACATTTCTTGGTAGAATCATGCAGGATTGAAATTTTTGATGGTTTTTTACTCCTCTCAACAGCCCAAACAAGTTTCTAATAGGATGAATTGCAACTACTTTACTTTTGGAGAAAATTCAAAACATTCATTATTCAATAGGGCCCAAACTATCAAAAACCAGCGGTTTCAATGAACACACATTTCTTGGTAGAATCATGCAGGACTGAAATTTTTGATGTTTTTCTACTCCTCTCATGAGCCCAAACAAGTCTCTAAAAGCATGAGTTTGCAACTACTTTACTTTTGGAGAAAATTCAAAACATTCATTATTCAATAGAGCCCAATAGCAAAAATCAGGTTTTGAATGAAGAATCACATTTCTTGGTAAAATCATGCAGGATTGAAATTTTTGATGGTTTTTTACTCCTCTCAACAGCCCAAACAAGTTTCTAAAAGGATGAGTTTGCAACTACTTTACTTTTGGAGAAAATTCAAAACTTTCATTATTCAATAGGGCCCAAACTATCAAAAACCAGCGGTTTCAATGAACACACATTTCTTGGTAGAATCATGCAGGACTGAAATTTTTGATGTTTTTCTACTCCTCTCATGAGCCCAAACAAGTTTCTAAAAGCATGAGTTTGCAACTACTTTACTTTTGGAGAAAATTCAAAACATTCACTATTCAATAGAGCCCAATAGCAAAAATCAGGTTTTGAATGAAGAATCACATTTCTTGGTAAAATCATGCAGGATTGAAATTTTTGATGGTTTTTTACTCCTCTCAACAGCCCAAACAAGTTTCTAAAAGGATGAGTTTGCAACTACTTTACTTTTGGAGAAAATTCAAAACATTCATTATTCAATAGGGCCCAAACTATCAAAAACCAGCGGTTTCAATGAACACACATTTCTTGGTAGAATCATGCAGGACTGAAATTTTTGATGTTTTTCTACTCCTCTCATGAGCCCAAACAAGTCTCTAAAAGCATGAGTTTGCAACTACTTTACTTTTGGAGAAAATTCAAAACATTCATTATTCAATAGAGCCCAATAGCAAAAATCAGGTTTTGAATGAAGAATCACATTTCTTGGTAGAATCATGCAGGATTGAAATTTTTGATGGTTTTTTACTCCTCTCAACAGCCCAAACAAGTTTCTAAACGGATGAGTTTGCAACTACTTTACTTTTGGAGAAAATTCAAAACATTCATTATTCAATAGGGCCCAAACTATCAAAAACCAGCGGTTTCAATGAACACACATTTCTTGGAAGAATCATGCAGGACTGAAATTTTTGATGTTTTTCTACTCCTCTCATGAGCCCAAACAAGTTTCTAAAAGCATGAGTTTGCAACTACTTTACTTTTGGAGAAAATTCAAAACATTCATTATTCAATAGAGCCCAATAGCAAAAATCAGGTTTTGAATGAAGAATCACAGTTCTTGGTAGAATCATGCAGGATTGAAATTTTTGATGGTTTTTTACTCCTCTCAACAGCCCAAACAAGTTTCTAAAAGGATGAGTTTGCAACTACTTTACTTTTGGAGAAAATTCAAAACATTCATTATTCAATAGAGCCCAATAGCAAAAATCAGGTTTTGAATGAAGAATCACATTTCTTGGTAGAATCATGCAGGATTGAAATTTTTGATGGTTTTTTACTCCTCTCAACAGCCCAAACAAGTTTCTAAAAGGATGAGTTTGCAACTCTTTTACTTTTGGAGAAAATTCAAAACATTCATTATTCAATAGGGCCCAAACTATCAAAAACCAGCGGTTTCAATGAACACACATTTCTTGGTAGAATCATGCAGGACTGAAATTTTTGATGTTTTTCTACTCCTCTCATAAGCCCAAACAAGTCTCTAAAAGCATGAGTTTGCAACTACTTTACTTTTGGAGAAAATTCAAAACATTCATTATTCAATAGAGCCCAATAGCAAAAATCAGGTTTTGAATGAAGAATCACATTTCTTGGTAAAATCATGCAGGATTGAAATTTTTGATGGTTTTTTACTCCTCTCAACAGCCCAAACAAGTTTCTAAAAGGATGAGTTTGCAACTACTTTACTTTTGGAGAAAATTCAAAACATTCATTATTCAATAGGGCCCAAACTATCAAAAACCAGCGGTTTCAATGAACACACATTTCTTGGTAGAATCATGCAGGACTGAAATTTTTGATGTTTTTCTACTCCTCTCATGAGCCCAAACAAGTCTCTAAAAGCATGAGTTTGCAACTACTTTACTTTTGGAGAAAATTCAAAACATTCATTATTCAATAGAGCCCAATAGCAAAAATCAGGTTTTGAATGAAGAATCACATTTCTTGGTAGAATCATGCAGGATTGAAATTTTTGATGGTTTTTTACTCCTCTCAACAGCCCAAACAAGTTTCTAAAAGGATGAGTTTGCAACTACTTTACTTTTGGAGAAAATTCAAAACATTCATTATTCAATAGGGCCCAAACTATCAAAAACCAGCGGTTTGAATGAACACACATTTCTTGGTAGAATCATGCAGGACTGAAATTTTTGATGTTTTTCTACTCCTCTCATGAGCCCAAACAAGTCTCTAAAAGCATGAGTTTGCAACTACTTTACTTTTGGAGAAAATTCAAAACATTCATTATTCAATAGAGCCCAATAGCAAAAATCAGGTTTTGAATGAAGAATCACATTTCTTGGTAGAAGCATGCAGGATTGAAATTTTTGATGGTTTTTTACTCCTCTCAACAGCCCAAACAAGTTTCTAAAAGGATGAGTTTGCAACTACTTTACTTTTGGAGAAAATTCAAAACATTCATTATTCAATAGGGCCCAAACTATCAAAAACCAGCGGTTTCAATGAACACACATTTCTTGGTAGAATCATGCAGGACTGAAGTTTTTGATGTTTTTCTACTCCTCTCATGAGCCCAAACAAGTCTCTAAAAGCATGAGTTTGCAACTACTTTACTTTTGGAGAAAATTCAAAACATTCATTATTCAATAGAGCCCAATAGCAAAAATCAGGTTTTGAATGAAGAATCACATTTCTTGGTAGAATGATGCAGGATTGAAATTTTTGATGGTTTTTTACTCCTCTCTACAGCCCAAACAAGTTTCTAAAAGGATGAGTTTGCAACTGCTTTACTTTTGGAGAAAATTCAAAACATTCATTATTCAATAGGGCCCAAACTATCAAAAACCAGCGGTTTGAATGAACACACATTTCTTGGTAGAATCATGCAGGACTCAAATTTTTGATGTTTTTCTACTCCTCTCATGAGCCCAAACAAGTCTCTAAAAGCATGAGTTTGCAACTACTTTACTTTTGGAGAAAATTCAAAACATTCATTATTCAATAGAGCCCAATAGCAAAAATCAGGTTTTGAATGAAGAATCACATTTCTTGGTAGAATCATGCAGGATTGAAATTTTTGATGATTTTTTACTTCTCTCAACAGCCCAAACAAGTTTCTAAAAGGATGAGTTTGCAACTACTTTACTTTTGGAGAAAATTCAAAACATTCATTATTCAATAGGGCCCAAACTATCAAAAACCAGCGGTTTCAATGAACACACATTTCTTGGTAGAATCATGCAGGACTGAAATTTTTGATGTTTTTCTACTCCTCTCATGAGCCCAAACAAGTCTCTAAAAGCATGAGTTTGCAACTACTTTACTTTTGGAGAAAATTCAAAACATTCATTATTCAATAGAGCCCAATAGCAAAAATCAGGTTTTGAATGAAGAATCACATTTCTTGGTAGAATCATGCAGGATTGAAATTTTTGATGGTTTTTTACTCCTCTCAACAGCCCAAACAAGTTTCTAAAAGGATGAGTTTGCAACTACTTTACTTTTGGAGAAAATTCAAAACATTCATTATTCAATAGGGCCCAAACTATCAAAAACCAGCGGTTTCAATGAACACACATTTCTTGGAAGAATCATGCAGGACTGAAATTTTTGATGTTTTTCTACTCCTCTCATGAGCCCAAACAAGTCTCTAAAAGCAAGAGTTTGCAACTACTTTACTTTTGGAGAAAATTCAAAACATTCATTATTCAATAGAGCCCAATAGCAAAAATCAGGTTTTGAATGAAGAATCACATTTCTTGGTAGAATCATGCAGGATTGAAATTTTTGATGGTTTTTTACTCCTCTCAACAGCCCAAACAAGTTTCTAAAAGGATGAGTTTGCAACTACTTTACTTTTGGAGAAAATTCAAAACATTCATTATTCAATAGGGCCCAAACTATCAAAAACCAGCGGTTTCAATGAACACACATTTCTTGGAAGAATCATGCAGGACTGAAATTTTTGATGTTTTTCTACTCCTCTCATGAGCCCAAACAAGTCTCTAAAAGCATGAGTTTGCAACTACTTTAATTTTGGAGAAAATTCAAAACATTCATTATTCAATAGAGCCCAATAGCAAAAATCAGGTTTTGAATGAAGAATCACATTTCTTGGTAGAATCATGCAGGATTGAAATTTTTGATGGTTTTTTACTCCTCTCAACAGCCCAAACAAGTTTCTAAAAGGATGAGTTTGCAACTACTTTACTTTCGGAGAAAATTCAAAACATTCATTATTCAATAGGGCCCAAACTATCAAAAACCAGCGGTTTCAATGAACACACATTTCTTGGTAGAATCATGCAGGACTGAAATTTTTGATGTTTTTCTACTCCTCTCATGAGCCCAAACAAGTCTCTAAAAGCATGAGTTTGCAACTACTTTACTTTTGGAGAAAATTCAAAACATTCATTATTCAATAGAGCCCAATAGCAAAAATCAGGTTTTGAATGAAGAATCACATTTCTTGGTAGAATCATGCAGGATTGAAATTTTTGATGGTTTTTTACTCCTCTCAACAGCCCAAACAAGTTTCTAAAAGGATGAGTTTGCAACTGCTTTACTTTTGGAGAAAATTCAAAACATTCATTATTCAATAGGGCCCAAACTATCAAAAACCAGCGGTTTCAATGAACACACATTTCTTGGTAGAATCATGCAGGACTGAAATTTTTGATGTTTTTCTACTCCTCTCATGAGCCCAAACAAGTCTCTAAAAGCATGAGTTTGCAACTACTTTACTTTTGGAGAAAATTCAAAACATTCATTATTCAATAGAGCCCAATAGCAAAAATCAGGTTTTGAATGAAGAATCACATTTCTTGGTAGAATCATGCAGGATTGAAATTTTTGATGGTTTTTTACTCCTCTCTACAGCCCAAACAAGTTTCTAAAAGGATGAGTTTGCAACTGCTTTACTTTTGGAGAAAATTCAAAACATTCATTATTCAATAGGGCACAAACTATCAAAAACCAACGGTTTGAATGAACACACATTTCTTGGTAGAATCATGCAGGACTCAAATTTTTGATGTTTTTCTACTCCTCTCATGAGCCCAAACAAGTTTCTAAAAGCATGAGTTTGCAACTACTTTACTTTTGGAGAAAATTCAAAACATTCATTATTCAATAGAGCCCAATAGCAAAATTCAGGTTTTGAATGAAGAATCACATTTCTTGGTAGAATCATGCAGGATTGAAATTTTTGATGGTTTTTTACTCCTCTCAACAGCCCAAACAAGTTTCTAAAAGGATGAGTTTGCAACTACTTTACTTTTGGAGAAAATTCAAAACATTCATTATTCAATAGGGCCCAAACTATCAAAAACCAGCGGTTTCAATGAACACACATTTCTTGGTAGAATCATGCAGGACTGAAATTTTTGATGTTTTTCTACTCCTCTCATGAGCCCAAACAAGTCTCTAAAAGCATGAGTTTGCAACTACTTTACTTTTGGAGAAAATTCAAAACATTCATTATTCAATAGAGCCCAATAGCAAAAATCAGGTTTTGAATGAAGAATCACAGTTCTTGGTAGAATCATGCAGGATTGAAATTTTTGATGGTTTTTTACTCCTCTCAACAGCCCAAACAAGTTTCTAAAAGGATGAGTTTGCAACTACTTTACTTTTGGAGAAAATTCAAAACATTCATTATTCAATAGGGCCCAAACTATCAAAAACCAGCGGTTTCAATGAACACACATTTCTTGGAAGAATCATGCAGGGCTGAAATTTTTGATGTTTTTCTACTCCTCTCATGAGCCCAAACAAGTTTCTAAAAGCATGAGTTTGCAACTACTTTACGTTTGGAGAAAATTCAAAACATTCATTATTCAATAGAGCCCAATAGCAAAAATCAGGTTTTTAATGAACAATCACAGTTCTTGGTAGAATCATGCAGGATTGAAATTTTTGATGGTTTTTTACTCCTCTCAACAGCCCAAACAAGTTTCTAAAAGGATGAGTTTGCAACTACTTTACTTTTGGAGAAAATTCAAAACATTCATTATTCAATAGAGCCCAATAGCAAAAATCAGGTTTTGAATGAAGAATCACATTTCTTGGTAGAATCATGCAGGATTGAAATTTTTGATGGTTTTTTACTCCTCTCAACAGCCCAAACAAGTTTCTAAAAGGATGAGTTTGCAACTACTTTACTTTTGGAGAAAATTCAAAACATTCATTATTCAATAGGGCCCAAACTATCAAAAACCAGCGGTTTCAATGAACACACATTTCTTGGTAGAATCATGCAGGACTGAAATTTTTGATGTTTTTCTACTCCTCTCATGAGCCCAAACAAGTCTCTAAAAGCATGAGTTTGCAACTACTTTACTTTTGGAGAAAATTCAAAACATTCACTATTCAATAGAGCCCAATAGCAAAAATCAGGTTTTGAATGAAGAATCACATTTCTTGGTAAAATCATGCAGGATTGAAATTTTTGATGGTTTTTTACTCCTCTCAACAGCCCAAACAAGTTTCTAAAAGGATGAGTTTGCAACTACTTTACTTTTGGAGAAAATTCAAAACATTCATTATTCAATAGGGCCAAAACTATCAAAAACCAGCGGTTTCAATGAACACACATTTCTTGGTAGAATCATGCAGGACTGAAATTTTTGATGTTTTTCTACTCCTCTCATGAGCCCAAACAAGTCTCTAAAAGCATGAGTTTGCAACTACTTTACTTTTGGAGAAAATTCAAAACATTCATTATTCAATAGAGCCCAATAGCAAAAATCAGGTTTTGAATGAAGAATCACATTTCTTGGTAGAATCATGCAGGATTGAAATTTTTGATGGTTTTTTACTCCTCTCAACAGCCCAAACAAGTTTCTAAAAGGATGAGTTTGCAACTACTTTACTTTTGGAGAAAATTCAAAACATTCATTATTCAATAGGGCCCAAACTATCAAAAACCAGCGGTTTCAATGAACACACATTTCTTGGTAGAATCATGCAGGACTGAAATTTTTGATGTTTTTCTACTCCTCTCATGAGCCCAAACAAGTCTCTAAAAGCATGAGTTTGCAACTACTTTACTTTTGGAGAAAATTCAAAACATTCATTATTCAATAGAGCCCAATAGCAAAAATCAGGTTTTGAATGAAGAATCACATTTCTTGGTAGAATCATGCAGGATTGAAATTTTTGATGGTTTTTTACTCCTCTCAACAGCCCAAACAAGTTTCTAAAAGGATGAGTTTGCAACTACTTTACTTTTGGAGAAAATTCAAAACATTCATTATTCAATAGGGCCCAAACTATCAAAAACCAGCGGTTTCAATGAACACACATTTCTTGGTAGAATCATGCAGGACTGAAATTTTTGATGTTTTTCTACTCCTCTCATGAGCCCAAACAAGTCTCTAAAAGCATGAGTTTGCAACTACTTTACTTTTGGAGAAAATTCAAAACATTCATTATTCAATAGAGCCCAATAGCAAAAATCAGGTTTTGAATGAAGAATCACATTTCTTGGTAGAATCATGCAGGATTGAAATTTTTGATGGTTTTTTACTCCTCTCAACAGCCCAAACAAGTTTCTAAAAGGATGAGTTTGCAACTACTTTACTTTTGGAGAAAATTCAAAACATTCATTATTCAATAGGGCCCAAACTATCAAAAACCAGCGGTTTCAATGAACACACATTTCTTGGAAGAATCATGCAGGACTGAAATTTTTGATGTTTTTCTACTCCTCTCATGAGCCCAAACAAGTTTCTAAAAGCATGAGTTTGCAACTACTTTACTTTTGGAGAAAATTCAAAACATTCATTATTCAATAGAGCCCAATAGCAAAAATCAGGTTTTGAATGAAGAATCACAGTTCTTGGTAGAATCATGCAGGATTGAAATTTTTGATGGTTTTTTACTCCTCTCAACAGCCCAAACAAGTTTCTAAAAGGATGAGTTTGCAACTACTTTACTTTTGGAGAAAATTCAAAACATTCATTATTCAATAGGGCTCAAACTATCAAAAACCAGCGGTTTCAATGAACACACATTTCTTGGAAGAATCATGCAGGGCTGAAATTTTTGATGTTTTTCTACTCCTCTCATGAGCCCAAACAAGTTTCTAAAAGCATGAGTTTGCAACTACTTTACTTTTGGAGAAAATTCAAAACATTCATTATTCAATAGAGCCCAATAGCAAAAATCAGGTTTTTAATGAACAATCACAGTTCTTGGTAGAATCATGCAGGATTGAAATTTTTGATGGTTTTTTACTCCTCTCAACAGCCCAAACAAGTTTCTAAAAGGATGAGTTTGCAACTACTTTACTTTTGGAGAAAATTCAAAACATTCATTATTCAATAGAGCCCAATAGCAAAAATCAGGTTTTGAATGAAGAATCACATTTCTTGGTAGAATCATGCAGGATTGAAATTTTTGATGGTTTTTTACTCCTCTCAACAGCCCAAACAAGTTTCTAAAAGGATGAGTTTGCAACTACTTTACTTTTGGAGAAAATTCAAAACATTCATTATTCAATAGGGCCCAAACTATCAAAAACCAGCGGTTTCAATGAACACACATTTCTTGGTAGAATCATGCAGGACTGAAATTTTTGATGTTTTTCTACTCCTCTCATGAGCCCAAACAAGTCTCTAAAAGCATGAGTTTGCAACTACTTTACTTTTGGAGAAAATTCAAAACATTCACTATTCAATAGAGCCCAATAGCAAAAATCAGGTTTTGAATGAAGAATCACATTTCTTGGTAAAATCATGCAGGATTGAAATTTTTGATGGTTTTTTACTCCTCTCAACAGCCCAAACAAGTTTCTAAAAGGATGAGTTTGCAACTACTTTACTTTTGGAGAAAATTCAAAACATTCATTATTCAATAGGGCCCAAACTATCAAAAACCAGCGGTTTCAATGAACACACATTTCTTGGTAGAATCATGCAGGACTGAAATTTTTGATGTTTTTCTACTCCTCTCATGAGCCCAAACAAGTCTCTAAAAGCATGAGTTTGCAACTACTTTACTTTTGGAGAAAATTCAAAACATTCATTATTCAATAGAGCCCAATAGCAAAAATCAGGTTTTGAATGAAGAATCACATTTCTTGGTAGAATCATGCAGGATTGAAATTTTTGATGGTTTTTTACTCCTCTCAACAGCCCAAACAAGTTTCTAAAAGGATGAGTTTGCAACTACTTTACTTTTGGAGAAAATTCAAAACATTCATTATTCAATAGGGCCCAAACTATCAAAAACCAGCGGTTTCAATGAACACACATTTCTTGGTAGAATCATGCAGGACTGAAATTTTTGATGTTTTTCTACTCCTCTCATGAGCCCAAACAAGTCTCTAAAAGCATGAGTTTGCAACTACTTTACTTTTGGAGAAAATTCAAAACATTCACTTTTCAATAGAGCCCAATAGCAAAAATCAGGTTTTGAATGAAGAATCACATTTCTTGGTAGAATCATGCAGGATTGAAATTTTTGATGGTTTTTTACTCCTCTCAACAGCCCAAACAAGTTTGTAAAAGGATGAGTTTGCAACTACTTTACTTTTGGAGAAAATTCAAAACATTCATTATTCAATAGGGAACAAACTATCAAAAACCAGCGGTTTGAATGAACACACATTTCTTGGTAGAATCATGCAGGACTGAAATTTTTGATGTTTTTCTACTCCTCTCATGAGCCCAAACAAGTCTCTAAAAGCATGAGTTTGCAACTACTTTACTTTTGGAGAAAATTCAAAACATTCATTATTCAATAGAGCCCAATAGCAAAAATCAGGTTTTGAATGAAGAATCACATTTCTTGGTAGAAGCATGCAGGATTGAAATTTTTGATGGTTTTTTACTCCTCTCAACAGCCCAAACAAGTTTCTAAAAGGATGAGTTTGCAACTACTTTACTTTTGGAGAAAATTCAAAACATTCATTATTCAATAGGGCCCAAACTATCAAAAACCAGCGGTTTCAATGAACACACATTTCTTGGTAGAATCATGCAGGACTGAAGTTTTTGATGTTTTTCTACTCCTCTCATGAGCCCAAACAAGTCTCTAAAAGCATGAGTTTGCAACTACTTTACTTTTGGAGAAAATTCAAAACATTCATTATTCAATAGAGCCCAATAGCAAAAATCAGGTTTTGAATGAAGAATCACATTTCTTGGTAGAATCATGCAGGATTGAAATTTTTGATGGTTTTTTACTCCTCTCTACAGCCCAAACAAGTTTCTAAAAGGATGAGTTTGCAACTGCTTTACTTTTGGAGAAAATTCAAAACATTCATTATTCAATAGAGCCCAATAGCAAAAATCAGGTTTTGAATGAAGAATCACAGTTCTTGGTAGAATCATGCAGGATTGAAATTTTTGATGGTTTTTTACTCCTCTCAACAGCCCAAACAAGTTTCTAAAAGGATGAGTTTGCAACTACTTTACTTTTGGAGAAAATTCAAAACATTCATTATTCAATAGAGCCCAATAGCAAAAATCAGGTTTTGAATGAAGAATCACATTTCTTGGTAGAATCATGCAGGATTGAAATTTTTGATGGTTTTTTACTCCTCTCAACAGCCCAAACAAGTTTCTAAAAGGATGAGTTTGCAACTCTTTTACTTTTGGAGAAAATTCAAAACATTCATTATTCAATAGGGCCCAAACTATCAAAAACCAGCGGTTTCAATGAACACACATTTCTTGGTAGAATCATGCAGGACTGAAATTTTTGATGTTTTTCTACTCCTCTCATAAGCCCAAACAAGTCTCTAAAAGCATGAGTTTGCAACTACTTTACTTTTGGAGAAAATTCAAAACATTCATTATTCAATAGAGCCCAATAGCAAAAATCAGGTTTTGAATGAAGAATCACATTTCTTGGTAAAATCATGCAGGATTGAAATTTTTGATGGTTTTTTACTCCTCTCAACAGCCCAAACAAGTTTCTAAAAGGATGAGTTTGCAACTACTTTACTTTTGTAGAAAATTCAAAACATTCATTATTCAATAGAGCCCAATAACAAAAATCAGGTTTTGAATGAAGAATCACATTTCTTGGTAGAATCATGCAGGATTGAAATTTTTGATGGTTTTTTACTCCTCTCAACAGCCCAAACAAGTTTCTAAAAGGATGAATTGCAACTACTTTACTTTTGGAGAAAATTCAAAACATTCATTATTCAATAGGGCCCAAACTATCAAAAACCAGCGGTTTCAATGAACACACATTTCTTGGTAGAATCATGCAGGACTGAAATTTTTGATGTTTTTCTACTCCTCTCATGAGCCCAAACAAGTCTCTAAAAGCATGAGTTTGCAACTACTTTATTTTTGGAGAAAATTCAAAACATTCATTATTCAATAGAGCCCAATAGCAAAAATCAGGTTTTGAATGAAGAATCACATTTCTTGGTAAAATCATGCAGGATTGAAATTTTTGATGGTTTTTTACTCCTCTCAACAGCCCAAACAAGTTTCTAAAAGGATGAGTTTGCAACTACTTTACTTTTGGAGAAAATTCAAAACATTCATTATTCAATAGGGCCCAAACTATCAAAAACCAGCGGTTTCAATGAACACACATTTCTTGGTAGAATCATGCAGGACTGAAATTTTTGATGTTTTTCTACTCCTCTCATGAGCCCAAACAAGTTTCTAAAAGCATGAGTTTGCAACTACTTTACTTTTGGAGAAAATTCAAAACATTCACTATTCAATAGAGCCCAATAGCAAAAATCAGGTTTTGAATGAAGAATCACATTTCTTGGTAAAATCATGCAGGATTGAAATTTTTGATGGTTTTTTACTCCTCTCAACAGCCCAAACAAGTTTCTAAAAGGATGAGTTTGCAACTACTTTACTTTTGGAGAAAATTCAAACCATTCATTATTCAATAGGGCCCAAACTATCAAAAACCAGCGGTTTCAATGAACACACATTTCTTGGTAGAATCATGCAGGACTGAAATTTTTGATGGTTTTTTACTCCTCTCAACAGCCCAAACAAGTTTCTAAAAGGATGAGTTTGCAACTACTTTACTTTTGGAGAAAATTCAAAACATTCATTATTCAATAGGGCCCAAACTATCAAAAACCAGCGGTTTCAATGAACACACATTTCTTGGAAGAATCATGCAGGACTGAAATTTTTGATGTTTTTCTACTCCTCTCATGAGCCCAAACAAGTTTCTAAAAGCATGAGTTTGCAACTACTTTACTTTTGGAGAAAATTCAAAACATTCATTATTCAATAGAGCCCAATAGCAAAAATCAGGTTTTGAATGAAGAATCACAGTTCTTGGTAGAATCATGCAGGATTGAAATTTTTGATGGTTTTTTACTCCTCTCAACAGCCCAAACAAGTTTCTAAAAGGGTGAGTTTGCAACTACTTTACTTTTGGAGAAAATTCAAAACATTCATTATTCAATAGAGCCCAATAGCAAAAATCAGGTTTTGAATGAAGAATCACATTTCTTGGTAGAATCATGCAGGATTGAAATTTTTGATGGTTTTTTACTCCTCTCAACAGCCCAAACAAGTTTCTAAAAGGATGAGTTTGCAACTACTTTACTTTTGGAGAAAATTCAAAACATTCATTATTCAATAGGGCCCAAACTATCAAAAACCAGAGGTTTCAATGAACACACATTTCTTGGTAGAATCATGCAGGACTGAAATTTTTGATGTTTTTCTACTCCTCTCATGAGCCCAAACAAGTCTCTAAAAGCATGAGTTTGCAACTACTTTACTTTTGGAGAAAATTCAAAACATTCATTATTCAATAGAGCCCAATAGCAAAAATCAGGTTTTGAATGAAGAATCACAGTTCTTGGTAGAATCATGCAGGATTGAAATTTTTGATGGTTTTTTACTCCTCTCAACAGCCCAAACAAGTTTCTAAAAGGATGAGTTTGCAACTACTTTACTTTTGGAGAAAATTCAAAACATTCATTATTCAATAGGGCCCAAACTATCAAAAACCAGCGGTTTCAATGAACACACATTTCTTGGAAGAATCATGCAGGGCTGAAATTTTTGATGTTTTTCTACTCCTCTCATGAGCCCAAACAAGTTTCTAAAAGCATGAGTTTGCAACTACTTTACTTTTGGAGAAAATTCAAAACATTCATTATTCAATAGAGCCCAATAGCAAAAATCAGGTTTTGAATGAAGAATCACAGTTCTTGGTAGAATCATGCAGGATTGAAATTTTTAATGGTTTTTTACTCCTCTCAACAGCCCAAACAAGTTTCTAAAAGGATGAGTTTGCAACTACTTTACTTTTGGAGAAAATTCAAAACATTCATTATTCAATAGAGCCCAATAGCAAAAATCAGGTTTTGAATGAAGAATCACATTTCTTGGTAGAATCATGCAGGATTGAAATTTTTGATGGTTTTTTACTCCTCTCAACAGCCCAAACAAGTTTCTAAAAGGATGAGTTTGCAACTACTTTACTTTTGGAGAAAATTCAAAACATTCATTATTCAATAGGGCCCAAACTATCAAAAACCAGCGGTTTCAATGAACACACATTTCTTGGTAGAATCATGCAGGACTGAAATTTTTGATGTTTTTCTACTCCTCTCATGAGCCCAAACAAGTCTCTAAAAGCATGAGTTTGCAACTACTTTACTTTTGGAGAAAATTCAAAACATTCATTATTCAATAGAGCCCAATAGCAAAAATCAGGTTTTGAATGAAGAATCACATTTCTTGGTAGAATCATGCAGGATTGAAATTTTTGATGGTTTTTTACTCCTCTCAACAGCCCAAACAAGTTTCTAAAAGGATGAGTTTGCAACTACTTTACTTTTGGAGAAAATTCAAAACATTCATTATTCAATAGGGCCCAAACTATCAAAAACCAGCGGTTTGAATGAACACACATTTCTTGGTAGAATCATGCAGGACTGAAATTTTTGATGTTTTTCTACTCCTCTCATGAGCCCAAACAAGTCTCTAAAAGCATGAGTTTGCAACTACTTTACTTTTGGAGAAAATTCAAAACATTCATTATTCAATAGAGCCCAATAGCAAAAATCAGGTTTTGAATGAAGAATCACATTTCTTGGTAGAAGCATGCAGGATTGAAATTTTTGATGGTTTTTTACTCCTCTCAACAGCCCAAACAAGTTTCTAAAAGGATGAGTTTGCAACTACTTTACTTTTGGAGAAAATTCAAAACATTCATTATTCAATAGGGCCCAAACTATCAAAAACCAGCGGTTTCAATGAACACACATTTCTTGGTAGAATCATGCAGGACTGAAGTTTTTGATGTTTTTCTACTCCTCTCATGAGCCCAAACAAGTCTCTAAAAGCATGAGTTTGCAACTACTTTACTTTTGGAGAAAATTCAAAACATTCATTATTCAATAGAGCCCAATAGCAAAAATCAGGTTTTGAATGAAGAATCACATTTCTTGGTAGAATGATGCAGGATTGAAATTTTTGATGGTTTTTTACTCCTCTCTACAGCCCAAACAAGTTTCTAAAAGGATGAGTTTGCAACTGCTTTACTTTTGGAGAAAATTCAAAACATTCATTATTCAATAGGGCCCAAACTATCAAAAACCAGCGGTTTGAATGAACACACATTTCTTGGTAGAATCATGCAGGACTCAAATTTTTGATGTTTTTCTACTCCTCTCATGAGCCCAAACAAGTCTCTAAAAGCATGAGTTTGCAACTACTTTACTTTTGGAGAAAATTCAAAACATTCATTATTCATTAGAGCCCAATAGCAAAAATTAGGTTTTGAATGAAGAATCACATTTCTTGGTAGAATCATGCAGGATTGAAAATTTTGATGGTTTTTTACTCCTCTCAACAGCCCAAACAAGTTTCTAAAAGGATGAGTTTGCAACTACTTTATTTTTGGAGAAAATTCAAAACATTCATTATTCAATAGAGCCCAATAGCAAAAATCAGGTTTTGAATGAAGAATCACATTTCTTGGTAGAATCATGCAGGATTGAAATTTTTGATGGTTTTTTACTCCTCTCAACAGCCCAAACAAGTTTCTAAAAGGATGAGTTTGCAACTACTTTACTTTTGGAGAAAATTCAAAACATTCATTATTCAATAGGGCCCAAACTATCAAAAACCAGCGGTTTCAATGAACACACATTTCTTGGTAGAATCATGCAGGACTGAAATTTTTGATGTTTTTCTACTCCTCTCATAAGCCCAAACAAGTCTCTAAAAGCATGAGTTTGCAACTACTTTACTTTTGGAGAAAATTCAAAACATTCATTATTCAATAGAGCCCAATAGCAAAAATCAGGTTTTGAATGAAGAATCACATTTCTTGGTAAAATCATGCAGGATTGAAATTTTTGATGGTTTTTTACTCCTCTCAACAGCCCAAACAAGTTTCTAAAAGGATGAGTTTGCAACTACTTTACTTTTGGAGAAAATTCAAAACATTCATTATTCAATAGGGCCCAAACTATCAAAAAACAGCGGTTTCAATGAACACACATTTCTTGGTAGAATCATGCAGGACTGAAATTTTTGATGTTTTTCTACTCCTGTCATGAGCCCAAACAAGTTTCTAAAAGCATGAGTTTGCAACTACTTTACTTTTGGAGAAAATTCAAAACATTCACTATTCAATAGAGCCCAATAGCAAAAATCAGGTTTTGAATGAAGAATCACATTTCTTGGTAAAATCATGCAGGATTGAAATTTTTGATGGTTTTTTACTCCTCTCAACAGCCCAAACAAGTTTCTAAAAGGATGAGTTTGCAACTACTTTACTTTTGGAGAAAATTCAAAACATTCATTATTCAATAGGGCCCAAACTATCAAAAACCAGCGGTTTCAATGAACACACATTTCTTGGAAGAATCATGCAGGGCTGAAATTTTTGATGTTTTTCTACTCCTCTCATGAGCCCAAACAAGTTTCTAAAAGCATGAGTTTGCAACTACTTTACTTTTGGAGAAAATTCAAAACATTCATTATTCAATAGAGCCCAATAGCAAAAATCAGGTTTTTAATGAACAATCACAGTTCTTGGTAGAATCATGCAGGATTGAAATTTTTGATGGTTTTTTACTCCTCTCAACAGCCCAAACAAGTTTCTAAAAGGATGAGTTTGCAACTACTTTACTTTTGGAGAAAATTCAAAACATTCATTATTCAATAGAGCCCAATAGCAAAAATCAGGTTTTGAATGAAGAATCACATTTCTTGGTAGAATCATGCAGGATTGAAATTTTTGATGGTTTTTTACTCCTCTCAACAGCCCAAACAAGTTTCTAAAAGGATGAGTTTGCAACTACTTTACTTTTGGAGAAAATTCAAAACATTCATTATTCAATAGGGCCCAAACTATCAAAAACCAGCGGTTTCAATGAACACACATTTCTTGGTAGAATCATGCAGGACTGAAATTTTTGATGTTTTTCTACTCCTCTCATGAGCCCAAACAAGTCTCTAAAAGCATGAGTTTGCAACTACTTTACTTTTGGAGAAAATTCAAAACATTCACTATTCAATAGAGCCCAATAGCAAAAATCAGGTTTTGAATGAAGAATCACATTTCTTGGTAAAATCATGCAGGATTGAAATTTTTGATGGTTTTTTACTCCTCTCAACAGCCCAAACAAGTTTCTAAAAGGATGAGTTTGCAACTACTTTACTTTTGGAGAAAATTCAAAACATTCATTATTCAATAGGGCCCAAACTATCAAAAACCAGCGGTTTCAATGAACACACATTTCTTGGTAGAATCATGCAGGACTGAAATTTTTGATGTTTTTCTACTCCTCTCATGAGCCCAAACAAGTCTCTAAAAGCATGAGTTTGCAACTACTTTACTTTTGGAGAAAATTCAAAACATTCATTATTCAATAGAGCCCAATAGCAAAAATCAGGTTTTGAATGAAGAATCACATTTCTTGGTAGAATCATGCAGGATTGAAATTTTTGATGGTTTTTTACTCCTCTCAACAGCCCAAACAAGTTTCTAAAAGGATGAGTTTGCAACTACTTTACTTTTGGAGAAAATTCAAAACATTCATTATTCAATAGGGCCCAAACTATCAAAAACCAGCGGTTTCAATGAACACACATTTCTTGGTAGAATCATGCAGGACTGAAATTTTTGATGTTTTTCTACTCCTCTCATGAGCCCAAACAAGTCTCTAAAAGCATGAGTTTGCAACTACTTTACTTTTGGAGAAAATTCAAAACATTCACTTTTCAATAGAGCCCAATAGCAAAAATCAGGTTTTGAATGAAGAATCACATTTCTTGGTAGAATCATGCAGGATTGAAATTTTTGATGGTTTTTTACTCCTCTCAACAGCCCAAACAAGTTTGTAAAAGGATGAGTTTGCAACTACTTTACTTTTGGAGAAAATTCAAAACATTCATTATTCAATAGGGCCCAAACTATCAAAAACCAGCGGTTTGAATGAACACACATTTCTTGGTAGAATCATGCAGGACTGAAATTTTTGATGTTTTTCTACTCCTCTCATGAGCCCAAACAAGTCTCTAAAAGCATGAGTTTGCAACTACTTTACTTTTGGAGAAAATTCAAAACATTCATTATTCAATAGAGCCCAATAGCAAAAATCAGGTTTTGAATGAAGAATCACATTTCTTGGTAGAAGCATGCAGGATTGAAATTTTTGATGGTTTTTTACTCCTCTCAACAGCCCAAACAAGTTTCTAAAAGGATGAGTTTGCAACTACTTTACTTTTGGAGAAAATTCAAAACATTCATTATTCAATAGGGCCCAAACTATCAAAAACCAGCGGTTTCAATGAACACACATTTCTTGGTAGAATCATGCAGGACTGAAGTTTTTGATGTTTTTCTACTCCTCTCATGAGCCCAAACAAGTCTCTAAAAGCATGAGTTTGCAACTACTTTACTTTTGGAGAAAATTCAAAACATTCATTATTCAATAGAGCCCAATAGCAAAAATCAGGTTTTGAATGAAGAATCACATTTCTTGGTAAAATCATGCAGGATTGAAATTTTTGATGGTTTTTTACTCCTCTCAACAGCCCAAACAAGTTTCTAAAAGGATGAGTTTGCAACTACTTTACTTTTGGAGAAAATTCAAAACATTCATTATTCAATAGGGCCCAAACTATCAAAAACCAGCGGTTTCAATGAACACACATTTCTTGGTAGAATCATGCAGGACTGAAATTTTTGATGTTTTTCTACTCCTCTCATGAGCCCAAACAAGTCTCTAAAAGCATGAGTTTGCAACTACTTTACTTTTGGAGAAAATTCAAAACATTCATTATTCAATAGAGCCCAATAGCAAAAATCAGGTTTTGAATGAAGAATCACATTTCTTGGTAGAATCATGCAGGATTGAAATTTTTGATGGTTTTTTACTCCTCTCAACAGCCCAAACAAGTTTCTAAAAGGATGAGTTTGCAACTACTTTACTTTTGGAGAAAATTCAAAACATTCATTATTCAATAGGGCCCAAACTATCAAAAACCAGCGGTTTCAATGAACACACATTTCTTGGTAGAATCATGCAGGACTGAAGTTTTTGATGTTTTTCTACTCCTCTCATGAGCCCAAACAAGTCTCTAAAAGCATGAGTTTGCAACTACTTTACTTTTGGAGAAAATTCAAAACATTCATTATTCAATAGAGCCCAATAGCAAAAATCAGGTTTTGAATGAAGAATCACATTTCTTGGTAGAATGATGCAGGATTGAAATTTTTGATGGTTTTTTACTCCTCTCTACAGCCCAAACAAGTTTCTAAAAGGATGAGTTTGCAACTGCTTTACTTTTGGAGAAAATTCAAAACATTCATTATTCAATAGGGCCCAAACTATCAAAAACCAGCGGTTTGAATGAACACACATTTCTTGGTAGAATCATGCAGGACTCAAATTTTTGATGTTTTTCTACTCCTCTCATGAGCCCAAACAAGTCTCTAAAAGCATGAGTTTGCAACTACTTTACTTTTGGAGAAAATTCAAAACATTCATTATTCATTAGAGCCCAATAGCAAAAATTAGGTTTTGAATGAAGAATCACATTTCTTGGTAGAATCATGCAGGATTGAAAATTTTGATGGTTTTTTACTCCTCTCAACAGCCCAAACAAGTTTCTAAAAGGATGAGTTTGCAACTACTTTATTTTTGGAGAAAATTCAAAACATTCATTATTCAATAGAGCCCAATAGCAAAAATCAGGTTTTGAATGAAGAATCACATTTCTTGGTAGAATCATGCAGGATTGAAATTTTTGATGGTTTTTTACTCCTCTCAACAGCCCAAACAAGTTTCTAAAAGGATGAGTTTGCAACTACTTTACTTTTGGAGAAAATTCAAAACATTCATTATTCAATAGGGCCCAAACTATCAAAAACCAGCGGTTTCAATGAACACACATTTCTTGGTAGAATCATGCAGGACTGAAATTTTTGATGTTTTTCTACTCCTCTCATAAGCCCAAACAAGTCTCTAAAAGCATGAGTTTGCAACTACTTTACTTTTGGAGAAAATTCAAAACATTCATTATTCAATAGAGCCCAATAGCAAAAATCAGGTTTTGAATGAAGAATCACATTTCTTGGTAAAATCATGCAGGATTGAAATTTTTGATGGTTTTTTACTCCTCTCAACAGCCCAAACAAGTTTCTAAAAGGATGAGTTTGCAACTACTTTACTTTTGGAGAAAATTCAAAACATTCATTATTCAATAGGGCCCAAACTATCAAAAAACAGCGGTTTCAATGAACACACATTTCTTGGTAGAATCATGCAGGACTGAAATTTTTGATGTTTTTCTACTCCTGTCATGAGCCCAAACAAGTTTCTAAAAGCATGAGTTTGCAACTACTTTACTTTTGGAGAAAATTCAAAACATTCACTATTCAATAGAGCCCAATAGCAAAAATCAGGTTTTGAATGAAGAATCACATTTCTTGGTAAAATCATGCAGGATTGAAATTTTTGATGGTTTTTTACTCCTCTCAACAGCCCAAACAAGTTTCTAAAAGGATGAGTTTGCAACTACTTTACTTTTGGAGAAAATTCAAAACATTCATTATTCAATAGGGCCCAAACTATCAAAAACCAGCGGTTTCAATGAACACACATTTCTTGGAAGAATCATGCAGGGCTGAAATTTTTGATGTTTTTCTACTCCTCTCATGAGCCCAAACAAGTTTCTAAAAGCATGAGTTTGCAACTACTTTACTTTTGGAGAAAATTCAAAACATTCATTATTCAATAGAGCCCAATAGCAAAAATCAGGTTTTTAATGAACAATCACAGTTCTTGGTAGAATCATGCAGGATTGAAATTTTTGATGGTTTTTTACTCCTCTCAACAGCCCAAACAAGTTTCTAAAAGGATGAGTTTGCAACTACTTTACTTTTGGAGAAAATTCAAAACATTCATTATTCAATAGAGCCCAATAGCAAAAATCAGGTTTTGAATGAAGAATCACATTTCTTGGTAGAATCATGCAGGATTGAAATTTTTGATGGTTTTTTACTCCTCTCAACAGCCCAAACAAGTTTCTAAAAGGATGAGTTTGCAACTACTTTACTTTTGGAGAAAATTCAAAACATTCATTATTCAATAGGGCCCAAACTATCAAAAACCAGCGGTTTCAATGAACACACATTTCTTGGTAGAATCATGCAGGACTGAAATTTTTGATGTTTTTCTACTCCTCTCATGAGCCCAAACAAGTCTCTAAAAGCATGAGTTTGCAACTACTTTACTTTTGGAGAAAATTCAAAACATTCACTATTCAATAGAGCCCAATAGCAAAAATCAGGTTTTGAATGAAGAATCACATTTCTTGGTAAAATCATGCAGGATTGAAATTTTTGATGGTTTTTTACTCCTCTCAACAGCCCAAACAAGTTTCTAAAAGGATGAGTTTGCAACTACTTTACTTTTGGAGAAAATTCAAAACATTCATTATTCAATAGGGCCCAAACTATCAAAAACCAGCGGTTTCAATGAACACACATTTCTTGGTAGAATCATGCAGGACTGAAATTTTTGATGTTTTTCTACTCCTCTCATGAGCCCAAACAAGTCTCTAAAAGCATGAGTTTGCAACTACTTTACTTTTGGAGAAAATTCAAAACATTCATTATTCAATAGAGCCCAATAGCAAAAATCAGGTTTTGAATGAAGAATCACATTTCTTGGTAGAATCATGCAGGATTGAAATTTTTGATGGTTTTTTACTCCTCTCAACAGCCCAAACAAGTTTCTAAAAGGATGAGTTTGCAACTACTTTACTTTTGGAGAAAATTCAAAACATTCATTATTCAATAGGGCCCAAACTATCAAAAACCAGCGGTTTCAATGAACACACATTTCTTGGTAGAATCATGCAGGACTGAAATTTTTGATGTTTTTCTACTCCTCTCATGAGCCCAAACAAGTCTCTAAAAGCATGAGTTTGCAACTACTTTACTTTTGGAGAAAATTCAAAACATTCACTTTTCAATAGAGCCCAATAGCAAAAATCAGGTTTTGAATGAAGAATCACATTTCTTGGTAGAATCATGCAGGATTGAAATTTTTGATGGTTTTTTACTCCTCTCAACAGCCCAAACAAGTTTGTAAAAGGATGAGTTTGCAACTACTTTACTTTTGGAGAAAATTCAAAACATTCATTATTCAATAGGGCCCAAACTATCAAAAACCAGCGGTTTGAATGAACACACATTTCTTGGTAGAATCATGCAGGACTGAAATTTTTGATGTTTTTCTACTCCTCTCATGAGCCCAAACAAGTCTCTAAAAGCATGAGTTTGCAACTACTTTACTTTTGGAGAAAATTCAAAACATTCATTATTCAATAGAGCCCAATAGCAAAAATCAGGTTTTGAATGAAGAATCACATTTCTTGGTAGAAGCATGCAGGATTGAAATTTTTGATGGTTTTTTACTCCTCTCAACAGCCCAAACAAGTTTCTAAAAGGATGAGTTTGCAACTACTTTACTTTTGGAGAAAATTCAAAACATTCATTATTCAATAGGGCCCAAACTATCAAAAACCAGCGGTTTCAATGAACACACATTTCTTGGTAGAATCATGCAGGACTGAAGTTTTTGATGTTTTTCTACTCCTCTCATGAGCCCAAACAAGTCTCTAAAAGCATGAGTTTGCAACTACTTTACTTTTGGAGAAAATTCAAAACATTCATTATTCAATAGAGCCCAATAGCAAAAATCAGGTTTTGAATGAAGAATCACATTTCTTGGTAAAATCATGCAGGATTGAAATTTTTGATGGTTTTTTACTCCTCTCAACAGCCCAAACAAGTTTCTAAAAGGATGAGTTTGCAACTACTTTACTTTTGGAGAAAATTCAAAACATTCATTATTCAATAGGGCCCAAACTATCAAAAACCAGCGGTTTCAATGAACACACATTTCTTGGTAGAATCATGCAGGACTGAAATTTTTGATGTTTTTCTACTCCTCTCATGAGCCCAAACAAGTCTCTAAAAGCATGAGTTTGCAACTACTTTACTTTTGGAGAAAATTCAAAACATTCATTATTCAATAGAGCCCAATAGCAAAAATCAGGTTTTGAATGAAGAATCACATTTCTTGGTAGAATCATGCAGGATTGAAATTTTTGATGGTTTTTTACTCCTCTCAACAGCCCAAACAAGTTTCTAAAAGGATGAGTTTGCAACTACTTTACTTTTGGAGAAAATTCAAAACATTCATTATTCAATAGGGCCCAAACTATCAAAAACCAGCGGTTTCAATGAACACACATTTCTTGGAAGAATCATGCAGGACTGAAATTTTTGATGTTTTTCTACTCCTCTCATGAGCCCAAACAAGTTTCTAAAAGCATGAGTTTGCAACTACTTTACTTTTGGAGAAAATTCAAAACATTCATTATTCAATAGAGCCCAATAGCAAAAATCAGGTTTTGAATGAAGAATCACAGTTCTTGGTAGAATCATGCAGGATTGAAATTTTTGATGGTTTTTTACTCCTCTCAACAGCCCAAACAAGTTTCTAAAAGGATGAGTTTGCAACTACTTTACTTTTGGAGAAAATTCAAAACATTCATTATTCAATAGAGCCCAATAGCAAAAATCAGGTTTTGAATGAAGAATCACATTTCTTGGTAGAATCATGCAGGATTGAAATTTTTGATGGTTTTTTACTCCTCTCAACAGCCCAAACAAGTTTCTAAAAGGATGAGTTTGCAACTCTTTTACTTTTGGAGAAAATTCAAAACATTCATTATTCAATAGGGCCCAAACTATCAAAAACCAGCGGTTTCAATGAACACACATTTCTTGGTAGAATCATGCAGGACTGAAATTTTTGATGTTTTTCTACTCCTCTCATGAGCCCAAACAAGTTTCTAAAAGCATGAGTTTGCAACTACTTTACTTTTGGAGAAAATTCAAAACATTCACTATTCAATAGAGCCCAATAGCAAAAATCAGGTTTTGAATGAAGAATCACATTTCTTGGTAAAATCATGCAGGATTGAAATTTTTGATGGTTTTTTACTCCTCTCAACAGCCCAAACAAGTTTCTAAAAGGATGAGTTTGCAACTACTTTACTTTTGGAGAAAATTCAAAACATTCATTATTCAATAGGGCCCAAACTATCAAAAACCAGCGGTTTGAATGAACACACATTTCTTGGTAGAATCATGCAGGACTGAAATTTTTGATGTTTTTCTACTCCTCTCATGAGCCCAAACAAGTCTCTAAAAGCATGAGTTTGCAACTACTTTACTTTTGGAGAAAATTCAAAACATTCATTATTCAATAGAGCACAATAGCAAAAATCAGGTTTTGAATGAAGAATCACATTTCTTGGTAGAATCATGCAGGATTGAAATTTTTGATGGTTTTTTACTCCTCTCAACAGCCCAAACAAGTTTCTAAAAGGATGAGTTTGCAACTACTTTACTTTTGGAGAAAATTCAAAACATTCATTATTCAATAGGGCCCAAACTATCAAAAACCAGCGGTTTCAATGAACACACATTTCTTGGTAGAATCATGCAGGACTGAAATTTTTGATGTTTTTCTACTCCTCTCATGAGCCCAAACAAGTCTCTAAAAGCATGAGTTTGCAACTACTTTACTTTTGGAGAAAATTCAAAACATTCACTTTTCAATAGAGCCCAATAGCAAAAATCAAGTTTTGAATGAAGAATCACATTTCTTGGTAGAATCATGCAGGATTGAAATTTTTGATGGTTTTTTACTCCTCTCAACAGCCCAAACAAGTTTCTAAAAGGATGAGTTTGCAACTACTTTACTTTTGGAGAAAATTCAAAACATTCATTATTCAATAGGGCCCAAACTATCAAAAACCAGCGGTTTCAATGAACACACATTTCTTGGTAGAATCATGCAGGACTGAAATTTTTGATGTTTTTCTACTCCTCTCATGAGCCCAAACAAGTCTCTAAAAGCATGAGTTTGCAACTACTTTACTTTTGGAGAAAATTCAAAACATTCATTATTCAATAGAGCCCAATAGCAAAAATCAGGTTTTGAATGAAGAATCACATTTCTTGGTAGAATCATGCAGGATTGAAATTTTTGATGGTTTTTTACTCCTCTCAACAGCCCAAACAAGTTTCTAAAAGGATGAGTTTGCAACTACTTTACTTTTGGAGAAAATTCAAAACATTCATTATTCAATAGGGCCCAAACTATCAAAAACCAGCGGTTTCAATGAACACACATTTCTTGGTAGAATCATGCAGGACTGAAATTTTTGATGTTTTTCTACTCCTCTCATGAGCCCAAACAAGTCTCTAAAAGCATGAGTTTGCAACTACTTTACTTTTGGAGAAAATTCAAAACATTCATTATTCAATAGAGCCCAATAGCAAAAATCAGGTTTTGAATGAAGAATCACAGTTCTTGGTAGAATCATGCAGGATTGAAATTTTTGATGGTTTTTTACTCCTCTCAACAGCCCAAACAAGTTTCTAAAAGGATGAGTTTGCAACTACTTTACTTTTGGAGAAAATTCAAAACATTCATTATTCAATAGGACCCAAACTATCAAAAACCAGCGGTTTCAATGAACACACATTTCTTGGAAGAATCATGCAGGGCTGAAATTTTTGATGTTTTTCTACTCCTCTCATGAGCCCAAACAAGTTTCTAAAAGCATGAGTTTGCAACTACTTTACTTTTGGAGAAAATTCAAAACATTCATTATTCAATAGAGCCCAATAGCAAAAATCAGGTTTTGAATGAAGAATCACATTTCTTGGTAGAATCATGCAGGATTGAAATTTTTGATGGTTTTTTACTCCTCTCAACAGCCCAAACAAGTTTCTAAAAGGATGAGTTTGCAACTACTTTACTTTTGGAGAAAATTCAAAACATTCATTATTCAATAGGGCCCAAACTATCAAAAACCAGCGGTTTCAATGAACACACATTTCTTGGTAGAATCATGCAGGACTGAAATTTTTGATGTTTTTCTACTCCTCTCATGAGCCCAAACAAGTTTCTAAAAGCATGAGTTTGCAACTACTTTACTTTTGGAGAAAATTCAAAACATTCACTATTCAATAGAGCCCAATAGCAAAAATCAGGTTTTGAATGAAGAATCACATTTCTTGGTAAAATCATGCAGGATTGAAATTTTTGATGGTTTTTTACTCCTCTCAACAGCCCAAACAAGTTTCTAAAAGGATGAGTTTGCAACTACTTTACTTTTGGAGAAAATTCAAACCATTCATTATTCAATAGGGCCCAAACTATCAAAAACCAGCGGTTTCAATGAACACACATTTCTTGGTAGAATCATGCAGGACTGAAATTTTTGATGGTTTTTTACTCCTCTCAACAGCCCAAACAAGTTTCTAAAAGGATGAGTTTGCAACTACTTTACTTTTGGAGAAAATTCAAAACATTCATTATTCAATAGGGCCCAAACTATCAAAAACCAGCGGTTTCAATGAACACACATTTCTTGGAAGAATCATGCAGGACTGAAATTTTTGATGTTTTTCTACTCCTCTCATGAGCCCAAACAAGTTTCTAAAAGCATGAGTTTGCAACTACTTTACTTTTGGAGAAAATTCAAAACATTCATTATTCAATAGAGCCCAATAGCAAAAATCAGGTTTTGAATGAAGAATCACAGTTCTTGGTAGAATCATGCAGGATTGAAATTTTTGATGGTTTTTTACTCCTCTCAACAGCCCAAACAAGTTTCTAAAAGGGTGAGTTTGCAACTACTTTACTTTTGGAGAAAATTCAAAACATTCATTATTCAATAGAGCCCAATAGCAAAAATCAGGTTTTGAATGAAGAATCACATTTCTTGGTAGAATCATGCAGGATTGAAATTTTTGATGGTTTTTTACTCCTCTCAACAGCCCAAACAAGTTTCTAAAAGGATGAGTTTGCAACTACTTTACTTTTGGAGAAAATTCAAAACATTCATTATTCAATAGGGCCCAAACTATCAAAAACCAGAGGTTTCAATGAACACACATTTCTTGGTAGAATCATGCAGGACTGAAATTTTTGATGTTTTTCTACTCCTCTCATGAGCCCAAACAAGTCTCTAAAAGCATGAGTTTGCAACTACTTTACTTTTGGAGAAAATTCAAAACATTCATTATTCAATAGAGCCCAATAGCAAAAATCAGGTTTTGAATGAAGAATCACAGTTCTTGGTAGAATCATGCAGGATTGAAATTTTTGATGGTTTTTTACTCCTCTCAACAGCCCAAACAAGTTTCTAAAAGGATGAGTTTGCAACTACTTTACTTTTGGAGAAAATTCAAAACATTCATTATTCAATAGGGCCCAAACTATCAAAAACCAGCGGTTTCAATGAACACACATTTCTTGGAAGAATCATGCAGGGCTGAAATTTTTGATGTTTTTCTACTCCTCTCATGAGCCCAAACAAGTTTCTAAAAGCATGAGTTTGCAACTACTTTACTTTTGGAGAAAATTCAAAACATTCATTATTCAATAGAGCCCAATAGCAAAAATCAGGTTTTGAATGAAGAATCACAGTTCTTGGTAGAATCATGCAGGATTGAAATTTTTGATGGTTTTTTACTCCTCTCAACAGCCCAAACAAGTTTCTAAAAGGATGAGTTTGCAACTACTTTACTTTTGGAGAAAATTCAAAACATTCATTATTCAATAGAGCCCAATAGCAAAAATCAGGTTTTGAATGAAGAATCACATTTCTTGGTAGAATCATGCAGGATTGAAATTTTTGATGGTTTTTTACTCCTCTCAACAGCCCAAACAAGTTTCTAAAAGGATGAGTTTGCAACTACTTTACTTTTGGAGAAAATTCAAAACATTCATTATTCAATAGGGCCCAAACTATCAAAAACCAGCGGTTTCAATGAACACACATTTCTTGGTAGAATCATGCAGGACTGAAATTTTTGATGTTTTTCTACTCCTCTCATGAGCCCAAACAAGTCTCTAAAAGCATGAGTTTGCAACTACTTTACTTTTGGAGAAAATTCAAAACATTCATTATTCAATAGAGCCCAATAGCAAAAATCAGGTTTTGAATGAAGAATCACATTTCTTGGTAGAATCATGCAGGATTGAAATTTTTGATGGTTTTTTACTCCTCTCAACAGCCCAAACAAGTTTCTAAAAGGATGAGTTTGCAACTACTTTACTTTTGGAGAAAATTCAAAACATTCATTATTCAATAGGGCCCAAACTATCAAAAACCAGCGGTTTGAATGAACACACATTTCTTGGTAGAATCATGCAGGACTGAAATTTTTGATGTTTTTCTACTCCTCTCATGAGCCCAAACAAGTCTCTAAAAGCATGAGTTTGCAACTACTTTACTTTTGGAGAAAATTCAAAACATTCATTATTCAATAGAGCCCAATAGCAAAAATCAGGTTTTGAATGAAGAATCACATTTCTTGGTAGAAGCATGCAGGATTGAAATTTTTGATGGTTTTTTACTCCTCTCAACAGCCCAAACAAGTTTCTAAAAGGATGAGTTTGCAACTACTTTACTTTTGGAGAAAATTCAAAACATTCATTATTCAATAGGGCCCAAACTATCAAAAACCAGCGGTTTCAATGAACACACATTTCTTGGTAGAATCATGCAGGACTGAAGTTTTTGATGTTTTTCTACTCCTCTCATGAGCCCAAACAAGTCTCTAAAAGCATGAGTTTGCAACTACTTTACTTTTGGAGAAAATTCAAAACATTCATTATTCAATAGAGCCCAATAGCAAAAATCAGGTTTTGAATGAAGAATCACATTTCTTGGTAGAATGATGCAGGATTGAAATTTTTGATGGTTTTTTACTCCTCTCTACAGCCCAAACAAGTTTCTAAAAGGATGAGTTTGCAACTGCTTTACTTTTGGAGAAAATTCAAAACATTCATTATTCAATAGGGCCCAAACTATCAAAAACCAGCGGTTTGAATGAACACACATTTCTTGGTAGAATCATGCAGGACTCAAATTTTTGATGTTTTTCTACTCCTCTCATGAGCCCAAACAAGTCTCTAAAAGCATGAGTTTGCAACTACTTTACTTTTGGAGAAAATTCAAAACATTCATTATTCATTAGAGCCCAATAGCAAAAATTAGGTTTTGAATGAAGAATCACATTTCTTGGTAGAATCATGCAGGATTGAAAATTTTGATGGTTTTTTACTCCTCTCAACAGCCCAAACAAGTTTCTAAAAGGATGAGTTTGCAACTACTTTATTTTTGGAGAAAATT
Organism: Dendrobates tinctorius; assembly: GCF_039654945.1. Classification (NCBI taxonomy): domain Eukaryota; kingdom Metazoa; phylum Chordata; class Amphibia; order Anura; family Dendrobatidae; genus Dendrobates; species Dendrobates tinctorius. Next base: position 11,419 of record NW_027362006.1, on the reverse strand, counting down.
CAAAACATTCATTATTCAATAGAGCCCAATAGCAAAAATCAGGTTTTGAATGAAGAATCACATTTCTTGGTAGAATCATGCAGGATTGAAATTTTTGATGGTTTTTTACTCCTCTCAACAGCCCAAACAAGTTTCTAAAAGGATGAGTTTGCAACTACTTTACTTTTGGAGAAAATTCAAAACATTCATTATTCAATAGGGCCCAAACTATCAAAAACCAGCGGTTTCAATGAACACACATTTCTTGGTAGAATCATGCAGGACTGAAATTTTTGATGTTTTTCTACTCCTCTCATAAGCCCAAACAAGTCTCTAAAAGCATGAGTTTGCAACTACTTTACTTTTGGAGAAAATTCAAAACATTCATTATTCAATAGAGCCCAATAGCAAAAATCAGGTTTTGAATGAAGAATCACATTTCTTGGTAAAATCATGCAGGATTGAAATTTTTGATGGTTTTTTACTCCTCTCAACAGCCCAAACAAGTTTCTAAAAGGATGAGTTTGCAACTACTTTACTTTTGGAGAAAATTCAAAACATTCATTATTCAATAGGGCCCAAACTATCAAAAAACAGCGGTTTCAATGAACACACATTTCTTGGTAGAATCATGCAGGACTGAAATTTTTGATGTTTTTCTACTCCTGTCATGAGCCCAAACAAGTTTCTAAAAGCATGAGTTTGCAACTACTTTACTTTTGGAGAAAATTCAAAACATTCACTATTCAATAGAGCCCAATAGCAAAAATCAGGTTTTGAATGAAGAATCACATTTCTTGGTAAAATCATGCAGGATTGAAATTTTTGATGGTTTTTTACTCCTCTCAACAGCCCAAACAAGTTTCTAAAAGGATGAGTTTGCAACTACTTTACTTTTGGAGAAAATTCAAAACATTCATTATTCAATAGGGCCCAAACTATCAAAAACCAGCGGTTTCAATGAACACACATTTCTTGGAAGAATCATGCAGGGCTGAAATTTTTGATGTTTTTCTACTCCTCTCATGAGCCCAAACAAGTTTCTAAAAGCATGAGTTTGCAACTACTTTACTTTTGGAGAAAATTCAAAACATTCATTATTCAATAGAGCCCAATAGCAAAAATCAGGTTTTTAATGAACAATCACAGTTCTTGGTAGAATCATGCAGGATTGAAATTTTTGATGGTTTTTTACTCCTCTCAACAGCCCAAACAAGTTTCTAAAAGGATGAGTTTGCAACTACTTTACTTTTGGAGAAAATTCAAAACATTCATTATTCAATAGAGCCCAATAGCAAAAATCAGGTTTTGAATGAAGAATCACATTTCTTGGTAGAATCATGCAGGATTGAAATTTTTGATGGTTTTTTACTCCTCTCAACAGCCCAAACAAGTTTCTAAAAGGATGAGTTTGCAACTACTTTACTTTTGGAGAAAATTCAAAACATTCATTATTCAATAGGGCCCAAACTATCAAAAACCAGCGGTTTCAATGAACACACATTTCTTGGTAGAATCATGCAGGACTGAAATTTTTGATGTTTTTCTACTCCTCTCATGAGCCCAAACAAGTCTCTAAAAGCATGAGTTTGCAACTACTTTACTTTTGGAGAAAATTCAAAACATTGGGGGGGCGTGGCCAGCGTCTGAGCTGAATGGAAGCCTGAGCTCTGAGCTCCTCCACAGGGCAGCCTACCAAGCGCTATTAACAAGCGACTTACAAGCCAGGACTGGCTGAAAACTTGTGGGAACCTCCATAGGCACCAGCGGTGCCCCCACATAATGGATCCGCTTAATAGAAAAGCAGGAAAATCAAAAAATCTGGAGCGCTCTCCCCTCATGCTGAGGAGCCAAGATGGCGCCCGCCACACAGCAGCCACAGCCTGCAGCCCCAGCCTGAGCGGCGCACAGCGGGAGAGAACGCCACAGAGACTGAAACACGCAGTATTCAAGTCAGGGGGTAAGTCTGCCCCCATCCCTGCAAAAACCGCCGCTCCATATATTAAAGAAAGCGCTAAATTCAGTGTTAAAAGTAGCGCTGAGAAGAAGGAGGCAAAATATCGCGAGATTAACCGGGAAACAGACGGGATTGCGCAGCAAGTACGCAAATTGCGTACCTTAAGCAAAAATCTTGCGCAGCCTGTGAAATCTTGCACAGCAGCAACGCTCACAGCCGCTATGGAGGCCACAAATACAATAAGGGCCTCCTCATCTTGTCCAGATATCTCCACAATTTCAGACACCCCTCTAACGCCACCACAGAGGGAACTGTCCCCTGCCTCACAAAATAGCTGCAGATTAAGCAGTAGCTCGGCTGAGCTGCAAAGTGAGACGCAGATGGAGGACTTCTGCACTCCAGATAACCCCATGCCTGAAAACTTTTTACATGTTTTGACTGAGGTAGAGGCTACCAACAAAGCAGCTTCAGAAATGTTCATAAAAAATATGGTGTGCCTTCTTGCAAAGACATTCCAAAAACAACTAGAGGGATATAATACAAACCTCCAAAACAATATAGACAGTCTGGGTCAGAGGGTGAATCACTTGGAGTCGAAAATGGAGGAGATAGTCCAGTCTCACAACAATTTGATAGACGAACATTATGCCTTAGAGAAAGAAGTTACCTTCCTAAAGTCAAGACTGATAGAACAAGAGGACAGGAGTAGGAGAAACAACCTTAAATTCAGAGGAATACCTGAGAATGTCAAGGACAGAGATCTTGATTCATATGTGCAAAAAATGCTCCATGCTATGCTCCCAGGTGCTTCCAAAGGAGACCTCTTAATAGAACGCATACACAGACTACCTAAGTCCAAATATGCCCCTGAAAGAGCTCCGCGGGATGTTATTGCATTCTTTCACTATTTTCTGACAAAGGAGGACATTTTGAGGAAGAGCAAGCAGTCACCCATCTTACCAAGACCATATGAGGGTATTAAGATCTTTGCAGACTTTTCAAAAGCCACGTTGCAAAAAAGGAGAGACTTTTTCCCTATCACTGCACACCTACGGGAGCACAGGGTGCTATACAGATGGGGCTTTCCTACAAAAATATTGGTCATGAAGGAAAACACTACTTTTGCCTTATCTAACATTGATAACTGTGATAGATTCTTTCAGGACCTTGGTATTCCTCCAATGAAGAACTCATCTTTATCCTACAATCAAGAGAGGAGCAACTCTTCACGACAGCCAAGACGTTTGTCACAGTCCTGGACCACACAAAAGAAAAGATAATGGACTTGGTAGGTGTTGACCCTGGCTCTTGGCCTGAACTTTCATCCCCAAACACTAACCGAGAGATTTCTCTTGGTATCATTTCTTTTGAGAAATTCACCTTCCTTGTTAACAAGTTTGTTTTGTTCTAGGTTATTCCAGGTTATAACATGTTTCTATTCACAGGCACACCAGGCACTGACAACAAATTTCTAGAGAAATACCACTCTTCTTGGATATATGTCCAGATGGACTATTCTATCTTATTGAGTTATTTAACACATTTCTTTCTTTTTGATATATTATGGAGTTGAAAATCCTATCATTTAATGTAAATGGGCTTAATAGTCCCTTTAAAAGGTATGCTCTGTGGAAGGAGATCAAAAGATTGAAAGCAAATGTTGCTATGATACAGGAAACCCACCTCCTGGAAACTGATAATAACAGATTTAAAAACAAAGATTATCCTCAGATTTTCTTCTCCAACAACGAGGGAGGGAAAAAAGCTGGGGTGGCCATTGCCTTCCACAGAGACCTACCAGTGGTTATTTCAGATGTTTATAAAGACAATAAAGGCAGATATTTAATCATCAATTTTACCTTGGAGGGAATGGAATACACTGTGGTTAATGTATACGCCCCTAATGTGAGACAAATTAGCTTTCTCAATAAAGTCAAAAGAAAATTATCCAAATTTAGCAAGGGACAAATCATATGGGGGGGAGACTTTAATTGTATTGTTGACCCAAGCACTGATTGCTCATCCTCTGCTCCATACTACAGAAGTGTGAATTTGGGGAAGTGGCTGAGCAATGCTAACCTGCACGACAGTTGTAAAATATTGAACCCTAATTCTAGAGAATACACCAGATTCTGCCCACACAACAGATCTTATACCAAAATAGATCATATATTTACCAGTTTTTCCTTACTAGATTCGTATATAGATTTCCAAACTGGCCCCATCACATGGTCGGACCATGCTCCAATTCTATTAACATTACAGGTTTCCTCTTCGACTCAAAGACACTACAATTGGAGATATAGCAAATTTGTAGTAGACTCCCCAGATAATATAGCAACAATAAAAAACACTATAATGAATTATTTTAAAGAAAATGACTCCCAGGAAATCTCCCCTGAAACCTTATGGTTAGCACATAAATGTGTCATTAGAGGCCACTTAATTCAGATGGCCTCAAGACAAAAGAGGGAAAGAGAGAGCAAACAGAGGCTGTTACTAGAACAAATCAAAAAACTTGAAGACCAGGCCAAAGTGGAAAAATCTTTTACTAAATACAAGGAGTTATACTCCCTTAGATTGGAATTTAGAAATCTTCTCATAAATATTTACGAAAAAAAGACTCTGTTTAACAGGGCAGGGTTCTACATAAATAACAACAAAAACTCAAAAACTATGGCAAATAGATTCAAACCCATAAATAAAAAGCATTTAATTAAAAAACTTTCCCAGAACTCAGTGAATATAGAAAAGCCAAGGGACATAGCTTTGGCTTTTGAAAAATACTACTCAAACCTTTACAATATAGGGAAAAATGGGACTTATCCCCCTCCTACAGAGGAGATGATAGATAATTTCCTGGGAGGAGTAGAGTTGAGATCTCTGTCTTCTGAGCAAAGGGAAATGCTTGATGCACCCTTCTCTGAGGGAGAGGTCTCTCTGGCAATAAAAAATCTCAAATGTAATAAGGCTCCTGGTCCAGACGGATTCCCTGTGGAATATTATAAAACATTTCAGGAAAATCTGGTCCCCTATTTAACAAACACCCTAAATTTTATAAAATCAAAAGGAACATGTAGTGCAGATATGCTGAGAGCCACCATAGTGGTAATCCCCAAACCGGACAAAGATCCCACCAAGATAGAAAACTATAGACCCATATCCCTCCTGAATGCAGACATCAAGGTCTATGCAAAAATACTGGCAGAAAGGGTGCAGGATGTTATCCAATATCTCATACATCCCGATCAAGTGGGTTTTGTAAAATTTAGACAGACTTCTGACAGTTCAAGAAGTGTCTTGCACCATATACACTTTTGTAACAAGAAAAAAATTCCCAGTCTGTTTGTGGCCCTTGATGCGGAGAAAGCTTTTGACCGCATCAATTGGACATATGCATTCGCAGTATTAAAGAAGATGGGTTTTGGTGAGGAGATGTTGAAAAGTGTTCAGGCTCTGTACTCCCAACCGTCTGCCTCTGTGCTGGTCAATAGCACGATGTCAGGGAAATTTGACATAACAAACGGAACAAGACAGGGATGCCCTCTGTCCCCAATTATTTTTATCCTGAGTCTGGAACCACTGGCTCAAAGGATAAGGGACTCGAGTGAGGTGAGGGGAGTACGGTTGGGAGATGTAGAGCATAAAATAAATTTATATGCAGACGATATCATACTCACACTGACAGATCCTGTTGAGTCGTTGAAGGCGACTTGGGACATCATAGAGTTGTTTGGTTCAATATCATATTATAAACTCAATGTAAAAAAGACTAACGTTTTGTCACTATTTATTTCAGCCCCTATAAAACAGCAATTACAAGATAAGTACCCTTTTACTTGGGACTGCACTAAAATCCCATATCTAGGAATTTGGCTCACAAGCGACCTCACACACACAAGTGAGGTAAACATAGATAGCCTTTTGAAATCCCTTGACACTAAGTTGGGAGAATTGTCAAAAACCCCAGCCACTTGGTTGGGAAGAATAGTACTATATAAGATGTTCTGCCTCCCAAAGGTGTTGTTTTTGTACAGGAATGTCCCTCTGCCTTTATCAATGCAACACATACAAAAATTAACTCATCAAATGAACAGATTTATTTGGAATAATAAAAAGCCTAGGGTAAAGAAACACACACTACTTAAATCTAGAGAAAATGGGGGGATAGCCCTTCCAGACTTGGAGGCGTATTACTTTGCCACCACAACTGAATTGACAAAAATGTGGCTCACAGAACAGACAGAATTGGGATGGCCAAAAATTGAAAGAGATTTAATGCCTAATAAAGAACCGACACTTTATGTTTCCTATTTTCTTCTGCACAGAGGAGAGATTGGAGACATAGAAAACCCAATACTCAGAGCCTCTGTGCAGAGCTGGTCACATATGTGCAGGAGAAGGTTTAATGTCTCCCCTGTTTCAACCAAAAGACTGAGACTTCACTTTTTGGCACCTGTCAAGGTTTCTTTGAGACCCATGTTTGATAACTGGAAAACATTCCCCATTGCTTATGTGGATGATTTATTGGACAATAATAAAGTCATGCCTTTTGAGTTGGTCAAGGCTAAATTTAAAATCCCTAATACGGAATATATGAAATACCTCATACTCAAAGAGGAATATAACAAATTTAAGAGATATTTCTGCAAGATAGTTTTGGTCAACCATACCATTTATAATTTCCTAACCAGCACAACCCCCAGGCACAAGAGCTCTCTTAAACCCCTGTATAACTTCCTGACCGGCAAATACACCTTTTCTAAGGGTGGATGCTTTGAAAAATGGGAGACTACTCTGCAGAAGCAGATTTGTGCCCCACAGTGGACATTGTCTTTTAAGACTGCAGTGAGGTCTACAAATTGCATGAACATTTTGGAAACACATTACAAACTAGTCCACAGATATTACTTGACCCCAAACAGGATTAAACATTTTGGGGAAGGGGGATCTGATCTGTGTTGGCGGGGATGCGGGTCTCAGGCTGACTTACTCCATATTTTCTGGGGATGCCCGGTACTGAAACCATACTGGCTTAAGGTCTCCAATTTGATTTCGATCATATGCAACTGGCGTGTTCAGTTGCACCCTGCCTTGGCCTTACTACTCATAGATATTTGCAGATTCAAAACAACAAAGTATTTGGTTGCCCACATACTCATGTCTGCAATATACCTTATAGCGAAAGGTTGGAACAACAAGCAACCTCCGAACATTGCCACATTGATCATGTTGGTGGACAAACATTGTGTTTATGAAAAAATTCATTATATTAACAATATGTCAATAAAGTTATTTGACGACAGATGGCATAGATGGTTGAAACTCAAATCTAAGATAGAAGAAGAATTTATATCTTGATATCTTGATTTTTGCTCTTTTTGTGTGCCAAAATTTCACATGTATTTGGTGTTTGCCTGTACTGTTGTAATTGTTTTTCAAATCTATTTCAATTAATGTTAATTGTACATACTTTAAATGATGATATGATGTTCAGATACCATATGATGATGTCCTGATGTACATTATCTTGACTCTATTCGAACATGATATATATGAGGTATGTTTATACATTCCTATTATTTTGAAAACTCAATAAAAATATTGTTTAAGAAAATTCAAAACATTCACTATTCAATAGAGCCCAATAGCAAAAATCAGGTTTTGAATGAAGAATCACATTTCTTGGTAAAATCATGCAGGATTGAAATTTTTGATGGTTTTTTACTCCTCTCAACAGCCCAAACAAGTTTCTAAAAGGATAAGTTTGCAACTACTTTACTTTTGGAGAAAATTCAAAACATTCATTATTCAATAGGGCCCAAACTATCAAAAACCAGCGGTTTCAATGAACACACATTTCTTGGTAGAATCATGCAGGACTGAAATTTTTGATGTTTTTCTACTCCTCTCATGAGCCCAAACAAGTCTCTAAAAGCATGAGTTTGCAACTACTTTACTTTTGGAGAAAATTCAAAACATTCATTATTCAATAGAGCCCAATAGCAAAAATCAGGTTTTGAATGAAGAATCACATTTCTTGGTAGAATCATGCAGGATTGAAATTTTTGATGGTTTTTTACTCCTCTCAACAGCCCAAACAAGTTTCTAAAAGGATGAGTTTGCAACTACTTTACTTTTGGAGAAAATTCAAAACATTCATTATTCAATAGGGCCCAAACTATCAAAAACCAGCGGTTTCAATGAACACACATTTCTTGGTAGAATCATGCAGGACTGAAATTTTTGATGTTTTTCTACTCCTCTCATGAGCCCAAACAAGTCTCTAAAAGCATGAGTTTGCAACTACTTTACTTTTGGAGAAAATTCAAAACATTCACTTTTCAATAGAGCCCAATAGCAAAAATCAGGTTTTGAATGAAGAATCACATTTCTTGGTAGAATCATGCAGGATTGAAATTTTTGATGGTTTTTTACTCCTCTCAACAGCCCAAACAAGTTTGTAAAAGGATGAGTTTGCAACTACTTTACTTTTGGAGAAAATTCAAAACATTCATTATTCAATAGGGCCCAAACTATCAAAAACCAGCGGTTTGAATGAACACACATTTCTTGGTAGAATCATGCAGGACTGAAATTTTTGATGTTTTTCTACTCCTCTCATGAGCCCAAACAAGTCTCTAAAAGCATGAGTTTGCAACTACTTTACTTTTGGAGAAAATTCAAAACATTCATTATTCAATAGAGCCCAATAGCAAAAATCAGGTTTTGAATGAAGAATCACATTTCTTGGTAGAATCATGCAGGATTGAAATTTTTGATGGTTTTTTACTCCTCTCAACAGCCCAAACAAGTTTCTAAAAGGATGAGTTTGCAACTACTTTACTTTTGGAGAAAATTCAAAACATTCATTATTCAATAGAGCCCAATAGCAAAAATCAGGTTTTGAATGAAGAATCACATTTCTTGGTAGAATCATGCAGGATTGAAATTTTTGATGGTTTTTTACTCCTCTCAACAGCCCAAACAAGTTTCTAAAAGGATGAGTTTGCAACTCTTTTACTTTTGGAGAAAATTCAAAACATTCATTATTCAATAGGGCCCAAACTATCAAAAACCAGCGGTTTCAATGAACACACATTTCTTGGTAGAATCATGCAGGACTGAAATTTTTGATGTTTTTCTACTCCTCTCATGAGCCCAAACAAGTTTCTAAAAGCATGAGTTTGCAACTACTTTACTTTTGGAGAAAATTCAAAACATTCACTATTCAATAGAGCCCAATAGCAAAAATCAGGTTTTGAATGAAGAATCACATTTCTTGGTAAAATCATGCAGGATTGAAATTTTTGATGGTTTTTTACTCCTCTCAACAGCCCAAACAAGTTTCTAAAAGGATGAGTTTGCAACTACTTTACTTTTGGAGAAAATTCAAAACATTCATTATTCAATAGGGCCCAAACTATCAAAAACCAGCGGTTTGAATGAACACACATTTCTTGGTAGAATCATGCAGGACTGAAATTTTTGATGTTTTTCTACTCCTCTCATGAGCCCAAACAAGTCTCTAAAAGCATGAGTTTGCAACTACTTTACTTTTGGAGAAAATTCAAAACATTCATTATTCAATAGAGCACAATAGCAAAAATCAGGTTTTGAATGAAGAATCACATTTCTTGGTAGAATCATGCAGGATTGAAATTTTTGATGGTTTTTTACTCCTCTCAACAGCCCAAACAAGTTTCTAAAAGGATGAGTTTGCAACTACTTTACTTTTGGAGAAAATTCAAAACATTCATTATTCAATAGGGCCCAAACTATCAAAAAACAGCGGTTTCAATGAACACACATTTCTTGGTAGAATCATGCAGGACTGAAATTTTTGATGTTTTTCTACTCCTCTCATGAGCCCAAACAAGTCTCTAAAAGCATGAGTTTGCAACTACTTTACTTTTGGAGAAAATTCAAAACATTCACTTTTCAATAGAGCCCAATAGCAAAAATCAAGTTTTGAATGAAGAATCACATTTCTTGGTAGAATCATGCAGGATTGAAATTTTTGATGGTTTTTTACTCCTCTCAACAGCCCAAACAAGTTTCTAAAAGGATGAGTTTGCAACTACTTTACTTTTGGAGAAAATTCAAAACATTCATTATTCAATAGGGCCCAAACTATCAAAAACCAGCGGTTTCAATGAACACACATTTCTTGGTAGAATCATGCAGGACTGAAATTTTTGATGTTTTTCTACTCCTCTCATGAGCCCAAACAAGTCTCTAAAAGCATGAGTTTGCAACTACTTTACTTTTGGAGAAAATTCAAAACATTCATTATTCAATAGAGCCCAATAGCAAAAATCAGGTTTTGAATGAAGAATCACATTTCTTGGTAGAATCATGCAGGATTGAAATTTTTGATGGTTTTTTACTCCTCTCAACAGCCCAAACAAGTTTCTAAAAGGATGAGTTTGCAACTACTTTACTTTTGGAGAAAATTCAAAACATTCATTATTCAATAGGGCCCAAACTATCAAAAACCAGCGGTTTCAATGAACACACATTTCTTGGTAGAATCATGCAGGACTGAAATTTTTGATGTTTTTCTACTCCTCTCATGAGCCCAAACAAGTCTCTAAAAGCATGAGTTTGCAACTACTTTACTTTTGGAGAAAATTCAAAACATTCATTATTCAATAGAGCCCAATAGCAAAAATCAGGTTTTGAATGAAGAATCACAGTTCTTGGTAGAATCATGCAGGATTGAAATTTTTGATGGTTTTTTACTCCTCTCAACAGCCCAAACAAGTTTCTAAAAGGATGAGTTTGCAACTACTTTACTTTTGGAGAAAATTCAAAACATTCATTATTCAATAGGACCCAAACTATCAAAAACCAGCGGTTTCAATGAACACACATTTCTTGGAAGAATCATGCAGGGCTGAAATTTTTGATGTTTTTCTACTCCTCTCATGAGCCCAAACAAGTTTCTAAAAGCATGAGTTTGCAACTACTTTACTTTTGGAGAAAATTCAAAACATTCATTATTCAATAGAGCCCAATAGCAAAAATCAGGTTTTGAATGAAGAATCACATTTCTTGGTAGAATCATGCAGGATTGAAATTTTTGATGGTTTTTTACTCCTCTCAACAGCCCAAACAAGTTTCTAAAAGGATGAGTTTGCAACTACTTTACTTTTGGAGAAAATTCAAAACATTCATTATTCAATAGGACCCAAACTATCAAAAACCAGCGGTTTGAATGAACACACATTTCTTGGTAGAATCATGCAGGACTGAAATTTTTGATGTTTTTCTACTCCTCTCATGAGCCCAAACAAGTCTCTAAAAGCATGAGTTTGCAACTACTTTACTTTTGGAGAAAATTCAAAACATTCATTATTCAATAGGGCCCAAACTATCAAAAACCAGCGGTTTCAATGAACACACATTTCTTGGTAGAATCATGCAGGACTGAAATTTTTGATGTTTTTCTACTCCTCTCATGAGCCCAAACAAGTCTCT